>NW_023416295.1:127234404-128519404 GCF_014176215.1 Rousettus aegyptiacus
AGATTTTCAATCAATAGTCTTCTAGTTTGATTTGTTATGGAATTTGTTTAAATCAAACTATTCTGTAACAAATTATAGAAAGTAATGCTTTTATCTGACCTAAAGTTTTACAGAGGGATAGAAGTCAATATCCTTTCCATAATATTTTTTTTGACAATGTCCTTTTTTGACAATGTCCAGCCACAGCATTTTCACCTCCCTTTTTGTTTAAACTATAAATCAGAGGATTCAACAGAAATGATAAGAGTATATAGAACACAGCTATAATCTTGTTTTTCTCTGGTGAGGAGATGGCCCCAGCTTGGGCATAGAAGAACACAGTCCCATAGAATAAATTCACCACGGTTATGTGAGAGCTACAAATACAGAAGGTTCCTACTGTGGCCATGGGTTGAGGGGATCTTCAGGACAGTAGAGTGGATCTAAGCATAGGAAACCAGAATGACAGTTTTGGTGGTGATGATGATAAAAGCAGAAGAGAATAAAGAGTACAATCTCATTTACAAAAGCGTCATTGCATAAAAAGTGGTCCAAACCTGTTTTCTCCACAGAAACACAAACTGAAGGTGAAACCTGTTTGTATCATGGGGTTGATGCATCCAGAGATTTAGGAGCCAATCACCAAAGGAACACAAGCCTGCTGAGATGTAACTACAGTATAAAGGAAAGGTAAGTAAATGGCTGAGAAGCGATCATATACCATCATGGCTAAAAAAAAAAGCCTTCAGTACCAACACAAAGAGCAAGGCAAAAGAACTATGTTGCAGTCTTTGTAAGAAATTTTCTTGTTCTTGGACAATAAGTAGCCAGAATTTTTGGAGCAATGCCTGTAGAATAAAGGAGACCTAAATTTCTGGAAAAAGAAATATATGTATGTATGAAGTCTGGAATCTATTTTAGAGACAACTTAACACGTTGACATTTCCCACCACAATGACCATGCACATAAGCAAGAGTAAGATAGAATAGAATCTATATTTCTGAAGATGTTCTGAATCCCAGCAGAATAAACTCAGTCACCTCTGAGTAATTCCTATTCAGCTCACTCTTCATAACTGAGACCTGAGAAAATAAGTGAATAATTATGAAACCTCTAGACAGTCATGTCAACTTTTTTGTTCCTGAAGTTCTCAATAAGAGAAAAAAATGCTAATAGAAATGAGGTTTTCTTGGCATGTGACAGAATAGCTTTACACTTGGAAGTATTTGAATATATAATATGTAATTTTTTCTAATAGACTAAGTGTCATTATAATAAGGGATTTATGGATGAGCAAAGGATGTCAGGGACAGCAACATTATCAGTCATTTTATGACAATTGTTTAGAGCTTTGAAAGGCAGCTATGCTCACCACTATACCACCAACATCTGTTAAGAGCTTTGGAATCAGATGGATTGAGTTCAAATTTTACCTGTCAGTCTAAAAGAATCTAACATAGCTACCTATACTTTCAAAGCTTTGAAGTCCTCTACTGTCAAATGGGAGGTACTAATAATACCTACTTTATAGTATTGTGAGGATAACAAGAAATTGAGTGCAAAAAGCGATTCTTTACGGTTACTAGAACATCTAAATTCATTATAAATGTTAGTCAAATAAACAAGAAAGCACGCATTAAAATTATTTTGCTTTAGGAATGGACACAGGTATAAACTTAGGTCAATTTCTTTTCTCACAAAAAGATACAGTTATTTTGGCTATCTTAAAACATTCTGCTATATAAATGACATCAGAAAACATGGGATTACTATTTCATGAGGAAGAATAAAGCATCAATCTTAAAGTCACTCAAAATGATAAATCAAACTCAGCTCCTACACTAACCATACTCTACCTCTTATTTTATTTACTATTAATCTTTGATTTCTAGTAGCTCTGCTCCCTCGGCATGTTTTATTCCTTTTACTGTCAAACACTGACATATTAGATACATGATTTTTCTACTTATATAGAATGAAACTTTATGGTTGAAGTACAAGATTACCTTCCCTAAAGAAGTTTTCTTTTCTATTTTTGTTGTTGTTTAGCCTCCATATATTTGATCCCATTTATCCACTTCACCCTACCCTTACCCCCTATAATTGACCCCCTTTACCCATCCATTTCCCCCTCCTCCCCAATCCCCTACTCTCTGTTAACCACTAGTCTATAATCCATATCCATGAGTCTCTGTTTGTTTGTCCTTTTCATTTGTTGCTTTGAGGTTTATGTCACACATATAAGTGATATCATGTGATTTCAACTTTTTCTGTCTGGCTTATTTCACTTAGTGTGATTATTTCAAGGTCCATCCATGTTGTCACAAATGGTAGTATTTCATCTCTTCGTATGGCTAAATAATATTCCATTGTATAGATGTACCACAGCTTCTTTAGCCAATCATCTATCATAGGACACTTAAGTTGCTTCCATGTCATGACCACTGTGAATAATGCTGCTATAAACATTGGTGTGCAAATATCTTTTTTAATATGAGTTTTCAAGTCTTTGGAGTAAATACCCAGTAGAGGGATTGCTGGATCATATGGTAGATCAATTCTTAGTTTTCTGAGGAACCTCCATACTGTTTTAACATGTGGCTGTACCAATTTGCGGTACCACCAGCACTGTATGAGGGGTTCCTTTTCCTTGCATCCTCTCCAACATTTGTTATTACTTGTCTTGTTGATAATAACTATTCTAACAGGTGTGAAATGGTATCTCATTGTGGTTTTGATTTGCATTCCCCTAATAGCTAGCGATGTTGAGCATCTTTCAAATATTTATGGGCCATTTGTATGTCCTCTATGGAGAAGTGTCTATTCAGGTCCTCTGCCCATTTTTGATTGGATCATTTGTTTTTTTGTTGTTATCGAGTTTATGAGTTCCTTGATATTCTGGATATTAGGCTCTTATCAGAGGCGTTGCTTGCAAATATATTTCCCATTCAGATGGTTGTCTCTTTACATTGTTGATTTCTTTCACTGAGCAGCTTTTTGTTTGATGTAGTCTCACTCATTTGTTTTAGCTTTTATTTCCCTTGCTTTGAGGTCAATTCATAAAATCCTGTTTAAGTCCGAGGTCCTTGAGTTTAGTTCCTATGTTTTTTTCTATGCATTTTATTGTTTCAGGTCTTATATTCAGGTCCTTATTCCATTTTGAGTTAATTTTGGTGTATGGTGATAGACAAGAGTCTAGTTACATTCTTTTGCATGTGGCTTTCCAGTTTTCCCAGAACCATTTATTGAAGAGGCTTTCCTTTCTCCAATGTATGTTTGTGGCTTTTTTGTTGAAAAATTATTTGCCCATATAAATATGGGTTTACTTCTGGATTCTTGATTCTGTTCCACTGGTCCATGTGTCTTTTTTTTCTGCCAGTACCAAGCTATTTTGATTACTGTTGTTTTGTAGTATAATTTGAAGTTGGGCAGAGTGATGCCTCTGACCTCATTCTTTTTTCTCAGGATAGCTTTGGCAATTTGGGGTCTTTTGTGCTTCCATACAAATCTGATGATCTTTGGTTCCATTTCTTTAAAAAATTCTGATGGGATTTTGATGGGGATTGCATTAAATCTGTATAATGCTTTAGGTAATATGGTCATTTTAACTATATTGATTCTTTCAATACGAGAACACAGAATATCTTTCCATTTCTTTGTATCTTCTTCAATTTCTTTTAATAGAGTCTTGAAGTTTTCATTACATAAGTCCTTCTCATGTTTTGTTAAACTTATTCCTAAGTATTTTATTCTTTTTGTTGCAATTGCAAAAGGAATGATTTTTTCCACTTCTTTTTCTGACACTTCATAATTAGAGTTTAGGAATGCTATGGACTTTTGAATATTGATTTTGTATCCAGAGACTTTACTGTATTTGCTTACTGTTTCTAGTAGTGTTCTTGTGAAATCTTTAGGGTTTTCTATATAGAGAATCATATCATCCACAAATATTGACAGTTTGACTTCTTCCTTTCCTATTTGGATGCCTTTTACATCTTTCTCTTGCCTGATTGCATTCGCTAGGACCTCCAATGTTACAATAAATAAGAGTGGCGATAGTGGATAGCTTTGCCTTGTTCTTGATCTTAGAGGGAAGGTTTTTAGTTTTTCACCATTAAGTATAATGTTGGCTGAGGGTTTGTCATATATGGCCTTTAGTATGTTAAGGTACTTTCCTTCTATACCGATTTTGTTAAGTGCTTCGATCATAAATGGATGCTGTATCTTGTCAAAGGCTTATTCTGCATCTATTAATATGATCATATGATTCTTATTTTTTTCTTTGTTTATGTGGTGTATAACATTAATTGATATGCATATGTTGAACCATCCCTAAGCCTTTGGGATGAAGCCCATTTGACCGTGGTATATAAACTTTTTAATATGTTGCTGAATTCAGTTTGCTAGTATCTTAGGATTTTTGCATCTGTGTTCATGAGAGATATTGGTCTGTAGTTTTCTTTTTTTATGTAATCTTTATGTTATCTTTACCAGTTTTTGGTATCAGAGTGGAGAATTCCCTCAATTTTTGTATGTCTGGAAAAGTCTTTATTTCTCCTTCATATCTAAAGGAGAGCTTAGCTGGATACATTATTCTAGGCTGGTAGTTCCTTTCACTTAATAGTTTAAATATTTGATTCCATTCCTTTCTGGCTTGTAAGGTCTGTGCTCAGAAGTCCAAGGATAATCTAATGAGTTTTCCTTTTAAGTTACCATTTTCTTCTCCCTGGCTGCCCTGAGAATTCTGACTTTGTCATTGATATCTGATAATTTTAAAACAATGTGTCGTTGATATTTGATAATTTTAATACGATGCGAAGGTATTTTTGGGTTGACGTAATTAAGTGTTCTGTTGACTTCCTGAATTCCAAGCTCCAGTTCATTCCTTAGATTTGGGAAATTCTCACCTACTATTTGTCTAAAAATACTTTCTAGTCCCTGCTCCTTTTCCTTACTTTTGATAATGCCCATTAACCTTATGTTTCCTTTCCTAATGGTATCAGCTCATTCTTGAATTTCTCTTTCATTATTTTTTATTCTTCAGTTTCTCTCTTCTTCCTTCTGATTTATTTCTAGATTTCTCTTTGATATCACTGATCCTTTCCTCCATTTGGTTGACTCTATTTCCCAAGTGTGCTATTTCATTTTTCAACTCTTGCGGTATGTTTTCTTATCTCAAGAAGTTCTATTTGGTTCTTTTTGAGAGTTTCAATCTCCTTGCTCTGCTCATCTAGTTGTTTTTTCAATTCCTAAAATTGTTGATATGTCTCATTTTGGATCTCATTGAGTTTTTGCAGAAGTACCATCCAGAATACTCTGTCATTTAAGTCACATATTTCTATGTCTGTAAGATTTTTTTCTGGAGATATTTCTTCTTTCTTTCTGAATTTCCTTGTCACCTTGGTTGTTCATGGTGTTTAATGGACTGTTTCTCCACCTGGGCATTAAAAGAAATGTATTCTACTTTTTTTCCAGAAAGATTTAGCCTGCTGCAAATAAGGCGCTTTTCTTTTGATTTCCAGTAGGTGACATCTAAGCCTCTTGGATCCCTGCTTTATATACAGTCTTAATAATGACTTTATATAATGCTTTTATTTTCTTGTAGATATTTAACCATGCCCACTACCTTCATTTTCAGTCCCTGTCAATTTCAGTAGCATTTGTTCAGATTCCCCTGGGGGTCCGCAGTGATTAATACCAGAAGGGCCCTCTTGATTGGGAGATGGGGACTGCAGCTCAAGCTCAGTTTTGCAACCATGGCCGGTAAAAATCAGCTGTTGCTTTTCTGGCATCCCACTTCTTTGCTTTCTGCCCCGATAACTGGGCCCTGCCGCCAGCCGCATGGAGCTCACGGCACTCTCAGGTAAGGCTGCACATTTTCCCCTCCCCCTCCTCCTACTTGGAGCTCTGGCAGCTGGGGGAGGCAGTTTCTTTATTTCTCCCAGTCCACCCAGGGTTCTGACCTGTGGTAATTCTTATGCACAGCTCCCATGCTCATACATGCTGGTGTGCAGTTTGGGTGTTTTTTGTTGAGTTTTAGAGGTTCAGTTTATTGTTGTTTCAAGGGGAGCCATCTAGGGACATCTCTCCCCCTGCCATGTTTCCGAAAGTCCTCTTTTCTTGTTTATATTATTAATCAAACAGAAGACATTAATGAAAATACAAAGGGCAAAAAAATCCATTTTACCTACGTTTTGCTTTTTCAATAACTATAAATGGTTAATATCAAACACTAAGAAGATATTTGAAAAAAAATCTACATTTTAAGATATCTAAAAATTAAATCCAAGTGGAAAAAAAGAATTTTATGTAATAATTCTGGGTTCTATACCATGTTTAATTTCTGAACAAAAAATATTCCTTCTTTTTAAAGAATCTAATATCATATTTTAAGTCACATTTTTATTTGGAAATTTTCATAAAAGTAAAAGTACAACAGAGTCAGAAAAAAAGTAAAGCTTATTTAGCCTCTGTTACTATATTTTTATGAAGTCAAAATGTCTTATTAGTTAAAAGTGTGGCATTTTAACCACATAGAGTTTTCATCCATGTCCTACCCTCGCTAGCTAAGTCATCCTGGGCAAATTGTTCAAATTCCATAAGCCTCTGTTTTCTCATCAGCAAAATGTCTTAGAACATCTATTCCACAGGATTGTTGTTGTAAGGATTAAATTAAATGATGTAAATGAATGGCACTATATCAAATTAAAAAGCTTCTGCATATCAAAAGAAATCATCAACAAAACAAAGAGGCAACCAATTGAATGGGAGAAGATATTTTCAAAAAACACCTCCAATAAGGGGCTAATGTCTAAAATATACGAAGAACTCAAATGGCTCAATGACAAAAAGACAAACGATCCAATTAAAAAATGAGCAGACAACAAATATATGAAAAGATGCTCAACATCACTAGCTATTAGGGAAATGCAAATCAAAACCACAATGAGATACCATTTCACACCCTCTACTGGGTAATTACTCCAAGAAATGGAAAGATATTCTGTGTTCTCGTATTGAAAGAATCAATATAGTTAAAATGACCATATTACCTAAAGCATTATACAGATTTAATGCAATCCCCATCAAAATCCCATCAGAATTTTTTAAAGAAATGGAACCAAAGATCATCAGATTTGTATGGAAGCACAAAAGACCCCAAATTGCCAAAGCTATCCTGAGAAAAAAGAATGAGGTCAGAGGCATCACTCTGCCCAACTTCAAATTATACTACAAAACAACAGTAATCAAAATAGCTTGGTACTGGCAGAAAAAAAGACACATGGACCAGTGGAACAGAATCAAGAATCCAGAAGTAAACCCATATTTATATGGGCAAATAATTTTTCAACAAAAAAGCCACAAACATACATTGGAGAAAGGAAAGCCTCTTCAATAAATGGTTCTGGGAAAACTGGAAAGCCACATGCAAAAGAATGTAACTAGACTCTTGTCTATCACCATACACCAAAATTAACTCAAAATGGAATAAGGACCTGAATATAAGACCTGAAACAATAAAATGCATAGAAAAAAAACATAGGAACTAAACTCAAGGACCTCGGACTTAAACAGGATTTTATGAATTGACCTCAAAGCAAGGGAAATAAAAACTAAAACAAATGAGTGAGACTACATCAAACAAAAAGCTGCTCAGTGAAAGAAATCAACAATGTAAAGAGACAACCATCTGAATGGGAAATATATTTGCAAGCAACGCCTCTGATAAGAGCCTAATATCCAGAATATCAAGGAACTCATAAACTCGATAACAACAAAAAAACAAATGATCCAATCAAAAATGGGCAGAGGACCTGAATAGACACTTCTCCATAGAGGACATACAAATGGCCCATAAATATTTGAAAGATGCTCAACATCGCTAGCTATTAGGGGAATGCAAATCAAAACCACAATGAGATACCATTTCACACCTGTTAGAATAGTTATTATCAACAAGACAAGTAATAACAAATGTTGGAGAGGATGCAAGGAAAAGGAACCCCTCATACAGTGCTGGTGGTACCGCAAATTGGTACAGCCACATGTAAAACAGTATGGAGGTTCCTCAGAAAACTAAGAATTGATCTACCATATGATCCAGCAATCCCTCTACTGGGTATTTACTCCAAAGACTTGAAAACTCATATTAAAAAAGATATTTGCACACCAATGTTTATAGCAGCATTATTCACAGTGGTCATGACATGGAAGCAACTTAAGTGTCCTATGATAGATGATTGGCTAAAGAAGCTGTGGTACATCTATACAATGGAATATTATTTAGCCATACGAAGAGATGAAATACTACCATTTGTGACAACATGGATGGACCTTGAAATAATCACACTAAGTGAAATAAGCCAGACAGAAAAAGTTGAAATCACATGATATCACTTATATGTGTGACATAAACCTCAAAGCAACAAATGAAAAGGACAAACAAACAGAGACTCATGGATATGGATTATAGACTAGTGGTTAACAGAGAGTAGGGGATTGGGGAGGAGGGGGAAATGGATGGGTAAAGGGGGTCAATTATAGGGGGGTAAGGGTAGGGTGAAGTGGATAAATGGGATCAAATATATGGAGGCTAAACAACAACAAAAATAGAAAAGAAAACTTCTTAGGGAAGGTAATCTTGTACTTCAACCATAAAGTTTCATTCTATATAAGTAGAAAAATCATGTATCTAATATGTCAGTGTTTGACAGTAAAAGGAATAAAACATGCCGAGGGAGCAGAGCTACTAGAAATCAAAGATTAATAGTAAATAAAATAAGAGGTAGAGTATGGTTAGTGTAGGAGCTGAGTTTGATTTATCATTTTGAGTGACTTTAAGATTGATGCTTTATTCTTCCTCATGAAATAGTAATCCCATGTTTTCTGATGTCATTTATATAGCAGAATGTTTTAAGATAGCCAAAATAACTGTATCTTTTTGTGAGAAAAGAAATTGACCTAAGTTTATACCTGTGTCCATTCCTAAAGCAAAATAATTTTAATGCGTGCTTTCTTGTTTATTTGACTAACATTTATAATGAATTTAGATGTTCTAGTAACCGTAAAGAATCGCTTTTTGCACTCAATTTCTTGTTATCCTCACAATACTATAAAGTAGGTATTATTAGTACCTCCCATTTGACAGTAGAGGACTTCAAAGCTTTGAAAGTATAGGTAGCTATGTTAGATTCTTTTAGACTGACAGGTAAAATTTGAACTCAATCCATCTGATTCCAAAGCTCTTAACAGATGTTGGTGGTATAGTGGTGAGCATAGCTGCCTTTCAAAGCTCTAAACAATTGTCATAAAATGACTGATAATGTTGCTGTCCCTGACATCCTTTGCTCATCCATAAATCCCTTATTATAATGACACTTAGTCTATTAGAAAAAATTACATATTATATATTCAAATACTTCCAAGTGTAAAGCTATTCTGTCACATGCCAAGAAAACCTCATTTCTATTAGCATTTTTTTCTCTTATTGAGAACTTCAGGAACAAAAAGTTGACATGACTGTCTAGAGGTTTCATAATTATTCACTTATTTTCTCAGGTCTCAGTTATGAAGAGTGAGCTGAATAGGAATTACTCAGAGGTGACTGAGTTTATTCTGCTGGGATTCAGAACATCTTCAGAAATATAGATTCTATTCTATCTTACTCTTGCTTATGTGCATGGTCATTGTGGTGGGAAATGTCAACGTGTTAAGTTGTCTCTAAAATAGATTCCAGACTTCATACATACATATATTTCTTTTTCCAGAAATTTAGGTCTCCTTTATTCTACAGGCATTGCTCCAAAAATTCTGGCTACTTTATTGTCCAAGAACAAGAAAATTTCTTACAAAGACTGCAACATAGTTCTTTTGCCTTGCTCTTTGTGTTGGTACTGAAGGCTTTTTTTTTTAGCCATGATGGTATATGATCGCTTCTCAGCCATTTACTTACCTTTCCTTTATACTGTAGTTACATCTCAGCAGGCTTGTGTTCCTTTGGTGATTGGCTCCTAAATCTCTGGATGCATCAACCCCATGATACAAACAGGTTTCACCTTCAGTTTGTGTTTCTGTGGAGAAAACAGGTTGGACCACTTTTTATGCAATGACGCTTTTGTAAATGAGATTGTACTCTTTATTCTCTCTGCTTTTATCATCATCACCACCAAAACTGTCATTCTGGTTTCCTATGCTTATATCCACTCTACTGTCCTGAAGATCCCCTCAACCCATGGCCACAGTAGGACCTTCTGTATTTGTAGCTCTCACATAACCGTGGTGAATTTATTCTATGGGACTGTGTTCTTCTATGCCCAAGCTGGGGCCATCTCCTCACCAGAGAAAAACAAGATTATAGCTGTGTTCTATATACTCTTATCATTTCTGTTGAATCCTCTGATTTATAGTTTAACAAAAAGGGAGGTGAAAAATGCTGTGGCTGGACATTGTCAAAAAAGGACATTGTCAAAAAAAATATTATGGAAAGGATATTGACTTCTATCCCTCTGTAAAACTTTAGGTCAGATAAAAGCATTACTTTCTATAATTTGTTACAGAATAGTTTGATTTAAACAAATTCCATAACAAATCAAACTAGAAGACTATTGATTGAAAATCTTTATTTTTCTCTAGATTTAAAAATTATTGCCATGGAGTTAAATAAAATATTGTCTTATAATAATTTAATACTTTTAATGTTTGCGATTATCTATACTTTCTGTTTTCAAACCTTAGAATTTTATGCTGTTTTGTTTTTTAATTATATTTGCCAAGGATTTGACTTCATATCCTAGAATTTTGAGTTCCATATCATCATTTTCAATGCAATTTATAATGTGATATCTAGGTGTTACATAGGTTTACCATTCTAGTTTTATTTTGCGTAGATGTATTAAAAATTGCAGCTCATAAATATAGTACTATGAAATTAACACATAAATACACATATTACATTCATGTATGTTTGCATATCTATATCATTACTTTATTTTCCGAGGATCTGGTTTTGTTAACATTTTGATTCATAGATTGAATGCTTGGTTTGTTTTCTGTTTTACTTTAATGAATTATATTTAAAACTTTTACATAGTTTTCAATGTAATTTGCTTTTGCTTTCATTATATAAATAATTCTATTCACTTTTAATTCTATTTCATTTATGGATTATTAAGATGAAATTGTTTATTTCAATATTTTAGATTTATTTAGTCCATGTCTTTTTATTATTATTTCTAGTTTTATTATCTTAAGTTCAGAGAATTTAAATTTAAAAAATCTTTTTGGTGGAATTTATATAGTTTTAAGTTCAGAGAATTTAAATTTAAAAAATCTTTTTGGTGGAATTTATATAGTGTTATATAGTTTTAATGTTTGTTTGGTGAGCTGTTACTTTTTTGGTAAACATTTGACAATTTAAGGTATGCTTATTCTCTTACGTAATAACAAATTGACTCCTAAAATATATTAAATGCAATAAAAGGTGATCACTATGGCTAAGTTATGATTACACAGGGGAGACGTTGGTGATTTAATATTAGACAGTGTAGAATCACATTTACCATATTAGCTAATTAAAATATTGAAAAAAAGTTATCCCAAAAGACAAAGAAAGAATATTTGATAAGTTGCAAAGCTATTTTATAATTTCAAAAACATCATAAAATTAGAAAGATAACTAAACTTTATTAACCTGTTAAATTATATCTATACAAACTGAATAAAAAAACATTTTTTTTTTTTACATGCCTACAGCACCAGGTCTTCCTAGATGGTCTCCCATCGCCCATCCAAATACTAACCAGGCCCAACCCTGCTTAGCTTCCAAGATCAGATGGGATCGGGCATGTTCAGGGTGTGAAAAAACATTCTAAATGAGAAAATTTTAGAAGTGTTTTCTTTAAAATAAGGAAAAAGACAAAACGCCCATTATCCCCAAATTTAGTTCAGCATTCTATTAGAACTCTAGCAAGTGGAATATAATAAATAGAAATTTAAAATATAATGGATCAATACAGAATTAAACTGTCATTTACATGATTATTTACAAAGAAAATCAGAGTTTATGAAGATATCTGAATTAACAGAAAACAATTGCATGTCTCTATGACAGCGACAAACAGCTACAATGTTGTTTAAAAGACTGCATCATTTACATGTGTATCATAGATTATCAAGGAATTAGGAGAATTTTAGCAGAAGATGTATAAGACCTCAATGGAAAATTATAAAATTCTTCAGATCACACACTAGAAAAATATCATTCATATGCCATAAAGAGGAAGGGAGGAGTGATGCCATCAAGGTGACTAAATAAGTGGTGCCCTTTTCATATTTCTTGTAAACAGCAATAATCTGGCATCCATCATGGACAAAAGTGCCTTTGTAGGGCTTTGGAATGCAGGTAGTAGGAGTTTGTGAAAACCCAGTGCAGTCTAATACTAGGAGACTGGTTTTTAGATTGTAGGCCCACACCCACGTGGCTAACTCATTAATGTAGTTACAGCTACAGTCCCAGAACAGCTATATATCCCTGAGATCTCAAATACAGCCCTGTTTGGCTAGGTCCTATCACCACTACCATATACCAAGGGAATCAGGAGAAATCACACTCATTTTTGTCAGGTAATAGGCATATAGAACTCATTCCCTCAAGTAACCTATGAACTAGCACCAGCCAGTCTGGCCACAGTCTGGGTGCCCCTGGAGGTAAGCCTGCCAAATTCAGTCAGACTGTAGATTCTGAAATTACCCTATGAAGGCAGAGATCCCAAAAGGGTCTATATTTGTATTCTGGACCCTGTCAGCCATAGTCTGCTAGCAATCCTATAGGTCCAAGGACCCAGGGGGAGGCACTCTTGTCTGTGCACCTGGTATTAGGCTGCTGACTAAGGATCTAACTATGGACCCTGAAACAGGTCCTGGTCCCAGTGACACCTGACTGAATGATCCAGTGGACACAGTTTCATTGGCTCAGGGACCAGACAGGATCCAGGCCTGCTTGAATCCCTGTTAACGAGCATACCAACCATGGACCCCACTACAGACCCAATGACAGCCTCAAAACTGGCTCCAACCCAGCATGACTGTGATTCTGAAGGTAATCTCATCAGCTCAGGGAACTGACAGGAGAACTTAACCTGATAAAACCAGTCTGTAAAGACTGGAAGAGGTGTTTGTGCCTTCAAAATGCACAGACACCAGTTCAAGGCTATATGGGATTCGGTGTGTGATACATCTTATTAAAATAAAAACAAGCGAGTTAAAATAATTATGTATATAATTCAGCTATATTAAATGTTATCAACTGAATGATTAAAAGGGAGTCAGAATGTTACCTTGGGGTAGGAGGATTCGGTGAGATGGGAACCACACGACAATGTCCATAGGTGGTCCACAGTCGATAACATATCATGTATATTTGAAATCCAAACGTAATATTAAAATTATAATGTAATATAATTCTGTGTGTGCTTAATGATTTTCCCCAGTCTTAATTTATTATTAACATTTTAGCTTCTGCTTATTTGCATTTTGTTTTTTCTTTAATCTTTGTAACCTTCCTTTTTTTCCTCCAGTGTTTATTCAGTTCTCTAGTTATCTTTCTTTCCACTTGGTTTGTTTTTATATTTGTTTATATTGGCCGGTTTCTTGCCGGAGGTTTTTTTCAGCTTATAGGTTTTTTTCTTGGTTTATTATTTTTTTCATTTAGTAGTCCATTCATGTTTAGGAGTGAAGCCATGCAATGCTGCTTTAATTTGCACTTCCTAATGAACATATACATTTATTAGAAACTCAAATAATTACTTTGATGAAGTATATATTAAAACTTTTTTTGTTCAAATTTCATTGTATTGTTGCTGGTGGGACTGCAAATTGGTATAGCCACTATGGAAAACAGTATGGAGGTTCCTCAAAAAACTAAGAATTGATCTACCATATGATCTAACAATCCCTTCACTGGGTATTTACCCCAAAGACTTAAAAAATCATATCCATAAAGATATTTGCACACCAATGTTCATAGCAGCATTATTCACATTGGCCAGGACATAGAAGCAACCGAAGTGTCTGTCCTACAATAGATGATTGGCTAAAGAATCTGTGGTACATATATACAATGGAATATTACTCAACCATAAGGAGAGATGAAATACAGCCATTTGCAACAACATGGATGGAACTCGAGATAATCATGCTAAGCGCGAAATAAACCGAAGTTGAAAATCACATGATATCACTTATATGTGGGATATATAAACCTAAAAGCAACAAATGAACAGGACAAACAGAGACTCATGGACATGGACTATAGACTGGTGGCTACCAGAGGGTAAGGGTGGGGGAGAAAGGGGGAGGTAGATGGGGTAAAGGGGATCAAATATAGTGGGATAGAGGGAGGACGAAGTGGGTGAAGGGGATCAAATAAATGGTAGCTGAAGGAAACTGGACTTGTGGTGGTTAACACACAATAGAATATACAGATGTCAAATTATAATGTACACCTGAAAATTATATAATTGTATTAACCAATGCTATCCTAATAAACTTAATTAAAAAAAATTTCATTGTATTATTCATTTTCTATTGAGATTTAAAAATTCTGGATGATGTTTCTAATAAGATATGTGATTTGTAAGTATTTTATATAAATGTGTTGTTTGGCTTTTGATTATCTTAGTCTTCAAAATTAGAAATTTCTTAATTTTAATAGAGTCCTAGTATTCCTAGCCTTCTTACTTTGTGGGTGATCCCCTTCTTCTACTTTTCTGGGTGTCTTCATGATTTTCTCTTTGGTTTTAAATAGTTTGAATATGATATACCTGTGTACAGTATTTTTGTTATTTATTCTAATTGATGTTCTCTGAACTTTGTGGATCTGTGGTTTGTTGTCTGCCACTAATTTGAGGTAATTTTCAGCCATTATTTTTTCAAACTTTTATGGTACCCCATTGTCTCTTTTCTTCCCTTCTGTGATTCCAGTTACACATTGTACACTGTTTCATATTGTTTCATAGTTATTAGATATTCTCTCTTTTTAAAAATATTTTGTCTTTGTATTTTATTTTGGATAATTTTATTGATTTATATTTATGTTTATTAATTCTTATAATTTTGAGGAGCTATGTAAAGTATACTAATGAGAATATTAAAGGAATTCTTTATTCAGGTTATTGTGTTGTTGATTTCTAGCATTTACATTTTTTATTATGGTTCCCATCTTTCTGCTGAAGTTAAATTTATGATCTTTCATGTTGTCTGTTATTTTCATTACAGCCATTGCCATGCTAATTATAGTTATTTTAAATTCTATGCCAGGAACTTCCAGTGGGTTGAAAAAATAGTAAAGAAGAGTTCTCTTAAATGTCCCTGCTTTCCATAATGATATTGTTTAATATAACATGGACCAATTATCAAGAACAAAAAATTAAATAGTATCTTGTCTATCCCCTTACAGCTAAAGACAAAAAGATCACACTCTATTGATGTAACCTAGTAGGGAAAAGTGTTTTTCACAATTTAATTTTTAAGTCAAAATGTTTGATTCATACTCTAGTAGTGCAAAGATCTAAACATGCTTAATAGTCTTTGACCAATGGTTTACTTGATAATCAATTATAAATTATAAATATGAGGGCATCATTATTAATGAACTTTTCGAGTTGTTGACTTTTTATTTATTTTCAGAAAATGTTACCTGTACGATATATATTTACACTTATGATGACTCTAACTTGATTGTCTATTTATGATCTTTTTTGTTTTGTAATTATTACTCATGTACAAAAGAAGAAACTGTATTCTTTCATTTTGGGGATACACACATACACCCACATTATATATGTGTATATTTATATATGTTCTTGCATATGTCTGTTAATTGCACCTCTTTATATTTTTTGTGACTTTCTGTCTGCTTTATTTTTCAATATTTTAGTGAGATACATGAAGATCTACTATTATGGTAGACTTTATAATTTATTTTTATAGTATCCTTCCTATATCTTAAAGCTATTTTATTTCCTTCTTTCTGCTGAGGCTATTTTATTAGTTCACTATACTTGAGAATAGTTTTGTTTTGAATTTAATTTTTATCAGTATAAAAATATTTAAATTTTGATAATGTTAAGTTGGTGCCTTTATCTATGCATTTTAACTAAATGAGAAGTTGACAAAAAGCTTTATACAGCCACTAGAGGTTGGAGAATTCCAGTATCTCTTCATCTTTGCCAAAACTTACCTTCTTAATGTTAGCCAGTCTAATCTGTATAAAGTGGTATTGCATAGTGATTTTAATTTTCATACTAATATGTCAAGTAATACATTTCCATGGATTTATTGGCCATTACTGGTCAAAGAAATTTATGGCTTTTTGCTTAATTTTATGGCAATGTGTTTGTCTTTTAATTATTGAGGTATAGGCATCCTTATACAGTCAGGATAAAGGTCCTTTGTCAAGATACTGAATCATGGAAATTTTCTCTTAGCTCATATTTTGTCTTTTCATGTCAAAAATTATATTTTTACATATTTTCAATTTTGATGAAGTTGAACTTATATTTTCTTTTATGATTAGTGTTTTCTGTGTCATTTCTAAGGGGTCCTTACCTACCTCAAATTTGCAAATATAGCCTATGTTTTCTTCTATAAGTTTATTGTTTTAGTTTTATATTTACATTTAGATCTATGATCAATTTTCAGGTATATCATAAGGCGAGATCAAGGACAACTTAGTTTGTTGGCAAATTCCTGCATCATTTGTTGAAAAAACTTTCTCTTTCCCTAGTGAACTCATCTAGATCAAAAATAAAAAAGTCATACATGTGCAGTCTTTCTGCACTCTCATTTCTGCCATATATACATGTTCTTATACCAATACAACAGTTTCCTGTTTACTATGATGTTATATTACAGTTGAAACCAGTATAAGTCTTCCAACTTTTTTCTTAAAAACAAATTTATTTTGACTCTTCTGTATCCTTTGGCTTTCCATAAAAATTATAGAATCAGCTTGCCAATTTTTGCAAAATATGACTAGAATTTTAATTCACATGCTGTTAAGTTTATAGATTAATTTGAGAAGAATCAATATCTTAATAATGAATCATAACAATTCATTAACAGCCTATCTATTTAGGCTTATGATTTGAGCAATGTTTTACAAATTTCAGTGCATAGAATCTTGTGCATATTTTGGTAAATTTATTTTAGGTTTTAAACATTTTCAATGCTTTATTAGATGATATTTTTATTGCTGTTATTCAGTTATTCATTGCTTATGCTAGGAAAACATGCCCTAGTAATTTTTTTATTTTTAATTTTTTAAATTAAATTTATTAGGGTGACGCAGATTAATAAAATTATGTAGGTTTCCAGTGTACAATTTGATTGTACCTCATCTGTATATAATGCATTGTGTGTTTACCACCCAAAGTCAAATCTCCTCCCATCACCATATATTTGACACTCTTTATCCTTATCTACCTCCCCTTTCTTCCCTTTCCCTCTGGTGACCACTAAACTGAAATTAAATTAGTATCATGAAAACTTGGTGAATTAATTTAGAAATTCACTTCATTGTAGATTTCTTGAAATTTTAAAACACTCGATTGTTGAAATAGAATATACATATAATAAAATTCACCAATTTTAGCAGACAATTAATGGGTTATGGCAAAAATATATATTCATAGAATCACCATTACAGTCATGATATGGAATATTTCCATATTTCAAAAAAGATCTCTCACACTTCTTCACCGTCAACCTCCTTACTGCATCCTCAAACCCTAAGGATTACTAATCAGCTGTCACTATATTTAATTTATCTAGAATTGCATATAAAAAAAAGATACGGTATTTATCTTTTTTGTCATGACATCTTTCTCTTAGCATAAAGCTTTAAAGATTTATTTATGTGTGTGTATCAGCAGCTTGTCTTTTCATTACTAAGTAATATTTTATTACATAGATATAATTTTACTTTACTTCATATGAGTGGAATCATATAGGATTTGTCTTTTTGATGACTGGCTGTGTTATTTAGCATAATATCTTCAAGGTTCATGCATGTTACTTTTTAAAGCTGAATAATATTTCATATTATTTCATATATATTTATACACATACATACCATATTTTGCTTATTTACTCATCTATCAATAGACACTTGGGTTACTTCCCAAGTGAATTATGCTCTGGAAACATGAGTGTATAAATATTGCTTTGAGACTCTACTTTCAGTACTTTGAATATATACCTAGAAGAGGAATTGTTAGATCATTTGGTAGTTCTATTTTAAATTTTTTGAGGAACCCATTGTACTATTTTCCATAGAAGGAATGAATTATATTCCCACCAACAGTATACCAGAGTTCCAGTTTCTCCACATCTTCACCAACACTTTATTTATTTATTTATTTATTTATTTATTTATTTATTTATTTATTTATTTATTTATTTTAGTTAGTAGCCATCTTAATCGTTCTGAGGTGATATCTCATTATAGGTTTGATATGCGTTGCCCTAATAATTAGTGATGATGAACATTTCGTCATGTGCTTATTTGTCATTTGTAATTCATCTTTGTAGAAATGTCTAATTTCTTTTCCCATTTTGAGTCAGTTTTTTTTTGTTTTCGTTGTTTTTCAGTTTTAGGAGTTTTCTATATATTCTGAGTACAAGTCACTTATCAGATATGTGATTTTAAAATATTTTCAACAATTCTGTGGTAGCATTTTTACTCTACTGATGGTATCTTTTGATACAAAAGTTTTAAAAATATTTTTCATAAAGGCTCATTTGTCTATATTTTGTTCCCCATGCCTTTCATGTCATATCCAATAAGTCATTGCCAAATTCAGTGTTTGTCCTTTGTTTTCTTCTGAGAGTTTTATAGTTTTATGTCTTGCATTTATGTTATGCATTTATTTTGAGTTAATTTTTTGTATCTGCTGTTAAGTAAGGGTCCAACTTTATTCTTTTACATGTGGATTTACACTTTCCCAATACCATTTGTCGAAGGGACTATCTTTTCACCGTTGAATAGTCTCTGTCGAAAATCATTTGACAGTATAATGAGGGTTTATTTCTATACATTTGTCTATATATCTCTCTTTATGCCAGTGCCACACTGTTTTGAATACTGTAGTTTTCTAATAAGTTTTGAAATAGTGTGAGTCCTCCAGCTTTGTTCTTCTTTGTCAGTATTTTTTGACTATTGGAGATTTCTTGAGATTCCATATGAATTTTAGGACAGTTTTTTCAGTTTCTGCAAAAAAAAATTCATTAGAATTTTGCGAGTGGGTGCATGAAGTCTGTAGATCACTTTGGGTAGTATTAGCATCTTAACAATATTAACTGTTCCAATTCATGTACATAGTATATGTTTCCACTTATTGATGTCTTCTTTAATATTTCAGTAATATTTTTAGTTGTCATTGTCCAGGTCTTTCACTTCCTTGGTTAAATTAATTTCTAAATATTTTATTCTTTTTGATCGTAATTGGAATTGTTAATTTTCTTTTCAGGTTGTTCATTGTTAATTTATAGAAATCCAACCATTTTTGAATGTTGACTTTGTATCCTAATACTTTGCTGAATTTGCTAGCTCGAAGAATTTTTTTTTGTTTGAACTATTTGGGATTTTCTACATAAAAATTCATATCGTGTGGGATCAGAGATAATTTTACCTCTTCCTTTTCAAGTTGGATGTCTTTCTTTTTCTTCTTTTTATTTTTGGCCAGAATTTCTTTGTCTGAGATTTTAGTACTATGTTGAATAGAATTGGCAAATTCTTGCACTGTTCCTGATGTTAAAGGAAAATATTTCAGTATTTCATCACAAAATCATTAAATATGATTTCATCATTAAGTGTGTTAGTTTTTCATATATGGCCTTTATTATGATGAGGTACTTTTTTTTCTATTTGTATTTTGTTGAGTGTTTTTATCATGAAAAAATATTGAGCTCTGTCATATGTTTTTCTGCATCAATTGAGATAATTATGCTTTTCCTCCCTTCATTCTTTTAATGTGGTGTATTACAGTGATCCATTTTCATATGTAGAACTATCCTTGCATTCCAGGAATAAATAACACTTGGTCATGGTATATAATCCTTTTAATATGCAGCTGAATTTTGTTTGCTTTTCTCTTGTTGAAAATTTATTCATCTATTCCTTTTTGAATAAACTTGGGGAGTTTTGCTCTTTCAAGAAATTTAAAAATTTCATTTATGATATTGACTTTTTTGGTACTAATCTGTTCATAATATTCCCTAATAATTATTTAATATTTGTGGGTCTGTATTAATGTCTTCTTATTCCTGATATCGGTTAATTTGTATCCATTTTTTCAGTTGACTAGAGTTTTATCAATTGTTACTGATGTTTTCATAGAAACTTTTTATAGATAATATTTTTCTTTACTCCTTATTCCTTTTTTTTTTTTTAAAAAAAAACTTCAATACTTTCTCCTCTTTGTTATTTCCTTCTACTGTTTATTTTGCAGTGTGATTTTTCTTATTTTCCTAGTTTCTGGAGGGAGAACTTTAAGTATTTTAGGCTTTTTTGTTATCTATACATTCATCACTATATATTTTCCTTTAAGCCCTAATTTAGCTTCATCTCAATAATTTTGATACTTTTCATTAACATTCAATGTAAAATCATTCAGTTAAATCTTTTTCCTTTTTTTCAATTCTTGCTTTGATTTTGCTTTGTAGATGTTATTTAATACCAGCTATTTGGGAATTTTCTAGATGCCTTATTATTATTTTTGATTTCTAATTAAATTACTATTTACCTGTTGTAGAATGAACAGAAATAATGTGAAGGAGAAAAGCATGGCAATTGAAGACACATTTAGTAATGATAACTTGTGTTTGACAGGCAAGATAGTGGAATCTGAATGAGTAATTTAAAGGACTTGACAAATCTCTTGTTTTAGATGTTTATTTTCTCTAAAATATGATACCTATGGCCTTTTGACTTAAATACGTTTAAGCTTGGGGAATAGAACAGGAAATGAAGTATACCTTAATTTGCATGGATTTTAAAATTTAGTCTTTTAAGAGTATCTGTAATATAAGGCTGGAATTCTTAAGAATTTTAAATGAGAAATCCCCCAAATGTAAAATGATTAGCCCATGTACATACTTCTTATTAGTACCAGTTCGCCACTAGAATCCAACTCTCCTTATTCCAATTCCATTTTTTTCATATACTTAACATATATATATATATATATATATATGTACACACACACACACAGACACACACATATTAGATAAGAGAAAAATAGTTCTTGGTAACTAGGTTCCCCCTTCAATTTTGAGGATTTATGTAATTGATGAGGACATTTTCTGATTAACTTTTTTTGAGAAGTATCACATCTTGATTATGTAAGAGGACAAAATCCCTTTAAGATACCCTTTTCACCTGAAGTGTCTAATATGCCTTATGGTGTTTACAGTCAAAATAAATTTACATTTTTGATATAAAAAACCCTGGAGACCAATCAGAAATTCACATAACACTCCTGTATTGTTGCCATTAATTGTCTTTGACCTTGGAGAATATTTATGCAATATTTTTAATTAAAAATGAAGTCATCCTCAGGGTAGCATGTTTGGAGCCAATTCTATTCTAATGGTTTCCAAGTAGTGTGGTTCCCACTGGATGCCTAAAATAATACTCCATTTTCACAGTTAAGTGTTCCAGTTAGAGATACCTAAGAGAGAGAATCACACTTTTGTGAAAGTTAATGAGAAGATGAGATCCCATTGGTGTTAAGGTACAATTTGAGTGTAGGGTATAGCTAATTTTTCAAACTTCCTTAGACAAATTGATGTGGTTTTGCCATAATTAGCTATAGGTAACACCAGGGCAACCAGGCAATTCTCACTGGTGGAATGAAACTTGTATCCAGCTATGAATTATCTCAAATCAAGCCCATGTAAAATAGCTCACAATTTTAATCAGTCTCATTGGGACTTATTAAAAAATGAATTCAGTCAAAGAACAAAATTAGAAAGAACCTGAAGAAATCCCTGAATAGGAGATTATAGGGCTACTTAAGCTTGAAATAGTTTTAAATGGTACCTTAAACGTAAAAAAATATAGATTCAGAGACAAGTATTTCCTTTTCTCCTTTTCATACTTGTCATATCTACACACACACACACATGCACACACACACACACACGCACACACACATACACACACACACGGGCACTCACAAGAATCTTTTGGGGGCCTGTCAACATTATTAAAGTGGTTTCCGAAGAGTCCACAAGTTAAAAGTAACTTTGGTGTATACGTAAACACTATTTTCTGACTCCTTCCATGGGGAATTATATCTAACTTTGACCTCATATTTAAAAAAAAAAAATCTATTTTTCTGAAAGAGTAATTTATAGATTCCGGTTTAAAGTCATTTTACATTCCTTAATCTTTGGAAGTTAGTTTAGAATTTATTAACATTTATTATTCCTTCAGTAGAAATAATGATCTTATATTATTCATCAGGTTTAATAAACATAACCTAGGATAAATGGGGAAAAAATAAGAGCTCTTTTTCTAAAACTGTTTCCCTTATATATAGACAAATTTGAACCATAGTTTCTCTTACTTCTAGTACACAAATGTTGAATGATATTTTACCCAATTTTGGCATTTTAAACATATTTTTCCTTTTAAAAAATTAGGTAGAATGGCAAAATACCATTAAACAATTTATTTTGAGATGTTCCAAAATTTTTATTGAGTGAGTGCAAAGAAGATATTTTCATTAGTCAATCAGATAAATATGTTATAATCTTTACTTCACTCAATTGATATACTCATTATTTACATCCCTTTTAAGGATATATGTGTGTGTGTATGCATATATATACATATATATGTACATATACGTATATATGTATATATATACATACACACACACACACACATATATAATCTCAAGGCTGTTGTTTGGTTGCTTAGACTGAGTAGTTGTTTCGAACTATATTAGAAACTGTTGTATGATGCACTGTTCTCAGCTAGTCCTTTAACAAGAGCAGCCACACAAAAGAATAATGATTTAACTTCACCATTAATGCACCTAGGACTGATAATCAAGTAAATTTAATAATCACATCATGAGTAAACTGTAATAACAATTAAGTATACAAAGGATTTGAGTAATGGCTACCAAAAAAAATCTTTGTCCAAGTCTTCCCAAAGACATCTGTTATACTCAGTCATCTTAAAAGAGTTTTCTTTCTATCATCCACCAAGAGTTAGGAATAATTCTGGGAAGATAATTATGGGGAGGAATTCTCTATGTGACTAAAATCGGTGAAATGGTGAGAATAATGAATCTGTCTGTAACCTACCTAAAACAATGCAATAGGGTCTTTATACTTTCAGAGTAATTGAAAAGGAAAACAAGGCACTACGTTAGCTCCTGATCAAAAATATAACCTTTTACACCTCTGATTGAGGCTAATTCCAAATACCAAATAATTAAGTTATAGTTCAAATGTTTCTTTTACATTTTTCAGAATCTCATATCACTTAGAGGTGGGAGATTTCTTAAGTAAGAGAGGTAGTATTTTAAGTTTTATAGCTTTCCTCTAAAGTAGATAGCTATTCTTGTTAATCATTTTTAGTTAAATAAGAGAATTTCTATTTTGATGTAGGTTATCACATGATTATGGAACAGAAATTAATTATTCTTAAAGAAATGTTTAATTATAGCTGTCTATCTTATAGTATTCATGATATAAATAATGCCCTGAAAAACTGATAATCATATTCTATCTAAAGACAGAGGGTGAGAATAGGAAGGAGGAAGGCAATGGAGATTTAAATTTTAGATATCTTCTTTTACCGTTTAATACTTTTATATGCAAAACATATTGTGTTCTTATGTCATAGAAGTGCCTTAAATAATTTAAGAAACAATTCAAAGTGAGTCCTGTCTATATGTTTCCTAAATCAATAACCGATTAGGATTTACTTGAATAGTTTCACCAACTGAGAAATTCATATTTTTGAAAGTAGTCCATTTCATTTTTAAAACAACTCTGCTTCTTAGAGACATTTTCTTCATACTGAGCAGAAAGGTGCTTTCCTGTGACATCCTCCCATTGTTTTTAATGCTACCCTTTTCATCTTTGATAATAAACTTCTTGTATTAGTCCTTTAAATGTGCAATGATAATGATTTCATGTCTAATATTCTTATCCAATGACTGTAGTCAAACTCTGTCATGGACAAACATAGTAATCCTGTCTACTGTTATTAACTTTCTTTATTTTTTTTTTAACCTGGGTCTTTCAAATGTAGGAATACTTAGAATTGAAAAAATACTCATTCATTGGTTTATTTAAAAAATATTTAGTGCATTCTAGGTCCTCCTGGAAAGATAGAGATAGTTTGTTGACCTCTCGGATTGGGTATTTCGGAAATCATTGATGGGCATGACATCAATGTAGAGAGTAGCCATCTTTCCTCTCGAGCATCTTATAAGTTATTGTGGAAGGATATGCCAGGAGTTATGCTATAAAGAATAATGTAATTAGGTGACAAAAAATTAGCCGTGTGACATGTTCTTCATCTGATATACACATAAAACAGAGTGAAGGAGCAAAGGAGGAAATTATCTTATTTCCTTGGGTAAATTTTAAATAATTTTAATAAGGATAATAACTTTAATGAAATTGCCTGTCACAGTATCTTGAGAGCTAAAATGTCATAATGTGTCAGATTTTTTTTTTTTAAGTGTAAAAATGTCCAGATGATATACTCAGATACAGTCACTACAAATTCTTTCCACCAGATGGCACTGCAAGGGAGCTTTTCGAATGGCCAGTCATATTCTAACACTAAACTTCATCAACAGCATTTTAAGAATTCTAAACAAACCACAGCTTTTCTTGCTCCTGATCACATGCTTATAAACTCCGTCAAAACTCTGTTTCAGCAAGGAGCATTTATTTTGTATAAGGAACCATGTTACTTTTTCTCAGATTGTTTGCTTAGGTTTCAGTAGTTCGTTCTGCCCTCAACCTAATAGAGGCTCACTGTCTGTAGTTCCCGGATATACCTTCTCCCCACCCCATACCTCCATCGCAAATGTGCAACTTGCAAAGCACACAAAGCTCCGCGCACTCATATATAACCCCTTCTGGCTTAGCAGTGTCGGACTAACCCTCCACCCTGTCCACTCTTGTCTTCCTCTTAGGTGATCATCCCTGTGCTGTTCCGTTCCTTTCCTTTCCTCAATCTTGTTCTGCTGGGAGCTTCGGCAAATCACATCCTTTCTTCAAGGCTTAGTCACACACAGGCACTAACACACACAAATTTACACCTTTTAACTCCTCATACTCCCTCTCTAACTTCTCTCCAAGTCTTTTTTTATATCCTCAGCAAACCTCCCTTGGCTCCATCTGTCTGCCAGAACACAGCTGAGGGGCACAAATCATATTACAAAGTATAGCGTCTAGTGCTAGCCAGAGACCCCAGAAATCACCTGGAAATACAACTTACTTTCACAGATGAGGAATCAGAGGGAAGTCTAGAAAGGGAAAGGCACTTAGCCAAGATCAAGAAGTCAAAGTGTCCCTGTAGGGACAAACCTATGCCAAGCCAAAGGAAAGCCTGGAGTTTTGATGTGGATGTGTTCTGCTAGACACCTCCCTGTCTTCTCACACTCTCCCCCATTCTCTCCTGACATGTCTACGTTGCAGCCAGCGTGGGCTGCTTATGCCGCTCCTCAGCATACCTCACAAACATCTGTTGCATTATGACGTCACTACCTCCTTAATTTGTGTTCCATCATTTCCTTTAGTCACAACTCAAGACCTACTTCTGAGAATAACTGCTCTCTGACTTTATAACTGCCTCATTTTGTGTCACCTTTTTCCACCGTGTACTGTGATAGTGTGTGCTCAATTATATAACACTTGTCATGGATATTTCAAGCGCATGTGTTTTTGCCTCTCCAGTTAAGTTATCTATCTGCTCAAAGAAAGAAGGAGATTATGCTTTGGGTATTTTGTATATCCACAATAACTGGCCAGATACTTGGCACATGACTAGAATTCTGTAAAAAATGTTCAGTAAATGGATAAATGGATTTGACACGAGTAGCAATCATAAGTTGTTGACTTTCAAGCCAGAGCAGAAAAGGACCGTCTTAGTTGTGTGTACATGCTCAAAGTCAGAGGGACCAGAGGAGATATGAAGAGGGTATGTCTAGTAAGGTATAAAAAGTCGAACCACTATATTGTACACCTGAAACTAATAACCAATATAAGATTGTATACCAACTATACTTACATAATTAAATAAGAAAAGTTTATTATAAAATGCCTCTGAAAGAATTTCTTTAACTGGTAGGGTGTGAATATAGTATATGTCATTTCATTTCTTGTAAAGGCTTTTAATCAGCTGTTAGTAACTTGAAATAATTGTATTGTTTATATTGAAAACAATAATTTGGTGAAAATTTATAAGTATGCAAAATTCTACCCTGGGTTATTATCCTTGTGGCCAGATTGATCAATGTTGCCAGATCAATTACTAATTATTAACAAATATTTGACATCTGCTTTTCCCTAGTGGCAACTATACATAGAAATTGAGAAACATTATTATTTTTTTTTTAGTTTTACTTAAGCAGTATTTTTAAAAATTCAAAAATTAAAATATAATGACATTGCATGTATATCTTGCAGAGTCTGGACACTAACTGCATACTTTGGTTCATGTATTTGAGAAATTTCTCTTGAGTCAAGAGATCTGGTCACAAAGGTTACTTTTGCATTGTATAATATATCCAGCCTTTTCTTTCTGAGGAAAATAGGAAAAATCTCATTAAATTAAAAATCCTTAGGAATCCTGCCAAACAAATGGATGACTTTGAATTCTTTATCCTATAACATATGAACAATATTTATTGAAGAAATTTTTACTATTTTTGAACTACTCTTAAAGGATACATGTATGCTAGATTTGTTTGATTAAATAATGAATTATTAAAATCTATTTGAATTCATGAAATATATAGGGAAAACCAATGAACATCTTAACCATATAAAGATATGTTAAACTAGAAGAATGTATGGCAATAACTAATCTTTTCTAGGAAAGTAAAAAGATAGAGTTAAAAAAAGCTGTGTTTAAATCTCTAGAACTTCAGTTAAAGTGGCTTTTGAATTATTGAGAATTTCTCAGTTACTGGTAAGGAACACCTCATCTCAGAATGATGTAAGAAAATGATAAAATGGAAGGAGTGCGTTATTGTCTCATGCAATAGAAAATTTCAATGTGTTACAAAAGCTGGATTTACTAGCCTCTGTGTCATCATGACTCAAGATTTATGCAGTTGTAGGGAGTGTTTTCCTAATTGACATTACAGTTGAATTGCTCAGGAGCTCCAGAGTTATATCTTCCCAAGTTCAAGACTACTGGAAAGGATATCACCTTTTTCTTGTTTGTTTAAGTAAAACCTCAGGAGTTAGTTTGACTGGACCTTGCTGAGTCATGTATCAAAATTTGCTGTGAGGTTTGGTCACATGTCCATCCATGTTCTGTGATGCTAACACATAGTTTGAAATTTGGGTAGGTGTGTTTCTCCAGCAAGAAACAAAGCAAAGGGATAATAGTTGCTAAGGCGATAAAAATTCAAAAAATGCTTCTTATGCATTAGGATTAATAAAAAATGTGGAAACAAAAACAATGAAATGTATTTAGACTAGATTCCTTTCCTCCAACCCATGATTGGCTGAGTAACAAGAAAATGTACAATTTAAGTATTTTATATATTTCTAATTTCCTATCAAATTTCTAAAACTAAAAATGCAGATTGATTAATTGATTTTGGGGTTAGGGTGGAGTGAGGTAGGATAATATCATATGACTGAATTAATATTCCATATGTGTGTTTTCTCTTTATCATCCTCGCTATTTTTCCCTTTCATGCTTAAGGAACTTTGATCACCCTAACCAATTTATTCTCATAATTAAAATATCCTGAGTCCTGTTTCTATGATCAAAAGAAGGCTTGTATTTGGGACCAGGCCTAATCGGGCCCTGTATATTTAGGTATTTCTCTAAACAAGTTATGCAGCTTCCCAGAATGACTGCAGTCCTCATTACTGTATCTGTCCTATGACAATGTGGTGAATTTCCTATGAACAACTGACTCAAGATAAAAATTTTCGAACATGTTTATAAATGTTTTTTCTCCATGTCGGCAACCAACAGGGAGTGAACCGATGCACCATTCAGCCATCTCTAAGCCTTAACCCTGAAGGATAGTGGAGAAAAGAGTGTAATTTGAAGGGAATATATATATATATATATATATATATATATATATATATATATATATATATATCATTTAAGATCATATATCTCTCATTTACAAGTGATGTTATCATTGGCAAATTTTCGTGCTAATGATAACACTGTGCTTCAGTTTTCTTTATAATGAAAATAATATCTCATTGCAGTACTGTCGTGAGGTATAAAGAAGGGAGACTTTGTCAATCACTCAGGAAAATACCTAGCATATTGTAGGTGCCAAATAAATTTTTGACCTTATAATCACTTTCTACTTTCCTGTAAGGACCAGTAGCTTGAAGTGAAGATCTATACTATATGCTCACAGTGGTTAGTTGTTTAACTATATAGAAAGAGATCTGAAAAGTACAAGATCTGTGGGGTAATAATAATAAGTTTGGAAAAGAATATGTACTTGAATATATCAAATGAGCTAAAACTCTGAAAATAACTCATTCATTCTTTTACTTATTTATTAATATTTTTGCAATTAATTGAATGCCTATTCTTATCAGGCTCTGAAATAAGTTCTGGGATACAGCAATAAATAAGACATGCCCTTACCTTCAGGAATCTACAATTTACTAAAATACAGATATTAATAAAAGAAACATAAATAAATGCACAATTCAAGGACTGTAAATCTGAAAAGGAAACTTAGGACACAAGGAGAACTGGACAATGTCACAAAATATGTAATAGGAAGGCAAGATATAGAGATAACAGAAAGCTTTATAAATAAGTGATTATTAAGTTCAGATTTGAAGAAAGAACATGGATTAATTAGATGAAGGAGATAGTTGTTGGAGAGGGAGATTCTAAAGAGAAGAAACAACATGTAATATCACCGTTATTACATGATTTTCAAAATGTTTTACTATCTTAAAAACAGAATGATAACTGTAATATCAGGTTTACTAATTTTGGAAATCTGACTACTGGAGATTTTTGATACTTAAAATCAGTAAAATGGGCTGCGGAAGTGATGTCGAGTAGTGTTAAAATGGGGGAGCTGAGTGCTGGGCAAACCTCAGAGGAATAGGCATGTGCTGGAAAGCATCTCATTGGGGTCCATTCTTTTTATTACTTAAACTCAAGATCTATACACATCTTTTTCCTTTTATACATGTTACAATAGGGCACTTTAAGTTGCTTTTTGGAATACCTCATTCTTCTAAACCAACAGTCAGTATTGATTTGTCTCTTGTGATATGTGTGGAACATATTCTTTAAACTTAATTTGAGGAAGAACTTCTTTGAAGTTCAAGCAATAAAATGCACACGAGTTTGGAAAAGACATTTTTTTCAGCTCTTTCTCTGGGAATTCAGTATCATTCTGGAATCCTGGAGAACTGGACGTTGAGAATTTCCAGAAATGTTATTTCTGGCTCAAGAACAGATTTTTTAATAGCTTGGTGATAAATAACAACAGCAAAACTTCTCTAAGTGGTTTTGCAGAGCAGCGAGTGTTTTCAAATGAGAGCAAAACAATATAAGAGATCAGATAGCCTGATATGATGGCAGTTGTTGAACTGGATGTGTGTGTGTGTTTGTGTGTGTGTGTGTGTGTGTGTATGCACACGTGGGCATACCTACCTACCTGTGAATTGAATTACCTGTTTTGTGTCTCAGAGACAACTAAGAGACAGCTTTGGGAAGCATGAGGCTTTGTTATTACATAGGTGCCTATGGAGTCTTCAGTTGTTCTACTCATGAAGTTCTCTCATCTAAGGTTATCCCAGTATCTCATGTACAATCATAAACACACATTTCTTAATAGGAGAGAGCATACACTGATATTGTTCAGTTATAGGAAATGAATATATTTGTTCAGGTTCTGTTTTCAGTGCTGTTTAGTATCCAGGTATGTCCTTTCCAGTTGTAATTCTATTGATAAAATTTTAGATTCTGATTATTGCTATCCTGAAAAGCTTAGGATGTGGATAATTTGACTAGAATGATAATTTGAACAAAGTATTACACTATGCATTCAATACAAAAGAAAATAAGAAAATTGGGGAAAATAATCACAAATTTAAAATTCAATTAAAAAACTGTATAAAAGTATCATATTTTCATTGGTCTAGAAAATATATATACATGTGTGTATATGCATATATGTACTAATTACTTTCTATTCATTTTTATTTTTTTTTCACAAGAAGAATGGTTTGTTTTCCTTAGGAAAGTGGTATGAAACACACTAATCTTAATCCTATTTCCATTATAGAAGGAAAAACTGAATGGTTTCCAGAACACAGGAGATGCTCAGTAATTATGTTGAGCGAATATTGTTGATTGAACCAATAGTAAACTAATATCCTACCTATAGTTCCCTTTTGCTTAAACACATTGGAAAGTGTAGAACAGATTCAAGTGTGTTCTGGTTGCTATGCTATAGATAATTTAATGAATATATATTGTTAGCGGTATCATAAAACGCTGGGTAACCTCTCTTAACAGTAGTTCGTCTATTATGGCTGGTTTAGGCCATTTGTCTAAGAGAGTTCCTCTGTGTTATCCTTTTAAAGGCTTCCTTTACTTCCTTGTTTCTCAAGGTATAGATAACAGGATTCAGAGCAGGCGTGACCACTGTGTACATGAGTGCAGTTGCTTTGTCCGTTTCTGGAGTGTGTGCAGTCTTAGGTTGGAGGTAAGTGAACAAGGCAGTGCCATAGAACAGAGAAACAACCAGGATGTGAGAAGAACAAGTGGAGAAAGCTTTGCGTCTGCCAGCTGCTGACGGGATTCTCAAGATGGTCACAAAAATGCGCACATAGGAGCACAGAATGAGGAAACAGGGACTCATAATGAAAAGCACAGAGACGGCAAACATCACAATCTCATTATGCGAGGTATCAACACAAGCCAGTTTCACTACAGGCATGATGTCACAAAAAAAGTGCTGAATCTTTCCTGTTCCACAGAAAGGCAGAGTAAAGATCCAGGTGGTCTGGACTGACTCCACCACCACCCCGGTAGTCCATGATGCTGCAGCCAGTTTCAAACACACACGAGGGCCCATCAGGAGAGTGTAATGCAGTGGATAACAAATAGCTACAAAGCGGTCATAAGCCATGGCTGCTAGCAGGCAACACTCTGTCAGTCCCAATATGGTAAATGCGTACATCTGAGCTGCACAGCCTCCCACACTTATGGTCTTGGTCTCCACGAGCAGGTGAACCAGCATCTGAGGCACCACACTTGTGATATAGCACATCTCCAGGAAGGAGAGGTTAACCAGGAAGAAGTACATGGGAGTGTGCAGGGAAGGGGTGACCCAGATCAAGCAGATAATGATGAGGTTTCCACCCACAGTAAACAAGTAGATGATTAAGAACACAACGAAGAGCACAGGTTGTAAGCCTGCTAGAGAGGAAAAAGCCACAAATGTGAATCTGGTGCAGAGGGATTGATTTCCACTCATTATAGGCTCGGAGCCAGACATCTGTGGAGAAAACAGAGCACTTAATACCTAAAGAAATCTAGTAACCTGGCATAGGTCTCTATCACCCCTCAGAAAAAGGAACTCTCCTAGGATCAGTGGTCTGACATCACAATCTATACACTTGGATTTCTTTTGCTAAAGCTTTCTAAATATCTGCCCAATTATAATGGATGCACTGTTCTTTCCTGATTTTGAATTCTGGATCTTAAGATTTTCTTCACAGAAATTTAGAGAAAACAATGACTTTAAGTTACATAATTTGTTTGTTTTATCCTTTCATTATTCTTATAAATAGACTGTTATATGAGTAATATATGAAGGCATTCTAATTGTAAAAGAGTTACATAAAACCCAAATGTATAAATATAAAAATGCTATATGCTGGTCTTCTAAATTTCATAGACTTCTTTAAAGTCACACTTAAGCATTTGGAAGAAAGTATATTTCCAGCCATTTATGTATTCATTTTCATACATATTTTTTGTACCTTTTGATTTGAAAAGTGTTAGCTAATAAATAGGCAGCTAAAAACCTCAATGTAATTTTACAGGAATTATGAATTGGAGAACATACCTAGAACTATAGATAAACTTTCTCTTCCTTGCTGGGCTTCTAGACTTCCTGTGATTCCAAATTATAACATGGGGTGGAGTCAGCAGTATTTCTACCCTGACTACAGACCAGAGGGATTGCATCCACTGCATGGCTTAATTATATTTGTCTCAAGAGGAATTTGTTTAGAAACAACAATGAATGTTCAATGTACAATTGGATTTTTATTTTTTGAATATAATTTCCAGAGATAATCCATTACTGTTGGCTACATTACTTAAGCTTTAAAGCGTAAAACTAAAAGTTTCTAAAGGTTTTTCATCACACCATTGCACTAATTATTGAATTTTATGGAAATTTGCCATAGTAATCTTCTTTTAAGTTCCTCAAATGGACGGTGACTGCTCAGGACATTGTGATATCAACAGGCAAAGTGCAGGACATAAAGTAGGCTCCCTAAAGCCCACAGGTAGTGTTCACTGTATTCATTATCTGTGATTAAATTGTTAGCAGCGTAAATAAATAGGTCTGATGAGGAAACTTCCAATTTTCTAATGGAATTAATTAAAATGATTTGTCAAAAATATGAAAGTTAGTTTTTGTACTGTCCTCAAGAAATAAAAACAACTTGTTCTTAAGGCTCCCCATTGCTTCGAGCAGAATGTTTCATTTATTTAAATTTTTTCTGCTTTATTGAGGTTTAATTGACAAACAAAATTGTATATATCCAAAGCGTACAACATAATTATTTGATTTATGTATTGTAAAATGATTTCCTCAATCAAGCTAATGAACAGACCCATCACCTCACATAGTCAAATATTTTTTGTGTGTATGATATTGCTTAAGATCTACTCTTAGCAAATTTCAGGTATGCAATATAGTACTAACTATAGTCATTATGTTGTACATTAGATTCTCAGAACTTATTCATCTTATAACTGAAGGCTTAAACCCTTTGATTAGCATGTCACCATTTCCCCCACCCCTCAGCTCAATCTACTCACTGTTTTTATAAATTTAACTTTTTCTTTTTTTAATGATTACATAGTATTTGTCTTTATGTGTCTGGCATATTTCACTTAGTACAGTGCCTTCTAGATCCATCTATGTTGCCATAAATGGCAGGATTTCCTTCTTTTTCATTGCTGAATAATGTTCCTTTTTGATATTGGTCTTGGACATGAATTTTAGACATCACTCCAAAAGCATAGGCAACAGAAGCAAAAATAAACAAATGGGCATATGTCAAACAGGAAAGTGTTTGCACAGCAAAGGATATGAATAACAAAATGAAAAGGGAACTTGTGGAATGGGAGAAAATATTTGCAAATCATGTATCTAATAAGGGTTTAATACACACAAAATATAAGGAACTCATGTAACTCAATAGCAAAAAACAAATAATCTGATTTAACAATGGACAGAGGACCTGAATAGATATTTTTCCAAAGAAGACATGCAAATGGACAACAGGTACATGAAAAGATGCCCAGCATCACCAATCATCAGAGGCATGCAAATCAAAACCACTTTGACATCACCTCACATTTGTTAAAGTGGTTATTCTAAAAAAGACAAGAGGTAACAAGTGCTGGCAAAGATGTGGAGAAAGGTAACTCTTATACATTGTTAATAAGAATTTAAATTGGTATAACCATTATGGAAAACAGTCTGGAGGTTCCACAAAAAACTAAAAATAGAGCTCCCATAGGATCCAGCAATCCCACTTTTGGGTATATATCTGAAGGAAACAAAATCAGTGCCTCAAATATCTGTGCTCCATGTTCATTGCAGCATTATTCACAATAGTCAACATTGAAATCTGAAACATATGAAAACAATCTAAGTGTCCATCTTTGATATGTTTTTATAGTTCAATATTAACAAACCAAACCAAACCAAAGTGGATACTGCCTTTTTTTAATGTCCATCTGGACTGTGTTGAGTATTTCTCAATCTAGTTCATAGTATTAAAAAATAATATGATTATATGGTTAGATGTAGGATATTTATTAAGAGAGAGAAGTCAAAATCCTCTCATGTTTCTTCATATTTACTTTACCCTGAATAACTTGGCATATTTGGTGAAATAATGATCGGATAAGAATGAACACTACCAGCCATAATAACAAAATATGGACTCTAGATCCTATGATGATTTCTCACATCTTTCTTTAATCCCATGTAACATGAGTTTGTGAGTAGTACTACACAAAAAAGCTTGAGATGGATGAGTGGATCATGGCAATGTGGCATTTTCCAAGGCAAGGAAAGAGTATTTAAGAAGAGAGTGATTAAATGTATGAAACATTCCTGAGAAGTTGAGAAAAAATAGTTTTGAGTTGTCTGGTGATTTTTAGCTCCACATTGGCCATTGATGACTTCAGAAAAAAAACAATTTTGAAAGAGAGGTAAAAGCATGCACCAGATTGAAGTTGCTTTGAGGTTTATGTCACACATATAAGTGATATCATGTGATTTCAACTTTTTCTGTCTGGCTTATTTCACTTAGTGTGATTATTTCAAGGTCCATCCATGTTGTCACAAATGGTAGTATTTCATCTCTTCGTATGGCTAAATAATATTCCATTGTATAGATGTACCACAGCTTCTTTAGCCAATCATCTATCATAGGACACTTAAGTTGCTTCCATGTCATGACCACTGTGAATAATGCTGCTATAAACATTGGTGTGCAAATATCTTTTTTAATATGAGTTTTCAAGTCTTTGGAGTAAATACCCAGTAGAGGGATTGCTGGATCATATGGTAGATCAATTCTTAGTTTTCTGAGGAACCTCCATACTGTTTTACATGTGGCTGTACCAATTTGCGGTACCACCAGCACTGTATGAGGAGTTCCTATTTCTCTACATCCTCTCTAACATTTGTTATTACTTGTCCTGTTGATAATGACTATTCTAACGGGTGTGAAATGGTATCTCATTGTGGTTTTGATTTGCATTTCCCTAATAGCTAGTGATGTTGAGCATCTTTTCATATATTTGTTGTCTGCTCATTTTTTAATTGGATCGTTTGTCTTTTTGTCATTGAGCCATTTGAGTTCTTCGTATATTTTAGACATTAGCCCCTTATTGGAGGTGTTTTTTGAAAATATCTTCTCCCATTCAATTGGTTGCCTCTTTGTTTTGTTGATGATTTCTTTTGATATGCAGAAGCTTTTTAATTTGATATAGTGCCATTCATTTACATCATTTAATTTAATCCTTACAACAACAATCCTGTGGAATAGATGTTCTAAGACATTTTGCTGATGAGAAAACAGAGGCTTATGGAATTTGAACAATTTGCCCAGGATGACTTAGCTAGCGAGGGTAGGACATGGATGAAAACTCTATGTGGTTAAAATGCCACACTTTTAACTAATAAGACATTTTGACTTCATAAAAATATAGTAACAGAGGCTAAATAAGCTTTACTTTTTTTCTGACTCTGTTGTACTTTTACTTTTATGAAAATTTCCAAATAAAAATGTGACTTAAAATATGATATTAGATTCTTTAAAAAGAAGGAATATTTTTTGTTCAGAAATTAAACATGGTATAGAACCCAGAATTATTACATAAAATTCTTTTTTTCCACTTGGATTTAATTTTTAGATATCTTAAAATGTAGATTTTTTTTCAAATATCTTCTTAGTGTTTGATATTAACCATTTATAGTTATGGACATGGACAATGGACTAGTGGTTACCGGGGGAAGGAGGAAGGGAAGAGGTAGATGGGGGGAAAAATTAAATCATTTCTTCAATTAAAAAAATAAATTACTTCTAAAAAAATTTAAAAAGTAAAATAAAATAAAAAATGGGCAGAGGACGTGAACAGACAGGTCTCCCCAAAATGGCCAACAGACATATGAAAAGATGCTCAATTCACTAGCCATTAGGGCAATGCAAATCAAAACCACAATGAGATATACCTCACACTTGTCATAATGTCTGTCATCAACAGGACAAGTAATAACAAGTGGTGGAGAAGAAAAAGGAACCCTCATAAACTGTTGGTGAGAATGTAAACTGGTACAGTCACAGTGAAAAACAGTATGGAGGTTCCTCAAAAACTAAGAGAATTAAAATATAACCCAGCAATCTCTCTTCTGAATACCTACCCCAAAATTTTGAAAACTTGTATCTGCAGAGATATATGCCACCCAATGTTCACTGCAGCCAAAACATGGAAACAACTGAAGTGTCCTTCAATAGATGATTGGATAAAGAAGATGTGGTAAATATATAAACAATGGAAAATTACTCAGCCCTAAGAAAAGATGAAATATTGCCACTGGTAACAACAAGAATGGATCTTGAGATTATCGTGCTATGCAAAATAAGTCAGAAAAAGTCAAGAACCATGTATTTTCACTCATATGTGGAATATAAAACTGAAAGCAACAAATGAACAAGACAAACAAACAGGGACCCATGGATAATGGACAACAGTTTAGTGGTTTCCAGAGGGAAAGTGGGGGAGGAGGGAGCTAGATAAGGGTAAAAGGGATCAAATATAAGGTGACAGAAGGAAAATTAACTTCAGGTGGTGAACACACAATGGAGTATACATATGATGTATTACTAAACTGTATACCTGAAACCTATATAATTTTATTAATCAATATCACCCAAATAATTTTATTTAGGAAAGGGGGGAAAAATAGATTCACATAATACTAAAAAAAAATGATATGTAAAAATTAAATGGAATATGTGGCAGCTGAGAAATAGAAAGTGCTAAGTAAATAATAGATATATGAGAGGCTGAACAAGAAAAAAGAAATTTTTGCTAAATTAAGAAAACTATCTTCAGAAAAAGTTATGACTTTTAAAACCAGTTAACTTACTTGAGCGATTCCAAAAAAAGATTCCAAAAGAAGCTTCAGCGAAGAACTTTAATAGCTGCTTGTTTCTTTAAAGGAAGCTTTGAGGAAAGTGTAGGTAATTATAAAAATACTTTACAGTATATATTAGACTTACTCAGCTACCTGAGTCCACTCAATAAGTAGACCTATTTATTTCTAACTTCCATATATTTTATTTTTACTTATTAAAATCAAAAGAGAGTCTTAGACTGGGTTCACTTTGAACCTTGAGAAATATCTTACTCTTTATATTATGCAAAGACAGAACTAAAAATTCCTTCTACACGTTGCCTATAAGAAGTCCTAAATCCTTTAATCTATCCATATAATTACTCTTAAAACCAAAAAATTAAATGAAATACACACACACACACACACACACACACACGCACAAATGTGTAGTGTTTTTGAAAAATAAACAGGTCAGTGTTTGCCACACTTCCTCATACTTCAGAATCACCTGGGGGAGGTTTTGTTTTGCTTTGCTTTTATACTGATTCTTGGATCACAACTTATTCTTAATCTGAATATTGAAAATTGAAAATTGTCTACTAGTAAAATGAGAGTGGGGAAGTATTCATTTGTATTTTGAGATTCCCAAAGACTCTAATGAAGTCAGTCCCTATGTAGAAGTTTGAGGACCAGTGAATTCTGTCTTATTACTTCCTCACAGAATAGCAATATTCTCAAAGTCGATCAAAGTCATTATTAAGTATAAAGATTTTTCTGAAAGGATTTTTTCGCCTTTCATTACATTATTTTACAAATATCACTTCTAGGGATTTCTATCTTTATTAAAATATACAATATATGTAACCCTTTTCCTATTTTCTTATGTCAGTTGATAATTAAAATTAGATCACTAAATGCTTATAAAAAACTAGGCTTACTCTCAATTCCCAGGCGTTTCTTTACATTTCTGCTTTTTTTACATCAGTTTTATCGTGGGTTCTAAAAGACTTTTTAAAGAACGGCATACAAGTAGAGAGTGTATTTTATATATTGTATGAAGTCTAGGTCTGGAATATTTGAAGAAGCTTCTAAGATTTTATGAAACCTCAATAATTGTAAAAATTGGTGCACTTATATAATAGATAGGTTTGATGACTTATATAAAACTCTAACCACAATTCCTAACTTGAAATGATTAGGAATAAAAATGACAAGTGATACACCTACTGAGGCAAGAATAATTTGACAATGAAAACAGAGCATACGAGATGTCTTCAACCCTTCAAATTTGTATCACTCAGTCAACTAATACTATAATACTTGATGCATAATTAGTATTATATTTATTTTATTTCTTTTATAAATTTATAATGTATACTGTAAAACACATTTTATAAAATACCTTATAATAGCTACCAACCACTTTAAAATTCTGTAACACTCATATCAATTTACAATAATGTGCATAATGGTCTCCTATTGTTCTCATTTTGACTTTTTATTTAAATCTATTAATCTTTAAATATTTATATACTGAACTCTACCAGCACTTACAATCTCTTCCCAATAGAGGGTGTCAAACATATTTGTTTCTTATTTTCACACATACATTTCACGATCGCCACTATTTTTTTCATTTTCTAATTACATATGTTCCTTGTCTGTAACCTGTTGATAACAATAGCACCTTCTCACAGAGTTGCTGTGTGGATTAAATAAATTAATACATGTAAAATATAGTACTATACATGTAAGCTAACATTATTATATCTCACATATACTATAGAAAACCAAACTACAATTCAACTGGCAACAGTAGCAATAAAATTAGGACTAAAAGAGCCTCCTCATGAAATAGAAAAATTATAATCCTTTGCAGCACAACAAATTTTAAAAGAAACTCAATTGGTTTGAAAAGACTAAACTATTATTGAGGTATGAAGGCAGCTATCTCCCCAAAAGTGTTAAGAGTGGCAGAGTAGAGTCTACAAGAGCTAATCAGTGTAGCTTTATTGTCTAGAAAAGAGGAGTAACAAACATTTATTAAGTAAAAAGACTGCTGGACTCAACTGTGGAGATGATCAGACTTTAGATTTTCAAAATGAAGAAAGATATATGACTGACTCCTGCTGTGGTAATTCCTGGAAACGAGGAATTGTTCTTGGTCTGTGAATGATGCATATCCAGATCATTCAAGACATAGAATCAAAGAGAATTCCTGAGGATGAAATAGAAAATGCTGAGAACTAAAAGAAGTGATCCAAAAAATCAAAGTGTCATCCCTAAAAGAATATGACTTTGAGGCAGTTAGACTATTCTTCAAAAGAAGGAATGGAAATATATAATTTTCTTCCTTGAACATTAAAGAGCCTTTGCAAAGGGCAACTTTATCAACAGTAGAACAGTTTTATCCCGAGGAAATTTAGGTTTAATTGTCACCAGTAAGCCTTCAATGTTCCATGAGAAGCAATGGAAATATGGGTATATGATGACCATACCTATGGAAGTCCCTAGTTAAGTTGATGATTCAAAAAACAAACAAACAAACAAACTAACTAACTAACTAACTAAAATAACTGCTTTCTTGCTACCCAAGCAGATTGGAAAAGATATTTAATTTGGCTTGGTAAATTAAAAAAATGACTTCTAATTCTAGCCAAGATGAATAGGAAACATTATTCTGCCTAAATCAACAACAAGAAAAGAGAGCATCTCTCTCTCCCTCTCTCTCTCTCTCTCTCTCTCTCTCTCTCTCACACACACACACACACACACACACACACACACACACACGTGTGACACTGAATAGTAGATAGTAAGAAATGAAGAACAGTGCTTCCTGGAAGATGGGAAATAAATGTAACCCAAAAATAAAAAGCCAAATGAATGGCAGCAAGCATTTATTTGGGATCAAAAAGAATTATAATTCGGACAGCAGAGATTAAGGCAGAAACCCAAATAGAGTCCTGATTACAGGGTGAGGACAAAGGGGTTTTATGAGAAAAGAAAGAGAATAATTATATGAATAGAAGAAAGAAGTTTCTATTGGTGCTTAAAAGCTGAATTATTCTTTAACTATACATGGTTAGTTACTCATTCTGTCATCAGAAACGAGTTCATAATCATCAGTCTTTGTGGTCAAGATGTCTGCTTTCCTGTTAACTCTGTGAACAGTTGTTTGTAAGATAATGTTGTTTTGGCCCAATCCAAAGTTATTTTGCCCAATACAAACATTCCATAGTTTCAAGGAGCAAGGTAGGCAAGGCAGTTCATCTGGAATGGCTACTCTGGCTCCATTTTTAAAATGGCTCTACTTATGTCAACTTTTCACAATGGTAAGCCCAATGATTGCTCCAGTTTATTTCATTGATAGCAATGTTAAAATTGAAATTATACTTCAAAATTATCTCACAAATAAAAACTCTGGTGCACTGGTGAATTCTACAAATAATTTAAGTAAAAACTTAATAACAATCCTAAATAAGCCTTTTCAAGGGATTTAAAGTGAGGAAATATGTCCTAATTTATTCTATGAAGCCACTGTAAAGTTGATATTAAACCAGACAGAAACAAAAAAAGAAAACTGCAATATCTATTGTATACACAGAGGCAAAATTTCTAAACAAAATTTTAGGAAATTCAACCTAACAAAGGATCAAAAGGATAATACACTATGACCAAGCAGAGGTTATCCCAGGAATGCAAAGCTGGCTTAACATTCAAAAATCAAGGTAATTTACTATAATAACAAACTAAAATGGAATATATAGGTAGATGTAGATATAGGTATATTCATCTCAATAGATGCAGTAAAAACATTTGACAAAACCAAACATTCGTTCCTGATAACACTTCTCATCAATTTTCCTCAGCCTGATAAAGGGCAACTATGGAAAACCTATAGGTTATATCATGATGAACAAAGAAAAACTGAATGACTTCCTCTGAATATTAGGAAAAAGACAAAGAGAATTTTTTTTTACATAACTGATATTAGTTTAGCAGAAGCCTAGAGAGGATTCAACATTATGAACAATTTTATTGAAAGAAAATGTCACCTTTTACATACTATGTTATCTAATGACTTTCAATGTAATGAGACAACTATTGTAATGGTTTGGTTTATTCGAGTCCTCTCACATTAAACTGTGGCTCAGAGAACATTTAGTGATAGCATGTTAAATCAAATGTTTTCCCAGCAATATATAAAAATAATCGATTAATTATTCAGAAATCTTTAGAATAATTTGTCATAATAATTTGTTCATCATTTGTTAAACAGTTTAGCAGGAAGATAAAAGGATCAATTTTGAATTATTGATTTATTTATTGATATATAAGCATTTTCACATAATTATTATTGTATAAGCTGTTAAATATTTTGATTATCACTTCTTTTAATAACCACTAAAACAATTGAATCATAAGCCAAAACTCTTCCTATAATAAAAACTTCTTGTCCCGATGGCAACTCCTGTCAGCTCTTACAAAACTTCAAGGGGGAAATTATTTCAATGTTACATAAGACTGACTCTCCAGAATAAAAAAAGGAGGAAAAATTCTCCATATTTTAATAATATTAAGACAAGTTGTAGTCTAAAATATGCCACGATTAGTTTGAGGAAATCTAATAATGCTTTGTCCTGATGATGGACATATATACAATTCTAAATGAAATTTAGGAAAATCCTGTAAAAATGTGTCTCAAGACAAATTCAGATATAATTGAAAAATATTTTCCATTTTCTGTTCACTCCTCTCCTGAAACAAGGGATGACATCTTATAGGACTTATTTTGGTGAGGGAAAAGGACAAAAGGAAGAGAAGGAAAAGAGGGTTGACAATTACAGTTATATCTCGGGACACAGGGAAGTGTAAGGTGGCTTTGTACATTTCTAGTTATTTCTAATGAATCTCACCTGCCCAGGATTATATATTGGGGATGAAAACCAAGTAACTAGGAAATATTTTGAATTCTTTTTTAAATTAAATTTATTAGGGTGACATTAGTTAATAAAATTAGATAGGTTTACATAATTCAATAATAATTCATATGTATTTGACACTCTTTACCTTTATCTACCTTCCCCTTCCCCCTTTACCCTCTGGTAGTCACTAAACTATTGTCTCTGTCTGAGTTTTTTGTTTGTCTTGCTCATTTGTTGCTTTCAGTTTTATATCCCACATGTGAGTGAAATCATATGGTTCTCAACTTTTTCTGTTTCACTTAGCATGATTATCTCAAGATCTATCCATGTTGTCAGGAATGGCAGTATTTCACCTTTCCTTATAGCTGAATAATATTCCATTGTATATACGTACCACACCTTCTTTGTCCAATCATCTATCGAAGGACACTTCAGTTGTTTCCATGTCTTGTCCAAGGTGATTAATGCTGCAATGAATGTGGGGGCACATATATCATTACAGATAAAAGTTTTAAAATTTGGAGGTAGATGCTTTACTCTGAATTCTTAACCATTGTTCTGAAAGTTCCATTCTATTACAGCACCAAGAAACTTTACCTTAGATTTAGTTAGGCAACAGACCATCAAGTGGCAACTAACTGCAGTTGCCTCCAGGGTTTGCTTCTGGAGCCAGAATCCTCCAGGACTCCTGAGCAGTTCTGTACATCCTTCCCTGGATCACACCATTCTACTTATTTTTGAATATGTTTGCTCATATTTTATAAACTTTTTCTTACAATTTTAACATGTTTAGAGGGAAGGAAATTTTTGAAATAAGTCAAAAAAGAGACTATAAGCCTCTGGAAAGACTCACCAAAGAATAAGATAATCTTTACTAAGGAGACATTCTCTAGCTATTTCAGAAAACAAAATAAATAAATACGATACATTTAAAATGCAATAGAACAGATGAGAGAACATAGAGAAATAAGATTCTCATGTGACTTAACTTTTAAGAATTAAAATAAACTTTTTCTACATAGCATATAGAGTATATATCTATAAAATTATAGTGACTTCATATTGCTCTAAATTACAAAATACTAATTTCTTAAAATATTCTATTACATTCCAGATCATTTATTTATAATATAAGAACAACTGAAAGATATGTATAATTTTACAAGGCTCAAAAAACAATACTATACATAAAAAATTTGTTGAATCTCAAAGATGAAAGCAGGATAATTATCTACTTAATAGTAAAATACTAAGAAAAATTAAAGAAAAAGAACAAAGATATTAAAAATGGCAACAGTGAAAAAAATAACAGATTATTACAATTAATGTAAATGAAGTGGACCCCTCCCACTTAAGAATAAGATGTTTCTGTTGTGCATATGTGGAGGTGAAGTGAAGAGCTTATGTTTTAAAAAGTCACAGCTACAAAATGCTATATAAAAAAATTAAAGGAACATCTGAGATCTCGCCCCCTGGCAATATGTTGTCAGTTTGGCTCAATAAACTCTTATAAAAATTTAAAAGAAAAAAAATTAAAAATCAAAGTTTTAATAAGATATACCAGATAAGTATTTTTAAATAAGCCAAGTGCCACACCAATATTAAGTAAACAAGAATTAAGGATAATAAAGTTATAAATATAATAAAGAAATGTATCTATATTAATAAAATATGTAACTAAATGGCATATATTATATAATACCACAAATCAAAAACTATGAGACAATTACCAAAGAAACACAAACAATAATTTAACATAATCAGTTTATATCAGAAAGCAAAAGCTAATGATATTAGAGAGAGTCGAATAAAGTTATTAATACATTTAAGTTAACAAATCGCTTTACAATATTCAAAGCTATAGAGGATAAACTTTCTCTGAGCCACTGCCACAGAATCTTTACCTCTACAGCTTTGGAGTCAGAAATTTCTGTGTTCCAGCTCTGGCCCTAGTTGTTATTAGCAATGTAAAAATGAGCACATTATTTAATTCCTGAGGTATAATTTCTATACTCATAAAACAAACGAATTTAAATTATGCATTTAATACATGTTACCTTCACTATAAGTCTGATTTGAGAATTAGAGAAATATATGAGTACTTTATACCCACGTTAATTAGTCTCCCAGTACCTCAATTTCCTCATTTGAAAATGGTGATCAAAATTATATATGGCATATGGTACTGTCTTTTGTGTATCATCATTCATTATTATAAAAGATCATTTTATATTGAGAAGAAAATGGAAAAACAAAAATTAGTAGAATGTTATTGACACACATTGTCCATGTGAAGAATTGCTTCTCAAATAATACTTTGTGGGTTCCCTTTCTGTAGGAGTAGTAAATCTAAGGATGATACTCCTCAGAATACAAACCTAGATCTTTGTAAAAGAAAAGGCCTTTTACCGAAAAAGGTTCTATGTAACCATTACCATTCCGTTTTGCCACCTACACAATGGGGCTATCATCTTTTTCAACTAAATATCAGTTTAGTTGCTTTGCAGAACAAAAAGTTAAAGAATAGTTCACATGAAATGATATTATTTTAATTATTCAGAATAACTACTCTGAATATTTTCTTAATCAAAATAAAACTGAAATCAAAGATTATTACATCATAAATTGAGAACATTTTTATATATTCTAAGGAGATAAAATAACGATGTATAGACCTATATTGTTAGAAGTATTATTTTGTAAAACAGAAAAATATTTGTTGCCATATATAAAAATATCTTTGATATAATTTTACAAGAACTAAGATAACTAGGACCCTTAGAAAACAAAATTTGTCCACTATACAATAGTTTTACAAATATCAGTGAATCACTTCCTGCATAATATCCTTTTCATAGCATCTTTCACATCTCTGTTTCTCATACTATATATTAGAGGGTTTAACATTGGTATTACAAGCGTGTAGAACACAGCTACGATTTTGTTTTGCTCTGGTGAGGAGATGGCCCCAGGTTGGGCATACATGAAGAACACAGTCCCATAGAATAAACTCACCACTGCTATATGGGAACCACAGGTGGAAAAGGTCTTACTCCTGCCATGGGTTGCAGGGATCTTCAGGACAGTGGAGAGAATATAAGCATAGGAAACCAGAATGACAGTTGTAGTGGTGATGATGATGAGAGCAGAGAGAAAAAACAATACGATCTCATTTACATAGGTGTCATCACATGCAATGTTGATAAGGGCTGGGACATCACAGAAAAAGTGATCCAACCTGTTTTCTCCACAGAAATGCAAACTGAAGGTGGAACTCGTTTGGACTATGGAGTTGATGCTTCCACAGATATAGGATCCAGTTACCAACCAAACACAGACTTTCTGGCACATGTGCACAGGGTAAAGGAGAGGGGAGCAAATGGCGGAGAATCGATCGTATGCCATGACAGCGAGAAGAAAACCTTCGGTTGTGACAAACAAGGCAAAGAAGAAAAATTGGGTTGCACAGCCATTGTAAGAAATTTTCTTTTCATTAGTCAAGAAGTTGGCTAAAGTTTTGAGAGAAATGACTGTGGAGTAGCAGAGATCTAAACAGGCCAAGTTTCTAAGGAAGAAATACATTGGCGTTTGAAGTCTGGAGTCCATCTTAATGACAATTATCATGCTGATATTTCCCACCACAGTAACCATGTAGATCAGCAAAAATACTAGGAATAAGAGGATCTGCAGCTTTGGAGGGGTTCTGAACCCTAGCAGAATAAACTCAGTCACTTCTGAGTAATTTCTATTAAGCTCATTCTTCATAGCTGAGATACAGGTGGAAACGAAGAGAGAAAAAAAATGAAAGAAGTGACTAGAGTGGCTAAAATACTTGTTTTAGTAAAAATAACTAAGAACCAACATGGAAAAATTGTTTCATATCATATTGATCCCAATATTTACAGAACACCAATGAACATAAAGAATGAATTACTACTTTTAAAAAGCCTTTCTAGTAAAGAGTTCAATCTGACTGGTTAGCCTTTTTAGATATACTTATTTGCAAAATGATGCAGATTTGTCCTCTAAGTATGCTTTGGGGAAATGAGGATTCTAGGAAAATATCTGGAAACAAGATCTTTTTTTTTCTTTTTGGTTTTATTATCAGTTTACTGCCATTGAGAGTTGCCTCCTTTAGTGGAAGAATCTTCTCAGAGATATTAATATCCACTTAAGGTTATATTTGGAGCAAAAAATTTGTCCAATTAATGGTCTTATTTTATTTTTTTAATGGTTAGTTTACCCACTATAGAAAAACAATACACAAAGACTGTACCTATCTTTCTTTTATTAGAAGAAAGACTTCAGATCCTGTCAAAAGCATCATCCTTTTACACATTAACCTCATATTCTTATTTCTTCCATTACTTTTGTCCCTATAGTGAAATATACTTTCAGTGGCGCAGTCCATCTGCTAAAAACAGAAGTAATTCTTGCTTATGTTTTCTAAACACAATGATAAACTCACCACCGCTCTATGGGAGCCACAGGTGAAGAAGGTCTTACTCCTGCCGTGGGTCGTGGGGACCTTCTGGACAGTAGAGGGTATATAAGCATAGGAAACCAGAATGACAGTTGTGGAGGTGATGATGATGAGAGCAGAGAGAATAAACAGTATAATCTCATTGACAAAGATTAATTTTCTCCTTTCCTCACTCTTTCCCTCTCTCCCTCTCTCCTTTCCTTCCTTCTTTAGTTTTCTTTGGATTTTGCAGATTAGAATGCAAGTGGAGAATTCTAAGATATTGGGCAGAGATTTTCCTCTTTTCAGAAATACAGATATCTGTGCATATGAAGGACAGAAGGCACACAGGACAATTTAAAAATAGCTACAAGTGAAGAAAAGGGAAGAAATATGTATTTAAACAAGGCTGCATTATATTTATTTGGACTTATACTATTATGACTATAAAATATCCTTAACATACATCTGAAAAAGAGAAAAATTTTTTTCTAATTTAATAAATAGGGAAATTGAGAAAAAAACTTGAGGCTTATTTATTATGGTCATGAGATTGAGCAGCACAGTGGTTTACTATTCAATAATCTATCACACAATGTAAAAGAAAACTAACAAGTAATAAATTTATGAAAATTTTTTATAATTTTATAATTATAAAAGTTAATTATATATGTAAATTTATATAGAAATTGCATAATTATAATAAAATTATATGTGACATAAACTATAAAATGTCTAGTTATTTCTGTGATTGTCATTATTATGACCATACTAATTTTGACATTCTTTTAAAACAGGCTGAGATTATGAAAGTACACTAGAATCAACTTGGTCTAGTTCAATATCTTGTTTTTGAAAAAATTAAGGTAAACAGCAACATTAACTGATTAATTTTAGAAGGCAGAAGAATGGCCAAAATAAGCTCTAGTAGAGCCTATCAACTACAAAAATGCATGCTTTCCCAAAATTCACAATTTACATAAACAAATTTCTGGTTTCAACAGAAAAACTGGAAAAAAATGTAACTAATACTATCTAAAAGAAAAGAGTGTTGAAAATAAATGAGTTAAATATGAGATATTCTCAAGAATGATACTACTTCTTATCTTAATAAACCCTCAACTGTATGTGAAATTGAGTACATTCATGAAGAAACAAAGTATGAAAAGCGAACCTTAGTTTAACAGGAAGCTTTTCTGTAACAGGGATTGCTGGTTCCTCACTGTTCAGATCATGACTCAACACTCCTAAGCTGAAGAAGTACTAGCAGAAATTCTAGCTCACTCGCTCTCTTTCTAATTTTACTGTACTTTTTCATTGATTAAACCAACAAATAGACCTGGGATGGGTCCTGAGAGAAATACTCTCATGATGAGGGAATCCAGAGCAGTGGGTATACTCCCTCTGCAAGATATTAACCAGGGACCAAGGTATCTCTCACCAGTAATGTATTTTGTATCACAATGCAAAAAGAAAAATGAGAATAGTTATTAATTAGGAAATTAATCAGACTTTTAGAAAGTTAGAAGGGCTCTCTGGAAAATGTGAGAACTGATCTTCTATTTACAGAACAAAATAATGTTTAAAAAACACATTTGAATGAGAAGTACCTGATTCTTTACTTTTATGGCTTGCACAGAGGGACATTCATGATTTTCAATTTGAATAGATTATGACCCTTACTTTTAGAAATTCATTTCTTATCTCTGCTGTATATACATCATGCTTATATCAGAAGAAAATTAATACAGAGAATAATCTAAAGAGTTAACGGAAGAGTTGTTTTAAAAGAGGGAATCTTGAAGTAACAAAGGTTACTTTGTTGTAGGGGAAAAGGAACCCTCAGAACTGCTGGTAGGAAATTAACTTTGTACAACTACTATGGAAAATAGTATGGGGAGTCCTCAAAAAGTTAAGAATAGCATTACCATATGACCCAGTAATCTCTCTTCTGGGTATTTAACCCAAAAATTCAAAAGTATTTATCTGTAAAAATATGCACCCTGATGTTCATTGTAGCATTATTCACAGTAACCAAGACATGGAAACAATTTAAGTGCCCTATGTTTGATAGATGATCAGATAAAGATGGGGTAGATACTCAGTAAACAATGAAATATTACTCAGCCATAAGTGAAGATGAAATACTGCCATTAGCAACAACATGGATGGGTCTTGAGATTATCATGCTAAGTGAAATAAGTCAGACAGAAAAGTTGAGAACTATACGGTTTCACTCACATAGAATATAAAACTGAAAGCAACAAACAAGACAAACAGAGACTCATGGACATGGACAACAGTTTAGCGATTACCAGATGGGAAGAAGCGAAGGGGGAGTTAGATAAGGGCAAAGGGAGTCAAACATATGATGACAGAAGGAAATTTAGCTTTGGGTGTTGAACATTCAATGCAATATACATATGAGGTATTATTGAATTGTACACTTGAAACCCATATAATTTTATCAACGCCACCCCAATAAATTTAATAAAATAAAATTTAAAAAAGATCCTAGGAGCCTGGGAATTTCTCGAAGAGTGAGAACCACAGTGAAGTTTGCCCACTAGGTGCTAGAACCAAAAACAGAAACACCCCACGAAGCATACTGAATAAAAAAGAAATTCCCTCTCTTCATCTATTCCCAGTTCTGCCATTATAGTGTGAAACTAGCCATAGATGACACATAAATGAATAAGTGCGACTGGATTTGACCCACAGTAATGAACACTACTCTAGAAAATATCAAGATTCCTCAATTAACATTTTGAGAAATAATCTTACATAAATATTTTCAAGACTTTCCACAATCATGTCCAATGCATTTCAAAATGATCCTAATTTATCCCTCTATCCTTATATATTCCTCTAAGTACTTCTTTTATGGTATCCCAGAAGATTAGATATATCATAATTCATTATAATTTATTTCAAATTAAATAAAAATTTAGTTTGAGTTCTTTTTTATCTGTGGATTTTAGGAAGTGTTTATTTTCAATAACTAAAGTTTTCTAGTTATCTAATTGCTATTAATTTCCATATTAGGTTGACCATTATTAAAGTATACTGAATGATTTCGATCTTTGGATTTACTGAGGGTTTCCTGATGTCCCATCTATCACAGTTAGAAGTTAACTGTTTCTTACATATTTATAAGCATTAGCATATTGTTATTGATATTGCTATTGTGGGTAGATTAAGGATGTGAAAGAATATACTGGATTCTGGTGCATTTTTTAGATTAGACACCCAAGCTCCTCCCACGTGCTTTCTTGTTCAAAATGTTGGAAAGTCAAAATGTCTCCTGCTACTAGGGTTATTGACACAGATTTTGTTCTACCAAGTAGATCCATACAAACAAAATTTAAAAGGGCACAGGGAGTAGGGGATCAACTTTCTATTCCTTTTGATTCTTTTTACCAGTTAGGAAGGCTGTGAAGCATGTGGGCTTTTATCTGCAGCATTGTTCAGTCCCCAAGTTCCTGCAGAAACTCACTGGTTGGACAAGGAGTAGTGACATCTTTTTGCTTTTATGCATCTATCTGATCCTTGATCACATTACGGTACTATGTTTTTAAATTGTACCTCCAATAGTAGCCTCTCTTTGTGAATTAATCCTATATTGCTCATTACAAGAGTCAACCAGAAGTTCCTCTGGCCTTTCCAAATTTGATAGGTCTATATTCATTCACCTTAAGGAATATTTTCTTGTTTAAAATACCTAAACTTCCTCTCCCTACACTAACTGTATTATAATAAGGAGAAACTCTGCCTCCATATCATTTTGCTATCTATACACTGAAAAAAAAAAAAACCCACATAAAATCTAAAAATAATTTTTAACTAAAAAAGAGACTTAATAAAAATAGAATTATAATAACTTATTGAAATCTTAAGAGAAAAAATGACATCCTTATAATATTAGGCTCATTAAATAGAGTAGTATGTCTCTGGTTTTAATGTACCTTTTAGGCACACAGTAGTTAAGGCATTTTTAAATATAGGCCCTGATCTCTTTAAATATTTTTATTTTTAGAAATAATTTTATTGAATGGTATCATGTCTTCCATTATATTTTCTAATTGTTTAGTATTTATATACAGGAAAGCACAGAACTAGCAAACTCTGGGTCTGTGATTTGGAGGGCACCTGTCATATCATGAATATACTGCATAAATACAGATAAACCATAATTTGGAGTGAATTTTTGTCTTTTTTAAATCATAGGAAATATAAACATAATTTAAAATAGTCATTTATCTAACACTTTTTTCATATAATACAAACTTTTAAGTCTGTTTCTCTATGCCTATCAATACATATGCTATGATAATTACCAGAAGATTTTGTCAATGAAGAAAACGAAGTCCAGAGAAAGTTTCCAAAGGATATACACAACCAGAAAAGGAAAGTTCCTTCTATTTGGACAATTATTAGACTATTTGTCTGTAGCTGAGGTCACTGCAGTCTTCATGGACAACAGCCCTGGAACCTGCACTTATGTCGCCATAATTGACTTTATGATTATCCTCTCCCAGTGGAATCCAACACAGAGGATGAATAAAATCTCAATGCTAAAATATCCTGAAGAAAGGTTTCACAGGAGTGAAAATAACTGAGGACATCATAAACATCTGCTGTTGATACTCTAGCAGATAGATGATCATAGGCTCTGGATGATATAGGTTGCTATGATCCTTACATAGTCATGATCATCCCATTATCCTTATTTTAAGACATGAGCATAAGTACAGGACTTCAAGGACTTTCCCTAAGTTTAATTGCCTTGACTAAAGAGTGAGATCCCTTGAACTGATGCAGCATTGGTTGAAAGTCATTCTTTGGAGTGTAAGAATTAGAATGTTCACCAGTTTCTCTATGCTTCAAATAATGGTGGGTTATGACATTTTTAACTAAACAAGTACTAATGGAAATTAAATATTTATAGTGAGGCAATAAAAATCCGTTTAATTGGGGGACTGGCATTGATCTTAGAAAATGCACATCTATTTGGAAATAACTTTAGAAAATTTTATTTTATCTAGACAGTGATTTTTGATATTAATTTTAACATACTACATATTTTTATTCTATTTTCAAATAGGGCTATAGTAATAATGGAAACTAAATATATTGAGGCAAATATGATAAAAATACTTTAAAAAATATCTATTACTGTCATGTAATGAATCAAATACTGATTTGGCTATCATAATAGCTAGAAACACTATAATAGAAATTATATGTAATACTCCTATTTTGAATTATATGAAATACTATTTTAGATAAATATAATTCATAACTACAAATATATTAATAGGAATTCACAATGTGAGTAAATCAGATAATAAAATGTGCTTTCTTGTAGAACTCACTGCAAAACTATGATTTAAATACAATTACAAAAGAACCTCTATTACTGCCTAATAGAAAAAGGTTTGGAAGCCTAGTGTTATCTAATCCAAGTTCTTGATTTTCCATGACATTAAAATTTTTGTTAAAAAAATTCATAAAGCCCTAAATAATTTATTTCTACATATAAGAAAGTATTCCTGTCATTAGGATAAAAGCCAAGAGTTCGTTTATTTTGCCTTGTGCCTCTCAGCAGGTTTCTGCCATGGGTGACAGGGGAACAAGAAATCTCTCAGAAGTGACTGACTTCATTCTTATAGGCTTCCAGGTCCGCCCAGAGCTCCACATTCTCCTCTTCCTGCTTTTTCTACTTGTATATGCCATGGTCCTTCTAGGGAATGTTGGGATGATGGCCATTATTGTGACTGATCCCCGCCTGAACACACCAATGTATTTCTTCCTAGGCAACCTCTCCTTCATTGACCTCTTCTACTCGTCTGTTATTGCCCCCAAGGCCATGATCAACTTCTGGTCTGAGAGCAAGTCCATCTCCTTTGCAGGCTGTGTGACCCAGCTCTTTCTCTTTGCTCTCTTCATTGTGACTGAGGGATTTCTCCTGGCAGCCATGGCTTATGACCGCTTCATTGCCATCTGCAACCCACTCCTCTACTCAGTCCAGATGTCAACACGTCTCTGCACTCAGCTGGTGGCTGGTTCCTATTTTTGTGGCTGCATCAGCTCAGTTCTTCAAACCAGCATGACATTTACTTTATCCTTTTGTTCTTCTCGGGCCATTGACCACTTTTACTGTGATAGTCGCCCACTTCAGAGACTATCCTGTTCTGACCTCTTTATCTATAAAATGATTTCTTTTTTCTTGTCCTGCATCATTATTTTGCCTACCATCATAGTTATCATTGTTTCTTACATGTATATTGTGTCCACAGTTCTAAAGATGTGCTCCAGTGAAGGACGAAAGAAAGCCTTCTCCACTTGCAGCTCTCACCTAGGAGTCGTGAGTGTATTGTATGGTGCTGTCTTTTTTATGTACCTCACTCCCGACAGATTTCCTGAGCTGAGTAAAGTGGCCTCCTTGTGTTACACCCTAGTCACTCCCATGCTGAATCCTTTGATTTATTCTCTGAGAAATAAAGATGTCAAAAAAGCTCTGAGAAAATTCTGAAGAAAAATATTTGTATTTAATTCTACTTTAAGAACGATATAACTGAAAAGCCCAGACATTATGACAATTTGGGGAAGCATCGACTCAAAGAATGTACCCACTGATTTTAGAAATATTTATTTTTTTAGAGAGTTTATTAGAATTCTGTGTACTTAGGGCTTTAGAATACATTTAAACTATATTTTGCTTGGCTGTTAATTTTGGAATGGAATGGCTTTCTTCATACTTCATACTTCATACTTCATCATCATTTTTGGTAAAGAGAATGATTGCCATGTCATTTGTTATTAGGGAAAATATATTCCAGGTTTGCTTCTGGTTCTCTCTTGAAGTTGTTTGTGATGCATTGTTTCTCTTGAGTCAGTCACATATGTTGTACAGTTATGTATGTAATTGGTAGTGGTAACAAAATCTTATATAATTAAGTAGACCAAACAAAATTTCAGATTTACTGAAGAAATCTTTTTTGAGTGATAAGTGAGAATCAGATACTCTGCAGTGCACAGAGTCCTAAGGACAACATGTGAGTCACTCTTTATTGTCCAGAGGCTGAATGAGTGATACTTATTTCATGGTTTCTCTGGCTCGAGTTAAACATTCTCAAAAATTCTTCCCTTTCACAAGAACACTGTAATGAAAATAAACCAAAAGTAAAGACAATATATTTTTTGTTATATATGCCTTTGTGAGAATTCATCAAATTAATATTTACTGAATTTTGATGTACTCTTTGCCCTATGAAAATCCTTAGATATAAATAATTTCTGTACTTAAGCTCACAATCAAATAAAGGAGAAATAGCTAAATAGAGAACTAAAATGCCATGTGGCAAAACCAGTGAAAAACATATATATACACACACACATTCGTACACATACACAAAAGGAGTAGAGCCCTTAGAGGTGAATGGTCTTAAATTAATGGTCAGAAAAATCTTCAAAGCACATTTTTAAAGAAAATTGAGCAAGACAGAACAGACACGCTCTGTGCAAAGGAAAATAAATAACTATATGGCTAACTGCATGAAGTTTAATAAGTGCTTTTTAATGCACAAGACTGGAAGTGAGAGATGAGGAAATTCATGGAAATCATGCAGAAGTATATTACAAGCGAAGGAAGATGCCTTTATCCTGTAGACAAGGGATAAGCATTGGGGATTTTTATGAAAGCTAGTATCGTGTTCAAATTGACATTTTATAAAAATCACACTGGTAGCTTTGTGGAAAATAAATATTCACAAGGAGAAAATCTTAGTCACTGAAACTACGTGGCTGTCCAAGTCAGAGGTTATGGTGGCTTTAACAAAGGCAGTCTTATTAGAGATAGCGAGGAGAAGAGCTACCACTCAAATGGCAGGTACACTAAGGTGAATATTGACCAATGTTGATTAAATGAAAATGAGGTAGAAGTGAATGATGACATTTGATGTTTGAGCATCTACACCTGGGAAAATGCTACCTCACAAAATAAGGGAGAAAATATGAGTAAAAACAGTTAATTGTTAACTTAAGAGAAAAGAAATAAGTTCAGGAGTCCTACTCAACTTTCGAATTCCATTTTTGCCTACGTAGCTTTGGGCAAGTTACATAATATCTCTGCATTTTAATTTCCTCATGTAAAATGGGTTTCATAATGATACTTGAAAGTTGAATTACACATAAATTTGTTAAATCTATATATTTAATGGCTGCCAAATTTGTTCTTTCTTCATGCTCTCAATAATATAGCATGTTCTGTCTGAGAGAGGAAGACAATTTTCTCTGCCCCTTTTCCTTGACTCTCTACCATGAAATATACCCCCTTTTCCAAGCTCGCCTATGTATTAATTTCCATAAACAGACCTTAAGAAACTGCTTACTTTGTTATTTAAGTATTTACCTTTCTTTTTGCTGGGAACTAATGAAAAAGGTTGAAAAACGATGAAAAAGGAACAAAGCCCCAATTAGCTGCAAAATAGTATCTTATCATTAAATACTATTACCTATTTCTCCCTGTACCCATGTCTTTCTTTAAGAATCATCTCTTATACATGTCTCCTCTTTCATCCACATTTTAAAAATACAGAGTACTGGGGAAAATAGGGAACTCACTGGGGAGAAAACCTTTATGCAGCTTTTTAGGTTAAGTGGTTGCTGTAAGAATGTGGTGTCTTGTCTGTCTCCTGAGATAAAGCAGAAAGATGTTAAGGTTGAAAGAGACGTATTTCACTAACCCTCCTGGAAGTAAAATGCAGAATCCTTCAGGAAAGACTCTGAGTCCTTTAATGGAACAAGCCTTCAATGAAATAGGTTCTTAATTTATTATTCCAGCCCACCTATGTCACAGGCACAGGATCTTTGTCCATCAGATATTAGTAATTTTACATTATACTAAGGAAAAAGACCCTCGCATGAGCTGAATGTCAAGGGAGAAGAAAGTTCTGTATCTACCATGTGCTGCACCCCCCCACAACCACCACTAGACACCACAAATACACATAAACACAAACGTAATAATTTTTTATCTCTCTCTCTCTCTCTCTCTCTCTCTCTCTCTCACACACACACACACACACACACACACACACACACACTGTTGAGAGAAACACCAAGGTGGTCACTGATTAAATCACCTCCTAGAGCAATATATGTCTAATGTCATCCAAATGACTCAGAAAAGAATCTTCAGGCTGAGGTGGACACTGACAGACCTCACCATAAGAGAATATGCATAGCAATTTTCCAATGTAGGCTTTTTTCCTTCATTTCCTGATGTCAAGTAATTGTTGTCACTGCTACAGGAATTAAATTCAGGTATATTCTATTCTCATTCATTAAGGAACTTACTCTTCTCATTTTACTTTTAACTTAGGGAGGATGGATGTGTTGTACAGAGTAAGCTCTGAAAGCAGGGATGAGATTTAAAAATAATAACATGTTAATATAAATTAATCAAAAATATATACATAGTGCATATATACACATAACTCTATAAATATGATATATGCATAAGACTATTTATAAAAGTTGCAATACAAGTCATGTACAAAATCATTTTAATACTATCTAATTTTTTGATTTGGCAATTAAACAGCATTGTTAGTACCTAAATAACACCCTCATCTAAAACATTATGCACGTAAAGAACTTCTTCAAACTCATCTAGTGACTTCTTATTAAATGTATAATTACAGATGATTAAAGAGTCAATCCAGTAAAGTTTTCTTAATTTAAATAATAATATTTTTAGTTGTGAATCCTCACTCAACTGACACTACACTAACAACAACTATATTAAAAGGTTTTGACCTATTTTTAACATTTAGATTCGTATATAATAAATATCTTCTATTGCCTGGAGTAGTTACAGATTTAAAATTAAATCTTCAATCCAAAAAAATACCTGAGTCACTAAATTGTTCTAAAATGCAAGTCCTTAGAACAAAAAAAGTAGCTCTGATCATTATTTTTTCTCAAATACTTTCTGAGGAATAATTGGTGTAAAATGAATTTTATTCATTTGGAGTATACAATTCTGTGAGCTTTGACAGTTTTATACAAAAATAAAACCATCACCACATCAAGATACAGATATATATACATTATATATAACTGCATACAGTATGTTAGGTTTTTTTCCACTGAGTAAAATGATTTTGAGATTTATTCTTTTTTTATATGTATTAGTAATTCATTCCTTTTATTGTTCAGTAGTATTCCATTTTCCATTATACACATATACCAAATTTTGTTTATGCATTCTTAAACTGATGGGAAATTGCAGTATTCTTGTTTTTGTTTTTTAAAACAGCTTTATTGAAGTAAAATTGATAAACAAAGAACTGTACATATTCAATGTGTACAATTTGAAGAGTATGGACATATGCAAATACCTCTGATAAAACCACCATAGTCAAGGTAATAAATAAATCCAACACTTACCATGTGTCCATTTGTTTTTTTGTTTTTTTGTGTTTTTTTGGAGGGGGAAGGTTGCAATTTTAATATTTTTTATTTTTCAATTATAGTTGGCATATTATATTAGTTTCAGGTAAATGACATAATTCACAAAGTGATCACCTCAATAAATCTAATGCCCCTGACACCATACATAGTTATTGCAATATTACTGATCATATTCTTTATGCTATACTTTACATATCTTCATGACTACTTTGTAACTACCAATTCGTACTTCTTAATCCCTTCTTCCTTTTTCACTGACTCTCCAACCCCACTCCCATCTTGTAACCCTCAAAATGTTCTCTGTTTCTATGAGCTTCTTTTTGTTGTTCTTTAGATTCCACACATACATGAAATTATATGGCATTAGTCTTTCTCTGCCTGACTTACTCCTCTCAGCACAATACCCTCTAAGTCCATCATTAAATGTCTTTTTCCTTTACTTTCCATCTGTGTGTGTCTTTTAATCAGAAGTGAGTCTCTTGTAGGTAGAACACAACATGAGATCTACCCTCTTAACCAAGTGTGAAATGCACCATCCCATGTCCTTAGCTATAGCCACTCTGTTGTATAGCAGATATCTAGAATTTACTCATCAAGAATAACTAAAACTTTATATCTATTGAATAGCAAATTCTCATTTCCTCCAGCCCCCAGACCCTGGCAATCTCTATAGTATTCTCTGCTTCTATGAGCTTGATTAATATTTTTTTGAATACCAAAATCATTTATTAAGTAGATTAATAAATGAAGTGAAAGAATGACAGAAGTCTCTCTTAAGCCCCTCCCCATTCGTCTTCTACGTACCACCAATAAAGCCATTTCTTTTTTTTCTTGGGATCTTTCTTATATATTTTTTTCTGTTTCATTTATTTATTATTTTTTTTAACATTTTATTTTTTACTTATTCCCCCCTCCACCCATCACCCTGGTAACCACTAGTCTATTGCCCATGTCCATTAGTCTCTGTTTGTTTGTCCTGTTCATTTGTTGTTTTGAGGTTTATAGCTCACATATAAGTGATATCATGTGATTTTTGACCTTTTCTGCCTGGTTTATTTCGCTTACTATAATTATTTCAAGGTCTATCAATGTTGTTGCAAATGGCAGTATTTCATCTCTTCTTATGGCTAATATTTCATTGTATATATGTACCACAGATTCTTTAGCCACTCATCTATCATAGGACACTTCAGTTGCTTCCATGTCATGACCACTATGAACATCGGTGTGCAAATACCTTTTCAGATATGAGTTTTCAAGTCTTTGAGGTAAATACCCAGTAGAGGGATTGCTGGATCATAGGGTAGATCAAGTCTTAATTTTGCAACTGCAGCAGCCAGTAAAAAGCAACTGTTAATTCTTTGCCATCCTGCTTTTCGGCTTTCTGCTCTGATGGCTGGGCCCTGTCACCAGCCACATGGCACTCACAGCACTCCATATTTCTACAAACTCCAAGTTTATACCTCACATAAGTGAATTCGTGCAGTATTTGTCTTTCTGTGACTGGCTTATTAAATTTAGCACAACATCCCCCAGGTTCACCTATGTTGTGCAAATGGAAGGATTTCTTTCTTTTTTTTATGACTGAATAATAGTCCATTGTATGTATCTACCACACTTCTTTACTCATTCATCTGTTGATGGACACTTGGATTGTTTCCATGCTACTTTTGTAGATTTTTTAAAAGATAGATAAAGTAAATGAAAACAGTTACATAAGAGGGTGAGTAGAAACAGACTGTGAGAATAGAGATAGAAATAAGAAACCTATGGGTATAGCTTTTTATATACCTTTTGAATTACATAAATGCTTTGCATATTCCAAAGTAAAATTAAGGCAAAAAGAATGAAAGATTTCTCAAGGGATTAGCAGGCTGAACTGACTGACCCAACTGTTCTATGACCAGTGAATTATGCAATTACCTGCAGGCTCAAAGGCTTCATTGGCTTTCTAAGGTGCGATATGAGATTGTGAATGGAAAATATGTTTTCCTTTTCCTTGGAGAATGAAAGCTGAGATTTAAAATTGGATTAACCTGATTGCTTTCACTTTCACAAAGACTAATAGCCAGTACATTAAAATTAGCTGTTCAATTCTGTGGCCTTCAAAATGTGTAGAGAGGAGTAAAAAATGGTGTAGATGATAGAGGCTCTGTTCATCCCTCTGGCTACCAAATCAAAGTTGTGACAGAAACAAGGAGCAGCAACAAGGAAAAATCACCTGGGATCTAGAACAAGCCATACATGTATGGAGAAATCCAAGAAAGCACCCTGCAACAGCAAAAGGTAGGACAGGGTGAGGATGTAGGGCTGCCTGGTGCCAAGGGGCTGAGTGAGATAGAGGCTGCGGCAGCAGCAGTGACAGTTGGCTCTTAAAAGGACCATGTCCATGAGTGGATTTTCATGGTGACAGACCTGCTTGCTCTGAGCACCAGTGCCCCAGCAGGCATCAGGAACTTATAGGAGACATTGTTGGAGTGAGGGCCAAAGCGAGACTCACTTGGTACAGAAGTGCTGGCAGTATCCATTGTTCCCTGTTGAGCCTTCCCCCTACCAGTGCTCCTGACACAACGCTGCTATAGCTGTGATGTCATCAAACTGAATAACAGAGGTCGCTCCACCCAGAGGATTCCCTGAAACCCTGCCTACCCCAACTCAGGCCCCACCCGAGCCACATCCAGGTATATCCTGAGCAAGTCAGGTGCTCCTTGCTGAGCAGCGTCTAGATTCACACTTGAGGCAGCTGGCCTTGGTTTCTGGTGTGGCCTTTTGAGGCAACTATAAGCACAGCATCTGTGGATTGCTTGCTGAATCTTAACAGGTGGCCTTGGAGAGGTAGAGGCTTGGGCTAAGTTTGGCCTAGAGTTGAACCCCTCTCTGGACTGTGCCACTAGACACAGTCCACAAATCCACACTAATAAGACCGGGAGATTTAGGAGCTTTGCTTAGTACACAGAAACAGACAAAGAAAGCCAAAATGGGAAGACAAAGAAGCAGAAACCATATGACAGAACACAACAGAGATCCAGATATGATGGAGTCAAGTAATCTAATATATACATAGTTCTAAACACTGGTTATAAAGATGCTCAATGAACTTTTGAGAAGTGTAGAGAACTCCAACAAAGAGATAAAAATTGAAATGAAAATTATAAAAGGGAACCAGTCTCAAATGAAGAACACATTATCTGAGATGAGAAGTATATTAAATGGAATAAACAAAGTGAATAAAGAAGAGGATCAAATGCCCTACCTAGAGAACAGGAAAGCCAATCAGGACACGCAATCAGAATGGCAAGAGATAAGCTATCAAGACTATAAAAATAACTTAAAAAGGATATGGGACACTATTAGAGCTCCAAATAGTCATCTGATTCGGCATAACTGAAGGAAATCAAGTAGCCAAACAGCTGTTTCAAGAAATAATGGTGAAAAACTTGCCTAACCTGGTAAAGGAAATGGACATAAAACCCCACGAAGCTCAGAGAATTCAAAAAATCAGAGATCCAAAGAGGCCCACACCAAGACATATCATAATTACAATGCCAAGTTTAAATACAAAGAAAGAATATTAAAAGCAGCAAGAGAAAAACATATAGTTACTTATAAGGGAAAACCCATACGACTAGCAGCTGATTTCTCAAAGAAACTATGCAAGACAGAAGGGCTTGGCAAAAATTCGAAGTGATGAAGACCCAGGATCTTCAACCAAGAATAATTTATTCAGCAAAGCTATCATTTAGAGTTGAAGGACAGATAAAGAGCTTCCCAGACAAAAATAAGCTAAAGGAACTTATCACCACCAAGCCAGTATTACAGGAAATGTTGGAGAGACTTCTTTAAAAAGAAAAAACATGTATCAAAAACAGGAGTAAAGAGTGGTAACAACGACATTCCTATCAAAAAGTACCTTAAATGGAAAAGAATTAAGTGCTCTGACCAAAAGATAGAGTGGATGAAACGAAAAGAAAACAAGATCCCTACATATGAAAAGAAAGGGGATGGAAAAAGATATTGCTTTGATGGAACTAAAAGGTATTTAACTCAGACAGAGAAAGATAAATACTATATGATTTCACTTATATGTGGAATTTAAGGAATAAAAAGAACAAATTAATCAAAAAAGACTCACAAATATAGTGGACAATTTGCTCCACATCCCTCCCAGATTTGGTACAGTCAGTGTTTTAGATTTTGGCCATTCTAATAGGTGTGAAGTAGTATCTAATGAAGACTTTAATTTTTAGAAAAGTTTAAGATTCACAGCAAAATTGAGAGGAAGGTACAGAAATTTCCCATATACCCCTGCGCCCGCCCATACATGTATAGCTTCCCCCAATATAAACATTCCCCGCCAGACTGGTATACTTGCTACAATGGATGAACTTACATTGACACATTATTATCATCCAAAATCCATATTTTTATCTTGGGGTTCACTCTTGGTATTGTATATTCTATAGGTTTGAACAACTATATAATGACATGCATCCATAATTATGGTATCATATAGAGTATTTTCACTGCACTAAAAATCTTCTGTGCTCTGCCTATTTATCTCTTCCTATACCTCCCAACCCTTGGCAACCAGGGTTCTTTTTCCTGTCTCCACAGTTTTACCTTTTCCAGAATGTCATGTAGTTGGAATCATACAATAGGCAGTTTTTTCATATTGGAGTCTATCACTTAGTAATGTGCATTTAAGGTGTCTCCATGTCTTTTTACAGCCCGATAGCTTTGTTTTGTTTTTAGCACTGAATAACATTCCATTGTCCAGATGTGCTACAGTTTGTTTATCCATTCACTTACTGAAGGACATCTTGGTTGTTTCCAAATTTTGACAATTGTAAATAAAGCTGCTATAAACATTTCTGTGCAGAATTTTGTCTGGACATAAGCTTTCATCTCCTTTGGGTGAATGCCCAAACTATTCAATTATATAGTAAGACTATGTTCAGTTTTGTAAGAAATGCTAAATTGTCTTCTAAAGTAGCTGTACTATTTTGAATTCTCATCAGCAATATGTACGAGTTCTTGTTGCTCCACATATTCGTCAGCATTTAATGTTGTCAGTGTTCTGAATTTTGGCCATTCTGGTAGATGTATAATGGAATCTAACTGTTGTTTTAATTTGCATTCCCTGATAACATATGCTGTAGAGCACCTTTTCGTATGTTTATTTGCCATCTGTATATCTTCTTTGGTGTCTGTTAAGATCTTGGTCCATTAATCAGGTAGTTTGATTTCTTATAGTTGAATAATAAGAGTTCTCTGCATATTTTGGATATCCCTTATCAGATATGTCTTTTGAATATATTGAACCCGACCTGTCTTTTCTTCTCATTCTTTGACAGTATCTTTCATAGAGAAGAAGTTTAATTTTTAATATTAGTGAAGTCCAAGTTAATAATTATGTCTTTTATGGATCATGCCTTTGGTGTTGTACCTAAAAAGGCATCATCATACCCACAGTCATCTAGATTTCTTCTATGTTATCTTCTAGGAGTTTTACAGTTTTCTGTTTTACACTTAGGTCTATGATCCACTTGAGTTAATTGGTATGAATGTAGTAAGGTTTATATCTAGGTTCACATTTTTGAATGTGGATGTCGAATTTTTCCAGTACTCTTTGCTGAAAAGAATGTCTTTTGTCCATTGTATTGCCTCTGCTTCTTTGTCAAAAATCAGTTGACTATATTTATGTGGCTCTATTTCTAGTCCCTCTCTTCCAGTCCATTAATCTACTTTTATATTCTTTCACCAATACCACACTGTCTTACTATGGCTGTACTGTCAGTCATGAAGTTTTAGAGTGTCAATCTTCTGATTCTGTTCTTCTCCTCAATACTGTGACGGCACTTCTGGGTCTTTTGCCTCTCCATATAAACTTTTGATTCAGAATCTAAAATTTGCCAATGTCCAAAAACAGCTTGCTGGGATTTTGACTGGGATGGCATTGAATGTATAAATTACATTAGGGAGAACCGACATCTTAATAGTATTGAGTCTTCTTCCTCATGAACATAGAATATCTTTCCATTTATTTAGGTCTTAGGTTTCTACCATTAGAGTGGCATAGTTTTCCTCCTAAAGGTCTTGTACATAATATGTGAGATTTATACCTGAGTATTTTATTTGGGGAGAGTACTAATATAAACGTAATTGGTTTGTTTTGGGTTTTTTTTTTCATTTCTCATCTATTTATTACAAAGAAAACACCAGATTACTTACTGCCATTGTTCCAGAAATGTCCTTCATATCCCTCCTAGTCATTTATTCCTTTCTCCACAAAGGAAACCACAGTCTTTTTTTGGGAAGTCATTTCCTTGCTTTTATTTATAGCTTTATCACTGAAAGAAACATCCCTAAGTTCTAGAGTTCAGTTTTGCCTGCTTTCCAAACTTCATATATATGCCATCACACCATATGTATTCTTTTGTCTGGATTCTGATGCTAAGTTTTTTTGTTTGTGAGACTCATTCCTGTTGTCACACTAAGCTAGCAAGTTGTTCATTTTCATTGTCATAAAGTTGCCCCATCTGGTTAAAAATTATTAGCTGTGATCAATTCTCATCACATTACAATACTTGAAGGGATTGTATATTTTTATATTTCTTTATAAAGAAAGGAAAGAAACAAAAATTGAAGTCTCTTCTTTAGACACAAACAATTTTGAATGTTTGCGGAAGAAGAAAGTGCATGTGTTACATGCATGTGCTTCTTAACTGTGTTTTTTATTTTAAATTCCACTTGGTAATTGCTGGTACACAGAAAGAAACTGACTTCTATATGTTAAGCACATATCACATGACTTTCCCATAATCTCTTATTAGTTTCAGGAGTTTTTTGGTCAATTCTTTCAGATTTTCTACACGGACAATTATGTCATCTATGAACAAATATTATTTCTTCCTTCCCATTCCATATATCTTTTTATACTAGTTTACTAGGACTGCCATAACAAAATACCACAGACTGGATGGCTTAAAAACAAATTTATTTTCTCATGGTTTTGGAGCTTGGAAGTCCAAGATGAAGGTACCAACAGATTTGGTTTCCTCTGAGGCTTTTCTCCATGGCTTGCAGACAGCTACCGCCTGACTTCCTCTTCACATGAACATCCCACAGTGAACAGGCACCCCTGGTATCTCTTTGTTTCATAATCTCCTCTTCTTATAAAAACACCAGTCATATTATACTAGAGCCCACCAATGGCTTTATTTTAATTACCTCTTTGAAGGCCCTATCTCTAAATACAGTCACAAGCTGCAGTTCTGGGAGTTAGGGCTTCAACATATGAGTTTTCGAAGATATAATCCAGCCCACGACACTTTTATTTCCTTTTCTTGTCTATTGAGTTAGCTAATACTTCCAATTGGCTGTTGAAAGGTGTGGTGAGGGGAGACATCCTCACCTTATTCCTAACCTTAACAAGAAAGCTTCTAGTTTCTCACAATTAAATATGATATTAGCTATAAGAGTTTTTTTTGTTGTTGTTGTAGATATTCTTTGTCAAGTTAAGGAATTCTCCTGTATTCCTAGTTTGCTGAGAGCTCCTTTACTTTTTATCTGTCTGTACCATTACCACACACATCATTCAAGTTCAAAAATGGTCAGACATAGCTCCTTTGGTATACTTTCCTCATACTAATCAAATATGTTCTGTGTGTTTCACCTGTAATTTCTCAGATTAGACTTTTTTCATTTAAATTGACATACTTCAAGTGCACATTAATAATATAAATGGATAGAGCAGTTCCCTAACTCCAATTTTATCCCCTTTAAAATATGTCTTCCATGTACCCCTAAGGACACTTTCTGATTACCAACCACCTGCTCTCAGATGCCCCACCTTGCAATCTCTATGTTTATCTTTGGCATACAAATTTATAAATTTTAGTTGTCCAAGGATGTGACCCACAATAAATTGTAAACTCCCCAAAAAATGAGGTTATTTATACCTGAGCCTACCATAAGAACAGAACATATTACACAGGTAGTCAATAAAATTAATCAAATAAGTATTCAGAGGTATAGATGAGTAAATCTGGATCACAATCTATTTTGATGACTGCCTTGCTTCTATACAATTATTAAATATTCCTTACAACAATTAAAACAGGAAAAAAATAATGAAGATACAAATTGAGGGAAAGATTGTTAAAAAATGTTTGCATGTTTCTATCTCCCATTTTAGTTCTTTATATGTAACAAATCAGCAATTAGCAGTGCTTTAGATTACTCCACAATATCTGATGCACTCAATATGTAATTTTCCAATTTAATGTATATAGTGAAGACTACTTATTGTTTCTTTCTTATTATTGCTTCTTCTTCTTGATATAACACATAAAATACTTGTTTCAAAGTAAAAATTCAATAACTATTTAACATGCTATAGAAATAAAAATTTGAAAATATGTTATTTAAAAAAATAAGTTTGGCATTATTGTCAATTCTCACTGATTGTATGTAAGTGCAGGAGCAATTCCAAAGACAAGCACCAGACAAAATATTGGTTAAACACTATAATAAAATATAAACAGAATGTTCAGCAGTATGCCATAAAAATCAATAGAAATCAATTCTGTGAAATAAAATGTTATTTGAAATCAGTGAGTGGGTTCACCTTGAAGAATGTTTCTCTAATGTCCACGACATCTCCAGTACCCAGGACATTCAGAATTAACAATGTCTCAGGTGGGGCAGGTGAGGGGTGGGGCAAGGGGGGCAGGCAGTAATAATGGGAAGAAATATAAAGATTATAATACCTTGAAAAAGCTCCTTATAGTATTTTTATGATGTCCAGGAGAATAACTTTCATTAATAGCCACAAGGAGTATAAAATAAATAGCTACAATACCTTTGGTGGAAGAGAAATATAATCAAAAAATGGTATTTTTCTTCTCTAAAATTTTTTTTAGAGCCTCTTTGACATCTTTGTTTCTCAGAGAATAAATCAAAGGGTTCAACATGGGAGTGACCAGGGTGTAACATAAAGAGGCCACTTTACTCAGCTCAGGAAATCTGTCGGGAGTGAGGTACATAAAAAAGACAGCACCATACAATACACTCACGACTCCTAGGTGAGAGCTGCAAGTGGAGAAGGCTTTCTTTCGTCCTTCACTGGAGCACATCTTTAGAACTGTGGACACAATATACATGTAAGAAACAACGATAACTATGATGGTAGGCAAAATAATGATGCAGGACAAGAAAAAAGAAATCATTTTATAGATAAAGAGGTCAGAACAGGATAGTCTCTGAAGTGGGCGACTATCACAGTAAAAGTGGTCAATGGCCCGAGAAGAACAAAAGGATAAAGTAAATGTCATGCTGGTTTGAAGAACTGAGCTGATGCAGCCACAAAAATAGGAACCAGCCACCAGCTGAGTGCAGAGACGTGTTGACATCTGGACTGAGTAGAGGAGTGGGTTGCAGATGGCAATGAAGCGGTCATAAGCCATGGCTGCCAGGAGAAATCCCTCAGTCACAATGAAGAGAGCAAAGAGAAAGAGCTGGGTCACACAGCCTGCAAAGGAGATGGACTTGCTCTCAGACCAGAAGTTGATCATGGCCTTGGGGGCAATAACAGACGAGTAGAAGAGGTCAATGAAGGAGAGGTTGCCTAGGAAGAAATACATTGGTGTGTTCAGGCGGGGATCAGTCACAATAATGGCCATCATCCCAACATTCCCTAGAAGGACCATGGCATATACAAGTAGAAAAAGCAGGAAGAGGAGAATGTGGAGCTCTGGGCGGACCTGGAAGCCTATAAGAATGAAGTCAGTCACTTCTGAGAGATTGCTTGTTCCCCTGTCACCCATGGCAGAAACCTGCTGAGAGGCACAAGGCAAAATAAACAAATGAACCCTTGGCTTTGATCCTAGTTACAAACAATCTCTTAAAGTATTAGGATTCCGAAGCTATTTTATAATCATTATTCATTCTAACCTTATAAAATTACTGTGACAACTTTAAACCAATACCAACTGATGATGAATCAAAAAGTCAGTTTTAGTCCTAATTCCTAAAAGCAGTAGAATTAGATCTTTTCTTCTGAGTCTAATGTAATGTCATTCCACTCAAATTCCTTTCACATTTGCAACTATCACTTCTGAAGACACTTATGACTCATGGTTTACATATAAATTATGTCACAAAGCACTGACTGGAAGAGAGCACGAATAATTTAATAAATGATAGTTGGGAAGCAACTTTAATGTCTATGTTTGGCCATATTGGGGGTTTCAGTAGTCTAGAAAAACTTAACTTTGAGGGTTTAATTTAGAGAACTAGCAGATATAAAGTAAGCTATTGAATTTAAAAACTACATAAGAGGGGCAATGACTTTTGTGGGTAATAGAAACTTTGTATTCTGATGTAACATATATTCACTAAGATAAAAGTTATACATAACCAAACACAAAAATTATTAGCACTCACATGGTAGGATTTCTCTCCCAGATGGGCCTCCAAAGCCTTTTCATAAAGATAATTTCCCTGAATTTCCTCGACTCATGTCACTAGTATTTTAATAGGCCTACAGGTAGTGTAGATAAAAAGAATAACTTTAGTAATGAACACTGAACAAACAGTGCATGTGAAAGAATTGTTGACTACATTTTTATTTACCCTGGATATAACTTTCAAAGCCATAATTAATTCATTTACTAGACAGCTCAACCAAGAATTTGAACTCCTTATATTACCAAATATAGATACTCCCTCTCTCTCCCTCATGTCTTTATATGCATGATTCTGACTAGACAATAATAATAGCAAATATTTATGTGTCACCTTTTATATGCCAGACACTATACTAAATGCTTTATAGTAGTCTTTTAATCCATACTATAATGAGGCAAGTATTATTATCTTCCCCAGTTTATGGGTGAGAAAACTAGGGCACATGGAAATGAAGTCTATTGAAATCCACATACTAGGATTGAAATCGGAATTTGAAACCTAGAAAGCTGGTTCCAAAGTCCATGCTCTTAATTACTGCATACCAGCTTTGAATACAAGCCCTTCCAATTCCTTTACCAGACTTACTTCTCTTTGAACTTTAGAGTTCAGCTAAAGTTCCTTATCTTCAAAATACATTCCCCAGTTCAACCTGGGATAAAACATCTCTGCATACCTCATGTTCCCAGAAATAGTAGCTATTATGACCATGTTGTAATATTAATAATTCCTCACTTGACAATAGCTTCCTTAAAATCAAACTTCAACTTGTCCTCCGTATATTGTCAGCATTATGTTCTGTGTCTGGCCAATGGCAATTAATCAATGCATATTTATTATATAGATAAAAGTTGTAAAGGGATATAGAAATCTGAGAGAAGTAGAATATTTTCCTTGAGACAAAAAAAAATTTACAGGAAAATGGTATGGTGCCTTATTGTTATAGCTTTGTTATTCATCAGCTTTATCAAAAATTAAACATGCAAATCATTATATTATAAAGGAGTAAGATTTTAAATAGATCATATTTAGAGTCTGAGGAAGTGTATAATATTTAAGCAGTGAAAAGAGAGCCTGAAGTAGTTGTGAGATATTTTTTGAAAAATAATGTATTTTATTTATATTCTTTTAATCTTCCCCAGGGGCAAGGATCAAGTCATTTTAATTTCTAAGAGTTACTCCTATCAAACTCATTTTAATGTTAATAAGTTTATGACAGAAGACATTAAATACTTGGAAGAGAGTTTTTCCCAGAGTAGTCAATAAACAAGTAGTCAGTTTGCGACTTATTATTTGTCAAGAATTCACATGTTATAAAATTTACTCTTACCTTGTTCGGTAATTAGTCAGATTCTGTAAAATGAAGCAGCAGAATTCCAATGTTTTCTTCTTATTATTTTAATTCTAGAAAGGGTAAACATAAAGTTAAGTAATACTATGTTACAACTATAAGTACTGAAAAGTCAGTCAAGATAAAATGAACCCTTCCCCTTCCAAATTTCCAAATGCATGTTCATTATACCAGTTTTATATTCTTCCTATACAGAAATTTGACTTATTTTCCTATTGCTCTCTTTAAACAACTGTCCTTTCCATTAGTAGTTATTTCTTGAAAAATGCTGTAGTCCTCTGTAGACGAGAGACAAGGTGAATTTTACAAATGATGCTCTGCTGAAACTGAAATAAACCCAGGAATTATATTCTATAGTAATGCGAACTATAGTGAACCTGAGGAATTAGTCAGCAGCATAGCCTCTCTCCTGCATTCTGAGATATTTGGATGCTTTTAAAGAAGGAAAGTAGATTATATTGGATGTGTATGCAGAGGCCATGGCCTATCTGGAATCTCTGATAATATACCAAAATATCAGCAGCACTTATCCATAATGGCTTTGGTACTGGCATAACAATGTATTCTTTTCAAATAATTGCAGCATTGAGGTTTCCCTCACCTTCTGGGAGATAATCTTCCCAGGAGAGAGAGAAGTATAAGTTTAATTAAAGTATCTAGGCTCTAGAGCCAAGGTCCATGAGGGCTGCAAAAGCCTTAGATTTAAAAAGAAGAAAAGAAAGAAAAGGAAAAGAGCCTAATAGGAGTCAAAACACATATGAGTTGTTTTCTTTTCTTGCAGCATGAATCCTTTGGGAAGGACCAAAAGGATCTTTCAATCTTCTTCACTAAAAAAGGAGCATTTCAATTTATCATGACAGAAAGGTTTTGATAGGCAAATAGAAATAGTTATGATAGGAAATAGTATCCTTCATAACATAATTTTGGGGAAAGTTTTGTTCCTACCCAAAGTTCATTTTGTTTACCCCAAAATTCTCCATAGTTATTCTCCAGCTACATTTTGTCAGTAAATAAATAGAATACCATGCCACAATAGGGGGCAAAGCCCAACAAATGCTCTCTAACTCATTAAGTTGATCAGAAAAAATTCTGAGATGTCTTAAATTAAGTTATAGCAGGCCAAAAGGTGGGAGGGAGAAACAAGTGAAGTTAATTGGTTAGCTGCCCTAAGTTGAAAACAAGGAAAGACTGCCCACTGAAAGTATGTTGAACCTTGAATCAACTTCTAGACAGCTATTTCAGTAGTTATCTAAAAAGGGTAGCTAACCACCAGCATGCCATTGCATTCTGTTTACTCATGAATTTTCCAAACTGTTGCCCACAATACAGACACTAAATGTATTTCTTCTTATGGACTATTCACCTGTCCTAGACCTTTCCCTGCTTCCCTTCCCTGCTCCCTCCCCAGGCCCCCTTTATCTATAGCCAATGTAAATTCTTTCAAAACAACTTACATCTTTCTTCCTGAAACTCTTTGTATAAAAGAGGCTGAAACCCCCAGGGCTGTGGACTCATCTTCTTTATCTAGCCCTCCATGCCCCAGGGTCTAGCCCTCCCTCTGGTTAGCATAAACTCTTCAAAGATTTTTGTTTAACAAACTAAAATGTAAATAATGATTGACTGGATATAAAGTTAGGCTCACTTATAATTTTAATTGCTTAAAAGTTGTTTATCTAGGTATCATGTATTATATTAATAATTTCTCAACCGTCACTGTATATACTAAAAATAAATTTTAAAACTGTTCTATATCAGCCAAAAACATTTCAATGTGTTATTGATAAAAATTCAAGCATTAAGCTATACATCTTGAAATTATACCCATTAAGAATATTTTCCTTACCAGTGTCCTTTAAAGAACAACTTTTAATTGGACTAGTCTGCAGCAGTAGTCCATTTCCAGTTGCTCATATTATATGCAGTATCATCTATAAACATGGCTCAATTTATTTTTTTCCCCAGAAACTGTGAATAGAGGATATCCCACATGATCATAATGTAGGCCGAAAGAAGGTGGAATGCTACAGGAGCAGTTACTGGAAATGTGAACCAACTGCTTATTAAAATTACTTCTGACCTTAAGATACATTCGAGCCAGCCATCACATATACTACTTTCACTTAATCGCCTAATATTTCTCTGTAATCCCAAATGCAGATTGATGAATTAGAAACCATTCAAGATATTAGTCATTTGGTTTCCATAATAAAGAGTACAATCTCTATCAAAGCCCAAGATAGGAGCTGTTTCTCAAAAGGATAACTTCCATAATAATTGCTTTCTTTTAAATCCCGAGAAGCTAGTACTCTGATTATCCAATCAGAGTTTGCCACAGTTTCTACAGAATATCTAATAGTCTATAAGAACTCAGAGCATTATTAGATATTTTTGTTCATAAGTTCCTAGTCACAATACTGTTTATTTTAAAGCCTAAAACAGCTGAAGAGCAATGACATTTTATGGACCCAGTATAAAATCATGGCTGCACACACAATTAAGCAGCATTATATTGCCTCCAAAATTCAAAAATGCACTTAACTCTTCATAGCAAGTTATGAATGGTTTAGCAAATTTTCTTCTACTTTGGAGGAATAACCATGCCCAGCTCACATTATCTCAGAGTTGGCACATTCCTAAATTTTTATATGATGTATCTCACATTCTCCATAACTTTAAGCGACTGATCAAGGAATATACCAACGATGGCACATCAAAGAAAAATTATAGCCGATATCTTCTACTTAAATACTCAAATCCTATCAAAATATGAGTAAAAATATACATAGAGAGAAAGTAGTATATAAAAAAATGCTGATCACAGAGTAAAACCTTCCATTTAGAAGATGAATAAATTCTGGAGATTTAATGTACACCATTGGGATTATATTGAACAATATTGTATTAAATACTTGAAAGTTACTAAGAGAGTAGATCTTAGATGTTCTCACCACAAAACAGAAGTGGTAATTATGTAATGTAATGGAGATATGAGCTAAGCAATGATGGTAATCATATTGCAATATATGTGTATCAAATTGGCAGGTTTTACACCTTAAACTTACACAATGTTATATGTCAATTATAGCTCAATAAAGCTAGAAAAACATGATACCTCGTTACCAAATTGCACTTATTGCAGGTATGCAAAAATTGTTTTAATAGTAGATTATTGGTAAATGTCATCATTACATTAATGGATTAAAGAAGGTATAATATTCTCAATAGGCAAGGGAAGCATTGGATAAAATTCAATGCTCATTTACGATATTACCAAATCTTAATAAACTAAAAATAGAAATAAAAGAGATAACTGAAAACTTATATAAACATATTTTTAATGGAAAACCATTGGAAACCTTCTATTTAAAACAAAGAATAAGACAAGGATAAATACTACCAGTGCTTCCAGTCTTCATTTTACCAAAGGATTATAGCCAAAATAAGAAAACAAAAGTTAAAGAAAGAAAATGTAAATTATTAATGCAAAATGAAAATAAAAATGTAAAGGAAGAAAACTCGTTAAGGTTACTTCCTCCATAGGAAATCTACATCCTAATTATCAGAGTAGAATCTTCTTAAGTTTACTACTCATATTTGAAATAGATGCTGAACCTTGGTCTGGATCTTCTAGTTTTTTATGTATTATCATCATGAGTTATCCCCTTATGAGGAAGGAAAAACACCCTCCTAAGTTCTTCTGGCTGGACCGATAACCAAATTAACATGAGATAGATAAATGGGATAAAAATAATCAAATTTATCATGTGTGTATGTGCAGGGGTTCCCTAAGAATCAATTTCTCTCTCCCTCTCCCTCTCCTTCCTCTTCTCTCCCCTCTCCCACCTCTCCCTTTCCTCCTCCCTCCCCACCTTCCCCACCCCATCCCCACCCTCTCCCCACACCCACACACACTAGGCAGTTGAGGTTTATATACCATTCTGGATTAAGGAGTGGGAGGCAGGGGTCTGAGTCTTCAAAGGGAAAGTAGACAGTTCACAGAGAGATGAGAAAGAACAAACATTTGGTAAACAAATTCCTGCTAGGCCACCCAGAAACAATGGGGCATAGAGGGAAGTCTAATAGACTTTGCTAAATTCTGCCACATTTAGATTATATTATGATGCTAAGGTGATAGATCCCTTCCTTTAAGCAGGTAATGGGGAGGTAAAAGGCTCTCCTTGAGTCTTTTATTTCTTAAAAATACCAGCTTAAAATAATCATGCTGTATATTTATGATTTGTGTACTTTTTATATATGTAACTCTTCTATAAAAATTAATAAAAATAAACATTGTCAGTCTTTGTACATGACCATGTGTCTACTGATTATGAGTATTATACAATTAATAAAACATTGATATTAATATCATTTTACAGTATATAATTATTCTAGCAAGATTGAACTTTTCTTTTTAATATGATAATGAACCATACTGTGGAGTGAAAAACAGGGTCACTCACATTAACTGTGTTAAGCTAATTAAACATAAAAAGCACAACAATTATAACTATATCCCTACTTCTCACTCATTACTGCCACGTCATTACGGACTACAAGACAAGGGGGCAGCCCCCTTCAAAACTCAAGAAATATTTGGAGTATAAAACACCTGTTGAAAGTTTACTTTTCTTCTGATTTGAGATCTTAATTTGGGGAAAGCAATACCAAAAATAGTATCAAAGGTAGCTGGTCTTTACATGAACATGTAAACACAGGCCATAGATCTTTTGAGATAAGATTCCAATGTTAGCATTATTAATCACAGTGGTAACAGTCAAAATAAGCACCACTGTGAATAAATATCAAATTTTAGCTTTATTAAAAGTAAGAACTTCTATTAAAAATGATTAAGGCATGTCAGAAATCACAAAGAGAGTAACAGGCTCTCAGGAAGTCATTTCTTGGTAAGAAAAGGAATTAAACTTATTAAGTCCAGGAAATAGGGCTTTGCTTTTGGTTAAGAGAAAACTCTATATTGAAAGGCTTATTTTTGAAAGTATTTATCTTTTTAAAAATATTGATAAGCTTTCTTAAAACCTAACTGATACTCTTTTCTAATATTTTTAAACATATACAAATATAGATAACTTAAAGGCATTACCTATGGCTGTAAAAAGTATTAACCATATTGTATGTGACAGTATACAATTTACTATTTTCACTGAAGTTTTATAAAGAGCAAATGTTTTTTATATGCAAGTATATATACAAGCAAAACTATGTGTAATGTTGTTTTATTTTTGTAGTATGTGTCTTTATCAGATTAAATTTCTCATAAACTGCTCGGGTGGAGAAAGATTTTGTATGACCAAACATTATTCATTTCTTAACATTAGCCCTAGGTTTTAAAGTCAATAAAAGATTGTGGAAATTATATTTAAATCAACAAAGTGCAGAGCAACACAATCACTATTGGTTTTAAAATTTTATCAGATTTATTATACAGAGATTATACATGAAACAATTATATCAAGATGATTATGTATAATTGCTTAGGGGTATGCAAGAGCCAGTTTGAAAATTATTACTATTATTCAACATAGCTAAACATATATATATAATTTCATAATCTTAGCTATTTGTAGAAAGAATGAGAATTTATATGACCCATAAAACTGATGTAGGATGGGTGGGGCACATCCCCCTGAGTGGGGACTCAAGTCCTACAGACAGAGGGAGAGAGGGAGAGAAGGAGAGAGAACTGACCTTAACTGCAAGGAGGAAAGAAGTGTGAGCTGGCCAGAGACAAAATGAAAATTTATTGAAGAAGGAATAATGCTCCATAGAGACGTGGTCTCCTCTCAAAGATAGCGAGCGACTCCCGAGTGTCAAAGGAATTTATTTTAAATCTGTTTTCCTTTCTGGGTATGGGTACACAGCATTAAAGGCATGGGGAAGTTGTTAGTGATCTCCACAGGAATCTTCCTGTCAGTTCCCCTGGTCTGGCCTTATGCTGATAGCCAGGTTCTCATGTCTAGCAGCATGTTGCAGCCTCTGAATACAACCTGGTTTAATACTTAAGCCAATTTGTGTAGTTTCCAGGCCTATTTCCTATATTAAAACCACCATAAGTTATCCTGGAAACTTAACTTAATCAGATTTTCAATGAGAAATTAACTCAAGGTTTACTTTAAATAAAGTGTTTTGATTGTCTATTTTTTGTTGTGTTAAGATATAAGAAGCTATATAAACCTAATTATCAAAACATTTGTCCATAGATTTCCCTCTGGTAGGATAGCTTTTCCTTATTTATTTATAAAATATTTAAAATGTTTAGATGTTTCTATTAGTGCATGTTTGTGTCTATTTGTTTATAGAGCATGAGACATTTTATTTCTTTGTTTCTTACCTAGCAATTCAACATTGTCATATTTCGTTTTTTGCTTTTTATTTTTTTCTTTGGGAGAGAGGGTTGTTTGGAGTGTTTTTTGTTTGTTTGTGGGATTTTTTGGTGTTGTTTTTGTTTGATTGGTTGCTTGGTTTTGTTTTTTTATGCCAGCTTCTGGGAGAAGACAACCATTCTTTCCTACATTGGAAGTTTATCCACCCTTCTCTCCCTAGGAATTATTTAGTCTTTTAACATAGATTGAAATTAACCAGAGAGGCTTTAATAGAAGGGAGAGCTCTTTATTATCCCAAGCGTGGTGAACTAATTTTAATTCATTAAGTTATTGACAAACATTTCCTTTCCTTTGATGTAGGTCAATCTGAATTAGATGTCCTTGCATTAAATAAATAAGACAAATCCCTATAATAATGTCCAAGAGCGCCCCCCCCCCCGCAAATGACCACAAATATATTAGTCTATCATTGAAAAGTTTAATTATCTTCCTCGTTAAGGAAGAGAGAAGCCATCTTAGAGATACTCAAACTGTCAGCAACAGTTTTCGGCTTTAAGCACAGGTCAAGGAAGACAAATCAGACAAGACGAAATAAGGATTTTGTCTACAGCCTAATTAAAATAGTAACAGTGGAGTTTCTCAACCTTGTGGTTAAAACCAGGCTTTAATCTTGGTAAGCCACAGTTCCTATGGTCTGGTTGTGAAAAGGTGAGTGTCTCAGTCACTCAAGGATTCTCAGAAGCTTGCAAACTGACATCTGAACAAGGGTAGATACCAACCTTTCAGTACTTTCCACTTAGTAAAAAAGACCCAATAGCTACAAAAACAACAATAAATTATTTTAAAATATATATTAATCCATATCAGCATTAAACCAGAAATAACACCAAAAAAATCATACTTCCTGTAGTTTGTTATTTAGCAGTAAGAACAAGATCACCATATGATTAATGAAATAAATTCCTAATGTTTCTGCCCCTAATGGAAGAAAAAGAAATAGACTTGGCTAAGGATGAGATTCCCTGAGAAAGTCAAAGTTTTTGCTCATTGATGCCCAGTGAGACTAGTCAATTATCAGATTAGCCCAAAGAAACAGCCAAAATTCTAGGAATCCAGAAACGTTGCAGGATCACGTTGCATTGTTAGGTTGGCAAAATGAAAACGGAGAAGGGGATATGAGCATAGCCCAGTGGAATGATCATATTAACTATCAAAGACTATATGAAATAGTTAATGCACTGAGAATTTACTTATATATATGTAAATACATAAGGAATAATTGCCTATGTAAAAATGTTCACAAAAAGCAAAGACAAAAAAGTTTGGAGAAACATAGCAAAGTGAGAGATGTCCCCAGATCTATCCCCTTGAAACAACGATAAGCTGAACATCTAAAACTCAACAAAAAACATGCAAACTGCACACAAGCACATCTGTGCATGGGATCTGTACAAAAGAGCTACCGCAGGTCAAAACACTGGGTGTTGGCCAGTGGACTGGGAGAAACAAAGAAGCCGCCTCTGGCAGCCGCTGGAGCTCCCTGTAGGAGGATGGGGAGGGAAGAAGGTGTATGAGTTCCTAGAACAGCCCTGCCTGGGAGTGCTGTGAGCTCCATGAAGCCGGCAAAAGGGCCCAGTTGCCAAGGCAGAAAGCAGAGAAGCGGGACAGCAGAGAAAGGACTGTTGATTTTTACCAGCTGCGGTTGTAAAACTGAGGCAGAATCAAACCCCCAACTCCCAACCCAGATGGCACCTCCCCTCATACCCTCTGAAATGGAACATCACGGAGCCCCAAAAGAATCTGAGCAAATGCTATCGAAACTGTTGCTAATATTGACAGGGACTGAAAATGAAGGTAGTGAGCATGATTAAATATCCACAGAAAATAAAAAGGCATTTTTAAAGCTTTATATAAAGCAGGGATCCAAGAAGCTTAGACTCCACCTACTGGAAACCAAAAGAAAAGCACCTTCTTTGCAACAAGCTAAAGAGAGACCTTTATATAATAAATCTTCTTTCAGGAAAAACAACACAATACACTTCCATTTAAGCCCAGGCAGAGAAATTGTCCATTAAACACCATGAACAACGAAGGTGACAAGGCATCTCAGAATGAAAGTGAAAAATCTCCAAAAAATTAGCTTACAGACATCGAAATATGCAACTTAAATGACAGAGAATTCAGGATGGTACTTTTGAAAAAACTCAGTGAGATCCGAAACAAGACATATCAACAATTTCAGGAATTGATAAAACCAGTAGATGGACAGAGTAAGGAAATTGAACCCCCCCCCCCAAAAGAACGAAATAGATCTTCTGGAGATAAAACACACACACACACACACACACACACACACACACACACACACACACACTGCAAGAACTGAAAATGAAATAGCAAGCTTTGAAATAGAGTTAACAAAATGGAGGAAAGGATCAGTGATATGGAAGAAATAAATCTAGAAATAAATCAGATGGAAGAAGAGAGAAACTGAAGAATGAAAAATAATGAAAGAGAAGTACAAAAACTAGCTGATACCATCAGGAGAGGAAACATAAGAATAATGGGCATTACCTAAGGTGAGGAAAAGGAGTAGGGACTAGAAAGCATTTTCGGACAAATAATTGACAAGAATTTCCCAAATCTAAGGAATGAGCTGGAGCTTAGAATTCAAGAAGTCAACGGAATACCCAATTACCTCAAACCTAGAGGCCTTCACCAAGATACATCATATTAAAGTTACCAAAAATCAACAATAAAGATAGAATTCTTAGGGCAGCCAGGGAGAAGAAAACGGTAACTTATAAAGGAAAACCTATTAGATTATCATTGGACTTCTAAGCACAGACCATACAAGCCAAAAAGGAACAGAATCAAACCCTTAAACTATTAAGTGAAAGGAACTACCAGCCAAGAATAATGTATCCAGCTAATCTGTCCTTTAGATATGAAGGAGAAATAAAGACCTTTCCTGACATACAAAAATTGAGGGACATCTCCACTATGAGGCCTGAAGTATAGGAAATACAGAAAGGGGTCAGCTCACCTAAAACAAAATGAGAGAAAAAATACATAATTAGGAAAATGGTGACTAGCCAGCTGATAGAAGCAGAGTGCAAACCTTACTAGGAACAGGGCATTATTAGCTTAAACAATAACAAGAGAATTGCTATACCAAGATAATAATGAACGTTACATAGGGGCAAATTAAGATAACAATGATGATAAAAGGGAGAATTCAAAGATCCAAATTCAGAAATGGAAATGGAGATAAGGCATGCACAAAAGAAAATAGACAATTGTATATATATAAATATCCTTTAAGTATTCTTAATGGTAACCACACGCCAAAGATTCAGAGCTGAGGTATATAACATAAAACAAGAAGAACCAGAGGGAAAACCCACAGAAGCAAACCAAATAAAGAAAACAGAAACACAAAACAAGGAAGCGATGGAAACATCAAGCTACCAGAAAGCAAAAAATAAAATGGCTGTAAAAAGACCTCATACTTTAAAAATCACCCGAAATGTAAATGGACTGAACTCACCAACAAAAAGGCACAGAGTTGCAGACTGGATCAAAAAGCAAAACCCAACCATATGCTGCCTCCAGGAAACACATCTCATTACCAAAGATAAATACAGACTCAAAGTGAAAAAGTGGAAAATGATATTCCAAGCAAATGGCATTCAGAGAAAAGTGGGAGCAGTGGTAATAATATCAGATGAAATAGACTTCAAAATAGAAAAGTTAAAGAAAGACACTGAGAGACACTTCATAATGATAAAGGGAATCATGCATCGAGAAGACATCACACTTACTAATATCTATGCTCTCAATTAGGGAGCCCCAAAATATGTAAAGAAATTACTAATAGAACTAAAGGGAGAAACACACCAAAACATTATCGTACTAGGGGACCTAAATACCTCACTATCAGATATGAACAGATCATCCTCACAGAAAATCAATAAGTAAATAACGTCCTCAAATGACACATTAGACCAACTGGACATAACTGACATTTACAGAGCCTTCCATCCCCAAACAGCTGATTATAAATTCTTCTCTAGTGCACATGGAACATTCTCAAAGATTGACCTCATACTGGGACACAGAGAGAGCCTCAACAAATATAAGAGAGTTTCTAAAGTGGTTACATCATTTTACTTTTCTACTAACAATGTATGGGAGTCCAGGTTGCTCCACATTCTCACCAGCACTTGATAATATTGTTCTTTTTGAAACTCAAGAAAAACATCTTTTAAGTATACAGAAAATGTTCTAGGCTGTCATGTGGCTGTTTTGTAATTATTCTTACCTAAATTTATATTTCTTTTCAATCTTGTGAACATTTTCATGTGAAACTGCAGAAATCCAAATTCTTTTTCAGTCTAGGAAAGAAGCTGTATTTGACAAATAAAAACTATCAATGACAATGTCATAATTAAACATCTCAAAAAATGTTTAATCTCTAATAAAACAGCAACTCTCTTAAGCAGGGCATGACTATATTCTTTGTTAGTTGCACTGCTGGTAGGTCCATAGTTTTCCATTATCTATTATTAAAGTTTATTCTTTCTTTAATATAATTTTGTTTGAAAACCTGGTATATTCCTGAACAGAGTGAAGATGACTGACTAGGAATTTATGTAGTTCTCTTAGAGAATTCCAATAAATCTATGGAATCAAACTGCATACACATCTCTTGCCTCCATGCTGGCATGATTCACAGCCACAGAATGAAAATGGGAGCAAAATGGAAATTTAAGACAAGCAACAAGACTCCTGGGTCCCTGAAGACATATAAAAATAGTAGCAGCCAAAATCCATGGTAGTCAGTCTTTTCCAATTCCATGAAACTATCTCAGAGAATTGTAACATAAAATTTTTCAGAACTTTGGAGGAAGAAGTCCTTCTGAGAGAAGACTAAAAAATAAGTCAATTAAAATTTCATAACAAGGGCTAACTTCAGGGCTGTCCAGCCCATGTGGACTGCATGAGGAGCAAACACTCAGTGTGATTTCTTCACTTATTAAATATTTTTGGGACAATCACAAAGTTATTTTGAACAAGACTCCCTGTTAGAAAATTTCTTTCTTTGTATTAAGCTAAAGTTTATTTCTCCGTGATTCTTTTCCACCTGATTGTCCAAGCCTTTCCCCAAAATTGTGCTTTCTGAAGTGACACTGAATACCTCTCTTTGATCCTCTAAATGACATCCTTTCAAAATTTAAAGATAAATACATTATTTCCCCCATAGTCTTCTCGTTTCTGGATTCAATATTCTTGTTTTCAATTATATCTCTTTTCAGCAGCAATTGAATAATTTGTATCTCACCAGTGTGTCTGTCAAAAACTCCACTGCCAATATCTGACATCAAGCTGGACATAATCTATCCCCTTGAAATATCACTGCCTAATTACTTGCGATTTATACTTCTTTTAAGGTATATGAGACTGGAAGGTTTTTTTGTGTTTTCCTCTTATTAATCTTGCGATCAAAACAAACCTTTAGTTTTGTTTTGTTTGGGTCTTATGTGAACTGCTACTAAGCCAAATGTTCCCTATTCTTGTTCTACACCATTTCTCCCACATCTTCTATCTCTCCAACTAGTCCTTCCCAGTTTGAGATATTTTGTATTTAACTTCTTTTTACATTATAGACCATTGGCTTTTTATCCTGTATTTCTATGTTATAAAAATCAATTTAAATATATTTGTGGACGCTACAATATTTGTGTCACGTTTTTGTACATATGGAAGTTATGTTATAATAGCCTTCTAAGTTTTCACTGAAGTAATTTTTAACAGAAATAATTCAAGATTGTTTGACAAAGTCTCCCTACAGGTTTATAAAGATCCATTAATCAATATGGGGGGGCGGAGGGGTGGTAATGAAAAACAGGAAGAGATTAAGAAGTACAAAGAGGTAGTTACGAAATAGTTATGGGGAAGTAAAGTATAGCATAAGGAATATTGTAATAACTATGTGTGGTATCAAATGGGTACTAGATTTATTTGGGTGACCACTTTGTAAGTTATATAAATGACTAATTACCATGTTGTACACTTGAAACTAATACTATATGCCAGCTATAATTAAAAAGTTTTAAAAATTTTAAAAAGAAATGTACACTTGTTAAATCACATTAATTCCAGCCTTTTATTCACAAAGACTCTAAAATAGCTCATTAAACTAAAGATGCATTATGTGATAACCTTCTGAATGACTATTACAATCAAAAGTTTCAATTCCTTTTTTCTTATTCTGAACTCACCAAATAACTTTGTAAAATGTACGAAGATATCAGAGCAAATTATAACAATTTTAAGTTTGTTGACATGTATACATAACTACAAAATTTATAAAAAATAACTTTTTATGTATTAGTCATTTTATCTATAGATAGACTCAATTGTCCTCTCTGAAATTATTCCTATATGTGAGCTGAACATCATCATTCTGATTCATATAAAACTGAGAAGCCAGACAATTCACATATAAGCTTTTCATAATCTGGCTCCATAGTGTGTATTTCCGGCTTCAATTACTACCCTTTCTTCTCCTTGAACTTATACTCAGCCTCAGCATACTACTCCCACTGCCTGGATAGACCTTGGAGTTCTATATAAGACGCCCTACTATTACTCATACCTTTTTTCATTTTTTAATTATTAAATTCATTTGTATTTCCTTATTCTAAAAAAGTTTTTAGGTAACTTACAACAATATTAGTTAATAATTTATAGTAATTATAGTTAATAATAATCATGAAAAAGTTGATTAAATTTATTGAAAACTCAATTTGTGTCATGCATTTTTCTAACACTTTTACACAGACTGTATATTTTAACCCTAAAATAATTTTATCTACTAGTCTTAAACTCTTATGTACTGTTTTGATTATCATTGTCATGTTAATATCAAGGGCAGAACCCAAATTCTAGTCCAGAAATTCTATCTTCAAAAACAACATTCTTAACCATTAAGCAACTATACTATATTTACATTCAACAAAATATAAGAGACAATATCGCACAAAACCAGTAGAAGTACAAACTCTCTATGTAGGTTTGCTAGAGTATTTTCTATGATTTGGCTTCAAGTGCTCTCTTTGAAGGTATGGCAAATCAGAACTGAATAGAAAAAAGCCAAGTTTCCTTAGCACTAAATTCTGAAGGAAACTTCACATGCAGTAAGTGCTTAATTATTATGGGCAAAATAACGTGCAAAGGAAGCTGCACATACTAGCAACTTTCCATAAAAGCCAAGAATACTGCACTGTGTGATTAATTTGAATACTCTTAGGGTCAACTTAATCCAGATTTGCAATTTGTAATAATAACTATAGTGGTGATAATAACATAGGCACTATTTATTTATTTATAACAGATAAGCTTTTCAAAGTTGGGAAGATAAACCCTTTTTCTATTGAAGGCCTGAAATGGTGCTATTAAAATTGTCTCCATTTACTATATTAAATTTCATCCTTTTTTTTTCATTTATTACTTAAAAAGCACTCCCAGATTCATCCCTTCCTTACTATTTCTACTGCTATACTGGTTATTCAGCTTTGAAGACCTCTTCTTCCCAACCTAAATCTCATCCTAAAGTGGAAGCATTATGTTGATGTTTCTGAAACCAAATGAACAGATGAGGTGGTATCCTACTTTAAAGCTGAAGAACTTAATCAAAATTCTTACTTGTGAAAAAGCTTATTGTACTGCTACATGAGAGTAGGACTTGAGATATCTTCAAGAAAAAAAAGAATTTTTATCATTAGTTTTGGATCTGTTCCAAAACTGTAACCAAAATCCAGATTATAGAGTCTCCGAACAAAATTACTGAGACATTTTTTGAGAATAGAAATTTTGCAAGTGCATGTTACCAGTCTTTCTGCTGGTATATCTATTTTTTCTAAACAGCAAACATTTCTAAATGTCTCCTTCAATATGTTAGTTACCAAAAAAAAAAAAAATCTCCAAATAACAGAATGGATGACAGTAACTAAAACTTAAAAGAAATAAAATACAGTGCTATTCTATTGCATTTAAAAGTAACATCTGATGTGACCAAAAAAACTGGAATTGTCAATAGAGAGTACAAAATGGAGACTTTGAAACTACATAAACACTATCTCTGGCACACAGGAGTTCACCAAATGGTTCTATAATTAAATATCCCAAAATTTTGTTGAGATTATGCAGCTTGGTCCACACTTGAAGTAAAAGGCCAATACAATAGACATTGCAAAAGGCAATATCATAGAAAACAATAATAAAAATTAATGTAACCAATTAATAAAATTAACAAATAAGTGAAAATTGAATTTAAAACCTATGTGCTATATAATTCTCCTTAAAGAATAATATTTACAGGTATATATACTGGAACATTAATGTCAACAGTACCTAGCTTTGAAAAACAAGCTTGTATGTATATGTTTTATGTTTTGAATAGGAGCAGTGTTTATATAAGATACTATTTTATTTAATAGTGTATCAATTAAAGTATTAATTATTTTAAAAGCTAATTAAAGTAGACTTAGACTCTCCTTGGCAGATTTCTCCATCATATCATCTATAGATACAAATATATCGATTAAAAGAAAGATATGGTATATAAAGCTACCGCGATGGATATTTTAGCCGGAAGTACACACATGATATACACCACAAATCAAAACAGATTTTATACCATGATGTAAAAATAACAAAAATGGTGGATAAACACCTATCTCACAACTTATATCACATATACAGAGTTTGCTGAACAGAAGACCCCTGCAATAGGAGAATAGGACCAAGCTTCAATTCTTTTTTTTGTCTAGGAATTCTCTCCCATCTTGCCAACCTTCCAGCAGGAAAGGAGGAGAGCACAGAAATTCTTATTTGATGGATACTGTTATTATGCTCTGTCTACTATAACTGCTCATGCACCAGGTAAATCTTGAAAAATTACTCTATTTCACTAATGGGTTTTTGCAGATTCTTCAGAAATCCTCCCCAATTCCTGAGTATCTCTCTTCTGTGTGTTTTTTTTTTTTTTTTTTTTTTTTGGTGAGAGTAATTACTGTAAATTCTTATCAGTTATTTAATCTTGGCATTGGAAATCCTATGACATCACCAGCTTCTCTCCACTGAGGTCTGTTACCCAACTCCCCAAGAAGACGTATTTAACAGCACCTTAGAAAAGGTACATAACTCACATCTAGACTACAGAAACAGCTCACACATCCCTTGCCCTGAAAAACTATGAGGGCGAGAGCTGCCCATTCAGTCACATCTGTTTTCCTCCATCATCACAGTATTTAGCTTGTTAATTTCTTGCCATTTCAAATTATAATAGAGTCAGAAACCTGCACACTGTATCCCACAAACATTAGGAGATACACATTATGCTCTCCAAGTCAATCGGACCAAACTTCAATCTTGGCATCAACTTTTTTTCAATTATAATTGACATACAATATTATTAACTTCAGATTAATATGGAAGCATATGACACCTCAAACCCCTGTGGACTAAGAGAGAGGTACACTACATAATAGTTTTCCTCCCAATGCATTCTAAATTTTTCATATCTTGACTATTTTATATCCTCTTTACAGGTAAAAAGGTTGGGTTGCGTCCCTAAGTTTTAGCCTCTTTTTTAAAGTTTGCGGCATGTACTATAACTGCCTTTGGATTACGATATTCTAATGTTTTTTCACCTGAAAGTCAATTTCCCCAACCTGCAACACTAGTTATATCTAACACCTAATACCTATATGTTCCTTGTGTAACATGAGAGTCTCAATTTAATCTGCATTTTTTAAAAAAGAAAGATAGTAAACTTTAGAGACTGTCTTAGGAACTGATTTTTTTTCTTTTAATTGTGAAGACAGATAATTTTACTACTTGAATCTTGGGTCTATTATCCACATTGAATAAATCCTTTAGAAATAGTATCAGAAGAGATGGCTAAAATAAATAATCTTGCAATATGTTCCTTAAGTAGTTTTGGTGCTAATAGAGATTGTCCAGTAGCTTTTTCAATTTCAGAAGTTTGAGGAGATGAATTAGGAGAGAAAAAGTTACATGATGCCTGCATGATGGTCTGTAAATCATTGTGACAATTGAGTTGTAACTCCGCAGACAGAAGAAACATGCCTCCCAGTCACCAGTGCTTTTACAACTTCCATTCTAGAAGAAGTTTTAACATTTATCACTACATCACAAAACTTCCTTCATTATTTGTCCTACGAGTCAAAGAAGTCCAGAAGCTCCCCACTGGGATTTATTATTCTCATGTTGTTTTTAGGCACAGAATAGTTTGCAATAAGATTTAAATTTAATGAATTTCTGAGTAACTTTTGCTGCTCCATTTGGCATGGTGCCTTGCAGGCCTAGTCAAGTTTTGGTAATTTTTGTTGTTGTCAATGTTATAATTATTGTTTCTTAACTGTCATTATAAAAGTAAAAACAAATATTCAAAGACCATGATTAAGTAAACATTTTCTAGGAAAGATATTCCTGTCTGCCAATAACTTTTTCATGTTGTTTTTCTTTTCCACAAAGCAATTAAGGGAGAAAAAACGATCTTTAAATAAATATATAGATGTTTCCTTTGAACTTAGAGAGCATTACACCATCTAATTATTTTCATCCCCAGGCTAGGCATGGGTGTAAAAATGCTCATGAACAGCTATATTGTTTAAGAATTTATATACATATGGTATTATATAATATAAATATATATCATATATATGATATCATATAACAAATATATATCATATATACACAAACAATTTCAAACAAAAAAGGTTGATGGAAGACTAAACAATATTTAAGGAGAAAAACCAATACATACTCCAGTAAAATTTAAGATTATCTATAAAACAAATTTCTAAAACCCTTCAGAAAGAAAGAATAGACAATCTTTAAAAGAATAAGAATGATATTGTCCTAATCAAGAATTTAGGACCTGAAATTTATAATTTAAATGCAAGGGTGCTATGAAAATGTTCTCATATACACAGGTCCTAAGAAACTCTACCTGAGAGCGCTTCTACACAAGATATCAAGATGCTACATCATAAAAATCAAAGATCCATCAAGGGAGAATGAGTAAAACCACAGATGTAACATTTGTTAGTTTTTTTGTTTGTTTGCTTGTTTGTTCTAGTTTTAGTTTGGCAGTGCAAAGGGTATAAGTTGCTATGGTGTAAAAATCAGTCATCTTAAAATTATTCACCTTAAACAAAACAAAAACATACCATGGGGGACACTGAGGCCGGGCCTGGTCCCAGTAGGGGGAGTATGGAGTGACTGAAGAAGGCAACCTGGTGCAGCTGGGGCCCGAAAGGTGCGCTCTGTGGCTTCCGGAGTGTGGGGCAGTAAGTGCGGGTCCTGACGCGGAGCAGGGAGAGGACCGGCTGGAAGGCGGTGAGCATCAGCAGCAGCTCTGAGAATCGCGAATTCAGGGTTGGCCAGGGGCTGCCTGCCCAAAGCCGGTCTTCTGAGAGAAGTCCGATCTCGTGGGATCTGGGGAGTTCTACAGGAGCCGGCAGGGGAGTTCCGGTATGAGAAGTAGCTGGGTTCCTAGAGTGCTCAAGGACCCTCCTCCCAGACTTGTTTGTAAGGAGTCTGGCTTATGCCACCGTGCATCCAGCAAACCCCAGTCCTCCTAGACGCCTTAACTCAGGCCCAGTATAGGCACCCCTCCCCAGTTGCTACCTTGGGTGTGGGGGGAAAGGTTCTGGCCCAAAGGCTGTGCAAGTGCGGAACCTCTGGAGGCCGGCATGAAGACGCGAAGTGCACATGCGTGGGCCATGGATCTACGGCCTTCCCAGAAGCCCAAGTTTCCCAAGATAACAATGCTGGCTTCTCCCCAGAATGCTAGCTCCCGGTCACACGTCTGCCAAGATCCAAGCCCACAGCAAACCCAACATGCTGGTCCATTGGCGACCTCTAAGCCAGCAAGTCATATGGCCACAGGAAAAGAAGGCCAAAATTTTGCTAACGGGCTTCTAAGGGCAATAATGAGATGCCACTCCCATTTCCACCCATTGGTTCTTAGACCCCTGTATCCTGGCCTTGAGAGAAACACCACCATACAAGGAGCACCGTTCTGGAGAACCTTGCCCAGCCTGCAAAGTATTGTCACCTAACTCATGCCGTAACTAGGACTTCAAAAGGCCATTCCACCACTTTAGCAGACCAGCTGCTTCAGGATGGTGAGAAACATGGTAAGACCAGCAAATTCCATGAGAACGGGCCTGCTGCTGCACTCCTTTTGTTGTGATGTGAGTTAACCGATCAGAAACAGTGCTGTATGGAATAACATGACAGTGAACAAGGCATTCTCTTTCTTCATGGATGGTAATTTGGGCAAAAGCATTGCATGCAGGGAATGCCAATCTGTATCTAGAGTGTCTAATCCAGTAAGAACAGCATTCCACCCCTTTCATGGTGAAAACAACCCAATGTCACCACCAATCTGCCACCAGGTAGCTGGCTGATCACCCCAGGGAAAGGGACCATACTAAGGGACTCATTCTTAATGTCTGCTACTGGCAGATTGGGCATTCAGCAGTGGCCATAGCCAGCTCAGCCTTGGTGAGCGGAAGTCCACGTTGTTGTTGAGCCCATGCATAACCTATATCCCTACCACCCTGGCCACTTCGTTTATGAGCCCATCTGGCAAGACAAGGATAGCTAGCAAACGAGGCTATGTGTTATCCACTTGATTATTTTGCTTCAAAATCCTAAAGACCCACTCTGTGATTCACCTATAGGTGCCTGCCAAGGACTCCAAAGAGAATCTCTATCTGCTGTTTCATTGCATCTGCTGAATCATATGATCCAAATATGTGGTGAAGGAAAGAGATTTCACTTTGGGTGGTGAACACACAATGCAATATACAGATAATGTGTTGTTGAATTGTACACTTGCGACCTACATAATTTTATTAACCAATGTCACCCCAATAAATTTAATTAAAAAAAAAACCATGTTACTGGCTTTTCTTGCTAAAAGCAAACTGCTTCTGGTGGTCTTTTCTTAGAAGCATAAAGAAAAAAGCATTTGACCTACCCATTTTTTTGTTGTTGTTTTTGTTGTTTGTTTGTTTGTTTATTTTAAATAAGCTAACTACATTGTCCATCTCTGCTACTTGGCTTTTCTGGTCTAATAAATCAAATGGAGTTACATTTGTAGCAGATCAATATGCTCCATGGAACCAGTAATATGCCCCAATATGATGTCAGAGAAAAGGATTATTAAAATTTGTCACTCTCAAAAATCAAATATCATTTTGAGAAATAGTCTCTGCTTTTCAAAAGGGCTCTAATGGAATCTGAATGCCTGCTCACAAGGCATCAGGCAGCCCTGCAACCCAGCTGCCCACCTAAACTGGGCATTTTAAACTGAAGCACAAAGTCAGGCATTTCCAAAAGTAATCCATCATCACACTGTGTTTAAGTGGTACTGAAAACTAACTCTGAAATCATAAGTAATTTCTATTAGCAGGTTATTCACACTCTCAACCTACCTGTGTCTGCCATTTGTTGGCCTTTCCTTAATCCATATCTATGTGCTCTACGAGAGTTCCTTAAGAAAATTAACTGAGGCGGGGAAAATCAAGCTTGCTTTTCAGACACCTTTGTCTTCTTTTCAACTACTCATAAAAATCAATAGCTTTATAAAATTGAATCATTTATTGAAGACGTAGTGGAATCTTTACAAATAAGATTACCAAACTATTCATCATTATCCAATTATTTTCTCTCATCGTATGACCAATGTATAGTGCTCTTATACTTATAACCAGAATACTGTTCTGGGGAATGAGAAATAAAGATATAGGTGATATCTCTCATATGTACTTTAAGACCCATTTAAATATATCGAAGTCCTGTGTCTATGACCCCATTGTCTGTTGACTTAGAGATTTTAGTACCCACTGGAGAAATACTTCTATCAAGAGACAAGATGCATTTCAGTTGAATCGGAAGCAACAATTAACTTGCCTACTGATTTTAGGTTCCAAATGCTATTATATAAAGAGATAATTAACTCTGAAAATCAAGGGAGAGAAGGTATTGTAATGTAGGGAAGGAAAGATTTTACACCTCTAAAGATGATTTAAGACACCTTTTATTATATTATATGCAACGGTAATTGTTAATGAACATGACATTGGACACATCAGACATTGGACATTGATGGACACAAGTGGTTACAAGTGACTGACACCGAAGTCAGTCTTATCATCCCACCAGGCAAATCTGGACAAAGTCAAGCCATGGGCTTGTGATCAATTTCTAAATGAATAACAAATGAATGAATCAATAAATAAATAAATACAGAGGCCATTACTAATTTTAATTACTTGCTTTACCATATGTATTCTTTTCATTTTTCCTGCTACAGATAATATGTTAACAGTAGTTAAATTTACCATTTATTCCGTATATGGCAGACTATCAAGATAGGTGCAAAAAATTAGAGAAAAAAATAGTTATCATTCAAAACTTCTGATCTGATTCTGAATACATTAAGTCACGAGATGTAAGATTTTCAAAATGTTGGATTGTAGTGAAATTTTTATAATTTAGTCTGCCAGAGGTTAATTTCCCCTTCTTAAAAAAAAATGCTTATTTTTTATTTAAACAAATTTTTCTTTTAATAGTTTTTTTATACTTAAAGAAAAATTGCAAAGATAACACAGAGAGTTCCTACACATTCCTTGCCCAAATTTCCATATTGTTAACATCTTACATTAGTCTGCAATATTTGTCACAACTAAGGAAGCAATAATGATATATTGCCACTAACTAAACTCCATGCCTGCTTCAGATTTCATTAACTTTACTTCCCCTAATGTTCTCCTGCTGTTTCAGGACTCCATCTAGGATTCCATCCAGGGCACCACATTAATTCGCATTTCTCCTAAGCATCTCTTGACTCAGTTTCTCAGACTTTTCTTGTTTGGGATGACATAATAGTTTTGAAAAACATCGGTTGGGTATTTTATAGAATGTCCCTCAATTTGGTTTTGTCTGATCTTTTTCTCTTGATGAATTGAATATGAGTTTTAAGGAAAAAAAAAAACAGAGGTAAAGTGCCCCTTATCATCATATTATATCAGCAAGTTCACACTATCAGCATGACTTATCATTGATTATATATAAACCTTGATCATCTGGCTGCAGTAGTGTTTTCCAGGTTTCGCCATTTTTTATACCCACAACTTCAACCTCCACATTCTACTCTGAATAAGCAACTCACTAAGGACATCTCATACTCAAGGGAGCAGAAATTCCACCTTCTGGAGGTGGGGAGGTATCTACATAAAATATTGGAAATCCTCTATAATAGGGAATGTGTCTCTTCTTTCTGATAAATTTATTTCTTCACACATTTATTACTCTGGATATTTATTTTATTCTTTGAGTTAAAATTCTTTATTTTTTGTTAAAATTTTTCCAGCTTTAGTCTTTTGGAGCTCTTTCAGGATGATTCCTGTGTCTTTTTAAAATTCCCCATGCTGAATGATGAAAACAAGTTGTTAATTAGTACATACGGAAGGATATAATTTTTATAAACTGTTAATCATACAAAATTTATTATGTATTATCTATGGATCTAAACACAGCAGAAGTAAAAATCTATGCTTGGAAGAGAGGATAAAATGACTGTGGTGTAAGATCTTAGGGATCTAAGTATCGTTTTATTGTTTAAATTTTAAAACAGTCTGGAGCTATTATGGAAAATATTAGATCTGCTAAATTGAGGCAGTTCATAGTTAGCCATATGTTATACTGTTTTCAGTCCTTTCCATAACATTGAAGTATTTCAGTTGTTTTAAGGATTACAACAGAGATAATGAAGGGTTGTCTTAGTAGGACTAATGACCATGGGTTTACTCTTTGTCTTGACTCACCGGCCCTTGAATGACACAGGAAATCACTTTTTCCTCTCACCAGCTCCTATCCACACGTGATACCAGTCAGAACAAAGCAATATCAGCCAATCCCAAATACCTGCCAACCTAATCTCACACCCTCGTTTACTACTTTCTACTCTTTTGTGTTCTAGTTTAGAGGAGTAATTTCACCACATGCTTAGCAGCCCTTCTAAACTCACAAAACCTTCCCACACAAATCAACCAATTGCTATTGACTGAAAACAGCAAATTTTGCTTAAAATGAAGGGGTTTTTAAGACACAGTAAAATTATATGGAGCAAAATATCTGAGGTGTCTTTTCCCCCAAATGAGGCCATAGGGGCTCCAAGAACCAAGCCCCCAGACTTGGAAAGGGCAGCTACACTGTTCTGTCTTTTCCAGAGCCTCACTTCAGCTTTATTAGACTTTGAAGAAGAGAAAGATGAAATAAAACTGATACAAGTAAATATATTTTTAAGATCTGTATTTTAGTACCTATATTCTACCTAAAATATAGATCCACATTTTAGTACCTATATTTCTTTTCTAAAGCAATATTCTTAATGTACCTAAATAAGTACACAGCACATAAAAGGCACTCGATACATGTTAATTCTGTTTATTGTTGTTTATACAATAAATACTACTTGAGTGCTCACTAGTAGTAAGGTGCTATGGTAGAAAAGCTCTCTATACAATGGAATGTGTGTGAGTGGTATTGAACAATTATTTTCTAAAACTAAGTCAGGAAAAAATTGACTTATGTATGTAATATAAATAGTTTGTATACAATGTTTAAGAAATAGCTATCTTTAAATCTCCTAAATTCATGAAATGAATTAACCTTTATTATTAAAAGTTCTTATGTATTTAGAGGTGTTGTGTGATCACTTACAGAGTCATTCAGTAGGAACAATCTCAAGTATAGAGTATTGTAGCCTAAAGTTTCCAAGTATTAAGCAAGTATCGGTATTCCTTTAGGAGAAAATAATATTAAAATATGGTATTAAAATAAGTCAAAAAATTTCCTTACTATTGCATGCAGACAACCGAAAAGACCACAAGATGGCAGCACATCCTCATGATAGCACTCCCTATACTTGTCAGCGGTCAGGAAGAAAATACTGAGTGAAATGCTCTCATTAAATCGTCGGTTTTAGATTTAGAAAAAACTTCAGGATCAAATTAGCCCACATTTCCCTATATCTTCCAAGAAGGAAGCATAATTTCTGAAAAATTAAAGCATTTATCCAAAGTCAAACAAGCAGTGACCAAACTGGCATCAGAACCTAACCTTTCCAGCCCCCAGGGCATACACACTAACAGTAAAAAAAATCTTCAACGTGTGTGTCCTTTGTCTACCCCAATGCTCTAGACAATTGTTATTGCTAATAGGAAACAATACTACGGGATGAAATATGTAAACTGAATAGCAAGCTACGTTTTTTTCTGGGGTCCTTCTCTTTAATCCCAATTTTCCCTGACCTACCCATCTCCTTCCAGTACCCTTCCATTTTCTACCTTTCCCCACAACAAAATGGGAGAGATTTTGATATCAGTAGGCTTATTCAATTTTTGGCTGAACTTCATTTGTTTAACTATAAAATAAATAAATGAATGTTGCTCATGTTAAAATAATATTAGCCTACGGAAATAGGTAAACCTTCAAATTGATTTTATAATCGGATACTCCTTCAGGCTAAACACAGGTGAATAACTTTCCTGATTTGCCTGGGCCTGAAGGGTTTCCCAGAATGAAAGACTTTAGTTCATAAACATGAAAAGTCCTGCGCTGGGAAAAACCAGTAGGTTTGGTCACCCTAGCTCCTTTATATGGGACTAGAGGGTTGTGGTGTGATGAACAAGGTGATGGGCTGGAGGGAACAGTGTGTCTGACCATCTTCCTTTTCTCTCTCCATCGTCTCTCACTTTGGTCTGGCCAACATACATAGAACGACCTTGAAGGGGTAACAAATCCATGCACAGATAAGATTCCTGGATAATATTTTTGTTTTATCTTCTTTAGGGAAGCTCCCACACTAACCTGGTTTATTTTATAACTCCAGTAAATCACACATGTATGCACCATTTTTATGCTTGTTTCTAACAAAAACTAATCATTTTCTTAAAACTAGAATAGGTGCAATAATAGCTAATTTTTGCCAAGTGCTTATCAATTTTCTAGAATTCTATTTGACTCTCACAATAACCCTTAGAGGGAAAATTTTTTATTGTCTTCATGCCTCAAACCAGTAAATTTAGGCTTAAAGAAGATGAGTAACTTACTCAAGATATTACAATCATTAGTGAAAAGGGTATGTTTCAAGTCCAAATCGTTGACACTTAAGAGCTTGTGCCCTCGCTCACCTCAGCACATCATTTCTCATCTAGAAGGGATCTTGTTCTATCTAGAACTTTCTGCATTAATGGAAATATATTCTCTGTCCAATAGAGTAGCCACTGGCCATATGTAACTATTGAACATTTGAAGTATGGCTTATGTGACTGAGGAACTAGATTTTTAATTTTATTTCATTTTAATTAAATTTAAACATCTTCATGTGGCTAGTACTCTATCGGACAGCAAAGATCTAGGTGTATATTACATCATGTGGATACAATAGAGCTTATCAACATAGTACAACGGAAAGAGAAAGGACATTAGAGTCAGACTGTTCTACCTTCAGATCCCTACCTATGTCACTGAAACTGCTGTGTGAACTAGAGTCACATCTTTTTGCTTTAAACCTCTCCATGACTCAGTTGACTCCTTTATAAAATGAGGATAATTATAATTATGCCAGACAGTTGTTGTGAGTTTCAATTAGATATATAAAATATTTGGCACTAATAAGCACTCCACATGTTTCATTTGTGCCTTAACAATCTAAAATGTTTGGGAAGAAAATTGCATCAGCTCCAGTCAATGCTTCGTCCAATATTTGACAATTCGTGTCAGAAAATTTTTCTGTGTCTTTCCCATTGTAATATAATTTAGTTTTTTTCATTACATTCTCTCTTAGGATTGTTGTTGAGTTTGTATTCTTAAATAATGTGCCTCCACAGTTACCTCAGTGGCCACAACACCTTAACGAGCTATAGTCTTTCTTTCCTCCCTCGCCTCCCTCAGGACTTAGAATAGTTTGTCTTTTAAAGCCCGCAAAACACCCTTGATGAAGGAGGTGGAAAATGTTGGGGGCAACAGCCCGTCTCTACCTCTCTGAGGCCTAAAGAGAGTGTAATTCTCACTTTGGGCTTAGGCATGTTCAAGAAACAAGTGGTATTCTATCATTAGATAAGGAATATATGTTAGAATGAGTGAAAAAGTGTGTGATCTAGTGGAAAATTCCTGGAGGTTAAAGTGAAAAAGACAGAGTCTAATTTCATCTTGACCCTGACTTGTTCTATATTCATTTCTTGTTCTGTGCTTCAGACTTCCCAGCTAGGAAGTGGGTAGAACCACTTTAAATCTCCCTCGGAATTATGTTAGGATTAAGGTCCATAACTATACGGATCTTCCTATTAGTATAATTTACATTTTCATATTAATAATCTCTCTTGACCATCTACCATAGTGTTATACATGATGTAAATTGTAACTTTTGCGAAACACTTTCATAAACTGGAAAGCACTCAGCTCTAATTATAATCATTAGGTAAGGTAGAAAATATCACCATCATTCTACCAATCTGGAAATGAATGTGCAGAGTGTTGTGCCCAAGCCTCACTCAAGTCTAATTTTTTAAAGACACTATCACTGACTTTATCATCCTCTCTCTGAGAAAGATGTTAGTGAGTTGAATAAAATTTATATAGGTTTAGCTTTTCACAAAAGTGATATGATTGGTGCTTCAAAAGAACTTGCCCGAATGAAGAGTGTTGTAAGATGTCAGATTCGGCCTGGTGAAGGTGAGATTGATGACTGGCCTCTTGATGCCGCTCCTTCCTGTTTGTCTCCCAGTGTCTTAAAGAGATGGTGATTGAGGAACACAGCCCTTCCAAGCTGCTATTTCCTCCATGGCCACTAGGGGGAGTGCCGGTCTAATACTGACGCTAGCGTAACCTGCCCGGAAGGTTGAAGATTTTCAGATTACTGGCTCCACAGGGAGGAGTTAGCCCCAGGGCTGCACGTGGGTGAACAGATTCAGCATTGTGGGATTAAACCCTGAGATTTAATCACTTGCCCAGAGGTAGCTTCGGAAACAAAATCAAAGCAGACTGCTCTCCTGTCCACACTCTGGTCAATCCGCCACTTCAGGGCCTTGGACTTCCAGGTGTTCAAATCTCAGTGATCCCTTAGCATCCTTCCTACCCTGAAGGTTCAGCATTCTAGAACTGTGCCTCAGAGCTCAGGTGTCAGGTCAGGGCCTTAGCCCTGGGCCTGAAAGAGGTGTTGACCCCTTCTCAGAACCTACTAGATCAGAAAACACCCTGTCTGAAGTTACAAGAGGAGGCTGACCAGGAAGAATCAGCAGGGACAGAGTGATCTGTGCAGAGGCTTCTGAGGATGGTGGGAAGAGTGGAAAATAAGTCTTTGCCCAAGGAAGAAGCTTTTTATTATATGCTTGTTTCCTTAGTCCAAATTTGCACAAGCCTCTCTATAAAACAACCCCTGGTATTTATAACCCCCTTGGGTCTTTTCTTCTGCCTCTTAGAAAAGCCTGACACACACCCTTCTCGAATTCCCCTCAGTGACTCCTTCCTCAAACTGTTGCTGCTGCTGAGCCATCTGTCACCCTCCCAGCATCTGCAGCCCTCTCTGGAAAGCTGAGCTCCCAGCAAGCTGTGGCCCAGGCCCCTGGACAGGATGCTGCAGTCACGGCAGGATTTCTGCTAAATGGGGAGGGAGCAGAGTCAAAAAGAAGCTTGATTTGAACTTCACAAAGTAAAGAAGACTCTAGACATTTATTTATAAGTCATATATTCAAATAAACAAATATTATGGAACATATTCTATGAGTAAGACATTATTTTTAAAGACTAGTCCCTGCCCTCCAACAATCATGAATTATAATTTTAATGAAGGAGTTAGAAAGGACTGTGGAATCTGTAACCCTTTACCAGTCCATCAGTCAATACATGTCAAAGACCATCGTATGAATAAATTGAGATTCAAGGTTGGAAGATGCAAAGTTTGAAAATTCACACTATATTTACACTATACATATATATTTAAATATATGTAATACATTATCTCTCCTCCAATTAGGAGGAGAGATGGAGAGATGACGCGTTTTTCAGGTTAGGGACCTGGGGAATGGGGTGGGAGTGATAACGGGAGGCCACTCACTGCTTTAATGAAGATCTGGACTACAGTTAGGAAATTGATAAAAGCATTTTTGTTTTTTTAATTGATATAAAAAGCTGCAAATAACACCAGTGAGGTAAGAACCATCATGAAGACTTACAGGATGAAGACAAATCCCATCTGGCTGATTTCAAGAATAAGACACAAGTGAAACAGGTTTATAGAGGAGAGAAAATGGCAGTGGAGGGGTTACAAGAATCCCAAGCAAAGGGGCACATAGGAGCAAAAGTACTGTGCTAGGAAAGTACAAAAATGGAATCAGCATTAATGGGAAAAAAAGTGTAGTCCGGTCTGGCAAGTGGATAAAATTCCTTGTCAGGAAGTGTTTGGAACATCAGAGTGGTAGATTAAGACTGTTTTGTGGAGACTTTGAATGTCAGACTATTATCAATATTACTACGTAATAGGAAATGAGGAATCTCTTTTTTAAAAAGGAAGTGCTCTAATAAGATACCGTCAAAAAGTAAACACTAGGCAACTAAAAAAAAAAAGGACAGGGTTATTCTGTATCTAAGAATCAAGTTCCTCAAATCAAATTAAATAATGAAATCGAATGAAAACCTCAGCTGTCTTGGTCTGTCCATTCACTCACCCTCTGATCCAACTCCCAATCCTCATTATCCACCCATATTGCCCTTTGGGGAGAACACCTGGGCCCTGGGCCTATCTCAGCCTCAAATTTACACAAATGTCTCAGAGTGGCAGGAATATTCCTGATTTCATATTATCAAATTTCTCCCTAATAAATTAATTTGGATTAAAAAGACAATAGTCACATGATAATTCATGTTTGTTTTCTTTGCAAAAATTTGGGGTGGGAGGTAGAAAGTAAGGGCTATGGACAAGGTAAATCTCGCAAAATTTTGAAAATATAACGAGATGTCCAGGAGATATAGATTCAGGTGATGAGATAGAGACAGAGATAGCGATAGAGATAGAAATGGCTAATTACAAAGTAATTCTAATTTAGTTTAAAAGTAACACAGGAGTGTTGGAAGCAAACAGCCCAATGAAGTTTAAAAACAGTTGTCAAACCTACAGATGTTTTATCTGCATCGACATTCTGGCTCTTTGAACATCACCAGGTACCTATCAATTTAAGAGAAAAAAAAAAAATTTCATCTTGCTCTTCCAGTGGAACAAAGATAAACAAATGAGTTGCAAACTTACATGATCTTCTGTTTGCTTATGGAATTCTTGATATGGTGGTAAAACATGAAGTGTCTCTGTATCCCACTTTCATGCTAATATCCTCATATGATTAACATTCTAATATTTAGGATAGTTGAATATGAAGTCGTCTCTCTCAGTTTTTAGAACCCTGGAAATCTGAAGTCCTCTCCAAACAAAATTGTCTGTGGCCTAGGCAAGCAATTCTGTTGCTACTCCCTTACCCCTTTTCACCCTAAACCACTCTCAGTCCTGGGTCTCCTGTCTGTTTTCCTGTCCCATTCTCTGTCAGGCATTGTGAAGGGCTCGAAAGTGCCCTCCCCATCCCTGTCCTCACTGGAAGAGGATGAATACTGGAGAGCCAGCAAGTCCCCCCCCCACCCCGAGGCTCTACAGGACTGATTTCCATAGGAAACAATCAAGGGGACTCAGTCAATTGTTTGGGTGTGGAGGCTGGGTGAGAGGGAGGTAGAGGTAGCCCTGAAAGGGGCTGTTCTCCACCCCGCTCCCCAGTGAGAATCAGGACTGCAACTGGAATCGTGACAGATGGGGCGTGAATACCAGACTGGCACCTTGAAAAAGTTTCTCATGGGCCTGCAGAAGGATAGGAGAGGAGTCAGGTCTGGGGATAGAACATCCATGAGCCATCCCTGCCTCCGACCCACTCCCCATCCATCAAAGGGGTCCTGAGTAATCTCTGTCTCCCTGAGCCCAGTTCATAGAAAATAAACTGCCCTAAAAGACAACAAAAATAACTCCAGTATACACTGGCTTCTTAAAAGCACCTTTGCCAAATTGGGCCATTCCTAGAGTCAGGCTACTAGCCACTGACAGTGAATCTTGTCGCATTTCTCTGGATTAAAATGCCAATTGCCAGCAGGTTCAAGTCCGAGCACCTTAGTCTGACCCTGTAGTACTTGTCGTGTTTTACATGACTTCATCCTTCACAAACCCCCTCCGTATGCAACATCACTACCGACACCACATGCTGACCCCTTAGAACATTTCTTCTTCTCAGGATGCCCCAGTTACTTTCCATTCCATTCTTTTCCCTTGCCATTCCCATTGTTTGGGATGCCTCTTTCTACTTTTATCCCTTAAAGTACAGCTTAAATGCCTTTATGACAGAGTGTCTCTCTCTATAGAAACTTCCTTCCTCTGTGTCATGCAGTACTTAGTGACTACTTTTATAAGAGCTAATATCACATATTTTGTGATCACATAATATCTATCTCTCCATAGACCTCAGTCTCCTTGAAGGATCAAGCAGCATCTAATGCTTTTTATTCCAAGGCTAGATCCTGGTGACGCTTTTTAAAAGTACCTATGAACTTGATTATTTCAACATCCCTGCCATGTCTGGCTCTGATGCCTGCTGTCTCTTCAAATTCATACATCTTAGTACGCCTTGCAATTTTTTCTTGATAGCCAGACACGATATCCTGGGGGAAAAGAACTCCTCCTGTAAATAATAAGCCTTTTAGTCATGTGGTGGTAAGTTGTGGGGAGAGGGGAAGCGTTCTATACCCCTATGATTAGCTCTCAGTCTTTTAGTAAGCCTATGTCTCTGGACTGTCAACTTCACAGGAGCCTCTCAGTTTTTCCTCGCCCCCTGTAGGTGGGTCACAACAGCTAGAGCCAGCTGGAGTAGGGCGTTTCCCACCTCCCAGATCAGTTAGGCTCTGGTGAACTAGTTTCTTGTTCACCAGTCCTAGCTAAGAAGATCAGAGTACTCTGAAGTATTTCAAAAGCATTCCTTTTGCCCTCCCACTCCTAAAAGCACAAGGGGATTTTTCTCAAATGTTTTCTGTAAGAACATGATTGAGCATCTAGAGGCAAATGTCACAGGGGCCGGGGGCTATGACCAGATCCCCCTGGAGTTTTTAACCCTCAGTGTTGTCCACACTGAGCCTCCAGCAGTGCAGCATTTACATTTTGGGTTTCCCTACCGGGGCACTGGAGCCGGGATAGCAGGCGGGGTACGGTGTTTTCTCCTGTGAGTCTCTGCTCTGGTAAACCATGATGATCTGTATTCGCCTGTATGTCTCTATAATCTTGAGGGCAATGGGTTGCTTTGTGTCCTTTCCTCTCTTATGAATCCAAGGAGAGTTGTTGGTTTTTTCAGTCTGCTCAGGTTTTTACTTGTTAGGACAGAGTGGCAACTTCCAAGCTCCTTACATGCAGAACCATCAGAACCAGAAACTGAACTTCTGCTTATGAACTTGAATTTTTGGCTTTTGGCTATCTCTTAGGATTAGAGATGTCATTGGAGCATAGTTTATGTTGTATTGTCCTTCGTTTAAATTCTCTCTACCTTCATGGCCGGTCCACAAAGGACAAGAAGGCTTAATATATTTGCTTACAGACTACTATTTGCTTGGTGCCTTCCACGTGCCAGCCATTTTACGTATATATCCCTCATTATTTTCAGAACAATCCTATGAGGGTCATACCATCTCATGATTTATAGATGAGAAAAACGGAAGTGTAGGTATGGAGTTTGCCCACTGCCACACAAGTAGTAAATATCAGAAGTGTTCCGGGAACGCTGTCTAACTCTAAAGTTTAGTCTAGGAACTCATATGCACCTCATTAGCTTGCAGATTTACTAAGAAATTTGTTTTGTATTTTCTATCATACTTTTCTTTTGCCTCAGAGAAAGGTGTAGGAGACATGAATATTTCAGAGAAGTTTCTGACCCCCTTAGATAATATATAATGCAAATTTGAAAAAGAAAATAAATGGGGACAAAATGTTCCATTTTCAGATGAAACTTATTTTCTGCAGATAAGTTATAAGTATTGCAACTTTATGAGATACTAAAAAAAAATGAAAAAGGGAAACTAAAAATGAAATGATTGTACATAGGGAATACAGTGAAAAGAACGTTGTTATGGGAGTAAATAATTCTGGGTGTGGTTTTGTCATCTAATAACTAAAGCGGGGATGATGAGCATGTCTCTAAATATCTCATAAATTCATCTCAATCATCGGTAAATTTTAAGGAATTAAACTAGAGTTTATAGTCAATCTAGTATATGATTGCATTAAATGTTAGTCTATTTTATTCTAATGTTCTCCAATATATTGTCATGATTTAGGTAGGGGAGCTTAGAAGTGTCTGATCTATATATAGTAAGCACTATGTTTGATACTTTTTGAATGACCGAATGCAAAAGTAGCAACATTAACAACTGCTCCAAATAAATTAAGTGTGCTAGAATGTGGGACTTATTTTGCTATTTCTTTTCTGAACCTAAAGAGTTTTAAAAAAAAAATGAGTTCTAATTAAAATATTTGAGGTTAGGCAGCTAGGAGAAAATGGATAAAAGAAAATTGATTAGAAAGAACAAAAGCCCATAGAAACAGAGGAAGTGTGAATAGAAGGAAAATAAGTTTTATTTCAGAACTGCCAAATACCTGTAGATCCAAGTTCCTGTCCCCATCCCAGTTTCTCAGGATGGAAAAAACTTCACCATATGAAAAGAAAAAGAAACCCCTCACTCTCAGAGCTTTTGAAAAACAAAGATAAATAAAGAAGGTTAGATCCTCATCTGAGCCTGATTTTCTACAAAGCTGGCTGCATTAGATGCTAATCCCTCAAGCCTTAGGGGGCTTCCACACTCAGTCTATGACCTCTAATCCCCTCTTATAGGTCCCCTAGAATAAGTGATACTGTGCTAACTGCCCTGATGGGACCCTGACCACATCTGGTCCCAGGACCCTCTGTTCTGCATTGAAATAGAAGGACGGGTAAACAATTTAGACTTTGTCTTACTCTCCCTTTGAAGGGTGCAACCTTATTACCCAAAGTGCTGAGCTCCTGACTCAATTAGTCTGCTAATGTGATTATATGCTAATCTGGGTTTTATTTTGCATCTTATTTTCATGTTATTTGCTTGATTTTAAAATAGGCAGAAGCCCTCCCGTATATGGTTCCCAACCCCTAACAGAGTGCATGAGTTCTTACTCCTGGCACGATCTGGGAGCTCATCAATTCACCTTAGATCAGTCTAATGCGATGCCCTATGTAAAGACACAGGGCCAGTTCTCTTTTTTGACATTTTATAAATCCTTAAAATATTATTGGTTCAGTCTTTAACACAGATGAATGTATTGAAGGAAGAAAGACAAGTGTTAACCACTTAAAACAAATTTTGCTCCAAGGAAATCTGGACGCACGGTAACAGATTATACCGTGACATATGGATATATTTTTAATTTTGCTTCTCTGTTTTTAATAATAGTAATAAACACAGCAAATACTTATATAGCCCTTGCTTTACCACACATTATTTGCACACAAAAAAAAATCTTTGCATAAAATGAAATTATTATACCTCTTTTAAAGATAAGGAAACTGAGGCACAGAGAAATCTTGTATGCGCAAAATCTCATTACTAGTTAGTGGTAGAGCTGAGATGAAGGATGATTTCATTACTTATTTACTGAAAGTTAAAAAAAAGAAAAGCATATAAAGAATGTTACCACATTGCCATATAAGTGGATGAATATCGAGACAGCTTTGTAACTAAGTTCCTGCAGAATTTCAGGAAAGCCCTATATTGCAGTGGGTCTCCTCAAACTTATGCTTTAAATTATAACATTTCAGGTAAAAATAATTACAGTTGGATTAAGGGGCAAGGGAAGAACAAATGGCATAAAAGAACACCTTATTTTTTAAATTCATTTTATTTTTTATTGGTTTGCTCAGTCTTCCCTTTGGAAAGAGCAAAGAAGCAGAAAAGAAGGATAGGGAAGAGGTAAAAGTATAGAGAAGACGATCTTTCTCAAATAGGTAATTATTCTCAGTGAGCCTGTTTTTGGTGACTATTATATACCAATTAAAGATGAGCTCTGTGGAGAGGACATAGAGATTAGTTTAAAAAAAAATCCTGAAATCAGAGTTTAAAGCATAGTAAATAATATAAGAAAAATCAGTAAAAATAACTATGCAAATCTCTCTAATATGAGCCAAAATGTGATGGATTTCACTGGGAGAGTTACAAGTGCATTGGAGGTTTAGAAGAGAAGAACAGATCACATCTTTCTGAGAATCTTCTGAGGGTGCATTCTTAGGAAATGCCAGTAAGCTGGACTTTGAAAGATAGGTATGATTTTGGACTACAAAGATAAAGGGAGAATGAATTCTCCTAAAGCCCTTTGGCAGAATTTGTAGGTTCCAAGAGAATGAGATCTTTCTTGAACTCTAAAGGACAGACTACTCCATAGCCTAAGTCTGTATGTCATTTATGAAAAGAAGAGAGGAGGGTGAGAGGTGAGGATCCAGGAGTCTTTGACAGTGAAGAAAATGTCAGAGTGATAAAGGCACCAGATATATCCAGACTCTACCCAAGAAATAAGGCTAAGAAAATTATTTTTAAAATCTCTTTTCTTTGGCCATGTTCTGATAAAAGACAAAAATCTGAAAAGTGAATGTTTTTCTCCCTTAAAAAAAATCATTAATATGAGTACCGTTCTTTCTTCATTGTATTTAATAAGGTTTTGCTCAGCTCCTAACAGCAGTCCCTGCTAGCACAGATGGGGCCTTTCAGCTTAGCCTGAGTTTCTATTCTCTGACTGGCACCAGACCCCAGCCAACACAAAACTCCCCTCTAATTGTAATTGAATCCACACTTTTATAGTTCATTACCTCTCTGATAGATTAGATTAGATTAGGCTGAAGCTGTGGCTAGCCCAGCCATCGGCCCAGGTTGGAGCACAGAGAACAGAAAAGGAGGAGGGCTGAGCCAGAAAGAAAGCACCTGACAGAATGATCTGCCTTTTCTCTCAGCTATTAACACATTTCTCTCTACTCCAGCCTCCCCCAGCTCACTGTCCCTGTCCAACCCACACACATCAACCCTTTAGGTATTAAAGGTTGAGACTCTGTGAAATCAGAGGTTGAAGGAGATGCATAGGACCTAAAGATTATCTAGCCACAACCATTCTGTTTTATAAATGAGGAAACTGAAGCCCAGAGAGGGAAAGAACAGAGCCAAAGAACAGAGAACCCAGGCATGGCAGCCATGGAAATGCGCTACTGAGATCTTCAGCACGAGAACCTACTGCAGAGAGTACAAATGACTGACAGCCCTGACTTTCCTTCAGCCCTCTGGACCCCCAACTATGTATGCAGTGATGCCATGTTCCCCCAGGTGCTCCTAGGTGACTAAGCACAGCACAGGTCCTGCAGCATGCAGGACTCCTCCAACAGACAGTTTGGGCTCAAGGCTCACCTTGACATGGTTGAAACTTTCTTAGAACTATGCTACAACCTGAGTCTCTTCTAGCACAATCTTACTTCCTTCCCTTCTCCTTTCATAGGTATCAGACCTGTATCATGGTCGGAGAGATTTCCCTTCCTACTCGTGTTCCCTTTCCCTTACCCTTCATAGGCATTTCTGCCCACCAAAATCTCTTCCTTATCTAATGGTATCTTGGCATTTGCTTCTCAAAGATCCCACATTAACATGCTTGGTCTCCTGCCTTACAGTTGAGTGATACTCTCTTCTCCATACAAACACAATTATATACATACTCAGTGGCTCTATCATAAGAAGCCTCCTCTATAGACCTGTTTAAAAACAATCTTTGGGTTTTTTTATGTTATATCTTAGAGTAAAATTTTTTAGAGAGTCATTGTGGTCCTTATTTTGTTCTCATTTGCCAAGGTCACGTGTGGAATAACTTCAAATAAGCCCTTCCTAGGCACAGGTGGAAGGGTGGTGATCATTAGACTCCTTCAGCCATGAGAGCCTTACGTTATATAAGAGCCTCATTCTAAACTCCTATTGGGCTCTTTTCTGGGATGATTTCAGTCTTACTGTTTCACCCTTTTAAACTCCATATTAATACACCGTCTTCCAAAGAGCACTGCCCTGATTGCAATTATTGGAGGGATTGGGCCAGAATTTAAAGCAAGGATTATTCCTGTACAAATTCTGATTAAAATGGGCTCCCTCAACATCAGCTGAAAAGATTAACAACTGTCCAATCTCCTCTAGCCAGCGAGTCTTCGTAAATAACTCCCAATCTCTCTACTGTGAGTTTATCTGCCAAGGATTAAACTGAGAGGCTGCTCCCAAAACCTGTATTAAAATAACCACAAAATATAGCCCTGGTTCCTGGCAGCTGTTGAGCTCAGAGTGAGAGACCTAGAAATTTCTCCCCAACCAAGTCTAGAGAAATGGGAATATGGGGTAAGGTGGGGGGAAAAAAAGAAAGAGGGTTACCTAAATTAGTGCCTGGAAGGTTATGAGCTATATTTAGTTACTGTGTACAATCAGAATAGTCAAGAGAGCTTCATCCTCACACTATTTTAATGGAAAACATCTCAACATAGTGGAAAGAATAGAAAACTTCTAATCGAGACTTGCCTGAGTTCAAAGTCAACATAGGCCACTTGTCCCTTATAATGCCTAGTTTTCTCATCTGAAAAGGGAAATAATACTGACCATATTACTTATCTCACACGCTAAGAATAAGATGTGATTCATGCGTTTGGTTTTAGAAACTATAGCCTATTTATGGGAAAGACCACTGAAATTCAGCATGATCTGTTTTTCTGTTCTTATCTAGAATATAAAATACTGCTTGGCATGTGGTTGCTCAACATTATTTACAGCTATGGATGGCTATGTAATAAAGCTCAGGTCATTCGTGTAGTAACTTAGAGATCACAGTCTGCAAGCAACCTAGAGCCCACCTTTTCCTCTCTCCACCCATGTCCCTAGCCCCATTTCTGACTTTCCTTCTGGATAGAGTGTGACTATGATGGGAGAATCAAGAGCAACCACCTTAAAGATGAATAAAAGCTGTATGTTTAGCAAGGCAGAACACAAAGTGAAAAAAAAATTCTGAGTTTCTGATAACTATGTTGTTATCCTACTTTTTCTGGTCACTTCTGTCTTGTTTATGTCACAAATATTTTGGATTTATTTGATGTGGTAACTAAACCAGTATCTTAACTACTATACCACTCTACAAATATATAATTATTATTATCATTAATATTAATCTGGTAGCTGCACACAAGCAGGGGTGTCTCAAGGCCCTACAATCTGCATGATCCCAGAGTAGAGTTCCAAGTTTTAGGCTTTAAGCTCAATGGCTTCCATAACCCAGAGGACTGTTTCTATTTTGATTCTAGTTTAATCTAAAGAAAAAGTTAATTGTATTATTTTGAAGTGGCTCTGCATCCAAGGTACTGTCACATCAAATAGGGACTTTCAACTTCTTCTCCCTCACTGTTGATCTTAAAGTCTCTAGAACTTCCTTTTCTCACAGTGCTTGAGCTCTTTCATTCACAAAATCCTTTCCTTTCTTCTCTCATTTAACTATTTGTCTCTTCCCTCCTTCTATCCTCCTTCCCAACAAGTTTTCCAAACTATTCTCCATTTTATTCTTCTGCAAGCTTATATTTTTTTTAATCTGCTAAGTGAATAACCTCAGTTTAAAACCCTAGGAAATAAATTTTCAAGTTATTATTAATAAAGTTTTTACCAAAAATGCATATTCCAGATTAGCCATGCCTACTAAATAAGAATCTGCTGGTATAGTCCTAAAATCTTCACCCCAGAGAACTCTCCTACCCTTTTCCTTCACACAAACACGTACCAAGCAATTCTGATGCATGCAAAATCTAAGCACCATTGAGCTCTCTGAAAGCCATCTGTAAAGTATTTTCCATTTTCCACTATCTGAAACTTAAAATCTTAAAGGAAAATATATAGTATTAGGAGAGGGGAGAGAGGATTTAAGAAAAGAGCATGGAGTAGAAAAGCAGGTTTGATTATCAATGAATTTCAAATTTTTGAGCTCATTAAGTCACATCTAATAATCCTTACATTAAAAAAAAAAAATTCTTTCTCACATCTAACTTTAGTGACTCTTTAGAAAGTTAAACTTGTTCCTTTGCCGAAGCCCTTAGAGCTGACAGAACGCCAGGTTAGTCTTTGGGTCTTAACAGAGTGAAGAGTTGTTTTCAGACCAAGGGATGCGATGGATAGAGAAAAGTAGCAGTGCCTTCTGGACCTGTCCTCAGAGGCAGATGCTATTTCCTCTGGAAGTATAGCACGTTTGCTGGCAAAGGAAATCTCCCTCCAGGGCAAGCAAGGGAGGACAATAGACTCACGTCACCACCCACCATCTGTCGTGAAAACAGACACCAGCTGACAGAGAGGCAAGCTCAAAATCCTGCTCCCACCCCCACACCAACATCAACAACCTCATTGCCTGACCTCCTGAGATGAGGCCTGGGAGAGTCGAAGTAAGGATTAGCTGCAGGGGCCTATAGGGATCAAGTTCGGGGTCACCCTGCCCAGATTGCTGCAGTTGTTTCGTCAAGGCCTCCAAATTATTGAATCTTCACCTTCATCTGCGAGATGAAGAGAAAAGCCACAATAGATAAGCAGAGATCAGTGTACATGAGCCTAGAAAAGCAATCCCATTTCTGTGTAGTCAGGCGGGCTGCCTGCCTCTGAATGTCCAAGGCCCCAGAGGGACACAGAGACTTGGGAAAAGCAACCTTGGATAACTGGTGACAGAAACAATTTAACACTATCAAAGCAGCAATCAGACAAAGAATGGAAGGCAATATAAATAGAAGTCCCAGAATAAAGGTGACTTCCTAGAAAGGGGACATTCAGAGCTGCTCCTGAGGGAAAAGATTTCGTTTTTTAGGAAACATTTTATGCACTATTGTGCAGTGAATAGTCAGGAGTCCTAGGTTCTATCACAATTTAGGATTGGTCAAGGACAAGTTCCTTCCTCATTAAAGAACTCAGTCTCCTCTCATATAAGAGTATGAGTTTGAACAAGGAGATCTTAAAATGCCTTCTCTGATTCTGAGAGGCACAGGCAAAGGTACAGGTAGAAGCTCCCAGAATGCACAAAATACACTTGAGGAGTGTGCAATAAATAGAAACAGAGTTCCCAAATCTTAAGAAAATAGAATAATTTCAGCCCCCTCTTCCCAGCACAACAATGCAATACCTTTATTTACGAAGCATTCTCTGATATGATGTGATTTGAACCTCACAAATAGACCTGTGAAGGAGCTGGAACATTTACTATTATTCTTATCTGTCCTAAAGTATGCTTAGAGAGGTTAAGTAAGTAGTCAGAGGTATAAAATGACTTAAAGAAAAGCTGTGTCTAGAAGCCAGCAGAATTGACACTTTAAACGGGGCAAGTTCCACTAAGTCATGGTTTATCTGAGATCTTTACTGAGATGGCCTTACGTTCTCCTCACCTGGACTACAATTTAAATGGCTTTTTCCTGACTCTAGACTCCAGACAGCCCTTCTCTAAGGCATTTTCTTTAGAAAACTTGTAATTGTAAATTCTTTCTCTGCCCTTTGAGATGTAGATATTTTTAAAGACCTGTTGCCTGCTTTACCACCTAGAACTGTCTTTCTCAAGGACCTAGGAGCCATCTCTCTGAAGTGTAGTCATCGAGGAGAAATAGTACCACTCTTTCCTGAAAGAAAAGGTAGGACCCTAACTTCTGTGGGAGCTTTGCTTGATCCAAGTTGTAAAACTACCTATTTTCTTAGAGATGTGAGAAGCTTATTTTTACTTTGGATAAAGCTAGGTGGCAAACGGATGGTTTATGACTTCCCCTTAATGTCTGCCAGTACTTTTCTGCTCAGTCACCCCAGGGTTTAGAAACCCTCCCACCCTTTGTTTTAGCCAAAGCGAGACTGAGTTCTGGCCTCTCTCTTCTACCACAATAGCCTTGAATAAAATTTTCCTTGCCTGTTAACTTTGATGCAATTTTTGCTTTGCCAGCCTCTTCAACACATTTACTACAACCCTATCCATTTCCCTACTTTGAATTTATAATTTGTTGTGCAAATCAAACTTATGATTGAAGTCTTTGCTTTATTGAAGAAATATTTATTAAACACCTACTATGACCTACTATTGACCTAAGTCCCGACGTGGCTATTTTTCATTAAAATATAATATTAGATAAAGTTATAGTGGGTATAGTCTATGACAGATTCTTTAGAAGTTAGGCCAAGATTTTCTCCACTTAGCCTATGTGGGCAATGCCTAAGAGCCCACTTAACCAATCATCTATTGAATGCAGAAATTACATATTACTTCTTCTCTACATCAGATTTTGCACTAGATCCAGAGATATACAGAAATATGAAAAAAATTAATAAATCATAGCTGCCTTCACTTTTAGAAATAGACTAACTGCTCAGCGATTTATGCAATCTCTTCATTAGTATCTGGAAGAATTAATTTCATTCTAAATACAGAGGGCTCTGAGTATACAGCAGCTGTTCCAAATACTGCATACTAAGGGTTAGGTGAATACATAGCATACACACATATACACAAAATTAAAAACATCAAACTCAGTCGTGGATAGACATTAGGTTGTCTGCCTCACAGAGAATTCAGGGCCAGACTAAGATTTGGAGATAAGCTAAATGAGTCTTGCGTAGAAAATGGACACAGCATGGAGGGGTAGAGGATGCCTTCGTTTATCAATGACTTTTTAAATATGGCCCTTCTACAGAAACCATGGATCCCATCAGGAGTCCCTGGGAAGCACAATGTTGATGTCCATGCTGTCATCTCCTAGTTGAAGCTGCAGTCATGATGTTTGAGGTGACAAAGCCTAAAGACAATACGAGGATGCAGCCTGCTGTTCTCTTTTCCCTAATCCAGCTTCTTTGGAAGATCCAACTTTCCCCTCCTTTGGGTTTCCAAGTGACTGAAATGAATTCAATTTTAAGGAGAATGTGGGCGAGTGCTTTATAATTCCATTTGATTTCTATGTATGCAAAGGTCGTATTTATCTATTAAACTTACTTCAAGTAAACGCAAAAGGAGACAGAAAATGAGAATATTTCCAACATGAATGTTTTGGAGAACCAAATGTTATAAGAATAGAAAAAAAAAACCTAAATGAAACAACAACAGCAAAAATAAACAGAGATCAAGAGAATCTTAAAAAAGCACCATTGTATAATCCACAATGAGGACACAGTTTCCCAAATTATCCCCAAAACTTACATTGGTGCCCTAGGTTTTAGTTTCCTACAGATAAGGGATAGAAAGAGCATGAGATTTTTATAAATTGCTACTAAAAATCCAGAGGAAGTATCAGATTAGTGGGGAAAAAATGGCTAAGATTCTAGAAAGATGTATAAGTTTAGAGGTAAGACTATGGAAGGCATATAGGACTGGTTATTTAGGGACCAGTAAGTAGGAACACAAGCACAACCATAGGGTAGATTTCAAAAGATCTTTCATTTTACAACAAAAAGAACAAACAAGACATATTTATACACACACACACTACCTAAGTTCCAAATTGAGTTGAAGTCCCAGAGTGTATGCACAAGCAGAGCAGGTGGGTGGGTAAATTATCCATGGATATTCAATTAGCAGGCATTCAGTTACCTCTGTAGTCCTGATGAACATCCTTAGAAGGGTCTGGCAAGAGCCACAATAAATATCAGAGTTATGGAGTCCCAGAAAAGAAATTTGATCACTAAGGAACAGAGCAGAAAACCTACATTACTAGAAAATTGAGTGCAAACAGGTATTTGAAAACCGGGAAAAGGCAAGGAATCTAGGTATAAGTATAAAATCAGATTACCCAAAACAAAAAAATTCAGCAACCAGATGAGTCTATTATTGTTCTTGCCTGCCACCAGATCTGATTCCAGAATCCAGGGAGTAGAGAGCCTACAAATGGGTATTAGGTAAACAAAGATGCTCAAGGTAGAGAGGCAGAGACCCAGGTAAGTCTCTACATAAATTTGAAGTGAGAAGGTTTTGTTCTAAACCCAGCCCTGACTTTGTGTAATGCTTACCCCATTCTTTGAGTCTTTAAGGTAAGCCCCTTCCCAGCTTCGATGGAGGACTAATTGTGAAGGTTATTACTAACGAATAGCCTAGGACTGAGGTGACATGTGTGATCATGTTCAAATTTCTCTTATCCTTATGCAGAACCTTAAGAAGTATATGTATTATCTAATCTAAATTCAAGAAAAGATGAGAAACTCAGGAGCAGAGTGACAAAGTTTTACCAGCTAGCTGAACTCAATTAGAAAGGGCTAATGTGCCTGATACAGGAGTCCCCAGTTTTATAGGTACCATTTCAAAGGACGGACCTTCTTTGGAAGGTAATGCCCCAGAGATCTGTCTCCCAGAGCAAACATATTCTAATTTATAAAAAAAGAAGGAACTAGGAAACATAAATGCATTGCGTTAATGCTATTATTAATAATCGAAAATAAACTTGGAAAAATTATGTCCTATTTCTGGGCTTAAGCTCCATCATTTGTAAAATAAAGAAGTTTATAATTAATTTCTAAGACTATAGTAGAATCAGAAGTTCTCTTTTATTTTGTTCACCATCACTGTGAATCATAGCAATGATAGGCCACCAATTTTCTGTTACATGCATTAGTGTACTTAATCATCATAATAGTCCTTTAAAAGCAATAATGTTATTATACCTATTTCACAGACTTTTCACAGAGAAAATTAAGTCCCAGAATTGTTAAATAAATTGATTAAGGTAAAAGGAAAAAAAGAAAAGAAAAGAAAGAAAAAAACAGCAAAGGACAGACTGAGGATTCAAACCCAGCTTTCTAATCCCAGATTTCATGACAGTGCTCCAAAGTTAATTTCATAGAAATAACCACCTTTCTCTCCCTTGATTTTCTGATTTGACTAGGTTATCTGTCTGGAGGCAGTTAATTGACAGAAAATATTCACAAGGAGTCTAGGATTGCCTGCTTTGATATATGTAGCATAAGATGGGAATCATGGCTTCACAATAACAACGGTCACACCTGATATTGTCTCCTCTTGTGTCGTGTCAGTCTTATATCTTATGTGGTACTTTATATTTGTTAGAGGACTTGGCTTTCTTACTTTCTCATTTTACTCTATTCCTTGCCATGAAATACACACACACACACACACACACACACACACACACACATCTGCAATGGCATTGGATTAAAAGGAATTTTTCTTTTTACATTATGCATTTATGTATTTGAATTGTTTACAATAAAATATAATATCATAGGCCCTAAAAAGACACACAGTTGTAAAAGAAACTTTAAAACTTTAAAATGATCTCGAATCATTATAGTGCCAATGAGAAAACAAGTAATAAAGCTTGAACTGATATTCAAATAAGTTCAAGTATTCAATCAAGATTACAGACCTAGTATATATCAGAACTGGTATTTAATTATAAGGGTATAAATCTCAATTCCACTTCTCAGGTTTACGAAGAAACAATATGACGATAAGAATCCTTTTATAAAAAAATCTCAGTTAAAAATAAATAAATAATCTCATTTAAAAAAGAAATATATGTAACATTTGCAATATCTGGAGAATATGAGAATATTTGGAATAAGGCGACTATAGTCAAAGCTGTTCACAAAATAACATTATGGCTGTAAATATACACCATAAAGGAGGGGATTGAGAATGAGCTAAGGTTAATTAACGATGAATAAAGAAGGGCAAGATGCTGGTTGGTGAAGATGTACTTGTGTTAACAAGTGTCAGAAAGAAGACAGAATGCCCCTCCTGGCTGCTCCGCCAAAGACTAGTCTGAAAAACAAAGAAAATTAAAAATTTTGAAGGTAAAATTAAAGCTCGCAATAAGAGAAGAGACTGTAAGAGAGCATTGAATTGCGTTAAGTGAACTCAAGTCTTCAGACCAAAATAAACTACTCATCATAGTGCCAAATAAAATTAATCTGATTGGTGACCTGTTCGTCCTAATATTTAAGGAGCTTTGGGAATGAGATATCGCCATAGCCTTCTTAAGAAGAAAAATTCCGCAATCTATAGCTGGTGAGCTTGAATTTGTTGGACAACAATATTGAAAAATAGATGGCACAGCTCATAGCTCCCATGTCTTTCACCCTGTCGTACTTAATATGTTTCTGAGGGGCAGCTGCTGAAGAACCCAGTTGTGTTGGAGTTAAGCCTGCAATGACTTTTTTTAAAATCTTATTTGCTCACTTTTATTTTACTTCAAAGAGAATAAAATACAGCTAAGTCTCTGAGAACATTTTTTTCCTGACATAAAAGTTTATGTAATTGAAACACCAATAGGTCAAGTTAACACAGTTATTAAAATTTATGTGCAAAAAGAAAATTCCCAAGTGAAAAAATAATTCTATAGCTAACATGAACAAATTACTATACTTTATAAACTTTGAGGCCATCACAAGCTTTAGTGAATGTTCCTCTGGCAGACATTGTTGGTTGCCTACCCAGCTGTCATTCTGATTTCCCTTGCACCCAATCATGTGAGGCTGCCTCGGGGGACAGAGAGTAAAAAATACAGCTAGGAGTAGACAGCTAATCTGATTCTAGCCAATGAAACATGAACAAAGGAATTCTGCTAGATAGATTCCTGTATTTTTTTTTTTTTTATTAAGAGGAAGAAAGAGAAAGACACACAAAAAGTACACTACTCCCCACCCGGGCCTCTTTCCTTTCAGATTTTGGCTCGAATTATGGAGAACACAGTGCTCAGACCTATGCCAGCTATCTTGTCATCATCCTAGCAAAAAGATCTGATGAAGACCTACCATGTGTCTGACATTTTGATTATTGAGGATAAGAGAAGAAGTTGGCCAGCGAAGGAATTATGTTTCATTAGTATCAGGAAAGTGGTAATGATTTATGTGTGCCTAAAGCCTATAGCGTCCAGTAAATGGCTAAACATAAAAATAAAGAGCAAGTTTGGCATATGCTTCATGGGAAAATCACATCTGGTGAGTCAGGAGTTTTAGGATCTGTCTGAAGGATAAAATCTCTCTTCCTTAAAGCAGTTAGAGAAGGAAAATTTATACTGGCTTTGAGAGGGTACATACAGCTTCTTGCCCTTTCATAAGAAACTTATTTTTCTTATCCTTACTTAAATGCTTCCCCAGGAGTATCTTATTTTATTCCTCTCTCCCAAAAAATGTGGATAGGAAATAGTTTATGTCATATATAATAAATTCTGTAAAAGCTCGGTAAAGAAAATCAATAGCAAAGTTTTCCTGAGAGTAGAAGAGTGGGTTGGCGCAATATTAGCTAAGGATTGCCATGTTCTCTCCCTCTGCCTGCGTTAGGGAAGGCTGCCATCTCCCTCCTTTCCCATTTCCTTACCTTCAGTACCTCAATTCTGGACCTGGGAGTCAGAATGCAGGCAGCTGAATTTTTTTAGCACTTTATTTTATTATTAGTTTCAGGTATACAGTAAATTGATTAGACATTTATATAGTTTATGAAATGATCCCTCTGAATTACTCTGTTTTCCCTCTGGCTCTACACCTAGCCATTATATTACTGCTGACTGCATTCCCTATGCTATATTTTCCAACCCCATGCCCATCTATCAACTACTAATTTGTACTCTTTTAACCCTTCGCCCCTTTCTTCCAGCCCCCAACTTCCCTCTTCTCTGAATTTGAACTCACTGTACTATTATAAACTTTTGGAAACTGAACTCTTCAGTGTAAATTTTGAAAGTCATTTATATCCCACTATAATTCATGAATTTTAGTTTTTTTCATGTCTTTCATTGAAATTGAAAATCACACTAAAATGATGTTGGCAATTGGTAACAGATATTTCTTTTGCCTCAGGACTCTGCGCCAAGCATGGGAGGGAGGATATTCTTTAAATTGGCACTCATGTCCAGAAACAGGGTATGTAATAACATGCTGCCAGGGGTAGATGATATGGGTTCTTTAGCTATATTTTTGAAATCCTTTAGAACCAACAGGAAATTGGGAAAAGGAAAAAAAAAACTCTAGCAGAATATAAATTTCCCACTTGTCTGCAACTGCCTGCTTGTCCTAACTAAAAAACAAGAAGAGAACATGTACTGCACCCATAGAATATGTTAATCTAAACACATTATCACTTTTAATTCTTATAAACTTTCTGTAAAAAGGTTTTTTGGTGTTCTCATTTTACAATTAAGAAATTAGGATCAAAAGAGATTAAGTCAATTTTCCTTAGACCACATAGCAACAGAGCCAGGAAGCAAAATTCAAAGGCACACAGCAATATTCCTCTTATCGATCACGTTCAGCAAGAAGAATGACTCCAGCCTCTCCTCCTCATTCCACCTACTCCTAGCCCTCCAAGTTGAAGGAGGAAGACTGGTGTCTAAGTAGTAAACTGAGCCACTAGAAACTGTAAAATATTTTATTTTAAAACTAAAGCGTCATCCATTCATAGGCATATAGTCCAGAATTGGGCCTGTTTCTTATTCCTGGTAGGCCCGAAGGGATCAAACTTGAAAAATGTGTTGCATTTGTGTGTGGGCTTTGTGTGTGGGGTGCGGAGAGGAGAAGAAGTGAAACAAAAGCAAATAAGCTAATGATAATCTAAACAGAAATGTATAGTCCAAAACAGAAAAATATATGCATTTTCTTCCTTATGCTATTAGCCTCTACTCTTTCTGAGAATTCTTGTTTGTCTTAGGAACTATACCTGTGTATGTGTGCATGTTTACGAACATATGTAAATTATATGGTACTTATCTAACTTGCTGACAATCTGAATAACTAAAATATATATCATAGTGTACGACCCTGGAAAGACTGTAAGGATTCTTGTTTTGGAGGGGCTGTGGTTGTGCTACCCCAAATACTAACAACTTTCACGAATTGACTTGTAGAGACCCTTAGGGTATTATTCTAGATCCGATAAAATAGAATTGGAAAGGTGTGCTCTTAGGAGTGAAGGAGATGACTCTTAAGTTGGGACCAGCTCATATTGGTAGGAAGAGGACATGCATACAGGTAAGAAAATAAAGGACTTTCATAGACAGAAGTAGAGCAGGGAACAAGTTTAGAAACTGAGACCATTGAGAAGGGGCATCTGATGAAGTTTTTTTTTTTTTTTTTTCACCCACAGCTGATGAAGTCTTTTGGAGTACTCTTCCTGTGGCCTATGAGAACATTCATTTATAGTGAATAATTTCAAATTTTTTAAATATTAAATTTATCTTAATTTACCTAAGTCTTTAGGAAGTGGTTTTCAGAGGAACATACGTAAGACTAGAGGAAGGTGTAGCCTGTGACACATTTACATTCTCTCTGATAGCAATCTGGAGGAAAAGCATCAAGTGATACTCACAAGTCCCAAGTCATGAAATGAGAGCTGCCCCATTGCAAAACTGGGATGAGCTGGCAAGAGAACATAAAACTGAGAACTAGTTGCCAAAGGATGATTATAGAGGAATATGAGGTAATCCTCTCTACCTTCATTTTCCATATGTCCTAGAAAAAGGAGGCCTTTCAGAGGGAAGGAAAAACTGACCCTATAGTGATGCTGTTGGTTTGATCAGCTCACTCATTAAACTCCACCATCTAGGGCAGAAAAGAGCTAGACATATGCCAGAAGAATCATGTGCCAGGCTGATAGTTGGAGGTCTCACTGTTCATATCCACTGCCTATCTTTCAGAGTTGTCATGAAGGTAAAATAAATAGAAAAAGAGGATTATTGCATCATATAAATAGGAAGAGAGAAAGTATTGCATCAATGAAAAATGTATTTGAATGGAACTGAAAATTAACTTTATAATCTATTCATTCATTCGATAAGTATTCATTGAACATCAAGTAGGTGTCAAAAACTATAAAGATGGCTGGTAATACCAAACATATTTGTTAGATGTTGCTACCCACTAATTAACATAGATGATTAGAAACTACATCTTTTATGCTAGAGGTCACAACGTTATACTAATATTATCGATATAGGCAAGTAAGTTGTTCGGAAGCAAAGGGGCAGCTGGAAATGATACCACAATCTTTTCTTTGAATCTCAGACATTTTCCCTGATTAACTAGCTGTCCATCCCTAAAATAAGAATTATCCCTGGATTTCTGGAAGAGCAGTTGTGATTCCATCCTTCCCCCTGACCTCAAATTAGTTTTAATACCCCCTCGAATTTCTCTAGAAAGATGCATAGTCATTATTGGTCTCGTCTTCTTTGGTATAGAGGAACAAAGATTCATTTCTCCCCTTCCATATTTCCCAACTATGGAAACAGGTATTGTAAGAGAATCTGCATACAACCAATATCATCAGTTGTTGATAACAGAATTTTTAAAAATTGAAAAGCCATGTCAGAATAATTATATATAGGTCTGAATTATTTTAAGAAAGCTCCAATGTATAATCACTCTTTTTAAAAAGAAAAAAAAGAGGAAGATAGGAGGGTTTGCTTTTGAAGAGAAAATTTAAAAATCGTTTTCACTATAGTAGTCATTCAGGTGATAAATTATCTGCATTTATTAAAAATGTAACTTGGTTTGCAAAACTGCATTTGTATACAATACACTGGTGCAAAACTAGGAAGTATCTAGGAGGAAGGTTTACTTCAGGGCCCCAGGCAGAGGTGAGGCATGGCAGAGGTGAGGCATCAGCAGGGGGAGCAGCTCCTAGCTGCCAGTAGGAATATACATCCCCTTGACCAGAGTCACCAGGTTCCAGTTATTTTCTACCTTTACAAAAATGATTCTCTTGCCCTAGAGACTCAACGAGTTGTCTATTTCTCAGCTTTGGGCACAATTTAAATCTGAGAGTGGAATCTGAACATTTGATTATGTAAGCCCTAAGAGAGGCAAGAGCCTTCCCCAGAGAACAAATTATTGAAGAATTACCCAATTAGCTGCTTGGCTGCCTCCTTGAGCCAACATGAAAATGCAGGTGGGACTAAGACTTCACAATCCCCTCTCCTGGGAACTAAAAGAGAACCACCATGCTCAATGTCTTATCTTCTTCATTTCCAGCAGAAGAAAGTAAAGTACTTGCATCCCCCACCCCCTGATGATTTGGCCAAAACCCTGTAGTACTAAAGAAAGGCACATTAGTGACTTGAAGAGGCTTGCAGTGAATAGCTTATAAACAAGACCTATTTCAGGGATAAAATCCATTTTTAATGAGCATCACCTTTGCTAAATAAGAAAGCCTATGAACTTCCAAGTGCAGGGTACAAAGTGTAAAATGAAGGTGGGACAAATTAAGTTGTAGAGGTAGCCGCACTGGGTATAGCTTTGATTGGGTCAACATTTGAAGATCTCAGATAATGTGGCAGGGAGAATTTTATAGAGAGAGTAATCAAAATATTTCAGAGCTGGAATTTGGTATTTAGGGAATGCTTTCAGCTCATAACACATAGAAGGTCTGACTGAGAAGATACATGCACAAGAATGCAAATACCCCAGAGAGACCCAAACATTTTTTCAGAGAAAAAAGATCAGAATTTTTCTGCTTAAGTCTATACCCAGCCATGTTGATCATGCAGGCCCTAACAGCCCCTGAGAAAAGGGGTTGGAGCCTGTGGGAGGGCACAGGTGACTACGGAAGAGGATAGATAGGGGTGGTGATATCAGGCCTGGCTGTTGAGAATTTCAGCACCTGCTAGGAATGCCCTGCAGATGCCAGGTCTGCCCTGCTGATACCCAGTTGCCATCTAGGCCCTCCTGACATCTAATAATGGGCAGTTGAGAGGTGGGGAATAGGGCAGGTATGACAATGAGATTCCTGTGCTATAGAAAAAGAAACGGTTGGGACAGAGAGAGAGAGTAGCCAAGTGTTTTGGAACTGTGAGGAATTGGGGAGGAGGAGAGGTAAATGTAAGGATAAAATTAGAATGACTGGAATTTTAGGGGGATGTCAGGGAATGAGGAGAAGATAGCCCGTCCTTGATTATTCTGTTCAGAACAGAAAAGGTCAGCTTGGCCAGGGAACGGGCTCCCCTGTTCCTGCCCTTGGGTTGGCTGGTCTATCAGTAACACAGATCTGCTCTGCCTCTAGCAGAGTCATTTATTCTTCTGTGCATTCAATGATTATTTGTTAAACTCCTGCCATATAAGCAAAGTACTAGGAACAAAAATCTATCATTTATTTCCCTACTGTTGATGAGCTTACAGACTTCAGGGGAGACAGATTCTGGAACAAAGCAACACAACGGAATGAATTAAATGTTCTGGTAGAGGTGGGGGTAAAAGGCTTTGTGGGCATGAGCAAAGAAGCTATTAGCTCGCAGAATAGAACTCACCTAACCTGGGAGATGTGTGCATTGGGAGCAGCATCAAAAAAGTTTCCCAGGGCAAGTGCCATTTGAGCTACATCTTGAAATATAAGTAGGAGTTTGGAGGCAAAAGATTAAGAAAAGGCAGAGGAGCTGGAAGGTCATTCTGGAGAGAGAGAATGAGTTAGTTAGGAATCAGCTCAGAAAATACTTGTCAAATAAGGCCTCCGAGCTTCCAGAGGCTTAGAGTGACGCCAAGAGTAAGTTATCCTGATGATCGCAAGGCTCAAAATAAACATTCTAGTTCAAGAACTATCCCTTGTGTTCACAGGAAAGAGCATCTCTCTGTCTCTGATCTGCCTCTGACTCCTTATGTGCACTGTGGATTCTGGTAGAGGATTTCCACAGTGATATATGACAAAGGAACATGACAAAACATGTTCCTTTGTCTCCATTCATATCTGCTGACAACAGAATAGACATTCAGTGCAGCAAAAGTGACTTGGATCAGGTCTTTAGAAAAAAAACAACAACAACTGATAAAACCTTAAGTACATTGCAAAAAAAAATGGTTCCCCAGGCTAAGACAAGGGATGGGGGAGACGTCATGTCGGTGAAGAGCAACTCGGTGGGGGTAACAACCTGTTGTGAAGAAAGAAATCAGTGCTGCTGGAATGAGAAGGGCTGGGAAAGGTGGCTTTTGAAACAGCATCCCTCTGCTGCCTAAACCTGGTATTTCCCTTAGATACTGTCTAGAAGTGGAGATTACTTACTTCTCAAATGAAGAGTCTAAGTTCTTGACAGTGATTGCCTAATGCCCTCTATTGGGATGGACTCTGAGGACTGTCCAGGCTCAGTAGGAAAGAGAGTCATACTTGACTGACCTCGTTATGGGCAGGAGGCACGGAGGAAATCACGGCAGACACTTCACATATATTCCATCCCTTTGAGCAAATTCACAATTTTTAAATGAAAAAATAATTAATAACTGAAATCCATAAAGATTATAAAGCTGTGCTGTCCACTGTATAATACCTAACCATATGAGGCTATTTCAATTTAAATTAATTACAATTAAAAAATACCAAATTTTCAATTCCTCAGTTTCACTAGCCACATTTCAAGCACACAATATTATAGAACATTTCCAGCCCTGCAGGCAGTTCTATTGAATGGCACTGGTAGAGGGTGATGGATAAAAATGCAGGGTCAGGTGCCAAACTGCCCAGGTTAAATCTCGGATCTGTCGCTTGCTTATTATGCGAACCGCTAGAGCTGCTTTTCCCCTTCTACGCCTCATATTTCAGTGTGTAAAATGCAGACAATACTAGCAGTGATTCCATAGTGTTATAATAAGAATTACATTATTTCATGTATGTAGAAAATGAAGTACATTGCCTGGCATCCAGTTAGTATTCAATTAATATTAGCTATTGTGACTATTATTTGCCCATGTTAATGCAGCAATCTAAGAGCAGCTGTCTATGGCTAGAAAGGCCTTGACCCCCAAACTGGCTCTCTCTACTGATCCTTAGGCCTGCTTTCCATACTAAGCATCATTTCACAGTCAGAACGCCCTCTCCTTGCCACCCCGCACCTCTTGCTCCTGACCCAGGCCCCTTCTTTATGTGCAGTGGAATCTCCCATCCTGGGAACCCAGGACACTGTTCCACGCTTATCTCTCCCTCCCTTTTGCTTTGCCTGATGCCCACTTTCCCTGGGAATCCAGGCTTCTGAGAACAGCTGCAGCTGCTCTCCCTGCTTGCAGCTGCTGCTCGAAAACAGGGCAGCATGGTTCAGCGGTGCTTCCTCTCAGGACTGATTTTTTTTTTATTTATTTATCCTTAAAAATCTTGTTGGATGGTGCCAACTGTGGGCACAGTGTCAGCTGCCCCCTGTTTGTCCCTGAAGCTTCTGCTTAGGGACCCTTTGTACTCAGGCTCCAGCTGAGTCAGACTCCAGACTGCAATTGAGTGATTCCTTCTGATAATTTTCGTCATTATCCAATACTACTAGTACCCTCACAGGTCACCTTTTCTCATTTCTCTTTCTCTGCATTAGTCTCTCTGCACTAGCTCAGTGTGTTGTACTGCGTTCACCTGCGTAGAAGAGAATGACGTTGACAAAGATAATGGCAAAACTACCAATTATTGAACACTAATAACGTACCAGGCCTCATGACATGTGTATTATGTCCAACCTATTTAATGTCATAAAAATCTTGCAAGATAGTACTGTCATCATTTTGCAGATAAAAACTTTGAAGTTCTAAGGAGTTATGAAACTTGCCCAAAGTCAATAATAGTATCTGGCAAACATAGCCCGCACACAGAGTTTGTCAGACCTTCATGGCTCTGTGAGCTAGAAAAACTCATTCATTCACATCATTGGGAAACCTTTGTCGGCTGTACCTTGTCATTAAAGAAGATACATCCAGCGACCAAATGGTGACTTTCGTGTTACGGTATAATCTTCTGGTGAATGGCAAGACTTAGGAAACCTATAGTCCTTATTCCTCTCCCAAATGAATTATGGTGATAATAGTTCTGTTCCTCTGAAAACAGATAACCATAAACTATGCTCAAGAAGATTTGGTAGAGAACATGGTGGTGCCCAGCATCTCAGGCCGCATCTCAAGCCACAGGAATCAAGACACACGGCTCCTACCTGAAACAAAATAGAGGCAGCAGCTGTATCCTGTATCCTTCCCCCCACTGTCTTCAAGCCACCAGGCCCTCTGGGACAATATCTAAAAAGACTTGAGATGTCACAAGAAGAAGATGTACCCGCACTCCTTTTATCTTGCCTTTATTTTGTTTTTCTTTAAGACTTCCTTTCATGGCTTCTCACTCTCTCCCTCCCCACGCCCCCGCTCCCCCAGCCTCACTCAGCCTTTACGTTGGCTTGTTTTTGTTTCTCTGGTTTTGTTTGGGAAATCTTGCTTCTTCAAAAATTTTTATTTGTCTCTGTATTTTACTTCATATTATTTCAACTGGCCTCTCTGGCTCTATCTAAATAAAATTTTTTGTGTTCAAGTTTTTGTTGTATTCAATAGCATAGTGAACATTGGATGGACAAAACTCATGATGTTTATAGCTTTTTTCCACATATATATTGGTGCAAAAAATCACTCTGACAGTAACACAACCTAAGTAAGAATCTTCATCACTAACTTCTTATGAAAAGAGTAGACTTGAACATTATCTGAACATCCTTGTGATCAACCATAAAATAGAAAAAACTAACACTTTGCTCTGAAAGTTTTATGAGTCTGTGCAAATGTAAAATTAACATCACAATTCCTAACACATATTTAAGGCCCCTCAAAAACAATCTGCTTTATTTGCTCCCTACTGTATAGAAAGGACTGCACTGGGAGCTGTTAATATAACAAGTAGAAAAAACAGCCTCTCTTTCAAGGAGCTTATAAAGTAGTAGAGAAGACAGACATAGGAGGAAATTGTAACTTTACTTCAAGGATCAATTACCTTGATTCCCCAAACTGCAAAAGAAGGGGGCAATATTTCAAGAAATAGAAAGAAGGAGGCAGTAATATAAATAAAAAATAAATAAATAAATTTAAGTATAGAGGCCATAATATTATAATATTATTATTGTACTATGTCAAGGTTTTATCAAGAAGGAATTTCCACTTGGCTCTGAAGGATAAATACAATTTTGGTAAGTGAAGATGGAGGGGGAAACACTCCAGGGAAAGGCATTGCCAGGAGCAAAGGTGAGGGAGCCCTTCCACTTGATATTGTTTAGAGGAACAATAATCCAGAAAGGCAACATCAATGTACAGATGAGGTGGCAAAAATGAGTGAGGGGAAGGAGGTTGGTGGCTTCCAATGAAAGTGAGGGGGAGAATTAGTGGTGAATATACACTTGGAAATGTAGCCCTAGGCCAGTTGTGGGGAAAAGGGGTTAAATGGTAGGCCAGGAACTTTGGGCTTTGTTTTACAGTGGTTGGAGAACCAGTGCAGGTTTTTTACCTGAAATGACCTGGTCACAGCTTTACTTTTAGATGGTCAATCAGGACGAATTTGTGGAAGGAAAGAGACATTGGGTGTAAAAAGATTGGAAGTTTGATAGAACCTTATTGCCTGAATCCAGACAGATAGATCCCAAGGGCCTGAACCAAGGCAGTGGCAATGAAGGAATGCATGTGAAAAGATAAGAAATAAGAAAGGTAACGTGGTAAGTTCATGCATGTACTATTTTGATCTCTGCATCTCTAACTCTAGGTCACTCGCTCTATATGGGCCTTCCTGGAGCTCTGACTTTCACAGATTCTATTTCTCTCAGTACCAATCATTGACCCACACTGTTGGTCAATGCCCCTTCTCTGATTATTTGCCAGCAGCTAGGAGATGGTCTAGGTCCTTTCTTCTGAGCTTCTGTTCGCATGAGAAAACAGTTTGCCTCAGAGCCACTTGGAGGAAAGGAGACTTCAAAACCTTCTTTCTAGCCTGGCCCATTAACCAAACTTCTCCCAGGTTCGTATCCTTTGCTCCTCCAATACTAAACAGAGCTGAATTCCCCTGGTCTTCCATCTGTCTGCATGTGTCCTACATCTCCCTGGGCAGGGATTAGGTAATTGTGCCATTCCCGTCAGCATGCCCAGGGGTCTGGCAGGAGGGAAGCTGCCGGCTGGCAGCAGTGGGCTGAGCAGGAGCCAGGGGAGCGTCTGCTCCAGGGTCCCTGAGCAGCTTGCGGCTGTGCCTGGTCCTCTGTGGGGCAGCCACGTGCCTGCCTGCCTGCCTGCCTGCCTGTCCTGGATCTGCCTCAGCTCAAAGGCCAGCTCTCAGAGGAGGAGAGAACACAGGTTCAGACCAAGGATAACTTACCATTATCAGGCTGCTCATTCAGGTCCAGCCCAATGGGAAACAGAAGACCCTCCACTATTTTCTTCCTTCTTCTCTGTCTCCACCTCCTCTCTCCAGAGCCTAACCTTCTAGCTCAGTTATCAACACCGAGTTAATGAAGGAGAGAACTCAGGCTATGGACTTGCCAAAAATTAAATCATCCAAAGAGTGTTTCCATTTGGCTTTAGAATAATTCAAATATATAAATATATGTATGTGTATGTGTGTGTTCAACATGTACCATCATGTATGTGTTTAAACATACATACCTTCAAATATACATATATACACACACAAACACACACACGTACATATGTATACCTCAATACATGTTTCTTTAAAAATAGATACATTAATATGTGTGTATGCACACAACAAAAATTAGGAACATATCAGCTGGCATGGAGAAACAAGTTTCATATGGAATATTTTTTATTAGTAATCCACAACCTGGATTATTCATATGGATAACTGAGGACATGCTGTATTTCCAATCAAGAAAACAATATAGTCAACATCTTCCTATTCTTTCCCACTTGGGAACAAAAGGTCAATTGAACATTTTGAGGAATAACACAGTTTCTCAATTTGGTCTTTGGTAAGTTTATTTTAGCTCAAAGTAGATTATGAGCCTTTTAGGTGCCAAACATGTTGCAGTAGTTGCCTCTAGAGAATAAGTTCATTGCCTAGAAAATTGCCTTCCACATCGCTAACAAATCAAAAGCACCTCAGTTCCTCAAGATAGCTGACCAGTAACTGTAAAACCATGCACACCAACACCACCTTGATTTTAATGTTTTGTAGTTCGTTTTTGCTTCACCCATTAACTTTTACTCAATCAACATTCACTCATTTCTTTTTAAAATATGTGTATCTGTCAGAAGAAAATAGATACTGGCTGCTCATGGAACTATTAAAATATTAAGATGAGAGAAACTTTAGGTGTCTAATGACAGACACAATCATTTTATAGATGAGAAAACAGAAGCTCTGAGAGTTTGCATAACTTACCATGTTCTCACATTTATTTACACATTTCTACATAAGTTTCTACAATATCTGGAACCTCCTTCAATAGCTTCTTTTGAAGACTGACTCAATATTGAGACTTTGACTTTGTGACTTATATCCGATGAGGATGCCCAATAAACAGCAATTTCCTCTTCTTTTCCTTAAGTTTTTAGCTATTGTTTTCTAAAATTTTCTTCACTTCATACTTAGAGAATAATTCTATTTACTTACACACAGATGAAGTATTGACTAAGCACTTTATTTTCATGTGTATTATGACAGCAATGATGGGATTCCTTTAATCATTATGATCAACTACTTCCCTGTTTACTAAGCATCTCCACTTAACTTTAGCCATGATATTTTTTGCTTTATTTAATATTTGTAGTAATTAATTTTAGTAATTTTAGCACAATAACTAAGGTTTTGAAGGGTTAATTAATTTAACTAAGGTTATTCAAAGAGTAAGTTACCCAGAATTGTCGTAATAATTTATTAACATCATTTAGAAATGTATTTTACTTAAGCACAAATAAAGCAGGACTTTACTTATCTAAACAAACAAACAAAATAACATTGTAATCAGATAATCTCTGACTTAAATTCTAGCTAATTGCTTGACCTAGCTAATCTCTGAGTCACAATTTCCTTCTCTGTCAAACAGTATTTATAATACTTGAACTACTTGCCTCAGATTTCCATCAATATTGAATGATAACTATGTAAAAATGCTTTATTAATTTACACTCTGCCTGACAATAAAGCCACGAAATATGATTATGTATTCATGTCTGCATTCCCAGCACTTGGCTGAGTGCCTGGCCCATAGGAAATGCTAAATAACTATTTGTAGAGTGGAATTGAAATGAAGTATATAGCACTATATATTTGCAAGATGATAGTATTCTTTTTCTACATAGACTTAGGCCAGATAACAGCAAAAAGCTACCACAGGGCTCTTTTCATGTCTATACCAATTTCTAAAAAAAGAAAAGTACAGTGTTTTCTACTTTCCAAATTCAGGAAATTTGAGGATTTCTGTTTAAGGTGTCCCTGTGATGAGTTAGAAAATAGCATACTCACATGTTTCAGTGCTGGTCAAAAGACTTGGATTTTGATGTCGGTTCCAGTCAATGATTTTACTGTGTAAATTCAAATGATCTGCTCTCCTTTCTTATTCTCAATTTCTTCATCTCTTCCCATCTGTTCCCAATAATAACAATAATAATAATAATAGTAAAATGACGTTGTGCCAGAACCCGAGATAAACCCTTTACTAGCATTATCATCCTTTTTAATTCTCATGGATTTGGTGGGATTATTATGCCCTTTTTATACAGAAAGAAACTGAAACATAAAAATGTACCTAGGACTACTCACCCAGTTATCTTCTAACCCTAGTCTGTCTAATTCAACCCTCGTAACCACGAAACTCTATAGACTCCCCAGCCTGCTGCAGTCACCATCAACACTCCCCCAGCTAGACAGTGGAGGCAAAGAGAAGAGTTAACATGAAAGTAATCAAAGAATAACAATAACATGGGTGGTAATAATTATCATTTATTAAGTACTTTATATGGTCTTTGAATATATTATCTCAATTAATTAATCATAATAATTCTATGAAGAAGCCATTGCTATTATTGCCATTTTTTAATATTTTATTATTACCATTTTAAATTTGAAGGAACTGAGCCTCTGCAGAGTTAATCAAGTTAACAAAAGCAAGTTACATAACTAAAATATAATTTATTTGATCCTAAAGCCAATGCTTGCTTAATGCACCAAACCACACTCCAGAGTCATTTAGATAGGAAAAATAATCTTGAAGATAGGATACTCCTATGTCGATAGAAGATTTTGTTATTTTCATAACTATAATTCCTTGTTAAAACTTTTTTTTCCTAAAATTCTAAAGATATGTGAGGTGACAGCAGTGATATAAATTTAAGCCTTCTGAAAGATGAACACTTTCAAGCAACTAAGCATTGCTCTGTGATTTAGCCCGTATCTGTGTAGTTTACATAGACAATGCACAATAGAAAGTTGAACGTATGTCAAAGGAAAGGAAGTCTTCTCTCAGGTTCTTTTGCAGAGCGTAGATATGGGCCAGCCTGGGTCACAGAGGCAACAGGGTGTCATATGTAAGGACAATATGAGGGATGTCAAAAAGTACCTCCACTTCCACCAGCTCTGGCCTTTCGCAGATATAACCTCTTCATAACAACCACTGAGAATCATTTTATACTTTGTGAATAAACCAACTAGTTCAAATCCTGCTGCTATCATCACTAGCAATGTAAGCTTGAACAGGTTACTCTATGCCTTAGCTTTCTAATCCATAAAATGAGAAAAATAATAGTGTTTCTTTTATAGGGGTGGTTTTAGGGTTGAATGAACTAACACATGTAAATCCCTTAGAAGAATGACAGTACATAGTAAACATCCAACAACCATTAGATGTGATTGTTCTTTTCCGTAAGTTTATCTTTATCTTTCTAGAACATTCTTTGCAAAGTAAAGATTCTCTTATCAAGTGTCAAATGACATGTGCACATGATTATTCATTCAGTATTATAAAAGACTGGAAAATCTAAATTATATAATTTAATTTCATAAATTATAGTATTTAACATTGAATGCTAACCTGCTATAAAAAGAATTAATAAACTTTTTATGACATGTAAAATTACCCCAAGATATGGTTTGAAATAAACAAAAATATGCAGAATTGTGTTATATTATGCTACCACTGAGAGAAGGAAAAAGAGAGAATAATGTAATTCAATATTTGTACCTAATGTATCTAGCATTTTTACATATGCAGAAAAAATGTCTGGTAACTAATAAACTAAAAGTTAAAAAGTGGCTTTCATTTGGAAAGTGGGAACTGGGCAGGTAAAAGATAGGGGAAGGAGAATGACTTTCATGTTATATTTTTTCGTTTCTTAAATATTTTAAACCAAGTCTCTTCCTTGACTAACCAACTCTGTTTTGTTAAAGTTTATTTTTATCATCAGCATCATTATTATTTCTTCTTCATCATCATTTTATGCATGGAGGAAGAAATCCTGGAAAGTTTTAACTGGAGAAAAATAAAAAGAAAAAATCAAGAGAAGAGATGTTAAGAAACAGTTGCCAAAACACATACTTCATAATTTTTTTAAGAGTTGGTAGAACCACTTAAATTTGGATAATTGTCCATCTTCCTATGGTTCACCTCTCTGTGATTTGAAGCCTTAGATTTCTGTTAACAGAAAGATTTTTTTTTTCTCTACTACAATTGATGGTGAGTGTCAGAGATCAGTGCTTTTAGGCTATTTAGTTTAGACCTTCGAATTTTCTGGCAAGATCAGTTGAAATATGGAAAGGGTAAATCTTCTTGGTAGGTAGGCCTATACTCTGCTGGCTGTCCACAGGACTTAAAAGTCTAAAAAAAATTAGTAGATGAGAGTGTAAAACAAACCTCGAAAGACAGACAAAACAACACAATATCTAATAAGGATCACAGCTTTATTTCTGTTAAAAAAAAAAAAAAAGAAAGAAAGAAGAAGAAGAAGAAAGAAAGAAAGAAAGAAAAGGCAAAACAGTTTTTTGTTTTTGTTTTTGTTTTTTACAAAAAGTTTAACAATTGCTTTGCTTTATCTGATAAAGGTCCCAGAAGAATGAAACCATCCTGGATTGGAGAGTAGGCTCCTTCCAATTATACTGCATTCCCAAATTTTAATTCAATTATAAAGTCCTTCTAAATGATTCAAGGAGACCTGGTTCATGGGAACCATACTCCTCCAAAGCATAAACAAAGGATTCCCCCAAAATAACTGGTTCATCTTAGAGTGAAGGAAAAAAATCTAGAAATATTAACTTGCATAGCCATTCAAATTATTGCTGCTTTTTATAAAATCATTGCAGATAATTCTGTTCTAACATTCTATTTTCCTCTCATCCTATAACTCAAGAATCCCCAGCAAAATTATAAGCTACTTTCCAAATGAAGCCTTAGGAAGGTTTTGTAAGCACATGTATTGAACACAAGGAATGTGCATGAAAGGAAAGGAAAAATAAATTAAATAAATAATATCTAATAAATAACTTATACAACATTCATTATCTACAAACTTAAATGCCAGAAAATGCTAGTTTCAAGGATAGATTTCCCCCACAGCCTCTCACAAAGATAAGTGCTAGTACAGACTCAGAAAACACATAGGATGGCTTTATAAATCATTCTGCTTCCCTACCTATTTCCTCTGTACAAATTGTGGTGAGGGAGACCACTTTAGTGGCTGGTGGGGTTTAAGAGCTCTTTGCAAGGATAGTTCATGTGGATTTATAAACCAAAGTTGCAAAATACAACAGGGTTGGTGCTCTAGGTAAAACGGAAAGAAAATAGCAGACCAAAAGGAGATAATAAATAAGAGGGCAAAGAAGACAAGATACACAGATAGTTTGGCAGGTTTTAGGGGATAGCTGAGCTGTGGAAAATGACACATTAATCTGCCTTATCATTTTTATTCATTGGCCCTATTTGTGTACCATGCATCCTAAACTTATCCTCTCTGGCAGGAGTAGGATGTGATCCACTATCACATAAACCATTTAGGCTTTTAGTTTGTTTTAAATAATTGTCCTGGCAGATTGAACATGACTGTAAAATTTCTCAGATTGCATGTCTCTGAAAAAAAAAATACATTTGACAAAATTAGTGTTGATATAAAGGAAAAAGGAGTTACATGAAGAAAAATAAACATCCTGCAAATTAGGATAAACCTATGATAAAGATATAAATTGGTAAAAGCATTCAGTGACCTTGGATTTAATTTCTACATCACTAAGTCTGGTCACCTGAAATATTATCTACAATTTGTAATAATGTAATAATTATTTTAGAACCAAGGAATAGGTAACAATTAGTGGGGGAGGAGATGCAAAATTGTATATTAAAGTTTGTATATTAAATTGTGTATTAAAGTTTGCTTCTAGAAACATAATATTGGTGTGATATGGGTCAGTGGTTTTAATCTTTTTAATCAAACAAAGTTCATCTTGCCAAAGAAAATCTCGTGATTTTCCTATAGCCAAGTGTGAACTAGAGAGAGTCCCCAAACTATGGTTAGTTAATATAGCCAATAGCCATTTTATTGCTCTTGAATGTGACCTGGGTTGTTTGCCAATTTCAATAGCAACACCTGAGCTTCATGAGAATTTTCAGAGCCCTCTAGTTATGGAGGCCAAGAAATGGTCTTGTTGACTTCTCTAAGTCCCACTAGTCTGAGGTTTCAGTGACTTGCTCGCCCCCACCTCTAGTACTAGGAAAAGTGCTTGTGAAATGTTATCAAGAATCAACTTGGTATGAGATCTCTATTATGGTTCTCAAATTACTAAGGAAGATATGTTCAGCTTTCTGCCCAACAAGAAGTAGAGTTAATCTCTTAAAGAACATGCTTTGTTATTCACAGTGACAGCCAATGTAGAATTTTAGCCTCTGGAGGCTATTTTTAGATAGATACAAAGAAGTCTTATCATTAAGTCCCCCAGACATGCACCTGGTGCTCCTTTGGCAGCTCTATCAGATCATTCCACACATAGTGTCCATTTCCTAATTATTCTTCAATCCTTTCAGTTTTAAGAAGTTTATAGGACTTGTTACCAAAATTATGGAATTTCAGAACTGTGAAGAACTTCAGAAATTATCTAGACTTAGAATAATTGCCTGATTTTACCAGGAAGTAAACAGAGGCCAGAAATGGAAAATTACTTGGCATAGATCATTCAGTAAGCTTTTGGCACCACTAGAGTATGACCCAGGGCTTCTGTTCTATTTCCACATGATTGTAAATGATCAAATGATTTCACTTGAGAACACTAAACAAAGGAATCAATACAATATGAGAAGATGATGAGAAAAGAGTGTGGCTTGTGTAAGAGGGCCTAAATAGACTGGGATTCTTATGTTTGATATACATCTATGGGGTTCCTTTAAGGTCATTGGATTTCAGCTCAACCATTTAAATTATAGAAAGCATCTCCACATCATTCTCTGAAATGCTGATATTACTGCTCTAATCAGTAAAGATTGTATTGAGTTGAGCCCCAATGCCATGGTGGGAGTAGGACTCATAGGACATATCTATGGGAACATCATAGCGAGGGGTACCAGCCTGAAAAGGAGCTGAATGCACATGCCCTGAACTTAGACTTGCAGAAGGGTAATGCGGCATGAGGCTGTAGGATTTATCCAGGTCAGGAGAGCCATCTTGCTTCAAGGAGAGGTTCCCACTGACGCTCAGAGGTGGAGTAAGAGGGCCCTCATAGGGCGGTGTGCTGCAGTCAGGTGGATGACCCCCAAAGGATGGTTCTCCCAAACTCTTGAATACTGGGGGTTTGAGATTAATAAGATGTGTTTCCATATGGCCATATGGAGGACTGGGGAGCCCAGGAGATTGATAGTTGAAGTTGTGGACAGAGATGGCAGAGTCACAAATAGGAAGTTTCTCCTCATGCTTCTCCAGGAGGACAGACTGAGGGCTCAGTTGGAGGCATCCAGCCACCAGGTTGCTTGTAGGCTGAGAAAGCCCTTTACAGAGCATCTCCACAAAGCCCTTCCCTTCTGGTGTCTGGCCAGTTTCCAGGACCTCAGACAAAGCCCAGATGTAGTTCCTGGCCAATCTAAGGGTCTCTATCTTGGAGAGCTTTTGGGTCTTAGAGTAACATGGCATGACTCTCCTCAGATTGTCCAGGGCATCATTCAGGCCATGCATCCGAGTCCGTTCTCTAGCATTTGCTTTGACTCGTCGAGCCCTAAATCTCTCAAGGCGAGCTTTTGTCATCTTCTTTTTCTTGGGACCCCTTCTCTTAGGCTTCTCCCCATCCACTTCCTCCTCTTCTTCTTCCTCAATGCTGTCATGCTCTTCAGCTAAGCTGCCAAGCATCCCATATGCAGCTGGTCTTCTCTCCTCCTCCTTCATCTCATTCTGAGAGCCCAGACCTTTGTCCATCCATGACGGTGTGTTGACCAACTCTGTCATCTCCTTCGGTTTCACATAAGTTTTTGCCATTTCCAGATTCTAAAAAAGGAAATAGCAATGTTTAGCACCTGTGTATATTCAATTTGATTTAAAACTAAACTTTTTTTGATATCTTAGATAGAAAGCACAGCATTTGTATTGTGATTCAACTTATAATTATCTAGTCCAAGTCTTCCATTCTAAATAACTAATCTAAGACTTAAATATATGCCTAAGATTCTCATTTGGCTATGAGGTATTATAAGAAAATCAACTATAGAAAAAAGAAATTGACTTGATGATTTATTGCAATGGCAATGCCTAATTTTTTTTATTCTCAGATTCTTTAATTCATGGGTATTTTACTCAAAAATAACTGTAAACCAGTCAAAACATGTTTGTCCAAATAGAGAAATTTCTGTAAGTAAAAAAGGTTGCTAAAGTAATTATAATTATATAATACATGTACAATTATTGCAAAATTTTAAAAAGATATGAAAAAATAAAATAAGTAAAGTGTTGTATATTTACATCATAAAATAAATGAAAAACTATAGTGAGATTATTCAGACTACTTTGTATGTGTCCTACAAAGGACCGCTCAGCCTCTGTTTAGAGACATATCACATACACCTAACCTATAACATTCCACATTTCTCACTGACTCTGCCAACTGTTGGCTTCAAGCGTCTCCTAGGAAAGAGCCACAACTGGTTGATAAAACACATGACCATGAAATAGTTCTCTCACCATCACCAGAAGAGCACTTTGTTTTTCAGCAAGCATTTGTGGTTTGTCTAGTGTTAGTGATGTTAGAGGTGTTAGTGACATGGTGTCAAAAAAGGATCAGGAAAAGAGAGGAGGGTTACCACTGATCATCTTTCAAGTTCGCCCACATGTTAAAGTGAGAACACTTTTCATTGCACGTGCATCTCACACCATCAGAATATGACAGCAGTTAGAATTGCAAGTCAGAGGTCTACCAAACCTATTTAAGATTAGTTTAGTGTAACCATTATAATGCTTCATTAAAAATAAAAAATCAGGAACAAATACTAAACTCAACAAAGTGACTGCAAACACTAAGCAAGGACTATTTCAGACAAACAAGGAAATAGCCTAATTTACTTAAGAGGTTCTGTTTAATCAGAATTTTTTATGAAAAAAAAATTATAATTTGAAAACCAGAAGATACTGATGATTTAGTAAATATTTTGCATTTATTTCTGAACGAGGCCAAATTGTTTTGAGATTTGTTGAGTGATTTTCAGGTATATAATTTACCAAATAAAAGTATCTGATAAGCTCCATTAGGGCATCCCAGTTTACTAGCTAGTCTTTGAAATGCTAAACCCTCCATCGCCTTCATATATTAGAAAGGGGAGAGCAAGGTAAATGTGTTTTAATCCTTGGAGCTAGAGCCTCAAATCAATGAACACAAGGATTAGTACATAGCTTTCAAAAATATAAATATATTATTTGATTTGTTTCTGGTAATCTGAGCTTGTTTTCCTTGTAACCTCGTTTACCTCCTATAAATAATTAACGTTACTGCTTTGCAAAAACAGCCTGGGTTTCATGTTAATCAGGACGGAAATCATGTCAGCTTGACTTACTCACTTAATAAGCCTTCCTGGGTAAGCAGTTTTATTGAAAATGCACGTTGGAACCTATTGGTCAACTGGCAGCCGAGGCCAAGTCAGAAAATCCCACTCTTAATATGGATGATGGAGCTTGTGTGCTGAGCTGCACTTCTAACTCAGGCAGATATCCAGAGGGAGTGTGAAAGACCTAATTAACTTTCTTTTAAAGTAACACAGACCTTTCAGAGGCAGGTGCACTCTGAGACCAAAGAGGATAGAGTGGGCTTGGGAAACCTAATGTCCACACACGTAATTATAATTATGTTTGAGTAGTCCTATAGCAAACCTTTTAGGGAAATAGGGATTGTTATGCTCATTTCATAGTCAAGGTCACTGTGGGTCAGGTAGATTCACTGATGGAAATGCAAAGACATAGAGCATGTAGAGCAGGATATAAAGCTAGTTCTGATTCTAAATTCTAGGTTTTATTTTTTTTTTCTCTTTCTTCTTACATCACAGCTATAGGAAGAAAGAAAGGCACTTTGACTTCAGGAAGTGTGGATCAGCAGAGCTAAGTCACCAGGAAGTGGTCATCATCCAAAGTGAGCTGGTTGAGATGTTCTCTGTAGTGCCTTTTAACTCTCATATTCCAGGATTCCTTCCTCTTCCAAATTTTTTTCTTGTTACTTTTACCCATTTATCCCCCCTCCTTCTCTTACTCTGCTCCCTTTTTCTCTTCCTTCTCTCTCTCATCTCCTCTTCATCATCATTATCACTGGGATATACTTAAGAGGGAGGGAGAAAAGGAAGGTGCAAGAGAGGAAAAGAGAGTCTCCTGAATTGCCCCTGAAACTGGACCCCATCCTAATCTTTGAATTGACCTTTTTTTTTAAAAACTTCACCTCCTTACCTCTGGACTCTAGCCAAGCTCTGTCAAGTTTCACCCCATCAAGAAGTAGGATCAGGAGTTATTGATTTCAAACACATAAGCTCTCTGATCTTCCATTTCCTCTTTCATAAAATAAGGATAACATATATACATGGTCCTTGCAAAACAAACGAAAACATGAGAAAGGATTTTTGTAAACTTTAAGTGCTATCAAACATCCATATATTTATTTATCTTATGTTTATTCTTGAGTTTTCTTATATTATCCATTTACACATGTTTGCATATTCAAAAAAAATTTTAAATGTTTCTCACAGGTGAACAGTAAAAGTAGATTGTATTAATTACTGTGCCTCTTAAGATCTGGATGGAACCTCCTCTGGTTGGCTCAAAAGATCATCGGACAACTTCCCAAGAGCCCACCCTTTTCCCCAATGTGTCTAGACAGCATAGACTTTAGAGTCAGATGGCTTGAGTTCAAATTTCAGCTGGATTACTTACTAAATGTGTGACCTTAGGCAAGTTTCATAATCTTTTTGTGCCTCAGTCTCTTCCTCTTCAAGATGGGAATAACACTTCTACCTCATAGGAGTATTGTGAGCATAAAATGTACTAACATAGTTAAAGACTTTGAATAGTGCTGGATATCATAAATACCAAGTGTTAGGTATTATTTTTCCTAAAGTTCACCATGAGTTTTTCTGGCCGCATGGACAGAAATGGGTAAAATTACGATCTGTGCTTAGTATTGATTTTATGCCAATAAAAGCCTATTTCATCTCAACCCCCACTTCAGAAAATTTCCTTAAAAAAACCAATCTCCCAATCTCCTAATGAAATTAAATATCGAAGCTCTTATTATGTTGCAAGGGGTGAGGAAACAGAGCTCTATCAGCTGCCTCTACTGGACTGACTAAAACTCTTCTGCCATATTTAAGAGGGAAGTTAGCCTCTTTCATTCTGTTTTGTAACTGTGCAACAGCATTTGGCTGGACACTCCTACTTGGTTACATGACTCTTCAGGTTCATGAAGTTTCCAGTGGAATACAGACAACAATTGGCACTTGGACATTTTTCCTTTTGTCTTTGATTAAACAATATGAGGGATATGACTTTCTTACCAAAATCAAGTTCCAGAGCTCTGAAAAGAAAAATGAAGTGTTTCTTAAATAGAATTAAAAGCCAGGACTCCTCAAGGACAAAGAAAAAAACTTTCCTTTGACCCTTTTCACCTAAATATCTTCAGGGCATCAAAAGATTAACAGGATGTGAGGGGGAGATAAACATATCTCATCTAGACACTTTTATGAAAATGCAAGCACAAGTTCTTTATAAAGTTATTGTGCAAATGTAAGAGTTGGCAATTGTTTTATAGAAATGGTATGAAGAAGTCTACAGCACTCTCTCATGAAGTATTGTGATACATCATTTTTAGGTTTCTCCATTCCTGGAAAATAAATTAGCTTTCAAAATATATGTGAAGCAGATTCCAGTATGACAAAAATCAATGAATTCTGGCTCTGGAGGCAGAATACAGACCCTTAACACACACCCCAAACACATTCTGATCATATAAAGCCCATTTTATTCTTTATTCTTAGAATTTGGATTTCTTTTTGCATTTACACAATATAACAGAATTTTCCTCTTTCTTTAGAATCATTCCTCAAAATTTCAAGCTCTGCCAATTGCCTCAAATTCAAAATTTTCTCCCATTATTTTTCATTTTTTTAACCTGTTCTAGCAAAATGTTTGTGTAAGCAATGACTGTGACTACCCAATATTTTCATTACCACGGCTGAAGTGATTGGGCATTATTATCATGTGGAGCTGTCCTGGAATTTGCCCTATAATTTTACTAATTTTTGATTTGTTGTGGAGAAGTTTCAATTGATATATAAGTAGATAGTAAGCACTTGCATGTGTATTTGTGGTGGGTACACAGTGTCCTTCCTCCTAAAAGTTGATTGCTCTCTCTTTACCACCTGATCCTATGACTAAATCCTAAGTACAAACAGAAGAGGACTATTTGCCCAGTTTCTAGGGAATCTAAAGACCAGACAGACTAGCGCCTTGCTCACAGTTGCAGAATCTTTGCACTGAAAGGACAGAATGCAGACCAGAATGCTCACAAGTTGCACTGCCTGGAAGTAGCCAGTAGGCTGTTCTGTGCTCTTTATATGCAGGCTTTTATAGAGATTACAAGTGGGGGGTGAATGACTTGTAATCTTACCTTCTTGATTAATACCTGTACACACACACACACACACACACACACACACACACACACACACACACACACCTTATCCAGCATAGCCACGTTATTCTTCACAGCTTTAGACCCTAATGGTGAACTTTGCAAACAGAAGTTACTCAATTCTTCAGTTTTCCTTCCTTGTTCTTTGGCATTTCATTCTGGTCCCTGTGTCTAAAAGTGAGGGAGGCAATTTACATTTATTTTAACTTTTCTGAATACATTTTTTTGTTGGAGAAATGATATCTAAGAGGAAGAGGCAAAAATATACATGGACAACCTTTCTTTTCTGATTTTCCATATGAAAGAGCTGAGGAAAAGAAAATTTTCCCCACTCCATTCCAACTATTTAAGGACTTTTAGCAAACCGAATGGGGAGCAATGGGGACAATCGCCCCATGGCTTTTAAGCATCTTCTCTCATTTCCTTTCCTATTTTCATTCCCCTTCCTCTCCCTCCACTTCTCGCATAGCCTTAAATGTTATGAGCAGAAGGGTAGATTGGGCCAATTCTTCCAATCTACTTGTGGAGTCACCTAGAAAAAGCAGTTAAACTTTTTGGAAACTTTTTTCTGCATTAATAAAATGGAAGAGTGGGTTTGACAGGAGTGGGGGGTGAATGACTTGTAATCTCTACTCTATAAAAATGAGAGTATCTGAGTTTCACTTTGGGTGACAGGCGCTATGGGAATTAGTAAAATTATTAAAACTTTAATGTCTGTTCCTAAGTATTCTGACACTCTCTTCTTCTCTATTCAAGTTTCCTAAATCCTACTCCCTCCTCACTTAGTCCATAAGAAACTTACCTCACCCCAACTGCTCCTCTAGGTCTGTGGGAACTTCCCACAGAAACTTCAGTAGTCCCGGTACCACCCCATGCACTGGCTCACCTGTCAGTGGCAGTCCCTGGTGTGAACTCTGTGAACCTGTGTCCTGGAGGAGGCTGAGAGAAGCCAAGTCTATCTGATCATCCAGATCATAGGAGAAAGAGGTGCTTTTAGCGATCCATGTTAATTAAACCTGGCCAGTACCTCTTAGGAATGCCAGCGGGTCTGCTTTCTCTAACTGCTACTTAGTCTACTCCTTCCTTGGAGTCCTGCCTGCTCCCCCAGGACGACTTCGGGCTGATCCCCAGTCGCAGCTGGTTTAATCGGTCTTCAGTATCTCCTTTCCCTGGTTAGTTCCCGGAGTGGAGCTTTCAGGACCACAGCCTCTGGGCAGCTCCTGCGCTCTGGCCGGAGCCTCTGAGTTGCTGCAGTTTTGATTGCTTTCCCAGCTGACCAGGGAGGGGTGATGCTGCCCTCAGTCTAACTCCTCCCCTTCCTCAGCTGAAAGACACACCTACTTCAAAGGGCTCCTCTGACTAGGTCCAGTTTAGCCATTCATTTACTTGTTTGTTCGTTTGTTTGTTTAAAATGAGATAGAGGTTGGTAGAAGGAGAATACGAGGGGTTAGCTGCTAAAGTTAAGAGGTAAAGAAAAAGAGGACTGGAAGTGTTTGTGGTTAAAAGATAAGAAATGGGAGTGTAACAATATGGACAGAATGGGAAAAGGAAATTGGAAATAGACTTGGAGAGCTAAGAAGGGCAAATAAAAATGCTGGCCCACATTCGAAGAATCAAAAATTGAGGATACATACCCAGGATACAGAAACACTGACTGTTCTGTTACACATGTGGATGGATTGGTGTCTTTGGGTATAAAACCAGATTTCTAAAAGTAGAAAGAAGTAACTTCCTCTCCCTTCTTTTCAACCTGTCAAACTACTCCCATTTAAAACCTTCTTATTTTAATTAGTGAATATAGACAAAGTCATATCTATAGTTGTTGTACTGTTCTTTCAATTTTTCTGTGTTTTTGAAATTTATAAAAAGAAAAAGCAAGTGAATGAAATCTTTCATTTTAAGGACACGTAGCTCCTTGAATTACAAAGTGGGATCTACTATTGTTTTTCAGAACTATATAATTAAGCATTCAGGTAGAAAAAGTTAACCTGAGTGGTAATGAATTCGAAATGAAAGAAGGGTCACATAATTCTGAAAATGCCTGTGGTATCATGAAATAAGATTAACTTACTAGAAGAGAAAAAGGAGAACTACATCTGGAAAGACTTAAGGAAAATACACAGATATGCTTTATGACAGAGAACTGTGGACCAAGCTACCACAGTGAAAGTGTGGAGTCTTCACTTTACAGATCGTCAAACACCGCCTTATGTAAAACTTGGCCAAGATCAAATAAATAATTGTGAGTTTATTTTTAGATGTAAAGAATTTTGTTATCTCCTGGTGATTCCAAGGAAGAAAGGAAAGTATGATTGGATTAAGCAATTGGCCGAATGATCTCTAGTAACTCAACTTCACTTCCAACACCAGTTTTCACATCTGTAAAATGATCTAATCACTTAAGTTTTTACCATAGTAGTAAGATAAAATTCTGGATCTAAACTCAACTTCTGTTTGAAATTGACTTGAAGGAAATTCCTCTAGGTTTTTTGAAAATCACTTGTTCTACCAATGTAACTGGCACATGTATCTAATAGAAATAAAGAATTATAAACATGCCTTGTGTGCAAAGAAAGATACAGAAGGTTAAAACAAAAAAAAAATAGCCTTCTGTCAATAAAGTGAAAAGTTATTTTTTTTTTAATTCTGATATAGGTATCATTACTTGTCCTTCACAGAAAACGAGAAAATAAAAATTAATACTTTTTTTTTCATAGAAAAGTGTTCATCTTCAGCAAATCTTTAAGCTCTCATTAATTTGTGTATTCCTATCCAGGAAATACCTGCTCAGCAAAATAAACTTTATTTTCAGAGTAAGTAACACATACTAAGAATGGTGGATTTCTGAAAACCAAATTAAAATCCACTCTTCAGCCAGAGGAAGTTTACCTATGGAATAATCGGTGTTGAGGATAGAGCTGCAATGAGCATGTACAGAATGGATTGATCTCCTACTCTGTGTCTTCAAAGCCACCTCCACGGATATTTGAGAGTTGATGATACCAGAGTCCTTGGTATCCTGCCTGTGTAATGTTTACAGGGTGAGGAGGAGGAGTGGATTAGCAGAAAGGTGAACATATTGGGACAAAGATGAGGGTGGGGACAGAACATTCTGTGGGGCTCCTTGCTTTCTCTGACAGATGTAAGGGACTGGACACAATAGGATTAGCTCTCAAAACACGGGCAGTTGTGTGTATGCATGTGTGTCTGCGCATGCAGCCTTAGGAGGGAGTTGAGAAGGACAATGAATTTTATTTAAGAACTGCCTTTTGCAGAGGGAGAAATGAAATCTATTTCATCAGAGTCACCCTCATCACAACTCCTCGATGCTTGTACAGTTGGCTATTTAACTCTGGCAGAAAAGAGCAGGAGGTGTGTGTGCAGTCACCAAAGAAAAGGGGGAGGGACTGAATGCAGGTCATTTGCATTCCTCCTCCTCCCTCCATAGTTCTTGGGCCAGAGGGCCAATCCCCGTCCTTCCTTCTTTCTCTGCTGCTTTTTGTAAAGCTCAAAGCTAACCTGTTAGAACCATCTGCTGGGTGAGGAAAATGTAACCAGTGCTCAGTTGCCGACCCACAGCCCAGGAGCCATTGAAGCAGAGAGAAGGGAGGCAACAGGCAGATTTATGGGCAGCAATCTGTTCCCCCCACCCCTCACCCCTCAGGCCCCTCTGCCAGGAGACAGCTTGATAATCCATCAACCCCACTAATGAATTAATTAGTATTCCCAGTAATCTCAACCCCCAAAGGAGACCGGCCTGTGGGCCCCTAAGGGGGCTAGAAACTGCCTTCTTGGACCAGACACTGAAGACCCGCGACCAATGTCAGACATTAGGCCCCAGGGTGCTAAGCTGCAAGCCACAGACCCTGCTGTTAATGATCCCCAGATGTCCCTCCTTTCCACCTTCCCTCGGGAGACAGCTAGCTTTTGCTGAATTAAAACCAATACCACCAACAAATGGAGTGCAGAGCCATCAATTAGGGACTATGGAGAGAGGACAGTGAAATCCCAGAAAGTGAGGATATTCAGGATAAACTTGAGCAAATCCTAAAGCTACTCTCCAAGGGTTAGTTAGTACAGGTTGGGATGGGGTAAGGATAGAGACGGAAGGTGAAGGAAGCACTCTTCTTGACTTCTAGAAGCTAACTGCTCTAGTAAGGATACGAAACAGGGTCAAAATCAATTGTGAAACAGGTTGAAACAAAGTGATTTGTGAGGTGAATCTCTCCTGAATAAAGATGGGTAAAACAAAGGTGTCAGCTGAGTTTTCTGAAAAGTCTGGAAACCGGCACTTGGGCAATTTAATAACCCTCCCTTACAAATGCAAAATCCTTTAATTCTTTTATAAAACTCTGAAATGCAGTAATGTGAAGAAAGCTTAGGAGTAAGAAAACCAGAGTTCTAAACCTTAGTATGCTTCTGACTGTGTGGCCATGATGAGTGATCTAGGCTGTCCCAGGTCATCAGTCAATGATTAGGTTGAATTATGATCTCTTAGGTCCCTTCTGATTCTAACGCTCAGTGATGATGACATAGTTAAAGGTTGCAATCCCCCTTAGAGACTGAGTAACACTAGCCCATTCAAAAGTATGCAGTCTTTGAGTCCCCAGGTCTGATAAGGTAACAAACCAGGTTAGTGACAAAAGTGGTCCTCAAAATCAGGTAGAAGTAGACTTGGGTGTCCTCTCCATCCAGATTCCTGGTGTTTCGGGGGAAGGACACTTGATTCAACCTTCTTTCACTCCACTCATTCAAGGCCTATGCATTTGAGCATTCACAATACATACAGAGTGACTCATTCCTGCTGCAAAAAACTGCCTGCTTTTGTTTAAAATCTGTTGGGAAACTTCCGCACCTTTGAAAGCTCTGTACCATCTGCCTCCAGCATTCTGCTCTGCACTTGGTATCCCCAGCTCCTAAGAGCAAAGTCCTCTAGGATTCACTCTAGGATTCCATTGAATCCTAACATTGCCATATCAATCGTGCAACTTCAGATAAATTATTTATCTCTGAGTCTCAGTCTCTTCATCTGCAAATTGAAGGTAATAATGCTTATCCTATAAACTTACTCTGAGGAATATATTAAATTTGCTCTGACGAGTATATATCTCATTAAATTTGAGATAATGTATGTAAAGTACCTAGTATAGAGTCTGGCACTTAGCAAATTGTTGTTACTATTAGTATTTTGCCTTAAATATTTAAATCTGATTTTTCATCCCTTAGAAACCAAGAAAAAACTAATATCAGGATGCTCTTATAGAGGTCCTGTCTCTGTGCCTTTTTTTTAAAATAATAATGGCCACACTATATTCATTTCACCAACAAATGTGTTTTATGCACATATACAGCCCTAGGCACTGCCAGATTCTAGAGATTCTGAGCTGAATGAGATTTCACATGCCTAACTGATTTTCAGTATAGTGACAAAGGCAGAAAACCAAATTACTTAAATATATAATTCAAAAACTCCACTCCTCCATGTCTTTCCAACATAGTTACATGTATGCTCAAGAAACCACATATAAAGCAGAGGTGTTCACTGTGGCGTTGTTTTTAATAGTGAAAAAGTACATTCTATTAATACATTAAGTAACCAATAGCTAAACAATAAAATGCAATTTAATTTGTGGTGAGTTGGTCTATACATACTAACAAGAAATGTACTTTATGTATTAACATGCTGTGGGGAGAAACATAAAACAATTTGTAGAAATATAGGTTCAATATGATATACTTTAAAAATGTATACATTAAATAATAGATATATTGTTCACACATACACAAACTGATAACTGTGACTCTTTTTCTCAGGATACTTCAGTACTGAGATTAAATAGATTGAGATTGGGTAGTTATCAAAGGAGTTTTTTTTTTCTTTTTGTACAAGAGAAATTGGTTTCTTTTATATATGAATAATGTATTCCTTGTACAAGTTATGAAGGTAAATTGATATTAAATATAATTAAAATATGATATATTAAAAACCCCATTCCCCACTCACAGCCAAACTTATTTTCAAAAAGGATCTGATAGCTCCCTAACCCTAACACTGAGGTATATGATGATATAACTCTTTCATGAAAAGTTCATTGTACCGGCTCGTACCAACTCTGCCGTCACACACTCAGCCCCAGGAGCATTTGCCAGGTCTCAAGAGCAAACGTGAAGTTGGAGCTTCTTAAGAAAGCTTCAATCGTGTGATCTGTAGGCCCTGAGAAATATCTGATGGAGGGCAGTGGGAATTTCCTAAGATTCCAGCCTTAATTTATACAACTGGAAGAAAATTAGGATAAAGAGAAAAATAAAACCAGTCTTCAGGGAGGATTAAGCAGAGCACTGTCCTTGGCACTCTCAGATCACAGCCAAAGCCCAATTGGACACTGCACCATTACAGAGGCAGTCCCCTTGCGTCCATGGTATCATTCAGTGGTCTGCTCTGTTAGGCCAGTTTCCAATCATGCCACCTCTCCTAAACATTTACCAATTGAGTGAGGTGGAAGCCAGTGAGAAGAAACTAATTACTAGCTGTAATAATTATAGCTAATCCTGATAGAACACTTACCATAAGTTAGATGCTGTTTTGAGTGCTTTGCACATATTTATTTTCTCATCACAACAGCCTTACGAGGTAGGTGTTTATTATTATTATTATTAACTCTGATTCACAGATAAATTGGTCAAACATACAGACGTTAAATCACTTGGCCAAGGCCACACAGGAAGTGATGGTGTACCAAATGATGGTGCTGGAATTCGGATACAAGTAGTCTAAGTCCACCATGTAACATTCCTAAGGCAGGTAACTGAAAGGTAACTATACATCCAGAATCTATTCCCTGGATGCTCCAGGAAGGATATTGAAAGTAAAATGGCTAACAGTGGCCTTTCTGGTATTTCAGCATAAAGCAGCTGGCAGCATGGCATTCTCATCTGGTTCCCTATTGTCCAGGATATGTTCAAAAGGATTGCATTTTGCCCTTAATATACTCACCTTAATATACTCAATTTCAGGAGAGGCTTTTACCACTACAACTGACAATATGAGAAGATGGTAGCATATCGGTCTCTAGAAGCTACTGCAATAGGAGAGATCCTCTCCACTCACCTGGCCTACCCTGAGCCCCACTCTACTCCAGATCTCATGCTCTGAGATGGTACTTTATGAATTCAGAACAGAGAGAAGAGCTCTTCTTCTGAAAAGAAAACAAAACCTTTTAGGACTTGAGCCAAGCAGAGTGTTGGAATACCATGTGTGAGCTCACTAAAGTAGCAGGACGTATACTGTTTACTAGCTTGAGACTCATCTTCCAGGTGGCGTTTTCCCTTTCTTCCACTCATTTTAAGGGAACAAAAATACCAAAAGAATACAAGAAACATTCACCTAGCCTAGTTCCTAAACTCTGGCTTTCTGCTTCTACCATAAATGATTTTTCAACCACGACTGAACGTCTTAGACATCTCTCCCTTCTTCCTACTCTCCCATAGTCTCAGCTAGAACTGCTTTCATTTTTAGACTGTTTAATTCTTGGTATGAGCTAGGAAGGCAAAGAATCAAGTGACACAGGGAATACAAAACTGCAATGGACCTTTTGGTTCAAAGGTGAGTGTTTTACGATACCAGAATTATAGTGTGGGGGATGGATGAGATAGAGGAGGAAACTCACAACGGCAAAGGCTATACCACACAGTTGTTACATTAGTAGTCTGAACATATCATCTCCTTTAGAAACATAGCCAGCATTTTCTGCGTTTTATATTGAATTGGGAATTTTATCTACATTACTTCACTTCATTGTTGCAACAACTCTTCGGGATGGGTACTACTATTATCACTTTTTTTGTCAGATGAAGAGAATGAAGTCCATTAATTCATTTATTTAATAAATATTCAGCTGTTTCCTATGCCCGATAGGCACTGGAGATATACCAGTGAGCAAAACAGAGAATATAGTAACTTGGTCAAGATCACACAGCTAGGAAATGAATGTTGTACTTTGAAAGCCTGCTTATTGTTAAGTCTCTTTTATTATTCGGGTTATTATTCTATTCTTTTTCAGCACTAGGAGGATAGATGTGAATGAAAACGAAATAAATTAATTTTCACCTCCTCCAAGAATTCATATTGGTTAGATAAAAGGAAATAATGATCTTAAAGTAGATACCCTAAAAAGGAATTCTCTGTGGCAAGCTAAATAGTGTCTGCATCCCAACCCTTCCATCCCCCAAACACGAGTGTCCATACACACACATTCATACAGAGGCAAAACACACCTATAGGTACATGATAATTTACTTATATCCAGGGTGACCATAAGTCCTGGTTTGCTTAATACAGTCAACTGTTTGTGCCTGTTATAGATCAATTAATGCCTATTAATTATTTTTAGAGCTTCTTTCAACCTTAAAAATACCCCAGCTCTAATGTACATTATATGGTCACCTTACTCACACTCTGTTGAAGTTTCATACGTGCCAATTCCTGGACTTTAGGACCTTACCTCTTCCTTGTTCCTTCACCATTAAAGAGGAAAAGGTTACCATGCCTCCCCCAGGCAGAAAATGGTCCTGATGAAGGCAGTTGGAGGGGTGTGGAGATATCATAGGGTGAGGGCTTTATAAATAAAAGATTATGAAAATGAGAGTTTGGAAACGTAAAGTGAGAGAGAAGAGGTTAAAAAACAGAGACAAACAAAAAATCTCTCTCTACCCCATCCTATGACCTCGTGAAAAAATATCCTCAGGCTCAGCCTCCTGATTTCAGCAACCCCTCCTTCCATCTTCACCTCACCCCCCCCAATCTAGGAGTTAGAAGCCCAAATCCACCTTTAGGGGTGGGAGCTGTTTATTCCCCCAGGCTTGAGGGGATTTAATGTCTTTAAAGGCTAAATTAAGACTCTGAATATTTTCTGTGGGTACCAGCTGAGACCAGGTTAAAACCACTGAACTATCCTCTAGGAACCTTCTATAATAATTTGTGGGGAAAGTTGCCACCTATTGTTAAGGGTTCTGATGGAACCTTTTCCTAGATATTGCTTGCTTGCTTTTCTTTTTTCTTTCTTTTTTTTCTTTCTTTATTTCTTCCTTTTCTTTCTTTCTTTCTTTTTCTTTTTTCTTTTTTTTCTTTTTTCTCTTTTGACCCCCAGACAGTTATTTACCTGTGGCATTGAAAATTTATTCTTGCCTAGACTCGAGAATAATTGAAATGGTTATTTGAGTTCCCTGATATTCGGATATTATGACTCTCTGACCTTCCCTGTCCATATCATTCTCCTTATTCCCTAACTGTTCCAGAAAAATGCCAGCTCCCCAAGATGTGGCTCCCTTTTTCTTTTTCTCTCCCTTACTGCCTCTGCTCTCTGTTCTTCAGGCTCTAAAGGGGTCTCCATCTCACCCACTCAGCCCCCTCGCTACTATGTGCCCTCTTCCCCTCCTATCTTTTCCCTTCTTTAGTGCACATGTTCCTCAATTTGATTTACTTCTGTACATTGTGTAGCTTTGCAACGTTTGGTCCTTAGAGAGCCCTCAAAGGGAGCACTCCATCTGTCAGCCTTTCACCATCCTCTTTCTGGCCTCCAGCCATCGCCCCTCCCCTTCCCCTTCCCTGGGCAGTTTCTAAGGAAGCTGTGAAAGATTTAGGCAAACTTCCCTGGCCCCTCTTCTTCCTACTTCAGCCCTCCCTTGAGGGTTTTCTTGTTCTTGCTTTCCCCACCCTCACCCAACTTGATTCCTGCTACCCCCTCGAGGAAAGCCTTTGAATTCACAGAAGTAAGTGAGAGTATACAGTCCAAGGAAGTCACTTTGTGCCTTCTCCCTACTGGGATGCTTGATGCTATATAATTAAGACTTACTGATCTAACAGTATATTGGGTTATCGGTAAATTCAGGATTAGGAACACCAACGGTAGGGAGTCATGGTGCAGAAAATTCCAAACTGCAGATTATCCAAAATTATATCCCATTCGACAAATATTTATTTGTTCAAATCCGATGAGGTGCTAGAGACACAGATATAATAACATAGGAAATACTCCAGTGATTCCAGAGATTCACGATCTAGTGGAAGCTATTCACTTGTGTGAATGATTCTGATCAGGAAAACAATGATGAGTGCAAAATATGCCCCAGGACTTGAGAGATGGTGTCTCATCTCTCAAGGAATGATTCCTATAGGAGGTGGAATTTGAACTACGACTTGAGACAAACATGGCTTTCCATGTATTCGTATTAACTCAGCACCAAGTGGGAACTAGGCATTTACATGCATTTTTCTGCAAAGCTCCGCAGTAATCCATTTTATATACTGTGTGTAAGAACTCGAAGGGGTTTATTTGTTTAAGGTGAAATACCTAGGGTGTTTTTTGTTTGTTTGTTTGTTTGCTTGTTTGTTTGCTTGTGAGTGTGGAGGAAAATCAGCAGATTTGTTCATTTTATCATTTCTGACTGAGGCTGATAATTCAATGACATGTTTTCTGGGAGATGTGTTGGACAATAGGCTAGCTTTTAAGATTCTGATGATTTGGAGCCATAGAGAATAGCAAGCCCATACTTCCAGAGAGCTCTAAATATCTGCCTTATTTTTTCCTTCCTTGGGCAGAACATCAAATTATTTTCTACATGGAAAAAAAGAAAAAAGAAAATATAAAATATTCATAGGGAAAGTGACTTGAATGAGGTTACCCAATTAGACGGCTTGACTTTCATGACTGGAGCATATCTGGAAATGACCAAAAATCACTTACAGCCACTTTAGTCTTAAGAAGTGACTGCAATCCTTTGATCACATAATTTCACCTTGAATGATCTATCTAAAGGAAACAATGCCAGATTCATTCCTGTGTTATTTCTATAAGTTAAGATAGGAAATAACTGAAATGGGCTCAATAAAATAATTAATGAAATTTAAGAGAGTTCCTGAGATAAAACTTTGCAGCTCTTACCGGTATTTACGACAGATTTCTAAGACATAGAAAAATGGCATAAAGTAAATATAAAGAACAAAATATATAAAATTTTGTATGTAATGTGATCTCAAGTACCTACAATGTATGCTATGAACCGAAGCCTTTCTACACCCATACCACTTCCTATACACGTTAACCTGGCTTTCCTACTCAGGAGGCTATTGCCCAGGAGGAAAATTGTTTCAAATAGCCTTACTGTTTATTTCAGGAATTTTGCTAAAAACAAAACATTTAAATGTACATTGAATAATAGGATCAAATGACTAATTACTATTCAAGACTCTAAAATTCTCACCTCATATTCCTTGCCTTACTTTCTTTCCTAACCCTAAACTATCGTATCAATATTTTTATCCATTTCTCTTCGCTCACAGTGAAAGATACTTCTCAAACTATACCTCCACCTTATAAATATCCCAACCCCTCCCTCTATTAAAAAAAATAAAGAAAAAAAATAAAGACTCTTACATCTCTGACAAGATAGTTGTCTCCCATGCCATGGAAAACAAGAAACTAAGCTTTGTCTTATAAACAGGTTATTTGGGTAGAATTTCTGAGGAACCCAGAATTTTCAAATATTCAAAGAAAAAAGGCAGGAAAGAAATACAACTTACTTTCAACAATGGTTATTTTCTTTATTTTTTTTATGGTAAAAAAAAAAAGTATGTTCTACCAGTTTAAATAAGTTAGTAGTCAGAGCGGGGAAAAAAATGGCATAGATCGCTGTTCATCCCTGTGGCAATCAAATCAAAGTTGTGATAGAAACAAGGAGCAAACAGCAAGGAAAATCTCCTGGGAGCTAGATGAATAAGTCATACAAATGGAGAGAAATCTAAGAAATCACCCTGCAATGGTAAGACAGGACAAGGATGTGAGGCTGCTAGGTCCAGAGCAGCTGAGTGGGACAGAGGCTGTGGCAGCTGGAGACGCCTCTTAAAGGGGCCATGTCTGTGACTGGACATTCATGGTGACGGACCTGCTCGTTCTGAGCACCAGCGCTGGTTCAGCTGCGTGCAGGAGGCACCAGGGACTTACAGGAAGATGCTGAGTTGTTGGAGTGAGGGCCAAGGCAAGACTCGCTCTGAACAGAGTGCAGGCAGTATCTATCTATCTGCTGAGCCCTCCCCTCTCCCAGTGCATGGCGTCAGCGCTGTCATAGCAGAAATGGCATCACAATGGATAATGGAGGTCACTCCACCCAGAGGATTCCCTGAAACCCTTCCTCCCCTAACTCACAGCCCCACCCAAGCCACATCCAGGTGTATCCTCTGTGAGCCAGGTGCTTCTTGCTGAGCAGCACCTAGACTCACACTGGTGGCAGCTGGCCTCGGTTTCTGGTATGGCCTTTTGAGGAAACTGTATGTACAGCATCTGTGGATTGCTTGCTGAATCTTAACAGGTGGCCCAGGAGGGGCACAGGCTTGGGCTAAATTTGGCCTGCAGCTGAACCCCTCTCAGGACTGTGCCACTGGACACCTACTACACAAAGCCACACTAATAAGACTGGGAGGCTTAGGAGATTTGCTTAGTACATAGAAACATACATGGAAAGGCAGCCAAAATGGGAAGACAAAGAAGCAGAAACCATATGAGAGAACAGAACAGAGATCCAGAAATAATGGAGTCAAGCAATCTGACAGATACAGAGTTCAAAACACTGTTTATAAAGATGCTCAATGAACTTATGGGAAGTGTAGATGAGTTCCGTGAAACTTCAACAAAGAGATAAAAAAAACATAAAAATGGAAATGGAAATTATAAATGAGAACCAGTTGGAAATGAAGAACACATCTGAGATAAGAAGTATATTAAATGGAATAAACAAAGTGTATAAAGAAGAGGATCAAATAACCTACATAGAGAATGAGAAAGCCAAGGACACTCAATCAGAATGGCAAGAAGAAAGAAGCCAAGACTATAATAATAATTTAAAGAGCCTATGGGACACTATTAAAGGTAAAAGTATTCATGTCATAGGGGTATCTGAAGGAAAATAAGATGTTGAAGAGCTATTTGAAGAAATAATGATGGAAAACTTCCTGAACCTGGTGAAGGAAATAGGCATAAAACCCCAGGAATCCCAAAACCAGGAACCCAAAGAGGCCCACACCAAGACATATCCTAATTAAAATGCCAAAGGTTAACTACAAAGAGATAATCTTAAAAGCATCAAGAAAAAAACAGTTAGTTACCTACAAGGGAACACCCATAAGACTAGCAGCTGATTTCTCAAAAGAAACTATGCAGGACAGAAGGACTTGGCACAAAATATTCAATATAAGGAAAACCCAGGATCTACAACCAAGAATACTTTATCCAGCAAAGCTATCATTTAGAGTTGAAGGATAAAGAGCTTCCCAGATGAAAATAAGCTAAAGGAATTTATTCTTTAAGAAGAAAAAACATGTATCAAAACAAAGAATAAAGAATGATGATAACTACATTCCTATCAACAAGTACCTCAAATGGAAAAGAATTAAGTGCTCCAACCAAAAGATAGAGTGGCTGAATGAATAAGAAAACAAGGTCTCTACGTATGCTGCCCACAAGAGACTCACTTCAGATTAAAAGACACACAGAGACTAAAAAGAAGGGAATATAAAAAGATATTGCCTTGATGGACCAACAGAGTATTGCACTGAATGAAATTGGGTGGATAGAGAAAGACAAATATTGCATGACTTCATGTGCATCTGAAATCTAAAAAACAAAATCAACAACAACAAAAGCAGAAATAAACTCATAGACACAGAGAAATATTTAGAAGGATATTAGATGGGAAGGGATTGGGAGGACAAATAAAGGCAAAGAGATTAAGAAGTACAAATGGATAGTTGCAGAATAGACATGGAGATGTAGAGTGTAGCATGGGGAAGATGGTTAATAATGTTATAATAAATATGTAAGGGGGAAGAGGGATACCAAATTTAGTGGGGGGAATCATTTTGCAAGTTATGTGGATTTCTGACCACTATGCTATACAACTGAAACTAGTATATTATTGTATGCCACTATAAGTAAAACAAACAAACAAAAACTTGTTGAATTGTATGATTTAAATACAAGCAACTAATTGTCTATTATATTTCAATAAAGACAAAAAATAAAATAAAATAAGTTGATAGTTAAGTGTATAATTCTAAAGAGTTCCTTGCAGGTATCTTGAGACACATTCACATCATTAGAAAGCAGAGAAAATAAAATCACTTTGAAAGCAATCCAACATGGTGTTTGAAAGAACAGACTTTGAAATCCCAATGTTTTCTTTCTACCTTCTATAATTTACTTTTCTGACTCTATAACAACTCTACTAATATGAATTTCCTGCATCTAGCTCTATATGATTATACTCTAAAGCCAGTTGTGCAAAACATGATGATACCTAAACATGTATCTTCGGCCCAGACTACCCCTGGACTCCAGACCCATACATCAGATACCAACTTGATGTCATCAAGTTCCAAGAGACATCTCAAGCTTAACGTCTAAAACTGAATTCCTCATCTCTCCCCAATCCATCCACAAATTTTTTGTTTGCTGTGCCATCTAAATATATTCAGAATCTCATCAATTCTGCTATTACCTTGGTCTGCATCATTATCATCTTTCATCTGGATTATTGTTGTAGTCTCCTGACTGGTCTCCCTCCTGTTCTGAGCATAGTAAAAAAGTGAGAATTAAGTTCCTCTTCTTGCTCAGAAACTTCTAATAGCTTTACACTTTATTCAAAAAGTCCTTACAATGACTGACAAGGCTCTAAACATTTTCCTTCCTCCCTGTCTTATTATCTCTCTGACCTATGCTTAGATCTTCTTTAGCTTACACACTCTTCTCTAGGATCACTGGCTTCTTTGCTGTTCCTCAAATACCCTGACCTTGCCATGCTCCCTCCCTCATCTCCTATAATCCTTATTCATGCCAAAATTTTATTCAGATTAGATCATGCTCCTTCCTACAAATAATTTTCACTCTGTTAAAATCCTATTCATTTTTTAGTACATAACACCTCCTCAATGATTTTCCTTTTAATGCTAAATCAGCCCATCCTTTCAGTAAATAAAAGCACTGTTTAAAAATCTCTATCATAGCACTTATCATCATATGCTGCATTATCATAATTCATGCCACTTGATCATTTCTCCTATAGAGTGCATGCTCTTCTCATGCTGAAAGCTTGTCTTAATTTTCAATATGATCTATGCAGCACAAAAAAAATTAGTATATTCATTACATTTGTTGAATAGAACTGGGAGAGATGATCTCAAAAATTCCACATTTTGGGCAGAACAAACTGAGATCATTGCATAAATTTTCGCTGAGCACCTATGACTGCCAGACACTGTTCCAGGTACTGGGGATCTAGTGGAGAATTGGAGTGACAAGGTTCTTTCTATTTACATAAAGTGGAAAGTTCAATTTCACAAGTGTTTCCATGAATAATCTGATGTTGTAAGTCAGGATGCCCTACCTTGGTTTCAACGGTCCTAGAGTACTGCTATGAGAGAAGTCCTATTGCTCTTTTCCAGTGAGAAATTCTTGTCCTTCCCTCTCTGCCCATATCCAGAATCATTCCATCCAGTCCTCCTTGCTTTTCCTGGATATTTTCCTCTCTTTTGAATCAAATTAGCCCTCTCTCTCTCTCTCTCTCTCTCTCTCTCTCTCTCTCTCTCTCTCTCTCTCTCTCTTTTTCACACACACACACACACACACACACACACAGAGAGAGAGAGAGAGAGAGAGAGAGAGAGAGAGAGAGAGAGAGAGAGAGAGAGAGAGAGAGAGAGAGAAAGATACAGAGAGAAAGAGAATTCGTGTGTACAGAAGGACTTTAACCCGAATGAACTTCTGTTTCCATTCACTTGGGTCATGGTGATTGGGGACAGAAGCTCCTTGAAAGACAGGAACACCTTAGATAAATTTATGAAAGAAAATTTATGAAAGAAAAACAGAACTTAAGTAAAATGAACTCATTCACTAGTATGTATCTGGCTCAAATTCTGGCTTAATCACTAGCAATACTTCCTTTTCATTCTCAAAAGTATTTCAGTTTAGAAAATACAAATATAATTACCCTACTTTTTATAAGAAACATTTGAGGAATGGCAGAAGAAGAACAGAGAGAGGCAATATTTGCTTTCAGAAGTTTCTCAATTTCATAGGAGAAACAGCCAACCAAACACAGGCAAAGGAAAAAAAAATGTCAACAAATGGGAAAATAAAAACACTGGCTAGAAGTCAAAGTACTTGAGTTTTAGGTCTGAATTCGTTAATAACCAACCCTGTGACCTCTAGCAAATCTCAACCCTCTCTGGGCCTCAGCTGTGAATTAAGGACCATAAACTACATGGTCACTATTCTCCCATTTCCGATTTAACCTTCTAAGATCACATTTAGAGGACATTGAATAAAGATGTTTTTTAAATATGAGGAGCATTAAAAAGGCAGGCTTCCCGGAAGAGATAATGCAGCAGGTCTAACAGGAAGGTGGCATGGGATGAGGCTGAGATGAGATTAACCTCCTACATTCTCTGCTCCTGTACACATCTTCCTCTTGGAAAACATCCTTCAGTCAAGTGGATATATGTGTGGGGCAGAGGAATGTGGCTGAAGACAGCAGAGAAATACAAAGGACCACCAACAAAGAAGCAGATCTAGTAAACTGCAGAGGCCTGGAGTATTTTCAAAGTTAGGAAGAAACAAATTCTGCGTTCCTTTCCCATATTCTGAAGGCAGTACCAGTTAACTGAACACAATAATTTGTATGGTTTCACAATTATTTCTCAGTGTTGTTGTAGGTAGCTATAATATTCATTAGCCTTTGTAAGATATTTTCTTTGGAAAAATGTTTGAACTCCTTTTAGCCTATCAATAAGCAAACAGTTGTACGTCTGCTCTGACTCAGGTTCTGGGAAAATGATTACAAAGAACTCTTATGAATTATCTTTGCTCTTAAGGAAATGAGAAAGAAAATTGGCATGTCCCTAGGCAATTTCACACCATCTTTTAATTTAACATTTGTGATGGTTAATATTACATATCAACTTGCCTAGGCTAAGGGATGCCCCAATAGACTGTAAAACATAATTTTTGGGTGTGTCTATGAGGATGTTTCTGAAAGAGATTAGCATTTGAATCAGTAGACTGGGTAAAGAAGATGGCTCTCGCCAGTGCAGGTGGGCATCACCCAGTCTGTTAAGCATCTGAATAGATCAAAATTGTGTAGGAAGAGCAAATTTGCTGTCCTGCCTGAGCTTGGATATCTATCTTCTCCTGACCTCAGATATCAGTGCTCCTGGTTCAGACTTGAACTGAATTACACTATTGGTTTTCCTGATTCTATAGCTTGCAGACAGCAGATTGTGGGACTTCTTGGCTTCCATAATCATGAGCCAATTCCTATAATGGATGGATGGATAGATAGATAGATAGATAGATAGATAGATAGATAGATAGATAGATAGATGATAGCATATTGATTTTGTTTTTCTGAGAACCTTGACTGATACAATATTCAGAACATATTATGAAGAAACATGATTTCATCTTCTGCAGATAAGGACTGTGGAGTTAAGAGGACAGTAAATAACCAAAAGATGTGCATGCCTATTAAGTGCATGGCAGGACTCTAATCCACATTTACCTCACTGCAAAGTTCATACTCTTTTGATTACCCAGAGTGGCTGGGGAGATAGATAAGGCCCATGTGTGAGGAAAAGTATGAAAGGCAGCGTATAAAATGTGAATAAGCTTGAACAAGGCACATGCTGAGAGGCGCCCAAATCCTCAAGGGTTATAAAATTTCAGACCCAGATCTCCTTATTCTGATACAGTCAATTGCTTATTCTGAAGAAGGATCTTTTTTATTATTAAATTTATTGGGGTAACATTGGTTAATATATATATTTTCAGGTGTACATTATCATTTGACATTGGTATATCCTATTGTGTGTTTACCACCCAAAGTCTAGTTTTTTTAGCTACCATATACTTGATCCCCTTTACCCGCTTCACCCTCCCTCTAATCTCCTATATTTAACTCCCTTTACCCCATCTACCTCCTCCCTCCTCTCTCACCCCACTACTAACCACTACTCTATAGTCTTCTAGTCTACAGTAACCACTAGTCTATAGTCCATGTCCATGAGTCTCTGTTTGTTTGTCTTGTTCATTTGTTGCTTTTAGGTTTATATCCCACATATAAGTGATATCATGTGATTTTCAACCTTTTCTGTCTGGCTTATTTCGCTTAGTATGATTATCTCGAGGTCCATCCATGTTGTCACAAATGGCAGTATTTCATCTCTTCTTATGGCTGAATAATATTCCATTGTATATATGTACCACAGCTTCTTTAGCCAATCATCTATATAGGACATTTCGGCTGCTTCCATGTCCTGGCCTCTGTGAATAATCCTGCTATGAACATCGGTGTGCAGATACCTTTTTGGATATGGGTTTTCAAATCTTTGGCGTAAATACCCAATCAAGGGATTGCTGGATCATATGGTAGATCAATTCTTAGTTTTTTGAGGAACCTCCATACCGTTTTCCACAGTGGCTGTACCAATTTGCAATCCCACCAGCAATGTATGAGGGTTCCTTTTTCTCTGCATCTCCTCCAGCATTTGTTATTACTTGTCCTGTTGATGATAACTATTCTAACAGGTGTGAGATGGTATCTCGTTGTGGTTTTGATTTGCATTCCCCTAATAGCTAGTGATGTTGAGCATCTTTTCATATAGTTGTTGTCCATTTGTATATCCTCTAGAAAGAAGTGTCTATTAGGTCTTCTGCCCATTTTTTGATTGGATCATTTGGGGGGTTTTGTTGTTGTTATTGAGTTGTATGAGTTCTTTGTATATTCTGGATATTAGGCTCTTATCGGAGACATTGCTTGCAAATATATTTTCTCATTCAGATGGTTCTGTCTTTACTTTGTCGACAATTCTTTTGCTGAGCAGAAGCTTTTTAGTTTGATGTAGTCCCATTCATTTATTTTAGTTTTTACTTCCCTTGCCTTTGAGGTCAAATTCATAAAATCCTCTTTAAGTCCAAAGTCCTAGAGTTTAGTTCCTATGTTTTCTTCTATGCAATTTATTGTTTCAGGCCTTATATTCAGGTCCTTAATCCATTTTGAGTTGATTTTGGTGTGTGGTGATAGGCAACAGTCTAGTTTCATTCTTTTGCATATGTCTCTCCGGTTTTCCCAGCACCAGTTGTCCCAGCGCCATTTATTGAAGAGGCTTTCCTTTCCCCACTGTATGTTTTTGGCTTCTTTGTCAAAAATTATGTGCCCATATAAATATGTGTTTACTTCTGGACTCTTGATTCTGTTCCACTGGTACGTGTGTCTGTTTACCTGCCAATACCATGCCTTTTTGATTACTGTTGCTTTGTAGTATAATTTGAAGTCAGGCAGAGTGATGCCTCCAGCCTCATTTTTTTTCCTCAGGATTCTTCCAATCCCAAAACACAGAATATCTTTCCATTACTTTGTATCTTCTTCGATTTCTTTTAATAGAGTCTTGTAGATTTAGTTATATAGATCCTTAACATGTTTTGCTAGATATATTCCTAGATATTTTATTCTTTTTGTTGCAATGGCAAAATAAATTTTTTTCCACTTCTTTTTCTGATGCTTCATTATTAGAGTACAGAAAAGCTTTGGATTTTTGCATGTTTATTTTATATCCAGAGACTTTGCTGTATTTGCTTATTGTTTCTGGTAGTGCTCTTGTGGAGTCTTTACAGTTTTCTGTATAGAGAATTGTGTCATCCACAAATAGTGAGAGTCCAACTTCTTCATTTCCTATTTGGATGCCTTTTATTATCTTTCTCTTGTCTGATTGCACTTGCTAGGACCTCCAGTGTTATATTGAATAAGAGTGGCGATAGTGGACAGCCTTGCCTTGTTCATGATCTAAGAGGGAAGGTTTTTAGTTTTTCTCCATTAAGTATAATGTTGACTGAGGGTTTGTCATATGTGGCCCTTATTATGTTAAGGTACTTTCCTTCTACACTGATTTTGTTAAGTGTTTTGATCATAAATGGATGCTGTATCTTGTCGAAGGCTTATTCTGCATATATTGATATAATCACATGATTCTTATTTTTTAATTTATGTGGTGTATCGCATTAATCACTTGTGTATGTCGAACCATCCCTGTGCTTCTGGGATGAAGCCCACTTGATCGTGGTATATAATCTTTTTAATATATTGTTGTATTCGGTTCGCTAGTATCTTATTTAGAATTTTTGCATCTGTGTTCATGAGAGATATTGGTCTGTAGTTTTCTTGTGTATTATCTTTCCCAGGTTTTGGTATCAGAGTAATATTGGCCTCATAAAATGAGGTGAGAAGTATTGCCTCCTCTTCGATTTTTTGGAAAAGTTTGAAGAGAATAGGTATTAAATCTTTCTTGAATGTTTGGTAGAATTCACTGGTGCAACCATCTGGTCCTGGACTTTTACTTTTGGGTAGGTTTTTGATGATTGTTTCAATCTCCATACTGCTGACCAGTCTATTTAAATTTTCCAGTTCTTCTTGATTTAGTCTAAGAAGATTTTATTTTTCAAAGCACTGGTCCAAATCTTTTAGGTTTTTAAATTTGATGTTATATACTTTTTCATAGTATTCTTGTATGATTCTTTGTATTTCTGCGATGTCAGTCATAATTTCCCCTTCTTTCATCCCTGATTTTGTTTATTTGTGTCCTTTCTTTTTTTTCTTTAGTGAGTCTAGCCAGGGGTTTGTCAATTTTTTTAAACTTCTCAAAGAACCAGCTCCTCGTTGCATTTATTTTTTCTATTTTTGTGTGTGTGTTTGTTTTCAATTTCAGTTATTTCTGCTCTCATTGTGATGATTTCTTTCCTTCTGCTGACTTCAGGCCTCATTTGTTCTTTCTTTTCTAATTTTTTAAGATGAAGTGATAGGTTGTTTATTTGGGCTTATTGAAGAAGGATTTTAAAAATAAGTGTTTGCTTGGTCCACTGTCCCTCCCTATCTGAGAATAGCGGTTCATTTTCCCTAAAGTTATAACTCAGGCTTTATCTAAAAGTTGAAACCCAATAGGGGAGCCAACCAGACCAAGGATCAGAGGCAGACCTCGTTAGGTTGTATGTGAGGGGAACCGATCCCCTCTGAAGGGACCTGAGGTAAAACCCAGTAGGAACACTTTATTTCAGATGTTTGTGAGGAAACCTAATCAGATCCTTTCTCAGGAAGGGCAAATTTAGGCACACACAGAAGGTTAGTTAAGAGGCCCCAACTCGCTTCCTGCATTATGTCATTCTCCCTCTCTGTGCATCACTGTCCTTGCATTTCTGGGCCTCTGAATAATTGGGGTGCTGCCACCATGCGCTCTCATGCTACTTTACTTTCTCAAATGTTCTTGTTACTTAAGGAGATTTCTGTCTTTCCTTGAAACCTGCAAAACTCTTCCTGAAGCTACTTTAAAGATAGCTAAGCAGAAAGAAATAAAGTGGGCACCAGGATGGGTAAATGGTATGAGCTCAGGTACATTCCTTGGCCAACAGTTTGATGTACTACATGTACTTTTCTATCTATTCATTCATTCAGTCCATCTAAATTTAGGATGCACACTGTATCAGCTATTGTGAAGACGAATAAGATGAATATGAAGATGAATAAGACAGAGTCTCTTTCCTTTGGGATTTATATTTCACAAGTCCAGAGATGATGGTCTTGCCTGTTCTAGGAGGGCCATTTCAGCCACTGAGGAAAAGCCTTTACCACTTCCGTTTTCCCATACCACACTTACTAATGGCTCAGGGCCCCATTTTTCTGTGGTGAGAGCAGTAAGTCACAAGGCCGTAAGTAAGACACAGCATCTTGTTGATGCCAGGATAAAGTATACACATCTTAGTGACTGTCACTATCTTATCTAAGCTTACTTCTCATGCCTATCTTTCACTGCTTTATTTATAAATATTCTGTTCTATAAGTACAAGAAATTCTTCACACTTCCCTGGTCTATTCGTGCCCTTTTTATGCCTCTTCCAATGTCATTTCTTTCATAAAAACATCTTTCCCCAAATTACTCTTTTGACTAATTCTTATTTGATTTTCTGGAATCAAATCCTAAGAAGAGTTAGGTATCTAAAACAAGTTGAATTGTGTTCCCTCCAAATAAGATGCATTTTCTTAACTTCTAGTACCTTTGAATGTGATCCTGTTAGAAAATAGAGTCATTAAAGATATAATTAGCTAAGTTAAAATGAGATCAGACTGGAGGGGACTGGGTCCCTAGCCAATAAGATTGGCATCCTTATAAGAAGACGACCATGTGAAGACAGAGATACCATGCGAACACAGAATGTCATGTGAACGCAGAAGATTGGAGTGATGTATGTCCAGGACAAGAAATGCCAAAGATTGCTAGCAAACTACTGAATGGTAGGAAAAGAACAGTAAGGGTTCCCCTACTGGCTTCAGAAGAGCATGGCCCAACTGACATCTTGATATTGGACTTCTAGCCTCCAGAACTCGTTAAGCCACCCAGTTTTTGGTACTTCTTTATGGCTGCCCTAGGAAACCAATAAAGTGCTCCTCCTCTGTGTTCTCATGTACCCTCTTTTTAATTACCTGTGAATCAGTCTATCATCCTCTAGACTGAATTCCTTAAGGGGAAGGACTCTCTTATTCATCTATGCTGGATCATCTCTAGAATGGTGCTTAATATAGTAAAGAGTCTATAAAAACTATGTGCTGAATTAACAAATAAATAAATGAGGAGGTAGAGGAGATTGGTGACTTTGGGAAAAAATCAAGATCTGGTTAGAAGTTTTGTTTTGTTTTGCTTTTGTTTTATATTATTTAAGCAATTCTACTTCCAGAATGTTTCTCTTCAATTTTTTAAGAATCTTAGCTTCTTCCTTAAATACACCTCCAAGGAAACACTCATATAAAAATAGGACAATTAAATCTAACTGTGAGAGAACACACAATGTTATACACACACACACACACACATCTATCTATCTATCTATATCTATATCTATATCTATATCTATATATATGCCTTCCTGTTAAATTATATACCTGAAATTTACTGTATTTCATTAATCAATACCACCATAAAAATTAATTAATTAATTAATTAATTAAGACAATTATTTGTGGGAGGGATTATTGCAAGCAAATTTGAGGAGGAGAGTTGATTGCAAAGAAAAGAATCCTAGCTAGGGTAGTTCAGGTCTTTGAGAAATGGAGTTGTTCTTCCTGAGCTAAGAAGATGTGAATTTAGAGCCCAGAAAAATCCAGAGATAAAACATTCCTTTGCTCCTCAAGCCTCATCCTCTGGCTACTTTCTTTGCCCTGTCCCTTATGCTTCCAGTTCATTAAATTGCTATGCTTTTCCTGCCTCTATATCTCTGAGCTCTCTTCCTAAAATTCTTGTCCAAACTTTTATGGTTTTCTGGACAATTTTTGAAACTTCACTCAAGGGTCACCTCTTCAATAATGCCTTTTCTAAGTCCAACCTCAAGCCTCTTGAGCCAGTCCTGCATCCTGCACATATTTCTTCAAGGACCTATCTGCACATCCATACATATTTAGACTAATTATGAGGCCCTGCTCTTCTTGAGGCATATGGTAAGTGGACAATAAATGTTAGTGAAATGAAGAAATGAAGACTGCAAACTTTGTCTCTAGGCAAATGGAAACAGTTATTATGTTCCAGGAATGAATAAAGACAAAAGTGAGAAGACAGGCTATGAAACAATATTCTGTAAGGGGAATAGTGTTCTTTTCCACATGAGAGAGAAGTAAAATAATTCAGCAATGATCATTGCAGAAAAAGAGTAGCGATGAATATTTGAAAGAAAGACTTCGGAGTTGGGAAGAGCAAATGACCCACAAAGGTAGCAGGGGAATCTCTTTCTTGAGAAAGAATTCCATGCTGTTCTTTATTCCTTGGTTGATGGTGATGGCCAGGCACAGCTGAGCTAGCCAGCCGGAGAATGGGTGGGATTTAGGAAGGTCCTTTGAGTAAAACTCTCTTCTCTCATTCTGGCCTAATCTAATTGAAGAGGCCAGATTGGTTGGGGAAGACAAAACCACCCAGGCAAAAAGAGTCAAATATGCTCAGCAAATATTGGCTGTGCTCATTTACTCTTCATTGGCCCAGTACCCCAAAGGTAGGGAAAGAGAATTCCAGTCCAGAAAATATAATTAGTCAGCCTGCTGGTTTGGGCTCTAATTTAATCTGGGCAGCTGTGCCAGGAGCCTGTATTAGCATGACACTGGGAGGCGGAGAATATAATTACTGAGCAATGGAGAAGGGGAGGAGAAGTGGGATGGTGACTGGTTTGTTCCTGAATTGGAGGATGGGGCATAGGAGGGAGGCTGATGTCAATGGAGAGTGAGGATTCCCCTGGGAGGAGGAAATAGGAAAAAGGCTTCTGTCGGTGGATGGATGGTGACTTTAATTTGGCTTTTGAGAAATTACATGTGTGGCGTGCAGGGGTTGTGTGTGTGTGTGTGTGTGTGTGTGTGTGTGTGTGTGCACGCGCGTGCTGATGTGTGGGGAGAGAAGGCTTTGTAGCTAGGGGCTAGTCCACTCTGCATGACAAAGGTGAGATTGAGAGGTGATGGATGGGCCTTGTGGGTTACTCTGAGGGAAGGATGAGGGACTGTTGGAGCAGGTGATGCCTGAATTCTGGACAGATATACTCAGATAGTTCAGTGGGTCTGTCTAAACAAGGAAAGCAAAATAAGGTTTTTAAATTTGCGCACTCGTTATCTCCTTCTTGTCACAGGAAAGAAATATGACTAAAAGGATACTTCTTAGGTGATTTCATTGATACCAAAAAGCTACCAGCTACTAATTTTATCTCCAGGTTTGTTCTGTGCTGGACTCTGGGTTAAGCAGCTTATACTTTATCGTTATAAATAGTCCTTATAAATAACTCAGCAAAGTGTTGGTATTATAATTCCTAATTAACAACTGAGGAAACTGAGGCTCAGAGATGTAATTAAATACAATGTCCACAATCATACAGCTAGTATGTGTGGCAGGTATGATTCAAATCCAGGCCTATCTGACCCTAAACACTGTGTTAATAACCAGCAACACAAAATAGGTCTTATCCTCTCCACTTACATATGGGGAAAATGAAACTGGGAGTCGTGACACTTGCATTAGCTCAAAAAGTGAGTTAACATCACAACTAGAAATAGAACTTGGATCTCAAATAATACTACCCTCCTGCATAGAGGGCATAGAGGGGCAAGAAGATATTATTTACCAGGATAAGAACTGATATCTTGAAAGAAACAAATAACCAGTTTTCCTCACCCTCAACTTAATGCTCTCTTAACTGTTAAGAAGCATGATAATAACAGTAAAATTCTTTGCTTGCTCACTTTGTGCTAGGTGGTATACCAAGCTTTACACTCCCATGCTTTGAGATGGGCACTATATATTGTCCCATGTTATGTGATTAGACTAAGACTTCAAGTCTGCGCAGCTCACTCAAACTCAAATCGCTGGTTAATGACAGAGCAGAGATCCAAATTTGGACATTAAGATCCAGTTCTTAATCACTATCTCCCTGTGAAGCACACTGCTCCTTCGGGCATCCCTTCCCTCTGTCCAAGATGGATCTGCCATGAAGTGGCATAAAACTCCAAAGATCCACATAAATCTTTTCTTATGTCAAGCCTGAGCTAGTCCCACTCATATTTTAGCCTTTATTTTTGGGAGCTGGAAGATATGTATCTATATGTTGGGGATCTTTTTCCTTACTTTCGGTGTGGCTTTTAACTTTTCCCCTCTGGACAAGGGCCTACAAAATTGTTCCCTGTCCTATCCTAGGGGCTTCTTGTCTTATAAGAAAGACATAGAGCAGAGGCCTAGTTCTTCCTTTTCTTTTGCACTTTGATGGTTTTTTACTCCTTTAGCACTGTTTTTTCCAGGCAAAGACCACCCTTTGGGGCCTTGAGAGCCACTGGGAATAAGAAGGGGGGGGAAGCCAGCTTTCTCTTCCCAAAGGAGGGAAAGAGAGAGAGAGAAAGAGAGAGAGAGAGATTATGCTCATAGGGCCTCTGGAAAATCAAGCTAGCTAGAGGAGATAGCCCTTCCCTCCTGCCTAGCCCTGCTTGCTCAGCTGCTCAGCACTTGCCCTGTCCCCAAAAGTGGGTCTTCTCTAGGGTTCCTGCCAATCTGTTGGGCCCTGTCAAAAGGAACCAAAAAGGGCACAGATGTGCCCTGCAATCTGAAGCCTGCAGGCACCCATGGATGGCTCCACAGCCATGTCCAGGAAGCCAGAAGAGGCACCTTGATTTCACAGGTCCCCTACCCTCGGCCTCCTCCACTACTATAGCTTTTATTTCTTCTGTCTTTTCCCTCACTCCCCCAAACTCTCTCCCACCTCCTCAGAAGAGCACACATGCTATAATTAGAAAGAGCTTTTGATTGAATTCCAAAAGCTTGGTTTTGCCACTAGTTGTATGGGCAATAACGTCATCTAAAATGAGACAAATGGTATCTGCTCTATATTTACAACAAAGTTGTGAGAATGAGAGGAAAATATATATTAAGAATCTGGTTATGTCAGTCACTGAGGCAATGACAAGGGTTGCTCTTAGTTTTGTCGCAATTAATGGTATTATAAAGCAGCAGATATGAAACAGTTTTCAGAATCAGACAGATCAGAGATGAACCCTTGACTTTCTACTGAGACTGCTGGAACTCGTTCTCCTCATTTCTTCATTGGGAGTACTAATGCTTCTTTGAAGGGCCACTATGAGATTTCAGTGAGGGGATGTATAGTAGAACACCAGGAAGAGAGGTAGGTGGGGAGTAGGAGCTTAATACACATTTGTCCTCTCTCAGGTTCTAACGTTCCCCAAATCTAATCCAAAGCTGTAGGCCCCTGTGCTTATAGCTGTGCCTTGCACAAGGGTGCTGCCCAAGGGGACAAATACAACCAGGGCACGTGCTCTACTGGGCTGCACTGGCATGGAAGAAGCGTGGGTTTGTTTGCCCTCCAATCTACCAAGATTGTTATGTGCTGGATTCAAAAAGATTTGATAAAAGAGCAAAAGATTTTCTGAAGCAGATTAGGACTCCAGTACCAGAATTCCATGCAGAAGGAGTACAATGCCTAGGAGTTCAAAATAGTGCCATCACTCTCACACACACAGAAACACACACACACACACACACATACACACACACACACACACACGTCCACATCTTCCAGAGTGATATTTCTAAGCAAGTCTCTGAATATTCCCTGCCCTACTCTGTATAGTTTTGATATATTTTTGACTGTCCATTGTTAAGAAAATAAAATACTAATCCTAGGAGGTAAAAGTTGAAAACCTGATGAGGAATAGGATATTTACATAGTTTCAAAATATTTGAAATCACTTATTAATTAGAAAGGAAAATGATAACTTTACAGTAAGAAACAAAAAGGAACGAAAGGAGAATACTTTCTATTACCAATGATGGGAAAACCGACACCATGTCGGGATACAACATCACATTCATAATCCTGACATCGCCTAACCCAAGTTTAACCTCATGGAACTGCAAATAAACCAATGCGAGGGGCACTCTACGGAAAAGGGCTATGCTCTTCACTGTCATGAAAGATAATGGAAAGCTGAAGAACAGTTCCAGTAAAAGAGGCAAGAGACATGAATCTGGGTGCAATGTGTGATTCTGCACATTATTGGGAAAACAAAATTTGAATAAAGTAGATTAGATAATAATAATATAGATTAGATAATATTGCAGCAATGTTAAATTTTCTGATTTTGATGACTGTATGTGTAACTATAAATCGTTGTCCATGTCTTTAGGCAAAAGGGCGTAAGATCCGCAAATTATTCTCAAAGGTTCAGAAAAAAAATAGACTGTGTGATAAAACAAAATTTTAACAATTGTAAATCAGGGTAACAAGTGTACCAGAATTCTCTTTACTCTTCTTACAATTCTTCCATAAGTTTGAAACTATTTCAAAAGAACGATTTACCAAAGTTCAAACCCCAAAGTATGATATTCAAAGATTTCTTGGATCTAACCTCAAACTGCCTTAACAATCTTATGTTCCACTCATTCTTTATTATTAAACTCACATTACAGCCATATTGAGCTACTCAGTTTTCCCCAAACATACAAAACACACCCTCTATTTTCCACCTGCCAGGACAGCCCTCTTTTTACTCTTTTTTTTTTTTTCACTTCTTTTTACTCTTCAGCCTTTTGAAATCCTACTCAACCATGGACATCCTTAATAAAAATTAACCAATCTAAGGAAGAAAGCCTCATTTACCCACTTAACCCCTAAATGCATCCAGTTTCCTCCGTTAATTCATCAGTTTAGATTAGGTCAACCTTCTCAACTAGGGGCTGGTCTCAGATTCCACCTGAGTAACCGCAAGCCGAACTTAGAGAATGGGTAGAGGCTGCCACCTGGTGGCTTTAGGAATATATTTGTTTGAAAAGTGTGACAGGTTTGCAGAATGGGAAAAGTCAGGACACAGCTTCTGCTCAGTCTCATTCAATTCATCTGTGGATTATAATAGTCACTTTATAGATTGTTTTGAAGACTAAAGTTAAGATATATCAATTGTTTTTCAGAGTATTCACTCAATAATTGGTAGCTAGTATTATTAGAAACATACACTACTATACTGGAAAGAACTTTAAAGACCATTTATTTTCATTTCATCGTTTTTTAGTTAAGGAATCTGAAATTCAGGAGAGACACAGGGCAAGGCCTTAAGGACAGGCTTTTTGACTCCTCCTTTCTTTACCGAAGGTAGGTCAGAAGAAAGGAGATCATTATAAGTGTAGCAAAAAAAAAAAAAAAAAAAAAATGATAGTATGTAATTATACAACACATTAATCTCATTCATACCCTCCCTCTCTTTTACTCCTACTTTTCAAGGTAGGCCTGGCAAGCTGCTAGTTCCAAGTAGGTAAGGGCAGGAGAGGACTCCAGAGGAGGGGAACGTTCCCTCTGTGACGAAGGGGGAGGATGCTGGTGGCAGGGCAGGTGCCTGTGAAAAACGAGATGCTTCCTCTGCTGAGGTAGACTGATTTGCCTTTCGTAGTTCGGGTGCTTATGCTTCAGTTTCAGTTTTTCTTGTGAGTGAATCACTTCCTATAGGCTTCTCTCTCTGTGCCGCTCTCAGGTTCAGTCACTCTTCTTACTTCTCCTCCGCCTCTTCCTCCTCCTTTTTCTCTAAACCTAACGGAAACGAACTCTCCCCAGAGCTGGGACTCCTATGCACACCAAGCACTGGGGTTGACGCGTCTGCCACTGCCCCTGCTGCTGCGCTCCCGCTGATCAGAAGGTGACAGTTATCCCACTTCCTCCGATTAACTGACGCTACACGGATTAACACACAACACTGATGAGACCTTTTAACGTCTTCCACAAATCCTGATTTGTTCTCCTCCGGTCCATCACTGGGTTCTGCTCCACACCCTTCCCCGCCCCTGTGTCCACTCTGCCCTCCAGGGTCTCTAGTCCACAGTGGCTGAGGAGTGCAGGCTAACTTTGGTGGGACGGACTAGGAGCTTCAGGGCTTCCTTTGTGCAGAGATAAGAGAGAAGGATGTAGGCGTAGAAAAGAGCCAGCCCTTCCTCCAACCTATTCTGTTACCTCCTGCTCCTTTCTCTCTGTAACTCAAGTTTCCGTGTTTCGCTTGCAAATCCTAACCTCGCACTCCCTTGCATTTTTTCTGCTTATACCAACTCTACAGCAGCCTCCACATTCTATCTGATGTGGCTTTTAATGCCTTTTTTAAGACTTTAGAGTGCTGGACCGAAAGACCCTAATTTTTAATGTTTCCCTAATCCTCAAGGTCACTAACACCCTGGCACTTGCTCCATATTTTCTCTAAACTTCACCCACGTTAAATACTCTTTCACCAAAAATCTTTATTGCTTTTCTGCCAATTTCTTTATTGCTTTTCTCCCAATCTCCTACCACTAATTATGCCATTGTTATGAGTGTTTATTTTGTACCAGGTACCTGGTATAAAGAGAAACCCTACCTGAAGCCCTCTTTTCTTCTAATAAAGATACTAAGCTAAAAATTATTCCACATTTCCTGTTCCTCAAGTCCATCAAGTTGTTCTAGGTCAAGTCCATTGGATTGTCCTAGCACCAAAAGGTTGCTAACCCCAATCCTACTAAATCCTCAGACCCTTCCCCCTCTATTGTACTTATTTTCATATCCTATGAGCCCCAAGCTCTGTCCTCCTCAACGGTCACATAAAAACACTGAGTTCTCAATGTGTGAATCACATTTGAGACCCCAGAGAGGTCCTATGCTTCTAAATTAAACAGGCTTACTCACAAAAAAAAAAAAAAAAAAAAAAGATAGAAGTAGGCTCACCAGGCAATCAAACAATCCTGTGTTTAAATCATGGAGCATGATGCAAGGCGTGAATGTCATTATTTAATTTACAGAAGACAGAACTGAAGTGGCTGTAGTAGAAGACAACTTTCCCAAAAGAAATTTCCTTGTCATGCTCATTTAAAAAATAATAATAATAATACATTTGGGAAATACAAACTCTTTCTGGAAGAGTCACAATTCATATCAGCTTATTAAAAGTTTCAAGAAGTTGTACCTTAAAGAATCAACTTTGTCTTTTGTTAACCACGTATTTCCCAAAATTATTTCTTCACACTAAAAAATAAACCCTCTAAGGAATAGTATTTTATATAGTTTCTCTTTTTAGCTCCCTAGATCTAGCTTATTTCTGACACTTAGAACATAACCAATAAAATACAACTTGAATAGAATTACAATTTCAGATCACTAAAAGAGTACCCTCTGCAGAGGCCTGTGACAGATAGCTCTTCAGTTCTATTAGACTTAAAAATAGGGAAGATATAGAAAAATAGAAGGAAGAACTTTCCTGCAATTAAGTTGAGTGAATCAGGAGAATGAGTTAGAAAAGTCAGCAAATCTCATTTCTTAGAATCCTTTACTTCCAGAACATAGAAGCAGAGAGAAGAACAAGATGACCTTGGTGGCCCCTTTTCTGTCTAGAGAAAGTTGGGAAAACCTTTAATTAGTTAAATTATGACCAAGATCTCTCTTAGGATTCTGTCCACTCTCTCTCCCTACTTCTGAGCCTTTGGTACAAAAAGGACACAAATTCACTCAAACTTTCCCATCAGCTATTTGAAGGAAAAGACTCAGTGAAAAATGAGTGTTTGCAAACCCCAGAGCCCGTGAAAGGAGAAAGTTGAGAAATGAAATGAAAGCAGATCACTTGCATCTGGGCCCGGGCAGAGGGGCCCAGCTGCTTGGCCCAGAGCAGAGGCTGTGAGCAGCATCTTCTCCGTCATGGGACATCCTCTCTGGGCAGCTGTCCTGGCTCTGCCCCAGGTCTGGCTGGGCAATCTGCCAACTGAGCTCACCCTCCTGTAGCTTCAGAACTCACGCACGCCGCCCCCCTCCAGCTCATCTGTTCTGATGGACACATTCATGCTTAGAAATTATTCTTATCAGTGTTATCAGGTTATATGTCTAGAGGTTAATATCATTCAAAATCAGTTTTTACTTGGCTTTGCAGCAGACAAGAGTTTTTCTAATGTATTCTCTATTACTTTTATAAGGATTTCTTACCAAGGATCTGTCACTAATATTTTCATTTTCCATAATAAACCATGCATAAAATAGTGTGTGTTCATGTTATAGATTTCTAGAGACAAGAGAATCTTAGAAAACATTTTTCTATTTGTCAGAAGAGGAAACTAATATCAAGTGAAATTAAGTGACTTTCATATAGGGAGTGTTAAAGTCAGAAGGCTTACTTACTCTCAGTTCAGTGTTTTACTAAATTCCATAAAGCACGAAGGAGGGCACCCTAGAATGACAAACTGGCCATGTAATGAGGTGCTAAACTGCTGAATCGCATAGATAGTAGAGCTAACTCATCACCTCATTTAGTATAAGTGTTGTAATTTTTAACTAGGGGGAGGGGGCAGGAGATGAACAAAATATCTCATAAAAAACCTTCCGAAATCCTGAACCGCATTTACACAAAAAGGGGAATTGGTTAAGTTTTCAGGACATACATGAAATATACCATCAGACAATTTCACGATGTCAATGATATAGAGGCACTTAATGTTGTCAAAGGAGGGAAGGGTAGATGAGAGAATGAGCGAGAGACAGACAGACAGACAGACAGAGACAGAGACAGAGAGAAAGACTCTACATTGAGAAAGATTTACAAATAGGGAAAACACAGCAAAATGGAAGGAAGAACTTTCTGGACTTCCTTCTCCTAGAAATCATATAGCCTTCATCCTTGACTTTCAGCAACTGCTTATAGAGAAAAAAAAAAAAAAAAAAAAAAAAAAAAAAAAAAAAAAAAACCTTTTTTTTGAAAAATAAATCGAAATAGCAATTTTTTAAATTAACAAAAAAAAACTCTAGAAATTTGCTTGTGAAATGTCTTCTTTAATGAATGAGGTCATTTTGATAGATATAGAAATACGGCATGCTGGAAAAAAATTTGAAAGTGTGTATTAAAGAGCCTTTAAAAAGTAACTGTAATTTGTCACACATTTACCATGAGTTATTCCCTGTACTGAAAACTCTACATCTCTTTATTCTACAGCCTACAGCTTTCGACACCCCCGTTAGGGAGATTATCCCCATTTTGCAAAGAAATTGAGGTCTAGAGATGTTAATTAATGTGTCCAGGACTACAGAGCCACCTAGTGCCAGAGCCTGATTGTAAAGCCTACTCTCCTAACCATGAACCTACCAGAGTTTATCAAAATGTTGGCATTTTGGTGAAGACAATTATTCCGTATGCTGAACAGTCTTGTTGTGCCTTCAGAGACATTCAGTTTCTCTGGTCGTCTGGCATTAAATAGCAAGAGCAGCTTCCTATGCCCCTAAAGATGAAAACGCCCTCACATATTTACAAACGCCTTCTGCAGGTAGTGCTCTTCCTATCACCAACACACTGAAAATAATTGTTAAGGAAAATACTGAATTTCAGAAAGTTAGGGTTAAATTTTTTTTGAGTGTTTTATTAGTTTTGTTTTTGTAGTTAATTTGTACAGAAAAGAATAGTAATAAAGAGACCAAGAGAGGAAAAGACTAGGTTTTTTACTTGACGTTGAGGTAATTCTCAAAAAAAAAAAATCATATATTTAGCACATACTATATACTGGAAAATATGTTAGACATTTCATCCCTACATATAAATGAAAGTGTTGTATTTGTGCGTGCGTGTGTGTGTGTTGTGTGTGTGTTTGTTAAAGAAAGAATGAAATTTTTACTCATCCTATCCTTGAAGAAAGCAATGTTTAGAGAACTTAATTTGCTGAGTGAGAATTTTATTTAGGCTTCTTTCCACCATACTACTGCTCTACTGTGGCTATCTAATAAAGTTGTTCTATTGGCAATTAGAAATGGAATTCGAGAACACAGTAAAAAGAGATCCAACTGTAGTTATAGTCCAAAAAATTATAAATAAAAGAATGAACAGGTGAAAATCAGTCACATTTAGCACATTAGAGGTGTGCCTTGTACAATAAATATTGTGATAAATATTCATAAGTAAATCACACAGAAAATGACACAGAGTAGGATAAAAAAAAAAGTGAGATAGGAGATAGCTGGAATGGTATAACATCAAACAAATGAAAAAGAAATACCGTTAGCAGGTAATGGAGAAGTGGGGAGAGGGACAGTCAACCATGCTGAATGCTAGTCAGGGTGAAGTGATTGAGGCATAGAAAAAACTTTTTGAATTTAATAGGCTTCTTGGAACTAAAAGCCAATAAGTTGAAGACATTTCTAGGGTGCGGAGGATTTTTAAAAATCAAGTTTTAAAATTTTCTTGAGAAATCAACCATTTACTTTAAAAAAGAAAAATTTTGAAGTGGTTTGAACATAAAAACAAAGTGCCAAAAAGTCAACCTGGAAAAAGAAGTGGCTTATGATGGTATACAGTACTTGAAAACAAGCTTCTGGAAAATTTACCAGAGTTGTGAAAACAGATCCATTTTTGGCTCAGAGCCCTCTTAAGTCTGTGATAGGGCTGTAGGCATCTTCTCTGAGATAAATGTGAGTTAGTTTTCTAGAGAGAGCTTTACCATCATTTTAGATACCTCCCCTCCTGGGGACAGCAGGATTCTAGTTATATGGAGTGAAGACTTTCCTATACACCCATGGTTACATAAGGTGTACCTCTCCTTTAATAGAAAAAGATCCCCTGTTGTTTTAGAAAGACAGAGGCAGCTCTCTGACGGGAAGGGCTCACTATGGGTGAGCTCAGTGACTTCAGATACTTTGTTCTTCAGTCAGTCGCCTGAGCTAGAGCAAAGGATGTGGCTGGGTGGGAGGCGGAGACTGTGCATATGTGTAACTCTGTGTGTGTTTTCTCATTTCCGCTTCCCCTTTCAAGCTGGCAACAGCAGTTTAATGAGGACAGAGAGAAAGGTACAATATGCAATATGATATTTTCTCACTGTCCTCACTTCAATCCCACTACCTGGGAAGGGCTTGTCCCAGCTCTGATAGCCGCTTTGCCTCAGACTCAGCTCTCTACCAGCAGACAGGTGAGTGCAACTTCCGCCTCAATTTTAAGACTGTATTAATTTAGGATGGTGCTGGAAGACAGGAGGAAACTGAGCAGAGAAAAATCAGGCTGTTGAGAAAAGGGAAAAGTCAGGAGAAAATATCCCACACCCCTGACTTCAACCTTAAAAAATTTGTCATTGTGCCTCTCAGAATAAGAAGGTTCCTTTACTTTCTTTTTTCCTTCCTATTACTAATGGAGTATTCATTCTAGGGTCAAAAAACATGGATTCCTTTGATGACCTGAATTAATATGTAGGAATTCTTCATCTTTCTCACCTGAGAAGTTTCTCTCTGTATCTTGCTGTACTCACTTTTGTCGTAAATTAAATCTGATTCTAAACTTTGAAACATTCTCCAGGAAAAAAAAGTTTTTTAGCTTCATTGCAGGTCTTGTTCTAGCATCCATAACAATGACTATTGGGACTATCTTGCCTAAACCAATTTTGATTTTTGTGGGTATTAACTCTTTCTTCAGATGCCATGGAACAAAGCTATCGAGGAGGTAAACTACAGCAAGATATATTAGGGTTACATGTGAAGAATTTACACAATTAGACAATAGCAGACCAAATTAACTAGAAAGCTCAAGATAGATAACTATCTGTCAGGGTTGTTTTTCAGGCTACCCATCTCAGAGATGGGTATAGAAATATGTTGACCACTCAATGACCTACATAATCCAGGGGTGAAGGATGGATTCTGGGCTCCTCCAGTGGTAGCTAGGTTGAGCATGTCACCACCAACATAAGTTTTGGGGAGGGGAAGGGAGGGGAGTGGAAAGATCCACTACACTGGGGTTTTCCCATTTCCCTGTTGTGCTACTGAGCTCACCAGTGGGTGGAGGAGAAGAGGTAGGTGCCCAATGCAGAACAAGGACAAGATAAAAGAGCCCCTAAGAAGTGGCTTGATAAGACATGAGGATTTGAAAGTACTAGTGACTCTGTCTACCACAAATGTCCCTGTAGAGAGGCCAAAGGACTTTCTAGACAGTACATAGCAGTGCCAAGGATAGGAGGTTCGAGGCTTTCAACTCATGTGTCCAAACTTTAGATTTAACGGTTGTTAAGCTCAAGTGATAATAGCTAAAGATCTGGTGTGATTCTTCTATAACATGAAGCATTATTAGCTAGAGGGTAAGCCAGGTTTATTGTCCATCTCTATATATTATCAAAGATAAGCTAAAGATATTACAAAAGGAACAGAAAGAGATCTAACAAATAATTTCTTACCAACAGACATGCCAGGAAGTTTAGAAACTCTTTCCAACCACACTAAGAACACTGTCTCATAATTCCATTGCTCCTCTGAAAGTTAGATGAAATCCTGTAATTAAGCATTATGTAGTAGCCATAGAGACCCAACACAGCCATTTTTAGTTCAAGGTTCATGATACATATTCTAATAGAGAATTGGGAGGAAGTTTGGTCCACCTCAGATCATGATTCACAAGATCCACTCTGGGCTACAGGAAGGGGAAAAGACCAGACTTTTACTTCTACTTCCTAACTGACAACTGTTCTGTTTCTCACCTAAAGGACAAGACCTACGATACCCACTGTAATCTGTGCCCTACCCACACCCAGGCCTAATGCAGAAAGGTATAAACACAGATTTTGAGAAGAAATGGTTCAGATATTGTGAAAGAAAAAGAAAGAAGAATAAAAATGAATACATGAGGGAAAGAGCTTCATTACCAAGGAAACAAAATAAAGAATTAAAGATATGAACTCACAGAACTAACTTGATCAAGAAATCTGCTCATTCTCCCTCCTGTCTCTAGACTATTTGTAAATCAGTACAGGTGAACTGACGTTTCATATTCTTGATGTCTTTAGAGCTCACCCAGATGAAAAAAAAAATTAGTGTCTCCTGACACGGAGAGCATAGGATTACTTTTTTCCAAACGTACAACTTTAATATTTCTTGTAACAGTTTACAAGCCTTCCATAAAATTCATCCACATCATGGAGGTGAAAGTAAGGAAGAAAGGGAAGGAGAGAGAAAGAGGTCTTAGACAGCCTTCTTTCAGTATTTATTTAGCTAAACTCATTTTTGGAGAGAGGGGGTGAAAATGGAGGGGGAAAGAGTTATATTGATAAATCAGCATTTTTGTTGGTGTCATTTATCAAATAACATCTCCCTTTTTTCCGTGAAATAGATTGAAATGCTCCCTTAGATTATAGAAGTCTCAGAATGTTCAAATGTGATTCTTAGGGTAATTTTTGTTCTGACGATCTTACAAACTGCAGTAACATGACAGGATTCGAAATTAGATATTTCCTATCTATGAAGACATGTGAGAGGATGTTACAGGTGGGGTATATAGAATGGGGGGAGGGGTAGTCAATGTGGCTTAAAATGGAGTTTGTTCCATCTACAAACAAAAATGTTGGCTGCCCTATGATTTCCCATAGTCCTTTTCAATGGCGTTGATGTGTGTCTTGATGGTGAATGCGGATAGGATGCAAAAGTTCTTGTGGGCCCCATCGTGGAAACTCCGTTTCTTCCTTCTCTCCTCCCACGCTTGTTTTCACTCTCAGTCCCATTTCATAGGCACTGCTTAGGGTGTAAGAACAACACAGACAGAAGAGAAGAGAGATATGTCTGATCCATGTCCCTGCAAGGCCTAGAGTACTAAAGGATAACCTGGGTCTGGATCTTAGAAACCAAGAGTGACAGGAAGAAGGCTGTCTGACATAGAGGAAGAAAGCACGCACCTGGGACTCAGAATTCATGAGTGTGAGTTCCATTTATAATCATTAATATTCTGTGCAACTTCAGATAAGCCTTTCTCTCTCTCTCTCTGTGTGTGTGTGTGTGTGTGTGTGTGTGTGTGTGTGTGTATAAAGTTATATATATATACAGATATATAACTTTTTCTTTCTCTTCCAGTTTCCTCAACACAAAATGAGTGACCAGGATTAGATGATCTATCCAATCCCTTTAGACATTAAGTAAGAATGCAGGTTTCAGTTATTGATTATTTTTTGTCTGTGTTTAACAGCAACATCCCTCTCTCACCATCTGGATTTTATACATGCTAATGTATCCCACTGCTCACTCCTTTCTTTCCTTATTCCTGAAGACAGTCCAGCTTTAGTGAATGGCTTAGACTGGGGGAAGATTAATAATAATAACTATCATTTATTAAGCACCTCCTTTATACATCAGGGACTTAATATATATTATCTTATTTTAACTTTCAATAACTCAACAAGTTTGGTATGTTATTTGTTTTACATATGAAAAACTTAGTTTTAGAGGGGCTAAGTAATTTTACCAAGGACATGTATAAGTAGACAGACTTATTCCGAACAAGGCTTACTCTAATTCCATGGCCCATGCTCTTTCTATAGCTTTCCTTTTCAAGAGTTTGCCATTCTTATTGAGCTCCTTAAAAATATTCCCATGGTGAGATATCTGTAAGCAGAGCTGATATTTAGCAGGTACAAATTGGTAGGCCCACACTAGTTGTTAAAATATTAAAATATGTCCACACCAAATTACTATAAATATCCATTGCTCCAAGCCCTTTGAGTGCCCATGACCAACCCTGGTACTCCAGCCCTCCCAAAAGATTCCCCAGATCTAGCACCCAAAACTCAGTGCCATACTAGCCTTGCACTCATGTGACATAGCCACGGGCTGTGACTGGTGTCAGCTCTGATTGATCTGTGTCATCCCATCAACAATGTTAAATGGTCTGAATGCCACAACAATCTAAAAGTAATATGAATTTCCAGGCAGACTTTCCTCTGGGCCCTGGCTGCTAACTCTCTCTGTAAGCCTGAGGAAGCCAATGCTGCTTCATAACCTTCCAGTTGGAGTCAAAAAGGAAAACTATGTTAATCACCAAACAAAGCAACACTTCCTTCACTAAGCCTGTCACAAAGCCAAGTATAAATTATTTTTGGCTTATGTCGCCTTTTCTATACTAACCTGTAAAATGGAGAGTTTGTGTAGCATGTGAAATGGAAATTTTACTAAAACAGTTCCTCCTTTCCTTTATCCCAAGTTACATTTACCGCTAACACGTGGGTGGTGATCTTAGGTTATTTTCTTATTCTACTATTACTGGAAACACTGTACAACTCAAGGCAGAACAACCCGAGTTTAAATCTCAGCACTACAAGATCAAATATATGTCCTTGGACAAGTCACATATCTCTTTGAGCTTCAGATAATATTTACCTCAAAGGTGATTGTCAGGAGTAAGTGAAGTTGTTTGTTGGAAGGTTTTAAATATAAGGTTCTCTATACATTTTATGATATATTATGAGTTATGATGTGTACCTATTGCTTTGACTTGTTTATGTTAATATATAGTGAAGCTCTGACTATATTCCTGAGAAAACAGAGCCTGGAAGTATGTGGTATTCTCAGTGTAGTAACAATAACATACCCATAAAAGTTTTCTCTGCTATGAAAGTTACTGCTTCTGCTGATGATTTTTTGTTTAAAAATATTCATTTAAAAGCTCTTAACCAACTCCCCAGTATTAAACCACTAGAGATGATTTCTCTTGTCTCACTTTAATCCTATCTGCTGCAATTTCTGATTTTAACTATAACATCCTCAGAAGAGAGAATTCTCTTGTACTCTACATGGTTGTAGTCAAATTCCAAAACACTCGACAGATTGTGGAGAAATATTTGGGGAGTGAACCTTTAGAAAAATGTAGGGAAGAGGAAGGACAAAGGGCTGTAAATGATGGCCAAGGGAAAAATAAGGCTTTGGAGTGATTCAGACAAGTAGCAATATAACCACGGGGTAGTTTTTTTCTTGTGGGTTTATTTGAAGGGGGTAGTAGTTAGTAGGAATGTCAGAGAAAAGATATTAGCTGGCTTCAAACTTCTATCCTTACAGAAGGTAGATTAAATATATTGTTATAATATAAATCAGCATCGAGAAAGATGGTACTCAGATTCCAGAAGGAACTTTTGATCAAGGAATGAAAAATTAGAACAGAAACTCTAGGAAACAGTTTGTAAGATAGGAAATTTTGATAGTTTAATCTTATAAATTCAGTCAGACTTGTATGAGCCCTATATCAACAAAGGTTGACATGACTATGCCTCAAGCCTTTTTCTTCTTCACTACAAGGTATACAAAATATATATATTAGGATTTGAGACCATGTGAAATGTCAGGAGCACCTGTCCTATGACATATACTAGATAATGATTATTTTTCAGGATCAGTACAATTCTTGCTCCACTGCAGACACAGCATTTACTGAGTCCCTTCTGTTGTCAGGTATTGTGCTAGGCCCTAAGATAGGCTTTAGGGGACAAGTTACAAGGAGTGGTAGATAATGAAGAGAAAGGTAGCCACTTATCTCTTGATAAATAGGGTGCGAGCATGTGTGCCAGTTGCTAGAGGTGGGTAATAGAAAGAAGATGACTTGAGTTGGCCTTCTAAAGGTAGGTAAAACTTGTTTGGGTAGAAAGGAAGGTGAGTAAAGCCATATAAGCTAAAGCAAAGAAGCAGAAAAATGTCAAGAAGTGCTGGAGCTGAGGGAGCAATATCTGACTGACTCACACTCATTTTGGTTCCTTCTCAGCCTCCCTCATTCAGGCTCACCACTTTCCTTTGTTGTTAAAGTTGGAAGTCTAGGAATCTCTTAAGTCCCTGTTAATATGAAAGAGAATTTGCTAAATGAGAAGTAACTCCAGAGGACACTGGACCATTTCCTAATTCTTACAGAGAAAACTATACAAATGCATTTTTTATAGGTTATTATTCCTACAAGTATTTCCAACTCGACTAGAATAAATTCATAAACATTGATATTGGCAGAAACATATACAACATTGAGTACCACCAATTCATGTTTTAGAAGCTAAAACCAGTGCCCAAATAGAACACTTAATTGACTTGCCAGAAGTCAATTGGACAAAAAGGTTAGAAGAAGGCCCAAGTCTCCTGATTCCTACTCAGTGCTCTTTCCACTGCACCAAACTCCACTGTACATGTAGGTGTATGATTTTGTATGACTTGTTTGGAGGAAATACCTCCGTATCCTTGTCTCTATTACAAGGGGCCATGAAACCTTCAAAGGTGCCATCTTGACAGTTGAGTGCACCCATCCTTCAATTCTTTCTAACACTCCCCCTGCTGATGTGCTTATTTGATAGTCATTTGCCACTTCCTCCAGATTTCCACAAAAAATACCCAGTTTCTTATCTCCCAACTGCTCAGCTTCCTCCTGTTACCACTAACCAGACAATTCTATTTCCCTATGCATCATAATATTGCGGTACTTGTAGTGTCCCCATTTAACACCCCGTGAACAGGTCTCTACAACCCAAGCATGGAAGAGATAAAGGAAAATTAATTTATTCAACTCCTTGGTCCCACACCCAGTTTGCCCCAGTTGAGAAAATTAGCTTAGATATATCTTGCACCTTTTATTTCACACTGGAGACCATTGTTGCTTTTTCAAGTGGAGAAATTATTTATTTCTCACCCAAATTGCTTAGAAATGGCTGTCATTCTCAATAGGCAGTATAGTCTTTAACTTGTCTATTCTTCTTCTTGTCATAACTATAATAACCACTTATTTGTAAGCCTTTCTTAAGCCTTGCGGATTTGGTTTCCATAGGCATTTTCCTTCAGGTATTTACATTAAGTAAAACTTTTGTGCATTGAACAGAATAGCAAATAGAAATTGTTAAGAAAATACAACTTCCGTTCGCCATTATGGGAACTCGTAAGTAGAAACGGTTGTATAATAACTCTCAAATTCACCCTCATTCTCCAACTCTCAGCCAAAAACATTTTTACACGCTTAGTAAACACAAAATTTTAAGCTTATAGTTATAGTTTTGAGGTTGATCTCCCTACGTGTGTCTATGACTCTGTAAGACACTGAGCTCCTATGGGGAATAGTCACCTACTAAATAGTCATTGATTTAGAGAATAAGTATTTATTAAGAAACTATGGCAGTGAGATACCCAGACAAAAACCTCTGTTTTCAGAGAGCTTATTTACTAATCAGAAGAGTAAACAATAAATTAAATTAACAAATAAAATATGTTAATGATAAGAACAACAAAGAAGAAAATCAAGAGAGGAAGGAACTCAGTGAAAAAAGACTACTGTAGCCTATAGAAGCCAGACCTGGCTTCATGGAGAAAGTTGGTTAACAGCTGAGCTTGGGAGGTTAAGTGTGCCAAAGGCTGAGGGAACGGAAGCGGGGAGGGAAGTAAAGAACATGAGAAAAACCTAGGGTTAAGGAAAAGAAACATTTTCAGGGGCAGACAGAAAATTAACTATATGAGTGTGACGTATTTTCAAATACGTGGGACTAACGTAGAATAGATTCATATCACTGAGGATGTTGAAACCCAGGTAAAGGCCTCCGTATACCATCTTAATTGCTAAGATTCTATCACTGTGCTAGGCTAGAGTGCCCTCATTGAGAAACTGAGATCAAAGAGAGGGACTGAATTTTCCATTAACATACCATTAACAAGTAGCAGATTCCCTCTCTCCTTTCCTTTCTCTCTCACTTCCTTTCTCCCTTCCTCCCTTTCTTCTTTTCTTCCTGCCTTCCTTTTAAATAGCCCTAAACTCCAAAAATGCTCTTCTCATGATCTGATGTGTTCTTGTGATTTAGAGAAAGTCCTTTTGCTATGGGAATTAAAGACATAGGTAAGACAGCCTTTGGCACATTTTTTCTCTGGGCTCACTGACACCAACCTATTAAATCTTTTAGAAATGCAGAACTAGGTAAATGAACTCTGATCAAGGTTTTTTAGACTGTTTTTCTAAAACCTTTCTAGTGGCAGTTTTATCATCTTTTTATCACCTCAAACAGCTCTGACCAAAAGACAAGTTATCTCTGTTACCCCTCTAGGTGGCTTCCCTATGTCAGAAGCTTAGTTCAATCACTTAATCTCTCCTAAAAGGTGCAGGCAGTAGACGAAGAGCCATATGCCCAGGGTTAACAAAAGTTTCATAGTGCCAACTGCTGTCTCTCCTTGGAGAAAAATATGTCTTAGGCTGGACTTGAAATAAAAGAATTGAGATCAGACAACAATAATTGTGTATTGTTTTTCTCTGTATATGCTTTATCTGTAGCAAGCAGAGGCATGCAAAACAATTTTATTACCCTAGGAATATGTTTTATATTCAGGTTGTTCTTTTCAAAAATAGCTATTTTAGTGCTAAAATTGTTGAATGCCTCACTAAAGATTTTGGTTTTAAAGGTTTGAGGAACAGGAGTGTCTAAAACCTGGCATTCTTCTTATTTTTTCCTTTTTTTTCTTCTTACTCAAACAGTTAAAAGTGTAGCTATGACGATGAAGCCGTTTATGGCACCTCCAGAGACCAGAGGGACAAGGCAGTGAAAGCAATGGTCCCACTTCCATTGACTCTCTGTCATGGGTCTTGAGTGTGGAAGACGGGAAAGAGGCAGGAGGACAGATCTACACCAATGAATGTCCATCAACCTCAAGTCTTTTTAAGCTCTATTTGGACAATTGAGTGATCTTCTCCTTTTTATTCCTCTTTAAATGAGAGACTAGTGCCATCAGAATTTACTTTTTGGAAGAATACAGAGCTGTTGATTAGGCAGTGCTAAATGAATTACAAGTACATTGACGAACTAGGGCATTAATGCATAGCTGTGGAAAAACCCATGTTGATGGTGTAGAAAGTGATGACCCTGAAGGTGGTAGCTGATAATCATTCAGGCGAAGTCTCCTTGTTTTTATTGTGGGATTTTTTTTTCCATTGAAAGGAATCCTATGTTGATGCTAATGTATAAAACAAAAAGACAAAGCAAAGGAAACTCAGAATAACTGAGTTAGAATGACATCATGGTGGTGGGACCTTCAACTTGAGATCTGGGACTTTTTCATATATCTTTTATGAGGATCAAATAAAGTAAATTTTCTAAATTTCAAATTTTAAAATATTGTAATTTCAATGGAAGATTCTCAGAGACAAAATTCTTAAATTAAAGAGAGATGTTTTCTAATACAGCATTTCCACTATCGTGAAAAATAGCGATTAAGTCAGATGAGCTTTCTCAATTCCTGTAAAGCATACGATGTTTTGAAGTTTCCGGACTTACTGATTTGAAAGATTTGCCCTGATATTTAGATTTTTCAGAGCATTCCTTTTTTTGGAAGATAGAGGAAGGGCTAGACATCTCTCCCCTCCTCCTGAACAGGCAGAAGGGTCATGCTTCTCTGTGCACAGCCGGGAAGATGGGAGGGTGGGGTGGGAAGACCTAGGGGTGGTTGTTTCCAAACAGAGGATAAGGAAGTACCACCCTGTTTCGACTCTCAGGACAGCCTCGCTGTGACGGGAGACCCTGAAGTCTGAACCAGAGCCATGGAGGGCTCCGTGCTGAGCCCTACTTCTTGGGAGAAGCGACGGGCCTGGCTCCGTCAGAGCCGCCACTGGCAGACACAGGTCCTGGAAGAAGAAGCTGCAGCTGCTCTGCAGGATGTCCTAGATCCTGAACCATCTAGCCTGGATGATGTTTTCCAGGAAGGTAAGAGGCAGTTGGGCATCAGATAGACTTCCACATTGTCTTGTGGTAGGAAATATGTAGCAGCAGGCATGGGTCTGCAAAGTGTGGGCAGTGGGTCCCTTGTTTAGGCTAGGCCCTCAAGGAAGCTCATTTTGTATGGATTACATGAGTTTAAGGGAAAGAGGGTAAAATAATACAAGATATGAATTATGTGAGAAAGAGACAGGCAAGAAAAAGAAAGAAGCACATTTTGCATCATCTTAAGGTGATGTCTGTAGGATTCAAGGCCAAGGTTCTCTGTGAATGGTTTGAGGTGTTTTATTTTATCTATGTAAGGTAACACTCGACTAGAATGCCAGGACTCTAGCTGAAACTCTGTCACTAACAAGCTGTGTGAACTTTGGCAAGTCACTCACTCTCCAAGACATATTTGTCTCATCAAAATAGTAGTAGTACTTTTTCTACATGCCTCTCAGCTTCTTTGGGGTTCAAATGAGACTACGGCCATCAAGTAAAAATTAAAATAAAAAAATAAAAAATAAAAAAATTCAATCTTATATAAATATAGGATGGTGCTTTTTGTTTTATCTTGTTCTCCCCCACCCCCCCCCACCTTGGGTTTTTTTGTTTGGTTGGTTGGTTGCTTGCTTTTTGTTTTGGTTTGGTTGGTTTTGGGGGCCTTTTTGAGAAGGATTCACTCCCATTCCTAAACTTTGAGGAAAAGAGAGCCGTGGGCCCAACATCCTCGGCATTTGCTAGGTTTCTGGGAGGAAAGGGGCAGAGAGGCAGAGAAGAACTATCCACTATGTTTATATATCACTATATTCCTCTCATATCTCAAGGAAATATTTTATGGGGTGAAAAGGGATTCACAATGTGGCTAACAAAAGGATAAACTTACAAAGGGGGTGAATTATAAAAAAGAAATTTGATTTCCTTTAGTTCTCCCAGTGATCCGATATCTGACTTTTCTAGGGAATCCAATCACCAAGATAGAAGACTGGCTGCAGGATTGTGGGTAAGTGCTGGAAATGCAATGGGGCTAATCATGGTTGATGGTTGGACATGCTAATAGGCACTGACTCGTGAGAACTCAGAAACAGAAAATGGGTTTGAATTGGGCTTAATGATTAGAAGTGAGATTTGAATTCGTGGTGGTGGGGATTCTAAGGGTTGGGGATGAGTGTGGGCTATGAATCAAGTGCAGCTCTGGGCTGAAACTAAATTGGGATGGAGATCCGGAGATATTGTCTGGATCTGGTCTAAAGCCAAGAATGATGAAAGTCTACAGCTATGGAGAATGTCTGGGCCTAGTTTCAGATCTCTACTCCATTTCTTTTCCCTTCAGACTGGAGTTCAACACTGTGTAACAAAAGAGGAGTTAGAAACCAATTGTTCTATAATCAGAGTAATTCACCACTGTATTGTTTATTTCTACTGCCGAACACAGGAAGAGAGGCTAAGGATTTACCCCAGTCATTCAAAACAGGGAAGAATTGGAGCAGATACTTCAAGACAAAATGTAGTATCTCTTTTCTCAGAAACACTTTAAAATGTGAGACCCGCACTCCATCAGCCTGTACCATTTCAGGCTCAGTCTACCCAGAGAGAGGGAAAGCTTCTGTAACCTATTTAAGCCTGATGATTTGTATGTTAATGAATTCTTAGAATTTACAACTCTTGCCTGCTCCTGATCGCCCCTCCAGGAATGTTTCAAGCTTTATATAGCCTTTAATCTAAACTCATCTATTAACATAACATAAATCCATCCTTGCTTATTTGGTAGGAAATAAATAGCATTAAATAATCCAAGGCTGTTTATTTAAACTATGTCCCAGAGGGTAATGCCAGAAAGGGTTTCTTTTGTTTTTGTTGTTTACAAAATGTATCATCCTTATTGTCCTAATCTGTTTCACAATTTAATGACTTCAGGGTCAATTAAGGATAATCAAAGTGTAGGGAAGTAAAGGAATGTAGGAACAGGAACATTTGCAAGTTTTGTTGTGTGAGAACTGCCCTAGGATTTAAAATGCTTCACTACATTTGTATAGGAGAACCAGTTGTGTCAGTCAATGTCTTTATCTCATTAAGTACTCTTGAGTCTTACCAATTCACAACAACTATTGACTGTGCATTTGCTAACTGACTATCTAAATGGTCTAGAGGCATGCCAAGTAGTTTAAAATATGTCCCTTGACTTCAAACATATTACGTGCTGGTTGAAACTAATAAATTCACAGAAACATACGATTATAAACTCCAGAAATCACTTTCCTCAACTATATTTTACAAAGATAAACCCTGAAACAAAACATATGTTGAAAAGATAGCCTGGTAGTGAAAAAACTCCAAGATTTGAAGCTAATTTTTTTTTGCTAACTATATGTGTAAATAACTGTAAGCAAAAAACTGAAATTCTTTCTATCTCAGACTCCTCACTGATAAAGTGAACTAGAATAATAATGTTTCAAAGTTTCTTGTGAGATTTAAATGATATTATGTATGAACAAAGTGCTTCATGCTCTGTAGTCATATCTGAATGGTGAGGTTTATAAAAGAGAGGCTTCATGTTATTTTAAAATTTCACAAAATAAGTCTGTTTATCCATCTATTTATCTAGTATCTATCTATCTATCTATCTACCTACCTACCTACCTACCTACCTACCTATCCACCTACTTATCTCTTTATCTGAAAAGTATGTCCAGAGGTAAAACACACCAACTCTAGTGTAGTGGTTCCCTTTAGAAAGGAAGCAAATAGGAAGGAATAGGAGTAAAATAAGACGTTAGCTGTATCATTAACATTTTTTTTTTTACTAACAGATCTGAAGCAAACATGACAAAATGATTATATGTGTAAAAATATCATGGCAGGTGCTATGATATCTGTCATATTTTCTTTATTTTTCTGGTGTTAAAAAATTTTCAATATTTAGACTTCAAAAAGGCTATAAGGGAGTCTATTTAGCATGCTTACATTTGCCTCTGGAAGGAGAATTATTAGATACATAAAATGTTTCCAAGGTTCTATATTTTCTAAACCTCCCTAATAAGTATGTAATATTTTTAATTATATGGCAAAATCAGAAAAATCAAAGGATGATAATGGTTGATTACAGTGTGATAACTCACATTAACAAATCTCTACTCCAGGTTCCATTTGAGATTACATTCAAAGCTCATGTGCAACTCCATTTCAAAACTATTGGAAACCAAACTCCGTAAAACTCACAACACATCCGTGCTTGAAGTGGACTTAGATAACAATCATATCCAGACATCTAAATGCCCTTATGTAATATTTGAGAGCATAGCAGCAGCAAGAAGCCAGGACTGAAATCCAGGTGCTCTGGGCCCAGTTCAAAGCTTTTTCACAGACTAATTCATTCACCTGTTTTGACAGAGAATTTCTACTTGTTTGTAAAACTGAGTTGTTTCTAATACCGTTTGTTCTGATTTCTGTCTGTTCTTCTTGTTGAGATGGTAAATACCTGATAAGCCCATATCTCAAAATGTAAAAATATAATCTCTAATCAAGATACCCTGTCTGTTGCTTCCTGAAAGGCATGATATTCAGCAAGAACATGGCTCAGAGAGAAGGAAGGGTGTGTGGTAGATAAGAGGACCTCCTAAAAGTGTTTTTTTTTTAAAAATCTTGATATTTGTTTTTGTGATGTAGAAATTATACATCCAAACCCCTGCTTCTATAAATGCATCTCTCCAGTTTTACTTCTGTATTCTTTCTTTCCTATTTTACCTGGGAATTTTCCTGGAGAATTATTGCTAAGCTGACTTTAGACAGTGTGGTCAGTGCGATGGCAGCACAGTTTGAAATATGGTGCACTCCAGTCCCAAATCCCCCTGACTACCGCTATGAATTTGTTAGTCAGATAACCACTCTGTATTCGTTTTCTTCAACATAAAAATTGTTTAAGTACTACTGACTTTCACTGAAAAATTATGTGAACTTGTGGGACATATTTGAGGAATAGCGCCTTGGAAATACAGTGATTTTAACCTGTAAGATTACTTTTGGTTTTTAGATACTCTGAAGAAGGGTTTTTTGAGGAAGCAGGGCAGTCGATCTATAATGGTGAGTATAGACTTTGTTCTTTCTTCTACTGTTCTTCTCTGCCCGGATAGTGATATGGCTGTGTGTGCGTGTGTGTGTGCATGAGTGAGAGAGAGAGAGAGAGAGCACGAGCAATGGCTATGTATGTGAGAGAGTATATATGTATAGGCACACAGACATGCATGCATAAGAATGCTGACTGTCTTGTAACAGTTTAAAAAATGCCTATTAGCGATCACACAGCAGTCCAGAAGGTCCAGAAGGTAGAGCAAACATTGGCTCAGAGCCCACAGGCTCACCAGTATTCAAAGGTTATTTTTCATTAGCGGTTGCTCAGCTAACAATCACTGCTATGAGATAAGAGCTTTATAAAATATGTGTTTATATGTATGAGAGCACACCCCCATGTGCTTACTGTGTGGCAGAGGATTGTGTACATGACTATGTAATATAGAGGACAGGTTAATTACAGGCAAGTGTTTATGTGATTCTGAATCAAAATACAAATGTGACTTCTGAAGTAGTATCTGTAAAGCTTGAGGTAGTTTTGCAAACATGTGGACATCTGATGTGACTATGTGGTTGTAGATGTTCAAATAGACAGAGGAGTGTGTGTGTGTGTGTGTGTGTGTGTGTGTGTGTGTGTGTCCAAGCCTGATTTCCTGTGACCTTTGCTTTATTATTTGACAGGGTGCTCTAGCCATGGAACCAGCTTTGAAGATGACTTGACCCTTGGAGCAGAGGGTAAGTTGCACTGCTCTCTGAGGTTGGGATCTAGGAAGAGGTTATATAGTGAATGAATTAAAAGGATAGAATGGAAGGGGAGAACTGCAGAAAGATGCAGCCCATCCCTTGGGTCTTATCCACAGGAAAAGAGCGGTCTCATTATGATCTATGCGAAAGTCAGAAAGAGTCACATGCCCAGGAATATTTCCCTGCCAGCCTATCAGGACATCTGCTGGTCCATCATTGGAACTTTCCTTTGGCCCAGACATCTTTGAAACACTTTTCTGTGTAGGAAGCCCAAAGCAGCCTGAGTACGAGATGTAGGACAGGGACAGCACTACAGGAAGATAAGGACTTGAATGAAATATGGAGGTATAGCCACCTATTGGTGTCTCCTGGGACCTGCAGAGATTCATATGGTAGGGCCAGAACATAAGCCTGGAGGGCTTAATGACTCTATCCTCTTCAGGACAGGGGAACTCTTGCCTAGACACCAGTCATGGTTCAGAAGTGCAGAGGCTTGGAGGCAGTTGTACCCTGCCATATATGTCCCCCTTCCGGGTCTGTGTTTGCTAATCTTTAGACACCCCCTTAAAGAGCAGAGTTCATGGGGTTCAGCTATCCTGTGGTGGTGGCAGAGGAGAACAAAGAGGGCTGAGTTTTAAGTTCAGAGGGGCAGCTGAGGTGATTTCGATTTTCCCTTCTAACTTTCTCTCTGCCTTTCTGTTCCTTGTCCAGCCACACTGTTGGCCGCGAATGGCAAACCCTTCTCCAGGTAAGTGTAAGGTTCAGCTCGGCTGAATAATACCTCCTTCAGGAGCTTCTGAACTGAGGTAAGTGTCAGAGTCCAAGAGATTAAAACCAAAAACCTAAAGGTTCACAATAGAGTGAGATTTTCCAACCAGGAATGAGGTCATAGACTAAGTTTTCACAGTAGATGGTTCAAGGGTACTCAGCAGGAAGTAACTGTGCCCAGCAGGGGACATCTTGGAGCCAGGGTACAGACTGCTTACAAGATTAGTATGAAGTCATCTCTGATTTCTGCAGGAGTTTCCTGGAGACTGTGCGGCCCTGCCAACTACTAGATCTTGGCTGCAGTTTGGCTTCCAGCAGCATGACAGGTGGGACCAACAAGACTAGTTCAAGGTAGGTACCAAGTTTGGCAGAGGAAGAAGGGTGAGAGAGATGAGAGGCAGAAGAAAATAGAACCAAAAACTATTGCCCATTTCTTCTGAGATATCTTACTGGAGCTTTTATGCAGTCACACACTTGAGAAGTAGGGAAGAATAGTGGGGGATGTAGAGAAATCTACTACTCAGAGCTGCATGTATGTATATAATAACAGGTGTCTCTCCAATGAACTTTATGCCCCAGGAGGTGTAGTGTTGGTACCGTCACAGTTTCAGGACTTATAGTAAGTGCATAATAAGTGGTCAATAAATGTATTGATTTATTGATCGATTTAATTGAATGAAGCAATGAAATATTGATTCATTAAGGCAATTTTATATCCCTTAATGCAAGCCAGGTAATAACAATGGAATTTGAAAAGATGAAGCAGACAAAGAACTTGCCCCCAGGAACTCAACAATCCAACAGGGTGAACAAAATATACATGCAAATAACTTTAAAACAGGAGGGAAAGTGATGAAAATTAGTGAGATATAATAAAAAGTGGAATTTAGAATGAGAGTTTGAATTCGAGACCTGGTTCTGAGACATTAACCATGTCTACCTTTAGTGACTTCTCCTCACTTAGCCCTGGCCACACCCTAATTCTATTAAATCAGAATCTCTGGAGATGAGACTCAAATATCTGCATTTTTAAAAGACCCCCGAGGTAATTCTAATATGCAACCCTTGTTGAGAACGAATGATCCAGACTTATGCCCACAATGCAGATATGGAAATTTAGGACTACAGAGATAAAATTGGTACTTAAGTAACAAGCACAAAAGTAGAGCCAGGAATTCTGATTATGCAGCCATTAATTATACAAGATGATCCTTATTTGATCAAAATGGCCACCATCCTCTCTGAAGAGTGACAGTGATTATTCTAAGTCTCAAATAATCCACTGCCCCCTTAATCCCCATTGTTGTTCGGGATACATAGTTATTGAGCTCTTGTGTCATCCAGCCTGGTAGTATACAGATTCAAAAGTAGATAGGCATTGGTGCCATACAAAGAGAGAGACAGAGAGAACTTGATCTTCTGTAATGCTGGTCTTCTGTACTGAAAATGGTGCTACTAAGAGGTCAACCTCTCAAAATCAGATTTTGAACACACCTATACAGCAGGTCCTCGAATAACGTTGTTTTGTTCAATGTCGTTTTGTTATAACATTGATGAGATGCCATAGCAACTTAGCTGTTGTTTATAATAATTAGCCTATGGTAAATTTGGTTTCATTATATACCATTTTCCTTAAAGTAACAATCTATTAAAGACGTTAAATGAAGACTTACTGTATTGAAAATAATTTTACTCTCAGGATAAGAATGAGTTTTATTTTCCTTACACACATTCCCTGTCTCACACAACCACTAAGGGAAAACTGGGTGACAAGTTGCAAAGCACTTGGCATAAGCCAGTTGTATTATAGTCCATGTGTGCAAATGGCAGCTGATCTATTAATAACACAACCACGAGATTTCTTTGCATCTGTACTGCTTGTGGTTGTTCAAATTCATAGTAAATTTCATTTACCTGTGATCAGTTAGACAAAGTACTATGACAGCATCTCATTCAATTTTTAAACCAGGGCTAGATTAATAATTCTCATGTTTCAGACAGAATTTAGGTTCAGAGAAATAAGAGCTTTTCTCAAAGTCAAAGAAACTGGGTTACCTTCTGCCTCAAAGTTGCCCTATTTACTCGAACTTTCTCTTTCCAGCATTTCTGAGATTCTGGACAAGGTGCAAGAAGATGCAGAAGATGTCCTCTTCAGCCTGGGCTTTGGCCAAGAGGACCACAAAGACACTTCTCGGATTCCGGCCCGATTTTTCACCACCCCTTCCCAGGCCAAAGGCATTGATTTCCAGCTCTTCCTGAAGGCCCAGGTGCGGAGGATCGAGATGGAGGACCCTTGCCTCATGCTGGCCAGTGAGTGTCACCACAGACCATGCTCTGCTTCCGCCCCAGCCTCCAGACATTCACAACAGAGAGCAACGGTTCCAGATCCTACTTTCTGTTAATTAGCTTCAACTGACCCTTTTCTCTTGTGTCTGTTTTCTCTTATGTTTTCTTCAGTAAAGGTGGAGAACTTTGACATTTGCTTCTTTTAAAATTATCTTCAAGAGACCTCCTATTACCGTTGCTTTCTATAGGCTTTCTCTCCTTTAGCTGAATCAAACTGGAACAAAATGTCTTTAAATCTTATTCTCATTTTTTATTTCTCACTTGAAATTATCAAATGTTCCCATTATACAGCCACTGCATAAAAATCAATTCCATTTAGGGCAGTGGTTCTCAACATTCAATATGTTAAATTATGTGGAAAGTTTATAAAGTATTCGTATTCATAGGCTTTCCCTCCAGAGGAAGAGGGGTTCAGGAATATTTATTTTAAATAACCACACAGATGAGTCTTATTTATAATCCTTAGGCCACATTTGGGAAACAAAGATTTAAGTTGCCCAGATTTCAGACTAAGAAAAGATATGAGAGGGTTTCTCTTGATGAGGTATAAAAAGACTCTATTTTATTCAATATGTTAGAATACATTTCAAATTATATTCTGCTACACCCAAAACATGATGGTCTTTCTGAAGTGTTGTTTCAGATCCTTCGTATCAGATTCAACTTAAAAGCTTGGTAAAACTAGACTCAAGCGCCACCTGCTGAAACAAGGATTTTGAGTTGGAATATTTTCACAAGCACCTTGGATGATTCTTAGTCACACTAAAGTTTGAGGATGATATGTTGAATTTATTTCATGTGCCAAATCATAATTAGGTGTTAAAATTTGTAAGAACAGCAGCTAGACCAGACGAAGATAATTCTTGCCTTCGGGAAGCTTATGATTGAAAGGATACATGGTTCATCGCAGTGCTTTTCAGACATGGATGTGCATATGAATTACCAAAGGATGTTGTTAAAATGCTTGGGATATAGTCTAAGAGTCTTTGTTTATAACAAGTTCCCAAGCAATGCTGATGCTATTGGACTACTGACTACACTTCAAGAAGCAAAAGCCTAGTAGAAATGATAGAGCCCATCTAAATTCCTCTGCCCCAGTCCATTGCCTAGTCATTGCTACCCCTCAAATTTGTTGCTATCAAAAGCCTTCTATAACCCTAAAAGTTTGTTATTGTCTAAGAAAATGGGGGGTTTTGCCCTTTTTTTTTATCATGTTTGTCCTCTAAAGCAAACACAGTGGTAGAGGCCATTATTTAGAATATTCCGATGACAGAAAGGAGACTCTAAATCAAGATATAGAAATGTTTCTCATTCCTTAAAGAATTAGTTTTTGGACTACCTGGCATGGGGAGTCAAAAAGTCAAGAAAATCAAGAAAGGGGATACTGGGTGTCAGAAATCTAAATAAGAGAAACACTAGTGGGAAAATCAGCACCATCTTCTTTCTGAATTTTAAACTTTAGGGAGGTGATGATTGAAGTCAGAGATTCCATAAATAATCTTCTGCTGACCCCCAGACTCATGGTCTTCAATCTTTGTACCCAGGCAGGTTTAAGCAGGTGCAAACACTGGCTGTCACTGCTGATGCCTTCTTCTGCCTCTACTCCTATGTGTCTAAGACACCTGTTCAAAAGTTCACACCATCCCACATGTTCTGGAATTGCAACCCAACTGATGTGCCATCCATCAAAATTCTGGCCCCAGAGCCTGAACCTCACTCACCCAGAGAGCGCCTCCGGAAAGCCATCTCCAAAATGTGCCTATATACGTCCCCACGAGATCGGCTATCACCACCCCGCAATACCTGCAAAAGAAACAGTTTGGACCAAGTGGTGTGGGAAGTGATGGACAGAGTGAGAGGAGAGAAGCTGGTTCTCCAACAAGACCCTGAGTTTGGGCCAGGTTCACAGGAAGATCCTGTGCTCCCCATCAGCAGTACAAAGCTGCCCACTTCTTCCTGTCCATGTGTCCTTTGCCCTAAAAAGGTAACACAGCAGGGAATGTCCACAGTGCAAGCACCATCACAAATTCTGCATTTTAACTCCAAAACACCCTTTTGCACTCACTCTCTGCCCAGAGCAAATCTACAGTGGAGCACAGACCCTGCACAGGTAAAGAGAGAGCTATGGGGTCTACAGGCCACCAATAAGGAAGTCCATTCAGACAAGGATGAGATTTTCTGGAAAAGGAAGAGCAGAGCAAGAAAAAGCCTATTTCAAAAGAATCCCACAGGCAGGGAGGCTAAATCATTGGACCTGTCCTACATCCAGCAGAAATGGAAGCAGAGCCAAGAGAAACCAGAACTGCATCGATCTCTGACCCAGCATCTACTGGACACTTTTGACTTGGAGGTGAGTGGTTTGGAGATGAGGGAGAGGCTGGCAGAGAAAGGCTCTAGCTTCTTGTTCTTGGGTAAAGGGAATCCAGGCTCCCTGTCCTCACCAGACATGCCAATTCTCAAATTATATTCAGAAACTTTTGAGAGCAAGTTAATATAAAAGAAGATAGAGGAACGGAGCCATTTTTTTAAGAGAGTCCAGGTTTCCAGAACTGCTTTTGCAATTCCTCACCTAATCTGATCTTGAAGTTTCTCATCAAATACTCCCCATCTCACCACTTGTGGGAACTGCACAAGAGTAGACAGGTCAGTTACACACTAAGCTAAATATTATTTAATAAAATATCTTTACTTCTTCCTTGACAAATATGTAACCATAAAGATCTGGAAGTTCACATTCAAATCTAGAATGCCCAGGCTCTTAGGACTTTGGTGCTAGAACACAGTATTTTGGGCAGCCCCTGGCCTTTTCCTTCTCTTTCCATGCCAAGATCTGTTCTGCACTGTCAGAGATCCACATACATGTGTGAACACCCCAGCCTGTGTGTCCAAATGCTTCACACGCCCTACCCATACAAAGAGCCATCCATTGGACATCACTCCGGAGTGCATGTACTAGTAGAGAGGATGGCCCTTGAGAGAACGGACACCAGGCAAACAAGTGCAGTTCACTGAAGCAGGCTTGGGACCATTTGAGCAGCATATTTGGGATTCTGGGTAACCAGAGCATGGTCTAGAGGGATAGTGTAGGATCCAGGTGGGTACATCCCCTAGGTCTACTAACTCTTTACCCCATGGACTCTCAGAAACTCAGGACTCCTCTTGCCTGGGCCTATAGTACTACCATCAAGTGCTAGGATCTCTTGGAAAAGTTCTCAAGTCTTTGCCACAAAAGGAAGCTGTGATAATTTGCAACATAATTTGTATGTATCTCATTGCTCATTCACAGCAGAGCTGCACCTCAGCTCCTGCCTTCCTTACTACCAGGTTCCTGCCACAGGAAAAGAGGCCAAGTCCCTCAAGTACACTCAGCTTTCTTCCCCTAGAGCTGCCTGCCATTCTATACCTTTCCCCACCACTGGGTCTGAGTTCTGCTGGGATCTTGGTTTCAGGTGCAAAGCAACAATGAAGAGGAGGAGAGTCTCTGGCCCAGCAGATCCAGAACCCCCCACCTCTACCAGACTTTTGCTGACAAAGGTTCAAGAAGTAAGTGACTCTCTTCTCTCTCTCTCTCTCTCTCTCTCTCTCTCTCTCTCTCTCTCTCTCTCTCTCTCTCTCTCTCTCTCTCTCTCTCTCCCCCCCTTCACTGATTCTCAAACCTAGCTGCACATTGGAAAGATTTTGTAAGACAATCATAATGAAGGGCCTGCATCCTGCAATTCTGATTTAATTCGGATGGCGTGGAGACCAGTGGCTGATGTTTTTGTTTAAGCTCTTCAGGTGTTTTCTATTATGGCTGGATAAATGCTTCTCTAGATCAGTGGGTCTCAGATACTAGCATCAGAATCACCTAGAGGACTTGTTAAAATACAGATGTCTGGGCCCCATTTTCCAGAGTTTCTGATTGAATAGGTATGGACAGGGTCCGAGAATTTGCTGTTCTAACAAGTTCCCAGGTGATGCTGATGCTGCTGGCCTGGTTATCACAGCCTGAGAACTGCTCTTCTGGGGGAAATTCTGTATAACCTTAATATTCAAAATGTAGTCTACAGGCCAGCAGAGGCATTAATATCCCTTGGGGTTTTGTTAGAAATTTGGAATCCCAGCCCCGTGCCCCTCGACCTGATAAATCACAATTATATTAATCTTTAGTGATTCTTTTGCACATTGAAGTTTGAGAAGCATTGTTGTAGAAGTTTTGTAACAGGTGAGGACCAACCATGGATATTTATATGCCAGTGCTTATTTTTTTTAGCTGCTTTCTAATCAGCCTACATCACAGGACTTAGGGAAGACTCCTTAGTGTATCTCGCAGTTTTGTTCACTTAGGCCCTGAGTTCCTCTCTGCAGTGAGGGTCCAATGTGCATAGCTCCCCTCCTCCTCCTCAAAGGACAATGAACATCACATAGGTAGTTACTGCCTATTACTAAGAGTTTTGAGTTTTAACTCTTTCAGAGGCATCTCTTATACTTTTGAACATCATGGCTAAAGATTTATTATTTAAACTAAATGAAAATTAGTTTCCTATAGTTTTCACCGACTATCCCCTAGAATCACAGAGAAGATGGCCTCAGAGACAATGATTTTTCCAAGATAGTAGGAATTGAAACCTTTCTTGAATTAAGTAAATGAATCTTGTCTAAAGTTCCGTCCATTTTGCATGTCTTCTTACTATTTACTGCACCTCCTAGCCCAATAGATTTTTTTGAATAATACTCCAAAATTTCAGTGTTATTAGTCCATGAATTACAAAGATCTTTACGATTCTAACTCTTTTAATTCTAATTCTCTATGGTTTTAGAGTCCTTATCGCTCTTAATTCTATTTCTCTATTTACCTTCATCTCTAGGTATATAGGTTGTATAAGGTTCACCATTCACAAAAAAGGAAATTATCAAAAGGCAACAATATATAGTTGAAAATTTTAAGCTCTGGAGCCAAATGTCATACCTCATACTAGCTCAATGATCTTGCAGAAATCATTTGACTTTAGTTTTGTCCTATGAAATAGGAGAATTAAATATATATATATTTAATTAAATATATATATTTAGATAGATAGATAGATAGATAGATAGATAGATAGATAGTAATCACACCTTATATAAGGGGAATATAATCCAAGACCCCCGACAGATGCCCGAAACCAAACTAATAGTATGGAACCCTATCTTCCATAATTTCTGATTGAATAGATCTGGACAGGGCCTGAGAATTTGCAATTCTAACAAGTACCTTGTTTTTCTGGTAATACATACCTAAGAAAAAGTTTAATTTATAAATTAGGCACGGTCAGGGATTAACAACAATAACTAAGAATAAAATAGAAAAATTATAACAATATACTTAAAGTCATGTGAATCTGCCATTATTAAGTAAAATACTTGAAGGCAAGCTCTGCAATACCATGAGAAGTGTACTAAACGACTAACGGGTAGGAAGCATATATAGTGTGGAGACTGGATGAAGGAATCATTCACGTCTGGGGTGGGACAGGAAAGAGCAGGACAGCAAGAGATTTCATTGCGCTCCTCAGAACAGCATACAGTTTAAAACTTGTGATTTGTTTATTTCCAGAATTTTCCATTTAATATTTTTGGACTGTGGTTAACCACAGGTAACCACTGGAGGAGGGGGGCCAATGTACGAAGATTTGTTCAAGTGTTATTTGTCCAGCAGATGTCAGCCTCGCACAAGAAAAATACCAAACAGGCAGTGCAAGATCTATACAATTATGCCAGAGAGGAAGTGTTTCTAAAATTTACACATTTCAAATAAGTTACTAGATTCTATTTTCTACCACAGTGATAGGATTTCATTACAGCAGGAGAGATTGCGGTTAGAAATGCTGTGTTTCACTTAATCTAAGGCATACATTTTTCCACATTTTAATATCTCTCAGATAGAATAGGTCTTACCATTGTCCATGTCAGCCAATTTCATTGTCTAAATTTTGCCTCCTTAGTGGAGTATAAAATAATTATAAATCTTATAAACAATGGTTTATCAGATTTAATGAAACACAGTACCTTTAGAAATTCAAAGCACTTAGTCTCGCTGGTAAAAGGGGAAGTGACTTTGTAGATTTCCCTTCTGTGCCTCTCTAGAACGAGAGATCTCTGCACTGACAGTCTTTGGCTGCAACAGGGATCACAGAGGGTGCCAAATCTTCCCAATTTTCTGTGAGTTTGTTTCATCATCTTTTCACAAAGCTGTGCACAGTCTTCTCGATCCACTCTTCTATCATCATCTAAAAGATCACAAGAAGGGGGAAATTGCTACAAAACTGCACAGGACTACAAAGATTAAAGACTATGAGAAATAACGAAGGGAAAAATTCACTTACCACCATCAAAGGCAGAGATATATGGGGCAGTCCCTCAGATCTACTGAAGAAAAGCCCTATTCTGCCTCTTTCAGGATCTATAATTATCTTCTCGAGATGAATTATCTCCCAGGATCTTTGTATCAAGTCCCAGGAGTTAATGTACTACTGGTTATTGGGGATAGAAAGGGTGCGAGCATGGGTAGGAAGAGGTAGCAGCATCTAACCAGCCACTGTGTCGTTTGTATAGTCCTCACGTTACACAAAGAAATTGACCAAAAGAGACAAATAAGGGTTCAAATCCAGCTCTAGCTTACCACCTAGAATCTCAAAGATCTTCATCTTCTAAGAGGGAGTTCCCTTTTTTTTTTTTTCCTAATTCAACGATATGAGTGCCTTTCAGTAATTAGCACAATGACATCTTTACTGTTAAAAGAGGACCTGTCCCCAACTACCAGCTTTCTTTCCTCTCTATCGTTTAATCTGTGCCAGAGAAGTCTTATTCTTTCTCCAAGGCTATATCCAAGGCTGACCCTCATCATTCCTCCTAATCAGCACTGTGCTCAAGAATTTCAAATTCACAGCACTTTTATTGGTGCCCTTTTGCTGAAATTTAAACCATTTGACCTTTATTAAATTTATAAAAGGCAGAGGCAAGATTTTTATTTTGTTGTTGTTTGTTTCTTTTACCAGATCTGAGGTAGCATGGGCCAAAATATATTCTATTTGTGAAGTGATTATCTATGGAGATGGGAAGTTTCATGGTATGGTCAACTCTGCTGGTGGTAGTGAAAGAAGAGACAGGAAGGGTTAGTTTGGGAGGCTGGTGCAGAGCATAGGATAAAGAAGGAAACTAGTGTGAAATAATTACATAGTGGTTAATTCGAAGCTCTGTCTGTTTGTTAATTCAAAGCTCTCTCTGTTTAGAACCTGTGTTAGAATCTACTGATTAGAACCTGCATAAGTCAGGTAGCTACAGAATTCTCTTTGATGTAGGTTTTCCCATATGATGATATTAACAATAACAAATACATATAGGCTTTTCTACACATCAGACACTATCCTTAGCATTTCATGGGAATTAAATCATTTAATTCTGTGATATATGCTTTTTAAAATTGTTTTCCATTTTATAGATGATGACACTGGGCAGTTATTTTTATACCAGAATAAATTCTCGAGGGGGGCTATTAGATAGGAAGCATAGGGGAGATGCAAAAGGGAGACAGGACATCATGAGATTGTGATAATTATTTTTCTGCCACCTTTATAATTCTTACCAATGTCGTTTTGCACCTGTTAGGGAAATATAATTTTTAAAAAATCTTCTCCCACACATGAAAACCTCTCCAGAAAGGTTAAGAGAAAGAAAACAGTTTTGTTTTTGAATAAGCATTAAACTAGAATATGACACGTATCACAGATGATCCACTAATGAGATTGCAGACTGCAAAAAAATCTCACCTCTTCTATAACCCATCACATATATGTTGTCAAAATAAACGATAATTAGTCCTCAAATAAGAGGACTTGACAGTACTATTCGTCATACATAGTTCATCCTAGATTCATCTGGTAACTCGAGTGGCCAACTGTGTTAGTTAATTGCCTTTATCCAAAGGAATAATAAAACTTCTCCTATCTTTATGGCAGAAGATAGTTTTGCAAGTTGGAGCCAGGCATCTAAGTTAGACTCCTCTCCTCCAATGGAGACTAGATGATAGGGGTGCTATGGTCCCTGATGATTACATTTCAAAGCAGTGGCTTCCTTTGAGAAACACATTTCTGGGTTGTAAAGGTGGCAGGAGGCTTATATAGCTTTTAAAAAAAAAAGATTTACATGCATTTCAAAGAGGCAAATAAAAAACTGACAGGTTTTCTAAAGAAGCATGCTTTAAGAAAAAGTGAAAGGGGGAAAAGCCTCTTTCACAAGAGGGAAAATTAAGCTTCTTATTTATAATTTGTATTTGCCGGTTCACCTCTGTGTATCTTCTTTTCTCTTCCTTGGCGTTCCTTTTATCTGTACGGACGTGCTCTTCTTTAGAGCTGTGGAAGACAGCTCTCTGCATTGCACAATGCTCATTTTCTGAGTTATTCATTGCAAAGGTTCCCAAGGATTACCAAGGCTATATCCAAGGCTGTCAAGCCATGCAACTTCAGGTCAACACTCACATAAACTGCAATGTGAGCACTGCTCCTGGAGATGTGCAGAGCAAAGGCTCCAGCTCCATCCACACTACCTTACCCGGCTCTTTGGGTAGCTCCTCCAGCATTTAGCACTTTCAGAGATATTATCTCCCCTAAGTCTCATAATCATGTAGACTATTTGAGAAGGAAAATGACTCGGCAAGATCATGTAACTAGTTAGTTAATATCAGAATAGACCTAGAACTCAGGAGAAGGGAGCGGAAGGAAGAAGAAGAAAAAGGAGGAGGAGGAGGAGGAGAAAAAGGAGGAGGAGGAGGAGGAGGAGGAGGAGGAGGAGGAGGAGGAGGAGGAGGAGGAGGACATTGATATCTTAGTTAGAAAATGTGTCCAAAGGCAGAGGGGAATAAAAAATCACAAACAATATCTTCAGAAACTATACCTTGTACTTAGTGGGAGAAAGGGGATATGTGGGAGAAAATCAAAATTAAGAGCGGGATAGACAAAGAGAAATCAGATTATGAAACAAAGTCTTCCGTGTTATTTTAAGTATTTTGACTTAGTCTAGGAAGATAGGGAGCAACTTAAAATTTTACAAAGGAATGATATGATTAGATTTCTCTTTTGGAAAGATCATTCTGGCAGAAGTATGAGGAATGGAAAGAATTGGGAGTCAGTGGAGGAAAGGAAATCATTCAAGAGCCTACCACAGAAGACTGAGGAGAAATGTGATGACCAGAAATAAGGCAAGAGTACTGGGAATGGAGAAGAGTGGGATTTTGAGATATTTAGTACATACAGTGGCTAAACTAAAATAAATCAAACTTGGGAGCTGGGGGATGAGGAAAAGAAAGAAACATAGAGAAATGTCTAGGTTTTTTTCTTGGGTAAATGAATATTAGTGTCCTTTTATTAACAACAGAATATAGTAGAAGTAATAAGTTGGAAGGCAAATATTTTAAAGTATTTAAAATTTAAAATATTTTAAATTTTCAAAAAGGCAAAATAATGGCTCTCATGCAAATATAAGATAACCATTTTCAAAGATTTTATTCAATCGATTAATTAATAAGGGTACTAGTAATATGTTTGAACTCGTCCAGAGAGTATTTGAGAAACTAGTTATACACAGACAAACTAGCAGATTGCCCAGTTAGTTACAAAACTGGTTAATATCCACCAATGCTATAAACTAATCTCTGGGAATACTGGTCACACTGGAAAGAAATTATTTGCATCTCTACTCAAGCATGCCTATTTGCTGAAGGGAAAGGATCAATAGGATCAGGGAGGCCATGGTTCAGGAGGGAAGGAAGAACGATGAGCTGAGGTCACTGGAGAATTAGAGTGAGTTTGCATTTTTGGAGGATTTAGCCATGAGTTAGAGGTGCAGATCTTTGAGATCAGAGGAAAAGAAAAAGGACAAGAGTGAAAACAGTTACACTGGTCATTTTGGAAGGAAGTCAAGAAATGTCTGCCTTTCGGTTTCTCTCTTTTTTTCCCACCGCATCACTAAAAAGTGTGAGGCAGGTAATTTGAAGAGGACAGTAAAGATATGAAATTGCACTATGGAGAAAGAACAAGAGAAATGTTTAAATAGAAACATATATTAACAGTTGAATAGGTGAATAATGTCAGGGCTTCGCACAAGGTGCAGAACCTAGCTTGGCGGTGGTTTTATAATTTTCTCCAACAGTGCTCAGCAATCATAAAAGTAAAGGTATACTTCTATAAGTATAAAAAATAAGAGGCGAACACTTCCAGAAATTTTACTTCATGGTAAGAAGAGCAGAAAGCCTGTCACATGACTCTTTGATGCTGCTGCTAATAACTTTAAATATTACTTATAGTTGTGAGAAACATTTCGCAAGTAGGGTATGAAGGTTTCTACCAACCCAGTACCCAAAGTTGTCTCAAAAATGCATGATGTGTTCGCTTTTAATTCCCATTGCAGGCTTTCGCCACCACCACAACGCACATCCCCTGACAGCAGTGGTTTTATAGAAGAACCTAATTCCCCTAATTCCCACTTCTTCTTGCAGGAGATGATACTGCCTCCAACACCCAGCTCCTGCTCCCAGATCCTACAAACTCCTGAACTCAGTAAGAGAAAGGCAGCATGGCACATGGGAAAGAAGACCAGACTAAAAGACTTGGAATCTACATCCTGATGCTGTTATAAACCACATGCACAAAGAAAGACCTTAGGCATCTGCCTTCATTTTCCTGTGAGTTGATTCCTTTACTAAATGGATATTAGAATACATGATGTGGACAGTGGTCAGCTGGACAAAGACTTAATTAACTCCCTAGGGCCGTTAGAGGATTTAAAGACGATGAAGTTTGAGGAACAAGGGTTGCTACTGGAAAGCTCTCAAAGGGCTCAAGCTAAGTGAGGAAGGCAAAATCCCACTTTCAGGTTCTGAAACCTTGGTGCAACCCACAGCAGGATTCCCTCCAAGCCTCTACACATCCTATGGTCTCCCAATTAAATTCTAGGATGTCTTCCACAACACCACAGTCCTGTTTTCCTTCCTGAGGCCTCATCCCAGGAGATCCACTTGCAGCCTGCCCCTCAAAACCAGCTTCTTCCTCTATCCCAAATGTTGTATCTTCACAGAAAAAGAAATGAGTGGGATTCAGAGTCCCTCCTCTTGGTCATTGTAAAAATTCACAGTATTTTCTGCTGGCAGAAAATAATACAAATAAAAATATTTTAAAACTTTGTCATGTTTTTAGAGAACTAACAGTCATGGTTTGTGTTGGATGGAAAATGTTTTGTCAACAACAGGGCTTAAGCTCCTACAGTGCTCTATCAGGCAATAAGTGGTAGGCATCTTAGACATGTTCTTCCCCCAAGAAAATTGTAGTAGAGTGGGAGAGGACACACACACACACACACACACACACACACACACACACACACATTTCCAGTCAAGTATTACTTGGTTGCCTAATAAGTTGCAAGACAGCAAAGACCAGAAGAGAAGGATTTAAGAGAAATCATAATCATGAGTGTTAAAGGGAAAAAAAATCACACCAGACACAATGACCTGACAGAGGTTGATTTTATTCTGATACTATTGCCAGCAACAGGGGAAAGAGAACTGAGCACAGATGACATCTGGACACCTATTTAGATGGAAACAAAGAACCGTGAATTTTCTTAAGAGTTGAGATGGGGGCGATCTTAAATATCTGTGTTGGGTGATGGGCCTTACCCAAAGGAAAAGTAAACTTCCACCACCGGAGGTAGTTTTACGACTTGGAGCTAAGTCCTCCCAGCCTCCATCACTGAGGTTTGGCTCCTACCGCTTCCATAAAAACTGCGAGATAGGGCGCTGTCTTCCTGATGTTTACTTTTTAGAGACCGCGTTCTCAGGTCCTTTCCTGGGTTGTAAAACTGGAATGAAGCTGAGAGAAGATTTATATCTCAAAGGGACAGAGAAGAGGTTTACAATAAAATTTTCTAAAGTAAATACTCTAGGAAAAGGGAGGTCAGGGGTTAGAGTCAGGAAGAAGCGTGTCCAAACTTCAGTCAAGCTGAGGGGAAGTTAAGGCGATCTGGTCACAGAGAGAACAGAAGGACCGGAGATTATTTCATTTAAAGAGCCTAAGAGACTAACCACATCTGACCGCATCTCCTTGAGGAAATGTGTTGGGGCTGCAAAAGGAGGCCAGACCTACGTTCAGCTTCCCAGAAGCTGCTATTAGATACAGGAACGAATAACTGAAATCTTCTAGGGAATGTGTCTGTTGGAAGGTGGGGATAGCATTCAGGAGGCGGGGTACGGCCAGGATAACCTCCTCTGCTCCCTTCCTCAGGCCGCACAGCCCTCCAGAGGTAACCAAAGGATCCGCACTGGCAATACTAAAGAGGGAGGGGGAAAAAAATAGTGCCTTCTGCCTCCCCGTCGCCTCCCGGGCAGATTCTGAATAACTCCCCGTGAGTCAGAGTGTTTGCGGAAGGTTCTATTATTAGCTTTGGAAACAAAAGCTTCCCTGCTCCTCCCTCTCTCCAGCATCTGCCACGGCTCCATCTCTTCCCAAAGAGAGCCAGGCTTCACCGCCAGCTCCCCCGCCACCAACCAGCTCCATTATCACGGTGCAGGGGTGCGGCGGACAGAGCTCCCGGGTTGGTCGCACCTCGACCGCAGCTAATAGTCCCCGGGCCGGCCTCAGTGCCCCCTTGTCTGGGAGGTGAGTGAGAGGAGCGGGATGGATGGCGGAGCGCACAACGTTTAGGGAAAAAAAAAAAAAATGAATTAGACGCGTGGCAGTGCAGTACTGTCAAGCGAAGCGCAGCCACTGCAATCCCCACTTCGCTCCGAGATCCCGGCTCTACTTGTCTGAAATAGCCATCCAGCCAACCAGAACGACCGAATTCCCTGTGAGCCCAGCAGCGAAGGGGTAAATACCTCCATTCCCACTGGGAAAACCGAGGCCTGAGAGTCCCAGAATATCATAGGCTCCTCAGTGGTCTGGAAGGGAAAAAAGGCCCAGAGTAAGAAAACGGAAGTGACCGAGATTACACGCTGGCAACCAGGGCGAGAGCTAGCTCGGGTCCCCCCTTCTCTCGATCATGAGTAGGGGACTTGTTTTCTGTTAGATCTGTTCTCTTGTGCAGACATTTCCACACCATTTTCTTTCATCAGCATCTTTTCAGCGCTAATCTTTCTCTGCCATGACGACTACCTACTCCACCCCCTCGCCTCACTGCTGTTCTGGGTTATCTGGGTAGCCTTGTGTAAGGAAGGGAAGCTAATTTGGGAGCCAGCACACCAGCCGGAAACACGCTGGAACTCACACTTGCGACCCCACAGGGCAAAGTGACAAGTGTCACATATAAATCAGAATTCTTAAGTGAATTCTAAGAGTCTGGGGAAAGAAAGGGTCATAACAGAGAGCTGGTTCAAAGGTCAAAGGAAAGTAATGTGGGTGGAGAAGGTTTTAGGAGATGGCTTTTCTGAACTACAGAAAGGCCTCTGGAGGCTGCTGGGTAAAAGAGGAAAGTGGAGGAACTGTGGGAGCGGGGAGGAAGAGATCACAGATGCTCAGCTGGCTTGGAGAGGGCACAGGCTTCCTGCGCAGGAGTTAGCCCTCTTCAGGTATCTGATTCTAGTTAGATTCATAGACCGAGTGGAGCGAGATTGAACTCTTAACCTGGGGGCCTTAAACTCATGGAAACAAATATTTTTATTTGAATCATTTACTAAAGGGCTGTTTGATTTAAGCGGATGTTTAACCTTCCTAAATTCTCAACTATAAAGATACAAATACCTGTCCCGTGAGTATACCGGGTTAGATCAAATGAAATAATGGAATAAATGTGCTTTTAACACAGTAATGTTTACTCCAGGCAGGATTCAAGTTAAGTAAGACAGAAAGCCCGGACTGACAGCATCAGTACATCAGTAAAATGAAGAGATAGGACTAGAATCCTGCTCAGTAATGTGTGGCCTTAGGCAAGTTACTCAATTTTTCTGTGCCTCAGATTCTTAATCAATAAATTGGATAATGTCACAGTAAAAACTGCACCAAAGTTAAGCAGGCAAGAAAGACTTTATTCATGGCTATACCATTAGAGGAGAGAGGCCAGAACTAAGTCTGAACTCGACTCTGCTAATAGACATTTTAAGGGCTGAGGCGAGCAGTGGAAAAGTACTGAAGGGCCTTAAGAGGGGGTCATAGGCCATACCCGTATTTGCTAATTGGTCTTATCCAAAAGAAAAATCTCTCTCGAATCTTTATAGCTGGAGATAGTTTTGCAGTTTTGAGCTAGGAATGCTCAGATTTAGCCTCGTAGCTTCCCACAGAAATTGGGAGATAAGGATGCTAACCTTTGAGGATTACATTTAGAAGAGATGGCTCCCCGACCTTGAAAAAGACATCCCGAGAGTTGTAAAACTGGCAAGAGATTTACATCTGGGAGCTGTAAAACTGGGACAAGATTTACATCTCAAAGGGGCAGTGAGAGAATTTACAATGGCAAGTTTTCTAAAGTGAATGCTTTAAGAAAGTGGAAGTCGAGGGCCTAGAGTCAGAAAGAAGTCTGCCTAAAGGTTAGTTAAGTTGAAGGGAATATTAAGGCCATCTTGTTCGATAATGGTAATAGTCACTTCATGAGCTTGCTGTGAAAATGAAATGAGTTCTTCTATGTAAAGAGCAGAGAAAAGTGTCTTGTGTTATGGATGGACAATTTTCCAGTAAGCCAGTATTAAATATTTACTTCTGATTCTGTTAACCAGGGTGTGGTAATCTGATCAAGGAGATGCTGTTAACCAGGGTAATCTGATCAAGGATATGCTAACGGCTAACTGTTAACCAGGGTGTGGTGATCTGCTCAGGGATGTGCTGGTGGCTATATAAACTGCCTCTTCTGGCAGCTCGCGGCTGATCTCTTGTAACCCTGCATGGTAGAGAGTCAGTCGCCGGCCGGCTAATAAAGACTCACAATTCATCTCAATTGGCTCCGTGGGTCTTGGATTTGATCGCACCACAACACTTGCACTTATTAATCACTAGAGAAGGGTTTAGAATTATTAATGTTAAAAATGATGTCTCAGATTTCTTCCATTTCTGAGGCTCATTATTCTTTAGAACATAGCGACTTTAATACAGGGAAACAATATTTTCTCACAAAACAACTTTGTCTCAATTACCTAGGAATTGGTTTGTATCCTTTGGCAGTTTTCAGTCTCCAGCCCCGTGTCCTTGCTCAGCATACATTCTGCTAACTGTTCTAACATAACACATGCTTAGCCCCTTAGGTCTCAGGAAATATAAACTGACTTTAAAACTGTCTTCATAAACCAAACCAAATTAAATACGTGAATCTAGGGGTGAAGAAAGTTGATATTGGATGCTTGTTAAGATCTTATCCAAAACAATTGTTGTATTATCTTCTGATTGTCAGGACTATTTCCCCATACCTACCTCTTTGTTGGTGTAGAGATGGGAATAAATAATATGGCGGTAACACGGGAAGACACCTCTGCTTGATCCGTATTTCCCCACTCCTGTCTCCATGGGGACACATTTCCATACAGAGCCTTGAGAGGAGATCTGAGCTTAGATGGCAAAAGGCTCCAGACAATTTCAATAAAACTTTGTCAAAATCTTCTAAGAAAATTTCTCTCTCAAATGCACGATAAAGTTGTCATTCCTTAATATAAATGTCTCCTTCCATTTATAATACTACAAGTATATTTGGTCACCAATCAAAAATCATATGCAAGCAGGTGATATCTGTTCATAAAAACAAACAAGCAACCAGGCTACATGAGTTAACAGCCTTAGGCACACTACATTGTGCACACATTATACTTCGGTCAGACTGATCAGGACAACTGACTTAGTCCCAGCCATAGAGGCCACTCACTATTGTGTGAACTTGTCAAGTGAACTTTGTGGATGGGGATAAAAAGAGATTCTGTGTAAAGTAACCTCACAGGTGATCTAATCATGAGTTTCTAACTGGGCAAGTCATGGTGGGTTCCCATGCCCCAGGCAAGTGACTTCTTTAGTAAAAGGATTTCCTTCGCCTTCAGCAAGGTCCGTCCATTGTTTCTGTGCATTTAGGTTAAGACACCCCAGAGCGGTCCTTCTAAAGGGTGACCGACTACCCTCAAGACAGCAATAGCATTAACTATCTTGCAATCTAGGCCTCCCCCCTTCTTTCTCCCACCCTCCTGCAATTTTCCTTAATGTTCCCTCCTTAATTTCAAATGCATAAAAGAAATCGTTATTCTGGGGAGCATTTCAGATCTTATCTCTAGGCATATGTCATCAGTTTGGCTCAAATAAACTCTTATTAAAATTGTCTATAGGTCTGGACACTTTTTTCCTCAACTTTGTCACTTACTACCTATGAGCCTCAGTTTCCTCCTTTGTTAAAATGGGAATAATAATGTGAAATAAAGCTGCTTTTCTCTCTGGTTATTGTCATGAATATCAGATAAAGGAGTTAAAGAGTGTGTTGTGAACTGTAAATCATGTATATAGTAAGGCTTTGTATTATATATTTTTACAAATTGCAGTTTAAGGCACAGCTACTCTCTTTTCATATCCTACCACTCCCCAAATTTACCTGTAAATTCTATTTTTATTCTATAATCAAAATCAAGGTTAATGTATCTATATTTTAAGAAAAGTACATTGTTTAAGATTTTTCCCTGTTGACTTTCATCAGTGTGAGTCAGGATGCAGTAACTTTCATAAGGATGTCTCTGACCTTGGGACATGCAAGAGAAACAGGAATGAATGTTGGCAGGACTGAGAAGAAATGTTGGTTCTAACCTGCTGTCCAACCCTGGGCAAGTTTCTGTCTATCTTTCAGCCTGAGTCCTCATTCGTTTCCTATTAAACCTGTAGCAACCCCCAAAATCTCTTTCCTACTATAATTTTCTCTACAGAACTATACTATTTAACATTCTATGTTTACTTATTTAATTTGTTTATTGCATCTTTCTCCTTAGTTGAATGTAAGCTCCATGAGAGAAAATATTTTTGTCTCTTTTGTTTAATAATGTATCCTCAAGGCTAGAGAAGTAAATGCCTGATCAATGTGGGGGTTCTAATCAGTCACCCCAAGATGTGCTTCTGTGGTATGCCAATTGTTTTGAGCTAAAGGCAACTTTAGCCCTGGGCTCAAGGGAAACTTCTGCCCTTCCCTTAACTACCCAGAAGAACTTGAATTAGAGGCCCTGCCTATAATAGAGATGATCAGATACCACCTTTTATGACCTACTTATATGGCAAGTGAACTACTAATTACTAAACATGTGCTCTCCCTGAAATGATTTTCTAAAGTCCAAGGCAACTTACAGCATCCTGAGCTCAAATGTCTTATATATAGTCATAAGATATTGTATCTAAATTACTAACCAGCATGTACATTAGTGACTGGACCATGATAAGTGCATTTGTCTTAAGAATGTTTTTGTATTAGTAAAAATGAAGAGGAATTTTCCACTCAAATGGCTAACTTTGTAATCAGCTCTTTGTTCTGCTTCTGTAGACATGCTTGCTGCATAGGATGAAGGGCAGAGTGATCTGGAGATCAACCGAAGACTCACCCTCCCCTTTGATTGTTCTGTCTAGATAACAGATGTATTGCCTAAATTCCTGTCTGAAAATCTCATGTTCTATAACTGTCTGTAGCCCATAGCAACTCCCCTGGCCTGTAACTGCCTGAGGACAAATCAACCAATCAACCCATGACAACTGTAACAGGGTAGATAAGCCCTATAAAAACAAAATTGCCCAGATCCACAGAGCTCTAGCTCTTCTGGGACTGCTAGTGGCATAATAAACCTGAGTTCTCCAGCTTTCCTAGTGGTGTTTGGTTTCTCACCGGTCTGATTTCATGACATTTCTGCAACAATAACAGCTAATTGCTGTTATATATAAAATAGGAATAAAAATAACAATCATATATATCTTCATCATCAATACTTACGAATGCACAGCTCACATCTCAGTAGAATATGAATAGACCCCTGGCTCTTGAACTTGTCCTCTTTGACATTTAGACAACCCAGGTTTATTGTATTCACCATTTAAAATCCTCTCTCATATTTCAGCTTCTTTATAAGCACTCTAAAGGGATACAGCCACACCGAGGGATCAGGAATCTCAACCAATTTTCTTTCTTGGATAAGACGTAAAAAAAAGGTGAGATTAATCACACCTTTCTACTCCATGTCTACAAGCACATGCAGTCTTTAAGAACAACACTCAATTGCCAGTTTCAAATTTTGGGGGGAGATACCCAGAAAAGAGATTACTGGGTCATGCAGTAATTCTCTTCTTAATTTTTTGAAGAATGTTTATACTGTTTTCCAGGGGACATTAGGAAGATTCAGCTGTAGAAAGAGCACACTAAGAATTGAGTCAGTGCTTATGAGTCAGTGCTTATGCTGTTACCTTCTGAGAATGGGCAAAAGTTGTTCTTCCCTGCTGAAGAATGGGAGGGAGTAATAAGCTAAGATGTCAGCAGAGGGAAGTTATAACTAAACCCAAGGGGGGACTAACTATCAGTAATAACCATAAAGAAGCATGGTGATGATGACTGAGCAAGATGCTACAATAAAGTTCTGCTTTGGAACTTGTGCAAACAAAAATAAACAAGCAAAAATTCTTCGTGGACTTCAAAGGACAGTGAGCTCAGAGAAACTTCAAGGATTCGTGGCAATTGAGTATTGTTCTTAAAGACTGCATGTGCTTGTAGACATGGAGTAGAAAGGTGTGATTGAGCTCACCTTTTTTTACGTCTTATCCAAGAAAGAAAATTGGTTGAGACCCCTGATCCCTCGGTGTGACTATATCCCTTTAGAGTGCTTATAAAGAAGCTGAAATATGAGAGAGGATTTTAAATGGTGAATACGATAAGCCTGGGTTGTCTAAATGTCAAAGAGGACAAGTTCAAGAGCCAGGGGTCTATTCATATTCTACTGAGATGTGAGCTGTGCATTTGTAAGTATTGACGATGAAGATATATATGATTGTTATTTTTATTCCTATTTTATATATAACAATAATTACCTATTATTACTAATACAAAAAAAAAATTCTTAAGGCAAATGTACTTATCATGGTCCAGTCACTAATGTACATGCTGGTTAGTAAATTTTTTTAATGTCTCAGGTTTGTGCAACATTGTACTAGTAGAAATGCTTTTAATTGTATATTTAGGAGGAAAATCTCAAACCATGTAAAATAATAATAGAAATATATTATCTCCTGTGTTTGGGAAGTTCAGAGGTTTTCAGATGAGGCTTGAGCTTTTGGCTCAAATGATATTACCAAAGCAGTTTATTGTTTCCATTTCTTGCCTCAGTTCTTTGATATGGTTGTATTTTCAGTTAGCTTTCCCCTTCATAAACCAAAATGGCTGCCGCTCAATCCTGGACTGAATACTTTCTTATATGTGAAGAGTGAATCTTTACCCCAGTTGTCAATACAAAAGCTTTGGGCTTTGGTCTAATTGGTTTATCCTGGTCACTTGCCACTCATCTGTCCCTCTGTTCCTGAACAATCAGCTGTGGCTGGGAATTTGAGATTCACTGATTTGTTTAGGCTTCAGCTGCATGCTACCCCCGCACCACCCCACCCCTGGAGTCTTGGGTAGATGCAGATTCCACAGAAGCACAAGCTATTTGAGAAACAGATGGATATTTAAGTGTAAATCAGTATAGGCTTAAGAAAAAAGGAGAATACATGCTCTATAGCAAACTATCAAATATTTATTAAAGACATTTTATGAATTTCAGAGTGCTTTCCTAACATTTATGTAGTGAGATTTTCTCAACAACACTGTGAGGTAGATCTTATTAGTTTCACGTTTTTCAAAAAGTGGAAAATAAAATTAGAAATATTTATGTGACATGTCTAGGACCTCACAGTTGGAAGGGTTAAGGGATCCCATCTTCAACTAGCCATACCTATGAGTGGTTCGCAGAAGTGACCATCCAAAATGAATTTTCCTTAGTAAAAGTGTCTGGTGCTATTTTTTTTTTACCAGTTTTATTGACATATAATTGACATGTAACATTGTGTAAGTTTAAAGTGTGCAACATAATGATTTCATATATGTATATACTATGAAATGATCACCACAATAAATTTAGTTAACAACCACCACCTCACATATTTACAAACTTTTTTCTTATTATGAGAACTTTTAAGATCTACTCTCTTAGTAACTTTCAAATGTACAATACAGTATTGTTAATTATAGTCACCATGTGGTACATTACATCCCCAGGACTTATTTATAACTAGAAGTTTATACCTTCGATCTCCTTCACCCATTTTCCCCAGCCCCCACACCTGACCTCTAGCAACCACTGTTTCTTTGCTTCTATGAATTCAGGGCTATTTTAATGGGTGGAAGTGGAGAATAGAAATATCATTAGTTGTGAGTTTCAGACACTTTCTTGGGAGAAAAAGAACAGCTTTGGAATTGCTACATTTTTTAATAGAGCACAATACAATGCAAATTTTTTTCTAATTTAAATGTTTTCCATCAATATTATTTCTTGCATTCACAAACATATACCTCAAAGAATATCATAGCTTATCAGAAGCAGGAAAATTAATATAAATTTGTTATATAAAAATCCTACTGTTAGCATAGATAAGTTAGTTCTCCCTGAGTTATTTATATGTAGTACCTAATAATGAAGTGAGAGGGTGTGTGTGTGTGTGTGTGTGTGTGTGTGTGTGTGTGAAAGAGAGAGAGAGAGAGATTATGAAGGTTACAGAATTATTTAAAAATTTGCTGGCTTAATAAATTCTGTGACTTAAGGAATGAAAAAAGGGACATAGATGCTAAGAATGTAAAAGCATGTTGTCAAGAAGCTGACTCACAAGCCAAGTATTTGCAGAAAGTAAAAAACACTTCTTATTCTCTTCCTCTTTTATGTTCTTGCTCTTGCATATTATAGCCCTAGGACTGTACTCAGGTAACTAGGTGACAAAATTTTGCTACAGGAGATATAGGTGTACATGCACAGTGTTTTGCCCTTTTGGTAGACTTATTAGGCTAGTAATGCAGGTGTCTTTCAGAACCATCTTACCTGCTATAGGGTGGTTGTTCCCTAATATCTCTGCTTTTTTCCACACAAATTGGCCCCATTTCTATATGTGCCATCTGACTAGTTTCTACCAATATGATGTGAATATAAATGATGTGTGTCACCTCTGGACCAACGTGATTAAATGCACCTTTTCCACACTCTCTTTTCTATTATCTTTTCACCAGAGCCACAGTATCCAGTACATAACTTTAAACTCCCAGATAATCTTGAAGTAACTATATGGAAGGACACTGTGCATCCTACCACATATCCTATGTAGGTCTTTATTGATCTGTGGTATAAACAATATATGAAATTTTTATTGTGTTAAGCTACTGAGATTTAAGAGTTCATCTGCTACAATTACTTATCCTAGCTAATACTGTCACTATTGCTATCTTCTTTTTTTCTTTCTATTCCTATTGTAGTTACTTTCATCATCTTTTTCCTTAATTTGATATAAAATTTTATTCTTTAACCAATGGAAGAATCAGTGGGAAACAATATATATTGCTTATAATATTTGTTCAGTATACCTGACCCTCCACCTGTTCAGTCCATATCTTAGAGGAACCCAGAGTACATTGACTGAATGCTGGGAAGGAGATGACAAAATCTCTTGGGGCATGTGGCAGTGGACAGGAGAGAGTACCAAGCGCCATTGTTCTAAGACCACAAAAGCTGGCTTACCACCCTGCCTACCCGCTCTTTTGACAATTCCTGAGGCATAGCAGATGAAACACATGATATCGATTCCATCACAGCACGCAGAAGAGTGGAATATACAGAAACAGACTTGGGGATAGCGATAATGATTGCAGCAAGTGCCTTATTTACTGATTTTAGTGATGTGGAAAGTGTCGAATATAACTTACCCAGAATTTGGATGTGTGAGAGAGGAAAATTAAGACCCAGAATCTACAACCGTGCGGAGGAAATATACTAGAGGAGTCAGCAAATGAAAAAGACATTTTAAATTCAATGTAAGCTAGAAATAGAGAATAACAAGAAAAAAGTAAGGTATCTCCTAATCCACAAAGAAAATCTATACTCATCTAAAGAAAGAGGCAAGATTCCAATACCAGCTCTCTTAGACAGTTTTGGAGGTTATGGAGGGATGACAAATACTGCTGTATAAAAAGAACCCAAATTTGAAGAGGTTATCTGTCCAAATTAGATATAGTGAATTCTTTATTGTCTGGCAGGGCTCTTAAAATTATAGGCATACCTTGGACATATTGCGGATTCGGTTCCAGAACACCACAATAAAACAAACGTTGCAATGAGTCACACAAATTTTATGATTTTTGAGTGCACATCAAACTTATGTTTCCACTACACCATAGTCTATTAAGTGTGCCATAGCATTATGTCTAAAAAATGTACATACTTTAATTTAAAAATACTTATTGCTAAAAAATGCTACCCACTGTTCGAGCCTTCGGCAAGTCATAATTGTTTTGCTGGTGGAGGGTGTTGCTTCAGTGTTCATGGCTGCTGACTTATCAGAATAGTGGTTGCTGAAGGTTGGGGTGGCCATGCTAATTTTTAAAAATAAGGCAACAATGAAGTGTGCCATACTGATGGACTCTTCCTTTCACAAACAATTTATGTGCAGCATGTGATGCTATTTGATAGCATTTTACCCACAGTAGAACATCTTTCAAAATTGGAGTCAATCCTCTCAAGCCCTGTCACTGCTATATCATCTAAGTTTATGTAACATTCTAAATCCCTTGTTGTCATTTCAACAATCTTCACAGCACCTTCACCGGGAATAGATTCCACCTCAAGAAACCATTTTCTTTGCTCATTGATAAAAAGCAACCCTCACCCATAAAAGTTTTATCAGGAGATTACAACAATTCAGTCACATTTTCGAATTCCACTTCTAATTCTAGTTTTCTTGCTAATTCCTCTTCCCATGAATCAGAAATGTTCTAAATGGCATTGAGAATGGTGAATTCATTCCAGAAGTTTTTCAATTTATTTTGCTCTGATCCATCAGAGGAGTTACAACCTATGGCAGCTATAAACTTACAAAATGAATTTCTCGAATAATGACTTGAAAGTCAAAATTACTCCTTGATCTATGGGCTGTAGAATGGATGTTGTGTTAGTAGCCATGAAAACAACATTAATCTCATATATCTCCATCAGAGCTCTTAGGTGACCAGGTGCGTTGTCAGTGATTAGTTATATTTCTAAAGGAATCTTCTTTCTGAGTAGTAGGTCTCACCATTGGGCTTAAAATATTCAGTAAACCATGTTGTAAATAGATGAGCTGTCATCTAGGCTTTATTATTCTATTTACAGAGCACAAGCAGAGTAGATTTAACATAATTCCTAAGGGCCCTAGGATTTTGAGAATGGTAAATAAGAATTGGTTTCAAATTAGAGTTGCCAGCTGCATTAGCCCCTGTAAGAGCATCAGCATGTCCTCTGAAGCTAGGCATTGATTTCTCTTCTCTAGCTGTGAAAGTTCTAGATGGCATCTTCTTCCAATAGGCTTTGAAAAACTGTTGTTTAATGTAGCCACTTTCATCAATTATCTTAGCTGGTCTTCTAGATAACTTGCTGCAGCAACTACATCCACACTTGCTGCTTCATCTTGCACTTTCGTGTTATGGAGACAGCTTCTTCTTTCCTTAAACCTCATCAACCGATCTCCGCTAGCTTCAAATTTGTCTTCTGCAGTTTCCTCACTTCTGTCAGCCTCCACCGAATTGAAGAGAGTTAGGGCCTTGCTCTGGATTAGGCTTTGGCTGAAGGGAATGTGGCTGGTTTGATCTGTCCCGAACACTAAAACTTTCTCCACATCAGCAACAAGGTTGTTTCACTTTCTTATCACTCATGTGTTCATTGGATAGCACTTTTCATTTATTTCAAGAATAAAATTTCCTTTTATTCACAACCTGGCTGGTGCGAAAGGCCTAGCTTCTGGCCTGTCTCCGCTTTTGACATGCCTTCCTCACTAAGCTTAATCATTGCTAGCTTTCAATTCGAAGTGAGAGACATGTGACCCTTCCTTTCACTGAAACGCTTAGAAGCCACTGTAGAGTTATTAATTGGCCTAATTTCAATATTGTTGTCTCGGGCAATAGAGACACCTTAGGAGAGGGAGAGAGACTCGGGAACAGCCAGTTGGCAGAGCGGTCAGAACACACACAAAACTTATCAATTCATTCACCATCTTCTACAGGTGTGGTTCATGATACCCTAAAACAATTGCAGTGGTAACATCAAAGATCACTGATCACAGATCTCCATGAAAAATACGATAATAGTAAAGTAGTTTGAAAAACATGAAAATTATCAAAATGTGACACAGAGACATAAAGCAAACAATTGCTTTTGGAAATCTGGCACTGACAGACTCACTCTATGCAGGGCTACCGCAAACCTTCTTGTAAAAAGCACAGTATCTGTGGAACACAATAAAGTGAAGGGCAATAAAATGAAGATGCCTATAATTTAATTTTTATTTTACCTTCCACACAACAGGAAAACTGTTCTAAAGAATTAATTATGAAAGGATAAAAATGTAGAGATAGAGAATAAATTAACAATTGCCAGAGCTAAGAGATGGTAGGAGAAGGGGGCTGGATGTGTTAAATATGATTATAATTATAATTAAGTGGCAAGTGTTCGAACAGTGGTCATAACTTCAGCATGTCATGGCTCAGTATTATGAGATCCCAATTTGTTATTCCCAGTTTCATTTATTTTATTCCTGAACTTCACAGTATCATTTGGAAGCTGTACAAAACCCCTCTCCATTTCTTCTGACAATAGATCCCTTGCTTTTTCTCTGGAAGAAGTACTGTTCTAATTGGTCAGATTTCAGAACAAGTGCGAAGATGTGGTTTCTAACAGGTAAGAGCAATGTGGAAAACTTCCCTTGGGCTCTTCCTCTTCTAATATTTGTGGGTGTCAACTTTTCATCTCATTTGAGCAGTAACTTCCAAGATTCCCTCTGAGGCCATTTAGGACTGTAGTCAAAGAAGATGCCCATAAGGGGTCTAGCCCAGTGATCCCTGCACAGTTTACTCACAAGTATCCTAAAAGGATTTGGAAAAACTGCATACCCTCTCACACATTTTTAAATTGACATTTAAGATTTTTAAAGAAATTATTTAAGTTTAAATAGTTACCAGTGATATAACTTCCACCACATTATAATATTGACATTTTAAATAAAACTGTTACTTCACTCTTTTAAGTGTATCCAATGAGATCTAAATGCCATAGCAATTTCACACCCACTATCAAACATTTTCAAAAGACAAGATGTTTTTAAAGTTAAAAATTTTACAAAGTTCTTTTTTCTCCTTAACCTGTATTTAAACTCCACTCCTCCACGGAACTTTATCCTGGTATATTTTTATGCTTGAAAGCACTTTATTGATACTTTATCATATTCTTCTGCAGCAAAAATTATGTATATTATTTAAATCTTTTATGTAGTCATAAAATTTCAAGTGTTAAAAATTTACTTCTGAATTTAGTTATTATTATAATTTTTATTTATTCACTACTGATCAAAATAGTACATGTAAATTATAAATCTTGACAAATATCAAACATAAAATATATCATTGAAAATCCATTTCATAGATAGACTTTTTTCAATTCACTCATGTATACAAAATGAATATTACTTAATGCTACAGGGTTTAGCATGAATACCATTTCGATTTTTATGTTTATTTGTGAGTACTAACAAAATGTTTCCAAATGAACTCGCTGATAGAAAAGGATAAACTTGTCTTAACAATACTCTCAATTCTTTGAATTCCTTGTAAGTTATGTGTTTTAAAACATCAGATAACTATCTATTATCAAAAAATTAGTAATCTATCATATGACAAAAATTTGGAAACCACTTGATTTACAAAATGATTGACTGTTCAGTTATTAAATTTATTCATTTTCTTAACATTTGCACTCTATTTCGAATATCCCCCTATTTGATGTCCTAGAGGTTTTTACACAGCAGGTTAATACATCTATTCTGAATAAATAAGAAATGTGCTTTTCTTTTTAAAATAAGAGACAGGTAATTGTGAAGGGGATGTGGGAAAGGCAAACCAGCATGATTTCTTGATCACAGGCTGGTTCTCAGGGAGATGCATTTTAGGAAAGAAAATGTGAGAATATGAAAATTTGTTCTCTTTATGCTACCTGTAACTGTGTACCTCTAAGGTATGGTACCCCGGTTTTAGGATTACTAGTCTAACCAGTTTACTAGATATCTCTAATTTAGGAAACAAATACAGGTGAATAATCGGTTCAATCACTCTAATTCAGTAATCACTTAATAACTAGCAGGTTGTAGAAATGTACGACAAAGACCAAGAAGGATATGGTGTGGGCACTTCCAGGATGAGGTAGTTAAAAAGCTGCCAAAGGACAAATAGAGGTAGGAACATTGGGTGATGATGTCAGGGCTTAAAATAGAGAGGATGACTGTGAGCAAGGACTGAAGTCTTCCGTGTATGACAGAAAAGTCTGAAATGAAGAAGGTGAAAGCTGGTAAAGATCATTGAAGATCCTTTATTTAAACATGAAATGTAGGATCATGAACAACCTCTGCTTTGAGGGCCATGAAAGCATAAGGATCTACTAGAGAGAGCCAGTCTCAGTTAAGGTAAGAAAGTAGATAGAAATAGGTGTTAAGCATGAGGAAATTGCTTTAATACATACCAAAACGCTTGTCACTTTGCTTTTCTTGACTCCTTTGTGGATTTATCTCCCTAAGGAGCTCTGCAGGACAGGCTATAGGAAGGGGAGACATGGTGGAATCTAGTCAGACATGATCGACAGGGGGAACAGAAGGAATCAGGGCCCAGCCTACAGACTGACCAAAGAATACCCCAATGGTAGTAGAATTCTAGGTAAAAACATGCGCACTAGGCATAATTGTATAGCAGCCAGGTGTCAATCAAAATGACCTCTCTTGCCAATCACCTAGGAATGCCTTTGTAACCACACATCACAGCCCAAATGTAAGGCAGACTTTTGGACCCATCTTTTTGCCCTCTTGTTGTTGTGGTTGTTATTACAGCAACCTGCTGCGGCTCTCATTGCTGAGACCATGTGCCTCCTTGGGGTATTATTTGTCTTTCTAAAATATATTTTTAATGAAATTATTAAATATCAATGAACTGTGATTCTTCACTACTGGCATTTCAGGAAGAACTAAGGGGAAATGCTAACTACACTTCTGCACCATTGTTATTTTCTCCTTCCCCTGACACATAGATAGCACCCACACTAATGTCAATGTTCAAATCCTAGGATTCTTGAACTGAAAGAAAGGAGAAAAGCCAGAATTTTATTTCATCTGTGATGCTAAGGGTGAAGAAGGAGGCCTCAGTAAATCCCTGGGGGTGCAAGATAATATTAGTGCTTCAGATGCTGTTCTTTGGGTAATGAAACATTGTATTCTCCAAATAGTTGGATGTGATTCACCAGTAAGCTTCCCATGTAGATGCTGAAACTGAAAACATAACCACTAGAAGCCCAGGCGGCCACAGCTACATGGGAAATCACTCAAGATCCACCCAGGTCCTGGGAAAGATTCAAGAGACTAAAACTGTGGGAAACATTATTTTTGTATGGAGGCATGAAAATGGAGGGAAAACAAAATGGTTCAACAAAGGGCATTTTTAAAGTACTGGTACTATATTAAATTGTTGCACTGTCACCTGGTGGTCACTGTAAAACGGTGCAGTGACCAAAGTTAGATACTGCATTCAAACATAAAAACAGGAAGAGGAAAGAAGCAGAGGCGAATTCTTATTGTGTTGTACTGGAACTAACTGAATTAAGTTCTACCTTGACACAACCCATAAGCTTTTCTGGCAAGATCAAAGAAGCTGTATAGCCAATTACTTTGGTCTCTGGCGACATCAAAGAAGCTGTACAGTCAATTGCTTTGGTCTCAGGTGGGTGTATATGTGATATACCACTGATTTTCCACAGCGTAAGCTACTTTACTGCCAGGCTGCCAGCACGCAAATCATAGTTTGGCCACTTGAAGACCTTGAAGAACAAGGTTAATAATAGCACCTAATACAGAGGGTAAGTCTGAGAATCAAGCTGATCCATAAATGTAAAATGTTTAGAGTAGTGTCTGGCACATAGTAAGTATTAACTATTACTTCTCTAAGGGCTGACCACAGATTTCTTAAATCCAAGAGACAAAATAAAAGTGAACGCTCTCTACCTCCTTCTTCACTCATGCCTGGAAAAGAGGAATACAGTTACAATTGGTCAGATTTCAGGATGTTAACCAGATCTAGTACCTAGTAGACAGAAAAGGAGGATGTAAATAGTTGTCTTCTGGTTAGTGTCACTAGTTCAGTTTCTACTGGTTATGTCAGTTGTGGTTTTGCATCATCAAAGTCCTCAATGTGTGGCTTTGGGCTTATGAAGAACCCATTTGAAAACCTCCAATTTATACCTGAAGCTAATATAATACTGCATGCCAACTATACAGTTTTTAAAAAGAAAGAAGAGAAAAAAAAAACCCCTACAGTGATTTCCCATTTCTCACAAGCCCCACAGGATCTGGCCTCCAGCCACTCCTCTTATTCGTTCCTATCCCCACTAACCCTCTTTCTCACCTGTCCCCAGTCATGGTGGCCTCCTTGCTATTGCTCATACAGGAGAGGCATGTTCTACCTGAGGGGTTTTATATTCTGTTTGTTCTTCCTGTCAAGTATCTCAGGTCGGTCACACATACAGGTGCTCCATGCCTGTATGACTGACCCGCAGTACAAAATGCATCAGTTCGACCTATGGGGTTGCTGGAGACTGAACAGCTAAGGTCAGTCACATGAGTGTGACATGCTTACATGACTGGCCTCCACTGAAAACCTTGGACATCAAGGCCCCGGTTAGCTTCCCTGGATGACAATAGTTCACGCACGTTGTCACACATCACTGCTGGAGAATTAAGCATTGTCCACACAACTCCACTGGAAGAGGACAACTTAAAGCTCATGCCTGGTTTCTTCTAGATTCTACCCTATGCACCTTTTTCTCTTTTCTGATTTTAACCTCTATAATATTTCTATAATAAACTGTAACCATGACTATAACATCTTTTCTAAGTTCTTCTAACAAGTCATTGAACCTACCTTTGACACAGCAAGAATTAACCCATTCATTGTATGTATAAAAATAATTCTTAAGGAGTTTTAAATAAATAAATTGATTGTTAATTAATGCAAATATAAAGAGAGTACATTAATCTGTCATTGGCTAGATGAACTTATAACACTGTTTCTTTTTGAGCCAACAAATATTTATAAAATATATCTTAAATTATAATAAAATGAAGACTAATAAATATTTCTATTTGTAGAATTGTTTGGTGTACCAACATACATGATATTAAACAAATTAGTCTTAAAAATCATACTTAATTTTTATTTCATTGCATCTAGACCATGAATCTTTCATGAAAAAATATTATTTTTAAGTTCTTCACATCGTAGAAGAATGAATTAAAAGCAGAATGTCAACTTCTCACCTCAAAATTTCACAAGAGAACTTCTAAGCCTTGTTTCGAGTATTTATCAGACACACTTACATTTACACATGAACAAGGTTTTCTTCTTTCTAGTACCAATCAAGCCATAATAAAGAATACAAAGGACATGGTTAAAATGGAAAAATGATAAACACTGTGAAGTACTGAAAAAAAACATTGTATTCTCTCATCAAACTGCAAACTAACAGACTTTACAAGAATAATTTAAGAAGATGATGCCTTATACTTTTAAGTCAAAGTTAATATTTTAAACAAAAAGCTTAGTGAAATTATTACTGTGGACTAACAACCATTTTTCAGTTGTTGAAGAAGATGAATTTTTGAGATTTTCCCAAACTTAATCTTAGGTACAAAGTTCTTCCTAGAAACTATGGCAATGAATTTTATTTTACTGATGCTATTCAATGTTCTGCTTCAGAATCTTATACATCAGACACCTGGGTATCAAGCTGGATCTATGACAAATTCATCTTGCTCTCTTTTGCTTGTTTAAATAGATACGGAAATAAAATCTCGTAATATCTTTTGTTTCAATTTCTTACTCTGAAATGTGGTAAATAAAGAAGTTAAAAGTTGAGCCCCTTTGTGTAAGCCTGAGTGAGATCTCTGGGCCTCACCCAGCTATAGTGAAGTTGGCTGAAGAAACATTTACAAACTGTAAAAATAATAAGGCAACTCATGCAATTATAAGCGTCATGTATGGTCCATGCCCTTTAGTTGTTTGTTCAGAAAGTAATAAAGCACAGTGTAATTAACAAAATTACTGGCTGAAAATGAGAAATTAATGAACCCTTTTCAGCATTTTTCTGTTTGTCATAGAAGATACTAGTTCTTTGTCATGTAAATATATTCAAACAAAATGGAATAACAGCTGTTATTTGTTTTTAAAAAGACAAGGACTAACTCTAAGGAGGTGGGAACAGCAGAGGAAGAGTGAATGATGAACACAAGATTGGATATGTGTATTTTGAAATGCTTTGCAAATGTAGAGGGGTAAAAATGGCAAATACCTAGATAAATTTACATGAAGCTTATGAACTTCACTCACTGGTTGTGGGTCTGTCTCCCAAATAGCAGATAACATGCCAACTCCCTTTGCCACAGGTCCGTCTAGCAAATAACAGCAGACACTCGGCTTGCAAGAGCTGTCAGAGCATGCTCATCAGATGAACGGAGCAGACTAACTTCAGAGTGGGGAGTGCTCAAGGATCAGAGAGATGGTAGAACATCCTCCCCTCTAACACACTAGGTTGGGTGAGGAGGAAGAGGCGTCATCCTCATGATGAGAGGTGGCCGGAACAGGAAATGTTAGACTTTGTTGATGTCTTTTTCATCACGTACCTCCAGAGCGCAGAACAGAGCTCATGGTAGTTTTATAAAGGACCACAGGTTAAAAAGAAGTAGAAGAAATTAAAGATGTTTGTAAACTAGAAATGAAGAATTTAAAAATTTATCTAAAACTTGAAAATAGTACAAAAGAAAAGTATTGTGCACCCTCTCAAAGTCATATAGTACATTGTCTAAGAAGCCCAACCAAGGAGATCCCTTGATTCTCTAGGGAGCATAGTGTTGCCTGACTTACTATTTATTATTGAGTAGGGCCCAAACTCTGTAAAGTTAGATGTTAATTTGGAGAATATGAGTAAATTGTGAGTAAATTTCTGTCCCATAGAAAAGATAACCCCAAAGTTTGAGTCCTATAGGAAAGCAACCAGTTTTGCATCTAATTTCATAAACTTATTCCACCATTTTTTCTTTAATTTAACGCATATACTAGTCCCTCCCATCTTGCTGGTTTCTTTATTGATGAGGTAAGCAAATATTTTATACATTCTCATACTATACTGTATGAGAGTCATAGTTTTCTGGGTTTTGTTTGTTTAGTTTTTTTTAAAGTATAGTTTGGTGGAAGTAAGGAAGGAAAGAGGAAGAAAGGAATTTTCTTATTGGCTCATCTCAATAAAGAATAATGCTGGCACTTTCCCCCACCGTCATTACCTCTCCTCTCCCTTTTTCCATTCCTCCTCCATCTGCGAGCTCTCTCTAATAAATCCACCAAACAAATTGAAAATAATACAAAAGGCACTTTCTGCCAAAACGCTACAGAGCTCCTGAGATGGACCAATCACAGCAAGAATTCTTACTGCCTAATGAACGAAGAAAAAAGCAATGGTATAATCCAAAACGCATAACTTCCTTCTGGGCTGCAGTCACTTCCTATGTTAACTGAGGGCATAAACCCAGAGAGATTTTTGCCTAACTGTACCCCATATACCCTTGACAACTCCCTGATACTCCTAGGGGAACACAGGCCAGGACTGGGGTGTGGGAGCAGAGCTCTGGTTCCTTATCTACCAGGGTTTACATTGAGGGGCTCGACTTTCAGCTTCTTTATATATCACATTCCAGAGTAAGATTTAATTTGAAACAAAGAATATTGTGGGGTTTTATTTCCATATATATTTAAAATGTTTATGACATTTAAATGCTTCAAATATTATTTTCTGACATTGGACTTTTCAGTGTGCTGTAATAATTCCATTTGAATAATATAGAGAGTATTTTTAATATATAGAGACACATCTATAATTAAAATGAACATCTATGACATCCATTGTTAAATAGTATTCCTAACTGGGCTAATAACTAAAACTTGTTTAAAATACTTTCCCTTTATGTGACATCATATGGCATTTAAATTATTTATGTGCAGCCTATAACACTGAATCGAGCTATTTCGTCTGTTTATAAATGCAATTTATGCCTAATGTTGAAGAAAATAAAAGCTTGCTTATGACAAATTTCATACACTGGAGAAAATGTACATCGATGGGGACACATCAAGCCAATCTTGGGGTCACAGGCCTGCTAGGTAATTGCCAGTCAAGTTGCAAAGCAACCCCTTTCCCAGATCCCAAACAATACAACAAGTGGTTTTACTCAAATAAAATGGCCTCTGAGAGAAAAGAAAGCACAGCTTTGTTCGTTTGTGTCTCTTGATAGTCAAATCAAATACTGTACAGTACTCAAATCCTTACTCTCACCTCCTATATTGCCTCCTCTTCAAACTGGTTCATTCAGATGTTGGTGGTGATGGTAGATGGTAGTTGCTGCAATGGAGGTTTTTTTCGATTATTTATATTTGGGGGAAAATGTGTATTAGTCAGAACTAGATCCAACAATACATCTTTCTCTAAGCTAAGGATGACTGTACAGGGCTCCACAACTACCAGTAACCCAGTTGCCTTCTATCTTGTTACCCTACCATCCTCATCACGTGGCTCCTACATTAGCTCCTGGTTGAAGATCTCTCTCCCACTTCTAGCTCACATGTCCTCATTCCGGCCAGTAGGGAGGAGAAGAGGGGAAAAGAAGGGCACTCTCCATCTCTCCTCTACGGACGGACATTGCTCAGCAGATGCACCTACCACATCCATGTATGAACTCTTTACCGGAACTAGTCTTGTTGTCATAATAGCAGCAATGGAAACAGGAAATTGGTCTTTAGGTCCAGCAGCCAAGTGTCCAGCTAACATTCGAAGGTTCTGTGACTGAGGATGAAGAGAAGAATGGCTATTAGGGACAAACTTGCAATTTCTACCACCATCTGTCCCTTTGGCCTCTGAACTATCTATGTATACCCTTTCTCTCCCTAAAGGACACATGCACACCCTCCTCAAAATAAGATGACAGCCAAGTTCCAACCAGGCGCAGCCTCTAGATCAAAGTCCAGGATCTGGACCAAGACTAGATATGGCTCTCTGATGTAGTGACCTATAAGCTATAAGGCATCATCTGCCTCAAACACGCCCAGGACACAATAGAGGAGCAAAAATCAGGTTAACTGCAATTAAATCTATGATTTGGTAAAGAGAAGTGGGGAGAAATACACAGCAGTCACTATTCCATAACAATGAACTAATTCATTGTTCTTTGGTAGAAACAGCAAGTACTTATCTTGACCACCCGACTTCTCCTGGTTCTGCTCTTACCAAATAACTCCCTTGTCCACTGCCCTGCTCACTTCTTCCTTGCTCATGATCTTCCACAGCCAAATGGAAGTACATGTCAGGAAGTACATTGATGCACTCCTTCACGAAGGGGACATATCCTGAGAAATGTGTCCTCAGGTGTGAATATCGTAGAGTACACTTACACGAACCTGGACGGCCTTGCCTACTGCACGCTAGGCTCTTTGGTACAGCCTATTACTCCTAAGCTACAAGCCTGTACAGCATGTTACTGTACAAAACAACACGAGATTAAGTCAAGCACCAGTGAAAATGATGCAATCAAGAGACACAGTAAACACAAGATGCGTGAGGCCGCTGCCAGCGCAACACAGCATGCTGTTTTACAGCAAACTTTCTATAGATAGGAAGAGTACACTCTAAAATAACAATGAAAAGCATAGCGTAGTAAATACATAAACCAGTGACATAGTCATTTATTACCATTATCAAGTACTACGTACTGTACATAATCGTATGTACTATATTTGTATACGACTGGCAGCACAGTAGGTCTGTTTATACCAGCATCACCACAGACATGTGAGCAATGCATGTGTTACGCTAGCTACACCACTAGGCAAATGGACTTTTCGGCTCCATTATAATCCTATGGGACCACCATTGCATGTTGGGTCCATCATTGACCAAAACACCGTCATGTGACACATGACTATATTATCTTCTTGGGAGCTGCACAGCTTCTCACTCTTTGAGGGTTGTACATATGGAACAACCATGAGATTTTACAGCCATATTCACAGTTTCTTTATCAATATAATTTCTTCAAAAACTTAGTACAGATTAGATCTGTTTGCATCCAGTCGGTTTCAAGTAGCCCACACACCAATATCCCACAACCAAACATGTCCGCAAGTTTTTAAATCTGAAGCCTCTGGTCTATACTAAATGACCTTTCTCCTCTACCTGTGGCTCTCTCTATCATAGAAATGGCAGAGACCTAGAAGTCTTCAGAAAGAAAAAAGATATAGTTTTAGCGTAAAGACAGCATCCTTAATCTGATCTTTATTGTTGCACTGAGCTCCCATTGTCTGGCGGAAAACTTAATAGAGGTGTCAAATAATGCTTGGAGCCACAATTTTATCTCCTGCTTAGGCTGCCTTTTCACAGCCGCTGCATATAACTGCTTCATTTTGGAATACCATAGTGATTATCTTTTCCAAAATTCAAGACTCCTAATTCCGGACTTCAATCAATTTAAATTAAAGGCCTCAGGCAGAGAGCATTTCCCAAAGAGTTGCACCTCCTCCTTCTGTCTCTGCATGCAGAATGGTGAGCTCTAGCCTGAATTTATCTCTCTCCCAGGACTTTGATGAAAGTGGCAGAAAGCAGCCAACCCACATGAAAACTGTATTTTACCCATCATTTTCACTAATACTACATCCTCAGTGGGCAGGCGGTTAGCGTCTCAACTCTGGCAGGTTTTGGGGGATTTTTTTTCATATGTGTTCACGGAATAACAGTAGTCATCAGGCTTTCTCCTTGCAAAATCTAGGTCCTTGCTGCCCACTGGTCAATCACCAAGCCAATGTCACATTTTTAGTTTCTGTCTGATGCATCTTCCCATTTCCAAGGACTAAAATATAAATTAGTTGGGATTGACTTCAGCAGGAAATAAACAAATGAATAAGTAAACAAAAAAACAGTGGCTTAAACATACTAGACATGTTCTCTCTCTCTCTCTCTCTCTCTCTCTCTCTCTCTCTCTCTCTCTCTCTCTCTCGTTCTCGCTCTCTCTCTCCCCCCCCCACCCCCCCAGAAAGTCTAGAGTTAGCATGACCAATCCATCATCATAAGGGACCCAGGACTCTTTGATCCTGTTTCTCTAACATCTTCACCATGCATTTTTCATTTTGTGGCCCAAGATGACTGTTCTAGCCTCAGTTTTAATGTCCACATGACAAGCAGCAGTAAGGAAAGAAATGAGAACAGCATGCTCCATCTTTTAAGAACATTTTTTAGAAGTTGCACGATACCTCTTCCATTTACTTCACATTGATCATATCTGCAAAGGATATGATGTTAAGAAATTTAACTTTTCTTCTAAGTGGCTATGAGCTCAGCTAGATTTAAAAAGTTCTAATACTGATAAAGAAGGAAAGAATGTATATGAAAAACACCTAGCCCAAGGAGGAATACGTCTTTCCTGTGTTTGCTGTTTCCTACTCCAGGGATGATGTTCTGCTTGCTCAACACTGCTGGCCTTTCACACCTCTTTCACTCACTCTCCTAGGGGGTGGGGAGAGTAATTTAATCTGATTTGTGAATTTGAAAAATGTAACTGGACGTGTTTAAACTACCTCTTTCTTCTCGCCTCTCTCTTAAAAGTAAGTTGCTTACAGAAAATACACAATAAACTCTTCCCCCGTGTCCCTGATTTTGTGGAGGTATTTTCCAACACGGCGGCCCATGACAGTTTGGCACTGCCTATGACTGGGTATAAATCTGTCTAATCCTGGAGATCAAAATTAGGAAGCACACTTGGCTCTGTGTGTGTTTGTGTATGTCACATACTCCAATATCAACGTTATCAAGAATAAAACTAAAAATTTAATCACTATCTCTCTCACATCATCTTGTCTATCTCTTAACCTGCTCCAGCCCCTCCTAGCCATGGTCTATGAGCCCCTGGAGGTAAGCCCACCACACTGAGTCAGACTGTACGTTCTGAAAGGGCCCTGTAACGGGGCTCCCAGCCTGACCCAGTCAAAGTCCACAGTCTTGCTGGCACAGGGACCCTGCAGGAGATACCCTTATCTGCACCCCTGAAGATTCTGAAAGGACTCTATGCTTGGCTCTAGCTCCCTCACAGCCAGTTTGTCAACAGATCTGCCAACTCAGGATCACAACAGGAGACACTCCTGTCTGTGCTCCTGGAGATCCTGAAAGGGCCCCATACCCATTACAACCCCTCCCAGCCACAGCCTCCAGTAATTTTGCCAACACAGCGTCCCAGTGCAAGACACTCACGTTTGCACCTCAGGGGACCCAGAAAGGGTCCTGTACTAAGCTCTAGCCCCTCCAGCTGTGGTCAGGGGCAGTCTAGCCCACCCAGGGATCTGGGATAGATAAGCCAATCAGAGCCTCCAGAGCTAGTTCTGAAGATCTCTATCCTGGCTGTGGAAGCTGAAACAGCCTGGGCTCAGTTCCAGTCTCTCTCAGTCACAGGTTGGGGTCAGTCCTGCCCACCCAGGGATCTACTCAGTGACTAATCATCAGGAAAATGTAAATTAAAACCACAGTGATCTCTCACCTCATGTCTGCTAGAATGGTTATTATCAAAAATAAAAGAAGTAACAAGTGTCAGTGAAAATCTAGGAGAATGACCTTTGAACAGAGACCTAAAAAGTATAAATAAAATGAGCAGGTATAAGACAACAAATTCTAAAGATCTGCTGTACAATATTATGCCTTAGCTAAGAATATGCATCATACTCTTAAAAGTTTAAGAGGGTAGATATCATGTTAAGTGTTCACGCAATAATAAAAAGTTTAGTTTAATTTTTGAGAAGATATCCACAGAAAAAAATGGAAATAGCCCATAGACATATGATTAAAAGCCCAACCTCACTGATAATTAGAGAGAGAGAAATTAAAACAATGACAAACCAGTTTTGTATCCATCATGTTATCAAAGTTTTTTTAAGTCTAGTAATATTGAGTGTTGATGCAATGGCAGTTGTGGGCATCACCACTGCAGAGCATTTGGCTCCACCAATTTGGAGAACAACTTGGCAGTGTGCATTAAAGTTGAAGACACTAATTTCACACAACCCTACAACTCTAACCCATATACACAAGGAGACATGTACAAAAATACCCTGACGATATTTTTAATAAGAGAAAGAAATGGAAAACCAAATCTCCACCAATAGGGAAATAGAAATAGATTAGCTATAGTCATACATGGAATCCTGGTCAGTGGTTGAAATAATGAATTCTAGACAATGTCACCATAGAGAAATATCAAAAATATAATGTGGAGTAGGAAAAAAGGAAAATTTTGGAAGGAAACAAAAGTGTGAGACCATTTACATAAAATTTAAAATCTGTAAAGAGATACTTTATAATACTGATGGACACATGATTATGTATTTAAAAAGTTAAAAGTATTCAAGGAAAGGATAAACACTCAATTAATGACAGTGGCTAGTTCTGAGTGGAAAGGGAGAAGATTCACAGTTGATACTGTTGAATTTTTTTTAAGATTAAATACACATATTGTTAAAATTTGATCTAGTTGGACTGTGGGTATGTAACATGGATGCTTATATTATTCTATTCTGGACTATTTTTCAAAGTATTTCACAAACTAGATTAACTACAATTAGTTTTAAACGTCTAACTGAATTATCAAATATCAAATTCGCACAGCCACTCATTTCACACATGATAATTTAGCTGTCCAATAATGCCCCCTGCTGTTCCAAATAGGCTATGGCCAGTAATTTACAGCAAAAAAAAAAAAAAAAAAAAAAAAAAAAGCCAGAAAAGTCCCCCACTTCCAGTCCAGCAGGGAGCAGCCTCTTCACCAAAAGTATCATGTTTTGGGAACCAGAGAATATGGCAAAAACATACAGTTTGTGGAAAATATTCCATACAGGGGGTTTTCGCCAGTCAAGTGAGGAGCAGTGAGCTTGAGGGACATTGTGCAGGGCACACAAAGAAAGTAGCCTGTCTTGGGACCTCTGTGTATCAGTGTGTCTAAAGCAAGAGAATGTGGGGGGGGGGGGTAGGGGAGAGGGGGAAACTGACCAAGTGAAGGTCAAGGCTAGCGTCTGAGCTACCTGAGCCTGAGAGAAATCTGATCCAACCTCTTTACTTATAAAAGAGCAATTTGAGCTTCAAAGGGGAAGAGTACCTTTTCCCATGAACTTGAAGCCATGTGAAGACAAGGGACTTGAAGCCATGTGAAGACAAGCACCCAGGGAAAGTGCTACTCTGTTCTTGTGCATTAGCTGTAATCAGCCTCCCTGATCATTTCCATGATGCCGCCCTCGAGCCCACTTAATATGCTACCCTTTCCCACCATCTTCATCACTGACCTCATGTGCATGATGGGGCTATAATGAATCATCCTTCAAAACTAGAACTGTTTAGGGTTTTGCACTAAAAAGAAAATCTGCCTTGGTGTATATTCCCTATTACTGCTGTAACGAATAACTGCAAATGTAGTGGCTTAAAACAACACAAATTTTACAGTTCTGGAGATATGTCTGAAATGGGGCTAAAATCAAGGCATCCATCCACAGGGCCACATTCCTTCTGGAAGGTCTAAAGGCGAATCCATTTCCTTACCATTTCAGGCTTCTAGGAACTGCCTACATGCCTTGGCTCCTGGCCTCCTTCCTTCTTCAAAGCCGGCAGTCACATCACTCCAACCTCTATTTCACAGCTGCTTATCTGACTCTGACCCTTCACTTCCTTCTTTCACTTATGAGTATATTTATGATTACATTGGGCCCACCCAGATAATCACATTTCCCCCATCTCAGTGTCAGTTGATTAGCAAGTAAATCCACCTGCAGCCTTGATTCCTCCTTGTCGCGTAACAGAACATATTCATAAATTCCGAGGATTAAGATATGGACGTCTTTGGAGGAGGGAGGCCTTATTCTGCTTACCACACTCACTCATAGCCAGTGCTGGCTTGAGGAAATTCTGCTGCTTTAATTCATGGACTTTCCTTTATCCTCCCTAATATTCAATTCTCTCAATTCTCTGCCTCTGTCTCTATCTCTGTCTCTGTCTCTCTCTATACCTCTCTGAAATATACACATAGATGCATACATACATGCACACACAATACTTTTATCTGCAATTACTGGACTAAAAGTATATAGGTAATTCAAAGAACAAGAATCATATTATTCATCATTTGATAATTTCACATATACAAGATGTCTGGAGGTGAAAATTTTCCCTCAATTTCTCTTCCGAGTACCCATAGCAGGGTTCTTTTGTTCGCCAAATCTCCAGCAACCTCCTGAGATTCCTCTCCCAAAGCTCCAGCCCATTCTACTTCCTGCATATTTCTAGAACCCCTCAGAACATAGGTGATCAAAAATTGTTTTTATTTAAAGAAATATTTATTGAGCACCTGTCATCTGCAGCATTGTACACAAAAATATCTGCCCTCAAGGAGCATAGTACCTACCCCCCCCCCGCAGCCACACACACACACACACACACACACACACACACACGCACGCACACGTCTAATTTCAGAGCTCAGAGCCACACCAGAGAGGTACGGGAGTGCCAAGAGGGAATAATTAACTCTGAGCCTGTGAAGCTTGGAGAACCCGCAGTGGAGACTCGGTAATATTTTGACAAGAGAGAAATGAAGAAAGAGCATTCCAGCCAGAGTGGGTAGAATAAGTAACGAGAAGGAGATCAAACATCATTGGAATGTTTAGAGACAGTTGGATGTATCTTGAATGTGCAGTGGATGGAAGGGTGGAAAATGAGACTGAGAAGAAGTGTGAATAGGGCTATGAAATGCCTTGAATATTAATCTGAGTGGGCGTCCTGACTTCTAGTGTCTCCATATTTCCTCGCTGCCTCCTCATCTCCTTAAGCCTGGCAGGGAGAGGATTGATTGACCAATTGACTAACTGGAATTGCAGAAAGGGCTTCCTCCTCTGTCTTGTGTAAACAAGCCCCCCGTCCAGCATCCCCTGAGAATCCAAAGACTGGAGTAACAATTTTGGTCTCTTCCTACATGAGCATGACATACTTCCCTGAGCCCCTTTCTCGCTAATTGGGCCTATATCTGTTTTGGAGCACATCCCTTTCTTTGTTAATTACTTTTTCAGAATTGCAGGTGGAATGCTGCCTGGAGAAGGGCAAAAGACAGGAAAGATCCAGGTTGTGTGGCAAGGTTGCCACCTGGGCTTTGCAGGATTTCCGGGCTCAGTTGCCACCTGGAGTTCCTGGAATCACAAAAGAGATCAGAAGTTGCATCATTCATACTTTATCCCCAGAACTTATATCTTCTATCTTCTAATAAGACCTCCATAAAATTTTGGCCTTCACAGATTTGCTTCATTCTTTCATTTCTCAGGGCTCCCAACACATTCTCGCCGACTCTGCCTTTCCTTTCTCTACCGACAAAGTTCCACACCAACCATTTCTTGGGCCTCTTCTTCCATGAAACTTTCCCAGATTATCGCCATACTTTCCAAAGTCTGATGACTCCTCAGGGCTCTCGATGACTCCTTAGGACTTATAATTTTAATTTGTAATAGTCGGCTAGTAATTTTGTTGAGGTCACATCCAAGAGAATGATGATCAGGTGAGGAAAATCGGTGAGTCACTTTTCACAAATATACCAGAATGTCTACATTTCATGAATTGGTGTGATGGATCATGACATCTATTGCAAAAAGAAGAGAGAGAGAGAGAGAGAGAGAGAGAGAGAGATTGAGAGAGAGAGAGAATTTTGTAAATACAGGAGTGGAATATATCAAAGCAGCCAAGGCACTAAAGGTGAAAGAAGAGGTTAAAAGGAAATATCTGTGTCAGAGACCAGGAAGAGGAAGTTGTGGTCAGGGACTGGGGGCTATTTGAACTAAGAATTTCACAAATAGAACTTCACTAATTTAGATAATGCATTAGGTCCATGTGTAGCCAAAGCAGTTGAGATGAAACTTATTAGAAATGAGAGGTCAAAGAACTGGGAGGCTCCAGAAAATACAAATAATCTAAGAATTTGGTGGACCGTGGAATAGAAAGCAAGACTGTGATTGAGGAGCCAAAGTCTTAAATGAAGGAAGGGAAGTCACTGCGAGGGGAGTGGATGAAGCAATGAGACTGGGTAGCAAGATGACAGGTGCTTCAGAGGAGCAGGGATGTTAGCCACATGTTCTGGAAACTGCAGTGTGGACCAAGCAACCAGCAAGCATCTGGGCTCCGCCTCCCAGGCCTGAGCCCGAGATGCGCAGCGCGGCAGGCGCACACAGATGCCTCCCACCGCAGAGGGGCTCCTGAGGACCGCAAGTCTTGTCCTGTTGGCGGTTTTCTATATAAATGATTTTTGCTTTTCATATCTACTAATTCTCTTTTACTTTCTTTTAGTTTATTTGGTTTTCTTTTTTTATTCTAGTCTCTAAATTTCAATGTTTTGTTCCTTTATTTTTGACATATATTATTTTGCAAGAAAAATCACAAAAACAAAGAATTCTCTGAGGACCACATTGATTGCAACCCACATGTTAAGATGTGAATTGTTCATATTGTCAGTTCCCAAATAGCCAATGATTGAATGCTCGGTTTTTCTTTTGACAAAGAGATGTTTAGAAAACTGGTTTTTAAAAATATTCCCAAGTAGTTAAACAATTTTTATTACAATCTTGTTTATAATTCTCTTTATAGTGCACTATTTTGGAAAATGTGACATTTTCATTCCTAGGGATTTGTTGAGATTTTTCTTTAGTGCCTAGTATTGATCCGTGTCCCATATTTAATGCCCCATGGGAATTGAAAATAATGATCATTCTTTGTTCATTGTGTGCAAAGCAAAAGTTAACCTTCTTTATCCTAGTACTCAAATCTTCTATATTTTAAAGGAGTTTTCTGAGATAGGAATTTTAAATGTCCCCTACTATGATTGTTGTTTTTTTGTTTACATTATTGACAGATTTTGTTTTATTTGTCTCAGTGCAAAGTAGTTTTGCTATATAAAAGTTCATGACTGTTCTGCCTCTTGGCAAGTCATACCTTTTTATATATTTATATAAAAGGCATTCTTTGTTCCACTTAAAGATCTTGGCCTTGATTCTACTTTGTTTAATACTTACTTGGCTAACCTTGTTTCTTTTGGTTAGCATTTACCTTGCATATATTTATCCAATTGTTTATTGTTCAACCTTGCTCTGACCGTTCATCTCTCATAAAAAGCACACAACTAGATTTTGCTTTTTGATTCTGTCATCTATTTTTTTGTGTGTAGCATTGTTTCCTTGGTTTTTGGTTTTGTTTTGTTTTCTTACTGACCTTTCCAAGATCAACTGAATTTTGGGTTGCTATTTCTATTTTTCTTCTAGTAGTTTCAAGAATCTATATATCACTTAGTATTTGATTCCACTGAAAAAAGCAGAAATACTAACATATATTCTTATACATAAAAGAAATCTGGAGGAAGGCAGTTCACAGGATAAATGGAGGCTCCACTGTCTCAGGAACTCAAGCTCCCACTCTCTTTTTTGTTCCACCATTCATAGAGAGCAATTTCCATTCTCAAAATCATAAGATGGCTGCCAGGCCTTCCACCATTATGCCCAAGATTCATGCAGCAAGAAGAGAAAAGAGGAAGAGCAAAAAAGGCATGTCTTACCTGAGTCAGCTCCATCGGAGGAGACTTCCCACACTTACACATAATCGGCAAGAACATAGTCATGGAGATGTGACTACACCTATTTAGTACACATTTAGTATATACCTAGCTGCAAGAGTGGCTGGAAAATATGGCCTTTTAGCCAAAATCTACAGCCATTCTATTAGTTGTTATTACATTTAATTTTTTAACAAATATATTTAAACAGGCATTTTTCTGTAAATATCAACAATTTTTCTGTCACTATCAACAATTAATCACTATCATCTCTCTAAAATTAATATATGTATCATTTCTTTTTCTGTTTTTCCCAGTTACTACTCCCAAATGATAGTGAAATATTACCTCTATATTATGATCAATTATTATATGATATACTCTTTTATTATGAAAATCAATTTTAACAATTAAAAGTTAAATTAATTAATTATTGAATTTATTTTATTATTTTATTATTAACTTAAATATAATAGATTCATTATTAAATTAAATATTAAATTTATAAGTTATAGTGGGTTCCTTGCTTTCCAACTATTTTCTTCATTCTTGAATTTTTCTTCTGTTGAGAGTAATTTTTCCAGAAATGGTGTATGAGTGGCCATATTATTTGTACCTAATTCTGTTATTTTTTAACTATTGAAATTCAGTTTCTCAATTTTTTACGCTCAAAACCAAATAGCTGCTGACATTTAATCTTGTAGACAATAAGTTTTATACCATTCCAGTCGGCTTTTTTTTTGCATGTAAGTTTTTGCTGGAAACTTGTAAATTATGTTTAGTCCTAAAATTTAGAATCCAGAAATTTTATCTGGCTCTTCCTTCTTACCCTCAGTAGGCAGTTTTGATCAGAAATATTAAGTTTATCTTCACATCTAAAAGTTTTCTTCTCTTTATCCTCTTCCTTCTTCATATTCTGATCTCTTCTTCTAACTTTCTCTTACTTATATAATCTCCTGAACCTACCCTTCACATCTCTTAGTTTTATAATCATAATTTCCCTTTCCTTGTCTTTTTGGTCAATGGTATGGGAGCATACTTTGATTTCCAAATCATTTCAAGACATTTTACAGCCATGTCTTCCAATTAGTTGGAACTGTCTTTTGATAAATAATTCTTTAATTTGTAAGAACATTTTTATCTGTGAAGGGCCCTCGATTTCCGAATACAATATCCTCTCAACGTTTTCTGAATATAGTAATTATAATGTTTGAAGTTTTTTTGCCGTTGCTCATTTTCCTCTGTTTCATCCTCGGCTAATTATCTCATTAATTCCTCTTGGCCTTTCTTTTTTGTGATGTTAATTTTCCTCAAATGTTTGCTAATGCTTTGCTTCAAATGAAGCACTAAATTGAATTTATAGACAACAGGCATTGGATCCTTCAGCATTTGTGTAGGGAGACTGTCTCTCCCTGGAGCTAACCAACACAGTCTCAGGATAAGAGGGTTGAGGATGCCGTTGACATAGCTGCTTTGGATGGAGAGCTAGCAGACAACCTGGGGATGATTTTGCTCTAAGAAACTGGCTTTAGTGTATCTGGTTTCTCTATAACACAGTCCTTTATTTTTCCCTGTGACCATTTTGGAGACCTAGAGTTATATCAGATTGTGTTCTGCCTCTCTCTGACCTCCTGTACCAGCTGATCCTGTCACATTGGCCTGAGAGCAAACCCTTGAACCAGTTACTCTGTAAACAAAAAAAGAGAGAGAGATGACCTAGCTGTTCCAGGGAGAGTTATTTGCTTAATTGCCCCGATTACCACCTCTGTGGATAGTTCTCTCTCCCTATACTTTCTGATTCCTGATTTAAAAGTTTCTCCAAGTTCTTCTGGAAAGAAAGCCTTTGTTTCTACAGTTGCCCTCTCCACATCTCTTTTGGGTTGCTCTTATTTCTAATCCAATTTCTCTAAAATCTGATTTCATATGTTTTCTTTTTGTTAATTATTCACTCGATTTTATTGAATGGATCTTATATGCCTGTCATATTTTTAGGTACTAAACAGGCAGCAATGAACAAGACCAAAATTCCTGTCCTTGTCAAGCTCACTGTATTGTAATAAGCCATCACTACGGGGATAGAAAAAAGTCATAAGCCCTTATTCTCCCACGTTCTCTAATCCTAGCCCTTAAGGTAATATATGTGAGTAGTTCTGTATGTATTCTTCCAGATCATTCTCCAGAATCGTATAAGAAATATATATGCTATTCTGCTTTGTTTCAAACATGGAGTCTTACTCTGGGTGCTATCTATAACTTGTTTTCTTTACTAATAATTTGGAATAAATGTCCTTCCAGATCCACTGTATAGTTCCAATTCATTCTTTGAATAAGTGCATACTATTCCATATTTAGATTGTTCTATAATCTATATTAGTATTCCCCTATCGATAGACACACAGGTATTTTGTGGGTGTGGTTTTAGTTTTGTTTTCCTTTTTCATTGAATGTATGTATGTATTTTTGCTACTGCAAGTCTTGATAAATATCCTTGTTTATACATTCTATGTATAGATGCTTTCGTTTCTGTGGCATAGATTTTCATAATTCAGAATACTAGGGCAAATGATTTATAATTTTTAATTTTAACAGATACTGTCAAATTATTTTCCCCAAAACTGTAAGAAGCAATGTTCCCACTGAAAGGATATGAATTCCTGTTTCTCCACAATTTTTTAATTTTTGCCAATATGATTTAAAAAAAAAATAGTTTCTCACTGGTGCTTTAATTTTCATTTCCCTAATAAAGTAAAGGAGATTTCTACATTTTTATTGACAATCTGTATTTCCCTCCAGCAGATTTCCTCATCCCAATCTTGGCCATTTTTACGGTCACTGTTATTCTCCCTTCTTGTCATTTTATAGAAATTCTCTCTATAGGAAAGATAGTAACCCTCTGAATATCATATACATAATAAAAATATTTTCTGATCTGTCTTCTTTTGACATTTGTAGTATCTTTTGACATAAACAACTTTTAAACTTATATGTAGTATGAATATTTGTTTTCTTTCTTCGTTCCTCTTGTTTTTTTCTCTAGTGTAAGGTCTTTTCTACCCCCAATGTATTTTCATGTTCTCCAATATTCATCTACCTTTTTTTTTTTAGATTTTTAGATCATGTGGAATGTACCATATACATAAGGCAAGGTAAAAGACTACTCTCTTCTAGTTGAAAAGCCCATTATACTTGTGTCATTTATTACATGATTATTTCACCCACTGAAACCAACTAGAGTTTTGTCTATTTATTACTCACTTGAGGTTTTATGTATCTGGCCTAGCCAGGTCACTCAGGGCTGGTGGTTTTCTCGACAGAAGGCAAGATAGCTTCCCTTTCTGCGGAGAGCTGGGACACTTGTAACCTGTGTATTTAGCTCACTGCATCGTATTACTCAAATTACCACTAATGGTAACATGGGAAGAAGTACAGGTGGAGAGCAAAGAAGGGGTCAGGAGATTGAGTGGATTTGGCACTTAGTTACCATGACAACGATGGTGTTTTATAAATATCATAGAGTCACATGGCTGCTTCTTACAGTGCTAGAATGTGCACTTAGGAGAGAATGAGAGAGAGAAAAGGGGGGCAGGACTATGATTGTACAGTCAGGAATGCACACGGAGAACCAGAGGCCTTCGTGTCAGCTTTGAAGGGTTCTCTCATTTCCTGCAGTCATAGGGGAAATGTGGCTGAGGACAACAGTGAGAGTATGATTTAAAAGGTCTCAAAGTTGTGACACCAATCAAAACTTCAAACTCTCAGGTTTCTTATGTTAAAGTTAGGGTACTAGAGAAGAAGTGAGATCTTAGAAAGAGAATATTTGGGTAGACATGGTTAAGTTCAAGACCTTTAAACCTTCAGATTCTCCTGAATCTCCTTGCCAACAAGGAGCAGCTGACTGCTCATCGCTCTGGTCTTAGCTCAGGGTAGTTTGAGGATTTTTGCCCCTTGGAGGATTTCTTGACTTCTTACAAACTCAATAATGCAATAAAAAAAATGTGTGTTTTATGTAGGTTCTACTTGTTTCATAGTAGAAAGAAATTTCAGAATGTTAAGTTCATGATATTGTCTCCCATTCTTCTTTGAGCTCACTCTAGTTCTCCATGAGTACCCTGGAAAGGCTCAAGTCAAAATCATCAATCACTTTTGATTGATTAATCTTCACTTTGTCTTACTTGAGACTTCAGCAATGTCTCTTTGAAACTGTCTCCTCAAGGCTTTCAAGACAACCCCACTCTCTCTCCTCCTGCTCCCTCACCAGACACTGTTGCTCTATCTCCTTTGTTGATTCTTCCCATCTTCCTGACCTCATGCTCTTCTCTTTCTGCACTCATATTTAAGGTGATCTCATCCAATCTCTTAAATGTCATCCGACCCAGAAATAGTCCCTGAACTCTAGCCTTATATATTGAACTACCTGCTTAAAAGCTCCACCAGGATGTCTAATGGGCCTCTCAAACTTAAAATGGCCAAGGCAGCACTCATGATTTCCAACACCACCCTCACCAACTGGGTTCTTTCAAAAGTCTTTCCCAATTTAGTTCATAGCAACCCCAATTCTTGTAGCTGCTCAGGCCAAAAACTTGATATCACCCTTGGCATCACCCATCTCTCTCTCCCCCTTGCTCTCTCTCTCAAGAAATAATTTTATAACAAATTATGTCACATTTACCTTCAAAATACTATAGAACCTGACCACCTACAACCATCTTCTCCACTACCACCTGATACAAGCTAACATCATCTCTCCCCCTGATTACGGCAACAGCTTCCTAACTATGTGGTAGAGGAGGCTAATGGCCACTCAATACCTATTCTCCCCCTTCTTTGGTGACAAAAACCTGGGAAATATGTAAAAAACAAAAACAAAAACAAAAACAAACTGTGTTTCTCTTGCAGAGCTAGGTGTGGCTATACAGCTCAGTTCTGGCCAATGTAATATAATCAGAAGTGCTACATGAGGCTACTGGGAAGCCTTGTAAAAAGAAAACGAGCCAGCCCTTTCTTTTCCTTGCTCCTGCTGCTGCCTTCAGAGTGCTCAGTGGCTGTAGCTTCAGCATTCATTGTAGAACATAAAGTACCCGTGAGAGTGGAAGCCAGGCACTCAGGAGAGTACAGCAAAAATAGGGAAGTGTAAATCCTTGATGACCTTGTAGAGCCACCTTACCATCTCTAAACTGTGTACCTCTGGATTTTTTTAATATGAAAAAAATAAACATGTCTTCGGTTTTCTGTAACATGCAGCAAGTTTAGCTGATAAACCAGTCTCTCTGCTGCCACCATCTATTCTCCACACAGCAGTCAAAATGATCCTTTCAAAACGTAAGTCAGGTCATACCACTTATCCACTCCAAACATTCCTGCGGCTTTCTTTGTCACTCAGAGTAAAAGAGAAGCCCTCACAATGGCCTGCAAGGCCCTAAATGATCTCTCCCCACCCCCACCCCACGACTTCTCTGAACGCATTTCCCACCACTACCTGCTTGCTGAACTCCACTGCTGCTGCATGTTTTTCTTGTGGTACCGCAAAGTGCCCGGATGCTCCAGCCTCAGGGCCTCCATCTGGCAAGCTCTTCTCTCAGATATCTGACTCCCCCTCTCTCTTACTTTCGGCAGTTCAGATGTCACTTATCAAAAAGGTCTTACCTGACCACCCATCCCACCCCCAGCACGGAATTCTCTATCACCTATCTCCACTCTAGTTATCACCTCCTGGCATATTGTGTGTACTTGTTTATATTCTGTGTCCTCTCCCCTCCGCAAAGATACAAGCTCCATGACTACAAGGGCCTTGTCTGTTTGAATCATTACTCTTTCCTAGTCAGGGCCTAACTTGGAAAAAAAAATATTTGATTATTTAAAACAGAGGGAATTTATAGTAGGGACTAGTTACACAGGCAAGAAAGTGGTTGAGAAACTGTCCGCGGAACAATGAAAGGGAAAGGAGAGTAAGTTGAAACTGTAAGAGAAGGATGGGTGTTTTCATTGAGTTTGCTCCTAGGGCTCCAGCTGTGGCTTGCAGGGAGGGAGGCAGGAGCTGGGCTGGACAGAAAGCCTCAGAGGATCCGGCCACCCTCAGGTTTTCAGGTAGAGTGGCAGTAGCGTTGTTTAGGTTCTTCCATAGTGTGTGTGTCTTTCCTGAATCTGGAGGAGGCCTGCTAAATGTGCCATCTGCATAGGCTCAGCTCCAGATCACACAGGTGGCAGTTACGCACAGACATGAGCCATTTCACAGGTGCAGGTGTTCATTGCTCATTGCTCAGCCATCCCTTACCAAAGCCTAAGAGAAGAGGAAACTCCCTGGGACTCTATTTCAAGCCCTGACCCCAGCCAGGAAAATGACTTCGGGGCCTTCCACACTCACCCGGGTCCAGACTTCCCTGTCATCAGGGTAGGGAGGTATCTCCCTGAAACCTCAGACCACTCCCTACTGGGGAGACAGAAACAGGGCCACACCTTTCAGAAGAATGACTGACCCATCTCAACCCCAACTTTTCTGCTCCAACCAGTTAAAGCCCACTACCTTTGGTAGGTTATCTATCAATACCCCATTCTAATTGAATGCCCAGAGAATCTGGGGAGCCTTTCCAAGCTGCAGCCACCAGAACAAACCACAGGCTTCTCTACATGAACCCAAACATAAAGGGGTGGGAGTTTCTCAGTAATGTTTTTTTATTTATTCTCTGTTCTTCTGTCTTTCTCTGTCTCTGTCTCTATCTCTGTCTCTCTCTCTCTCTCACTCTAGATCTCTCTTAATTTTCTATCTCTTCAACTCTCTCCCTCTCCCTATTGGTCTCTTTCTAGCTTTCCTTGCATGTGCCTCCATCTCTGCGTGTCTCTGCCCATTCACCCATGCCAAACCCTGCCCCTGCCTCTCTCCCAATTCAGTCAAACATTTCTTGCTATAAGCATTACTGTCAATTTCAAAATTTTCACCCAGAAACCTGAATGTTCTACCCCAGGGCCTCATCCTGGAAATTCAGAGAGACCATCCTCAGTAACCCAGACATGGTTCAGATCACTTTGGCAAAAAAAAATCTGCCTTCAGTTCCCTTTCTCCCTCTACGCTTCACCTGTGTCCAAATCCACTAATCTACCACTTGCTGCCTGAGGTCGTTTACTTTGCTCTTTGCAAGTGTTTCCCAGGGTTTTGTGCTGGCACCAGCTTAGTATTTACTTTGGCACTGCCACTGCCTTTCACGACACTCGCACAAGGTCACAGTGAAGGCAGGCTTGGGAGGGAAGAGGGTGGTGGTGGAGTCACGGACCTCTTAGGAGAAGCTTTCTCCAAGTCGCCTGTGTCTACCTCCCCTCAACAGATGACCCCCATGGCTCCAAGCCCTAAGCCCGAAATGTCACTCAGGAGAGTCTGGGAGACAACATCTCCTGATTCAGTCCCTGACCCTCTCTGCATGCTCCACTGATCCATGGGGCTAGTTACATCCCTCCTTCAGGCTCCCATTACACCAGTCTTGCTCCTTGAGGCACTTCTGCCCCTAAAACTGGCCCTGGAAAGTTAAGATTAAATTAAATTAAATATACAACTTGCACATAAACTCACAGGCAAAACAGATACCACACAGAGAGACACCATACCACACATATACTCAGATATATAACACACACAAACATATAACATGTGCATATGTCCTCAGACACGAAACACACACAAACACCCCACCTCCCTCATATGTTTTTGCACTGAAACCATTGGGCTAGCAGTACCTCTCCTGTTCACTGTCTCCCCATGTCCCATCAGATGCCAAGTCCCGTCCTTACTGACACTGCAGTGTTTGCCTAGTGCACCCTCGCTTCTCCACCCCTGCTGTCTTAGGACCATATCAGACTCTTAATCTCCCCCTTCTGACCTTCTCTCTTACATCACAGGATAGATTAATCTCCAATTATTTTATTGCACTGCAATCATGACTAGAAAATAAGAACCCTGCAACAACCATCTCTCAGACACAAGAGCCCAGGATCTCTTCAAGATCAATCAGCAAAAAGGGGGCAGAACCGAGATTCAAATCCAGCTACTGTGACCCTAGAACCTGCCCTGTGCTGCTTCATAAAAAGTCCCGGCTTCCTGTGGTGAGCTCACAGCCGAAGCTCACAGGCCATCCCACTCTGTCTCCTGCCTCCCTGAATGGCTGCTCCCAATCTGCCCCAATAGGACGAGCCAGAATCTCCCCGATTCTGCTGCACTCCCTGCTGGGAACTCTCACTCTCCACGCAGGAGCTTGGTGATGACACAGCCTACTACCTCCCAACTGTCAAAAGACCCCCTCCCTTCCCACATAGGGTCAGCTAGCCATCAGTACTGGTCCCTGCGAGGCAGTTGATCAGCGGGGGAGGCTCACAGGGAGCCTGGGAGAAAGAGAGGGCCAGAACCTGAGGCTCAGCGTCAGAACCTTGCTGTGAACATATATTGTCCATCACTGGCCAGGCAATCACCCCACCCTTTCGTTCCCCCATCCTCCATGTTCTCCCCTGCCCTTACACATGCATGCACATGCATACACATGCCCTAGTAGCTTTATCCTGATTATAGACTCCAGAGAATAAGAAAACTCTGACAAAAATAATTAACTGTAGACCTCCTGTCTTATGGAAGAGTGATAACTTTCATCTAAGACCAGACAGTTTTTTGTTTGTTTTGTTGCTTTAAAATATCTCCTCAGAACCTCTGAAAGGCCTTTTGTTGAAAACATGAGATTTTCTATGCAATAAGAACCAAGAACTAAACTAATCCACCTGCAACATGGTGCCCAGCACATGGTGATCACTCAACAAATACTTATTTTTGGAATGGGTGAGTGAGGGGGGAAAAAAGTGAAAATAATAAGGGGGAAGCCTGAAGAGAGAGAGATAATAGCCAGGGGACTGTGGCAGTCCAGGAAGAGAAGCGTTGCGGGAAGATGAGAGACCTGAAGAGAAGGTCAGATAGTGACAAATTCAGTGTCAGCCGTAGGCAATGAATATACATTGTGGGTGATTAATAGTCTGTATAAAGTTGTTTGTCTTCCTGTGACGTCGACCCAAACTCTCAGCCAAACCCTGTTTCACCAACAACTTCATGTTGGTGGTGCTTGAGGGGATTCAGAGAAGAGGACTCAGTCTTATGTTCAGGGAGATTCAAAGTCACTGGGAAACTACAGAGAACAAGATACCAAAGAAAGTAGCAAATCTGCAGGAAAAGGAAATCATAGGGAGAGATGATTATGAGACTCGAGGACCCTGATATTTTGGGGAATGAGCTGGATTTCTCCCATATGTTATTTTTCATGCATTAAAAAGGAAGTATTAGGCCATGCCACCTCAAACGAGCCCTATCCCGTCTGATCTCAGATGCTAAGCAGGGTTGAGCCTGATTAGTACTTGGATGGGAGACCACCTAGGAATAGCAGGTGCTGAAGGTGTAAAAAACAAAAAATGAGGGATTGTAAGCTGACAAGGTCCTTGCAATCTGTGAGGTCAACCAAGGATTGCCTTGCCTAAAATAATAATAATAATAATAAATAATAAATAACAATAAAAGGAAGTATTAAAGAGGATGGAGAACAGGGAGGCTCCCAGCCTCGAGGTAGATGAATTTATAAATACATAACCATAGCATATAACCAGAGAGCAAAGTTGCATGCTTACAACAAAAGATAAAACCAGAATAAAGAATTATTCTTCCACCCCAGCTCCGCTATACACAAAGTAGGGTATAGTTGTTTCTCTCCTCCCTAAGAGATCCAAATGGAAGGATATCCACCTAAGCCCCTTCCCTTCCAGGAATCTCTTGAATTTTTAAGGAAACTAGTCCCTCCGTGTAACCAGCTGGCCCCTTCCTTGTTGCCAACTCAGAACAGGAAGACAGGGAGAGAATGGAATTCTACCCAAGAGAAATCATAGGGAACCAGAGATTGTGGCCATTTAGGACATCTCAGGACACAACAGCCTCCTCAGCTTCCTGGAATCTCAGCAGAGAACAGGAACCCTCGTGTCCTTCATACTCCACTAGGCAGCTCCTTTTCCCCCAACTCTTGCTCACACATGAACTAACAGGAACATAAAGATCCTATTTGCCCATGAGTGAATTGGCAATTCATGCATCTGGGCTTGCCTCCCCGGCGCCTCCAGGGAGTAAAGGGGTAAATCAGGAAGACTGGGGATTGGCGAGGACCCAGATCTGATTCAGGCCCCATTAGTACTTTAGAACCAGCTCTAACTGCCTAAAGTAAATAAAGGCAGAGAGTCAAACAGGTAACCCCTCCTCTCATTTAGGACTCCACATTATCACAGCCTCTTGTTAAAACCATCCAGACTCCAAACAACTCTCCCCATTTACACTCATGTCACTGTTCATTTACAGGGGTTCCCCAAATCAATTTCACTAAGCTGACTTGTGCTGGTTTTACCTCTCCTCTCCCCTTCTACCTCCAAGGCTCACAATAAGCAATCTTTAGTTTGGTAACCCTAAGTTTCATCTCCCCTCCTTTCTAACACTGGCTCTCAGATTTCTTCCTTCAGGAGCTTCCATTGAAATTTATTGCCTCCTCCACAATTTCTCATGATTTAATGGTATCTCAGCCTTTGATACAAAAGAACTTAGCCTTCACTAAAGATATCAGTAGGCTTGCTAAGGTCAAGTCCAAGATGTGTGATGACAAGATGAGAAGAATAGCTTTGTCACAAATAAATCAGAACTTTTACATCTAGGTGGCCATTATCTTCTCCAAACTAGTCACCCTGAGAGGCAAAGCACTTATTCCAAAAGAGTATCCATTGCTCCAAAAATATTTATGGAAACTCTCTTTTAAGACTTTGAGAACCTCTTTTGCAGCCCATGAAAACTGGAAAGCCTTATATTGGAGTAGCTGAGCCCTGTTTTCAACTTAAATCTCTCCCCTCATATTCCTCACCACTGTTTCTTAATTATATTTGATTGTTTCCAAACATCAACAGAGCATTCATAGGTTTGTGATGTGTCGTACTGGGATAAGTCAAAGCCTGGGACATTTATTCTAAGGTGTTTTTTTAGTAAAGCAACTTCTTCCTCTTCTGGTTATACCAGGTGCACTTGACCAAGGTGACTGGGCAGTTTGCATCTGCTCAGGAAAACAACTTGTTACTGCCGTGCCAATGGGTGCCCCACTGAAAAGCCAGTACAGTCAAAGTGATCAGTGTGAGATGACTCATGTAAAGACAGTTTGTACTTGTGTCTTAGATATGTAAGGCATCTCCCAATCATGATTGGAGTTTCTAGAGGGATCTGGGTCATTCTTTCCCACTGAACTCTGCACTCTCCAGTCTCTAGGACAAGGCTCTGCCCACAGGTATGAGGGCTAGAGAAAGAATATGCTGGACACGAGGATAGTCAGACATACAATCATTAGGACCTTCCACGGGACGTCCATGGAGGATGGATTCTCAAACCACCCAGGCACAAATGGGTATGTTTTTTTAACATCTCAGGGCCGGGGGGAGCCCTTTCTAAAGTTATCCCTACCTCTCCCATCCTATGCTTTCGCATTCTGACCCCATTAGGGACTAACATTAAACTTGGGTCACTTTTTTTAAACTAATGAAAAAGTCTTGATCACACACATCTCTGCTGTTCGCCTTCATTCCTGTGTTGGTTCCCTCCAATTCCTGGGCCTTGGAGTCAGGAACCCTGACCAGTTTCCATCTGAGCAAAGACTGGTGCAAACAGCAGGGCATGCCCCCGTTGCAAGTTCAGTCATCTATCGAGAGGAATGAAAGCATCCTCCTCTGCCTACACATTCCCCAGACACATACATGCACTCCCGCATGCGTGCACACCGCACCTGTACTCTCATCCTCCATCTCAGGCTCCTCATTCTTGTCAAGGCCAAGCTACCCTCTTACTCACTTACATGGAAACTCCCAGACATGCATCATCTCTCCCTCTGCTGTACTCCCATGTTCACTCAGCTGCCAATTCCTGTTTTCGTGGACACTGCACTGTTTGTCTCATAGAACTCCTTTTCTCCACCCACTGACCCTGAGGTACATCGAACCTTCATTCTATATCTTCTAGAATATTCCCCATTAGAAGCCAGATAAATCTCAAATTCTTTATTTCAGATTTAATCCCAAACCTAACTGTAAATCCCTCGAAGATGAGAATCTGCCATATTCATCTCTCTATAACCAGTGACTAACAGAAAGTTTATCTGATGGATAAGTGGGGCCCACATCAGCTTATCCTGTCCCAACTCCCACCTTGCACCTCACTCTAGCCCTCCCTACCAGGAATCTCTCCTAAACACTCTTGATCAAAGAGCCAACTGACTTCCAGACCCTTCAATTCCTGATCACTCTATTTCTACCTCATATGGAGTGCACTCCTCTCCTATAGAACTACCTGACCTTCCTCCCTGTAACCAGCCTCTCCAAGATGCAGCTATTCACTGGGGGGAGGGCTGCTCTTCACCAAGTCAGACATGGTGACTCCTTTCTGACACATATCACAGGACCTGTCCTAGGGAACCTCAGACAAACCACACTCCACAGGGTGCCATGGAAGCCCACGGGCAAAATTTGGGACCCAGACTTGAAAAGATAGAGAAGATTTAGAAAACACCAGAAAAGCCTTCAGGGAGAATAAAAGGTTATCGCTAGCTGTCTTTCAGATTTAACCATCTGTTAGTTGGTTACTACTAGATGAGACCACAGCAGAAACACAAAGAGAAGGTTTATCAAACTATCTGTTTATTATAATGTAGCCATTAATAAAAAAAAAACATTAATACTTTGTTAAAATGTGAAAAATCCAAGTCACATGTTAACCTAGACTGAATACTGGAAAAAACAGGCTTTGCCTGGACTGCCCCAGGGAAAGCAAGATATATAGCCTCCCTACTCAATGCCCGCTTTAAGTATTTTATACTGTCCCTTCCACCATAGAAAATGGAAAATTCCACAGTAATATCAAATATCTCAACTTAAAAAAACACTATTCAAATAAGAAGTATTTGTTAAGAATATATCCAAACTGGGTAAGATGCCCAAGTGGAATTGTATTAACAGACTTCAAATATTATTTTTCAGTTTTATTGATTAAGCTTCTTCGCTGAAGTATATCACCATATTAGTCTCTAGGAAAAGAAGTTCGAGATCCCTTTTTATTCTTTTTCAAAAAGAGAGAGTGGAGAAAGAGACCAGATCAGATTGCAGACCCTCAATAGACCATGTTTTCTAGTTGGGGTAGAAGGCAGAGCAGGATAAATATAACTATGTACAGCAAAAACTTTTCTCTGGCTCATTTTTCTTTAACACTGACAATTATGGATTTCATCTCTCCTGAGTAGCAAATTCTGAGATTTAAATTTGGGCTTAAATGGCACCATTCAGGACTCTAAACCACACGAAATGCATTTACCATATGGTCCAGTTAAGCTTTCTAAAGTTTTGCATTGTGCTTTGAGACCAAAAATTCAGTCAAATGATTGAATCAGTCCAACGATGTACATGTATATAGTGGTTCTTATATGCCAGACATGTTCCAGATGCCAGAAATTCAATATTGAATAAGATATCTTGGTCTCATTGGAGAAAACAAGAGTGGAGGAAGTCAGAAAAATAAATCTCTTAGAAAAATTAACATCTTAAAAATAGTAAGTGCTAAGATAGGTTCTCTCAGAGTACAGGTGAAGTCTATTAGAACTATGCCTAATCGAAGCTTCAATGATAGGAGATTTCCCAGAGAAACTGCTATAAATGAAAGGTGTAAAAAGTATTACTCAAATATGGGGATTGGAGGTGAAAAGGAAAGTAACATTCAAGCTATAAGAATCAGCGTGGCAAAATTCCAGGTTTAAGTGAGACATGGCATGCCGAAGGACCTGAAAGGAAACCCACGTGGCAGGACATAGACTGAGAGGTGAGAAGTAGAAGAGGAAAAAGCTGATGAGGTGGTAGGAAGAGGCCAGACGGTGAAGGTCCTTGTAAGCCATGTTTAATTGCTGTTATTATAAGTGCCAGAAAAATCAAAGTGCAGGAGAAAGTGGGGGCAATCAACAGGACAAGATTTCTAAAAAGGCCAACGTGAGATTCAGAACCTAGATGAAAGGTTAAGTCTTAGACAAGAGAAGGAAAAACTCTCACATAGTAGCCATAAAAAAAAAAAAAAAAAAAAAAAAAAAAAAAAAAAAAAAACAGGGAAAAAAGGTAGATGTGAGTACATGTAAGATTGTAGATATTACCAGGAAATAAAGGAAATGAATGTCAAAACCCTTCTATTTTCTCAGTGAAGTTGATGAGGTTATCTACTGTGAGTGAAACAGGGTATGGCATGATGGGTGTGGCATTATGAGCTAGAAGGTCTGCTATTGCTTCTTTGGACAATGGAAGACAGCACTAAGCAGGAAGCATTGCCGATTTCCTTGGACAGAGTTGAGGCCCTAGTTAAGGTTACAAACCAGAAGTTTAAATGTATCATCTTTATACTTTTATATCTTTCCTTTTCTAGATGTGCTCAATAAGCCTGAAATAGGACCAGAGGAGGTAGATAACTGGGTTCTGCAAGGGTTAGAATTTTGCCAGTCTTTGTAAAAATATGGCCAGGATCTAGCATATATAGGCAGAAGAGTTATCTAAGTGATGGGCCATGTAATTTAATCTGAAAGGGAAGACTGAGATAGGCGTGTGTGTGTGTGTGTGTGTGTGTGTGTGTGTGTGTATAAAGAGAAAATTAAAAGGTCAAGGAAATGAAGTTTGAAAAATAAATATAAAAAAAAGTATCAAAATGAGAAAGTTGGAAGGATGGGAGATTGTGGTCAGAGAGTAGGTGTTTTCAGAAGTGGAGTCATTCTGAGTAATGACCAGGTCCGTAGACTGGCCACAGAAGTTGAGACAAAAGTCATGATGAGGACCTGGGAATCCAGACTGCTGTTCATGACCCCTGAAGTTGTCCAAAATCTTGAGACCAAAGGAGAGACCATCATCCAGAAAGAAGTCAGTTTTCCATGAAGGAAGGGAAAGTGACTGAGTGCTCAGTAGATGAAACAGTGAGGGGCACAAATTACCCCGGACTCCTCCTCCGAGGTCCGTGGCTGTTAGTGATTGTTAGGGGTGCATGTGGACACTGCAGCAGAGTTCAGGGTGATCGACATGTGTGCCCACTCCACTGCCCAACCTGAGGAGCACAGCTGTGGGAATGTGAGTGTTTTACACTTCAGAGGGAAAGGGGGATGCTTGGGGAGAATTGTGTTTTCTCTGTTGAAATTGTTTCTTTCTAAATTTAGTCAAATAATTTCTGTTTTTATGTCTATGAATCCCCTCTTCTCCTTTTTTTCAGGGTATTTGTTTGGTTATTTTCTAGCTACTAACTTGAATTTATTTTTGCTACATATTCTTTCCTCATAAATACCCTAAACACCAGGGGTCCTCTAAGAACTGCATTGGCTGCAATCCAGGTAAAGATGTGTAGTGTTCACGTAACACCATTTGCAAACAATCATAATTTAAGGTTCAGTTTTCTTAAAAACCTCAAAGTTTTTAAGAAGATTGTTCCTTTTCCCCAGTGGTTAGTGTTTAGTACATTATTATTAGTTCCATTTTATTTTTAATTTCTGAAAATGAGACCCTTATACTTTATTCTTTGGAGAATTAATTCAGATTTTTGGATTTTGTTTTTTTTGGGTTTTTTTTTTTTTTGGTACATAGTATTTAATCGATTTTGAAAAGCCCTGTGAATGTTGAAAAGAACGTTCATTCTCTTTTCTTTGGGTACAACATTTAAAGCAAGCTCATCCATTGTGTTACTCAAAATCTCTATATACAACATTATATTTAGTCCACAGAAATTGCCACTTTCCAAGACTTATAGATTGATGTCTCCTACAGAGACTGTGGTTTTGTCAGATAGTCCTCATATTTATAAGAGTTTTTGCTTTCTTTTAATGTAAGTTCAGTGCATAAAAGTTTGTAACTATTATATCTTCTTGGCAAATTTCACCTTTTTTAATCTATACTATTGAAAATAGCACTTTACATTTCCTTTAATTATTTAGGCCTTGAATTCTATTTTTCCAAATATTAATATTGCCATCCCATCTACCTAACATTTCTTTAATCATTCTTTTATTTTCAACTTTTATGTGTCATTTCTGTGTGTCTCTTACAAAAGAAACCTAAAACTTTGGTTCACTTTCTAACCTTGCCATTTATTTATTTTTCTTATTTGGTCTTTATTTCTTATCTTCTTAACCTTTGCTGGATTGATTGAATCTTCTGTTGTGTTTCCTCTTTTCCCTCTAACCAGTTTGGCAGATCTATAAATCAGTTAGAATTCAGTTCACCTGTATGGAGTAGAAACTCCAAAGTAAACAGCTTAACGACATGATGCTTTTTTTCCTTCTTCTTCTTATTTTTTGACCAAGAAGTCTAGAGAAAGTGAGTTTAGGACTGGTCTGGAGGCTCCACTGGCCTCAGGAATCCAGCTCCCTTTTCTCTTATTGCTCCACCATTCTTAGAACATAACTCCCATTTCCAGAGGTCATAATGCATCTACTAGGGCTTTAGTCATCATGTCCGATTTCCAAGCAGCAGGAAGAAAGAAGGGAGAAAGGGCACAATGGGCATGTGTTGGCTGAGTCAGCTCTTTTGAAGAAGCCTTTCCTAATATTTCACACAGCACTTCTATTTTCATTTAGTAATGCAGCCACTACTTACTGCCAGAGCAGCTAGGAAATGTTGTCTTTTAACTAGACACATTACCTTCCTAAATGAAATCAGAATTCCATTACTAAGGAAGAAAGCCACAATGGATGTTGAGCAGGCAAATAACACGCTGTCACAATCTACAAACTATAACCATTCTACTAGTAAATATATTTAAATTTTTAACAAACCTATTTAAATCTATTCTTGGATCAGTATCAACAATTAATATCCATGACTTTCCCTCCCAAAGGATGAGGCCTGCATCGTATATAATTTTATGCATAATTCATCCATCTTTCCCGTTCTGTCTCCCAAAATTTTAATAAAATATTTATAATTTTATTTTAGACATTGTTAATTTCTGTTGTTAATATATAATATAGTAATATATTATTTTATACTTGTTATGTTATTAAAATATCTATATAATATATAACAAAATAGTTGTCAACGTAATAGAGACTATACTTCTATTTTAAGAATCATTTCTTAATAATTGTATTGAACAGAGTGATAAGAATCTTTTAAATTTAATGATACACTGGTTCTCTGCTTACCACTCTTTCTTTTTACATCCTGTTCTCTTTCTTTGAAATTTTATCTTTTGTAGACCAATTTTTCCCAAAAAGAAGTGATATGCTTTCATAGCTCTTAATTTTGCCCTCACAATATTTAACTAGCTTCAGAACTCTAGCTTCAAAACATGGCAAGTACTACTGTCTGATCCATTGTCCGTTAGCTTTCTGTGCAGCAGGAAAGACACCTGGTGCGAATCTGATTTGCTTTCCCTTGGGAGTGACTTTTTTCATCATAAAGTAGTAAGATTTTTCTTTGCCTTCAAAATTCAGAAATTTCACCTAGGTGTGTTTAGATTGTGTTTAGATGTGGCCGTCCTCCTACAGTACTCCCATCGAGCCCTCAGTGGGCACTTGGGATCTAAAGTCCTGAGTACATATTACCCTCAGGGAAATTTCCTTCTATTATTTGATGTTTTATCTATCTTCTGTTTTCTTCTCTTAAATTACTCTTAAATGAATATTTGTTCTCTTGGACATATCCTCTAATCCTCTATATCTCTTAACTTTAGTCCCATAATGTCTATTGTCTTTTTGTTTAACGTTATCAAGAAAAATAAATCTTAATTTCCAAATTACTGGTTTATTCTTTAACCATGTACTTTCAGTTACTCAGCCCTCCTATTATTGCTTTTGTTTTTTTTTTTATCTTTTAAAACCATAAATCTTTCTTGTTTAGTTATTGGCTCTTCATGGAAACATACCCTAGTTCTGTGAATTTAATATCCCCTCAATGTTTTCTAAGTGATTATAATTGTTGTATAAAATTTAAAAAAAGTTGTTTCAAGGTGAATCAGTAATCCTGTATATTAACCTTGGTTCTTTTTTTTTGTTTCAAACTGTTCATTTTCTTCAACTATTTGGTAATTCTTTTTGTTTTAAATGAGGTACATTTAAGACTTTCTCTCATGGCACTTTGTAATTCTATATTTTTCTGGCATAAGTTTCTACCACTCTCTATATTTCTGTTTCCATGATAACTTCTTTCTTCTCCTGGAAGGCCTAAAGGGGCAAATAGGATGAGAATGCTGACAGAAGTGTTCCCCATTAAGGTATATACGGGTTAATGGAAGTGGAGCCAGCAGTCAAGCTGGTGTCTCCTCTTAAAGAATAATCTCTCCTTTGTTTTCTCCTCTGAAGGCCTGGAGTTCCTGCAGGTCCTGGCCCACTCCTCTCTTCCTTCACTCTAAGACAAAATGTAAACAAGAGGGGTGAGAGAGGAATCACTAACCTGGATATTCCAGAATAGTCATTTATTTACCTTAAAAGATTATCCCCTTGGTCAGTTTCTCCTCAAGCTTATTGATTCCTAGCTTCAAGGCTCTACAGGGTTTCTGAGGGAAGAGCAACTCTCATTTCGGCAGGAGCCTTCTCCTGCTTTTGTTTCTGCATGAGTTTCTCTATCACTTGGTCCCAGGTACTTTTTTTCTTTTAGCTTTTTAACCAGAAAAGTATTTAGTACTAATTCGTTCAGCAAATATTTATGAAAGCCCTGGAGATACAGCAGTGAACTTTTCAAAATTGAAGGAGGCTAAAGAGATTTGATGACCAAATATCACACATGGCCCTAGATTCAATCCTGGAAAGAAGTCAAAGCATAAAAGAAAAAAATTTTTTGTTGATATTGTTTTGTTGTTTGTTTGTTTTGCTACAAGAGATATGCTTGGAACAATGGACATTATTTGAATGTGGATTATATGGTAGTATTGTATCGGTGTTAATTTTCTGATTTTGATGGGCATACTATGGCTGTTTAGAAGAATGTCCTTATTTTTAGGAAATACACACTATTTAATTAGGGGTAATTGGGCCTCATTTCTCAAATAGCTGAAAATAGTGAGAGAGTGATAAGATGAATGTGGTAAATTATTACTTGGGCAATCTGGGTGAAAGGTGTACAGAAGTTATTTGTATAAGTTCGTGAAGTACAAAAGTATTTTGAAATAAAAAATTAACTTTTTAAAAAAATATGGCAAAGAATGATTAAGATATCATCTTTCCTACTGATAAATCTGAGAGTAGAGAATAAGGCTCATATCCTTATGAAAGAAATGTTCAACCAGTGGATCCCAGAAATAAACATAGTTGCCCATCTACTCACACTGAACTATAGATAAAAAATATAACCCTGTTTTTAATGTTTAGGTCTATATATGTATATACGTTTGTAAACTGGTGGGAAAAGATTTGAAAGGATACATAGAAAATTAAAATGGCTTCGAAAAGAGAGAGAATTTTAATAGAGTAAAAAGGAACTTTCACTTGTCCATATCATCTGAATTTTTACGAAAGTATACATTGCCTTTGAATTTTTAAATAATTAAAATGAAAAATACACTCTATAAAGATAAACATATGGATGTATGCTTATTATCATTGAAAAATATTACAATATAACATCTATTGAAAAAAGTAGTATATTATATAACATGACAAAATTCTTTTGAATGTATTTGTGTTCTATGTATGCAACTGAATGTTTGAATGAGAACTTTTTGTCTGTATGTTGGCAAAAATCCCCAAGAAGGAAAACTAAATAATAGATACCAAAGACCTTCACTTCTAAGGCAAGGTGCTATAACACCTATGCAGGTCATAAATAGTCCAAGGGATTCTGCCATCACACTCCACCCATCTCCAGAGTCTGTGAGAGAAACTGGAGAATTCATGGAGCATTTAGAGGCCAGGTGTTGCAGATTCATTTGGAGAGGAGTGTCAGCATGCCAGAGAGGAAGAGTACACTTTCTCACTTCACATTAAGCTAAATGAGAGGGACATCAAGAGAACATTTAGGGAGCATGTCACATGTCCTCTGGATGTGAAGAAATGGGAACTGATATTGGCCTTTCTCCTGAAAACTCCAAGAAGAGGAAGCTGTCCCCATCATACCTCTCTGCACAATGGAATAAAAAGGGCTGTATTAGTTACAGCCAATGTATGCAGAAGCGGATATATCAAATGTTGCATAAGTTTCCCATCAGCCTTCCCCTTGGGAGGAAGCCTTACTGGGTCACCTTGAAATAGACTCTACCCGGAGGACACCCCACAAAGTGACAGCAATGAGACATGGTCAGGGACACAGAAAGGAGCATTGGCAACCAAGCCAAAGGTACTGCAGGTGAGAGACCTTCAGTGATGCAGGGAGGAAGACTGTAAGAAGAAATCATACACAGGATCAGCTACATCCAGGGGTACCAACACCTGATTACAACTGTGCCCTCCAGTGAAACCCCTTTCTCCCGTATCTCTCCTCCACTCTATTCCAACTCTAGAAGAGTCAGATGCAGGCTCATGGATAGGGAAGGAGTAAAGGACCAGGTGGTAAAAGAGAAATTAAAATTTGCCCATGCCTCCCCTACATACATGCTTCTCAGCCACAATAGTCTTTAAGGAAAAGATTTGAAATAGATGAAAGTTTAGAGGTTTAATATTATATTCAACTGGACTTTTTATTGACTGACAGTGTTTGAAATAGTATAAAAACTGTTCGCAATTTCATCCGGAGGTGGGAAGAATGGTTTCACAGAGCAGGTTTTCAAAGATGGTGGTGAGGAAAATAGTAAGTTTCTCTTCTTTCCTCCTACTAAGTCTGGCTCATTCAATACACCATATGATAGGGGCAGTGATTCCAAGCCACTCCAGCACAAAGGAAAACTCTCAACAGCTCTGCACAGTTACCCTTAGCCCAGAAGTAAGGATTTCTCTTTGGGCTCAGCCTCATCTTATGTACGTATACCACCTTCTGCTCAGGAGGCTTTGAGAGTCCAAGGTTGTTAGAGGACAGCTGTCTACAGGGTCAGGGCATGAGAGGGTCCATATGCAAAGACTGGCTCAGCACTGGGTTGTGACAGGCTACTTCCAAGGTCCTGAACATGAAAGGTCCTTGACATGTCAGCCAAGGACTCTGATCCCTCATCTTCTCCAACTCGACTCCAACCCCTCCTTCTCTCCTCCAGCCCTGGCTGGTTTGTTCCCTGGGAGAGGAAACCCTAACAAGTGTGCATCTGTACTTTTATGTCTTGAATTGAAAAGGAGATTTAAATCTTCGTATTTGCTTCAGTATAAATAGGGGAGGGAGGAAACAGAAATAGTCCTTGAGGTACTGGTAAGAGAACTAAAGGAGATAAAGCCCTGACATATAGATGTGCTCATATTCCCAGAAAAAAAAACTGAGAAGTTTAACAACAGATCTGGATGGTAACATTCCAAGTAATTTTTCTTATTCTCTTTTTTTTCTAAAATTATCATAATATGTATATATATGAAATATATTTTGAAATATATCTGGATCTGTAAGCAAGAAAACATTAACAATGTTTATTTGCAGGCTCTTTTCTATCAGCATTGAAATATAGTCAAGCCTCTCTCGTTTTGCAGAAAATCCTTCCTCAACCCAAACCCCTGAACACACAGATCTGTCACCACCCAGGCCAAACATCTTGAAAGTGTCTCTAATCACTGTCCTCACTTCTTCATTTCCCATTGACCCCTCTATCGCCTCACCAAAAAAACACCAGCCTCTAATTTTCCTCTTCTTGGCTAAACTTCAGAGGTCAGATGTCCTTCTCATGTTGACCCCTGCAATGTCAGGGAAGCCAGATGGTCTACTAAACACCAACTACGGCATGGCCCTCACTGGATACACAGGGAATTCCTGAGGTTTAAAGTATCTTTGCAATCAAGACCAAGAATTATTCTCTTGCTTGGATGACATATGATTGAGATTGTAATTTTTGCTTTTGAAAACCCATAAGGAGAAAAACTTAAGCCACAAGGTCCAAAGCAGAGAGAACAAATCAAATATTAAGACTATGACTGAATCCCTTTATAGTTGGGCAGGAGCTAAAAGAACATGCATTAAATAACGTGCATCTTTTAAGACAAATAAACCAAAACAGCCCCATATCCAAATGAGGAATAAGAGATGTTGAGATTGAGAGCGATTGAGAGAGGAAGAACAGTAGAGAGGTTAGAGTGTGAACTCCGGAAATAGGTGACCCGGATTCAATGCTGTCTTTGACACCTATTAACCTGGACAACTGATGCAGCAGCTCTTGCTTTAGTTAATCCTGTTAACACCTGTATTAACAGGATTAGGTAAGAAAATAATTGCAACACTCCTAGCACAGTACCTGATACAAACTAATGTTGATATTTTGTCATCGCTTTAGTGTCAACCCAAAATTCTCTCCTGAATTCCCTACCTGAATTCCCTATTTGTTGAACTGCCTGAATGATATCTTGGATAACACCCAGCCAGCTCAATAATATTTTGGAAGCCAAATTTAACGATAGATTTGTTCTCTTCATTTTGTTTATCTCCGTATAAATTCTGATGTTTTAAATTAACATGTATATGAAAAATAGTGACTACTTTTATGTGTGAAAAGGAAACTAGTCAGCAAAATTAAATTTATAAAAGAAATACCAAAGAAGGAGTAAAGGATTGTTTTTCTGAAGGAGCATTAGAGCAGAATCCAGATAAACAAATGTAGGAGTAAATGGAGAGATGAGCAAGAGAATAAAAGTGTGTAGAAGTTTGAGTAAAAAGTTAAAAAGTGACAGCAGGTAGAAGAGCACACAGAATTAAAAGCGATTTCTCTATAAGAAAGAAATAAAATAATGATCGTGGGCCAAGGGGAAACCACTATGAGAGGAATAAGTTCAAGATTTTGCAGAAGAATATGGGAGTAAAATCAAGGGTTTCGGAACAATATTTTCTGAGACTGAGGAGTGGGATGAGAGCAAAGGTAAAGGGAGAAGGAGAAAGTATCATAAAATGTTATATACCAATAATTGGACACCAAATGAAATGACCTCAGAGGAATGCAGATGGAGATTTTGAACCAACTGCCGAAGATTTTGATGAACTGACGAACCCAGAAGTCAGTGGGTTATAACAATTTAAACACAAAAGGAATCCCAAGTCCTAATCAGAACCCCAGATGGATTGGTTTAAGTGAGGTCTGAAAATTTGTTCACCTCTTGTCAGATGACTTTGTGCTTCCAAAAACACAGACTCTGCTTCCAAAGGAAGAGAAGCAGTAGCTAATTGTCTATCTTGCTGGTATTCACTGAAATAGAGAAAAAAAAAATAGACCTGAGTTCCATGGGTCAAGGATCTCTGAGATTAGAGGGTGGAATAGATCATCCATACAGATTTTTTTTTTTTTAAGTCAAAAAAATAGGTCAGTACTTCAAGTGGAAAGACTGTGAGCAGGGTGCCCTAGGCACGGCCGGGGTGCCCAGAATTCTGTCTTGCCTGACTTTCCTGCCTTCCTGACTTACTAGCTGATGTCCTAGCAAAACTCCGCACTAACTATCCTGAAATATAAGCCTGGACAAAGAATTGGGACCTCAGGCTGTAGTCCTTCACCCCGAGTCCTATGGAATAGGCTCTTTTCCTATTGGTGTCTCATCAGTCTGTCTCTCCCAGGAATGTGAGGAAGACTGCTAATTGTGCTACACACAGACTCAGGTACAAGTGGCACAGGCAGGGAAAGTACACATGGACACAGGTATATATTACATACACAGTGAGCACTGATTGTTGTCAGCTGTCCCTAAGAACCCCTAGAGGAAAGGAGAAAACCACGCGACAACTTTTTAAGCACCGCCATCACTCCCAGGGAGGTGCTATCATCTCCCGCTTCAACCACCAGGGTCTATATTTCCCTGTCACTAAAACAGGGAAGCATATTGCCTTAAACCCACATTTCACTCCAGCCAGCACTGTCCTCCTGGGGACTGGGAAGCAGGACCTCACCTTCAGGGCAATGATTCACCCATCCTCAACCCTGTCTTCTCTCTTCCAGACACTAGAGCTTTGAATGGGATCTCTTCCACCCTCCGGGTGTGTCCTAATTCCCAGAGACCTTGGGAAACCTGTGTCTGCTGAACCCCTTAAGACAAATCACAATGTTCCATCATGAAGCCAAACCTGAAGTAGCGGGGGTTTCTCAGGATCTCCCTTTTACTGCCTCTTCCTCTCTATATGAATCTCTACCTCTGGGCCTCACATATGTTTCCATCAGCCCATGTCTCTCTCACTCACTTTATCCATTTGCCTCTCTTCTCATCTCTCTCTGCATGTGTCTTGGACTCTTTGCATGTTTCTGCCCATCCATACTTCCTGACACTCACCCCCTCCCCAAACTCTGTTTATGTTTCATCTCCTGGTTCATTCAAACATTTCCTATTATGATCACACACATTCATTTCCAAATCTCCCTGAGAGAAGCCTGGGAGACTCCTTCCCAGGGACTTCCTCCTTGACCAAGAGGGACACCATCCAGATGACACAAGGACCCCTCTCTGCCATTACTTTCCTCCCTCTGTGTCTCAACCACCACCACCATCCTCGCCCCAGAAATATCCATTGATCCACCCTTGATTGCCTTAGTGCACTTGCTTTGCTCTTTGCCAGGTGTCATCCAGGCCTCAAGGCCAGCACTAACCTGGTATTTACCTTGGCATTCCCACAGCCCTGTGGTTCACTGTGGCCAAGGTCAGAGCAGCACTGGGCTGGGAGGGTGGACAGTGGTAGAGACGTGGGTGGGGAGTAACAGATGTTTCTTCTAAGTCACCTAGGTCTCTAGGGCCAGGCGTCTCCTCCAACAGAATGCCACCCTGGAGACTAGGGAGGCAGGGAACGTGGGCAACCCACATGATAGGCCTCCTTCTGGTCCACTCCTGACATGCAGGCTCTTCTGGGCCATAGAGGCTCCTCCTTTAGGCGCCATCTCCACCCTGCTCTTTGGGAGATCTTCCCCCAAGTCTGGCTGAGGAATGGGGTCCCATCTCCCCAACCACCCTTTTCTTTGCTACCACCAAAATCCTTTATTTTATAGATTTTATTGAATGAACAAATACAAGTAAAGCTAAGAATGAGGAAATTCACTACAGTTTCAGAGTTTTCTAGATTGGTCAGAGGTACCATAGTTTATGCACCATAATTCCTGAGCCATTGCCACCTGAAGCCACAGTGGCTGAAAACCTCTGTCCTCAAGAAAACCACCCCCATGTCCACAGTTCCCATCACCATAAAATCCAGAATTCTCTTCCTGAAAGAAGAAGGAGAAGGGAGAGGAGGAGGAAAGGAAAAAGTTGACATGTACTGAGAACCTGCTCTGGTCAGATATTACACCCATTATCTCATTTAAGTAGCACAACAACACCGATGAAGTGGGTGTGTTTCTTATATGTTATAAAGGAAGAGACTGAGATGTTAAAGGTTAGATGACTTTGCCATGGACAAATAAATTTCAAGTATTACCAAGCATTATCTCCCCATAAACACGTCCCTGACCTCCCAAAGTTTAACACACCTATAGGACCCTAATCATACTTTAGCATACAATATAATATCTAATATTTATTGAGTACTTACTATGTGCCTGATACTTTGGTGTTTTACATACATTATTTTATTGCACTTTTAGAAATAAACCTTTAGAAGAAGATATTACTATGATCAATATTGTACCTATAAGCACAAAAAATTAATATATTTTCTAAGATTACCCAGCTAGTAGATGGTAGAGCCAGGATTCAGACCTACGTGATCTGAATAGCTTACCACCAGTCACTCAAGTAGGACTATGATCATGGGTTTTCTTGTCTGTCTCCACCACTGGACCATGACTTGTGAGGTCAAGAAATGAATTCTTTTTTTCTCTGAATGCCCAAGACCAAGACAATGTCTGGCATATAGCAGAAGCTCAACAATTTTACACTATTTGTGAAAGAAAGACAGGAGGAAGAAAGAGAGTCTTCAACTATGTGCCTCTTGGTCTCAAGTGCATCTCTTACAACCCCTGCTACCTTGGCCACATGGGTAATGCCCTTCTCAGTGAGCCTTCTGGTGGGTGGGGATATGCACGCACATGCACACACACACACACACACACACACACACACACACACACACTGCCTTGAGTATCAAGTATGAAAGCCCCAGCAGACTCCATGGTAGCTATGAACAAGCATTCGCAGCAGAACATGCATGCCTTCAGGCCCAGCAGAGACCCTTTTGGGAAGCGCTGAGATGGAGTATATTCTAGGTCTATGTTACACAGAACGATGTTTTCCTAGCCGGATGACCCAAATCCCTAGTGGTTCATGAAAGTGGCAATATATAGCTATTAACTTTTCGCAGTCTTTCAACAATTCTAATAATAACTATATATGTAACTAATAAGAATACATAGAAAGAGAAAAAAAAATGGCATACACGATAGAAGCTCTGTTCCTCCCTCTGGCAACCAAATCAAAGTTGTGACAGAAACAAGGAGCAGTAGCAGTGAAAAATCGCCTGGTATTTTGATGAACAAACCATAAAACTAGGAAGAAATCCAAGAAAGCACCCTGCAACAGCAGAAAGTAGGATGGGGGGAGGAAGCGGGGCTGCACAGTCTCCAGCAGCTGAGTGAGACAGAGGCTGCGGCAGCAGTAGACTCCTCTTAAAGGGGCCCTGTCTGCAAGTGTTTCGCAGTGACAGACCTGCTTGCTCTGAGCATCAATGCCCATTTGACTGAGTGCAGGGGGCACCAGAAACTTACAGAAAGGCATTGTCTTAACAAGGGCCAAGGCGAGACTCGCTCTGTACAGAACTGCCGGCGGTATCCATTGTTCCCTTTTGAGCCTTTCCCCTCTCAGTGCATGGACACAGAGCCACCAGAGCCAAGATGTCATCAGACTGGATAACAGAGGATGCTCTGCCCAGAGGATTCCCTAAAACCTTGCCTACCCCACTTGGGCACCACCCAAGCCACATCCTGAGCAGCACCTAGATTCACACTTGAGGCAGCTGGCCTCGGTTTCTGGTGTGGCCTTTTGAGGCAACTATAAGCACAGCATCTGTGGATTGCGTACTGAATCTTAACAGGTGGCCCTTGAGGGGCAGAGGCTTGGGCTAAGTTTGGCCTGCAGCTGAACCCCTCTCGGGACTGTGCTACTGGACACCTACTTCACAAATCCACACTAATAAGACTGGGAGACTTAGGAGATTTCCTTAGTACATAGAAACAGACACAGAAAGGCAGCCAAAATGGGAAGACAAAGAAACAGAAACTATATGAGAAAATAGAACAGAGATCCAGATATAAGGGAGTCAAGTAATCTAACAGATGCAGAGTTTAAAACACTGGTTATAAAGATGCTCAATGAACTTTTAGGAAGTAAATTCAGTGAGAACTTCAACAGAGAGAAAAAAAACATAAAAATTGAAATGGAAATTATAAAAGGGAACCAGTCTGAAATGAAGAACACATTATCTGAGACGAGAAGCATATTAAATGGAATAAACAAAAGAATAAACAAAGAGAATAAAGAAAAGGATAAAATGCCCTATCTAGAAGATGGGAAAGCCAAGGACACACAATTAGAATGACAAGAGATAAGATGCCAAGATTGTAAAAATAATTAAAGGAGCATATGGGAAACTATTAAGGGCCAAAATATCTGATCGGCATAACTGAAGAAAATCAATATGTTAAACAGCTGTTTGAAGAAATAATGATGGAAAACTTTCCTAACCTAGTGAAAGAAATGGACATAAAACCCCAGGAAGCTCAGAGGAGTCCAAAAACCAGGGACCCAAAGAGGCCCACACCAAAATGCCAAAGTTTAAATACAAAGAAAGAATATTAAAAGCAACAAGAGAAAAACAGATAGTTACTTATAAGGGAAAACCTATAAGACTGGCAGCTGATTTATCAAAAGAAACTATGCAGGGCAGAAGGACTTGGCAAAAAAAAAAAAATATTCAACAGGATGAAGAACCAGAATAATTTATCAAGAATAATTTATCCAGCAAAGCTATCATTTAGAGTTGAAGGACAGGTAAAGAGCTTCCCAGACAAAAACAAGCTAAAGGAATTTATCACCACTAAGCCAGTATTACAGAAAATGTTGGAGGGACTTCTTTAAGAAGGAAAACATATATCAAAAACAGGAATAAAGAATGGTAACAACTACATTCCTATCAATAAGTACCTCAGATGGAAAAGAATTAAGTGCTCCAACTAAAAGATAGAGTGGATGAATGTAAAGGAAAATTAGACCCCTGCATGTTGCCTATAAAGGATTCACTTCAGATTAAAAGACACACACAGACTAAAAGGAAGGGTATGGAAAAAGATATTGCTTTGATGGACTTAGAAGGTGTTTAAGTCAAACAGAAAAAGATAAACACGATATGATTTCACTTATATGTGGAATCTAAGGAATAAAAAGAACAAACCAATCAAAAACAGACTCACAAATATTGTGGACAATTTGGTGATGGACGGAGGGGAAGGGGTTTGGGACTAGAAGAATGGGGTGAAGGGTTAAAGAAGTACAAATTAGTATTGATGCATGGTCACAGGGATGGGGAGTATGGCATAAGGAATGCAATTAGCATTAATATGTTGGCTAGGTGGAAGGATAGGGGAGAGAGAGAGCAATTGGAGGGATCATTTTACAAACTGTATAGATGTCTAACCAATGTAGTGTACACTTGAAACTAATTAAAATAAATTTTTAAAAAAAGAATTTTCAACAGTTTCCACTAAAAAAAGAATACATAAGAAAAAGATGAAAAATATCTCTTCTTTTATTTTAAACTATATACAATGTGTCAACCATAATTATCTTACATCAATCAAGTTATGTGCCTTAGTTAATACAAATATTCAATTGATTATTACTTATGTAATGGGATGCTTAGTAACATAGAACTTAAGATTTCACCAGCTTTTACTATGTCTAAGCAGATTTTTCTATGTCTGAGCAGATTGTCTTTATATGGTAGGAACCACTAAATAGTTATTTTAGTTGTACAGTTGCCAGATGGGCAGGTTTCCACTCTCCTGAGGAAATGGTATCATTAGAACTTTGATATGTGACTGGACAAAGCTAATTTATTTAAGACCCTTAATAGCTAGAGCAGATCCCTGAGGTGAAAGTGGGTAAATATGCACAGCATTCAACAAGGTTTCTAAGAGGAAAAGGATCAAGACACTGACTCCTTCCTCCCAGGATTAAATAGTACTATACTCCTCTCTTGTTGACTGAGGTTATCCCCATGAGGTCTGTTGATAAAAAAAAAAAGGATACCAGGGGTCCCCAAAAGGGAATTCACTACACAAGTCCTAGGGTGGGATATGAAGGAAGTTGGTTCTAGCCCAATATGTGGCTATAATCAAAAAAGCTCTTTAACCAGGGACTCTAGCCTCGTGTTGAGTTTTGGGAACAAGCACAGGGCATGAGGTCAACAGAAAGAACCATGACCTTGTGCCTGAGCCTGGCACTACTGCTGTGCCAGCTCCTCATCATTCGCTACACTGGCTGCCTCAGTAATGCAAGAACTTAAAGCCAAGTACTGACCTTCACTTGGATTCATGAGCCAACCCACTGCTGAGTGGGTTAAGGACAAAAAAAAAGGCCAAATTATGTATGGTGTGTCCTTGCCTGACGTTAAGACTAAGAAGATCAGAACTTCACAGGTTGCCAAGAGGAAGGAAAGCAGTGCCAAAGACCATAAACTCATAAGGAAATTGGGAGAGAGAACACAGTCCTAAGTTCCAAAGCCAGACGACCTAAAAGAAAATAGGGATCTCCAAGAATTAAGCAAGTAATGTAAGACCCCCTCCAGCCCAGGAGACATTGCCAAAGAAGTCATAACAGCTAAACCATGGCCAATTTCTGAACCAATCTGGATTATGAAAGAGGAACAATTTGGATTATGAAAGAAGAACAGTGCACTATAGTAGAAGGAGCCAGGACTAAGACTCAGCCAGCGAGGGGTTTAGGGCCAAGTTTACATTTCATTAGCTGGGTGACCGGGAGGGTTATTCTAGGCAAAGGAGGAGGAAAGAGTGCTGACCTTTCGGAGGCATTATTGCTCAGGATGGAGAAATCAAAGGTGTGCATAGAGACTGGAATATGGAAAGGAGAGCTTTCCAGAAAAGGACTAAACTTATTTTAAACTTTTTATTGTAAAATAAAATACAGATACAGAAAACCACTCAAAAGAAATGTCTGCTTACTGGGTTATTTTTCAAACATCCATGTACCCCACTACCCATATATAGAGCTTTTCCTGCAACTGTGGAAGCCTATCCAAGAGTCCCAGCCCAATAACAGTTGACTTCCTCCCACTAAAAGTGGCCACTTTCTTGATGTTGATAATAATATTTTCCTTATGTTTGTTTATGGTTTTTTTCACCCAAGTGTGCATCTCTGTCTACCATAATCTAAAATTCCTTTTCAAAAATTTTTAATGCTTTTTAAGTCCCATTTATCTAAAGGTTCCCACTCCATTTCTTTCTTTTCCTTTCAATGTATTTACTGAAAATAACCTTTGACCTGTAGATAGGCATTCGACCTGTATAATTTCTGAAAGTGTAGATATTTGTTGATTCCATATTCATGATTCAATGTGTTTTCAGCAAACCAACAGCTGAATCTAGAGCCTGGGATAGACTGATGTTTGAGCTTTTCGGTAAGACTGCGTAAGTGGTATTATGTTCTTTCACTAAGAGGCAGATAACCTCTGTTTCTCTCTTTTTTGTGTGTGATGTTAACAGTTATTTATGTCTAGTGTCTAAATCTGTTAGTTCATTGGGAGTTGCAGAGTGGTGATAGTCTAACATTTTTACTTTATTAGTTGGAATACATTTATTAAGAGACACTTCCCTCATCTACTATTCGGTTACCCAGTGGTACAGTCCATACTGGAAGAATAAATGCTTGATTCTTTCTCTTTATTTACCAGTTTTAAAGATAATGAATTTATTTCCTTTATTACTTGCCAAACATGACCAATAAGAGACGCAGAAAGACAATTACTCCATGATCTCACTTACATAGGAATCTAAAATAGTCAAACTCATAGAAGCACAGGGTAAAATAGTAGTTGCCAGGAGATGTTGGTGAAAGAGTATAAAGTTTCTGTTATGCAAAATGAATAAATTCTGGAGATAAAATGTGCAACAGATACTTAAAATATGCTAACGAAGTGAATCTGAAGTGTCCTCATCACAAAAAAACAGTTGTACTATGTGAAGAGATGGCTATGTTAATTAGCTTGATCATGGTGATCATTTCACAATGTATACATATATCAAAACATTACATTGTACACCTTAAATATATATTTCTGTTTGTCAGTCATACCCCAATAAAGCTGGAAAATTTTTTAAATTAATGAATTCATCCTATTAACAGAACAAATAAATTACATGACCATCTTATAGATGCAAAAAAGCATCTGATAAAATTTCATATCCATTCATGATAAAAATTTTAGCAAACTAGAAATAAAGAAGAACTTTCTCAATCTGATGAGTATCTTTTTAAAAATACCTATATCATCTATGATTTAGATGGTAAATTATTGAAAATTTTCCACCTGAGATCAAGAATAAAACAAAAATACCTGCTTTTACCATGTCTGCTTATATTGTACTAGAGGTCCTAGCCATTACAAAACAGCAAGAAAAAAAATGCAAGAATTGGAAAGAGAGAAATGAAACTGTTATTATTCCCACACGACACAATTAATTACAACATGATTGTGTGTAGAAAACGTCAAAGAACTTGCAACCAGACTTAGGTATTTTTAGTATGGTCATTAGATATGAAGTCAATTTATAAAAATCAATTGTGTTTCCATATACAAGGCCTGAACAGTTAGGAAATGTAATTTTAAAAACATTTACAATAGCATCAAAAAGTCAAAATTGCAGGAATAAATCTAAAGAAAATTTTCTACACAAGAGCTACAAAACCTGGTTGTTAATATTATAGTATTAATTAACAGCTAGTAGTAAATGAAGGGGTAGATCACATTCATGGATGGAAAAATTCGATATTGTAAAGATGTCTATTATCTCCAAACTGATTTACAGATTCAGTCTTACCCCAATAAAAATCCCAGCAAGTTATTTTTTCCTGGGGGTAGAAAAATCTTAGTTCTTAAATACACAGGATGATGGAACAGCCTCATAATTACTCATTTACATTATCCTGCATTGTACAACAAAAGTCTGAAAATAATGGTACCACCTCCAGTATTCCAAAGTTTTTAAAAATTTCTTATGCAATCTCTTCATTCTTGTAACTCCATACCTCAATTGACTGAGTATATAACTATTTTATGCTGTACCCTCCTTTTTAACTCTCATTTAGTTTTAGTTCTACATGTAACTAAATTTTTAGTGTTTGCCACCATTCCTCATAGATATTCCACTGGTTATTTTGATTATCTGAAGCTCACTCTGTAGTAGATTCCTCAGGAAGGGCACATTGATAACAGTGTGTACCTTTTACCTTTTAAAGTCAGTCTTGCTAGATAGAAAATCCTTGGCTCACATTTTCTTTCTTTGGAGTTTTAAATATATTACTTTATTTTTTTCCTTGCACAAAGCATTGCTGTCATCAAAAAAAAATTGATAATAATCTTATTTTCTTTTCCTTTTAAATCACTTACAGCTTTTGCCTACAGCTCAAAGGCTTTTATGTTACTTTGCAGTCTAACAACTTTATTACACTTTGTCTTGTTGTTCACTCTAGGCCGAGATTCTCAAGTAGAAGGCATGTTCTTTCCATTTGTAGCTTCAAATCTTCTGATTTCAGAAAAGTTTTCTCAAAGTATGATTTTTAGTTTGTTCTGTTCCCTCTTCGGTTTTTTTTCTTTAGAAACTTTTATTATGTGTATGTGGCTTTCTTTTGCCTCTCTTCAATAACTGTCACTTCCTCATGAATCCTATCTCTTAATTTCTTTTTATTTTTAATTTTGTTCCTTCTAGGTCACCCAGCTAATGAATCGTAAAGGTGGCATTTTTGTTTACCTGAGGCATTATCAACTTTGTGAATTCACTCATGTATTCCCCTTCATTAAGTTTGTTCTGAAGTGATTTTTTTTCTTTTATTTCTCATTCTTTCCTGAGCTTGGTCACCTTGTTTTTGAGTTTATAATTCTGATTTATATTGTTCTCTTATGTCTTGCATCATTTTCTTAATGCTTTTTAGCTCATTATGAAATAAAAGATTATAAGATTTGATCTACTCTGTGGGTATGTTTCCTTGGCGTGTTTTATTTGTGTGTAGGGATATTGCACTTTTTTTCTTTTTTACATTAAAAAAAAAACTATATTTGACCTCAATACTTTTTGGTTTTTACATGAAATTAGCGATACTGAATTTTTAGAAGGAAATATGGTTCAGGGTGACTTTTCTAACCTTACAGAGCTCCCTCTTATATTGTTTTCACATAGGGTTAAAAAATATATATGGTGGCTTACTTTGTGAGATTTCCCAGATGTTTGCTACCCCAGCTTTACTATTTCTTCCCTATTCTTTTTCTCTCTTGTCCTTATCTTGCTAAATTTTTATTCCATTCCCAGAAGTTTCTCCTCCCTGGAAAGGACCCCTGATAGTTTTGCATTGGTAGTTTCAAGAGGCTCAACCGCTCCAGCCCATCCCTTTAGACTTACTACAGGCCCCTGGCATCCACCTGCTAATGGAGTGAGAAGGCCCCTGGCACCCACCTCCTAAACCGAGTCACAAAAACCCTTCTTGTTTTCAGCTGCTATTCTCAAGTTGGTCTGCAATGTCTTTCAGGAAATACCTGTTAGTTGCTTGGGGTTGGGGGGAGCGGGTTCCTGCTCTTAAGTTTGCAAGGTTTCCCATCACTCCCTCTGCTCTCTCCCCTCAAGTCACCAATAACAATCTTGCATCAGTCGGTGACCTGCCCTCATCCCCTTGTATTTTGGGATTTGTGAGGATACCTGTCACCTAGTTCTGTTGTAAAGATGGTCCATGAGTTTGGGGTTTTGCTCTCTCATCATTCTGTCTTTAAGTGGAAGTTTGGAAAAATTCTAAATCTATGCTACAGCTGCCCCATTTTCTCAGAATCCTCCAAAAAAGGGCTAATTTTTTTAAGCCTTAATGCCATACTAAGAGTTTAGAATTCATCCTGCATATAGTAGGCTGACATGGATTTTAAAAGTGAAAACTGACATAACTCGATATGCTTTTGCAAAAGCTCTTTCTGACAAACCCACAGGAGACAGAAAGATTGGAGACAAGGATACCACTAAGAGGTTATTGTTATAGTACAAAGTTACAGCAGCCTTGATCGAGGAAGTGACAATGATAAGATAGGAGGGCATGAATTTAAATAATCGATGTATCAGTGCCTCTAACAACATGACATGCATGTTGCTTGGATGCATTCCTTATTAGGAAATGTAGACCCTTTTATTTCCTAGAGCCTGGCTTCTTCTTCCAAGGGACCAGACTGCAGACTCAGGCCATTACCCCACCCTCCTTCACGTTAGGTCTCACCCTAATGCTGAGCCCCAGAACTGCCTAGAGAGGAGGAGGCCATACTGCCTCACTACTCCATGTCTCTAGGATCTCGGTTTCTTGGTTATTCTCCCATCAGATACAGGAGCGGGGCATCCCCACCTTCCTTCCAGTGCACTGTCCTGGTCTGAGGCTCACAGACCCTCTGCCTGTGGGTCTCCATCTCAGGGATATAGCTCTCCAGGATTTATTCAAATAAAGAATAGAACGTGCACATAACCAGAGGGCTGGTCAGTACTCAATACTGCCTGCTTCCATGGTCTCCAGCCAGTTGGAAGCAATAGGCCTTAGAGTAAGACCACTTCAGTATGCCAACAAGGCTAGAAAAGCACAGATGACAAGCTGGGGTCAAGGCATCTCTTTGTCCATGGACGGTAGGAACCAAGAAGAGATTTCTGTTTCTTTCCATTATTCATTCACTTGACAAACACACAGCAAGTATATGCACTGTGGAATGATAAAAATAAAATAGGCAGGGGCTGGACTGGGATGGATGAGGAAGAGTCTGGTTTAAAGACAGGGGTGGCTCTCACACCTGTTAGAACAGCTATAATCAACAGGAGAAGTAACAACAAATGTTGGAGAGGATGCAAAGAAAAAGGAACCCTCATACACTGCTGGTGGGACTGCAAATTGACACAACCACTATGGAAAACAGTATGAAGACTCCTCAAAAAACTAAGAATTGATCTACCATATGATCCAGCAATCCCTTTATTGGGTATTTACCCCAAAGACTTGAAAACATATATCCAAAAAGATATCTACACACTGATGTTCATAGCGGCATTATTCACAGTGGCCAGGACATGGAAGCAACTGAAGTATCCTATGATGGATGACTGGATAAAGAAGCTGTGGTCCATATATACAATGGAATATTACTCAGCCATAAGAAGAGATGAAATACTGCCATTTGTGACAACATGGATGGACCTCGAGATAATCATGCTAAGTGAAATAAGCCAGACAGAAAAAGTTAAAAACTATTTGATATCACTTATATGTGGAATATAAACCTAAAAGCAACAAATAAATAGGACAAACAAACAGAGACTCGTGGACGTGGACCATAGACTAGTGATTACTAGAGGGGAGGGAGAGGTAGCCAGGGTAAAAGGGGTCAAATATGTGGTGACAGAAAGAAGTGTAACTATATATATGCCTTACTGTTAAAGCGTACATCTGAAACATTGGATTTCATTAACCAATGTCACCATTAATTAATTAATTGATTATACTTATAATTAATAAATAAAAATAAAATGGGGGAAATAAACAAAGACAGGGTAGTCTGAGATGACTTCTGGAGCAAAAGGAGGGCAGTGGGGACCATCAGGTCACTCCCTCAGCGTCCTCTGCTGTCCTGGATTTGCCATGCCTGTCAAGACAGAGCTCCCAATGGCACTGGGGGGGTGCCCCCCACCCCAACACTTTGATCCTGGGTCACACAGAGGGCTGCCTCCACAGCCTGAGAGTGAATCTTGAGATCTGGGAGAAGCAGGAAATTCACAAAGCTTATAGAAAACTGTTCTTAACACAGTGTTTCTCTCAGACAGAAGTGTCCTGAGGCTGGGAGGAGACCGGCAGGGAATGGGATGAACACTGTCCGTCCAGAGCATGGATTCAGAATCTTCTCTGGAAAGGGAACTTTCCACCCAGGCAGGGCTCCAGCCCTGAATCTCAGGCAGGCTTACATCGGCCAGAGAGCCCCGGGAGACCTGGGGAGGGGCCAGCCCACACCCTGGGACAGAGCAAACAGGCAGGAACCCGAGAAGAATCTAATGATGCCCACTTGTTTTACACAGGAGGGCACACAGGCCAAGGGAGGGGTGGTGGCTTTCCGGGAAGACCTAGCAGGCCAGTTACAATTTTGTGAAAACGATCCACGTTCTCCCAGCCACTCAGTGGAAACATTCCCAGAGAACGACCATCACAGGCCAAAGGTGAACCGAACGTGTGGCAAGTTGCTTCCGGTGGATGTCAGAAATGCACAGCTTGTAAGCATTTAGCTATGGCAAGAATGAAAAACGTTCTAAGACAAAGGGAAGGGAGGGAGTACTAGGTGACTCTACTTAATGGTATGGAAACCCAGGCTTGGGCCCTAGAGCAGCCCTCATCCAGACCCAAAATATGTTCGCACATGCTCTGCTCAAACAAGCCTAGTTTTCTTGCTGTTTCCCACACCCCTGATCTTCTTTGAAAACTCAGCCTTTAAATGAGCCCTGAATATAGGAGCTGTCTTCTTTTCTTAACTCTAAACTCAGAAACACTACATAAGAGTTTTATGCTGGAGGAAAGAGAGGAGAGAGCCAGGCCAGGCAGCCAGAATCTGTCTCCATGACTTGTTCTGGAGAACGTCACTGCCATCCCACCCCATTTGGGCCCCTGAAATCCTCCCTGGCTCATGCATGGAAAAATACCCTTTGTTTAATTCATTTAGTCCAGCAATAGTCTGAAATGTTCAGCATGATTTTATTTAAGGAGACTAAACAGGGAATTTAAAAACAAAAAACTAGGATTCAAACTGTTCAGCTAACAGATTCCTGACCCTACCAGGAGCGCTCACTGCCAAGGCTCACAGGGCTGCTCCTATCTTACTCCTGCCTCACAAGACTGCTGCTGGGGCTCCGAAATAACTGGCAGAAATCTGCAAATGCCTGGCCTGGGTTCTGACCCTCCCTGGTCCCTAGAAAACCCTAGAAAACTGTGTTCACTCTGGAGAACGCTCTTCCACACCACCACCCAAAAAGTTAGCAGTGATATGGCCACCTATAAATTCATGAGATCTCGGATCAGCTAGCCAGTTCTGTGTGGCAGTTAACCAAGAAGTTGGGGACTGGGTGGTGGGCTAGGGGTGGGATGGAGGAGAGGCAGAGAGTATGCCAGACACTGAGACTCGGTGTCAGAACCCGCAGGGCCCTGAGGGTCAACCACTGCCTAGAGAATTACCCCAGCCTTCAAGAGGACCCTGCTTCTCCTTTCCAGGCTCTGCTCATACATGCGAGCAGAATTATATCATTCTTATTACAGAATAATTTATGAAAAAAATAACTGGCGATAGACTTTCTGCCCTCCAAAATAATGGCGTGATTTATCCAGGTATAGATGGTTTGGGGCTTAAGAGAGTGTTTCAATGAGCTTTGGATCTCAAAAGAAAAGATCTTTGGGTGATGTCAAAAGAAAACTAGAAAACTCAGAGGCAAATTTTAACATTTGAAACAAAGTATTTTTATTTCCAGTGTCTGCAAGGAATTCTTTTAGAAGAACTGAGCAATCTGAATAAGACACACAGACAGTAAAGAAAAAGAGCAAAGTAGCAACTGGTCTGTTCTTTATTCATTGGTAGAAAAAGAGTAGTTTGTCCCATGATTATCATACCAGCAAAGGTCATTACATCATCGGCAGCCAAAGTCAAAGATAAGTTTCTCTGCACTATGGAGTCAACAACTCAAGAATGAAGGGTTGGGGTAAAGGGACAGAGTCGTGGTTTGTTGTGGGTTATCACCAGATACTAGATTTTTCTCTGACTGAGGTATGTGATGTGCACACTTGGTCAAAATGATAGTGTCATATTTGCATTCTCAGTAGAGAAAGATGAGATTCTCCAGGGTGGTGGGAGATAAAGAAAACTAAACAACTCAAACTAATCGGTGCCCACAACAATCCCTGGCACATAGGAGGCACTCAATAAACATTTATTGACAACAGATGAAGAATAAAGTTAGGTAAATGGATAAGGGTGGTGTCAGGGGAAAGAGAATGGTGGGGAAGAATTAAGGAGGTAAGGCTGGAGGTAGAGGTGGACCAAGACCTACTCAGGCCCCTTTGATATTTTTGAACTGGCTCCAATTATCCAAAATCAGGAAATGGCAGGCAACCAAGGTGATTTGCCTTTCCTGTTGTTTAAAACTCCATTATAGCAATTTACCTTAGCTTTCTACCAATCGCCTGCCTCATCTGTTACCCCCTTATTTTAAGAGTTCCCAAAGTCAATTCCACTTAATTCACATGCCCCAATTCTGTGTCCAAGCTTTACACTAAGGAGTCCCCAGCTTTGAAGGTCCTCATGTCCATCTCACCACAGGCCTCTTTGTCCAGGAAGTCTCCCTAAATTAATTCCATCCCCTGCAACTTTCTGATATCTAATGACTCCTCAGCTCTCTAGTCCATCAGAATGAAGGAATTTAGCATGTATTAAGTGTTCCAAAGACCTTGCTAAGGCCAAGTCCCAACTTGATAGTAATAAAGAGAGGAGAACATATTTGTCTCAAATAAATCAGTACTTCTCCATCTAAATGAGCACCATGTTCTTCAAACTAATCACCTTGGGAAGCCTTACTCATCCCAAATGTACTTCCAATGCTCCAACATTGTCTCCCCTTTTGAACTGACTTTCAGAACCAGTTCAGGAGCTAGACAAGAAAGGGAGCCTTATGATGAAATAACAAAATTGACTTTTCAGCTCAAACTTCTCTTCACCTTATTCCTCACCCTTGGTTCTTAATGATAGTTGACCATTTCCAAATATTAATTAGTTCAGAGTTACATGATGTGTCAGTTTGAGATTATTCAAAGCCTGGAACATTGATTCTGAAGACATTTTCTTGGAAGGCATATATAAAATTCAGCTGGTTTACCTTCTGGTCATACTTAGTGCACTTGACCAAGGTGACCGGGCCTCTACCAGCTCCTAGAAACAACTGATTACTGCAGTGCCCACTGGTGCTTGACAGGAAGACCAGTGAAGTCACTCAACGTGATCAGTGCAAGATGACCAGGTAAAGGCACCATCTGTCCATGTGTTAGATGTAAGAAGCATCACGCCCATCCTCTTAAGGAAGGGTCACTTCCTCCCTCTGTATTCCACATCTTCCACCTTGCCTCGCTCAGGTAGAGAAGAATGAGAAAGAACATGAAGGACAGGGGGAAGGTCAGATCAGCCCCTTGACAATCACCAGGATGTTCAACCAGGCATCCGGGGACAAGCTCCCCCTCAAATAACCCAGAGGACTGAAGTGGGCTTCATTCCAACCCTGCTCTTATCCCAAGCCTCTCTCCCTCTCCATATCAGGTAACAGCTCAAGCTTGGTAACAGTCATTACAGAGCAGTTTTAAAGCCATGAAAAGCATGTCATGTTAAGTAAATTAAAAGTGTCTTTACCATAGAAACCTCTGACCCCTCACCACCACACCTGGGAGTACCTGTCCCTTTAATTCCTATGGCCCAGAAAGGGGAGAGAATCAGGTGTGATGCACAGGCTGCTCCTTGGCAGTGCGATTCCAGCACCTGAGGGCTCATTTCTTCCTGGAAAAGACTTATGTAAATAGCAAGAACTGTTCCTGTCAGTTGTGTAATAATCTGTCCAAGATGACTTTTGGATTGAGAAGACAGCATCTTCCCACTCTCTCTCTCTCTCTCTCTCTCTCTCTCTCTCTCTCTCTCTCTCTCACACACACACACACACACACACACACACACACACACACGCACACACACACGCACATCCTCTGCTCTTCTACAACAGGAGCCGTCACCCAGCTCAAACCCCGTCCATCTCTGACCCGCCTCCCACCCCACTCTCTTGGTTTCAGATCTTCAGGAATACAGCACTTCTTCTCCCTCATTCTCCTGACCACACCACCTGAGCGTTTCATCTAAGATTTCCCCTCTTCTCCCCACCACATCTCTGTACTACTTTAGACCATCATTTTTAGCTCTTCCAGGTACTTCCCCTACAGGCCATATTCATATCAACTTTTTACTTTAACTTTATTACCAGGCCTGGACTGTGAGCTTCATGAGGGCAGAAACCTGGTCACACTTACCTCTGATGCCAGTGGCTGCTATCTGCAGGACTGGCGCCCCAACCTACCTTCCTCTGAAGTCTCCCCCTTTCTCCTATCCATGGTCTCTATTCCTGCCTTTATATGCAAATTAACTCACCTCTGGACTCCCAACTCTTTGCCACTTTTTTCCCACTTCAACTACTTTAGGATTACCTGACTCTGCTGAAGGCTTCCTGGAAGCTAGCCATCAATTAAAGAGAGCAGCACCAATATCTCCAAAGCCAAGTATCCCCCGTGTCTTAACCTGTCCTCAGTTCCCTTCCTGGGGAGTCCCACCATGAACTACATAGGAATTCGAGGCCCATTGCCAGCCCGCTTCACCACGGAACCCCTGAAGGCCCTCCATGCCTTCAAGAACATGCAAGCTTTCTTTCCAGACTTGTCAGGAGCCATTTTGGGACATGATGGAAGCCATTATGAGGCACTGAAGAAGTCACGTAGCTAGAAGCCATAACATGGCTACTGAGTTTGCTTAAACAATGGTTCTAGGAAATAGGAAGTTGAGTTACCTTGGTGAGCCTCGTAAACTCACCTTTTAAGGTAACAGAATGTTTTACAACCTTAGAAACAGGGCTATGTATGATCATATGTAATTGACAAGTATTGTTATAGATATGTATGGTGTGCTTTGCTATGGTAACGTAGTGATTGATTATGGTATTCAATAATCACATAAATAGGCTATGCTAAATAAACTCCGGCTGCAGCTCTGACTGTATGCCGTCCCTGAAAGATCTTTTCTGTCTTCTCTTTTTTCCCTTAGGCTTCATCCCCCTCTTTCAGGTACTGATCGACTTTAGCCAGCTGGCTCCGGCAAGTGGCGCCCGAACAGGGACCTGGAAGCTTGGGACAGAACGTTGACGGAACGTTGAGGTGAAGACCGCCACCGCAGGAAAAAGCGGGACCCCTGAGTATAAAGCCGAGTAAACGGCAGAGGTGAGTGAGGTGGAACAGTCCGGGAGTAAGAAAGACACCGCGTGAAGTGAGAGCTCAGAAAAATAAGGGTTGCTGTGTTTGTAAATACAAAGAAATAAGAGAAAAGCCGACTTAATAAAAGAAAAATGGGAAATGGAAATAGCCGGCAGCTTTTTGTACATATGCTTAAGAATATGCTCCAGGCTAGAGGAGCTAAGGTAGGGCATCAACAATTGTGTAATTTTTTAGAATTTATAGAAAAAGTTTGTCCCTGGTTCCCTGAGGAGGGAACAGTGAATTTAGAGACATGGAAAAAGGTAGGAGAAAAACTGTAAGATTATTATGATGTCCACGGACCTGGCAAAGCGCCTGTAGATACTTTTAGCTTGTGGACTTTAATTAGAGATAGTCTAGATGCTAGGCATGAGAGGGAAAAAGCAAATGAAGACAGGCAGGCAGCCGGGAAGGAAAATGAAACTAAGCCTTCCGCGCCGCTGACACACCCTGAGTTTCTTTGAGTTTTTATTTTCCAGACACAGAAAGGAATCATTGGATCCGGGGGATGCAGAACAACTAGAGGAAGAAGCCGTGCAATATTATAATGAAGGAGGTTGTATTCCCCTCGTGGCGGCGGTTGGCTCTGATAATAAAACTAAAGATCTAGAAAAAGTTGTTTAGGGGTTACAAGGTGCAGTACAACAGTTAACTCTGCAACTGGGGAATCAGGAAAAAACACTTAAAATACCTAGCAGAGACCCCTATAGGATAGATCCTCTGCCTCCGTTTGAGGAGCCACAGCCAGTCATTGCTGTTGTTAAGCAGTCTCGGGGGCCTAAACTTTTTTCACCTTTACAAAGTACGTTATATCAGGCAATACAAAGAGGTGATGATATACAGGGGTTTCATTTGACGTGTCCTGTAACAGAACAACAGGCTCAAGATGCGCAGGGTCAACAGGTTCTCATAAGGGGGCATAATCCTATCCCTTTTAAATCTATAAAAGAGTTGAAATTGGCATGTGCTCAGTATGGTCCTACTGACCCTTACACTCAGGCTATCCTAGAAACATTATCTTTAGAAGCCCTAAATCCTGCTGATTGGAAGAATTTAGCTTGAGCTTGTCTCACCCCTGGGGATTTTTTATTATGGAAATCAGAGTATTATGATCAATGTGAAAAAACAGCAGAGATAAATAGAAATCAGAATCCCCCAGTAAGAGTTACAAGTAACGTTTGAGATGTTAGCGGGAGAAGGCCAATATTTTGCAAATGATCAGCAATTGAGATATGAGTGGGGAGCATGTGCACAAATAAGTGCTGCTGCGAAAAGGACTTGGTATAAATTGCCCGCTACTGGAAGGCAAACTGAAGATTTATCTACGATAAGGCGGGGACCTGATGAGCCATTTCAGGAATTTGTGGCACGGCTTATGGAAACAGCTCGAAGACTGATAGGGGATGCAGAGGCAGGTATGCTTTTAGTAAAAAACTGGCTTATGAAAACGCCAATTCTGCATGTCAGGCTGCTCTCAGGCCATACAGAAAGAAAGGAGATATGGCAGACTATATCCGGTTGTGTTCTGATATTGGGCCGGCATATACGCAATGTCTGGCCATGGCCGCAGCATTTGCAGGGAAAAACGATTAAAGCCTACTCTGTGTTAAAAATTTGTAGCTCAAGCAGTGAGCAAAACCAGGCAAGCATATCCACAGGTGTACATCATCCATTATATGGATGACATTCTTTTGGCAGAAAAAGAGGAAGGACTACTTCTAGCAGCTTATGCTCACCTTCAAAAAGCTCTTAAGAAACAAGGATTAGTTATTGCTCCAGAAAAGGTGCAGACAGAGCCTCCTTATTCTTATTTAGGACATAGATTATACCCAAAGACTATATTGCCTCAGAAAATTCAGTTGAGAAAGGACCAGTTATTAACTTTGAAAGATTTTCAGAAACTCTTGAGTGATATTAATTGGCTTAGACCACACTTAAAAATTTCCACAGGTGAATTAAAACCTCTGTTTGACATTCTCAAGGGGGACCCTGCTCCTACATCTAAAAGAGAATTAACAGAAAATGGTCGGCTCGCCTTGCAGAAGGTAGAACAGGCCATAGAGCAACAACAGGTAAATTATGTAGACTACTCCCAGGGATGAGCTGCTTATGTCCTAGCTACTGCACACACGCCCACTGTGGTGTTGTGGCAGAACGGTCCTCTGCTTTGGTTGCATTTGCCTGTATCACCAGCTAGGGTGTTAACTCCTTATTTTGAATCTGTTGCTTGCTTAGTACAACTGGCTCAAGAAGAATCTCGCAAATATTTTGGAGCAGAGCCTTCTTTAATTGGTGTTTCTTTTACTAAACAACAAATAGACTGGTTATTTCACAATGATGATGCGTGGGCTATTGCCTTTGCCCACTACCCCGGAGTTACAGATAATCATTTTCCAAGAGACAAATTGTTGCAATTTGTCTCTTGGAAAATCCTATAAAAATATGGCTGCCATATTTACACTTATGGCTCGTTGTTCTTTTAACCTATACACAGACAGTCATTACATTGCTAGAGCTTTACAGGTATTAGAAACAGTAGCTTACATTGACACTGCAAATAATCAAGTACAGGAACTTTTTTCTCAAGTGCAAAGATGTTTGCATGCATGAGTCCATCCATGTTATGTGGGTCACATTCGAGCACATTCAGGACTCCCAGGACCTTTATCAGAGGGAAATGCTCTTGCTGATCGAGCTACTCAGGTAATCAGTCTCACTCAGTTGGAGCTTGCCCAACAGTCACATGCATTGCATCATCAAAATAGTCAAAGTTTGAAAAGGCAGTTCAATATTCCCAGAGAGGCAGCTCGTCAAATTGTTAGACAGTGTTCTACATGCCCAGAGCATCAAACTGTATCCCATTATGGCGTCAACCCACGAGGCTTGAAGCCTAACCAGTTATGGCAAATGGGATATTACACACATTCCAGAGTTTGGAAAACTAAGGTATATGCATGTAACAGTTGACACGTACTCTGGGTTTATTGTAGCTGCAGCTCTGACTGTATGCCCTCCAGGAAAGATCTTTTCTGTCTTCTCTTTTTTCCCTTAGGCTTCACCCCCCTCTTTCAAGTACTGATCGACTTTAGCCGGCTGACTCCGGCACAGACTCAAGGAAGTCTCCGTAGCCTGAATTGCCAGGAAGGCATTAAAGACAATACATGGAGGAAAATAAATAAAAAGGCAGAGGCAAGGAAAAAACAAAATCCGTGCAAGAAATGGAAAGATATTTGACTTGACTGAGGGAGAATCCAGACGAGGAAGTGAGGAGGGGTTGAAATGGAAGGGACAGAGAGGAGCCTGCTCATGAAAGTGGGATCTGCTATAAAATTTGTGTATTAGAAGTAAATCACTTGGACATAGGGTAGATGGAAGCTGACACTATCAGAAGCAAAATCATCTAACATCTAATCATCTAAAGCTGTTCCTTTAGTAGAGATAAGAAATGGCCAGGCCCAGAGCTGAGGAAATGACAAAAGGACCACATCTCAAGAGGGAGACTTGATAGACCCCATGTCCTTGTAAAATAAAACATTGTTTATTTTTAGATGCCTCTGTGTTGAAAGGTGGAAGCTAAGAGAGGCTCACAATTAAACAACCAGAAGTCTGGACAGAATGGGTTCCTGAGGAGGTGAGAGGGACACAGCCAGAGATCAAGGAGGAGCCCCACCCAACCTACCCATCCAAGCTTTTCCCACTGAACTTCACGAGTGCCCTAGATTATACTGTACATGGCAAGACAGAGTCAGAGAGATTACGTGGCACGGCCCAAATCACCCAGCTACTAAATGACCAGGCAGAGCTCCACCCCTCGCCCTGTGGACTAGGAGGGGCATACTTTTTCTTCCAAGATGTGATGTCTCCTCCTACAGGCACTGCATGCCAATTGTCTATTCATCTGTCCAGGGCCCTTGCCCATTGTGCGTCCCTCAAGACAACACCACAACCTACTCGTCTGTGTCTGTGTAGACCCACACAGTGCCTGGCACAGAGAAAGCACTTTGGGAAATGAATCTTAAAGTGTTTTCACCACAGCCCCAGGAAATGGGCAAGGGCAGGATCAGCTCCACACAGAGAAGATGCCTCAGGGAATAGACAGGTTTTGTCAGGACCAGAAACCAAAGTTTCATGTTATCCTCGGCTCCCCAACTTGGGCCTGGGAATGGATGGAGGAGAATGATGACCAATCTGGACATACGTATTTCTCAATAAACCTGTAGGATAAGGACTATTAATTTCCAATCATTAGATGAAAAATAGTTGAGGTGGGGCAGGTGAATTGCCTTTCCCAAGGTCCCACAGTTAATAAGTTAAAAAATTGAGACGCAAGTACAATTCTGTCATCTCGAAGCAAACAGGAGGCTACAAGAAGTGATTCTGAGGCAGAGAAGAAGCCTCTCTGAGTTTTCCATTAATGTGGATTACCCACGTTACTGGCCACCCTTCCCCATCTAAAGGGCAAATCAGAACTGAGTATGTCCTCTGGCTAATTTACCAGGAGAATTTTCTGGAGTTGAGGATCATTAGCTAGGACTGAAAACTCCTTAGTCAGGGCCTGCAGAGGCTAAGAAACACTGGTTGCAGTGTGGAGACCCCCAGAGAAGGTGCCAGAATCTCCAGGCCTTAGTGAGGAGGGTTCTCCTGGTGCCCTGAAGGCAGCCTCCTGGGATGGGCTTGGCCCACTCTAGGGAAACCTCAGGCCACTCCACTCTGTCCTGAGGGGGCTGAGTCTGGCCCTCTGGGTCACACACCTGCTTTTAGATGGAGGGAGAGAATTCTGGGCACAGTTCTCCTAACAGATCCCTCCCCAGAAACCTCTCATGGTCTATCCCAGAACCTCAGATGCCACTAGAGATGGCGACCTAGGTGACAGGTAGAAGAAGAGAGGCAAAGGATGCCTGCATGCCAGTTAAGACAGTGCCAGCTCCAGAGCTGCTGTCCAGGACCAACCTGCAGGGAAGGTGGGAACCAGCTAGCCCCAGCCAGATTTCGTTGAGATAACAAGTGGCTCCGAAGTGGAAGAAGAGATGGAGAAGAGAACACACCGCTGGAAGACTGGTTTCCATTGGTCTCTGTCATCATTCAAAGAGGCCCAGGGAGACAGTGCCGACACGCCAGATCCCGGAATCTCTAAGGATTCTGTGGCTTACCTACTCCAGTACACGGAAGCATGAGCTTCACAGCTCTCCTCTCTTGGCAGCTCTGGCTGGGACCCTTGTCTGTGCCTGTGAGGAGAGCCCTCCCCCTGCACCCATCTTTACAGCCACCTGCCTGCATACCCCTTCCTCCTCCTCCTCAGCAGAGGCAGTTCTCTCAAGTCTGTTTCCGCAGCCCACTTCTGCTTCCTGCAAGGTTCTCTACACAAGGGCCTGTGCCTCCTGGGCAGGGAAGCCAGGTACCCTCAGGCACCCTCTGGCTCTACAGTTGCATATCTGGTTTGTCCATTCTGCTCCAGCCACCCTGGCTGTCCTTTTCCCTCCAACAAGCCAAGCCATTTCCAAACTGCATAGACTGTTACACAACTGTTTGCCCATTCTTTTACCCACCCACAGCCAACCTCCTCCTATCCAGTCTTCAAATGCTTTCCCCTTTACCTCTCCTGTCAATGGATTTCCTCAGAGCAGCCTTACTGAAGCCCAGGAATACTTTAGGTCCCTGCTTTCCATTTTATTGCCTCCTGCAGTTTGCCTTCTTAGAACCATCACAAAAGTCATTAATGTACATTGTTTGTGTAATTATGATAATTCCTCCAAATACATCCCAGGGCAGACTGTTTACCCTCCTCCAAATGGTATCCTCAACTTCTAAAACAATGTTTGCTGCATAATATGTACTTCACTCATGCTGTCAAAAGAATAAAGGAAAGGGCTGAGGTCCTCATATCTGCAACCACGTCATACCTTTTCCATTTTAACTATGTAACTCAGACATCTAGCACAGTATGGAGGAGAGTTAGAGAATGATTTCACATTCAAAGGGATGTTATGAGTAGCCTAAGTCTGGGGAGAATAACAGAGAGTGATTTGGTTAAAATATCAAAAAAGTATTTCTGGTGGACCCTGTGTAGCAGAGATTTCTCTCCTGTGTGTCCATACAGGTACGCCTGAGATTAGAAGTCAAGGAACTCCAGACAGCCCCAGTTAGATCTGGCTCATCTCCTGCACCCTACTTGACATGGCCACTGTTCCCTCTTTTGCAGATGACCCAGAAGCTGCCTCTGCTCCAGGATCAGTGAACCTTCTCTCCCTCCGGCCCCAGCTCTGGGTGGAAGGACTAATGATGGAGGAAGGAAGGAAGAGAAGCAGAAGCAGTGTCCAGAGAAAGGAGGACTGTGATACCTACCTTTAGGAGCCACAGAGATCAGAGACTTTCTGAAAGAGAGAATTTTGTGCTGGAACAGGACAGAGCTGAGGGGAGAAAGGAAGTGTCTGTCTGGAAGTGGAGCAGGGTAAATGGGAAAGATAGGAAAGTTTGCCATGAAGAGCAGGAGGAAAATGACATGAGGTGAGTTCAGAAGTTTTCATCATGTCCCACCCTCACCAACACTTTCAATTCAAAACTCTTTCATGTGGTTTCCCATTTCCCACCACATAACTCCCACTTCTTAGCCACCTGTGACCTAGATCCAGGCTACTTTTCAAATCTATGTTTCCCAGATTCCACTGCTTACATCCTTCACATAAGGCTTCACATAGAATTACCTCCTATGTCCCAACTTTGGCTCCGGATACCTTTCCAACCCCTCGCCAGTCCAGGCCTAATATGCGTCAAGTCCCAGCCACTCTCTGAAGCCTCACCTCATACTCACTCTAGTTACATGCTAAGAAGGCCTCAAGGTTTCCATGATTCTGTGATGCAAGTTTGTCCTTTCCATCCAAGCCCCAGGCCTCCCACACTTGCGCCCACACACGTTTCTCTTATATGATTTTGCTGGGTGAGCATAGTTTCTGCCTTGGCCGACCACATTCCATTGAGGAAGAAACTAGTCCCTCAGCAAGATCTCTCCACACTTAGAGAGGAGGGGGTGAGGTTAGGGGATGAAAACTGAAGGATGTGGGCAAGGGAAGATCCTGGTTCTCGTTAAAGTGATGTGATCGTTCTGCTAACATGACTTTTCCTCCCCCTGAATCATAATCCACTCTAGGAAAAGGCCCTGTAGAAACAGGAAACACCTTTGAGGCAACAGGAAAAGACTTGAAAGATGCTAAAAATGTAAAAGAGCTGGGGGAGAGGGTGTGTCCCCTAAAGCGAGGCCTCGATTGGGGTAATGCGAGGAGGGAGCTGTTATTGCCAAAAAGACAAACGCAGAATTTCCAGCATTAGCCAGAATGACACAAAGCCATCAAGGAAGCACAGTTCTATCCCTCTGAGAAAGTCTCTTTGTCAACTTTGCCTTAAATTAGGATGCATAAAGCAGTAGGAGGGTGGCAGGGGAAAGGGCAAAAAGGTGAAGGGAATCTAGAGGTACAAACTTATATAATCAATAAGTCACAGAGATGTTAAATGCAGCATAGGGAATACAGTCAGTAATATTGTAATAATTTTGTGTAGTGACAGAAGGTCACTAGACTTATTGTGATGACCACTTCATAAAGTGAATAAATTTCTAATCACTATGTTGTACACCTGAAACTAATATAATATCATATATCAACTATACTTTAATTATTTTAATTAAAAACAAAAACAAAAACAAAAAACAAGATCTCCCATGCCAACCTGCAGCAGGCCTCACTCCCAGGCATAAATGCACAGGGAAACAGTTACAGTACCCAGATAAACCCAGACTCCTAAGAGTGTGTGTGTGTGTGCTGGGGAGGGGCAAGGGAGCTACATTCCTTCTCTTATATACAAGGTTTCTGGGGTAGTAAAATTTGCTGCATGTGCAGGCCTACCAACCTTCCCATGAGAGAGCAGTTGGTTCCCTCAGCAAAGCCACTCCACCCAGGGGTCCCTGTGGTGCCTAGGCTGGGGAAAGATGTGGGGAGGTTCTCTTACAAATAAAGCAGGAGTTTTTATGGTAATCCATGTTACAAGAAAATGCACCAGCCTCAGTCTCCTGAAGCCTTCGCAAGGCAAGAAAAAGAACTTAGAATTTCCCATTGCTCCCATGAATGCATTTAGAAGAGGGGTCAAAGGCCAAGAGGCCACACAGGGTCTCCAGGCCAGATGAGAGGCAGTAGCACCTGGTGGGAGGTTAAGTTGAGGGCCACTAGCAGGGCCTAAGATAACTGTCATTTTGGTGGGTTCCACAGCAAGGGTGGGAGAGCTGCGATGGAACAGGAGACCAGTACACCATACATCAGTGGTGGTCCCCAGAAGAGCAGATGAATGCAGACCAGGCCAGAAGGAGATAAGGACTTTTCTCTCCATTGACAGTGACCAGTTAGTTACCTTAGAATCTCTACCTGCCTGTCCCACCTCACCTGAGATCCAGAACCAGATCTTCCCGCTTTCATGTCTCCTAAAGAGAGAAAAGGAGGTAAAATTTTAAACTGAATGAACTCTTAATAACCAAAAAGAACTTATAAAAACTGTGGAATCTCCTCAATATGTCATCCAAAATGAGAAAGGATGATTATACAGTGCAGTAAAAGAAAAATCTACCAAGTCTTGACTAGTCAACAAACTATTGTTTCCAGAAATAACATTAACTCACAAGGACTAGGATTTGCCATCATGGAGACAATCAAGAACTGAGCAACCATTTCTGAATGGATCTTCTGTCATGTCTACTAATAATTCAGCTCTAATTCTCAAAAAGTTAAGGAAAAACAGAGAAAGAGACAGAGATAAATATAGAGAATGATAAAGTAAGCATGAGTAAACATTAACATGTGGGGACTCTTGTCTCCAGTGGACCTGCAAAGAGCATGTGAAGATTTTTGGACTGTTTTTGTGGATTCCTGTAGTTATTTCAAAATAAAATGTAAAAATATTACATAAAATGTATGAAAAATAATGAAAAAGAAAATCGAGAGATTTCACATGGAAATCCAGATTTCTAATTTTCTTGAAGAACAAGAATGTGTGACAATCATCAGCTTGAGGAAGGGGCAGCTAACCCCTACAGGTGGGACAAACACACTCCAATTTACTCCTGGTCCACCGTTTCCTCCTGACTCCCTAACCCTGAGGTAAAGGGACATTTATCATTTGTCATTGTACTTGCATTGTTGTTGGCCTTATACTTGGCCTGCTGGCTCATTTCTGTTACCTGCCTGACCCTTGTACACATTGAAATTTGCGACCCCTAACCTTGGCCTTTGACTCCAAGTCCCAATCTATACATTGCCAAGTGAAGTAGCTAGACCACATGGGATCCATGAGAATTGCTTGGACCACAGGCAGGAGGAAGCCTGGCTCTTTGTTTTTTGAGGCATTTCTCTGTGGCTCCCCAGAACTCACCACTTCACCTGTGAAACCTAGAAAAGAAAATAAGAGTTTTTTATGTTAAGGTCTACAAAAAGCTTTCCAAAGTCCTCTAGGCCCTACCTGTTGTCCACTAAATCTTCCAAATTAAAATCTCAAAGGGTACTGTGATGGTTTATTTTATGTATCAACTTGTCTCGGCCACAGATCCCAGACGTGTGGTCAAACATTATTCTGGATATTTCTGTAAGGGTATTTTTGGATGAGATTAACATTTAAATCAGTGGACTTTGAGTAAAGCAGATTGCCCACCATAATGTGAGTGGGTTGCATCTAATCAACTGAAGGACTGACTAGAACAAAAGACTAACCTCTCTGAAGCAAGAGGGTTTTATGCCAACAGATGGCCTTTCATCTTGAACTACAGCATCAACTCTTTCCTGAGTATTCAGCCTGATAGCCTTCAGACTGGAACTACCAATTTTGGACTAGCCAGACTTCAAAATCATATGAACAAATTTCTTGAAATAAATAAATAAACACACACACACACACACACACACACACACACACACACACACACTATTGGTTATGTTTTATTTAGAGAGTCCTGATAGTACAGCAACCAATTAGTTAAGGCTAGAGAAACTTAATGTTACAAAGATCTAATATTTATTGCAAAATGAAATTTAATATTTGAAGAATTGTGGTTGATAACACACAGTCTGGAACCAGGAAGCCCATGTTGGAAACCAGCTCTGCCACTTACCAGCTGTGTGATCAGGGACCAGTTCTTTAACTTGCCTTTGCCTTAGTTTCCTCAGCTGTAAAGTGGGAATATTAACAGTACCTATCTCATAAGGTTGTTATGAGGATTAAATGATATTAAAATGTATAAAGCTCTGAGAACAGTGCTTGGTACATATTACCTGCTGTATTTTTGTTAAAGTAGAATCGAAGTCTTTTTTTTTTTTTTTTAATTTATTTTTTAGGCAAGGCAACCCTTGGTTGACCTCACAGATTGCAAGGACCTAGTCAGCTTACGATCCCTTTTTTTTTTTTTTTTTTTTTTATGCCTACAGCACTTGGTCTTTCTAGGTAGCCTCCCATCCAAGTACTAACCAGGCCCGGCCCTGCTTACCTTCTGAGATCAGACAGGATCAGGTTTGTTCAGGATAACATGGCCATAGACAGTCTTTTTTTTAAATTCTACTTCATTGTTTCCTCTTCACACCTGTCCATTGGCCAAGGTGAATGATTAAAGGTATCAGAGGAGTGTGGCAGAGCTTGGGTAAGCCCACAAAAGCTTAGCAGAGATCAGCCATGTGAATCATAGCAGTAAGGGTAAGATGGCCCTATCTACCCCTAGGAGTCTGTGTCCCTTCCTCCTTTTGGAGTCTCTGCTACCCTTTTCTACCCCAGGACAGGGTTTAACATACAGAAGAGGAGCAAGGGAAAGACATTCAGCACAGGTCAGATGGGATGGGGCGTTTCAGTTGGAGTCCTGGTAGAAAACAAGAGAAAGAAATAAAAGGCATCCAAAGTGGGAATAAAGAAGTCAAATTGTTACTTTTTGCAGATGACATGATTCTCTATATGGAAAAGCCAAAAGACTTCACCAAAAAACTCTTAGAAATAATAAACAAATATAGTAAAGTTGCAGGATAAAAAATCAACATATAAAAATCCATAGCATTCCTATACACTAACAATGAAATTTCAGAAAAAGAAATGAAAAAAAATAATTTCTTTTGTGATTTCAACAAGAAGAATAAAATACCTAGGAAGAAACTTAATGAAGTATGTAAAGGAGCTATACACCGAAACTGTAAGACATTATTAAAAGAAATTGAGGAAGACACAAAGAAATGGAAAGATAATTCATGTTTATGGATTGGAGGAATCAACAAAGTTAAAATGGCCGTATTACCCAAAGCAATATACAAATTTAATGCAATCCCCATCAAAATCCCAATGGCATTTTTTACAAAATAGAACAACAACAACAAAAAATCGGATTCGTATTGAATCACAAAAGACCTCAAATAGCCAAAGCAATCCTGAGAAAAAAGAACAAGTCTGAAAGTATCACACTGCCTGGCTTCAAATTATACTACAAAGTGACAATAATCAAAACAGCATGGTATTGACAAAAAAACAGACACACAGACCAATGGGACAGAATTGAGAGCCCAGATATAAACTTCTATACATATGAGCAAATAACTTTTGACAAAAGAGCCAAAAACATACAATGGAGAAAATAAATCCTCTTCAATAAATGATGCTGGAAAAATTGGAACGCCACATGCAAAAGAATGAAACTAGACTGCTATTTGTCACCATACACCAAAATTAACTCAAAATGGATCAAAGACCTAAATATAAGACTTGAAACAATAAGTCGCGTAGAAAACATAGCTACTAAACTCATGGACCTTGTTCTTAGAGAGGATTTTATGAATTTGACCTCAAAGACAAAGGGAGTAAAAGCAAAAATAAATGAATGGAACTATAGCAAACTAAAAAGCTTCTGCACAGCAAAAGAAACCATCCACAAAACAGAAGCAACCAACAGAATGGGCAAAGATATTTACAAACAATGCCTCTGATAAGGGGTAATGTCTAAACTACACAAAGAACTCATACAACTCAACACCAAAAAAACAAACAAACCAATTTAAAAATGGGCAGAGGACATGAAAAGACTTTTCTCCCAAGAAGACATACAAATGGCCAACAGACATACGAAAAGATGCATAACCCCCTAGATATTAGAAAAATGCAAATTAAAACCACAATGAGATACCATCTCATATCTGTTAGAATGGCTATCATCAACAAGACAAGTAATAACAAGTGTTGGAGAGATTATAGGAAAAAAGAAACCCTTATACATACTGCTGGTGGGAATATAGATTGGTAGAGCCGCTATGGCAAACAGTATTATGGTCCCTCAAAAAATTAAGAATAGAATTACCACATGACCCAGCAATCTCTCCCTGGGTATCTACCCAAAAAACTTGAAAACATTTATCCACAAAGATAAATGCACCCCAATATTTATAGCAACATTGTTCATGGTGGCCAAGACATGGAAACAACTGAAGTGTCCTTCCATAGATGATTGAATAAAGAAGATGTGGTACACACATACAATGGACTATTACTCAGCTATAAGAAAAGATGAAATACTGCCATTTGCAACATCATGGATGGACCTTGAGATTATCATGCTAAGTGAAATAAGTCAGACAGAAAAAGTTGAGAATCATATGATTTCAGTCATAGATGGGATATAAAACTGAAAGCAACAAACAAACAGAAACTCATGGGCAAGAGAGCAATAGGGAGAGGGGAAGGCAGATAATGGTAATGCCAGTCAAATATATGGTGATGGAAGAAGATTTGACTTTGGGCAATGAACACACAACACAATATGCAGACGACGTATTATTGAAGTGTACACTTGAAACCTGTATAATTTTATTAATCAATGTCACCCAATAAATTTAATTTTAAAATTATAAATAAATAAATTCAGATTAGCCATAAATTTAAAAAAAGAAAAAAGAAAAGAGCACACTCAGAAGGGATTTTTAAAGAGACTCTTTAATGAAAAGAAAACATATTTACAGAGGTGCAAGTAAGGACTAACATTATCAGGAAGCCATCACCTGATAAAACTGAAGTGGCAGGGAGACAAAATGGTGTTCCCTGAGACCACTTAGGAGATGGAGCTATGAAACGAAAGCCACCAAATACGAGCTATAGTCATAGAGGAAAACAGCCATTGTCACGCCATGCAATATTAACTATCTTTGGTTGCATAACAAATTATTCCAAAACCTAATAGCTTCAAATAGCATCATTTCTCTTTTTTTTTTAATAACAACATTTCTTATCTCACAGTTGCTGTGGGGCCAAGAGTTCAGTCACAATCCTCCACTCAGAGTCTCTGACAAGCCTGCAATGAAGGGATCATCGAGGTTGCAATCACCCCGGGGCTCAACTGCAGAAGGGTCCATGTCCAAGTTCAATCCCATGATTGTTGGCAGGACTCAGTTCCTCATATACTGATGAACTGACGGCCTCCATTCCTCCTTGACTGCAGGATAGGGATGCCTTCAGTTCCTTGCCAAGTGGGCCTCTCCTTAGGGCAGCTCACACCATGGCAGCTCACTTCACTGGGAAGCTGAGAAGATCCGGAGAAAAGGAGTGAAAGAGAATAAGCAAGACAAAAGTCAGAATCTTTATAACCTAGTCTGGGAAGTGACAGACATCTCATCACTTTTGCCATTTTCTATTTGTTATAAACAGATTACTAGGTCCAGAGCTTAGACAGAGGAAATTTCTCAAGACTTGAGTACCAGATAGTGGGGATCGTTGGGAGCCTTGTTACAAGTCTACCTACCATACATGCCAAAGCAGGGAGGGAGCAGGGGGAACAAGTGCCTTAACCAATCTTTCTTCCCATCCTCTGATGTCCACCAGTGTCTCCCATGGGCCAAATTCAACCAGAAGTTAGAGGGCAAGGAACCCGATGGCGTAGCCCACAAAGGTCATCCTTCCAGACCAGGGTACAGATGGTCAGAGAACAGATCTGAAGCAGGGAGGGGAGGGAAGTAGGGTGGACAGAGAATGACCTGTACATGAGGAAAGACACAGATGGGCAAACTAACAGACAGTCATCATGTGGATCAGATACCCTAGAAGACAAGACAACAAAGAGGACAGCCCCTCACCCAGGTACATGGAGTGTGTCTCTTTTCTTTTATATATGTATCCAGTTCTTTCCCAGACCCTATAATTTGGAGTAACATTGGACCTGGGCCCTGTTATAAAGTCATGAAAATGTTCTATAAAACAATTGTCCCTATCTTTAACTTCACCCCCATCTATGTTGATACCTGTCTCTTTAATCTCTGAGGCCAACGAGAGGATTGAAAGAGGAAAAAGAATGGGCAGTGACATTTGGAAAGACCTTGCTCCATGACAGCTCAAAGGCTTATGCCAAAGTTCTAATTTCCTCTTAGAAAAAAAATTTGTGCAAATATCAGTTTGCTTCTGTTGGCTTTTTTAATGCACTCATAGAGACTGATTGGGATCTAGAGCTCAAACTTCTCCTCCTATAACGTACACGTGGACACACACACATACACACACCCCACAAGCCACTCATGCAGTTAAAACTTTCTCCTGTCCCTCAGCCCTTCCACCCTGCCCTGTATCCAGTTAAGGCCACCATCACCTTCAAGGCTCCCAGGCCCAGACCCTCAGGTGGAAGTCAGTTGCCAGGTCCCGTCCCTGTGTTAATTCAATATATTCCTCTTCTTCACTGGTCACCATTAGATGCCAGATAAATCTCAAATATCAGATCACACAGAGAGCTGGTGGGGAGCCATTGCTTTAACCTAGGTCTCACAGCCCATATCTGCAGCAAATCAGCTGCCTGAATGTAATGGTCACCTTACCTAGGGGTTAAAGATGGGTGAAATGGCCTGGAAAGACTCACTCCTCGCGCCTGCAATGTCCCACCCCATTCATTTTTTCCCCTTTATTTCCTGAAGATATTAATGCTCTGAACCCAGGCACCCAAAATTTCCTTGTGTCAAAAATTCCCTGATATCCCCTTTTCCACACCAATCTTCAGAGCAGCTATGAAGCAGAGAAGCCTGCACGACCACCTGGGGCTTGGTGGAAAGAAACATCCAGCAAATGGAGACTCACGAATTGGTATCTAGCATCCTATTCTCCACCCATCAACCCCTCAATTGGCCCCTGTTTCTCCTCAGCCCCATTCAATTTAGCATTTAGCACCAGCTTGAAAAAAATCAAATCTACCCAGAAAGATGAAACCTCTGCAAAGTTCAAGATTCCCACATATCTCCATAGAACGCTTTACCATGTGTCATCTCACTTAATCTCTACCACTGTCCTTAGACAGGTTAGGAACCATAACTCCTAGATGATAAACGAAAATGCTAAAATTTTTCAGTATTCGACAGTACATTCTCTTATGTATATGTCAAAGCCAGAACTCAAAATCCAGGCCTCTTGAGTCCCAGCTCAGAGAAGGCAGAAATCCCAAATTAAAGGGAATAACCTGTTTTTCTGGATTGTTAACACTATAGATCAGCTTCCTACTTGAAGGGAGAACCAAGTTTCAACTTCAGTGGACTACCATCTTCTTTTAACCAGGAGATCCTTTCGGGAGTGTGGGGTCCCATTGGTTGGGCCTGAAGACAGAAATTGAGAGAGGCCTATGTGGGGTTGGGGCAGTTCCTTCTAGAGAGAAGATAACTTCAACAATAGGGGACAACTCCTGAGAAGGCACATGTGCCTTCAAAGCCATCCCCTCAAGAGGAGAAAGGAGCCATGAAATGAGTCCCCAAATGCCCTAAGTGTGGCCTCCCTGGGTAATGGGACTCACTTAGCATGCAGAAATCTTCAAGCCCCTCTACTGAATCCTATGGAGTTTGAGGCAAGAGTTAGGCAATGTGATATTCGAAGCCCCCAACCTCCTTCTGGAGAGATGCCAGGACTAAGAGTCCTGCCCATACCCTCAACAGACGCATTCCAGAATCCCCCAAACCCAACCTGCTCCTCTTCCAGTCCCTGAGATCTCAGAGATGTGAACACAGAGGGTGGGTAGGGTGGAGAAGGAAGGAGAGAGCAAAGAGATGGCTGGAAGTTAGCAGGGAAAGGCTCTCCAAGCAAGGATGCCAAGTATCAACCAGTCCCAGCTAGCCCATGTTGACTTAACATGTGACAATCGGGAAGAAAGGGAGGAAGACCTGGAAGTCACACCCCTCCAAACTTGATTCCCATTGGCCCTTGGTATCTTTAAAAGGGCCCAGCCATCCCAGTACTGTATTCTGGACACCCTGAGGATTCTGCAGTTATACTTACTTCTCATCCTCAATCATGAGATTCATGGCTGTCCTCCTTCTGATAGCTCTGGCTGGGGTCCTCATCTCTGCCCGTGAGTATGTCCCACCCCCTGCGCCCACCAGAGCCCCCACAGTCCAAGGCGGCCTTAGCCCCTGTCTTCATTTTTCTCTTTCTCTCCCAGTGCTGTCTTGGATCCTCCTGCCACTGCAAGTCACTCCTGCACCCAATTCTCCACAGTGGCCTCTCTATCGCGCTGCTAGGGCCCTGCCTGCTCTCCTGGCTCATCTCTTCACACACCCTCCTTTATCCACTTGTTCCAGCCACACTGGCCCTCTTTCAGGACCTCTGGGCCACCATATATAGCTTGGCAATTTGTTCCCTGCACAAGGATGTCAGGCAGGAGATGGTGAGCGCTGAAGCCTAGTCCATGTTCCACTTGCCAGGCACCTCACCCTGCTCACAGCTGTCTCTCCAGATGCTTTTCCAATTGCACAAGAGCACTCACTATTCAGGCCAAGACTACCCTGCTGTTCCTCAAGCGCTGGAACCTTCTTTCTTCTCTTCCCTCTGCTTAGAATGCTTTTCCTCTCCCAGCCTGTTTGTTCCTTTCCCCAGCCAGCGCTGACTGTCACCTGACCAGTGCTATCTCATCTGTCAAATCCCAATTCAGGTATGAATTCCTCAAAAAAGCCTTCCTCGAAAAAATCAATATCTAACCACTATGCTATACATCTGTAACAAATACAAAATAATGTTGAATATCAACTGTAAGTGAAAAAAAATTATGTAGGATAAACTGGTCCCCATTTGTCCTTGTCTCACTGTGCTGCCCTTGTCCTTCTAGCACCGTCACACTGGTAACTAAAGAATTATGTAATAGAACGTAAGCTCTGTCCGAGCAGGGTCTTGTCCACCTTCCTCATCATCGAACCCCCTTCACTTAGCAGAGAGCTTGGCATAGATGTTGTGTTGGAAAAATAAGGGGAATGAAGGCTGGGATCCAGCCCATGAATCATTCAGTTGTGGTCCAGTGGCCCCTGCACTGTCCCCCTCCACCACCATAGACCATGACCAGCTCCCTGGCTCAGTCTTCCGGCACTCTCACAGGCCAGAGGCAAGTCAGGAGGAGGGCAGTTTTCACAGGAATGTTACACTTTTCTGAGGAGAACCTGCTTCAAAAAGCTGCAGGGGGAGTTAAACATCAGAAGGAATGTCCTGGTGTGGTAAAAGGACGTGTTCAACCAGCAGAGAAATGCATCCCCTGTGTCCACAGATGTCCCTGAGAGCTCAGGACTGGGGATGGGAGGGAGGGAGGCTCACTACAGATCAGGTTTTGTCCTCACTGTCATCTCTCCCCACAGAGACAAGTCCTGTCCAGGAGCCTGTAAATGGTGAGTCCTTCTTCTCCACTGGTCCCTGCCCTCAGGGAAAGGTTGAACAGCTGGGGTGTCAGTAGAAGCTGGGAGAGGAATCCAGGGGCAGGAGATCTGGGTCCTGCTCTTGGTGCTGATTGGAAGAGCATGAGTTGGAGTGGGGCAAGGGCGAGGACAAAATGAGAGAACCTGGGCAGGGAAGGTCGGTGGGAAGAATGAGGGAAGGTCTTGTTGTGAATAAAAGAGAGAAAAAGATGAGATTAAATAATAAGGGAAATGTCCCACACAGTATTAATACCTTCACTCACAAACACTTCTCATAACTCCCAGTTCCCTAGCAAGGTGCCTGCTATCTGGCTTCAGACCCTATGTCCAACCCTTTTTCCCCTGGCTCTCCTTTATGTACCACCTACATCCAATAAATTGAGCTTTTTCCCATTCCATACATCCGTCCCATACATGCCTTCCCCTGAGTTCTTCCTGACCCCAAGGAAGCCTTTAGAACATTCTCACTACCAAAATCCTGCCTTCAAGACCAAGCTTCTCTCTGCTGTAATCCCGGATCCCCCCACATTTCAGCCCCAATCCCATCCCAGCCCATGAGAAGTGCTCAATCCTGTCCGTCTTCCAAGAGGTGCTGTCTTAGTCCATTCGGGCTGCTACCACAAATAACCATAGACTGGCTTAAACAGCAGAAACATATTTCTAACAGTTTTGGAAGGTACGAGTCTGAGGTCAGGATGCCAGGATGGTTGGGTTCTGGTAAGGACCCTCTTCCAGGTTGTAGACTGCCAACTTTTCATTGTATCCTTGCATGGCAGAAAGACAGGAAGGGGTCTTTCTGGGGTCCCTGTCTATAAAGGCACTAATCCAATTCACAAGGGCTCTACCTCATGCCCTAATTACTTCCTAAAGACCCCACCTCCTAATACTATCCCATTGAAAGTTAGGATTTGACATATATTTTGTGGGGATACAAATATTCAGTCCATGATGGTCACACACTGTGTAGAAATCCGATCTCCCTTAAGTGAGAAGGTTTAAGCCATATCACTTCTGTATCTTGGCACCTAGCACTTATCAGGTATCTGAGGCCCCACTACCCATTCCTAAGGAAAAAATACTTTGAGTTTGCTAAAATCAACAAATTTGTGTGTTTGTATCTGAACTTCAAGAGCCCGCGACTTCACCCCAAGAGTCATCCGCAGCAGCTCAGCCAGACCAACCCAGCTCACCTCTGAGTAAGTCTCTATCTCTATACAAGATAACAACCTAGGGAAGTCTCTGGCAGCAGGTCTACATGACACCTCCACTGGCAGAGACAAGCCCCAAAAAAGCAGACATTCATTCCCCTAAATACGAAGGCGTAAATGGGGTACATACTGCACCCACAGAGTCTCTGCAATAGTAGATTTTGCCACCTGCACCGTACATGGTTTCTTTTCTGGCTCACCTACCTTCCCATGAGAGAGAAGCTGTGCCCGTCAGCAAAACTTCGTGATTTAGGAATTTGTACTGAGGTCATATGAGGTTGGGTGGGGCAGGGAGGGAGGTGGGAGAAAGAGGGGAAGGTGGCAGGGGTGGTCTCTTTAAATGCTGTGGCTTTTCTGCTGATGTGATTCTTCTGCTCCCAAACTAGAATCCATAATAGATAAAGGTCTCTCAGCAGCAGAAAAGGTCTTTGAAGATGCAGAAAAGAAAGGAAAAGAATTCATTGAAAGTAAGTGCATCCCAAGGCTTTATGGAAGCAAGCATACTAACCACCCACCATTCACGGGTAGAAGGTGGGCAAGGATGTGCTCCAATTCCACCCTACATAGAAGACTTGGACCTGCCTAAAACCCCTCCCCGTTGAAGCTTTCCTCATTTTGTGCCTTCAAATAGCTCCAATTTCTCATCTACATTCAAACTACATGGTTGTCTGATATGAGATGCACCACCCCACACCACCCCCACCCCAAGTCCTATCCCCAGCCTTCCCACTGCAGAGTCTACTTCTTTCTCTTCCTCTCTCCCCTACCCAGGTAGGGAGAGAGGCAGGTCCTTCAGCCTCTGGTGAATCTAACTTCCCTCCCTCTGACTTCTGTGTCAGGCACCCAGGGGCCACGGAGGTTGGAAAGCATAAGATAGAATTGAGGAGGACAGAAAAAGTTGATGGTGCCTGGGCCATTCAAGCCTCATTTTCATTTCTGCTTTCTTCTAGAGGGAGCCAGCGCTTTAGGAAAACTGAAGAAGGATTTTAGGTTTTGAGACGCTGAAAAAAATTCACCTTTAGGCTTAACACCTCAAACATGTTTGTGGCCCAGAGTGATTAAACTGAAAGCATTCAACTTGCTGTGTGCCTGTGCTCTGTAGGGTGGGCCCTGGAGAAGAGAGGGAGAAAAGCCCAGGCCCTGAGCCAGTTACAGACTGCTTTAAAGACACTGCCTCTAGTCACACTGAGCCACTGTCACCATGTGCTGGGCCTCCTTCTAGTCCAAATGCCACTCTAGTTCTGATCTGCCTCCATATTTTTTTCACAGAGCTCCTAGTGATATTTGAGCATTTCCGAAAATTAAATCAACCTTCAAAGAGCCAGGATTTATCATCCTGAAAATAGTCAAAGCTTGAGCCCTTGCAATAAAAACCATTCTTTTCTGCCATTATTAAAAATGCTTCTCCCCTGCCTTCCATTCATAATTTCCACACTGAGCCAAAGTGAATGGCAAATTAGATCAGGTCAGTAAAATAATGAGCCACTGCAATAGCTGGCACTTGACTAAAAAAGGCCAATTGAATCCATTACAATTATCCATGTAATTATTCTACATCCCATATTTTCCTCCACCACAGTCTAGGACCACACTTAGCACACATGTGAAGAGAGGAGGAACACTCATGCCTATAGAGGAAGAGAACCATCACCTCTCTCCAAGCCCAGAGAGAGTGGTGTGTCTACTCTCTAACACTCAGAGTCATTGGTTCTAAACTGTCTTTCCACCTACCCTTTCTGATTCCCTCCTCTTCTATCTTGGGATTGGAGAACATTCAAGCTAGATCCTGTCTTGAATGAGGAAATACATCTTCTTACTCACTCCTCCTACCACTGCCACAACATCATCCATTTCTGAGAACGCTGCCAAGGAAACAAAGGGAGACCTTCGGGAATGGGTCCCCTCCGAGCAGCAATTATAATAAACACCAGGTAAACAAGGCACTTCACACTTAAATAGATTGCCACCATTTTATGGGTTGAATTGTGTCCTCCCAAAAAGATCAGTTTAAGTCCTAACCCTGGTACCAAAGAAAGTGAGCTTATTTGGAAACTGGGTCATTGCAGATGTAAATAGTTAAGGTGACGCTACAGTGGGAAGGGCCCCTAATCCAGTATGACCATTGTCCTTATAAGAAGAGAGAAATTTAGACACAGAGACACAATAAGGGAAGATGATGTAAAGACACATAAGGATAGATGGCCATGTGGCAATGGAAACATGACTGGAGTGATTCCTCTATAAGACAAGGAATGCGAAGGACTGACAGCAGATACCAGAAACTAGAAGAGGCAGAGAAGGTTCTTCCCGACAGGTTTCAGAGGGAGCATGGCGTGTTAACACCTTGAATTCAAACTTCTAGCCTCCAGAACTGTAAGACAATAAATTATGTCGTTTTAAGTCATCCAGTTTATGGTAGTTTGTTACAGCAGCCTTAGGAAACTAATACACACCGCCATCCCCACATTCGTTCTCTCATCAGGCTACTGACTTCATCTTATAACTGGAAGTTCACGTTTTTTGACCACCATCACCCATTTTCCCCACCTCCCAGGCCCTGGCAACCACTAATCTACTCTCTCTGTTTCCCTGAGTTCAGGGGTTTTTTTAGACTCCACATATAAGCGAAATCATGGTATTTGTCTTTCTCTCTCAGACTTATTTCATTTAGCATAATGCCCTCAAGGTCTATCCATGTTGTTGCAAATAGCAATATTTCCTTTTTCCTCAAGGTTCAATAATATTCCATTATATTGATATATGTCTCAGAGTTTTCACTGCATAGATATTTTACCTCTTTGGTTTAATTTATTCCCAAGTATTTTATTCTTTTTGATGCTATTGTAAATGGGATTATTTTCTCAATTTCTCTTTCTGATAGTTTGTGCTAAAAGAATTTTTCTTTTTTTTTTTATTTATAGTTATTATAGTGACATTGGTTAATGAAATACAGTAAGCTTCAGGTGTGCAGTTCAACAGTAAGGCAATATATATATTGCATTGTGTGTTCACCACCTATAGTTAGATTTTTTTCTGTCATCATCTATTTGATCCCATCTACTTCCTCCTTCCCCCTCCCCACTACCTTCTGGTAATAAGTAGTCTATTATCCATGTCCATGAATTTCTGTTTGTCCTGTTCATTTGTTGCTTTTAGGTTTATATTCCACGTATAAGTAAATGATATCACGTGGTTTTCAACTTTTTCTGTCTGGCTTATTTCGCTTATCATGATTATCTCAAGGTCCATCCATGTTGTTGCAAATGACAGTATTTCATCTCTTCTTATGGCTGAGTAATATTCCATTGTACATATGGACCACAGCTTCTTTATCCAATCATCCATCATAGGATACTTCAATTGCTTCCATGTCCTGGCCACTGTAAATAATGCTGCTATGAACATCAGTGTGCAGATATCTTTTCAGATATGGGTTTTCAAGTCTTTGGGGTAAACACCCAATAGAGGGATTGCTGGATCATATGATAGATCAATTCTCAGGTTTTTGAGGAGCCTTTATACTGTTTTCCATGGTGGCTGTAGCAATTTGCAATCCCACCAGCAGTGTTTGAGAATTCCTTTTTAAAATAAATGTTTTTAACTGAGTACCCCTTTACATATCTTAAAGTTGGCACCTAAAATTTTTATTCAAGGTTTAAATAATTGCAAAAGATATATATTAACATTTGCTATATAATCTACATGGCTCACTCCCTTCCTTCCTTCAGATCTTTATTCAAATGCCACTTTCTGAGAGAAGCCTTTTCCGGCCAACCTGTCTAAAATCACAACTCCCCCATATATTCTCTACTTTATTTTTGTCCTTAGTATTTCTTTTTTTTTTTCCAGCTTTTTTGAGGTGTATGCAATATGTAAAAAATTGGAGACATTTAATGTATACATTTTGGTGAACTTGGACACATATGTATACCCATGATATCAACACCACAAAGTAATTAACATATTCAGCACCTCCAAAAGATTTATTGTATCCCCTTGCTCTGCATGTGTGTATAGAACTCTTAGCATCTTAGCATCTACCCTCTTAACAATATTAAGTGCACAACACCATATTGTTACCTATAGCCATTATGTTGTATAGCAGATCTCTAGAACTTACCCTGTAGCATTTCTCACTGTCTAATATAATATATAATTTACTTATTTATCGGTTTTCTTCACTAGAATGTAAGCACCATGAGGGCAGCGATTTCTTCTTTCTTCACTGGTGTATCTACAGTTCCTAAAACATTGTCTGGAACATAGTAGGCACTCAGTAAAAATTAATTGAATGTTGAATGAATTCACCACTCTCACCCACCTCTTCATTCTCAACCTATGAAATTAATGTCTCCATCCTCTCTATTCTCAGGATGTATTTTTTTATATGTGTGCTACCTCTTTACCAGGTAGGTAACTCTTTAGGAACAAGTCCAGGTGAGATCCATCTCAGTATCCCTAATATTCAATGGGTAACAGACATTTAACAAATGGTCTGTGTATTGAAAGATGGAGATTCATGTAGGCACCATCCACTCAGGCCTATACCTACACACCACATTTCTCTCATCCTCCCCACCGATGGTACCCACACAGACTTCCTTGATATCTGCCTTCTAACACCCCAACACATCCCAGGTTCTCCCTCCTCAAAGAGAGAAAACGTCAACCATCTCATACCCAAACATCAGTGCTTATGGAGGCATAGTCATCATGACAAAGCCTACAAAGGGGAAATAGCTTCCCCAGATCCTGTTTCAAAGGAAACCTCAGCCCAGGTAAAATCTTTCAGGCCCTACAGACAATGGCAGCAATCCAAAGACCCTAGACAGGCTAACAAGAAAAAAAAAAGGGGGGGGGCAAACAGCTCCCCCTTGTGGTTCGTCCACTCTAACATGTTACTTTGGTTTGGAGGGATGGGCGGTGGTGAAGTGGGGGAGGGGCAGAGAGAGGTCTCTGGAACAAACCACTCAAGACACATACAAACACATCTGTGTCCAGATGGAAGGCCAAATACAGCTTTTGACCTCCCTTCTCACCCCAAATTTTGCGAAATGACAAAAAAATAGTTCAATTAAAAAATAGGCTTATTTCTGGGTTTGCAGTTCTTTTCCTGCTTTCTGGGGTTATGGAAGTTTGATGTTCAGATATGAGTGATAATCTAAATAAATTATATACAAATTAATGGGGAAAAACACCCAATAACACAATTCCAAAAGTAAGGAGGAGGAGTAAAGATGCATCTACCAACTTCTTATCTCTGAAACCAATTAAATTGATTTACATCAATGAAAATAAATATGAATATGTAAATTCCATTTTAGATAAAAATGGAAAAAGCACCTACAATCCCAAATAACACTTTCTGTAAAGAATTTCTGGCCAGTCCAGTGAAACTGGAACAAATCGAGGGAGTATGCTGGCACAGTGCCTCACAATGACAGATCATGGGCAGAGCTAGCAAAGCACAACTTCTCTAAGGTACACAATATACACAAAGGAACAAAATCAAGAACACCTTGTTCATAACTAGATCCACCATCCGTATAACGACTGCTCCTAAAGAAGAAAATCGAACATCTAGAAAAGAAAAACAGAAATGAAGACTGCGTTTCCTAAAAATAAAAGAAAATTTGAACCTGGCTTGGGGTAAGGAGAAACAGAAAGTTATAGTTTAATTGGTATAGACTTTCGGTTTTGCAAGATGATGAAGTTCTGGCAATTGGTTGTGCTACAACGTGATTGCACTTAACACTAATGAACTGCACATTTAAAAATAGTTTAGATAGTAAATTCTATGTTATGCATATTTGACCACAATTAAAAACTAAAATTAATAATAAAAACTTGAATCTATAGATTGGGAGAAAAAACTGGTTCAAAAATCAATGCTGAAAACTGGCTTAATAAAGTTTCTTATCACCAAAGATAAAGAAAGAATCATTAGAAAAGGTAAGATGATTAAACAGTCAAACTTCCTGTCGTACAATAAGTCATGGGAATGTAATGTAATGTAAAGAATATAGCCAATGATATTGTAATAACTATGCACAATGATAGTTCCTAGACTTGCCGTGATTACTTTGTAAGTACATAAATTTCTAATAACTATGTTGTACACCTGAAACTAACATAATATTGTATGTCAACTTTAATTTAAAACAATTTTTTTAAAAAGAAAGAATCACTGGATTTTCAAGCAAAACTATCAGCACACCTACCAAGAAAAAAAAATGTAGGCTGACTTCAGACTTCAGCACCAAAAGACAGTGGAAAAATCTTTACAAAGTACTCTGGGAGAAGAAAAATGAGATCTAAACATTTCATATTTACCCAAACTATTTTACAAGGCTAAAGGCAAAAGATAAATATTTCCAGCATGCAAGAATTCAAGAAACTTCATTCCTATGAACTCTTTTCAAAAAAACTATTAGTTGATAAACTCTAGCCAGCCCAGCGATAAATGGAGAAAATGAGGTAAAAGGATTAGTTGTGAGTGCTAAATCATTTTACTGCAAGACAAAAGCTAAAATTGCTGAGGAGTTATGGCTGCAAAGGAGAAGGTAAATTATAAACTATGAAAATGTAACCAAAGATCAAAATGCTAATGATAGGGATAGAAGAGAGGGGGGGAGTTAATATAAGCAGGCTGACTTACACAATTTTTATAGTCAAAGTATCAAAAACTATTTTCACCTGCTAAGTCAAGTAATAAAGGTATTACTTGTAAGGTATTACAATAAAGGTAATAAAGGAAATAACTAGAGGCCTTAATACTATAATCCATGAAAATCAGATGGCAAAGAGTAGGGGAGAAAGGAGAAGGTAGAATTATACTATTTTAATCATTGCTAGTAGAGGAAATCAACACTAAATAATAAAGAATTGAGTACATCTTTTGAAGTTATGATTATAACAATAACTGATAGGACTATAAAAAAACCATACATCTTTTATATTATCAGAAGAAGTACACAGAAAAAAAGAAAAAAGAAACACAGATCATATAGCAAAACATAAATAATAAAAAATTGTTAAAATGGAAAGATAGCATTAAGAAGATCAACCTAGTATCAAACGCACTTTTCATATTAATGTAAGGAGGAGGCAAGAGAACTAAAAGTCAAATCAAACTATATTCAGAGACTGCAATGTGCTGCTCAGCCCTATAGACAGACCATGAGGAAATCTACAGAACAAAGGAAGATTTCTGCTGGGATTACTAACAAACCATTTACCGGTACTATGAAGGGAAAACAGAAAAACAGAGTCTTTAAGTTGGGCCCTACACAAAATAAACATAATCACTCATTCTTTGTGGTTAAAACCATGGGGAACCTATAAACCAAAGGCTGGGAATTGCCAGCAGGCCTTTCATACTACATGCATATTCTTACCTTTCACACTGTATGCCTATACTATCAAAGGAAAATGGGTAAACAAAGTCTTTAAACTATAATTCAGAGAAACTAAGACTGATGTATAAACCGAATCCCCAAAACACTCAGGGGCTTTTTGTCTACGCTTTTTGTCCTTGTTTCTTGTCTTTGCTTTTTCTGTCTTGGTCTTTTCTCCGTCCTTCTATTGTCTCTATCCCTCTGAGGCTCTTTCACTGTTTGTCTCTGAGCTCTGTCTGTGGAGCGTTAGCCCTTCTCTGATAAACTTTCCTTTTGACTCTAACTCTGGCGTGTCCTTGAATTCTTTTTTGTGCTCAGTCAAGAATCCTTTCTCTCTCAGTGCAGGGGTAATTTGCCCTGTCCCGCATCAATAAAAATAAATAAAAATACATAAATTCATGTATTAAATGCACAGTATTCTCAGACTGGATGGCAAAACTAAACTCTAAACAATGGATTAAAAGATATATCGGTAATGAATTAACTAATTCATATTGTCTGCCTTACTGTTTGCTGGCATTCCTACCTTTCTCTCTGAATAATTCAGTGCAAAAGCCAGTAGGTAGAGCTAGCAAGGTAAGCCTCCACACCGGCAGAGGGTGGGGCACTGCTGGAAAGCTGGAGCAGGGTATTGGAACTAATGAGAAATGAAAAGGGTGTCAGCCCAGGGTTACAGTGGGAGGAAGTAGTGGTCTGGCGTGGGGTGTCAAAGCGCAAGCAGGGTAAGGAGGGGATCCACGCGATGCAAGGTGACTGAGCTGCACTTCTGTGTGGACTGGAACTGGAGTTAACAGTGAGAACCTATGGTTTTCAATATATATTAACAGATGTAGAAATACATCTAAATGTATTATTTATTTCTGTGAACACACATACATACCTACATACAGACATGCGAACATATATTCCCTAGCTTTGACCAATGGAAGGGCCTGGAAGCAGCAACATCCCAAGAACAGTGAGTATACCTAGAGCCTTTATCTTCATTTCAAATGCCCTTCAGGGAACAGAGGGCCTATGGCTGATATAAGAACTAGGGCAACGAAAGTACAAGACGAGCCTGGAATATTTGGTTGCGCCAGAAAGTAAAAACATACTTGAAGAATGAGGGAGACATTTAAAAAAAAACTGACAGAAGGCTCATTTAATCCCATCTCTGTAAAATTGTCTCAGACTAATCAAGTTCATTGTAAAAGAAAAATGTTACAAAAGATTATTATGATAATAATAATTATTATAATTATAGTAGCAGGATTATAATTTATTGACTCAATAGGAAGTCATAAGTCCATAATGATGAAAGTAAATGAATAAATAAATAGGGAAGTGAAAAATGTATTCCTTACAGCAGAATGGCAGCTAACAAATGTAGAAAGAATGAGTGAACTAGAAAACCTATTTAGCAACCATCACAGAAATAAATAATTCAGCTAAGAAACTTCAATTAGTGCTACAACTAATCGGTAAAAGTTTAATGAGGAACAGGATATTTTCATAGTCTCAAAGTACTTTCCCATAAACTATCTATTAATTACAAAGAGGAAAGAATAACTCCACAACAGAGAAAACTGGCAGACATCACTTTAATCAGTCATCAAAGTTAACATCACAAAAGTGGGACAAATCAAAATTATATACTGCCTGATAGAATTTAATTTGAAGCATGCAGTGTCACTTCTTGATATTTCTCACAAAAATGAAGAACCTGAAACTAGTCACAAGGAAAAATCAGATGAACCCAAATTAGGGAATTTATAACCCTCTTAAACAACTGGCCTGTCATCTTCAAAAGTGGAAATGCCCTGCAAATCAAGGAAAGACTGAGGAACCGTGACAACCAAATACTATGCATAATCTTGGATTGGATCCTTTTGTCATAGGGATATTAAAAAAACAAAAAAAATTTTAAAAAACAAAGGACATTATTGGGACAACTGGCAACATCTAAATGGGGCCCGTGTTTTAGATGGTAATAAGATATCAATAATGAATCAAATGATAATTTACTGATTTTAATGGTTATATCAAAGTTAAGATGAGAACATCCTGGTTTGTAGGAATTACATGAAATTCAATAGAAAAGAAAAATAACTCAGAAAGATCAAAAGTCAAAAAATGGGCAAAAGCACATGGGCAAATTTTAAAAAGCAGAATGTTAATCTTAATATCGAATAACATTTATTTTATCAATGTGTTAGGACACATTGAATGAAACAAGGAAGAGTATACAAATAAAGGTTCCAGTTCAAAATAAAAAATTTAACAGACATGAATATTTCTGCTCCTTATAAAAGAGCACCAAAACTTTAGGAAATACAGGACTAGTCATTGAAGAGAATCTAACTCACCTCAGTCCATTAGGATTAAGTAGATCAGGAAAGTATGGCTATAGAGTATGTATCTAAGTAACTTAAACAGTAAGATAAAGTCAATTAATTACTCTTGGAAAGAGAATATTCCTTCACTGCAAAAAATGATACAAAAAGCATCAAAAATTATATAATGACAACCATCCACAGTATAAATAATGACTTCCATAAAACTTTTAAATCTGCCAGGCACTATTCTAAGCACTTTACAAATTTTAATTTTTTTAGTCCTTATAGCAACCCTATGATGAAATTTGAGATGCAGAGAAGTCATAAATAAGGTCGAAACCAAGATTTGAACCAAGGGAGTCTGGCTCCAGAATCTGTACTCTTAACCAATGCTTTAATAAACTCTAAAATGTAGAAATAATGCCAGTGGACTTTCTTCAATCACAAACAATAAAACTAGTTATTAAGATCAGAACTAGATAACCCCCTCAAAAAAATCACATCCATGTGGGAATTAATAACCCTCTTAAACAATTGTTGAATTAAAGAGGAAAATAAAACCAGAATTACTGAATATCTAGAATGTAACAATAATAAAAGTACTACATATCAAAATTTGAGATACAACTAAAACAGTGTTCATGGGAAATTCCAAAGCCTTAAATATTAACAAAGATAAAGTAAAAGAAAGTAAGAAAAGAAAGAAAAAGTAAAAATAAGTTAAACAACCAACTCAAAAAATTAAAGAACAAACTAAATCTAATGAAAGCAGAAAAAAGAAATTCATACGAGGAAAATCAGAAATTAATTAAATGGAAAAGAGAAAATTATGGAACCTAAACTTTAAAAAATCCAAGGGCTAGTTATTTTGGGGAAAAAATAGGTAAACCGCTATCTAACTTAACAGCAGCAACAACAATAACAAAGAGGTGGGGTTGGGGGTGAGAAAAACCGGACTAAGACACATACGAAAAATGAAAAGGAAACTCGAATAATTAAAGAATTATTTTGCTTCAATATGTGCAAATAAAGTGATTAAACCTAAGTAAACTGGATAATTATCTGGAAAAATATCCTAGAATACTGACCCCTAAAGAGCTAAACTACATAAACAGACAAATTACTATAAAATAAATAGAAAATATCAAGAGCTATCACACAAAAAAGCACCAGGTCCAGAGGACTTTGCAAGTGAATTCTACCATCCCTTGAAGGAACCCAGTTCGATTTAAACTGTTCAAAAGCACGAGGAAAGGAGGAAACCTCACAAATACAAAAACAAAGCAAGCAGAATATTGATTTAAAAATCCATGTCTACTAAAAAAGAAAAAGAAAAATATATATCAACCTCTCTTATTTGCAAACACTGAGGCAAAATCCTAAATGAGATATTAGGAATGGAATCTAGCAGTAAGTTGAGCCCATACCAGGAGCAAAGGAATGGTTTCAATAGTAAGAAATGTATGAATATAATTATACATACCAGTGATCAATGAAGGAAAATTATATGTTTATATTCCAAAAATTCTGCAAAGAATTTGATGAAAATTCAACATTCATGTTTCTTAAACATAATGTTATCATTTAAATGATACCGGTAAATAAAATCACACTTTGGAAGTTTCACCACAAAAGCTTCCACTTAGAAAACAATTTCGAAAGAGGTATTGAATAGTTCAATCTAAGAAGATGTATCAGGAAATATGAAAAATGAAAATCATTAAATAATTGTCTAAAAGACTAAAGAAAATAAAAAAGAATACCATAGAACTAAATCTATACCACTATAGAACAAAAATTCTAGATAATATCGACATGGTGAATGGGAGATGAAGACCAAAGGGACATAGCATAAATGCTTGTTTTATTAGAAAAAAAATATAGATTTGGAGCATCTCATTCCTTCTCACCAACATTTCCACAATTTTCCCCACTCTCTTTGGTCTTCATCTCCACTACAGTCCATCCTCCATGATAATTAATGCTGCAGGAATCTCCTGAAGTTCATGCCACGTCTCTGCCCAAGTCTTTAATGACCATCTATTACCTGTAGGATAAAGTCCAGACTCCTTGGCCATGAGTCCAAGGCCCTCCATCTTTCAGACCTCATCTCTCGCCTCTGTCATAGCAAGGAGAGCAAGGGTAGAGAGGGATGTCCAAGGACCTCTAGAATTCCTGTCTCGGGATCTGACTCAGAGGTAAGAACTTTTTTGGAGATTGTCATTTCAAGAAGGGTAATAACATGAGGGTGAATAGTCTGAAACTTCAATGTGTACCAGAATTAGCTGGGAACCTCTCTTCTTCTCCATTCAGTAGGTCTGGGATGGAGCCTAGGAATCTGCATTTTAAAACCACCATCTAGGGCAGCAGACACCACAGTAAACACACACACACATACACTCGAAACAAGAGACTCTCTTGCCTCACTTCCCAAAATCTTTACCAGAAAAAAAGTTTGAGATTTTTCTTAGAACCCATTCTGTCAGCTGAAAGGTGTATGATCTTCATCATCTCATCTCCACATCAGAACTGCTCTGGACAGTGGTTTTAAAATGAAGATTCCTGGGCTCCATCCCAGACCTACTCCTTGCTGAAGAGGAAAATGGGCCCCAAAGAAGGCTATGAGGTAATGACAGAGAGGTAATGGCAGAATTGACACTCAAATGCAGGTGTCCTGACTAAAAGCTCATGTTTTTTTGAATTAAATAGGCTTTTTCAAGTTTGTAAGTCTCAGTTTTCATCAAGTGACAGAGGAAAGGAAGAAAGATCAGGAAAGCATCTCGGCGGCCTCGTGGAGTGCCATGCAGGGAACAACTGTGGCTGGGCTATGAGCTCCCCCAGCTGCTCTGGTGATAGTCACCTTGCCATAACTTCAGACCCAGAGCTCCTCAAGGCAAATTCCCCTGCGTGGTCCTACACCAAAAGAAAGGGTCCTTGACTGAGCATAGAAAAGAATCCATGCACACGCCAGAGTTAGAGTCGAAAGAAAGTTTATTAGGGAAGGACAGAGAAGACGATCAAGACTGTAAAAGCAAAGACAAGGAAAAGCAAAGACAAAAAGCAAAGGCAAAAAAGCAAACACAAGAAACACAGACAAAAAGCAAAAAGCATAGACAAGCCCCAAGTGCTCAGTTTATATGTCATTCTTAGTCCCTATGAATTACAGTTTAAAGACTTCGTTTACCCATTTTCCTTTGATTGTATAAGCATACAGTGTAAAAAGATAAGAGTATGTAGCAAAAAAGACCTGCTGGCAATTCCCAGCCTTTGATCTATAGGTTCCCCATGGTTTTAGCCATAGAGAATGAATGATTGTGTTTATTTTGTGTAGGGTCCAACTTAAAGACTCTGTTTTCCTGTTTTCTCTTCATGGTATGGGTAAATGGTTTGTTAGTAATCCCAGCAGAAATCTTCCTTCACTCTGTAGATTTCCTTGTGATCTGGCTGTAGGGCCGATCAGCGCATTGCAGTCTCTGAATATAGCTTGATTTCACGTTTAGTTCTCTTGCCTCCTCCCTACATTATATGTACGAGCATTGACCTGATGTATCTCTCTGGCCTCTCTCTGCTTCTTCCTCTTCTCTTCTGCATCTACTGTTTTCACACCCCAGTGAGTTGTAAAAACTCTCATATGCAAAATTCGCCAAGAAGGATCTCATCGATTTGGTTAAGGACTACCTAATGCAAAGCACCAGAAATGGACAGATCTCTCACCCGGGCCTCCTCAGAAGCCACTGACTGGTCTTCCTATATCCAGCCTGTTGACGGTTGCCTCTGGATAAGACCCAGACTTCCTCACCAAATAGAAATGGCCAGAGTAACAGGGTCATCTGACCTAAAGTCTAGCACTTGTAGGCAAAGAACTACTATAATCTCTCTCCTCAGAAGGAAATGGTAGACGTGACATTTGACACCTCATCAGTCCATCCTTCCACTGCGCAGGTGGGGAGCTGAGCACACAAGTGGAGACCAGGCTCTCAGAAAGACAGATGGCAGAGTCTGGAGGCTGGTCTGGAGAGCCCTGGGGCATTTAGCAAACTAAACACAGAACACCCACACCCAGTTAAATGTATATATCAGATAAACAATAAGCAACTTTCTAGTATAAGTGTGTCCCATATTTAAGACATATTTATACTAAAAAACGAGTTCATTCACTACTTATCAGAACTTCACGTTTAACTGGGTGACTTGCATTTATCGAATGACCTGGGAGAGCAGGGACCAGGTCTGTTCGTGTTGAAGTTCCGGTGCCCATATTATTCCTGATATATAATAGACACTCCGTACATTCTTGTTGGAACACTTAAGTGTTGAAGAAGCCCTCTCAGATGTCCCTCCCTCCCCACTTAGGGTAAGCATATCCCCTGGGGCCAGCTTTGAACAGGCAAATTGACACATTTAATTTACCAGACTGTTAAGATCTTACCAAGTGTTAAGATCTGTGCTAAATAAATTGGAATACAGAGATAAATAAACTATGACTCTGTCCTCAACTGGTAATTGACCAGCAGAAGCAGTAGATCTAAAAAGAGAATTAAAATAAAATGTGATTAATACTGAACAATAAAGGCCACAAGACTAGGGCCAGGCAATTTTTCTCACCATTATATCCCCGAAACTTGCAAAATGACAAGCACTCAATAAGTAGTAGTGGAATGCTTGAGAAAAGATTAAAATGTGAACAACGTGTTGTGGGACCTCAGAGGTGAGATGACTAACCAAGGGAGGTGAGATGGTGAAAAGGTTGTGTTCACTCCGGGGAGAAGGCAACATCTGATGTGGATCATGATGTAGGAACACAGCAGGCAGACGGAAGGGAAGCGCACTTCTGACAGAGGAACAGTGTGAACACAGATAAAATTCTACAGTGAGCAGGGAATAATTAATTCACAGAGGCGAGAGATGAGGTCTGAAAGATGGAGGGCCTTGGACACATGGCCAAGGAGTCTGGACTTTATCCTATGGGTAATAGATGGTCATTAAAGACTTGGGCAGAGATGAGGCATGAACTTCAGGAGATTCTTGCAGCATTAATTGTCACAGAGGATGGACTGTAGTGCAGACAGACAGGAGGCCAGAAAAGCCATGAGAAACTACTGAAATAGCCTAGTCTGGAAATTATGGAGGCCTAAATTTGTGGATTATTTGGGGTATTAGGAAATACGCCTGGAGGGCTGAGGACTCCCTGTGAATGTTCTCCTCTGTACCTGCCAGTTCCTAGTGCCCTTGGGCTGCAGGAGGCCAGGTTGCTGCTAAGCAGGAAATCAGGAAAGAGGGGGAGGTGGGAGGCAGCCCAAGCCACACTTCCTTCACTTCATTTCTGGCTTAAGGAGAAAACAGCAGTAAGCCATTGGAGAATGACTGTCAGCCCCCGAGCTCTTCCCTCCCCTGGCTGAGGGTGGGTTGACATAGCCCGGAGTTCTCTGTGGTCTACAGGTAGGACCTTACTCTAAGTGGGACGCCCCCATGCCCAACAAGCCATGTTCCCCCACCTCCTCTCTCCTCTGGTGCCTCTTTGGGCGTCCCGCTGCTCCATCTAGCCCACTCCAAGTTAGACTAACTGGGGTTCAAACCCACCCAGATGTTTGACATTGTACAAGTAACCTCACCTCTGTGAACATCACCTTGTTGGTTTCATAAATAACATATACAGCATAACCATCATGAATTAAATAAAATATTCCATATAAACAAACTCAAGACAGTGCCTGGCATGTAGTCGGACTTCTATAACTGCCCAGTGCCTTCATTCCTGAGCTGATAGGGAGCTTTATCTATAGCCTGAAGGACCACCTGCCCTTCTTTGATTCATTCACACTGCTAATATATTCCTGATCCCTACTATGTGCCAGCACCTTTCTAGGTACTGGAAAAACAATGACAAGCAAAACAAATATAGTCCCAGCCATCGTGGAAGTTCCATTCTCTCGAGGGAGATCAATTTTAATTAAATGATAACAAATGAAAATAAAATTCTTCATGGTAACAAGCACCACGAAAGAGGGAAACTCACACCCAGTTATTCTGGAGATGGAGCCTGGGCCCAGCACACCCTTGCATGGCCTGAGCCCAGGGGAATGCTAAAGTCCCGGGGGAGTGCTAAAGTCCCGAGCGAATGTTGGGCCGGAAAAGAAGGCCAGAGGCCCCCGCTCTACAAGGGCCAGGATTCTTCCTTGGTTACCCTACCCTTTTTATTTTAAACCTCTCCTCCTCCTCCTCCTCCTCAGCTTACAAACCTGTTCAAATCTTGGCCCTCCTCAAGCTGCCCCTATGTCTCGGTGATATCTGTTGCCTCCATGCTTCCTCACTCCCGTGCACTCATCCGCCTACAGTCTGCCTCTTCACACACCAGCCTGCTGCAGCTGCTTTCCCAAAAGTTCCTGACAACGAACCCCATGACTATTTCCCAGTCCTGACTGCCTTCAGTCTCTCTATAAAATTGGACACAACTGCTCCTTCTAGAAACTTTATCCTCACTGACCTTCCGTGATGCTGTACTCTTCTGGTTCTCCAAGCTCCCACTTCCTTTCCCAGCACATTTTCTGACTGCGCACTCTGTGCTCCCAGGGTCCCATCCTGTGCCATCTTTCTTCATCTACGCCCTCATCTGCCAAGACCTCAGCTTCACCTCAGGATGGATGACTCCATTTACCCACTCAACAAATGTCCACCAAGTGTGTATTAAGTGCCAGAGTCGTCTACCTAATATGTGCCAATCTCCCCCCAACCCCGGCCAGGCTCCCCTATAAATCATATGGGACATAATGGGGGAAGAAGAACTTGAGAAAATAAAAATCTTCTCTCTTATGAATGGAGGGAAATCTGTGCATTCAAGGGCAGATGGGATGGCAGGAAGGGAGCTATGAGATAATAGAAAATGTGTGCATTGATCTCTGCCCCCAGGTCCTGGCAAAGAGCTCCTAAAACCCTTGTAATTTCCTAAGTGATAAGAGCATCTTTTGTTCCATTGAGGAGACTCTGGGTGGGCTCCTGGATGGCTCCCGGACGGGGGTCATGAATAAAAGCATGGAATTTGCAGTGCCACCCCCCACATCTCTAGAGAGAGGAGAGGGGCTAGAAATGGAATTAATAACTGATTGTGCCTACGTGAGGAAGTCTACAGAAAATCTGAACAGTAAGGGGTTCAGAGAGCTTCCAGGTTGGCAAACGCATCCACATACCACAGGGACAGAAGCTCCTACTGCTCTTGGAGCCCTCCTACACCTCACCCTAGCTATCTCTTCACCTGGCTATGTACCTGTATCCTTTATTGTATCTTTTAATAAACTGGTGAACTTAAGTGTTTCCCTGAGTTCTGTGAGCCACTCTAGTAAAGTAATAGAACCCAAGAAAGTGGTCGTGGGAACCTCCGATTTGACGACAAATCACAAGTCATGAGTAATCTGGGGACCTAGTAGCGATTGGCACTGAAGTGGGGAGTAAGTAAGTAAGTCTTGTGGAACCAAGCCCTTAACCTGTGGGATCTGACACTATCTCCAGGTAGATAATGTCAGAATTGTGTGAAATTGGAGGACACACATATGGTATTGCAGAATTGCTTGGTGAAAGGAAAATCCCACACATTTGGTGACCAGAAGTGTCAGAAGTGTTCTGTGTGAGAGTAAAGACTCTCTGACCTCTATTGTCCTACTCCCGGACATAGAAAAAGATGTGCTCGGAAGATCAACAGTGACTGACCTACTGCAATGCAGAGCTGGTGCTGTCCTGGCCCAGAAAAATCTGGAAATGTGTTCAGAGCTAAAAACAGATAAAATAATCTCCTTCCTTCCTTTGCTTCTTCCTGGTCTACAAAGTTGCCAACTGTTCACTTTCCCTAGCTTTTGCACCTCTCCTCTCCTGTATAAGGACACACTCAAAACTCCACCAACCTACATGGAAAGTTCTATTATGGGTCTTTCTCAAGCTACTGCTTGAGGCAATGCAAAAACAACAACAACAACAACAACAAAAAACTTAAAAAAATGACAGAGGGGAGATGGGGGAAGATTATGGAGTTCAGAAAGGAGTTGAAGGGGGAGACTCCTGACAAGATTAGATTAGGAAAATGGAAGTGTCTTAGGGATTTAAAGCCCTGACTCATCCATCTGACCCTCCAGTTCAGACCAATATAGAAAATGACATGAGACTCATTACCTAATGGAAGTCAAAGCAATTTATCTACCTTACTAATGGCTAGACAGATGTGCTGTAAACCTAAAAAGCAGGGCTCTGCGTTAAAGCTGGATAGGAGACCTCAGGCCAAATGGGCCTTCTACTCTCTCCCCGTCCCCTACTCTCTCCCCGACCTGATTCACAGGGCTGGAGAAGCCACAGTCAGGCTCTCGCCCATAAGATCATTTACTTTTTCCCCAGAGGAGAGTAACCAAGGAATGGAGAGGTAGGCTGGAAAATATTCCCTCCAACCTGCTCCACTTGTGGGGAGGAGACATCTAAAAGGAAGAGCCCCCAACACAGGGCAGTCTTCTCTTTGTTTCACCCTTCGGGCTTAAAGGGTTAGCTTACGGTCTGTGATCAGCCACAGGTGCACTGAAGGAATGGTGAAGAGGAGACCAGCCATGCGTCAGAGCAAACTCCCACTTTGCAGATATTTGGCCATTTATGACCTCCGAAAGTGACCGTATCACACAGCCCACTGATTTTTATAGCTCCTACTATATGGCAGTAGCAAATACAAAATATATTTCCAAAAAGGACATGTGGAAATAGATTTCCAAATGCTTTACACATATTTACTCATTTAATCTTTATAAAAGACAAAAAAAAAAATTGCTATCACCATTTTCAGACTAAGAAAATGAAGTAACGGTTCTCACCACTATTCTTTGTATACTCTCCTGAAATCAGTGGGTGGTCAATTTTCTGTTGCCCCCAAGGCCTCCAAACTGGGTACAATTAGGACACAAATAATTCCAAGTCTATACTGTGCCCTCAACTCTGTTTCCTCTCCCCAATCAGCTCAGCTCGGCTCACCTACGCGTTGCAAAATAAGTACTACCTAGCAGCATAAAACGTCAAATAATTCACACTAGCAACCAAGTAATGCCCTAAATTTGAATGTAAACCCCTTCCTAATTCCAAAAGTAATAAGAACAAACTTTAAATTCACTTTCTTTGCAATTAATATGCAAGGAAATTAAAGTCCAAAATTCTTCCCTTCCCAATTTTTTATTCTGCTCATTCTGAGCCAGGAGGTCTCATTCCAAAAAAAAATCTAGGTATGTCCATTTGCCTGGACATCCCGCTTCCTAAAGAGTATCCATTCCCACAAGGTCAGTTCTCTACTTCCCCCATCTGGCTGCCAGGGCTCTGCTGGGCCTTCCCACCTGAATAAAACACGGCGACCCCTCTGGATGGGCTGCGTTCTTTCTGTTGTTCGAGCTATTTGGTAGAATAAGGTCTGCGTGGAAAGGGAAAGGGAGGGTACACACGCTCTCCCTATAACTTCAGCTCCCCAAGTATGCGTAGGGGTTAGGTACCTGTGTCTCAATCCTCTCCCTGGCCTGAGGAGCCACATCTCCAGACCTCTAATGTGGGACAGTAGAGGGATTGTGGTGAAACCTCAAATCTCCTGAGGATGAGGAAGGCGACAGCCATGAGTATAGAGAGTGTTCCGTGGGATCAGGGGGCAAGGCTGTTATCCCTGGAAGCAGGAGACTGGCTACACCTTGGCCTTTCCTCTCTTAAATGTTAGCAGTTCCTCCAGCCCCTCCAAAGTTGACGTAATCCATCCTCAAGTAGCTCGTGGGTCCCTCTTTTTCAAAATCAGAGTAACTAGGACACAGGATACTGCAGCCCCAGCTCTACACCAGCAAAACTTAGAAACAGAAGTATACTCTCAACTATGTTCCTGGAACCTAATGAATGTTTTTTGTGAAAGTTTTAGGGGGTCAGGGCAAAGAAACCTTTGATGAGAATTTAAGGGACAAGAGAAAGATGTGGAGGGCTGACACCCAGCCACAGCCGCCTCGTGTGAGTCTTCCCCAAGGAGGTTCTCAGCGGTGCTGCTGGCGAGGGATGAGCTGGTCTCATTCGTGCCCCTCGGGTGTGTCCTTTCCAGCTGGCAGCTCACGGCAGCACAGGAGGCCAGGATTAGGCTTTCTTAACCAGGGCAGAAAGCACTGGAACACAAGAAGTGACAGCAAGACATCTTGATGACAGTCTCTTGCTGACACACAGGGCACTTGAGCTCAGCCAGAGTCAAGTTGCTAATGCCAGCTACACAATGTGGCAGAAACTTAGTGGTGTCTGAGAGAACAGAGGAAAACTTGACTTCGCCTTGCCAGCATGCTCTCAGTCTGTGCCAGCTCTTCGGAGTTCCCAACACGTGAACTTAAACCTCAGTTGGAAGAAATCTCTGTGAACAAAAAAGGGGCTCTGTAAGAAAACTGACAAGCTCAGGGGTGACCACTTGGAAGGCCTGATGAGCTCAGTGATCCAAAATAACCACACAGGCTAATCTGATCATAAATTCCTAACCAGGCAGATCACGTTCCAGGCCTATAGCTTCCTTAGCAAAGGTCAGTCTTTACCTAAAGCAAGCCCTGTCCAATGTTTTTACACATCTAGGACAATGCACCTTTAGCATGTTAGAGTAATTTTCTTTTCCAGGCCCCTCGAACGCACAACCATCAGCACCAGAGCACAGAGCACAAAACCCTTTGTTGGTGTGGTGCCACCCACACACTATCTCTGTTTGCTGTGAATGTTCAATGTTAAATGTCCTGTGCCCACCTAAGTAAAAGAAGTATATGTTCCTCCAGTTTGCTTGTTATGTAATCCTAGAAGTGTCCCCACTTTGCTTTCGCCCACCTCCTTAATCTGTCACCAGTGGGTTTCAAGTACACTTCCTTCGTTTTCCTTTGATTTTAAATGTAAAGAATGAGCTACAAAACTGCCATCTTCTGGACCATTTTCGTAATCCATTGGGAACTTGCTTCTGGGCATGTCCTCAAATTTTTGACTCAAATAAACTCTTATAAAATATTTCTCTAGGTTTGGGCATTCTTTCATCGCCATCTCCCACGGAAAGCTTAATTTGGACACTGAGTTTCCCATTAGAGGGTAGGGGCACGCCAGCTGTCTCTTCTCTCAAAGTGAGGCACTGGAGACCTTTCTGACATCTTGTGATATTTAGAAATTTAAAATAATGCTTCCAATAGTCCTGATTTAACCCGGATCTGTTTCTTTCCAGCATCAGTTTCCTTTAGTGCATGTTTCATCTTCTCAGTAAGTACAGGGAGGGTCCTGACCACAGATCCCTGGGCACGTCCCCTCAGCATGGGCAATACCTCCCCAAGCCCCCAAATAACTGTCTCTTTCAAACTTATCTAACAATACTGGCTTCCAAACCTCCTGGTCTTTTCTTCCCTCACATCAAGCAAGCCACTGTCTACACCAGTTTCCTGGGTCCACGCTCCCTCTAGCGGCCTCACTTCACTTTGCATCATTGTTAAATCTCTCCACACCCCACTCATTCTTCCTGATCTAGAAATGAGCAAACATTCTGCTCTTTTCTAGTTTGTCCTTAAAAACATTTAGATGTGAAAATATTTCCTTTCTCTTTTACTATATCTCAATCGAGCGCAACCTCTAGAAACTTGACATTTCTCCCCGCAAAAAATCTCTTTTCCTCCAGTTCAATCGACAGAACTTCCTTCTTTTTTCTTTCCTTTTTTTGCTGGTTTGTCTCCCTGCAAAACCAAGACTTCTATCTCACATGGGGCCCGTGTCTCCTTGATTCCATGAGTAAGCCTAACTTCTAGAGACAGAGTGTTCCAGGTACAAGACGTGCTCGTTTCTCCCTGATTCTTCAGGTTCGCAAGAATTTCATGAGTGTTTCTCTGCTTTCACCACCCTGGCATTTCCTCTATATAAGAGTTCCCGGTCCTTTTCACGTGTATGAAAGCCACCACACTTCTGTGATTAACCCCACAGCCCTGAAATCCGCAGCCCTGGCCAGGGCCTAATAAATGTACAGCCCAGAGCCAACTTGAGACTGTGTGGTAGAAAATCATTCCAGGAGCCTGTGGGCAGGCCATAAATAACCTCCCTCCATCATTCTTTCTGTCATCCTAAATGCAGTTCAAAACAAAGTAGACGGTCAGGATCTGGGACAGACAACCTAACATCACTTACTCAAGACTAGCACAAAAAATACGGAGGCAACATTTAATATTCCTGTGTGCTGTACCCACGTGGAATTGGAATCATTTCATTTCAGCTTCAACTGCACCCAGCAAGCTGCAAGTTAGAATTATCTTCCCTGTCTTTGCCTATTAAAATCCAAGGTACTGGAGTGACCCTAGGTCAGCCCTTGATTTTACAGGCAAGGCTCCAGAGTGGCCCACCAGCATGTCGTCCCTCTGCCCCTCTGAATCTGGCCAATGGAGAAGGCACCCCTGGAACAAAGGGCAAAAGGAGACCAAAGTGTCTGTTTTATAAATGGCCAGATAAGTGCCAGAGAACTCTGACCTCTCTAGCGAACTGAACCGGAAAACGCAATCAAGACACAAGTCCAAAACGAGCCTGCTCTTCTTCCTCCCTGCCTGAGCCATTAAACAGAGGGAAACAGCAGACATTCCCCGGCAGAGGAGACAGCAGGAAGCCCTGTTCGCATCAGGAAAGGACAGCAGAGAAAGAGCCAACGCTAGTCTGTTAAATTCCTGTTAATGTGTTATCTCCTCTCCCTGGTGAAACATGTCCAGTAAACACTCCGTCTTTCCAGCTGCCACATCATCTCACCCTGCAGGAGGGAGCAGTCACCCGGAACAGGAAATCCCTTCATCTTGTATTCATTTTCTATTACAAAATGTCCCAAACGGACTGGCTTAAAACAACACAAATATATTATCCTATAGTCCTGGAAGTCAAAAGTCCAAGATGGGTTTCACTAGGCAGAAAACCCACAATCCTTTCTGGAGCCTCTAAGGGAGAATCCATATCTGTGTCCTTTCCAGCTTCTAGAGAGCACCCACATTCCTTGGTTCATGGCCCCATAAAGCAGACAACATCCAACCAAGTTCTTCTCCCTTTGCCATCAACCTGGATCCCTCTTCTGAATCCCTCTTCCACATTTAAGGACCCTTGGGATTACATTGGACCCACCTAGATAATCTAGAATGGACTCCCTATTTTAAAGCCAGCTGATTAGCAAACTTAATTCAATCTGCAACCTTATTCCCCTTTTGCCAGATAATTTAACATAATCACAGGCTTTGAGGATTAGGACATAGACATCTTTAGGGGCCACTATGCTACCACACATCTCCTGCTCACATTGGATCTGCCACCACTCACATCCCTTTAGTCCTTGGTACCACAGGTATCAGTCAGCAGAGTGCCCAGACCATCCAGCTAATTACTGAGGTCTATACCCCATCTCACCCACTCTTAGAGGAAGGCAAGCAAAACAAGTCCTTCCTGTCATATCTATTCTGTTTCTCTCAATCATCACCAGAGCCAAGCCAAAGCCTCTAGGACTCTGTTAAACAGACTGCCATCTCCATGCAACTAATCCGAGCCAATCCTCTGCCCAGCCTCTTTCTTCCAAGCCCTTTTATTGTGCCCTCTAGAATTCCTGATCTCTGATCAACAAACTCTTTGGTATTGCCAACATCTCGTTTTGAATGTTTTCTCTATTCCTATTCTTAAATGACATTTTTAAATTTCCTAAGAATCCCACAGCCTCTACAAGGCTTTCAAGTGGAAGCTGCTTCTTCCCTTAGCATCAGAGCCAGAAGGTGGGAAAAGGAGTCCTCCTTGCTTCCCATTGCTATTTCTATACCACTGCTCCTTCTTCCATTTTCAAAAACTCCCCTTCTTTGAAGTTCAGAGCACAGGCTGCCTCTCCTCCTGGTATCCCTCCCTCATTCACTCCTGACCTCAGCTCCTGGTCTTCCTCTCCTCGCTTACCCCTGTCATCATTCTTGATGATGTTCAACACTCATACAGATGACCTTTCCTACACTCTGGCCTCTCAGTCCTTGACATGTGTACCTAAGCCTACACTTTGCTACAGTAACTTCCAAAATCTCCAATTCAAGAATCTCATCCTCTGTCTACAACCTCCTAACCATACATCTCTTTTACCCTAGAAGTCCAGTTGTAATAACTCCTTGACCTTATCCGGACCTCCAATCTACTGACTCCACTGTTTTTTTCCACGTAGCTAATGACTACATTTTCCAGACTTCCTTGCAGCTAGATATGGCCAGGGAAATGTGATAAGGGCAAATTATGGGTGGCGTCCTTGATGGAAAAGGAGCATGTCCTCCTCTGTTCTTTTCTCCTCTTCCCACCAACTGGAATTACGCGAAGAGGTGGGAGCCAGAGCAGCCATCATAGGCCACTAAATGGAAGCCACATATTAAAAAAGAAAGAGTTACAAAATAAAAAGAGCCTGGGTCTGAAATATTGTGGAGACACCATATTACCCCTGTTTAACTTCTGTTTATGACATGGTATTATGACCTGTACCTGAAATAGTATCTTAATATACTTATCCATCTCATCTTCCTATCGCATTAAATATAACCTCCGTATACGCAAGTATTCAAGCCAAAAGCCAAAGAGTCAGTCATTATTTATGCCTTTCCCTCAATCCCAACATCAGCTTAGAATCTATCCAAATTATACCTTGATTTCATCCCTTTCTCCCCAACCCCACTGCCACTACCCTAGTTCCACCACCATGATTATGGCTCAGACTTCCGCAATGGCTTTCTGACTAACTTCTCTCTGCCTCCACTCTTACCCAATCCAGTCCACCCTCCATTCAGCATTTAGATAAATGATCTGTTTAAGGTACACATTAAATCATGTTAGTCAGTGTGCTGCTTAAAACCATTAGGTGTTTTTTCAAGTCCACTTCAGACAAAATCCAAACTCCTTACTGGGGCCCATAAGCCCTACATGGTCTGGAGTCTACCTATGCCCCCCAACCTCATCTCATTCCACGCTCCAGCTCCATACGTTGGTTTTGGGTCACATGGTCTATTCCCAGCTCAGGGCTTTCATATTTGCTGTTCTCCTTGCTTAGAACTCTGTTCCTCCTGCACTTTGCATAGCTGACTCCCTCTCATTCTTCGGGCCTCAGCTCAAATGTCTCCTCTCAGAGAGTGCTTTCCTGGCCACCCAATCTGCCCTCCCGCCACTTACTTCTCTCCCTCATCTGTTTATTCCCTCACTGCACTTAATCATGCATTGAAACTCTCTTATTTATACAATCATTTTCTTGTGTATATACTTTGTGCCTCACAAAAAAATGTGAGCTCCATGAAACCTGGGAACACGTCAACAATCAGTATTCACCATTTTCTCTCTAGTACCTTGAACGGCAATTATTCGGCAAACAGTTGGAGTTCAGTGAATGCATCTGAATTGAATTTATGAGTATATTGAATGAATATGAATAAATAAATGAACTGGTGAAATTATCGACTTCTTTCCTAGGAAGGACCAAGTAAGAGACAGAAAGACACTAGAGGGGTTCGCTCTGACACCCATCCCTCTGGTGAAGAAAGGAGCAGAGTCTTCACCTCTAATGGGAAGGGGCACTGGGAAAGGGTGCCAGATAGGGTCTCCCTCCCTCAAAGTGGTTGAGGAAGAAAAGATTCTGGGAAGGACTGAGAAGCCTTTGCTCAAAGGCTCAGCGTTCCTGTTCCCACCTCTACAGAGTTAATGCAGAGGTCAGGAGAAGACCACATCCCCAGAGAACAAGATCCAGTATCAGAGGCCTATACACTGTAGTTGAGGAAGACTGAGGTTATGTCTCAGGAAGGGCTTCTCAACGCATGTACAAGTAAGGGGGCCCCAGAATGGAACTTTTACTGAGTGTGATAGAAGGGTCTTAAAGAAGAATTTCCCCGACTGCTCCAAAATTCCTACACAGAATATGGAGGCAGGAGGAGGGACGAGACAACCTCCACAGAGCCTCCTGAATGCCCTCCCCTCACCCAAGGAGACCGGATAGCTAAGACCTCAGGTAATCCAGCCCTAGACCAGGAGAGGTACTGATTCTCTCTATTGCCGGCTCCATCTCCCCCGTCCCAGGGGCCCTTCTCCTCCAAGGGTAATCACAGAATCTGTGCTAATGCTGTTTCAGAACAACCCAAAAAATCCCAAAGAATTGAGTTAGAAAGGGCCCTTTAAGGTTAAGCTTGGGGTGTAATGTAAAGATCAGATCCCCCAGACCGCCCCTTGGGTATTTCATGTGACAGAGATCTCCTTGCACACAATGCAGCCTCTTCCAGGCTTGGGTGGCTCTGATTGTGAGAGCATTCTTCCTCCCAGCCAGCCTGAATCTGTTCCCCTCACACTTGCATCTCTAGTTCAACCTGGTGGAGCAGAACAGATAAGTCAGTGGTTTCCATGTGACAACCTTTGAGACATCTGAAGGCAATTATCATTCTAATAATAAATGCTACCATTTAACAAGTGCTTACCAGGCAGGCCCCATGCTAAGTGTTTTATGTATATCATCTCATTCAAAACTTGCAGCATCCCTAGTATGTAGAAATTATTATTCCCATTCTGGAGATTAGGAAATAAACTTGAGAAATAAAGCAATCAGCCAAGGGTCACTCAGATATTGGGAGAATCAAGATTTGTTCCAAGGGCCGGTCTAACTCCATCCAGAGCCCACACACCCTCGCATCCCCTGTTACGCCAAGATCACTCCACCCCTAACCGAAGCCTTTTTATTCCAGCTACACAACATCAAATCCTTCGAGAATTTCTTCCCTGAGAAGCTCAAGGCTTCCATCTTCCCGTTTTCTCTGACAATTTCTAAAGTCAATAAAATCTGGCAGTCATCTAGCCTCAGATCCTCTGTCTGGAGACTGGGGAATTCAAAGGGAAGCTCTGCTTCTGATAATAGCAGAAAATGGAGCCTTCCCAAAGTACCCCCACTAAGCCCTAGTCTCCCTTCAGTCCTCAAACATGGTCCTGACAACCCACCACTTTCTGCTACTCTCCACCTTCTCTGTCACCTGTCAACTCTCTTTTCTCCCAGCATTTGTCAATCTACCTCCTCCTTATTCTCACGCTTCTTCCCAAAAGTCCTACTCATCCTTAAAAAAAAACTCGAACTTCAATTCTCCCTCCATAAAGCTGCCTTCTGCTCCTACTCCTTCCTCAGTGCTTCCCTTATTTTTTTTAGCTTTATTGAGATATAATCCACATTTAACATTGTATAAGTTAAAGGTGTACAATGTAATGATTAGATATATGTATATATTGTGAAATGATTGCCACAATAAGTTTAGTAAGCACATCCATCACCTCATGTAGTTACAAATTTGTGTGTGTATGATGATAACTTTTAAGGTTGGCTCTCTTAGCAACTTTCAAATATACAATAAAATATTGTTAACTGTAGTCACCATGCTGTACATTACGACCCCAGGACTTATTTATCTTATAACTGCGGATTTATACCTTTTGACCTCCTTCACCCATTTCCCCTACCCATGCCACTGGCAAGCACCAGCCTGCTCTCTGTTTCTATGGGTTCACAAAGCCCTTATTTCTGCCTCTACAATAGCAGTTTCTATTTTGCACGTTTTGTGTCTGTTCACAGGCCTTCCTCCCTGGCTGGGATTGTCCGGGCTTAAGTGTGCGGCTTTAATCTCAGGGCCCACTGCAATGCAGGTGTTTAGTCAATGGCCATTACTATCAAATGCGGACTGACGTTTTTGACACTTCGCCTGGAAGAATGGTGGTTAGACTGCAGAAGGTCAGAAATCAGGGCCAACACTGGGGAGCAGTTGAGATACAAGGAGAGTTGAGGCCCTCCCTGATGGCCCAGGACCTGCATGCCACCTAGTCTCTGGGAATTGAATGAAATATAATCTAGTTCCAGTAAATCCAAGAAAGGCGTTTGAAGCAGGATCTGCTGCCCTCTGGTGGCCATTCTGACTCAGGGGCCTTTGTTTGGAGTCCTCTCTCCTGACAGAGAGAAGTCAACTAGATGGATTTAGAACCTGATGCTCCTCTCTTCCTGGCACAATCTTAACTGGCCCAGATGCTTATGTAGCAGAATACTAAAATTAGAATTTCAACTCAGCACCAAGATACAGTAGATGAGATTTCAAAGTGAGGTGCCAAATCATCCTGTGAAGAATTTCAAAAGAAATTTTTAAGAACTAGTTTCTGACCCCCTTAGCCAGATTGAGGATATAAAAAGGTGTCATAGTATGGAAAGAAGGGAGGATTTTGTGAGCAGGAAATGTATAGAGAAAGCTGTGCTGCAATTCTCAACCCCTCTCCCCAAAAAGGAGAGAGGGACCTACCCCCTCCTTACAGCAAACCTACTGAATGCTTGCATGGGTTACCCCAAGAGCTGAATATGTGGCCCTGAAAGCTAGGCAGAGTGTCTGGAGCCTGGGTGCCACCCAGAAGTTTAGAAGGAGAGAGAAAGACCTAGGAACAGCCATGTGGGCAGGCCGGAAGAGCTGGTGCTCTGGCCCACTGTAGGCTGACAAAGTTTGGCAGCTAAAGAACTGGCTATAGGTCCTGGGAGAGAAATAGATCTATCCCCATTTTTCCATCTTGGGTGCTGTCCAATAGGGGACAGCACCCAAGGGGACAAAGGGACCACAGAAGCCGAGGGAGAAGGCTCCAGTTTCTGGAATAAGGGAACACAGGTGAATGGGGCTGACAGCCAGTCTCTGAGGAGCCAAGAAAGTGCCCTGTGAGAGAGTAGTCACCAGAGAAAATCAGAGAGGAAGGGGCGAGGGCACTACCAGCTGATGGAGGAGGAAGCTGAGTGCCAACTGAGGTAAAAACTCACCTACCCGTTCCTGTCTGCTCTGTACCACTCCACCTCCTCAGAAACAGCATCTACTGAGAGTGGGTGAAGGGCAGGGCTGGGGGACATGACAGACGAACAGAACCAAAGCCAGCCACTCGCCCCTTTCCACAGCTACATCTGCAGCAGGACCCCGCAGGCTCCAGAAGAGCAACCCCTTAAATGGTTTCAGGTTTTGATTCATATATCAGCCTGGTCATTCTACTTTCTGAACTGAGCCAATCTCTCACCTGAGAGCAGGGTAGTTAAAAGGCTTTCCTGGATTCTTACCCAGAAGCAAGGGAAAAGATTACCCCTGCCCACTGACTCAATAAAGTATACAGAATTGTTTCATGAAACCAAACTCATCATGTAATCATAACGCAACTTTATTTTGTTATTATATGGCATAATTTATAATAATGTATTATATTATCGTGTTATGGTTGTCACGCAATATATAATATAGCATATAATATATAATATATGCAATAGTATGAACAACACATAATATAATGCAGGTTATATTATATGTACTCCCTTGCAGCAGGACTATATTACAGGGACCCGGGATTTTCCTTTCCAAGTCCCATCGGCCTTTTTTCCCACAATTTAGAGCAACGCTGCTCCCATCCCTTCTTCGCTTTGCCATCAGTAGCCTCCCTTTATAGACCCCTTGAACCCCTGCCTAGCCCCACCCAGGGGTCCTGAGCACTTCCTCCACTTCCTGGGGAGGAGGAGAGACACGTGCCTCTGGCCTCCCGTGTCACCTCCAGCATGGCCTCCTCGAGTACTCGCCAGCACTCTCACTGTCTGTAGTGGGTTGAACAGTGCCTCCAAAAAATGCGTGTCCACACAGAACCTCAAAATATGACTTTATTTGTAAAAAGTGATTAAGGATCTTGAGATGAAAGTGTCCTAGATTTAAGGCGGGTCCTAAATCCAGTGACTGATGTCTTTATAATAAGAAGAAAGGACACGGAGACACACATAGAGGAGGGCCACGTAAAGACAGAAGCAGAGACTGGAGTTTTGCTGCCACAAACCGAACACCTGGGGCTACCGGGAGTGGGAGAGGCAAGGAAGGATTCTTCTCTAGAGCCTTCAGAGGGAGCATGGCCCTCCTGACACCTTAATTTCAAACTGCCAGCCTCCAGAACGGTGAAAGAATGAATCCCTGTTGTTTTAAGCCACTCAGTTTATGGTACTTTATTACAGCGGCCCTAGAAAACTAACACACCTTCCAGTCCTTCTAGCCGCAGCAGCAATCAAGAGGAATGCCAAGGCTTGGGCCCAGCGCCCTCTGCCAAGCCTGGGAGGAGTGGGGGAGGAGATTGGTCTGTAATTTTCAAATGACCTCCCCAACCACACTCCCCTGCTGAGCAGCCCTGGGAGAAAACCTGAAAATCTGCTCCCCAAGCCTCCTACCATCAACAAAATGTCCAGAGCCCAGGAGGCCCTTCCCTCCTACCCCCGGTAACCTACCCTCATCCCATCCTGTGGCCAGGGAATTTTCCATGCCACCCCCAAGTCAAAGTCATTAGATTTAATCATTAACAGGGCGGGTGTTAATTAGCAGGGCATGATGATCATCCATGCTGATGAGGACACAGCTGGCCATCAAGAACAGCTGCTCGGACAAGAGTGGGGAAGAGCAAGATCTGGCTGGAAAGAGGCAGGGGTGTCCTACGGTCACCCCCTCCCCCAGTTTTGAAAGTTCTGAAATCTCCATTTCTTCAACCCTGGTTTTCCCAGAGTCAAAAGAAACATTTGCTAAGATGAATTTCTCACTATTCATATCCATTTCTCAATGTTTAATGGGTGCTAGGCACTGCGCTAGGTTCTTTGTGGCCATTACCTCATCCTATCTCTCACTATAATAATAGAGATAAGTGTTATTTACAGGTGAGGAAACTGAGGCTCAGAGAGGTTAAGCAACGTGCCAAGGTCACAGAGCTACTAAGTAACAGAGCCGGGATTTGAGCCCCGGCAGACTGTTCCAGAGGCTGGGAGTTTAACCACCACACCGGAAGGAGCCAGCACGGGTGGGCAGTGCACCTGAGCCGGTCAGAAGTCCTGCTGACCCTCCTGGATGTGCCTCATTTTTATACTTCCACTTTTGTAATGGTCATCATTTGTAATTACTTCATCACCCTACTCCACACCAACCCCTGCTAGGCTGTAAGATGCCAGTGGACAGAGACTGTACCTACATCATGCTCCACTGTATCCCCAGTGCTTAACATAAGGCCTGGAACCTAGGAATACCCAATAAGTACTAGTTGGAAGAATAAATTCAAGGTGTTAGAGAGTTGGGGGTAGAAGAGGCTAGCTGAGAATTGAGCCTTCTGGACTGGTGATGATCACAGAGTCAAAAGAGTTAGAAGATCATCTGGTCTGTGCCCTGCTTCGGGTTCAGCCATCACCTTGCCATAGACACCAAATCTGGTTTATTGGGGAAAGTGTTGGCATAGGTTTTAGTGCTGGGGAGAGCTGCTTCCTCTCTCTTGGCCTCAATTTCCCCTCTCTAGCTCGAGGGGCTTAGATTGACTCTTCCACCTCTACCGGTTTGTGGTTCAAGAAGAGGCAAAGCACTTTGGAAATGAGCAGCCCCTCTCTTTGAATCACCAGCTCTGGCCCCATTCCCGAGAGTGCCAGCTGCAGGGGGGTGTGCACCCAAGCCTGGCAAGACTGCCACGACGTGCCACAATGAGCTTTTTCACAGGCAAACCAGGACCTACACAGTTGGAGGAGGCTGAGCCTTCCCAGTCAGTCCCTGAGAAGTCACACCTCTACCTCACTATGCTGCCACTGCTCACAAGAAGCTCTGGTGACCTCTTGCTGAGAGGCCTTCTAGATGGGCTTTGGAACACCAAGAACACAGAGCCTCACTGCAGGGTACCCACTCCTCCATTCCAGATCAAGCTCTGCTCCCCACTTTAGGAGCCAGTACCACTTGGCCTTCCTCCTTCACAAGGTATGGCCCCAGAAGACTCTCACTCATTTCCCCAAGAGCCAAGTGGCCCCGAAGGACAAAGTTTTACTCCCCAACAAGGACTTTCAGAGCATAAGCTTCAAGTTCTGAGACGATGCCAAAAGAGTTTCCAGAAATGCTGGAGCAATTGCAGCAAATTGGTATGAGTGTATGGCTTCCCAGGGGGACCATTTGGATGGGCCACTGCTCCTTGATGTATAAAACCAGTCTCTAGCCTCACCTCCTCAGAGCCACGTATGTGGAAGTGTGCATGCATCTTGTATTCAACAAGCCTGGCGCACATGGGCCAGGCAGGGAGAAATGCAAAGGTAGAGGTTGGGGCCAGGACGCCTGGGGTTCTCACCCTGGTTCTGAGATTCCCTGCCTATGCAACTGGAGCACCCCGACTCAGGATGACAAAATATTAGAACTGGAAGAAACCTGTGCAGTCACAGGATCCCTTTGTTTTACAGATAAGGAAAGAGATCAGTGTGTATGTGTTGGCGGGTGGGGGGCGGGGAGGCGGGGGGAGGTGATTGCCCCAGAGTGCCCCAGAGAGTTGGCAGCAGAAAGAGAAATTGAACTCTGACCTCCCAAATCCCAACCCAGGCGGCCCATTCCAGAATCACCTCCCTACACAACCCTGCCCTTCAAAAGTGAAATAAAGATCATATACTAGCTGACTCCTGGTTGGTTATGAGGACTAGTGATAATGCAAAAGAACGTTAGTGGGGGCGAGGAGGGTAGATAAATAAAAGCAGAAAGTGCTGAGAACAACAAAGAGCAGCCCATTAACCCAGAGTCCAGCTCTGAAAATAAGGGCAGGTGGAAGCTGTTAAGTGACTGCATCACTAAGTCACATCCCCGTAACCTTAAATATTTCATAGACCCAGAAGTGCACCATGCGGAACAGCTGCTGTTGCTCCGGCAGGGGCTGTGACTGCAGTGGGGACATAAATGCTTGCACACATGAGCACACCTTGCACAGACACATACGAGCCAGGGGAAAGGGCTGGAACAGGCAGGCTCCAACTCTTACTTATTCTAGGAAGGGCTCCAAGAGCAGGCATGGGATGCTCTGCAACTCCCCAGCCCTGTGGGTGAGCAACCCACACCTTTTTCCACCCACAAGCCCAAGAGGTGCTCAGTCACTCATCCAGCTCTGGATATAAAAAAGGTCAAAATGATGCACTCACACCTTCACAGACAGACCCAAGCCAGCTCACAGTGGAGGCCCCAGGACCAAAGGCTGCAGCTAGTCACACACCACCTCCCCACTACCCATAAATGCTTAGCCGCCCACCCCAGCCTCCTCCAGAAGCCAGTACCAGGAGCTGTCTCCCCTCCCTCTCCTCCCTGCTCTCTCCTCCTCTGCCTCAACCCAGCACCAGCTGCTCCTGGAACCCCTCTTCCTACACGGCCCCCCATCAGTCATCTCTCCAAAGCCTGAGCTCTCTGGGCCCCTCTCCTGACCTATAGCTTTCGGGGCAAAGAGTCTGAGACTCTGGAGCTTGAGAAAACAACACGACCTTGGGAGAAATTTCCATGACCAGACCGAATTTGAGAGGAAAAAGGAACTATGAAAGAGGCCTAGGCAAACTGGATGACTGGGGTGGGGGTGGAGGGTCTTCTTTGGAGAGCCTAGAGAGGTGACTCTCCTAACTCTACCGTCCTACTAAGAGATAACAAGGCAAGAAAAATTGCAGCTATCAATTCATCGAGGGCTCGATGTGCCAGGAACCTTACCTCATATGATACTAACTAACCCTATCAGACAGGGACTCTTCTACCCATTGTACAAATGAGGAAATCAAGGCTCAGTGAGGGGAGCCTGAGGCCCCAGAGATAGGGGTGTGAGAATCTTGGCTTCAGGTTCTAGGGTCCTGATGGAAGGGGATAGGAGATAGACAAGCCACCTCTTTAAAGGATACTTTGGACCCTGCTTTGCATATGTGTGGTTAGGAGGTGGGTGAGTGGAGAGAAAGCCAGAGCAAGCACCTGGGCCCGATTGGACCCCTGTGTCCCTAACCCCCACCCTGGCCTTATCCTCTTGGCTTCAGTGCCCTCACACCCCCTCCCTCCACTGTCATCTCTCAGGGGTAGGGAGAAAACGATGTGGGGCAGGGCTACAGAGTCCACCTCGCTGTTTCCCAGGCTGACCCTGCTACATCAAAAAGAGAACAAGGGGTTTTGCAAGTGCAAGCTGGGGGAAGGGGGCCCTGGAGTCCAGGTGACAGCAAAACAGGGGCCAGCCAGTTAATAGAAAACAGAGGTCTGTCTGGCCACTGGGTCCCAGGTTTGCCCTGAGAAAACTGAGCTGGGCCTGGCATGTGTAAAGGGATATGGCAGCAGGGAGGGCAGGGAAGGTTATTTTGGGAGGTAACAGGGTAAGGGGCCATGTGAAAGGTAGGCCAAGGAAGGGCTTCTTGGGAGAAGAGGCAACTTAGGGTTGAGGCTGACCCCTTAGAGGAGAGGATGATCATAGGATCCCCAGGGAAGCAGGCTTTGATCTGTATGGAATTTGCCAGTTGCTCGGTTTAAGGGGCTTAAGGCGAAGGAAACAGATATCTGGCCCTGGCCACTGCTGGGCCCCTCCCTCCCCTTCTCCTCCCCACCCCCAGCCTTCTCCTCCCCCTAGAATGCACCTAGCGCTGCCTCTCCCCAGGGCCCCAGCACCTCTCCTCCCTCTGTGCAGTGGTGTCCAGCCCCTGGCATAAGGCCCACAGCTCCTATGAATATCTTATCTCCCTCACTCTCTGGTACTGATTGACATCTTGGTCCAATACCAGACTAGTAAGTTCTTCACATAGCCTGGTCTCCAACCCTTCAGTTACAGCAGATCATTTCATTATTCCACCAGTAGTGAAACTGGAAACCAACACCATGCACCCCACCAGAGGAGTTTCCCTCTCCATCCCTCAGCATCTTCCCCTTGAAGGCCTTTCACCTGCTTTCCCATCCCCACAATTTAGCAAGCGGAAAGAGAAATCTATTTCACAAGCATTATTGGCTCACCACCCCCATTACTCCTTCTGCTGAGTCCCAGATGGTCCTCTCTCCCTGAGCCCTCCGCCCACTGCGATCAGCACTTCGAGGAGAGGCTCTGGCCTCTGGAGACCCTCTAAGGTCTTCGGTTCCCCTCCCGGCCCCGCCCCGAGTGACACAAACCATACCTCCCCTCCAAGTTTCCACCTCCGCTCTGGTGTCTTTGCATAGGAAAGTCCCTCTCCATGCCTAGCCTTAATCTCTCCTGCTGCATGCCTAAATCCCCTTTTTTCTTTTCTCTCTGAGACAACCCCCTTTAAGATCATAAATGAAATCTTCCTCTGGTGTTTCCTGCCTCCCGTCTCGCAGCGCCCCTCCACCTTCCCAGCCCCTAAAGCCTGCCTGGGCGTGGAGAAGTTCTTGGGAACCGCTCCCCACCCCCATCTCTCCCCAGAACTCCGAGGACAACCTTCATACCTGCCTGGGCTGTCAACCACGGCTGGGACGCGGCCACACCCCGCTCGCCCGCCCACTGGGCGGGGACCCCCGCAGCTGGCGGCGCAGCCACGACGGGGTTAAGACTCCGGGCTGGGGGAGGAAGGGGGGCTGTGAGGGATGCGTGCGGAGCCAATCGGCGGCCGCAGAATCCCCAGGGCTGAGAGCTGGGAGCGCCGAGCCGGGAGCCGCGAGCTGAGCGCGCCGGGCTGGGGCCGGGGCCGGAGCTGAGCGGAGCGGAGAGGGAGCGCGCCCGCCCCAGCCCCGAGTCCCGCCGCCTTCCCGCCCGCCGCAGCGCGGGGCCAGCGGCCGCCGCCCAGCCATGGAGCCAGACAACAGTCCCCGGAAGATCCAGTTCACGGTCCCGCTGCTAGAGCCACACCTTGACCCGGAGGCGGCGGAGCAGGTGCGGAGCAGGGCGGGGCAGCAGGGCACTCGACTGGCGAAGGACTAGGGGCCCCTAGACTGTGGGATTCGAGATCCCTGGTTGGTCCTCCCCTAGCAGTGTGCTTCTGAGGGCGGGCACGCTCAATTTGAGGGTCTTCCTTCCCCTCCCCCATCGTCGGAGCCACACGTCCCTATCTGTGCTTCTCGGAGACGGACAGAAGGACGAGGGCCTTCACTTGAAGCTGGTCCCCGCGAGAGTCGCTCTCTGCTTCCCTAGCCCTGGGGGAGGGGGCTGCCTGAGGACACGACCCCTCCCGCCTTCGTCAATCTTAAGCCCCCACCCAGTCAACCCCCCCGCCAGAGTTTCTGAGTTGGGTGCGGGCGCCGGAGGGTACCCACAGCAGCGCGGGAGGGGTTAGGGGAGAGGTTAAGTAATGGAGGGAGTACTGTGCTTTAAGAGTGAAAAGAAGAAAAATAGCCCTTCCAGTCCTCTCCCAACTGCAGGCGACCCTGCTGGACTCCAGAGAGTGAGAACAAGAAGGGGCTGAGGAACACTGGGGGGGCTGGGGCTTCTGGGAAGAGGGGTGATGGAGTCAGCAAGCTGACGCTCCCCTCTTCTGCAAGTCTAGACACGTGGGTCCTTTTTCCAAACTACTGCCCTTTGGAGCCGGAGTGGGGGTGGCATGAGGAGAACGGCACTGGGAAGTCGCAATCTGAGGCTTTCTAGGGGCGGGGGGTCCAAGCTGAGTGATAGATAGGGGAGAAGCTCTGTGCTGGCCTTGGATCGAGGAAGGGGTGGGAGTCCAGGGCCCGGCCCAGCCTCCTGGCCTGGCCTATTTTTAGCTCAGAACAGCCTGGCAGAGGCGGCAGCATATGAGAGTGTGTGAGCAAGTGTGTGTCTCAGGGAGAGTGAGCGTGTGTGGATAGGGTGATCACCCATGGTCACTACTACCGCCCATTTGCCAAATATTTGCTCATTTGCTCATTGCTCCATCTCCTTTGTGTTCTCTGTCCATTTGCCTGGACATCTCTCTTCCTAAAGAGTATCCATTCCCACAAGGTCAGTTCTCTGCTTCCCCCACCTGGCTGCCAGGGCTCTGCTGGGCCTTCCCACCTGAGAAAGCACTGTGACCCCTCAAGGATGGGCTGCGTTCTTTCTGTTGTTCCAGATGTTTGGTAGAATGAGGTCTGCGTGGGAAGGGAAAGGGAGGGTACATACTCTCTCCCTGTAACTTCAGCTCCCCAAGTATGGGTAGGGGTTGGGTACCTGTGTCTCTATCCTCTCCCTGGCCTGGGGAGCCACATCTCCAGACCTCTAATGTGGGACAGTAGAGGGATTGTGGTGAAACCTCAAATCCCTTGAGGATGAGGAGGGCGACAGCCGTGAGCATATAATAGAGTGTTCCGTGGGGTCAGGGCACAAGGTTGTTATGACTAGAGTCAGGGAACTGGCAAAGATAACCTCAGACCCAGGGAAAAGGGCCCAAGAGTGTGGACTGTAGGTGTCAGGGGTGAGGTTTCAAGCAGAACTGCCTTCTACTGGCACAGAAAGGTGTCATTCCCTGACACCTGCATTTGTTCTATGTTAGAGGAGGCAAGTGTAGGTGTGTATTGGGGGAAGTGGCTATAGGCCAACTGGTTCAGGGACCAAGGAGGTGGTGGAGAGGAAGAAGTAGGGCTAAGGAGCCAGAGAGAAAAGAGGGCTGGGACTTGTACCTGCTTTTCTCCAACCTTTAGAAATCTGTCTGGTAGGCCTGAAATTCTACCTGCAGTCTAACCTCAGCCCCTCCTGCTGTATTACCCAAGGGTGTAGGCTAAAAATTCCAGGCTCGGCAGGAGTTCCTAGGCTGACGTACATGGGAGAGCCAAAAGGGTTGGAAGCTCTGAGTTACAGAGCACGGAGTGGCAAGAAATGTGGGTGCCCACAACTACCAGGTCCCTTGCATGACTGGTTTGGAAATAAATCAGAGGTGAAGGCACCAGCTGTCCTTGAGAGCTAAGATTTGGGATAAGTGCAAGAAAAAGAAAAGAGAGCATTTACTCATTTCCTAGTAGTTCAGGTGCCTGCGAGGTACTTTGGGATGTCTGACTTTGCTCCCTCACAATTCTCACAATTCTCAAGGATGCTGAGTGCTTGGAAATCTTGTCCAAGGCAAGGAGATTGGCCAACAAAGGGACCTGTGCAAGATCATAGAGCCCTGCTGCCCTTTCAAAGGCCCTTTCTGTCATACTCTCAGTCTCCTTCTCCGGCTCCCAACTCCCACTAATCCCCACACCACCCTCTCCCTGTCTCTTCCACAGCCAGCCCCCTCCCCCAAGCCAGGAAAGAAATAGAGAAAAAGTTTGCTCCTAGGAGAAGGATGGCCCCCACCCACATACATGAAGCACACATGCCTGCCTGCTGGCACCCAGCACATTTGCACCAGGAATAGTCAGAGATAAACACATAGCTAATTTTTGTGCAGTGCATGTGTATATGTGTGTACACACAGGACTGGTACTGCCAGGGACCTTGAAATGTCACCAAAAAGAAATGCCACTAGATTCTCCTGAGAAAATAGTGCCCTACCTCGACATACCCCCATTCAATGCATCCCATTTCTTCGGGAAGAGTTTCCTCTCAGACTAACACTGCCCCTATTGCTATGGCTGGTACCCACTTTCTGGGCATAGAGAAGGGCAGACGTCTTACCACCCTCACCCCCAATAGTAATGATACTAAATAATGGACAAAGACAGGAATTTGATCACTCAATGTCCTTATCCTACTCCTCTCAGCCCTGGATAATTTTAGCTTCTTTCCCAATCTCTCCTCTCTGCTGCCCTGCAGGAAGCTGCAGCGACTCCTACCCCACCTTTCCCCTCACTTCCACGCCTCTAAATCCTTCAGAGAAAGGGGAAAAAACTACATGTCCCATCTGTCCTTGGATTACTTTCAACAACAATCAACTTTATTGGCAGCATGATAAAAGAACAGCAAAGGGGAAAAAGATCTCATATGTTAATTTCTTAGAATGGAATCAGGAGCCCAGGATAAAATTTTTTTAGCTAAGCTTTAGGCCCTGACCAGGGTCCTGCCTAGGGATCCTTCTCATTTATATGTACCATGACAAGGATTTCCCCAGACCATATTTCCTAACAAATCAGAAAGGCAGTGTGTTCAAAGATATGGAGGACATTAGGGAGTGAGGGGCACGGGTGAAGGGACTGCTCATCAGACCTGCCCTCTCCGAACTGTCCTCCCATGCTGGGCAGGGATGGAGGAGTGCTCTCTCTAGGTGATGGCCCACAAATGGTTAATCTCTGTGGGGGGTGGGGGGGGCTGGGAGACTGAGGGAAAAGCCTGTGCCCTCTCAGGTTATTTCTGACCATTGATCCAGGATGGACGGAAGGACAGTGGGCCAGAGATCGATGCATTAGAGTAGATATAGCTGCTGAGACGGAGAGCTGGGGTCAGGACTGGGAAGATGCAGAGACAGAAATGGGGGAGGAGATGCAGAAAGTAGGGTGGTCTTTTGGGTCTCCAGGGAAAAGGGATGAGCCCGAGAAGTCCACCCTTGGATAGTGGGTTCAGTGTAACATGACATTTTTTGAAGTATGTTGATTGACCGACCTGGATTATATTGCTGAGTGGTGTTGGGTGGGGTTTTGATGCTTCAGTGTGTACTTGACCTCTTCCCTCAGATTCGGAGACGCCGCCCCACCCCTGCCACTCTAGTGCTGACCAGCGACCAGTCATCCCCAGGTAACCCCAAGGATGGGTTGCTGAAGGGAGTGGGGGCTACCGAAGACAGCTGGGTCCAGTGAGAGAAGGTGGGGTGCTAGATAGAAGGGCAGATCTGAGAAGTCAGAGATTTCCACAGTCCCAAAGGCAGGAAAATGGTGGCTGGATTACCAAGAGGATTTCCTTTCCTTTGGGAAGACAGAGCTATGCTAGGAAGGAGAGGGAGACCCCCTTCCTAAGTTCCTAAGACCCCCAGGAATTGGGGTGGTCAACTGAGTGCTGGTTGCTGCGCAACAGTCTTCCAGGTTTCTCCAGCAACTGAAATGCTGCTACCCCCACCCCTAGAGGCAGTGACAGCTGTGAGGGGGAGAGACCGCCTATCGGCTCTCTTCACAGCCCCCAGAGGGGAAGAAGGTTAGAAACGGCTCAGGGAGCAGCTGGCATACAGGTCACCAGTGTCCCCATCCAGGTCTGGGGAGAACAAGGTCTCAGAGAATGGCAGGGGAGCTTGACAGGGCAGCAGAAGAGAGGTGGTCATGCTAATAACCTAGAGGGGAATTCAGGATGCCCAAGTCTCCAGATATCCTCTAACTACTGAAAACTGTATATTCCCAACCTCTGCACAGGATAAATTTGCTATTCTTTTTCCAGTGTTCCCTCCTATGCAAGGTTCAGTTCTGGACCTGGGGTGGGGAGAATGGGTAGAAGGAGAAAGAGATATGGATACTTTAGAGGGAGTAAAAGAGTAAAGGGACCATAAATCCTGCCTTCAGGAACCTGCAGGTCTGAGGCAAGGATGTAGACACAGATGGACCTGTACAGAGTCAAGGACAGGCCTTACAGGGGTAAAGCCACCCAGCAGAGCGGGAGGGAGTTGGAGGGAGTAGGCCTGGGGCAGCTAGCAGGGCCAGCTTCCTAGGGGCAGATGTGAGGGTCAGATCAGAAAGGAAGTGATTGCAGAGGCGCCCCCCCCCCTTGGGAAGTCAGCTCTGTGGGGACCCCCTGGATTTCCCATCCTCATCACTTTCTCCTTTCCCTATTCCCCTCAGAGGTAGATGAAGATCGGATCCCCAACCCGCTTCTCAAGGTGAGCTGGCCCATCCCACTCAGCCCATCCCAGGGAACCCACAGACCCATCAGGAGATTATTCCTCAGAATCCTCCATCTGTAGCACCTTTGACTCTCTCCATGCACCCCCAAAATGTTTATGAGTGGAAATACACACATCCCCCCTCCACATCCCCCACACACAGTCTCCTTGCTCACCATTGTGGGGAGGGGGGATACTGAAGAAGCAGGAATTTTCTTCCCCCACTTTCTGAAGTCCACACCTACCCCCATTCTGCAATCTAAAAGCATGGCAAGGCAGAAGAGGCAGGAGAGAGGGCTGACACCCCCACATGTGCGCTGTGTCCCTTGCAGTCTACTTTGGCCATGTCTCCACGGCAACGGAAGAAGGTGACGAGGACCACACCCACAATGAAAGGTTCGAAGATCCTTCTCCCTTATTTCCCCTCCGAGTCTGAGGCTGTGCAGTAGACCTACTGACCCTGTTGGGAGGAATCCTTGGGAGTCATTAAGACAGTACTTATTAAAATGTCCACCTCTGACTGACTAACTGGGTGGCCTTGGAGAACCTGCTTAACCTACTGAGTGCTGACTACTAACTCACTATGACAGTCAAGTTAAAAAAATATGTGAACTCGCCCAGCACAGTGCATAGCACATAGAAGGAACGCAAATATTTCTTGACTCTAATTTGAGTCTTTTCTCCTTTTTCCCAAGGAAGACCAAGTGTCTCAGCAAGTTAGAAGGATCTTTTGTTCTTAAAGGCTCTTCCCTACACCTTTCTTACCTTTGAAGGAAGTACATTTTATTGTCTAGCTTTAGTCTCTCCTTATTTATTGCCTAGCAAATGTCCCTCCTTGTTCAGATCTCAGGGGATGGGAAAGTCAAACCTCCCAGCAGTGTGTAACTGCCCTTGAGTGGGGCTGTTGAAGCTGAGGGTCCACAGAGGGGCTCTGGGAAGTCATGTCCAATGTTCCCTCCCTTTCTCTGTGTCCCCAGAGCTCCAGATGATGGTTGAACATCACCTGGGGCAACAGCAGCAGGGAGAGGAGCCTGAGGGAGCCGCTGAGAGCACAGGGACCCAGGAGACCTACACACCCGGGATCACAGACACAGAAGCGGAGTCAAGGCTGGACACCTCTGGGAAAGCACCAAGTATGTTCAGACTGGGAGGGGTCGGGGGAGGGCCAGCGCAGGAGGAGGCACGCCGTACCCATTGTGGGGAAGCCTCTAGTGTAGCCAGGAACTATATTCACAATATGGATATATATGCATATATTACATGTATTTGCATTCTTCACTTTTTTTTACTGACACCAACCCCTCCTAACTGGACTTCAGAGCTCCCTATTGTGGGTGTATGGGGGAGCCCTCATAAAGGGAAAAGCGCTCACAGGGTAGAATCCTGGTTCTGTCCCTTTATTGGCCCAGAGGCCTTGAACAACTTTTCTGAACCTCAGTCTACAAAATAACAATGATGGTGCCTGTTTCACTGGGTTGTTTGTGAAAATTAAACGAGACTGGTTCTTAGTCCAGTAGCTGACAGATACAAAGCATGCAATAAATGGAAGCTGCTGGGGTGCTGTTAATACACATCTTAATCCCTTATCTTATTATATTCCAGAAGTCAGAATTTCTCCCCTTTTATGAAGGTGATATAGTATGTATACACTATATTACATAATAGTCCCAACAAAGCATCTTGTAATCAAACACATTAATATTTCTACAGTGAAATGAATGGGCCCACTAAGTAGAATAAATAGACTATAAATAGCTTCACATCAGTTCAGGTCAGATTTACCCACATACCAAGATTGTACCCAAATTTTTAAACTTTTTTTAGAGGTTTTTTTTCCCTTCAATTTGATTGCCTATAAAAACAAAATATTTTTAAGCATCTTGAACCTATAGTAGGAATTGTGATCAGGGAAAACCCTGTTGTTCTTGTCCAATTGTCCCAGCTTGGTCTTGACACCTCTTGGGGGTCTTGCAATATGGGATGGGGTGAGCAGAAGCACTACCCTCTACAAGACCTCACAAATACCACCTCTCCCTCCTGCCCCCATTATCCCTCCTTAGAATCCGCCCCAAAAACTCAGGAGAGAAGCACTGAGAAATCAAGCACAGAAGAACCCTCAACCCGTACAGCACCACTGGATTCCCAGGGAGCCAACTCGGTAAGCCACCAGGACTGGGCTGCTGGCCTACAGAAGAGCAGGCTGTATGGATGAGGGTGAGGCCTATGATTTGATGTCAGGGAAAAGAGAGCAAAGCACCAGCTTCAGTCACTGAGGAGCTATTCTCTATGGCAAGAGGACATGCTTGTCCTCTCATGGAAAAATGAGAAGTTGCAGCAGGAGGGATTGAGGTTAGACTCTGTTAGGTCTTTTGTCTCCTAGAATAGGTAATGGAAGTAAACCATAGGTTTTCTAATAAAGGGAGGTCTTCATCTGTCCAGGCTAGGTGAGCAGTGGTCCTGCCTGGAGCAGAGGCATTGATGAAATAACCTGGTAAGCTTTGATTTTCCGGTCCTTCCTCCCCTGCATAGACTGGGCAAGGGGCGGGGACTTGTGTCAGATGTCAGAAATCAGATGCTTGACTAACAGGATGGTTGGGAAGCCGGGGAGGGGACAACAGGCCCTCTGGCCTCTCACTCACCCTCTCTATCTGCCCCCTCCCCCACAACAGGTCTGAAAGTGAAGGAGGTATCCGAGAGTCAAGACTGCACTTGGGGTGTGTGTGGACACTGGATTTGTTTCTTATTTCCTTTTGGGGAAAATCTCATTTTTAAAAAGTGATAAATTTGGTTTTAGGCCCTTGGCATTTTCCTTCTTTCCTGACTTGGAGAACATTTTCTCCCTCCCTTCTTGTTTTGCCCTTTCTGCAGCTCCCTACCCTTCTGCTCAACTGCCTCTGGAAGGGGGTTCTGAGAAGGGGGTTCTTCCCCAACCCTGCTCTTACAGGTTGCGGGAAGAGAGATAGAAGTCAGATAGGTGGGAGCACTAACTTTCAATAGACCAAGAAAGAAGGATGGCCCCAGGTTCTGTTTTCTTGTTGAAGAAGATACCACCACCTGTCAGGGCTGCCCTGCAGCTGAGAAACTTGAAGCTCTAAGGTCTGTCCAGCTGTAACTGCTATGGGCGCTGTCTGCTGGGCAAAACATGGAACTGCACCCTGGCACTGGGTGTGGTGTGGATGCCTCCTTCCTTGCCTGCCCTCCAAGGCTTAGTGATTCCCAAGTTCCAGGATGTGTTCCCTCCTACAGCTGTGAGACCACCACCCCTATCCCAACACATTAGCAAAGATGGATTGATTGACAGCGCCATGGCTATTAACAAAGAGGTCCTTGCTGGGAACTGGGAAGGTTACCTCTCCCCCTTGTCCTAGGCGCAGAGGGACCAGGGTAAAAGACAAAAGCTGAGCATAGGTAGAGAAACATCCTCAAACCCCATGGCCAGGCCTATCCTGCCCACTGCTTTTGATTTTTCCATGTGGTGGAGGGGAGAGGAGGAGAGAGAAGGCAAGATTTACCCCTCCTTTCTTAAGAAGCAGTGTGATGGAGAGAAAGCAAAAACTCGGAAGTGTAAGGTCCCATTTCTGCTTTCCCTACTTGCCCTCAGGCAAGACCTCACCTCTCTGGGCCTCGGCTTGCCCACTGTATAGATAACAGAGAAAACACCAACTGCACCAGGATTTTTACCAAGCTTAAAAGAGACAGCGTGTACATGAAGAAGCACGGTGGACTCCCACCCAGAGAACACCAAACACGGCCAGGCCTGGTCTCCCTTCTTTATTGATCTCTGACTATAGCAGGGTTCTGGGAGGCCAAGGGAATGGGTGAGTCACATGCGTCTCCGCCCCACTCGGGGCGGGGTAGGAGGGACAGGTGGCAGGGTAGCGGGTCTAAGAGACCATGAATATGGACTTCACATGAACAAAGCCCACTGTACAAATGCGTGGTTGGTATTTACAAGATAGGAGGAGGGAAGTCACCTGGACTTAGGCCTTTCCTGGGACAAGGCAGGGTGAGAGGAGCCTGAGGAGAGGAAGGGGCAGGGGACCTCGCTGGGCTCTCTTCAGAGGACATGACAGCAGCAGCCCAGAACCCCTCCCCATCTGCCTTCCACTCACCACTCCCATTTGTCTCAGGGGAGGGGCCTCTTGGTGCCTGCAGCTGGGCCAGTGCTGGGAGGGGGAGACATGGGAGGGACCCACTGTGAGCAACACAGTATTACTGGATAATACCTCTCCCCTCACCATGCACCTTTGACCCCAGGACAGCTGGTCTCTCCTGCCTGTGTTCATAAGATGCATCCTGAAGGTGCTTTGCTGGGGAGACCTTAAAGCACTTTACAGACATTAGTCGGATGGAAGCCCCCCAGACCCAGGGAGTGGAAGGAGGCAAAGGGCTCAGGCCTGAGCCAGGACAGGTGACAAGCCCCAGGGGTCTAAACAAGTCCCAAGCTCTTAGAGACCCCAGGAAGTCCTCGTCTCTGTCCCTGCCAATGACCCCTCTCTTCCCTCAGTCACCATTTCAGAATGGGAGAGAGGGAAGACTGTGGGGGAGGGGGGTCAGGTTGGGGTTGGGGCTGGAGCAGTGTGGGTCTGGGGTAAAGAGGCTGCCCCCCCCCCACATTCCCAGGCCCTAGAAAGATACCATGCCCTGAAGGAGCCCACTCCCTTCCCCACACCTAGGGCTCTGAAACCCCCCAGCTTTCTATCCTATTCCAGCCCTTCCCAGGGGAGGAAAAGGGGAACCCAGACCTTTCAGCTAAGATCTGGGGTAGGGGGCTGAGGGAACCCCCAAAATGTATTGCTTAGAAACTTGGAGGCAAAAAGGATGGGGGAGAGCCCAGGGGGCTGGCATCTGTGGCCCTCCCCCCAGGCCCTGGGAAGCCTCCAGGAAGCCCCCCTTCCCAGCCAGCCATCTGGCCATGGGGGGAGTCCAGAGGCAGGGGGATGGGCACAGTGACTTTTGTGAGCCTGAAGTTCCCCAGTCTTGCTGCCGGGAGATTAAAGTGCGCCCCAATGGGTGACGGGTGGGGAGGGGCCCTTCCCCCAACCCCACGATCTCTGGCATTTGGCCTTCGGGTGGGTTGTCTGTTCCTCAACCTCCATGCTCCCTTGGAGCAGATGGGGGAGCCAGTCCCGATGGATGGTGCTGATGACATCGAACACTTTGGACTCAGGGAGGTAGGTCCTGGGAAAAGAGGGAGAAACCTCAGTGCATTGATCTTTGCCTTCATCTCCAGCCTGACTTACATTCTCCAAGTCCCACCTGGATCCCCACTCAGAAGTACAGAAGGGTACCCAGCCAAGGTGTGAGCAGGGGCTGCAATCAAAGTCATGCCAACTCACTTCACAGAGCCTTGTACCCTGGCTGGTTATTTACTCCAAACCCTCACAAAGGTGCTCACAGGCTGGCTGTAGCCTTGATCAAGCCCTACCCTGCTCTGAGGAGCTACCTGCTTTGTTCCTGCAGGGACTGGGACAGAAGAACCAGAAGGATTTCCCTGTTTCCCACCCATGTCCTGGCTCGGTTCTATGTATTCACTCCCTCCACTTTCTTGCCTTGAAGGAGGGAGGGAAAACCTCACATCCAGTGAACCCCAAAGATGACTCTTCAAAGATGTCATGTTGGACAACCAGCTCTCCCTACTCCTTGCACATCCTCGAGACCCTCCATGCGCCAGCACAACAGGCTCACCTGGGCCAGCCCCAGGCTAGTCCAGATTCCCATTCTGGTTGTGTTCATCTTCAGTGGGAGAGGGTGGGGCTTCCTCCTCACAGGGAGACAGCTCGTCAATGGACATCTGGTTGGTGATGCCTGCAGAGGGGCATGAAAGAAGTCGGGACCAGACCAAGTTCCCCAGAACCCAAGGAGTATGTGGAGAAAAGTAAGGGATTCTCGTGCATCTTCCTGCCTTCAAGCTGAGCTACATTCAACCCCTGCCCACTTGGGGACAGCCTCTCCAGCCTTGTTAAAATTCACAACCCTTGACCCCCACATAAAGGAAGAGATTTCTCAGCCAGGACCACCAAGCTACCCAAATCTGCAGGAGCACCATTCACAAACCACAATGAACATAGGACCCTTTGGGTTGTGGAATATAACTGTCCCTATCCTCTCTCCAGTCCTTATTCTAGAACAGTCCAGGCCAATCAGCTAGTTAGTCTTCCCTGTGCTCTAACTTTAGTCTCATCAGCTCCATTCCCACCTCTAAGAGTCAAACAAAGGGTTGCTCCAGAGTCTTAAGGAAAATGGACCTGCTACTGCTTATTAGCTACCCTCCCTCTAAGGCCTCATCCCCCTAAAAGGTACCTACCACTTGCTGCCCGTTCCTTCCATTTCTGCTTGTTCTCCTGAATGTATTTGGTCCAGGTGGAGCGGAAGCTGACCACATCAGGGTTGGGGTCTCCCACTTCCACGTCCAGAGAAGGCTGGCGCCACTGGAAGCTAGAAACAGCCCCCCGCCCCCAAGCACACACATGCGACTTCAGAGGTGAGACCCAGCCCACTCCAGAATTGCCTTCACAGCCCTCAGAGTGGAGGGGATAGAACACCAGGAGGAAACTTAGGGAGCCTCATCTTTCTCCTCTTTTCCCTCTGCTAGGTACCCTCCAAGTCCCTGTCCTGTTTCCCCCAATTACATCCCTCCTTCTTTACACCTTCCCACTTACTAGAAGAAAACTAAAAACAAGATTAGCAGAAAAGCAATAAAGACAAGAGCTAATGGAAGAGATAAAATTATGGTAGAGGGGAACAGAGATTCAGGTCACACCTTCCTGGTCCCATGGTCCCATCCTTCCACCTGTGTGTGTGACACACAGCAGAGGGGCTCCCACTTTTGGAGTAGCCTGCTTCTCCATCAACCCTGTCATGGTTGTACCTGCTCCCTGCAAGTGGGCCCTTTCTGTGAGTCCAACTTCCCTCCTACAGAACAGGGAGACCTGGCTACCCCAGCATCCTCACCTGGGCTGGTTTTTAGACTTGGAGTCCTCATCCCCCAGGGGCTGGACACTCTTCTCAGCCACATCAGTTAGCACAGAGAATGTGGGCTCCACAATGAAGTCAATGAAACCTGTAGTGAAGAAGATAACTCCGTGGAGATGTCTTACCAGAAGGTTAGGTAGTGGATACGGCTGGCATGGCCATAACCTTGGCTACCTGTAAAACAGTAACCTGGGGCTGAAAAGTTCCCAACAGGGGAAGCCTTTGGGATGATGTCTTTGTGACTGCAGAGAACTCCTCCCCACCATCGCACCCCCCTGGCCTTCCACCCCAGGACTCCACGCCCTAGCACAGCAAGCTTGCCTCTATAGGAAGAATGGTTTTGAAAATTGGGGACTTGGGGCAATCCTGGCCTAGGCCCAGACAGCATCTTTTCCCCTTATTAGTCCTCTCCTCCCTGAGGGAAAGATCACTCACCAATCTGGGACTGTGCCACGAGAGTGGAAGTGCGATCACACAGTGGAGAAAATGGCAGGCCCAGTTCTGCCTCCTTGTCGCCCTGTAAGAGAAGACAGGGTAGGAAACCTGGAGAAGATACCTCAGTCTACCTACCAGGTCCAGGCTACAGCTGGAGGTGGTAGGAGGTTGTGCCTGTGACCTGGAAATGAGTGACAATGCAAATGGGATGCACCTGTCGTCAGCTACTGTTCAGCTTTTAGGATGATCACATTTTATCCCATGGGTTTGGGGTCAAGTTAGAAGCTACAGGTAGCAGTAGCTGAATGAAGATCGGAAGGAGTAGGGAACTTGAAGAACAAAGAGGAGAGAAGGTCCCATGAGCAGGAGGTGGGCAAAGATGCCATGCTACCTGGCGGAAGAATTCCTCCATGAGAGCCTTGGTCCAGCGGCTGTGAACCGACCACTGCTTAGTTGGGTGGCTGATGTCAGCAGCATGGAGCAGTAGAGACAGGGCCTTGGACTTGTCAATCCTGGTGGAGGCAGATGGCAAGAGAAAAGAGAGTAATCTTTTAGGAAAAGGAAACCTGAACCATCCTAACTTCCCATCTCATGCCCTCACTCAGATGCTCTCAGGTAACTTCAAAGATACTCTGAGCCTCCCCAACACACACACACATATGTGCACTTATATAGAGAAGAAGCAGCCCAAACCTTTGGAATCAGAGATCTTGGTTCGGATCCCCACTATATCTATTACACACTAGCTGTGTGACACAGAGCAAGCTACTTAAAATTTCCATATTTAGTTTTACTCAGTCTTAAGTGGCAATAATAACAGAATCTGCCACATAGAACTGTTCTGAGAATTAAATGACATTCAACATTTAAGTATTTAGAAGAATGGCACATAAGTGTTCAGTAGATACCAACTATGATTATTATTGTTATTATTATTTTCCGACAGTGATATGCTCTGACATTGCACACTCTCCCGCACATAGACACCATACATTAACATACACCTTCAGGACACGAATGTAGTCTGTTCTCTCTCATACACTTCTAAACATTAGATTTAATTATGGCATTTGTTCCGTGCTTGCTTTCTTTAACCCCACGTGACTCTGTTAGGAAGCTATTGAGGTGGGCGACGTGTCATTTTCACATTTCACAGATAAGGGCTGACTGTCCAGAAGAGTTGAATGATTTTCCCAAAATTCCAAAATAAGCCTGTCCTGAAGCTGAGATGAGAACACCCATCTCAGACTCATAGCCCAAAGTGCTCTCCAGAAGACCGGCTGCCTGGGTTGTGCATACACCTGGGGCCATGTGCACACACACGTCTCTCACACACGTATACACAGAGATATGCTCAGCTACCTGGAGCAGGAAAGCTTCTACATCTGAATAAAGACTTGGCGCCCGAACTACTCATATAGATGGCCCCCAATTTACACACCCCTCACTCTTGCCTAGCCCTGGCCACACCCCACCAGATGCCACCTCTCCAGCTGCTGCAAGGCTGTCTTCATGGACTTCACTTGCTGGAAATGGCAAGACATGTCTGTGGCCAACACCATCTCGATGACCAGGGCCCGCAGTTCTCTGAATGAACAGAACCAGAAAAGTGATCAGCCCTACAACACTGCTAGGCAGGAGGTCCAGGAAGCAGGATGAGAAGGTTGGTGTGAGGGGTCTTTTATGAACACCCACTCCTGGTTTCTGCTCACACAAACTCATCCTTGGTTAAGTTGATGAAAATGTTCATCTCGTCATCCTGCATCATTCGGAAAACAGAACTGATGTGGTGATTCTCCAGTACTGAGCGATCATTGTATAGGATGGCACATTCTGACCTGCAAAGTCAAATGTCATTGTGTCTGGTCACCTGTAAGTGGGGACTCTGGCAACCTCCCCACCTCCACTTGGCCCCTCCTGCCCTGCCATGTCCCATCCCTCACTTGGTCTGGATATGGAAGCTGTTGGTCGTGCCTGTGTGCTCATAGTCATGAATGGCTGCTGCAAAGATGATGGCCAAGACCTCAATCTCTGACAGGCAGTGCTGGGGAAAAAAGACAGAGGATGAGAGGGAGCCAACCTCCTGCCCGTCACTGCCCAAAGACCTCTAGACACGAGCTAGACTACTCAGGGCATCCCTTCTATTCTTAAAGGTCAACTCTTGGACTAATGCAGCCAGGCTTATCAGCTCCCGGAATGGCCAAAGACCCTCCTCCATCCCAACCTGCAACATTCCCATTGCATCCCAGCACACATCCCATGAAGTTATGGTCCACCCAGAAATTCTCTAGAGTAAGTCAAATTTGACTCTGAAAACTGTGGGATGCCAAAGGAGAAGAACCAAACAAAGAAGAAGGGAAATGAGAATATAGTTTAGATATCCCAGTTCTGTAGCCATAAAACCCTGAATCACAGAAGAGTGTTCTTCGGAGTACCTACCACCATCCCTGTGCGGAGCAAGAAGCAATGGACTGTCTGGGTAACATCAGCGGCATGGATCTGGTTATGGTAAGGGTTCTTGTACTTCCCATAGCCTGTCTCCAATGCATCCAGGAAAGTCATCAAAAACACAGTGGGAATCTGCAATAAAAGGGAGGAAATCGAGATGCACGGAGGATCCGTGGAAATGGCAGACAGCCCAAGACTGAGATCGACAATGCCATCTTTCTTTAAAAGGCAGTGTGGCATAGGGAGAGGGCACTCGCTCAGCAGTTAGGTGAACCTGGGCTCACATCCTGGCTCTACCACCTGCTGACTATGCGACCTTGGGCAAGTCACGTGCCTCCCTGCGCCTCAGACTTAATTGCAAGATGACGATAACACCACCTACCTTGAATTTAATGAGATAAGTACAAGCCACTTAGTAAGTGCTCTCTAAAGAGTAGCTATAATTATTATTATTTCCCTGGAGATTTTTCAGAAAAAAAAAAGAAAACTTCCCTCTTACCTTCCAACTACCTCACCCCATCCCCAATTCAATCTCATATAGAGGGCTCCGAAGCAGGAGAAAGGATAAGATGACATAGAGAGGACCCTTCCAGCCAGATGCGGATTAAACCCTCCTCTGAAGCCTTCCCCCACCACACACACATGCACATGCACATGTGTGCGTCCACACGCACACACGCACACACATGCACACACACATACACACATCAGGAGTCACGGCTCTGTCCAGCTATTTTCAATTCTGTCTCTGTCTTGCATATGCCCTTGGGGTATGGTATGTCTTTCTCTTTCAAAAGTCAAGGCTCCCAGAGGGCAAGGCTGGTATCTGCACCTGTCCCTGAATCTCCTGAGGCTGGGAGGAGAGTAAGGATCAGGACCTGAGGGAGTGTATGTAGAGAGGAGCTACAGTGAGAGACACAGAAGACGCTCCACTCATCAGTCAGACCCTAACGTCCCCACCCCCACCCCTGGAGGGCTGTGCCCCAAATTCAGGGAATTTTAAAGGACTGTTTCCATGACAACTGCCCTTGCTTTAGAGTTGCCATGGCGTCCCTGGAGGGAAGGGAAGGGGAGGGGAGGAGCAGGGGAGGGGCTGGGTGCCCAAGAAAGGAATGGAAAGCTTGAGAAGGGTGGCTTCAACTGGGAGCACTACCATGAGTGAACACTAAAGCAATAAGCTCCCCTCTCTCTCTAACTGCCTTGGAGTGAGGCAGACAGGGGCTGGGCCAAACCCAACCTGATGCAATTACTCTTAGGGTCCCCTTAAAACCAGTCCTTCCGGGTAAGGAAACAGAGTTTAAGAGAAGCTGGTGTCTGGAGTATATCTGCAAACCAGTTTGGAGAAACATGAGCTGGAAAAAGAAGGCCCTGCTATTCTCTGTGCTGGAGAGGGCGGGATTGAAGGAAGGGAAAAGGAAACTGCAGAAGGACAGGCCCTAGGAAGGCAGTAAAGAAAATCCCAACTGAGCATCTCAGGAAAGTTCTGCAAACCCTCTTGGAAGTTGTTGTGAAAGGAGGAGTCAGGGTAAAGAAGAGGCTTACATGCACTGATGGTCTGTTAATGAAGGCAGAGGATGAAGGGGTGATCTTCCAAAGCCCTCTGGGAGGAGCCCCTCCAACTGGACTCCTCGATCCCCCCACACGCACCCCTCAGAACTCACACGTTTTCCTCCCCTCTAACATCTACTGCCCAGCCCCGCCTAGGTGCTGACCAAACACTCCCACTGCAACTCTTTAACCCCCCTCATGGTTTTTCCACATGGAAGGGGTTTTTTCCAGCCTCTATTCCCAAAAGATGCTCCCTCCTGACACAGAGTCTAGAGAGGACTTTTATCCCATATTCTTCCTGGCCAGCCAAACTGAAGAGCAAATGGAGTTCACACACCCTCCTTCTCCTCATACAACCCTACCCAGCCCTGCCAAAAGCTGATCCTCTCCATAAGGTTCCTTGGACAGAGACTAGTGCTGGGGAGGGGTGGGAGAGAGAAATGGCCAATTTTATTCCCTCCCCTTACCCCAGGAAACAAATGGAGAAACTCTAGTCCCAAAGGGCTGATAGCATCTGGACTCTAGGCCTCCAGTGTCCTCGGACAGGAGGCAGGACAGCTGAAACAGCGGGGTGAACATCAAGCCAGCCTGGAGAAGTCAAGTTAGAGGGAAGAGCAAAGGCAAAGAGAGCAGAAGTCTAGGCTAGATGGTTGCAGACCTAGAATCTTCCCCTAGGAAGCAGTAAATGAAGTCAGAGGCCAGCACTATGGCAAGTGAAAGAAAGCCTAGACTGGGGTGAACATGAGGAGACTTCCCTGATGGTGAGACCAAAAGAGGGAGCCTGTGAATCTACCTGTTGGGAATCTTCTAGAACAGAAGTGATGGGGGTGGAGAATGATGCCCAGAGGCAGGGGTAGGATGCTGCCCAACCTTAAAGCGGCTGATGAGGTTATGCCGAGTCAGCAACTCAAAGACAATGGTCCTCAGGGCGTGGTCATCTGCTGCCTGGTTCAAGGAAAAGACATCGAAGCACCAGAGGTCCAGGTTCTGTGAAGAAACAACAGACTAGGCTGGGAAACTCCGAGAGGAGCATCTAGCAGCAGCAAGGGTTGCAGTTAGACTTCAAGGAGGACTTCCCAAAGAGTCTTAGGAAGCAGGTAAACAAAGAGGCAGTGGAGTGGGCCTCTTTCTTCCCAGATCTCTCTCAGTATGGGAGAAAAAAGAAAGCAGGAGTTTGCCTCTGGAGTGGGCAACATTTGTTTTGAAGAACATGAAAACGACAGTTAAACAGGAAGGCAAAAATCACCCCATAATCACCCCTTAAAGAGTCTGAAAGTCCCAATGGCTATTTCCACCCCCCAACCTTCTCCTCATTTCCAAAAACCCAGGGATCACCTTGAGACACTTGAGGACCGCAGTGGAATGAGTGGGGCCCACCGAGGTGTATGTTCTCCGGAACATCCTAAGGGAGAATAATGAAAAGAAGCCCAGGTGTGAAGGTCTAGGGAGTGGGATCTGATCAGGTGGGCATGTGAGGCCACACTGCTAATGGGGGCCTGGAAGATCAGGGTGGCCGGGAAAGAGGGACCTGGAAAGAGGGCAGAGGAAGGCCAAGCGTGGGTGAGCCTTACCGTTCCACGAAGATCCCGGCCTGCACAGCGTGCACTATGCTGCGGAACTTGGGCTTCTCCTCTGCCCGTCGGCCTTTGGCCCGGGCCTGCTGGGTGAAGGTGGAGGCCAGCCAGTCCCGCACCTCGGAAGGCACAGCATCTGACCGAAGCTCCTGCAACTCGTCCTCCGTGTCCAAGATTTGCCTGAGGCCCCAGAAGGGGCATCACAGAGGAAAGACAGCAAGTGCTTCCACAACCTGCAAACCCTGGGCCCAGCCACACCCCACACCTCAGTAACTCCCAGGCTAGCTCTTTCCCTTCTTGGACACCCCCTTGCTTTTCTCTCACTGTTTTTATTTGTTTCTCTATATGATGCCCCTAATAATGAAACAGGTCACTATATGAGGTAGTGAGCACCCCAACTCTGGAAATGTTCAAGCAGAGACTAGAATACCACCTGTCAAGGATGCTATATGGACCAGTAGCACTGTCCAGAAATAAAATGCAAGCCACATATAAGGAACTTCTAATTTTCCAGTAGTCACATTAGAAAGGTAAAAAGAAACAGGTGAAATTCATTTTAATGATAAATTTTCTTTAACCTAATGTGCCCAAAATATTACCATTTCAACATGGAATCAGTAAAATATATATATAAACATAGATGAGCTATATTATTCTTTTTTCTAAGCCTTAGAAATCCAGCATGTATTTTACAAATATATACACGTCTTAATTCACACTTGCCACATTTTAAGCTCCAATAGCCACACGTGACCAGCAGTTTCCATACTGCGCAGCACAGGTCTGGAGGGATCTCACACTGGGAAGAAGGTTGGGACTAGATGAGCTTTAAGGTAACAGTCTTCTCTCTGCGTTTGTCTTTGTCTCTGAAACTCCGTGTGTGTTCCTCTGCCTCTTTAATCTCTGCCAATATTTTGACCTCTTTCTATCTGCCCCTTCCACTCTTCCTTCCTGCTCTGGCCCTGTCACAGTCTCTGTCCCTAGCTTCCTGTCTGACTCCCAGTCTCTGGGTCACTGTGTCTGTATGGTGTCTTCCTCCTTTGTGGGTAGGTCCCTCCCCGAGGCGCAGCATCACCGCTCTCACCGAGTCTCATCTATATAGACGGCCTCCAGTAGGGAAGCTGTGTACTCCAAGTTTTTCTTCAGCTCCTCAATGTTGACCTCCCCATTCTCCAATTGCTTCACCATGTAGCGTAGCCTGGGGAGGAGGGCACAGATATCCCGCTTAAGCGCTGTTACCTTGCCATGAGGACAGGATACTTTCTCATAGAGTTCATTTTATAGAAACAGCTTCCATCTTCCATAAATCATTAATCATTCTCGCAGTAAGAATAATAGCAGCTAATGTTTTTCATGTCAGGCTACTGCCACTGCCTGTATTAAATTTATCTACTCCCTAAATTTAATCCCAGGATTTTCCCCACCCATCTCCGATTTCTTAACACTCCCCCTTTAGTCAGTGTTTCCTGAACACTCTTGTTTAGACTGCCCAGGGCCCAGCAGAATTAGACAGGTATAAGCTTTTGGGTGATGTTTTGGAGGTGGTCTGTTTCATAGTCGGAATAACCAAGAGCTGAAACTGCTATTTCCCCCCTGAGAGAGGGCTCTGGGACCAATAGCAATCAAAAGAGTACCCAAGAGTCTTTCATTTTATCTCTCAGTCATAGTAGAGAAGGGGGTACATGTCCATAGCCACTCTGTCCCTGGAAGGGATAGCAAAGACACAGAACAAAGAGAAATCTGAATACTTTCGCCTGGCCTCACTCCATCCAGGCAGAGCTAATGGATTATGATTCCAGAATCTAACAACCAGGGCAAAGCAGGATTAACCCCTACCTGTCCAGGTTCATTTTGTCAAAGGGTGCCAGTACCCATCCCCTGCCTCAGCCCTGAACAGCTTCTCCCAGAGCCAAAGGTGGAGGTGGGGCCAGGAGTCTCACAGGATTCTTTGCCTGAAGGGACAATCCCTCATAGTTTGTACTCTTGAATTCCGGGGGTTGGTGATTAACTGGGAAACTTCTTAGAAGTCCGGGGAGTCCAACCCAGGCAGTCACAAAGCAAACAAAGCTCTCCGATCTTAGATGGTGATTTTAAAGAAAGTAATAAAACATTCCCCTCACTCCTTCCCCCAGCCCTCTCCACCCTACCTAAAACCAAGATGGGGGTGAAAAGGTGGCCATCACAATTCCCCACTGAGAGGGGCTTCAGAAACCCAAGGTCACCCTCTGAGTCAGGGAGAAGAGAATGAGTCAGGGACCAAAAGCAGAAATTAGCATCAATTCCCAGGGATGCTGGAGGAGGGAGAACAATGGCATTCCTGAACAGAAGCAGCTCTAGAATCCCAGGGTCTTAGAGGCTTTGGAATAGGGGTGCCCAAAATAGCCAGCCCCAGGAAGCATAACAAAACAACTCTCACCTCAGGGACCAGTGGTCTGTGAAGAAGACATAGCTGAATGCAAATGGAGCAGAAGGGGAAGAGGGGAAATGGGAGGGGGACACTGCAGCCTCCTCAGCAGACTTAACTTCAAATCTCACTTCCAACCTTTCTGCAGCACCCGCTCTATGTGGAAATAGCAGGTCATTTAACAAGAGGCTGGGTTCGGTAAAGCTCAGACCCAGCTCTAGCTTTGGTAGGAATAAAGGCGAGACAACAGAAAAGGCTTCCTGGCCAATGAGCTAGAAAGGGAGGCCGGAGCCAGCATCTCCATGAGTGCTGCCCCAGAGATCACAGAACAAAGAGGTACACTCTGCCTTTGGGGCTCACCCTCAAGTCGGGCTTCCTCTCCTGGTCAGTCCCTGTGGCCAGAAGCCCTTGAATCTGGGGACTCACAACCCAGGAAGAAAGGCCTCCAGCCCCATCTCCCCCTTAGATTCCCATTGCAGCCCTAAACTTCCACTTCAGCCCTTCCTACAACTGAAAACACTGCCCCTAAGGGTCAATGCCGTCCACCAAAGTTTCTTCCTCGACCCACCTCTTGAATCACACATCCCAGCACAGGCTCCTAAAGTGAACAGTCAAGCCTACGGATATTCATTTGCATGTATTCGCATAATCACTAACAATGCTGCCAGCTCTACATTTTAAAAAGCACTTTCTATTACATTATCTCATTTTATCCTCACAATGGGCCAAGAGGAAGGGAGGGAGGAGAGAAGGAATTGCAAATCCCTATTTCCTAGATGCAGAAACCAAGGCTCCAGGCATGGGTCAGGGAAGCAGCAATCCTGGATTCAAACTTATCACTTCTTGGCTCTGAGTCCTTGGGCAAGTCACTAATTATTAACCTTTTATCTACCAAAATGTGACTACTTGCATCAGAATCAACTGGGATACTTGTGAAAATTTTAGATTCTAGGCCTGATTACATACCTATGGAACCAGAATTTCTGAGGGGATGGTCCAGGGATCTGCATTTAACAAACATCCCAGATGATTCTCATGCATACTAAAGTTTGAGAACCTTTAATTTAGAGTCTCAGTTTCTTCATCTGTAAAATAGTGAGGATGATACTGAAACCACCTGCAAAGGGCTCTTAAGAGGATTAAATGAAATAAGGTATGCAAAGGCCTGACACACACAATAGGTTTCTATAAATGTCATTTGAACCCGAATTAACTGACTAGCATCACTCTGGCACTACCCAGCTCACAGCTTGCTCCCTTCAAATCCACCAGCATCTGCCTTCTCTATCCTAACCCCAGAAGACTGAATCTAGTTTAGATGAAGACTGGTATATAGGAAGCCCCCAAGGAGGAAATGGGAGAATGATAATGGACACGACCTCTCCGGTACAATTATCAACCTCATTTGAGCCTCATAATCACCTTATGAGGGAAGTTGAGTGACTTGTTCAACGTAACACGGCTCATCAATCTTGGTCAGGTCAGCAAGCCTAGAGCTCACACTACTAGAGCTTTAACTGTGCCCCTAACACTAAAGGTATTTGGCAGAGGAATCTCAATCACATGATCAGTTTAGAGAGGCTGAAACCCATTCCTTCACAGCTTCTTCAACCTTAGTCATCCAACCTTCATGAAGTGTTGGTGTCTGTTGACTTGTAGTAGACTGAGAGTGTCTTGACAGCACTGCCAGTGACTTGTTTATACTGGCTGCAGTACGCAGAGCATATAATACTTGCTCAGTAAATGTTCATTAAGTAAATAAAAGGGAAAGGAGGTAGATTAGTTAGATGAAGAACTATCGGCCAGAGCTCACAGTTGAAATCTCGGAGCCAGGATTTCCCTCTAATGGAAAGCCTGGGGGAGAAGAGTGAGATCGTAGGCTGGCTTTCAACACACCCCTCCTTCCAAGTTCCCCCTGCCTCTGCCTCTAGATCTTGTCCAGTTCTTTAATAGCTTCTGTTGAATTCTGAACCCAACACAATCCAGACACTATGAGGAGGGAGGGAAAGATTAAATAGCATCTGACAAATGGGGAATCCAAGAAAGGGGACCTAGACTCTGGTAGCTAGCAGGATTCAGGTGCTTAATTTCACCTTCTTGAAGTTATATAACCCCCCACACTGCACTTTCTGACCTGGCAGGAGCTTTTCTGATTCTAAAGTCTCTCAGAGTTAAGATCTCCCTGATTCACCTAAAGTCCTCACCTCATCATTCTTCTGCAGGAAGTCCTACTCCCCATCTCAGTTTTAATCTAACCCCTCTGGTTCAGTCCTCAAAGAATCTGGCAGGGAATGGTTCCTTTCCCTGTCCAGTCCATATCCAGACTTAAGGAAAACTGGGAGTTTCCCTGACATTCCTTCCACCTCTAACCCTAGCCCTGTTTCGCCATCACCATTTCTTCCTCCTTTACCTTCAATCCCTGGACCATGGGGAAAGCCTCAGATCCTGACCCCTGAAAGGCCCCAGTGTCTCCCAGCTCTAGGCAGCCAGCTGGAAGGTTCCAGGCTGTGATAATTCCAACATCCCAGAAGAGCTCGGTTTCCCCAGCCCCCGCCAGTTCATTTCTTGGAATCGCCACCATGGCTGATGATCTGGTGATTTCCAAATACTCCTGCCACTACTTCCAGAACGCACATTCCCAAAAAGATCACTGTGAAGTAAGTACAAGGCTCAGCACAGAGCAGCCTCAAGCCACAAGGCTGGGAGTTGTAAGAAGAATCCTATTTCCCTTTTGGGTTCTTAAGACTAGATAAAGAGATTTCAGAGGAATGTGAGGTCCTAAGGATGCTAGGGGTCAGAAAAGAGAGAAAGGGGGGAAACTCTGCTAAGTCACCTGCCATAGCCAAGAGTACTAAAAAGGAAAGGGAGATGAATAATAGAAGAGAATACGGTGAAGGGCAAGATGAATGGAGTGAGAGGTAGAGAAGCTTGCGCGCGCGCGCGCGCGCACACACACACACGGACTGTCAAGTCTTGATTCCTCTCGTCCACCAAATTACAACTGGTGGACCCACAGCAACCTCTCCTCCTCGGCCCCTCTCCCTTCCTCCTCCCTGGCTCCTACCTGAGGATGGAGCCCTGGAGGTGGCTCCTCTGCACAGGAACAGGGTTTGCCATGAGAATCAAAGTTTCCTAATTTGGAGCATCAAAATGCCGCCCCCAGGGCCCACGGCCCTTGAGGGAAATGACTCCCTCTTAGTCCACTGACTTGCTTGCTCCTCAAGTCTCAGCAGAATTGAGTGACTGACCAGAGAGAACTTTGGGGAGGGAAACAGGAGGAGCCTGGCTGGAGGAGGAAGTGACCGATGAGGCAGAGACCAGCCCACAGCAACTGGGTGAGAGGCCGCGGGAAAAGTTTCACATCTGAATCAGACTGAAACAAGAATCTGTTTTCAGAAGAATCCAAGAAAGGACAGAAATAGCACAGGCCAGGCCCCTGATCTGAGGAGGTGGGGCTCCTCTCTGAAAAGGGTTAGCAGGAGGCATAAGGGTACATCCTGAATCTGTTGTAGAAAGTCCGCAGTGGGAGGGGAAGAGGCCCTGCAAGTGTTCACCAGAGGGGCTAGAACAGATTCAGTTCCCTCCCAGGGTCTTTTTCAGATTGAGAGTTAACTCACCTGAAAGAATGGAAGAAAGACGGGAAGGGAATTAGAAACTGCAGGGTAGGGGCTTACCGATCAGGGTGTCCTTACCCAGAGACCCTCTCAACCAAGAGGGAAGCCCTTATCCCCCATTCCCCACCCGAAGCAGTGAAAACACTTGCTCACAGACACCAAGAGGTCGGGCAAGTCACGTTAACATTGCCAGCCCCGGTTTTCTCACCCGAAAAAAAGGGGATGGGAGGATAACTATGAATTAACTGGAGAGAGGTAATCCAGCCCAGAGGGAGAAGACAAGTGACGGGAAGGCCAAGAAAAGGCCTGGGGACTGGGACCCCTCTATCACCTCCAGGCTTTGCTCTTTTTGCTCAAGTTGGAGATGAAAGAACCTGGCCTCTGCGGCTCAAAGAGGACGTGCGCACACAGCGCCAGCCCGCCTCCAGATTGGCTGAGAGGTGACGTCACCAATACAAGTGCTTTGGGGCAGCGATTGGTCAGCCGAGGAGCTGGGCGGGGCCAAAGAGGAGCCGGGGATGAAGCCAAACGCATCCACGAAAGAGTTGCGTGACTACAGTCTCCTTAATCTAGGGTCTAGGCCTGGGGGTAATGTGGAAACGATGACAGGGAACTAGTAAAGATGAATATGACAGGAAAAGGGGAAAAGAGAAGAAACAGGCCAAGAGCCAGGATTTTATGACGGGAAGTCTCCTCCCCACAGCCCCAAAAAGCAGGGAGAAATTAAAATACCTTGTCACTGTGCCAGAGCCTTGAAGGATTATAAACAAATGAAGTTTGGAAACCTGCTGTTTCTCAGCTCCACTGAGTACTGAGACAAGTGGAAGTGGGCTTCAGCAGCAACGAGAGGAGTGAAGGTTAAATAACAACGAGTTGTTTTCTAGTGAACTGTTAGCCATGAGGCAGAGCTGCTGCAGAGTTTGCAGGAAAGGACACCCTAGACTTTCTATCTATTTTCTCTGTGCCCCACCACCCTGCACCCCCCACACACACACACGCGTACACATGTGTTAGTGTTTTTTGAAAGAAAGGACTAGACCCAGAGTCAGAGACTCAGAACTGCCATCTAGGAGATGAGGGACAAGACATCATTTGGCCTGTTCTGTGGACCTGCTTGCTTGAGGGATAGGGATGGAAGGGTGGGAGTGAGGGCAGGTGGTAGCCAGCTGCACACAGCCTGGTACAGCAACAAACATCAAGCCGGGCCAGCTCCCCTCCTTCCCCTAACTCCAGGCCCTCACTCCAGGCCCTGCCACCTTGTACCACCACTCCGGATGTCTGAGATTCTCCCTGGCTCCTTATTCCACAGGGGCCAGGAGGCAGTGGAAGCAGAAGCTGGGGAATATACAAAGCATGGAGCTGCAGAAGGCAAGAACAACCAGATCTCTACCTTACCCAAGCACTGCTGTTGCCCTCACTCCCCTGGTTTCCCATTGCTATACAAGCAGTCCCAGTTATTGCAGCTGGCTGGGCACAGTGGCGGGGGTGGCTCCAGAGATAAAAATAGCCCCCCTGGTGGCAGAGCTGGGGTGCCATCCTGGGATGTGGCAGGCTTCAGGTTGACATGGCAGCAGTCTCTAGGCACTGGACAGAAGAGCTGGGTGGAGTGAGGGTGGGGAGAGAATGGGGCAGGGCCCATGGAAGACTAGAGGGTGATGGGGGAAGGACAGAAATCAGGTGAGCAGGAAGGACAGAAATCAGGGAGATGAGAGAAACAAGGTACCTAAGAGGCAGGGAGGGAAGGGCGATTCGAAAGGTGCTGTGAAAAGGGGTCTGAGAAACACTGAAGAAGAGGGAGAGGAGTCAGCTCTCACCTTGCTTGTGTCTGAAGGCAAAGCCCCCTCTGCCTCCTGACCAGATAGGTGTTCCTAGCAATAGCACAGCACAGCTCAAGTCAGATGAGGAAGGGGGTAATCTAAGCAACTTGAGCCTTAGCCCAGACTAATAAGAACCCAATATCCCAGCTCCCAGCCAAGTACACAATGAGTCACTTCTCCTTCAGGCTGTAGCCCTTGAGAGACAGAGAAACTGGGAGGGGTGGGCAAGAAAGTCAGAGGAAGACAGATGAGAGAGAATGATCCCAGGACCCAGTCCAGAAGAACTTTCTCCGGTTCCCTTGACCACCCCTCTTCTCCCTTCCTGAACTATTTAATTCTGCTTATTAACCACTTCCACATGGACCACCCCACCAGCCCTCCAAACCATATTTCAACAGATGTTGCCAGCAGATGCCCTGCTTCCAGGGGGCCTAACAGATGTTGAAGATGGCTTGGGATGGGAGTAAGTTGGAAGCTTGGCAAAGGACGGACTGCAGGTGTGATAGGAATAGCACTAAATTGTGGATCAGTGGAATTTGGCTCTGGTCCCAGCCCTGCTCTCCACCTTACCAACTATCTCTGGGCATCAGTTTCCTCCCCTGTAACACTTTATGGTTCTCGGATTCAGTGCCTGGGTTGGAGGCACTAGTGAAGTAGGATACCTGGGTCTTAATTCATCCTCAGTTCAGGTTCATCCTGACTGGCTCACCGCTTCCCCCAACTCATTCCTAAGCTGATGCCTAAATGAGGAGAGTGGCTTTCTTCTTTATCATAGAAAGGTCATATTCTAACCTCCAGGAACTTTCCAGGAAGTTCTCCTGCGTATCTATCTTCAATCCATCTTGCTGCAATCAAAAAAACAGCAAATTTTCTTGGCATTTCAAATAAAACAGAAAGAAAGAGAACAGACAGGGCAGATAAGTCTTCAGGGTGCGTCTGGTACAGTTTGATTTATTTTATTTTTTTCAGATTGGAATTTCTAAAGCTACTGCTTGGTAGAGAGACTGCCAGCGTTTAAGGAACTTGGCAACACTATAGGCACATGTGCTCACTCAGCCCAGGCCCCAAGAAGTTTCCAAACAAGGTGGGCATAGAGAAGAGAACTAGGGAGATGGTGCCAAGTTAGATACACAAGAGCTGATAAACAGGAGAGCAGGGAAACCAAGGAATAAAAATGAAAGGAGAAGCTTCTCTGGCCTCCAGGTCCCTCCTGCTGGAGAGTCACTAAGCCCCCTGGAAGCCTACCTTCCTTCTAAACCTACATGGTGCCAACAGCAGCTGGCAGCCTAATCATCCTACTGCAGCCACCATAATTATTTGCAAATCTGACTTCTCATTGCAGCTGCAGAAGCAACTGACCTGAGCCTGGCTTTATCCAACAGCACCACCTGAAGCCCCCCTCTACCCTTCTAGCTCTTCTCCCAGCCCATGCCCCCAGACGTCCCCCTGGATATGCCCTGGCTCTTTTCCCACCGAGCCTGCTTCTCCACCAAAACCCCATTACCACTCCCTCAGTGGACTTCTGCCAGGTCTGGGATGCTGAAGCAGAATCCTAACCTGATGTTTTCTTCCCAGACAGGGATAAGCTCCACAGATGCCGCAGGAGCTGAGGGGAGAGGGATAGCTGCAGGACTGGAGATGGGGGTGCTATTAGGGACAGAGGGGCAAGGGCACTGGCATTAGGGACCTCCCTGCTTTGAATGGATAACATCTCAGTTTTCTCCTTTTCCCTTCTCGGTAGCCTTTCTTCCCCTTCAATTTCCGTCTTAGCCCCACTCAGTGTTCCCAGGATTCTTTCTCACTTCTCTTGAACCATTAAGTCTTCCTCTCTTAGGGGACAATCTCATTACCTAACAACTTCTACTCTCCCAGTTGTCTCACCTTCACCCCACCTGCTGTACTGGTTTTGTCCCTCTTTCTCTGCTGTTGTCCTGAAGAGAATTGGAAAATAGCTACTCAACTTCCATACCTGAGAAAAATCGGCCCCCTGAGATCCAAAGGCAATTACTTGGCTCCCTCTGCAGAGCTAAGAGGATGAGGTCACTGAGAAGGCAAAAGAAAAGTGTTGCAGAATCCAAGCGTTGAGGCAAGACTCGTAAGGTGGCCCCAAAGTGTGCCTATAGCAAACTTACCATGCGCCATCATCACCACAATAACACCTGGGTGAGGGGGGAGCCCCAGTTTCCTAGCCAAGGTGCAAGAGGAGTAGGAGTACTGAGGAAGAGAGAGAGAGGAAGTGGGACCAAAGAGAGAGCAAAATGGAGCCTAGCAGAGAAAGAGGAACCAAAGAAAGATGGGCACAAAGGAGGAAAGGGACAGAGGGAAGGATGTAGGAAGAAATAAAGAAGAGGAAAACCGGGAGCAGAGAAGTTGGAAACAAATCCTCAGCGATTCTTTTAAAGACTCATAAGAAAGGGAAGGTTCCCAGCTTCTCCATCCTGGTCTGATGAAAGTGGCCCAAAAAAGAGGGGAAGATGGGGGACAAACACTCACTTCACTGATTTCAGGAACTCCCTGGGCAGCAGGCAGGTGGAAAGAATCTAGAGCTATCCAGGCTTCTCACCTGCTGAGTCTCTCACCTGATTTCCCATAGTATCCCCAACCTAATTCGCCTCCCTGGAAAAGGTGATAAATGCAATCTCAAATGTGGAATCTCTCAGTCTTTCCATCTAGCCTCCTGGGGCTCCTGAGTGAGCAGAGTGATATTTGGGTTCTAAGGAACTTTAGAGATTCTCTAAAATAGAATTATTTATACTAAATAATTTGTATTCCTGCCTCTTGAAACTTTATTTTTCTCCCCATCCAAACCAATGGTCACCCATTCATTCCCATTCTCCTGCCTGTTCACACAGCAAGTTCTCCTATGCTGAAAGAACTCCAGACTTTATCACTTAAAAGCCACTTTCACATGGATGATATCAAATGAAGAACTGAGATTCAGAGAGACCGTGTGACTTCAAGATCATGCAGAATGGAAATAGGAACTCAAACTCAATACTCCCAATAGTCCCAACGTGCTTCCACTACAACCACCCTGCCTCCCTGATTCCCTCCAGCTACCTATCCTGACCAGAAGTTTATGAGGTTCTTCCTTTGGTCTGAATTTGATTTTCCCTATCCTTGCCCCTCCCTTCACCTTAGTGCAGGAATTTTCCACCCTGTACCATCCAGAGATGCCTCATTCAAGACAATGCTGATGGAAGAAATAAAGAGATGGGGGCCATCTGATAGGAGAACCAGTATAAAACCCAGGGAGGAGAGATTCCCTTTGCTATGGTTGGAAATAAAGAAGGGCTGATGCAGGGAGGAAGGCACTGAAAATCTCCCCACCGAGTCTTGGGAGAAATGATGCTCCTTTTTCTGCAGAGGTTTAGGGAGCCACAGTTTATCCTGCAGTCTTCGCAAGAGTTCCACAGCCATAAGCAGAGGAAGGAAGACAGCAGCACGGTTTTCAAAACTGACAAGAGGCACAGATCACTCATAGGGCATACACAAAATGAGGACAAAAGGTGGGATAAATCAGTGAGACACCCAGTGCAGTCCCTCAGCCTCCTCCTCCTGCCCATTTGATATCCCAAGGATTGTCAAAACCTGTGAGTACGTCACAAACACACGAGATCACACATACGTATTACCCCATTACCTATACACATCCTCACATACACATATACATCATCTCATTCACAGATAGAATAATTTCAGGTATTCAGTGTACCTGAAATCAGCACATCGTCTCAACATATTTATTACCACACATGCCATTTATAAATATAAAAGCCAAGAGACATTGTCATGGAGCTCTGACTCCACAAACTGTCCCTGGCAGGTACATCGACCTTTACCCAGACACATATATATATACATATCAGGCATTCACAATCATTCTGATACATTTCATTCACAATAACGTCATTTCTGTACCCTCTCTGTAACTCCTTCAGTTCCAGGCTTTGTTCTGAGGTACTTAAACCCTGCACCTTTTGAACATCACCTTCTCAAAAAGCAACAGCCACCTGTCTTCCACCCCCAATTCCTACTCCCCGTTCTGCACGCAGAAACACACACATACACCATAGAATCAGAGTCAGAACTGAGCTCTATGACATATACACATATATTCATTAATTCATTTGTTCATTCTTTTATTTATTGAATGCCTATTGTGCTCCAGTACCGCACTAGACTCTGATGAAACAAAGACAGGAAAAAATAATCCCCAACTAGGTCCTTGCTCCAGCTCAGCTGTAGTGACCTTGAACTGCAGCTTAAGACATTGAGCTTAGATTTTGGAAGTCCTGAGTGTGTACCATGTAAAGAAAGAAGAGAAAGAGGTTGTGTCTGTGCTATCCCAAAGGAAGAGAGAAGTTCTGTCTGTAAAATTTCAAGAGAAACCAGTAGGGAGAGGAGAGTGATGCCTGTATTACCCTGGAAGAGCAAGAACTCATAAATATATATGATTTTCCCTGTGTGTGTAACCCACTTGGGTAGGTGTAGCAAAATGAGGAACGGGGTGTCTCCTCTACTCTCCACTCCACTTGATGGAGCTGAACTAAATCATAAGCTCCTTAGGTGCAGGGACTGTGTCCATCACTATATCCCTAGCATCCAGCACATCACCGGGCCCACAGAAGATATCCAATTAATAGTTACCGAGTGAATGAATAAGCTAAGGATGGCAAACCAATCTCTGCTCATAGTTTTCTTGATTCACAGAAGACACAGAAAATCCCTTCTACTCCTACTGACCCTCCCCCACACTCCTCAAGACCTGCTGGTCTTGGAGAGGAGGTGGGGCGTAGGCAAGTCAGATCATTCATTTTAGGGTTAGAGATGTTGAAAATCATCCTAGTCAACCCATCGTCTCCATACCACCTGTCCCAACCTCTCTCATGCCTCAGCTTGAATCTGCTTAGTTAGGAAAATTTTCTTGCTAAGTAGAGGTCAAATCCTGCAGTTAGATACTCTCCGGTTCATATGCTCCAGATTCTGAATTTATCTTTGGCAGTGTGCTAGTGTGGGAAACTGAATTCCTGGATGCCCTTCCCAAGAAGAAACTGCCCTGCACAATTATATTATACAGGCTTTTTAACCAGAGGCAAAAACACCAGGCCTGGCCTCCCTGAAGAGAGTCTTGATGTCCTAGATTAGAAATTAAAAGAGCAGCTGGGGGCGGGGGATATCTGATATGTCGAGTAGGGGAATCAAGGCATATACACAGTTCATCTGCTTTCATTTCTATTCAGTAACTAGTCCTGAGATAATCGTGCCCACCCACTCCCTTATTTCCAGACTGAACAACCCCTTCTCATTCAGGCCCATTTGGAGACAGGTAGAGATTGGGGTTGGGCGAAAAGGTGTTCTATTTCCATTTATAAGAGAGAATGCCTTCTTTGTTCACCTCTTCAGAAACAATGGGACAATGAGAATTGGGAAGTTTGTCTCACACTCAGCAAAAGTTCTAAATCTTTTTTTTCCCCTTCATCTGATGGGCAAAGTCTCCTCAATATTCGAACAGGGCCAAGTCCAGTAAGCCATCAACTTGGGATTTCCCTCGATACCAAGATCTTTCTCTGCTTCAAAAAAGTGAGATTGGAAATCTGTTCCTGGTGATTAATAATGAGGAACTGGTATGTTTCTGGGTAAGTTATCACATATAACTAGCACTCTTAGGGTCCAGATTGCTGAACTGAGTGAGGACCAGGATAATCTAATCAATATGATTAGTGATCCTTGTCCATGATCATCTCCTGTAAGGACATCTCAGCTAATGTACTTTTTAGGGGCAGCTGCCTCTACTGCCTCCTTTTCCCAGGTTTCGATGACTCCTCTGGGGATCCTCTTCTCTCACCATTGAGAACTTCTCACACTAAAGGAAGATATAGTAATTTGCTTCCTAAAAAGCCTTTTGGTTAGAAAGGTGTGGGAAATAGTGAAACCTGCTCTTTTGCAGGGCCTGTGTACCTGGAATGGAGACAAGTGAAATATATGACGAGCCACTAGTGCTGTGGGGAAGCCATCCTGTGACACCTTGAATTTTCCCATTTATGAACCCTAAGGCCCCTTCTTTGCCTTTCAACCACTTCCTTACCTGCCCTTCTTCCCAGCTTAGTTACCATTAATGGAGCATTCTTTCAAGAATCACCCAGTGCTCCTCCCAGCAAAAATCAGTTCAATCTGGTTTTCCATTTCTTCATCCCAGAACTCATTCCAAGGCTGCGCTTCAGAGAACCCGCAAATTGCATTGGCTCAAGGCAGCAAAGGGGGTGAACTGCAAAACACATTTGGACTCCAAGCCTTGTTGCCACTATTGCCTCAGTTCTCCCTCGGGCCTTTCTAAGCAGCTAGTATAAATCAGACCCACTGGCCCAGTAAAAAGGCATCATCTTATCTCCACAGGTGAAGTATTTTAAAAACAACACAATCATAAGCATCCATTCATCCCCTACCCCCATCTCTTCCTCTGCCAGAGCCCAGAAAGCTTCAGTGTTCACTATTGAGGATACTGGGGTAAGGGGCTGTGTTCCCTGTATTTCCTCACTAAACATCTACAGTCTCTTTCCTGGGGCCATGGGGAGTCATATCAGGCAGAGGAGCACCTTCCCTTGTTCTCTGTTTAAGAATCAACAGACTGCAGAGGTTAACCCTGGCAGCTAGCTGACTGAGAGATAAACATGGTGCATGGCTTGTCTTTGACCATCTCCTCTTCTTCTCTGAAGAGCAGAAAGAAAAGTTCCTTCCCTCCCTTGGGACTGGAGTATGAAACACTGGAGTCCTTCCTTTCCCCATTTATTCCTTCCCACATGCCCTTGTCGTGCAATAATAAAATGCCTAAATATGCTCGTAGATCCTTAGGAGATCCTACAGCAACAAAAACGCTTTGACAGTTACCTTGCCTGTCAGTCTTTCTTCACCACCACCCCAGCTTCCAGGTAGGGGCTCCAGATTCCACATTCGGGCTCCAGATCCCTCCTCTAGATCCCAAGTAGGAGTTCTACCTCTTCTCCAGATCCCAGGTGGGTCCCCCATTATTAATATGCAGAGTAAGGTTCCAGGCCCCAACAGAGATGAGCAACTCAGATATGGAGCACCCACCTCTCCCAACCCATGTCAGATGCAGGAGATGGTAACCACCAATCCCAACAGAGGCATATATGACCCACAGGTTGGCACAAGTATCCCCATGCACTACATCTGCATCTGTATGCAATCGCTTTACAAACATCTCTGTGACCCACACTCATGCACACACATGTGATGTGTCACACACATCTGCACAACCCTGCACATGGATACGTGTGAGTCAGCCTGGCACCTCCTGAATGTTGGCCGTCTGCGGCTCTGCCACACCGCACCGCACCGCACATCCTGGGCTGCCTCTCCACACTGCATGTGTCACCCGGGAGGTCCACAGGCACATTGTTAGCTTTGCAACTCCTAAACCTGCTCCAACCAGCCAGCTTGCTCAGCACATGCCTTGCACATGTGGCCTGGCCATTCGTGTCAGAGCGGCTTATTTCCTCGCACCTGTCAACATGTGTGCCAGACAGAAACCACCAGCCCGGCTCCAGCCGTTCCCCTCCACACACACACACACACACACACACACACACACGCACGCACGCACCCCACCCCCCACTTCCAGGATCCCTAAGATCCCTTCCCCCCACTCCCGACCGGGGACTCACAGCGACCGAAGCTTAATCCACATCTTCTTGCTGGGAGCTGACTTCAGCTCCAGGGGCAACGGGCAATCTGACTCCAGCATCTCAGGAGGGCTTCGAGGGGACAGCTCCATGCTCACTCAGCCTCTGTCTATGGAACAGAGGGAGGAAACAGCACCGCGGCTCAACCTCAGACTCTAGCTGTAAGATTCTCACCCCCATCCCAGACCCTTCCCACCTGCGGCTGGCGTGTACCAGCCAGGCCGGTGTCTCTAGATTCGGCCCAAGCTGGCAGAGCTGCAGTTCCTGCGGCTCCTCCTCTCCCGCTGCCCAGCCGAGCTCTGGGCTCCCAGTCCAAGCTCTCCGCGCCGCCGCCGCCGCGCGCTGCCAGAGCCGCCTCCTTTCGTCTCTCCTCCTCCCCCGGCCGGTTCCCCCTCCCTCTGCTCACCCCCCCCCCCGCACCACCCCACCCCCGCACCTTCTCCTCTGCCTGCCCGCTCGTCTCACACTCCTCCCCCTCCCAGAGGAACGATTGGAAGCGAGGGCACACACAGACAGAAGCGCCCAAGGGCGGGCACACGCAGCCAGGCGCCCGGGACGAGTGGCTGCTCATGCCCTGCGCGGGTGGATGTGAGTGCGTGTTTACAGAGTGCAGCGCAGGCGGCGGCGACAGGACTTTGGCGTGGGCGCTGCGTGCGTTCCCTTCGTGTGTGTTTTGAGTTTCTGTGTACGTGCATGTAGTTTCATGTACTCACAAGTGCCTAGAGTCCCATGTGTGAAAGAGGGGTAGGTAAGTAGTCCACATCTCTGCCTCGGGGCCTTGACACTCTGGCGGAGTGAAGCCACCCACCATCAGAACACAACCTAAGACCAGACCCTCACACTTGCACTCCTGTCTTTGAAGGGAAAAGTTCAAGGTTTGCTCTGAGTTGCGATTGTGCCCCACTCCTTTTCTCAGTTCCCTTAGATAGGTTTTCCTGACATATCTCCATTGCTGTGGCCTTCCCCCTAAGGTCTCTAACTTCCCTCTAGGCTGTGGAAGTTTCTCCCAAGTCTAAAGCTCCCCAGAAAGAATCCACCAGAGCAGGCACCACCACGTCTTCTTTGGATTAAATGTTAACTCCACAAGGGCCAGGAAATCATTCCTAATGTCATCTCTACCGGTCTGGCAGCCTCTCCAGGTTATTTCCTCTATTCTCTTCAGTAAAAAAAATCCAATGGCTGAAGGTCCAGCACAAAACAGCCTTGCTGCTTAAAACATTTTTAGAATAAATGACCTGGAATTTGAACTCAAAACCTTGTAACCCCACAAAGCCTCTTCCATCAAAATGAGTCTTGCTTTGGACTCTGGCAGGGACCTTAGCATTCCTTAGAGTTGTCCTTAATGACCACCCACTTTGGCATTGGGGAAAATCCTACATAAACAGAAAGTGGAGATGTAGTCACTAACCAACCCAGGGTCCCAGAATGTGATCCCAACAAAGTCAGGGCCAAGTCTCCCAACTTTTTTCTAGTGCTTTTCCATTCTGAGGTTTTTTTTACTTTTTCAAGAACTCTAGAGATTGGAAGGAGGAGTGATCAGGAAAAAGTTTTTATTTCATTCAAAATTTCGAATGGAGTCTCCCCACTTTCCAGGCACTGGAGGAGAAAAAAAAAAAAGGAGTGAGGTAGCAGGTCGAAGACTCCCGATATAAAAGAATTGCTTCTTAGGCAATTAGGTTAGATCAGGCCTTCAGATCTAGCAGGACAGAGAAGTATCAGCAGAACCAGCTCCCAGAAGTGCTGAGGTAGAGATGGCAGAGTCAGAGATGGAGAAAAAGAGGAAAGATTACTGAGAGTTCCCCTCTTTGTCCATCTAACTTCAGCATACATCCCCCTTTCCTCTCCTTGCCTAGAACAGTCCCGACCAAGACATAGTAGCATCTGAGACTCTCCTTAGTGAGACTCCTACACAATCCAGGTCTCAAAACTTGAAAGCAATTGCCTTCCTTATCAATTGAAAAAGAATGGGCTGGAAACTACAAAAGAATTGCAAATTAGGATTAGATCTAAAGTGAGTCCCAAATTAGTCAGGTATTTTAACTAGAAGACTTGGGAAAGAGGAGATATTACTTCCAGAGGAATCTCTCAACATTTCTTGTCAACACAGTGATATATCCCATCCCTGTTCTCCTAGGCCCCCATCTTCTAACCCATTTTTTAAAAAATTCACTCCTCAAAAAAAGAGACTTTAGACTCCATCTCATCTAACCCTCTTCATTTAACAAATGGGGAAACTAAGTCCAGGAAAATTATGTAGTCCCACAGAAAGCAAGAAAAGAAGCCAGGGCCAAGTCTCTCCATTTTTTTCTAGTTATTTTCCATTCTAAGGCTCTTTTTCTCTTTCTCTAGTCACCAGTCCTGGCGTTTAACCTCAACTTCATTCCTCTTGTTATAATCCAATACAATTTCTGTCTCACCCTCTCTCTAGAGAGTTGAGAACAAGGTATATCTGATCCATTCATAGGCTCAAAAGACCCACTATTCTTCTCTCCCTGTCTTTCCCATCTCCTGTCCCCCACTTTTCCCAGGCTCCTTCTGCTCTACCTCATTCCTCTCCTTTTCAGCTTCCAAACTGCCTCCTGCCCCTTGCAAGCCATGCCTCCTTCACTCCCCTAACCCCACGATCCCTTCCAAAAAGCTCTGAGTTTGATAGAGACCAAAAATGATATTTTGGCAGTGGTGACGGATGGATGTGATCTGCCTCCTACAGGAATGCTATTTAAAGGGGCAGCCTCACAATCCTCTCTTTCCAAAGTGACAAGAGAAAAGCCTGCTCCTCAATCTCTCCAGAGCTGCAAACTCAGCTCAAGTTAACTTCTGACTTCCTCAACCTGCAACATGGCCTGCTGCTCCTGCTTCCTATCCAGGTGGGAGGGAGAATACTTGACAACTCATTGAGGTGTGGGGGCTGAGGGGGAATTCATCTTTATCTCCCTTGATGACAGGTACTTAGGAGGAGCAGGAGGCCCTGTGGGGAGGAGGACTAGAACATTCTTCCCCCCTAACCATGTGAATACATTTCAACCATGTGCCAGCTTCTTCTCAAAGTCAAACTTTGTTTGAGAAGAACTGATAATAAGCATGAGGACCTAAGGTTAAGGAAGTCTTGTCCCTAGCTGGGACCTCCCTCCCTCCTGGGTTGCAAGCTCAAACCGCAGTTGTTCTCTTCCTCCCAGGCAAAGTGCCAAAGAGTTAAGACCCCCTCATCCAGGGCCCGGCACCCCTGCTCTGAGAGACTGCCCTCAACTTCCCACTGGGCTGAATACTGGTAGTGCCTTCACCACCCAAAGGTATGGGAGCTCCTCTGCAAGCACCTCACCCCAGGCCTGGAAGGAGTGATAATTCCATCTCATTGCTGCAAACAAGTTAATGGAGATTTTAATGAAAACACTGCACTAATGAAAATGCTGAGGCTAGAACCTACTCTGCCTGCAAGACAAAGCAATCAAGGTCAGAATTTCTCCCAGATATTTATTCCTCAGTTCCTCTTAGGCCTGAATAAAGCAAACTGGGGATCTGAGAGCAGAAAGCAGTTCATGGTCAATTGTGTCCTAGGCTGCAAGGATTCAGAGATCCTCCTGGCCCAAGAAGCAAACTGCCTAAAATTCTGATGCCTGTAGATATTGACCTTTGGTTTCAGGTGGTAAAGGCCATCATGTCCTTACCTCCTATTATTGCTCATTCTAGGGTCTCTGGATTTTAACAACTAAGTCTTCCCAGATGAAAAGGTAGTCTGGTCAGGGAGAAAAGGTCTAGGACTTCGGTCCCAGCTCTATATGTACTGCTAAACATGTGACCTTCATTAAGTCATTTAACATCTCTGAATCTGTTTACCAGCCTGAAATAAGAAAGCCTTCCATGGCTACCTTGCAGAAATGTTATAAGGATGCAAGAACACTATGACAAAGTGTATGTGGTAGAGAAATATATATGTAATTATATGTTTATTAAAAATATTACAAAATTTTAGTGACAAAGAACAGATTTATGTTACCAGGGTTTGGGAAGGGATAGAAGGTTGCAGGAAGGAAATGGGCGTGTTTATAAAAAAGGCAGCATGAGGGATCCTTGTGGCGAGGGAACTGTTCTCTATCTTGACTGAGGTGGCAGATACACGAAACTACATGTGATAGCTGTTCAGAACTAAATACATACACGCAGAGAAATAAGTGTAGTAAAACTGGGGAAATCTAAATAAAATAGATTGTATCAATGTCAATATCCTAGTTATGATAGTCTACTGTCGTTTTGCAAGATGTTACCTTTGAGAGAAACTGGTAAAGATAACAAGATCGCTCTGCATTTTATTGGATTAACTATCTCAAAATTTTTAATTTAAAAAAAAATGAAAGGTATTATGTCTACTCTCTAGTCCCCTAATGCAACTTGTCTTCTGTCCTCTGGGAGGCTCCTCTTCAGCAGTTTCACATATAGGTGGAAAAGGGGTCTCCATCTCCTCCAGATGGTGATCCCAGCAGAGATATAAGTGTTTAAGAGTAGTTGTTCAGGTATTTCTGAACCTCTGTTCCTCGTCAACTTTGCCCCCAGTAGACCTGACCCTGAATCACCCCTTAGAACATAATTTCCTTTTCATAGCAAAGAAGGACAACTTGCTGATGCATGAAGCAGGATTCTCTGTTACTTCTATCCCAAAGAGCAGACAATTCTTACTAAGAAAAAACTGTGTACTGGTTATGGGCACCAAGTTTAAAAAGTATTGACTAAGCCTACATCTCGAGAAATTAAGATCAAACACACATATACAGAATCCAAGAACAGCTATCAAATAGCTTTAATGAAGGCCAACGGTTTTGCTGAAAACCAACAATTGCTTCCCTATTATGGTGAAAGTGTGGACATGACCCTGATCAATCAAGTAGTTAATTATGTTTGCCCATTCCAACCACTTTAAACCTGTGACATATATGATCTGTTGCTGCAGCCTTCCTGGCAGTGGGTGCACAGAAGTGATGGATGGAGGCCACTGTTTCCTGCCATGGAGTTAACTAAACCTAGTTTAGTGCTATCTTGAATGCCCCAGGCTTTTTGACACTTGAAATTCTAATTAGTGCAGAAAAGGGCTAAGTTGAAATAGCTTGTACTCCCTTAAGTATACCCACACTCAGAGCCCTATAACCTAATGAAGTTTATGAAATTTCAGATCTAGAAGGAAATCCCTGCCTGGAGCAATGGCTGTACCCAGGATGACAAGGGGATTTGGGTTAAATTAGTCCTTCCAGATAGGAGAAAGAGTACCCCCAAATAATCCAGGAGAGAAAACTGCACGACTCTGGTCCAATTAGTTGTCTTATGCCTTAGAATTACCTAGACTGACCCTCTGCTCTGGGTTGTGGTGATGTCAGAGAAAAAGCAGGAGAGGTTAAGGTTAAAGAGATGAGAGAACTTACTTGTTACCCACAAGATGTGGTTTGGGGCAGTGAAAATCTCTCAAGAGCACGTCCTCATTGCCACTGCAGGCAGTAGAGCTAGAAGCAGAGGATGAGACCCATGACTCCTGAAAGAGCCCCCAGAATGGAAAAAAAAGGGGTTCCTTTGCTATAATTTTATAGTAGGAGTAGGCTGAATGCTTGCTGAACACATCTGGAAAAGGAAGAGAGGAGGTAATCGTCCTAATGAATGTGCAGGAGACAATAGCAGCTCCAGTGGGAGGATTAGAAGCTCATTATGGTTTAATATGATGATTGATCATCTCTGTCCGCCAGCATTATCCTAAAATAGTGATGAAGGTCAGAGAAACCCATGCCAGTCAGAGCTCAAGCTCTAGTCACCAGAACATAGAAAACATATTTGTATGTCACTCAATTTTTTCATTGTAAAAATTCACACACATGGCCCCATTCCCCTTTTTCCATAAACTGTCCATCCCCCAAGCCTGTCTCACTTCTCTGTGATTTCTCAGCACTGGACTATTCCTCTATATGCCTGCTCATCAGCTCTGGCTTCAGACCCCCACCCCATCCCCACCCCTTCAGAAAATGGCCACAGCTTCCAGTACAGCATGGGTTTAGACAGGTCCAAAGGCTCCTTTAGTGGGTACTGGCTGACACTCGGTTCAGGTGGAAGGACCGGGATACCTCCCGATAGGCATTTCGAAGCAGGACATAAGGGAAACAGGACTCCAGCATGTCTAGGGTCAGGAAGGAAGACTCCTCTACCACCTGGAAGAGAAAGGGCCAAGAGATGAGAACCTTAGGGAGGACATACCTCTGTGACACCCTGTTCCTCTTTATTCTGTCCCCTTGGCCCTCTGAAGCCCTCAGAGTTACAAGTGAACAGGGTTTCAAATCACACTCCCCCTTCCTCCCCACTTGATTTAGCTCTAGGAAAGCAATGTGGCCTCTCAGGCTCCATTATAACGGCCCCCTTCCCCCACCTCAGGGTTATGAGAGGCTCAGAAGCTAAAGGCAGGAAAGAATCACTTCCCTTGTAGCAGAAAAAAATCCCATTCTCTCCTGTTTTGGATGCTAAATCATATGTGGGTAGGCGGCACAGATGCAGGTAAGGATGAATAAAAGTGCTAATGACAAAGCTTGGCAGAGAAACAAACAATCACCACTTCAGGGCCAGAAAGAGGGGCCTGGAATCCACATGGGTCCTCTTGTGCTGAGCCTCAGTGTCCTCCCTCCCTCAGTACAGTGCTTATGGAACAGTAAAGATACTGCATAAAGGAGCAGGCATGATTAATTAGTTTAATTAGAAGCCTGTGTGTCGTGGTAATCCCAGTAGCCCCCCACAGCCAAGCAGAAAGATAGATCAAGATGCCTGGATCAGACTGAGGCGGAGTGTGTTAGTCAAGAGCAACATGACATAATATTGGGCTGGAGGGTCCCCATCCCTGAGGAAGCAACAGGGTGTATTTCCTTTGGTACTCTTCTCATCAAGAGGTTTAGGACCAAAACACACACTCTGGAGAGAAGTGTCCATATCTTCTGACAATTCATACAGATTGGCCCTCTCCAATTTGGCTGGTGTTACAAGTCCTGAAAATTCACTCAGAAAAGAAAACTTACTCTATCTACTCTAACATGTTTCTCTCTCTGAAGTCCTTTCAGGTTTTAACATTTGTAAGATTCTGCTATTCTCAAACATGTACACAATACACGCAGCCTCAGAAGAGCAGATGCTGCAGGCCGAAGGCAAGGAAATCTGCCAGTAAAACCGTAGCTCTGATCTTAGGTTGGATAACAGAAATAATTTTTTGCTAGGCGAGACTTTCAAACCTTAAGCCAGGAGAGAGATAAGATCTCTTTTCCAGGATACATACGACCCTCAAGTATAGGAAAATGAGTGACAGCTTCAAGAAGAATCTACTGGCCCAAGACTTCCTATTCTCTGTTCCATTAAGCACAGAAAACAACAGGGATCCTAACTGGAGAAGATTCATAGTAGTGGAAGCAGCCCTAGAATGAAGGCCTAGAAACCTAGGTTCTAATCTCAAATCTGCCCATATATTTTAGGAGAGACCTTTAATATCATCTTTCCCTCCCTGTCCTCGGTTTCCTCACCTATGAATTATAAGGACTGGACAAATTGCCAGGTTCTGGCCTCATTCTGACATCTAAGATTCCACGATCCTATGAGTCATCTCCTTCCCCTGTGAAACCCACACCAGGAACAGGCTAGCAACACTGGGGGTGGGCACTGCCCAGGCTTAATAGCCAAGAGAGAAAGACCCCAGGAAGTTAAGTGCTTGGCCAGGATTTGGGGCTACATGAGTAGCCTCTTAACTCAGAATACAGCTCTTTCCCCTTCAGTCATTTCTAATTTCTCTGTGGAAACATTTGCATTTAAATTGCTTTGCAGCAGCTAGTCCCTCTGTCTCTCTCTGCAACAAAAAGCGTCTGATCCTAGCTCTGTTCCAGCCACTCTGCAGGCCTCACTGTGATGCCACAAGGAGCAGACACCTTCTCACATTTTGTTGTGGGGCAGAGAAGCAAAGCAGAAGGAGGTGGCAGGGCTGTGTGGTAATACAGAATCACCTCCAACCTTACAGAAGAGAAAGCTGCCTACGGAAGTGAAGAGGCATGTCTAACCACCCAGAAAACAAAATGAACAGCAGAGAGAGGGAACTAACATTTGTTGAGCATCTATTATGTACTTTCATGTATACAATCTCATGAATCCTAACCACTGTTATCATAAGATTATTGCCCACTTTTATGAATAAAGCATTGGCTTTTCACAAAGGTAATTGACTTGCCCAAGGTCATGCTGCTCCAATGACTGTGCTCTCTGTCCAGCACACGACAGGCATTTGCCATTTGCCTCCTCTGCCCTCTCACCCCTCACCACACCCACACCCCTATACACTTTTCCATTCTCTCCTCTTCTCTGTCATAATCCTAAATCAGCCCAACCTAGGCCTTTTTCTAGAAGGAGAAACTAAGACACAGATACTACTCAGTGCCCATGTATTTAAAGGAGACCCAGGAGGAAGTCCCAGGCATGCCTGCCCCTACTATTTGTGATCCTGGGCCAAGAGTCGAAATGGAGGCGCACATACCATATGACTAAATAACTCAAATAAATTCTTATGTTCTATCTTTCGACCTTCACAATATACCTTTATAATGTTATGGAAAGCCAGGTTTGAATTAAGAATTCTTAGACTCCTCAGAGCTCTCCACCAGAATAGGGGAGTGGGAACCAGCCCCTGTTTTGAAGGGTTTTGTATACACACGTAGACTTCCTAGCTCCACAGCCAAGCTCTAACCATACATTCCTTGGGAACTAGAGGCATATCCACCAGCAGCAGTCTGCCTCGGTAGAATGGACTTAGGAAAGAAGTTCCGCACAAGCCCTACAAGTGGGCTGGAGGTGCTTGGCAGAGAATTCTAAGGTCCCAGAAATATTTAGTTGGGCTTCGAGGTGGGGCACAGGCTGTATGTAGGTGGGCATCTCCTCGCCAACAGGCCAGAGGAGGGCCTCTTTAACACAGGGCCCAGGGCAGGAGCTCTTTGGTCCATGTCTAAGTACAGTACTAACCAGGAGAATCAGACTTTTAGAGCAAAAGAATAAGTGTGTCAAGGAGGAAAACAGGGTCATGAGGAAAAGATTTTTTTTAATTAACCAAGTCACAGTTCCCAGAACTTTCTGCCCAAGTAGGAAAAAGCCCACAACTTAGAAAGAACAGAGAAGAGATAGCAGGAGCTTCCTGATGCATGGCCCCCCTGGGTCCCTGCCTTATAGCTTTTCATCTAAAATCCTTTCCTCCTCTGAGCCTTCCCTCCTCCCTCAGTTCAGCTCTGTGCTATTCAGGACCCTATTTATAGTACTCTTACGAACAAGAAATACAGTAGTAGGAAGTAGTCAGGTAAAACCAAACATGTACTGGACAGGTAGTAATGGAAAAGGGACACAGCTGCCCTAACAGGTCAGACTCAAGAACATCGCAGGAAAAGGGGCCAGGAAGGCCTTGTCCTACAGAGAAGTCTTTGAACACTCTACCTTGAGATTACAGGGTAAGTCTAGAATGTTAACCAGAAAGTGAGGACTAGACCCAGGAGGTCAGGAGGAATTAAGTTATTAGTTAATGCTTTTGGGCGATGACAATGGCAGGGACCCAAAGACCCTAAAGAAGAGTCTCCCTCTAGCCCTCCCTCTCTAATTCCCCAGACCAACTTAAAAGAGATACATACCAAGCGCATGAGCAGAGAAATAGATTCCCGATTTCTGGTTTTAATCTTGTCAGTCTCCTGGCCCAGCTGTAATAGGCTAACAGAGGCCACCTGTAAAGGAAGAATTTGTAAGGAAAGCAGATTTTTATGGAGATCAGAGTTGGGCAGCCTTAGGCTACATGCAGTTAAGGAAAAGTCAAAGAGGAAAGTTAAGAAGTACTGGGATGTTCCTGAAGGATCAGGGTGGAAAAGTGGCAAATTCCCTAGGTTTCCCAGACGCACATTGCCTATAAACCAGCCAGTACAGATAACAGGAGGTTGCCAGGGGTGCTGGGGGAGAGGTTGCAGGGGCAAGGAAAGAACCTAAAACAAAGGCAGGCAATATTGTATGCCAGAAGATTAATATCTTTTCCTAGGCAGCCTCCAGACACCACTATCATCAGGCTGTTTACTGCTGACTCTCCACCCGCCTAGAGACAGAGCTAGGCCTCTGATTCAGACACAATGCTCTTGGTATTCTCCTCCTGTTCACTCCTGAATAGCTGTCCTCTCCATTTGCCTCCAGGTCCCCAACAAATCAAAGAGGGAGGAAGAAATGTAATTAATTGCATCCCAGGCCCATTTAGCAAACAAAGAAGGTAAAAAAGGAAAAGGAGGGGAGAAAATTCCCTCCTCACCCCATCTTAGAGATCTGGTATGAGTCCTCCTTATATCTAAGATGCACAGAGCGTATTCTGTCTGACTGGCTGTCCGAGTTTAATAGAAACCCACTCACTAAGCTTCTAAGTCCCTGATATGTACTTCTCAAGACAATGGTATGATTCCCAAGAGAATATAATCTACTGTGTTTCTTCCTGAAAGGAGACAAGTGAGGCTCTATTTCTTAAATCAGGATCATACTTTGCAAAGGAATAAGCTCTCTATTGCTGAGAATGCTCAAGCAGGCAGCAGGTAATGGACCATGTCTCAGAAGTATATGAAGGGGATTCCTCTGCAGAGGATTTAGAATAGAAAATTCCGGGCCTCTTTTGACAATAGAAAGATTACTTATTTTGTGTTTTTGCAGAGGCTAAAATCAATGTTGATAGTTACATGCAGTCAAACTTGGGCTGAAATTTTTTAAAAGTGCTTTTTATTTTTCAAACAAATTGGACATAACCTACAGTAAAATCAGCCACCTGGTTATGAGCACCAGTCCCTAGAAATCTAGACCAGAGAGTCTCAGAATTAGAAACCAGGATGAGCAACATCAACATCACAGGGACATTTAATGGAGATGCAAATTTTACAGCCTCCCTCTAATCTACTGATTCAAAAATTCTCTAAGTGATTCTGATTTATGCTAAAGTTTGAGAATTTGAAAAAAAGTTTGACTTTTTGTCAATATTAGAGTTGGAAAGAGCCTGATAGATTATAAAACTCAGTGTGTCTCCAACTTTATTGTGCATCAGATCCCATGGAGACCTTATTAAAAACAGGCCTGGACTCACCCTAGGATATTCTAATTTAGTAGATCTGGTATAAGGATCAACAATCTGTGTTTGAACAAGCTCCTCTGGACATTCTAATGACACCAGGGTAGTGAATCATGGATTCAGTTTAATCACTCTATTTAATAAATAGAAAGACTGAGCCCCCAAAAGTTTGGTTTTTCATATGTCACACAACTTCTTAGTGGCAGATCCAGAACTAGAACTCTGATTTTCTGACTCTTAGTCCAATACTCTTTCCAAGTATTTTGGGCAGAGGCTGAAATACCAGATGTTAGGGAATTTAGAAGAAATTTCTGCTTCTCGCTACTTAATGAATTAGGTGAAAGGTTAGACTCCAAGGACTGCTCAACAATAACTGTGTATGGATTTAAGTCAAACCAATTCTCACCAAACTTTGTGACCTTCTTCCTTATCACCTAGACCTACTCACCACCAGAAATTCCTTGAGGTGGGTTTCAATGTTCTTATTGTAGAGTGTAAAGAGAGCAGCAGACACCTGGATGATGGCTTTGGTCAAGCAGTGAATATTGTTGTTGTAACCTAGTTTATTATTGATAGAAGGGAGAGAAACAAAATTAAGTGAGTCACTCTAGGCTGACCCCAGCTGGTAAGTTATTTTTTCAGGCTGGGCCACCCCTATTTGATATCCAAAGGACTTAGAGGCATTTGGGAATGAGGAGAAGGATATTCCTATAAAATTTCACTGGAATTGAATTGTATGGGTAGTTCATTCTCAAGTGTCTCAAGCGAAACTCAACTTTACACCTAAGTCAGAAGTCTGTATTTTCCAGATAAAGAAATATCTTTGTCTCATCTCCCTATACCAGGACATTAAACTAAATAGCACTTGTTCCTCAAACCTATTCCTTACTTACCATCCTTCTCAATGCAATAGAAGGAAGAAGGGTCTGTGGCAAGGAGTGGGAGGGAAACTGCAAGAAAGATCAAAAGCAGGCAGGCCACCTTATATTCCTCCTCAGGGGATGAAGTATCTGGTAAGAAGAAAAAAGGAAAAGAGGAAAAGTAAGGTCAACAAACAGGAGTTATCTTCTATAGGGGTCTTACTTTACAGAATTACTGTGAGGATCACATGAGAAAGTATCTATATAAACACTTTATAAAGCACCACAGGCAAGTCATTATTGCTGACAGGGACAGGACTAGCTTCTACTTATAGTGAGGGGCCTGAGTCCTGGAGGCCTCCTCTTGTGACTGAGCAAAGCTCTTAATGAAGGGCTGTGCTGACAAGCAGTCTGAGGATACTCTGACACCTGTGATGGGGTGGAGAGGCAGGAAAGAGAGAAGGGAGTCTCACCAAAACCAAGATAGAAGAGGGAGGGCCCGTCTGGCAATTTTGAAAGAGCTTAATACCAGCCCCTTGGTTCTATCCTATTCTGTGTGTGTATAAGTATGAATGTGCTAATCAGAGGAAATGTGTAATGGAAAATATGATAGACAAGTTTGAGACCTGGGGAAGAAATGAATAGTGTCAAGGTGATTATATGGGAGGATAGAGCACAAGATCACTCTGGGGGAACTCAAACACTGCACCACACAACTCAGCATGAAATCATATACTACTAGTGTATTGTTCTCTCATTGTTTCATTTGCATCAATCTTATTTCCCCAACCAGATTGTAAATTCTTTTGAGCTCTTGCTGAGCATCAAACAGATTCTCACTTAATACTTTTTAGTTGATTGACAGGTTAACTGGTTGGAATCTTATTAGAAATCTAAATTGCCTGTGTAAGTATTTTGTGGGGGTTAGGGACCACACTTTAAGTCTTTCCTTAGCACCTAGCTTATGTTCCTTGAATTCATAATCCCAAACAAAAGGCTTTTTTGACATTGATATTTTCCCACCTAAAAATATGGCCCAAGCCATCCCTTGCCCACTTTCTCCAATTTTACCAGCTTTCAGATTAGCAATGGCAGCCACCAAGGTCGGGTCAATGTCACAGCCCACTCCTGCAGCAGATGCCAGCTCAAAGACACTCAGGGTCACCTGGTAAAGAAGAAAATATCCTGGAGACAATTCCCCAAAGAGAAGTACGTGACAGAAGCTACGGGTAATCAGGATTCCTAGATCACAAATTTTAAACTTTGGTATACTATCACCTTGTCTAGGTATTTCTTTCATAGCTCTCGCTAACAATCAGGGGAAAAAAACCCAAATGCTTTAGCTTGGCATTCACATATTCCAGAATGCAAATTTACTTTCTCAACCTTATTTGCCAAAACACTCCTAAAGTCAAGGCAGCCAGGGTAATTATTCACTCTCCAAACTATAACTTACTTCCATACTTCCATACTTGGTCATGTGCTTCCCTCTTTCAAAGTGTCCTTTCTTTTCCTCTACTTATAGTTAGGTGACACCCATCCCTTAAGACTTAATGCAAATCTCGCAAATCTCGTATGCTCTGTGAAGCCCTCCCTGATTACTTCAACCCAAACCCATAACTCCCTCCTTAAATTGGTACCACTGACTTAGCACTGATCACACACAGCATCTAGTAACTTCAGTTATCTTTTCAGATAGGAGGTGAGACATATGGCTTACCTCACCAACTAGATTATAATTTTTTTTAGACCCCGTGGCCTGAAGAAGATAGAAAAAGGTTTTGTTCGGAGTGAGAAGTTCTGGATTCAAATCCTAGCACCACCACTTACTAAATGTGTGACCTTAGCTAAAATTACTTAAAGTACTTGAGCCTTAGTTTTCTCACCTACAAAACCGGGATAACAGTATTTACCTCACGGAGTCGTTGTGAAGATTGAATTAAACTACACATGTAAAACAGCTACCCTAGGGACTAACAGAGTCACTAAAAGACTAATAAACATTACTCCTTTTCCTCCTTTTCCTTTATCTCAAAACTAGGAACTTTGCATTTCTTTTTATCTTCTCTAGTTTTTAACACAATGCTAAGCACATAGGAGCACTCAATTAATATTTATTGATTGATATCTGAATTCCTCATTGTACTTAGAATCAGGTTCCTAAGATATAGCCCCAAACTCCATCCACACACACACACCAAGTCCTTAGACCCCTTTTGAGATTAGAGAAGAAAAAAAAAAAGACTTTAAAATATTCTGACAGAATAAGGATAACTGTTTCAGCAGTAAACAACTAAGTAGAGTATTGCATGCAAAGAACCCCACAAACAATAACAATATATACACACTTCGCATGTGGTACTCCACACAGAAGGCAAACCTTAGCCACATTCTGCTCTGCCCTTTATTTAAATTTTCTACTAACTAGATGGCCCTGCCTGTGGCAACCATGGCCTGGAAGGTCAGTGACCTGGCCCATGATCTGTGGTTTTCTGGAGGAAGAAAAGGATGGTTGAAGGGGTCTTTTATTCTCTTATCCTAATCTTCTCACCCCTCTGAGGTAGTAACAGAATCTCCAATGGACAGGCCATCCGCCTCTCCTCCACCTTACCTGCTTATTTTAACAGTCAGGCAGAGCCTAAAACTTGAGGCTACCAGGGAGATATCAGCTAGACAAGCGCCTGACAGGCTATAGCATTCAGCCCCAACATCAGCAGCTCATTGTAAAAAGATGACTGGTTGAAAGGGGCAGCCATCTCAATGGAACATCGCCCCCTCATGGCTCCCATGACCACCTGACTCTCAGCTGATTTTACACAGACAGAAGAGGATATTTCACAACTCTTGATCTCAAGGTAAGAACATTTTTCTTAACATCTAACTTTAATTTTTCCTGCTAGCCAGTTGCCTCTTATTACAGATCTCCCTTTTTTAAAGGAATCAATAAGAGGAGTAGCCTGCCCTGTGCATTTGAAGACCCTTGTTGCCAGCCTTCAGATGTATTTCCGGCATAACATACTTGTTTGTTCCAGGTGATTCAAAAGACAAGATATTGAAAAGTAGGGGAGGGAAGGAATGGATGTTTAACTTGGGGTGCCTACAAAAGCCCCTCTTTCTCCATCTCTGTAGTAAATGGGGCCTGTGGCAGGTGAAACAGAGAGAAGAACCAGAAAGTTTCAGAACTGGGAGGAAGAAAAGGCCAGAGAAAGAAAGGAAACTCTGAGGGCAGGCGGGGTAGGTGAGAATGAAAGGAACAATCTTTTTACAAAAAGTATCTAAGCAACTTACTAAAGAGGGGACTTGGGTGCACATCTAGGTAACCTTAGAAAACTTACAAATACAGTCCTAAAGCTTACCCCTCTCTCTCCAATTATGTTTCCCAGCCAAACAGGGTCTCCCAGGTTCCCACTTCTCTTCATTCTTGCATGTTGCCCCAGCTCTGCCTTCTCTCCCCAAGAATATTTGTATAACCAATGCCTCTGTCCCTCATCACAAACTCTCCCCCAGTGTTTCCTTGGCTCTTCTCCCTACAGTATTCTTCAGAGCCCTTTCTCCCTTACAAGATCCTAGCTACCTACATCCTTTTCTAACAAATCTCCTAATTGGATTCCACTTTGCACTCCCCCATACCTTGATGTCTGTGTCTGGAGTGACAAACTCCTTCAGGCATTCAATGGGACCCATAAGAAATGGGCAGTGGGAGGAGAAAACCTGGAGGAAAGAGAAGATAAATGAATCCACAGAACAGTGGCCAGTGCCTTCAAAGATAGGTGAAAACAAAGCAGAAAAGGGGGGCCTCGGCTTAAACAAGAACGTAGCCAGCTTCCCACCCCTTTCCTCATGCCTCCAGGTTTCCTTGGCTGATTTATCCCCAGAGATCTTTCAGGACTTCTATCAAATTAAGCTCCTTTCTCCTTGATGCTCACCAACTCTTTCTACGACTTCTCATAATTTCCCTACCCATGGAAGTATCTTTGATTCTGTAACAGCCCCTCCCCCAACTGACCTCCCGAAGTCCCTCTTGAGCCATGGCCCTAAAACTGAGGATAACTCCAATGATGGTCATGCGCTTCAGCACATTATCAGCCCCTAAGGAGAAAGACAAGTGTTAGAGAAGAGAACATATGAGGATAGTGATGGCTTTGCTGCTTCAGACCCAGCCTGGCCCCCAGATCCCTCAAAATCCCTGTCATCCACAGTGCTTTTCCCACAGTTCCTTCTCCGTTTAGGGGAGGTGCTCACCCATCAACTGGGGCAGCAGAGTAGCCATCAAGTCCGCCTTGCCAAAATTTGATCGGATCTGAACAAGTACGTCCATGTTTTCTACCACCAGCTTCTGCAGCCGGGACACAGAGACATTAAGAAGGAAGAAACGAGACCCATGGTACATCTGTCCCCAGTCTGCACTCCTAACCTTCTTCCCTGAAGCTAAACTTTTTGCCCGGGGCTTGCTTCCACTGTACCTTCAGTTCCACAATCTGAGAGGTCACATGCCACATTAGGTTTTCACTCAGGAACTTCATGCCATACGGCCCCAAGAGTTCGGCCAAGGCCCGCATCTCTGGAATAGAGTTACAGATGTCCCAGGTGGGACTCAAAGGGCACTGGAGCATTTGCATAAGAGCTAGGGGATTAATTTGAACATTTAAAATGTTTTTCAGCAAGGAAAGGAAGTAGGAAGTTGGAGAACAAAAGTGAACTGATATCTTGCATTCAGGTGATAGGTATGGCCTACCTGTAGGACAATTTACTCTCTCCCCTCACTGGTACTCACACCAAGACTTTCCACAAATGATAACTATTTATTTTACATTTTTATAAGAATCTCTACTTTCTCAAGTCCTTTTATGTGGTATCTGGGTTTTATTCTTACTGGATCAGCTATAGTAGCTTTATTAGGTGTAAGACCCTCTCTAGCCTCAGTTTACTGCTCTGTAAAATGAAGAAATTAATATCTGTCCTGAATATCTCAGAGAGTTGATATGAGAATGAATAAGATACATTATAAAAAACTTAGAACACTATAAATATATGTATGAATGAAGGATTTTTATGATAATAGTTATTAACAGCCCTCTGAGGTATGTGGTATAACAGACAAAGAGATGTTAAGTACTCATCCAAGGTCACTCAACCAAGTCAAAAGCTGATACCAGAAACCTAGCACAATGCCTTATTGCCCCTTCCTGTGTCCCAGCAGATGCCATAACTAGTTTCTTATCCAAGGTCTGGCTTTTTCTATGTTCCTCCCTCCACTTCCCTTATTTAATGCTTCCCAGTACAAGTTTTCTCCTCCATACGCTACTTTTTTCTTTTTTCAAAATCAACACATATCCCCAGAGTCCCAATTGCTTTTTCCTCTAAATCCTCTTTCCTCCAGTTTGCCCCAGTGCCTTATCCCTCCCTACCCAGACTGCTTCCAGCTCTTTGCAAATCAAATAAAACTGCCTGGGGAAATCCCATGTTAGAAACACTAATGACAGATTCAGACAGGCAGGAGCTCTAGCTCTGATCTTTGGTTATCGGCCCTCTCAGCAGAGAAAACCATAAAAGACCAGAAGCAACAAGAGACCAGTAAAGAAAGGTGGGTTTAACATAGCTAATACGAGATCAGAGGGAAAAGAAAATCAAGGCTCCATGTCTGAGTTTTTGAGGGTAGTACCAGTTGACCTCCACCTCCACCAATGACAGAGGATGTAGAACAGGTCACAGCAATAGACACAGAGCTTTGTCCAGAGTAATACATTTTTACAGTCACCTATTTACAGTAGGAAGATTGAGCTAAGAACTAGAAAAGGATTTCCTAGATAGTCAACTTAGATAATTCTAAAGTGGCTGATAAAGGGGAAAAGGGGCCGAATTGCATTTTCTGGAGCCAACAGAGAAGAGGATTGGATCTGCCAAACCTCCTTACTCTAGTCTTCTCTACTCCAGGCTAGTAACCCTAGGGCATCCTCCTCTTTTCATCTATCTATTTTTGTAGTAGCATTGCCCCATCACCATGGTAACCCAGGGAAATTGGGGTGGGGGTGGTAGAAGGGGGAATCAGCATTACCTCCTGCTGCTTGTCAGTTGTCAGCCAGCAAGACCTAAAGCTGATTTTAGATGCTGCCTACAGTCTGTGGGTGGAGTTGATGAGAAGGGGACACATCTAAAACCTCTAGCAGATGAAGAGTAGGGTCATCTTACTGATAGAGTCAGAGAATAAGGGGAGGAAAAAGGCAGAGCTAGAAAACAGAACTGTGTACTCTGATTTTCATAACACCCCCAAGGAAGGGGAAGAATGGAAAGGGCAGGGTCACTGAAGCATCTCCTTCCTGTCCTAGATACCATGAAGGATCCATGATTTATATGGAAGGGAAAGGAAAGAGAAAGCAGTTAGGAGAGTCCATCAACCAGTCAGTCAGTAAAACAAATCTACGAAAAAGGGTTTTGGCTCAAAGTCCTCTTTAAAAAGAGAATGATTTCCCAACTCATCCACTACACAGTACTTACCTGGTCCTCTTGAGACACAAAAGCACTTCTATACACTGGGAAGCAGCAGTACATTAAAGTACCCAGCTTCTGGAATTTGACTGCCCTGAGTTAAAATCCCAGTTCTATCATTTATGAATGTGTGACCTTAGACAAGCTCCTTGTCTCAGTGTTCTTATCTGTAAAATGAGGATAATAAGAGTATCTACCTCAAGGCTCTTGTGAAGATTAAATAAGTTAATACATGAGGACATTGAGAACTTAGCCCACCATAAAGGCCATCTATTATCTCATTATCATTAAATATCAGTAATCTAAGCACTGGCTAAGGCTCTAAAATTTATCCCTAAGAAAAAGATGCCACAACATTAGACCACTGTTTAATAGTTTCAAGAATGGGAATGTCCTCTTTACATTTATCCTTTACCTTTCATTATATGTCCCACTCTTATTCTTTGTGGAAATGGAAAATAATCATTTCCTGTCCTTCAAAGAATGAATCCTTTCAGTGACTTGAGTGCCCCTACCTAACTCCTAACTCTCCTTTTTTTCCCTCTCCACCTTTAACCCCCAGGCCATTCCTCAATTCTGGGTCTCACTCAAAATCTCTTTTTGTTACCCCTAAGGTGGAATCTAGCAGAGATGCCGAGGAGAGTATAGAATGAACTACTGAGAAGCTGGGAGAATTTAAATGGAATCCATAGGCTGAGATGCTGTATTGAGGGGGAAAGGCTCAGCTCCTTGACAAGGAGACCAGACCCTGGGCTCACCAGAGATGTCAGAAAACTCCTCTGCGCTGAAGTTTTGTTCCCCTTCTCTGGGAAGGCTGATGAAGGCCTGCATGGCTGGGGAGAGGATGATGGTCCCACCGCTCGCCTGCCTAAGCAGACTTTCTAAGTACCTACAGAGTTGGCCAAAAAAGCACAAAAGATTAATGTTCAGTCTCTTCTCCCTACCACTACCACTGGGCTCTGGAACAGAGGCTTCCACCAAAGGCTGGGGTGGGGAGAAGACACTAAAGAAGCCAGTACAACACTCTAACACCCCAAACCATTGGCTCAAAAACAACTAGCAGTAACGTAATTCCACTTCGATTCTAATCTGCAGGGTATTTCGCTGGGCTATTAAATGTAATGGCCTGCACTCCCTTCCTTCGGCCCTTGCTTTCCTCCTACTACTAGACTCCCCTCACCCTTGTCCTTTCTCTGTTTTATTAGACAAGCCCAAGATGACAAGAAAAAAGTTCCTACTAATTGGGCTCCTGTGAAATATATGTAGCCTCAACCTCTCCAATGAGAATGTTAGACTGAGGACCTAGGATCCTGGAAGTGAATCTCAAGTCAAATCTCCTGGATAGAGAGAAGCCCCATGAACACTGGTCATCCAGTCTCTAAATATTTTCTCTGGACCTCTGGGCAAGTTCAGAAGGCCTCCAGCCAGTGTCAGCAGAGGAAGGCTTGGCCAACTCATTCCACTCACCTGGGCACTAGCTCTGGGCTTAGGTTTTACAGAAGTCACAAGCTAACCACGGTGGGCCAAACCCAGCCATCAAAAGTGATTTTTCAAATTTGAATTAGTTGTTAAATTTCTGAAACTGAGATTTTACATTAAAAATAAAGATTTAGTGGGTCAGCGATCAAGTGGAGCTAAGTGGCAGCTGCCTCTTCCAAAGAGGCATGCCCTCCCCAATTACCTGAAGTTCCCACCTAGCCCACAACACCCATTACTTTACCTCCCAGGTCTCTCTTGGCATCTGCATTTGCAAACCTTGTCTGTCTTTCCCCGTACTCATGGGATTCTTTGCAGCCTGTCTCCTGCTGAGCTTATATTGGATTAAGAGCGCCACCCAGTGGCTTGAAGAGGTAGAAATCTGGCTCCTTTCCACCCTTAAATCTCTAAGGAAATATTGCTAATTGCTACCTTCTCTGGTTTGGGGGAGGCTCCTTCCCTATTAAGAACAATCTACTAGAGACATGATCTTGTCTGCGGATGAAGAGATAATGATCCAGAGAGAAGGTATTAGAATGGTTTTCAAAGGAAGAAGCTAGGCACAAAGAGAAACAAGGAAACTTCGGAAAGAGAGAGATCATTTGAAATTAAAACAGTTAGAATCCAGAAAAGGAAGATTAAAAAGTGGAGATTAAGAGAAAAAAGGTCAGATTGCTACAGAGTAGGTCAGCGGATGTTACATGGAAGATTAGAAAGAAACCTCATGGAGGACAGAAGGAGATCTGGTTTGCCCCAGCTTATTGCTCCAATCCTCAAGCTGAAAAGAGCCTCAGAGCCTCCCTTTGGAGGTCTGTGACCCTGGGAATTAAAACGCCTAAACCGAAGTCCTGCTGTGTAAAGAAAAAAGTGCTAACAATGAGGTAAGGCAGAGTGAGGATAAGCAACACTGACCAATTTGTGTAAAGAGTGGTGATAGTCTGCTCCCCACACGAGTCCAGCGGCTGTGTCTGCTGCAGGAGGGCATTGCGGATGACTCGGGAAACATCTGCACCCAAAAACTGGGCCAGTGACTGAATGAAACTGATGTACGCTTTGACTCCTGCCAATAGCTCAGAAGGCCTTGCAATTTCCTGGGTCATGGCGTTGTAGCCAGCCAGCCACACAATGGCTCTAAGTGACAAAAATAATTACAACGATAAATGATAAATATAGTAAGCGTTATTGCATTTATCTGTGTTCCAGATGCTGCGCTATGAATTTACTACATGTGTTATCTCATTTCAACCTCATAGCAACCCAATAAGGTAGGTACAATTATTATCCCCATTTTATGGATGAAGAAACTGAGACAGAGCTAGTAAGATATTTGCTATCCGTGAAGACCACACAGCTGGCAAATGGCAGAGCTGGGACTTGAGTCCAGCAGCATTTGATTCCTAACCACTATGCTCTTCCGTCTCCTCTAGAGAAATTAGTTTAAGTGTTAAAAGACCTGGGCTCCCAAATACCTCTAACTCTACCTGAGGGGTCACACCATCTGCATTCTCAGGGCCAACATCTGTCTTTTCTCCTTGGAAAAAAATTAGTTCCAACCACTGTCAGAAAACCACACCTAGAAATCTTGGAAGTGCAATTCAGTCCCTAGTAGCCATAAGATGCCAGAGCTGATGGAGATCACAGCTGGCTGGCATGCAGCTATGGCCAACCCTAGGGAAGGTGGGATAACCGTTCACACTATACAGGTCTTCAAATAATGTTGTCTTATTATAACATTGATGAACTGCCACAGAAACTTAACTCTTGTTTATATGGTAAAATTGGTTTTGTTATATTTTGTTTCACTTAAAGTCACAGAACCTATCAACAATGTTAAGTGAGGACTTACTGTATTATTTTAGGGGCACACAGGATCACCTCCCCCAACTGGACCCCCATCTTCTTCCAAAATACCTTCCCCAGGAACCTGAGAATTCAGTTAGTCCTTTGACCTAAGGCATTTTTCCTCATTAAAAGGTAAACAGTAGGAAAAGAGGAACATCCCACTTTGTCAAAGCTTTTGTCAGTCATTTGCACCTTAATATGCATGAGAGTCTTCCTGTTTGGGGAGTTCTTTGTTTTTGGCAAAATGCTTAGGGACAGGGGAGAGGAAGAGAACTAAAGGGCCTGGTCCCCAGAGGAAAAGAAAAAGTGAGGCGGTACCACTTGGGGGAAAATAATATGAAAAGGACAGACTGGGGGCAGGCCTAATCTATTTTAGAATTTTCACTGAGGCCAAACCACTAGGCCAACCCTAGGGCTTTAGGAACAATGATGTCAGTGAAGAAAATATTAGGAATATGCAGGGAAAACTAGAATATCACACCCATGCTACTCTAGGGCCTAAAAACCACCGCCAGCTTCTGAATATTTATACATGGACGGTTATCAACTTGTCCTCATCTTGATGTTGTGTATGCACCTGAGATACTCCCTTCCATATAGTTAATGTGTACAGAATAAAAACGAATTTTACTGACACCAAAGCAAAAACCTAATTGAAAAATAAATCTGTATCTCCTACAATCTAAACACAGACTCCTAATTTCTCCCTATTTCTGTCCTTGCCCCTTTAGTGCAACCAGAGTGATCCTATTGAAATACTGAGTCAAATCTTGTACTGCTCTGCTCAAACTCTACCAAGGCTCCCCACTCCCTCAGAATAAAAGCTATTCCCTACAATGACAGAGAAGCATCTGGACAGTATGCTACTCCTCCAGTCTCTCTCACCGCACGTCCTACCCTGGCTCATTCTGTTCCATCCACGATGGTCACCTCCAAGTCCCCTGAACATACCAGGCATGCTCCCACCTCAGAGCCTTTGTACTTGCTGTTTCCTCTGCTTCAGATATTCTTTCCCCAGACAGTCACATGCTTGGCTTCCTCACTTCTTTCAGGAGCTTACTCAAATGTCACTTTCTCAAGCAAGTCTTCCTTGGCCACCCATATAAAATGACAACCCCCCCCTACACACACACACACACTTCCTATCTCCCTTTCTACTTTATTTTTCTGCTTAGCACTTATCACTATCTCATCTATCATCTATTCTATCTTATTTTGTTTGTCTATCTCTCTCAGAAAATAAGCGTAATGGGGATAGAGAGTTTTATCTGTTTTGTATACTGCTGTATTAACAGCTTCTAGAACACTGCTGACACACAAAGTAGCTGTTCAATAAATATTTGTTGAATGAATGAGTGAATATACTACATATTTCAAAAGAAAACAGAGAAGACTAGAAGATTATTCAATATAATTCTTCCCCTCATTCCCCCGATTGCTGCCTGTAGTGCCCAACTCCAGTATAAGGAATGTTTCTCCTACTTTGGGAGCAATGGAATGACGGACAAAGTGGAGGGAAGTTAATCTATTTTATCAAGGTCTATTATATGCCAGGAACTGTACTATTAGAATCTTTAATTTTCTACCAATGCTCATTTACAGGTAATTCCCAATTATCTATCTATAAGGTAAGTATCATTATCCTTACTTCACAGGGTAGGAAACTAAGGCCTAAACAAGTCAAATAACCTGCTCCTGTGTCTTAGCCAATGGCCAGGATCTCAATACAGTTCTGCTGACTGCAAAGACTCTGCTCATCCTACTAAACCAGTGGTGATCAACTCTGGTTATTCATCAAAACCACCAGTAATGGTTTGGAGTTCTTTGTTTATTTGCTTTTAATAAAGATGCTTGGGAACCTATGCCAGATTGACTGCGTCAAAAGCTCCAGGGTGTAGTATGACTGCCAAGATGAATCTAATGGAACCCAAATTTGAGACTAACCATACTATACAAACGTAGACGACAAAGAAAGAGCGATACCTGTTGAGTCTGGCCTCCAGATGGCTGCTGAGATACTCAGAAGGGAAGATAGTGTGTTCAAATACAGAGAAGCTGTGTACATGATTCATTGTCAGTGCCAATTCTGTCAAGTTTACATGTAGCTTATCCATGCTGGGTAAAATTGAGAAAGTAAAATGAGCTTTGATTATAGGTCTGGCACTGCCTACTATTATCTGGGAAGGATTTGTCAGGCCCGTGACCCTTGGACCCCTTTTATCTTCTAGAAACACTCAGCCTAAATAGTACAAGTTGATACTGACTTCAAAAGCAAAGTAGAAAATTCACATTTAAGTGCTTTTCCATATCTGTCATTCCCCACCAATTCCGCATTCTTTTGCTGTATCACCTTCCATCTTCCCTGATCTCCCTTTTTTGATGCAGTGCCCAGTTGGCCCAGATCCTCACTTGGTGACAATGCTGCGGTTCTTCCTGTGACTCTCAGCTCCTGGCTTGTCCCTCTCAGGCTCTCCTTTTCTAGGAGTCTGCCTCTGCTTCATGGTTTTCTTGTTCTTGGCCTTGCTGATGGTCGTGGCACAGTGCTTAGGTAGAAGCTTTAGAAACAAATACAAGTGAATGGAGAAATGAGATTGTTCCTAAAACTGCTGAGCAGCCCATCTAACGTTTCTTCATTATTTTCTGTTCTTTTTCTTTCTACCTTTCTCTTCTTCCTTCCAGCATCTCCTTCTCTAATGGGGGTATATTTGCAAAGTGCTTGCTGCTTTTAGTTTTTATTAAATATCTCCCCATGTTTAGGCTCAAAGTCTCAAGGTGCCAATGTCTTTCAGGGATCAGATCATCAATCTCCCACCCACATCCTGAAAGAGAATCTTTCCTGATGGAAAAAATGAAGTAAAAAGAGTAAGATCTAAGAGCTGCAACCCACTGCACTTTCTAGGGTCTTCTAGCCTGGGAAGATAGTTATTTTTTTTTGCTGGCATGGAACAACTATCTCATCTGCTGCATTCCTTCATATTTGGTCCCGTGGAGACAGTTAACCACACTACCACAGCCTGCCGAAGACTCAGAGCTCACAATGTGGCCAGCACTCTCTTTCCACTTCTTTGTTTTCTCTCTCTCTCTTTTTCTTAGATAAGATATATTTCTTACTAGTTACTTTACACATCAATCCTGCATATCTTCTCTTCACTGATATACCCCAGTTAGCCATACAGAAAATCTAAAGTAGATTTATATATTCAGGTATCTCCTTCAAGGTAATCACCTCGGAATTCTCTCCTTTCAGTCAAATGCTGCTGAGTATGTGCAGAGCATGTCTGGAAACTCCTCATTTGGAATCACTCTTAGAGCAGCATAAGAGCCATGGGAAAACTGGTGGTGTTACTTTATAGTCACATTTTGTTTTTTTAAGTCCAAACTCTTACTGTTTCAAAAAAGTCAAGTCTAACTTAATGGATAGAGATGTGTCAACCTTAAAATTATGCTGAAGTGTCTGTGGTAGATTCTGAGAGTAGTGCCAAAAATGTAACTCCATTAGTAATGGCAACATCACTAATTATTTATTCAAAATGATAACTTTGGAGGGACCAATATTCATTTGTTTGCAAAACTTCTGATGTGTGTGAAAACAGTTATGGAAATCATGTTTTAGTCATCCATGATTCAGCATTGAGCAACTTTCTAACTGTGTCCCTTGCACGTAGTAGATATTCAAACTGAGTGATGAATATACCCATAATAGTGCTCATTTGCATATCTTCCTTACATTATTTAAGTGTGTTCCACACATGTTTTTGTACTCTTTTTTTCCCATAAACTGGGACATTCCCCCAGGGCAGAAATATATCTTCTTTCTGGGACCTTATTCCAAAATCCAGCTCAGCACCCACTAAGTACCAAATAAGTAATATAACACCTAACATCTATTGAGAGTTCTATACCAAATAAATAATATACTTTATTTTATTTAATCTTTATGATACCTATAAGAAAAAAAACTATTTTATCCCCACTTCATGTATGAGGAAATGGAAAAGTTAAGTAATAATATAACTATGCATATGTACACACACAGACACAACCAGGCTCCTCGTCTACCAAAGTTGCTTCAAAGCCTGACTCAAATCCAGGAAGGGGTGGGTTAGTCTGGGTAACCTAAAAGACTCCAGGACAACAGCAGAACAAGTTCCTCATTTTCGAATTTTCTGAAATTTAGGTTGAGCTAATCATGACCAGGTGCTGGGAGTCAGTCAAAGAAGGGGAGGGGCAGGGAGAACAAGCAGACAAAAACAAGAAAGCAGCCTTAAGGATAAACACAGAGGAGGTGCCTAAAAATGTTCACAGACAGACACAGATTAAGGTGCAGAATAACAGAAAGGTGAGAAAAGACAGGTGATCTGGGGGCCACTGTCCTAATACTGTATACACAGGGCAGTGAGAAGAGGGGAAGTAAACTAGAAAGTTATCTCATCTCTCAGAACTCTTCAATGACAGCACAGATTTTGTTGGAGTGCAGCTGTTCAAATAAGTATTTTTAGACACCTCTATCTAGTCCTAAGGGAGTAAAGACTTAAGAGACCATACTAAGAAAAGAATCCTGCCATAAACTCAAGTACACAAAAGTTCTAACCCTACTTGAGAGAAAGGGTTTAGAGAACTGGGCATTTGAAAGGAAGGCAAAGGTAGACAAACAGGTAGGCACCGAAGCATGGCAAAGAGAAAACTTAAACAGAGAGAGGACTCAGCCTACCTGCTCACTCAAGTTTCGCTGCTCAGCACAGATCTCCAGGACACAGTTACTGGTCTGTTTAGCCAACTCTTCCAGGAAGGAGTTGCAGTGATGAAGGCCATGGTTCTTCAGATGGGGGTACTTTGGAAAAGAGGAATCACAGAAAAAATTATCATCTTCAAGACAGCCACTTCTTCATAATACTGCTCTGCTCCCCTGGCCTGAGCTACCCACTCCTTCTACAGAAGAATCTGAGACTCAGAGGGAGGACACAGTTTACACAAAGCTGAGACATTTAGGGATTCATATACCTATGTTTGTGCCCTTCTCAGGATCAAAATAACCCCTTGGAATTGTGTTTTGAAGGAATAGAAAAGAGATGTGATTAGGTTGATGACAGAGTTTGGAGCTCAAAGTACCCACCTCCTCTGGGCACATCTCATGAGTGCAGTGGACAAAGTGAGCACAAATCAGGGGGAAGGCAATGGCATAACGTAACATGTTAGGTTCCTCCAGGGTCGTAGCAAACATCTTCTCAAAGGTACGGAGATGAAAGCTGAAGATAAAAGGGAAGGAGACTTAAAACCAAGGTTTAGGAGCTAGCCCCTTTGAAACGCAGAGAATATTCATTCTTTCAACAAACATTTGTTGATATTCACCACTCCGTTCTTAAGTTTCTTATTCTTAACATAGAAAAGAACTCAAGAAATGTTACGCTTTCAGACTTTTATACTGGACCCTAGGCAAGTTTAGTGATAATCTTCTTTCCTTTCCTTGCACAAAATTTGCTATTCCTTCCTCAGAACCTTTGCATGATTTGGGCCATTCCCCCTAATATAGAAGTCCTTCTGTACTGCTAACTTATATTACTCCTAAAATTGAACACTCAGGCTCCAGAAAACTTTCTCAGATTAATTCCATGAGACTGATCTTTCCTCAACCCTAATCCTTTCAATATCATGAACTCTTTTTACACATTCTTACATCTGCCAGTATTATGTTGATGTCCCTTTCACACGTGGGTGTTATAGGTGGGTGTCCCCACCTATATTCAATATAGAGAACAGAGACAACATACTATGTAGTTTATTTGACCCCTCAAAGGGTAGAGCTATGCACAATGGTGGACATTTAATAAATTCTGAATAATACTAATGAAGACTGATTTTTATTCTACAAAGGCCCTATTTTCCAGTCCTCTCAATTATTTTCAGTTCTCCCCACTAAGCCCCCAAGTTTTGCATGTCTTTTCCAAATAACAATGTCTCAAGAATAAAAGGAAGTTCCAAAGATAACAGTAAGGAAAATATGTATTGATGAATTATCCCAGAGAAGAAAAGGCTGCGTAAAGTCTAAATGACTTCCTTTAGGAAAGAACAAAAGGGCACCAACTTCAAATTCCTACCACTAGGTGGAAGCTGGAATGAGTGAACTATAAAGGTCGAGTATCTGCCTTTAAGGAGATTTCAAAAAACCACACGACTTTTTCATTCATCTGGGGGAATTATAGTCCTCCACAGAGGCTGTGCAAGAGATCAGGTGAATTGATAAAGAGCGCCTTATCAGGACATACCAGAAAGTAGACAAGTCAGAAGTTTCCACCAGCATTTTCTCTACTGAATCCAACATTCGGGAATGAAAGACAATGAGGTTCATCACCTTGGCTAAGTCAGGGTTTTCATGCAGGTGCAGGGGAGCCTTAGCCACACTGGTGTACGCCTGTGGTTGGAGTTTGGAAAAGAGTAGAGAAGAACAAGATAAATGGGGAAAAAACAGTCTTGGAGCTACAGTTTGTCTAGGGTTTTTCCTGTCTACTTAGCAGTTTTCAATGTTGAATCACTCCATATAGCAGAGCTTAGAAAATAAAAGAGAAGGGATTGTGGGGGAGGAAGACCATTAACAGGACAGACCTACCTGTAGGCGGAACCAGTCCAGCCTCAATCCAGAGAATTCGAATTTGTCTCCATTATCAACTGCAAGAAAAACAGGAGTTTGAAAGGAAACAATAAAGCAGCACCCTATATCCAACTGCATAGAATGGTAAGATCTCTCCAAAGTTATCTGTCCATTCCCTGGCTCAAGAGATCAACAATTCTGGAAAAAAAAAAAAAAAAAAAAAAAGATGTTTACCCTCATATATACCCTGCCTCCTCCACTTCCTCCAGTTACCTTGTTTGAGATTCAGAGAGGAGAGAGTACTGACGAATGAGGACATGATGATGGACTCCTCCTCAGGACACACAGACAGGTTCTAAGAGAGAAGCTGGAATTACCGTCAAGTGGGCGACATGCAGTCAGTGTATGAAGGTAGAAAGAATTGCTAAGTGTCACAGAAAAAGCCAAGCCAGAGATGGAGGAAACCTCCTGGGTTCCCTGCCATGCTAACACTTAATTTCTCTTTATTTTTCTCTGTAGCTTCATTTTGGGGTGGGTGGCTGGGTTGCAGGGAGACTGCCAAGATTATTAGTCTTTTTTTCTTCTTTTAACAAATGTAGTGGGGAAAATTGGACTTTCTGAAATTCAGCCAGAGTGATTCCCCAGGGTAAAATGACCAGGGATCACCCTGAAATTTCCAAGGCATGATTAATTAAACATACTTGAATGGTGTCACTGAGCACAAGAGCATCAAATCTGGCCAGGTACTGAATGTGGTATTGCTGTATCACTTTGACATGTCTTCGGACAAGAGCCCTAATCTCCTCCAACAAGAAAAGCAGTTCTGCAATGCTCCTACAAAGTCAAGGATGAGAAGAGAGAGATGTATGAGATTAGAAATATGAACTGAGACAAAGAGAGTGATAACAGGGCAGAAACTGAAACCTCCTGAGGTCATTTGATGCCTCCCTGTCCCTTTTCCCAGCCCATGTGAGGTCAAGATTCTTAACTATGGCAGGTACTAACGAGTCAACATAGTCCTCAGGTGTCTTTGTCTTGGTGACATTTTCTGTGTGACGAACCAGCCAGGTGACCTCATCACGAATGAAAGACAGGGCCATGAAAGCATAAAGGACCTAAGGAGAGGACAGGAACTATGAGAATTTTAAACTTAAAAAATAGAATTAAAAAAAAATAGATTTCGAAGCACACAGAAAACTGGTATACCATAATATATATATAGATATAATTGTAGCCACACCAACAATAGTGTCCAATAAACAGAGATCCACAAAAAACTATGTGACAGAATCAGACATGTACATATATTGACATTAGCTCACAGTAAATACTCTTTCCTCCCTATCAAATTAAATTTTAGAAATATTTACTAGGCATTTATGTGATTTAAAAAAAAAGCAAATTTTATCTTCCATTAGTTCACACTCAAATAGAGGATAAAGCAAGTATACAAATAGCCAAAATACATGATATGCTATGATAATTCCAAAAATATATATATACAAAAAGTTTGGGATACTCCAGAAGATTCGAGGGAATTAGTATATCCATATACAAACAGATATCGGAAGACTCAGAAATGTAAAAACTCATGAATGCCAAGTCACCACCCACATAGAGTCTTTTATCATTTTCACCCTCCCAACATTTCATTCTCTTGCCTTGGGACCCAGTAGTCCTGGTTCATCTGTTAACACGGTTACCAGCTCCTTCACTGCCATCCGAAGAAATTGGCGTCGTTGACAGTGAAACTGGCCACTGAGAAAAAAATATGGAAACTAGAGAACATGGCCTCTCTGATCCTTAAAAGTCCTCCAAAGGCAGCACAGAAGAGAGCTGAATTTAAGAAGGGGTGTCAGGCAGAGAAAGGCTCAATTCTACCGTTAGACTCTGTGAGAAAACACAAGAATCTGCAGAGCAGCAGCAAGTTCTTGGGTTGAGGCAATAAGGCTGGCTGTACAGAAACTGGAGGTGGCTTAGGTGAGAACAAAGATTAGGAGCGATTCCTATTCCATCCCCTCTCGGAGAACCCGTTCCCCACCTTTACCTGTTCGCAATTACATGATCCTTGCTTTCCTTTATGTCTGCCACTCGCTTGCCATATCTAAGGATTGACACAAACACAACAGGGTTGGCCATGCCATTGGTTAGAGGTCTTGTCCCACCTTCTGAGTCCTCAGAGATTACAAACTACAGCCTGGGGGAGTATGTGAAACCCTCACTATCAGGATCTTTCCAAACTCTACTTTTCACCCTGGCCTGGCCTTTTAATAAGAGACTCATATAGCATAGAGACCATTCAGTTCTCTTCATTATTTTGCAGATGAAAGAAATAATACCTGGGGGGTGAGGGATGACTTGCTTAAGGTCACATAGGGTTTTAATGGCAAACCTGGGACTAGACTTGTTATTCTATGCTCCTACCTTAACACCTTCAAGACAAAGTTCTCTTCCAGATTTGAGGATAATAAAAGAAGCGTGCATAAATATGACACAGGCGCAGCTCTCAAGTAAAATAGTTACTCCAGCTCTACCTGGGGTCCTATTCTCATCCCTCACCTCTTAGAATTTAATTTATCAGTTATCCTTTTGTCACTTTAATCTCTCCCTCTCCACTGGCTTATTCTCTTCTCCCAACAAAGCAGTTCAAAGCCTTCCTTATTCTAAAAAGACCCTTACTTTCCCATGACAATCTATTAACCTTTGCCTGTTCTCCCACACCATGAAACTCTTCCAAAGAGACACTTATAGTCTTTTACTTCTTCACTTTTCACTGACCCTTGAAACCCAAAGGCCTTTGACACCAAACAAATTGCTCTTTCTAAGGCCAATATGAACTTTCAAATCACCAAATTAAATAGTCTTTTCATTATTCCTGTAATATTTGACTTTCCTCACAAGACCTCTTTTTTTTTTCTATGAGTGACCATATTACCTTAGGCTCTTTGCTTTCTATGTTCCTTATATGTCTCCTCTTGTCCTGCATCACTATTGCTATCACATTAGTTGAACTTTATAACCTTTCATTTCCCTTCACCAAACCACTCCCATATTGAACTTAGCACAGAATTAAAGAAATTTAGAGCTGGAAAGTGTCTTAATTAAATCAGGATTTAACTACACTGGCAGATAATTATTTCAACCTCTACATGGTATGATGGAAAGATAATTAAAGAGTTGAAAAATCTGGAATTATTTCCTAATTCCACCTCTTAACTGAATGCCATTGAGACTGAGCCTCTATTTTCTCATTTATATTAAAAAAAAAGATATTAATACTTACATCTGCGTATAATTATTGTGAAGATTAAATTAGATCACTTATGTCAAAGACTCCCTAAACTATAAATCTTATATGTTAGTTGTTCTTAGTGATGGGGAACTGAACACTCTTCAAACATCCCTTCTATTCCTTAAAAGCAATAATCATTTGAAAGTTTTTCTATATATCTAGATATATAGATACAGAATTCTATAGCTCCAAATCCACCTCCTATATCTTCAAATTTTATTAATCTTAAATTACTCTCTCTTAATTTTGGCAATGATTTCTTTTATGAGAATATGAAGAACAAATATTCCCATAAACTGTCAATAATATAGTTGTTTAGAGGGCAATTTGGTAAGCTATTAAAATTAGAAATAAGGCATATCCTTTACCTCAACAATTTCACTTCTGAGATTACCCTGTAGAAATGTTAATAAAGATATATGTCTAAGGATGTTCATTACAGCATTGTTTATAATTATGGTTTTTAAGAGTGGAAACAGGTCAAATATCCATCAACAGGGTATTGGGTAAATAAATTATGTTACAACCACATAATGAAAGACTATTTCACTGTTAAAAATAATAAGTCTCTGTTGGCTAATATACAAATCTATCCAAAATACAGTAAGCAAAAAAAAAAAAGCAAACTGCAGAAAATAATGTAGAATGTAGATCCACTGCTTTTTAAAAATTGCCCACATAAGGTTGAAAATACATGCACACCTTTACTTACATGTTTATATATAAACACGGGCATCTGGAAGGCATACACCAAACTATTCTGGTGTATTCTGGTGTACATTTCTGGATGTTAGTTTTGCAACTATAAAAAATAATAAAGGTATTTGACCCTTTCCTTAATCCCACACCTCTTTCTCTTTGTAGTGCTCTCTCTATTCTTCCCTTCACAGTTAAACTTCTTGAAAGAGTTACCCATTAAATTTCTTATTTGCCATTTGCACCTAAACCCACTGCAACCAAGCTTTCAACTTCTGAAGTTGTTCACAAGAAGGGTGCTAAGACCATCTGTATACTCGAATCCAATAAACATTTTTCAGTCCTCATTTTATTTGACCTTACAACATCATCTAAAATAGATAAGCAGTCCTTCCTTCTTGGAGTGTTGTCTTCCTCACTTCTGCTTTCTCTCTTCTTCTCAACATCCCTCACTGATTTCTCTGCTTCTGCTGGCCCTTAGGTATCAGTATTCCCAGATGTTCTGTCCAAGTCTCTTCTCACTCTACATGTTTTCCTTGAGCAACCTCACTACTACTATGGCTTTGATTACCATTTCACTAGTCTTTATCTGAAACCAGATCTCACTTCTAATTCAAGAACCTCAAAGTAAAAGGTCTAACATGCACCTATCCTCAGTGTCCTACAGCTACTTCAAATTCAAACTGCGCAAAACTAATTTATAATCTTTCCCCCACAAACTTGCCGTATCCATACCAGAAATCTTGACTTCATCCTCAGTTCCTCCTAATTTACTTATTTAACCTCTCCTTCTGCTTTTGTGCATCTAATCTCTTTTCTTCCCTGTAGCCAGAGTGATATTTTTTCTAAAAATGTAAATATGTTCATGTCACTCTCCTGTTTGAAATGACTCAATGATCTCTACTCTTTTTAGGACAGGTTCAAACTCCATAGAATAGAACATACGAGGCGCTGATTACCTCTCTAAATCTGTTTCAAAGTCCCCACTTTTATAACCCAGCTGCCCATGCACTGAACTACATACAATTCTTAGAACTTGACATGCTCCCTCTTGCCTCGAAATCTTGATAGTTTCTCTGCCCTAAGCAACATTCTTGCCTTTGCACAACTACACACACACACACACAATCACCTGTTTAATTCTTCAGATCTGTCTCCAGGTTTTTCTGTATCCTCCAAGGCCAGTTTAAGTGTCCTTCTAAATGCTTCCATAGCATTTTGTGTTTATACATCATAATCTCTTCCTAAATCATAACAGTTTGTCTGTTTTCCTCAATTTGTAAGCTCCCTGAAAGCAGATTCTATCTTTTCTTATTTAATAAGCATATATATATTGCACTTACAAGGTACCGCACTTTTCTATGTGCTTTATAAATAGTTATTCTTTCATTCTTCTTAACAACTCTATGAGGTAGGTCACAGAGAAGTACTATTATTATCCCCATCTTATATATGAGGAAATTAAGGTATGGAATAAAGAAGTTAAGTACTTTGCCGAAAATCACAGCTGGTAAGTGGTATGGCTGGAATTCAGACCCAGGTAGTCTGGCTCCAGAGTCCATGCTCCAATCTCTATGCTATTAATTAATATATCCCTAAAATCCAGTGATGTGTCTAGTAAATAGTAGGTATTCAATAAATATTTTTTCAATAATTAGAATTAATCTTTACTATTCATACTCAGGACACTCATGGAGATTGAAAAAGGATGTGAGGAGGAGCTAAAAATCCCAAAAGAAAATGAGATTTGCTCTCACGTCTCACCCTTTCAAACTGCTAAACAGGTCCTCAGTAACCTTGTGCACCTGTAGCACATCCTCCCGGATGAGGGTGATGTACAGGGAACCCTGCAGACACAGCTTCCACAGCTTCTGGCACTGGCCATTGGAGTTGAGGCATCCATGACAAAGAAGAAACCCAACTGCAAGTGGGTAAAACAGTACAGAAGAAGATTTCAAAACTTGCTATTCATGTAACATGCTGCTCTGTCTCTTTCCACCTGTCCCACAAAACTTACTGATAATCCAGCGCTCCATCACTTCCACAGACAGGTACTCACAGGCCATCTGTGGGAAGAGAGACCGAAGTGGTGAAGCAGTTATTTAATTGGTCTTCCCCTAAAGACCAGTAGTCAAGCTAAAATGTGAGTACCAAAACCAACTTTTATTTTACCAGACCGGATTACAGTACTTTGATAAGCCAACATCTGGGAAACCTGCCATTAATGGAGGTGAGGCACTGGGAGCGAATTGAGGAAAAAGAATATAGCTGAGAAAAGGGAAAGAAGCTTGGCATGGAAGTTAGGACAAAAAAAAGGTTTAATTTAACTTCTCTTCAACAGTTCAGATACTTTTAATAACAGGAAAGCAACATTCAAACCCTTCTCATGATTTCTCTCTCCTTCAGATTCTTTTACTACTTAAAAGATTAATCACTCAGTTAGCAATCCTCATTCATCTTGTACTATCAGCTGTGTTTTTATGACTACATGGCATATCTTCCCTACTAAACTGTAAGTTCTTTGAAGCAGGACATTGGACCCACAGTAGTTAAATAAAAACATTTACAAATTAATTGATGTCTATGCTCAGGTTCCTACAGGGCTGAATAGGTGCCTAACAACTCAGTTTCATCCATTTACTAAATTCCTTCTATGGGCAGGCACACACTAAACCTGGTCCAAATAGATCCAACCCAACCAGGATTTTTTTTTTTTTTAAGCTACAAGAGATGATCAACTTAGAGGCCGTGAGCTAAAACATTCTTAGAATTGATATTTTCTGAAAGAAGCACCCTTTCCAGAGATGACCTTGACAAAGAGAAGGCTCCAATGAAAGTAGAAAGAGGGAACTCACTGTGTCTGAATTAGTAGGGTTAATCATGGCAGGGGGTGTGCTGATGAGACTTAGAAGTTGGGCATTGCGCCACTGATCAGCGCCCTGGGTCCTTCTGAAGAAGAGAAAATACAAAGAGAGAAGGGCTCCACTCACAGCCTGTGGGGAAAACAAATGAATCCTTAATGTCGGTGATGATGAAAATATACTTTGGCCTGATGAATTCCCTACTTTGTCAGGGAACTTGCCTTAGTGTGAGGCCCAAATTCCTCTGTCAGCTTCTTCAGAGGATGGTCATACTCCAAGATCATCTGACCCAAACGGGCAAAACTGGAGTCACTGGAAGAAAGCATAGGAAAGAGGAATTACAGGCTTCCTTTAACCATGATATAAATGTGCTTGCTTGCACATAGGATAAAGATATGTGCATGGGCATTCTTTATCATCTACAAAGGTATACATACTAAACTATGAATTACATATATAGATAACGCATTCCAGGCCCAGGTATATTAAGCTATGGTAAGATAGAACCACATAATTTTGAGCAGGTGCATGAAAGTTTCTTCCTCATAAGCACCCAAAATAGGGTTGGACACATGATAGGTACTCTATAAATTCATATTGATTAGTTGTAAATCAAGTAATATGCCTGGACCCAAATCTGTATACAACCCAAAAGGCAATATACAACTCAAAAGGATATATATGCATGTGCCTAGGTAGACACACTGAAGAACACATCATGCATTGAACAATGTGCCACAGCCTACTCTTATCACTCTGGACTTCATTTTTTCAGCCCTTAGATACTTTTATTTTCACTAATGGAAGAGCACAGAATTGCAGATAATCCAAAATCCATTTACATTTGACTTCAAATGTATTATCATACATTGCTTACCTCTAATGGTTTTACCTTGCTAACATTATTCCTACCAATACGAAAAAAAAAAAATTGCCTTTTGCAATAACCTGAAAAACAGAGGGAAAGCCAGCCTAGGATTAAAAACTGATCAGAAACAATGCAAATAAGGTAATACCTCACTAGCAGATATTTAAGAGTTAACTATATATAAAGGTACAGTTGTTGTGTATGTCCTCACAAATATTCTAAGTCATTTTATTTTGCCTGCTTTGGTCATCATGTAGATTAGAGGTTCTCATATGAGAAAGTACGGTATCTATTTCCTTAGTGTCCACCCTCTACTCATAGCACCATGTATGAGATTCTTCATCTCTTATTCCCCTTAACTCACGTATGCCCGTGCATCATTTCATGGGCACAGTTGTACACGCCAATTAGTACCCGTCGATCCTCAATCCGTGACAGAAGTAAAATAACTGAGGTGTAAGTCACAATCAAGTCCAGGTAACTCCGAGTGAAGTCAAAGTTGAGACTCTACAAGGAAAATACATAGGAACCCAAGAGCAGTGAGGCCAATTCAGCCTTACTATCCCAACCATTCCAGGCAGTGCTAAATACTCTGAAAAGGGTCTGTTTAGAAGGAGGAACTCACAGGACTGAAAATTTAGGAGAAAATTGGAACAAAAATCAGGGGCCAAAAGTGAGCTCAGGTTATAAGGAGGCCAGGAAAATAGGTAGCATTTAGGGGTTGGAGGAAGTGAGATAACATTTTTGTTTAATTTTTGTATTAAATAAATCACATTGCTGATCTGCTTCACATGTAAACATACTTTAATTTTAGGACTTTTTAACAAAAGAATTATACTCCTTGAATGAATAGCCATTCATTTATTCTGTAGTATATTACATATATTATTATGTATTATATAGTCCTGGAGGAATAGCTATTCCTCCAATCCTACCCCATCCCACACAGTTCCAACTGAGATATTTTCTATGGATAGAAGAGAATCACAAAGAATCTTACAATATCAAAATGGCACTGGCAGGCATCAATGGTGTTGAGAAGTTCATATACATGATCCTAAGAGCAGAATTGGAGATGAGAGTCAATAAAGAATAAAGAGAAGATGACTTATACTACCAGAATTTGAAGGGAAGGGTATTCTCCCTTATCAGTCCAGGAAACCACTGAGTAACATAAGGGAGGCATTGCTGAATAGAGGATCTTCCTCCTTCATAAGCTATCAGTGGGCCGCTATTGTGCTTACCTTGCCGAATGCCCTTGTTTCCACAGGTACATGTCACTACTATATTATACACACTCTCCCTGATCTTATCATGCCAGTGCCTCCGTTCTCCACACACACAAAAAAAAGGTTACAAAATGAAGGTCATTTGATAGGCTGTTTCTAAAATGACAAATATCTGACTCATTTTTATTGATGAATCCCAAAGTCAATCTGTTCTTGAATTCCAGGTGCTGTTCTCAGAAATTACAAATGGGAAAACAACCCAACTTTCCATGTGTTCCTATTTACTGACCACCTATTATGTGCTAAGTTCTTACTAAGTAACTTGCATATACTTTATTTAACCCTCATTCCACGTAATTTTACCAATGTAAATCTGCAGTTTTATTGTGGACACCTCCTTCCCTCATCAGCAGCCACCCTCCAGCCTGCCCCAACCTTCAGATAAACCAGTTTAACAACCTGGTACATAGAGCAAATGGAACACTAATATGTTTATTACTGATGGGAGGGGAAAATGGAACAGTCGCATTGGGAAAAAGTTTGGCAGTTTCTTATAAAATTAAACATACACATACCATATGATTTATAATTCGACTTCTAGGTTACTTACCTAAGTGAAATAAAAACTATGCCCCCACGATGATTTGTACTCAAACGTTTATAGCGACTCACGTAAAGGCCAAAAACTGGATACAACCCAGATGTCCATCAGCAGGTAAACGGACAAACAAATCGTATCCATACAATGGAATAGTACTCAGCAAAAATAGGAAATGAATCACAGATACATGAAACCACATAGATAAATTTCAAAATTTTTATGCTGAGTGAAAGAAGCCAGACACAAAAGAATACATGCTGTATAGATTCTAATTATATGAACCTCTAGGGGGGAAAATAAATGTAATCTGGAAAGCAGATGAGAGGTTGCTTGGGGCCAGGAGTCGAGGAGGTAGAGATTGATGGGAAAAAGAAAAAGGCACAGGGATCATTTGGGGCGATGGAAATTTTCTATACTTTGAATGCGGTGGTAGTCGTTATACAGGTATATGCATTTGTCGAACATATTTAAAATGTACAGGAAAAAATGTTTCCAAATTATCTTCCCAAAAAGGCTGTATCTAAATACACATATAGGGAAACTGAGGCTAAGAGCAGTTAAGAAACTTGACCAAGATCACAAAGCTGGTAAGACATAAATAGTATCAGAATTAGAATCCAGAGCCCCTGATCTTCCCTCTATGCTACATGACTTGTAGTCCTCTGTCTAGGTCTATGCTGCCTCATTTGCTAGGAGGGTCCTTCAACAATTCCTTCATGCAACCCAATTCTCAGGAAATATAGCTGAGGTTCACTTTCAGCCACTTACACAGCCAATATCACCATAGAGGTCTTTTACTCTAAAGACAAAAATCAGAAGGAAATGGAATTAACATTTGTTGTCCTATTACTTTACTATATGCTAAACACTGAGCTAGATGTTTTACATGCATTATTTCATTTAATTCTCACAAATATCCCATATAGTAAATCTTATTTCCCCATTTTATAGTTAAAGAAACTGAGATTTTAAGAGTTTCTTGTCTAAAGTCATACATCTCGTAAGTGGTAAAGCTGAGATCTGAAACCAGGTCTGTTGGTTTACAATGCACAATACACCTCCAGTGTCTTTACAATGCACAATACACCTCCAGTGTCTCTATGTCCCTTCCTGCCCTAAATGAGCTTCACCAAACACCTTGGGCTCAGACTTTACCACTGCAGCAACCAGAAAGTGTCCTAAAATCTTAGTTGGACCCCAACTTTCCTAGAAAGAGGCTTTTTTAAATATGCTTTCAGCATTCTTTCTACTATCTCCACTACTGCCTACCTTCTTCTTAATCACTACTCTCAATTCCAAGATTATTAACCTTTGACCTGACCCTTCTACAGACCTTACAGTCTTCCATTTCCCACTTCTCTCTTCATTGTGTGATCTGATGAATGGCCTGAATTAGCTCCCTAGGGTAGATGCAGGGCACCCAAGGCAGGATCCCATGCTTTTGTGTCATCTGAAGAAATATTATAATGCCAACACTAACTCGGATTGCACAGATAGCTAAAATTTGTGTTATTTCTTGAATGCTTTAAAAATACATGTTCATTACCAAAAAAAACAATACAGACCAGTATAATTTTAATTAGTTTTTAAAACCGCTCATAATCCCACCAATCAGAAGTTCTAATCTTCTGTATATGCATGTTTATCTATATAAATATACATTTTAGGGACATTTTATGTCTTAAGTTAAAATGTATGTAATTTGCTTTTACACTAAAGGACATGTGAAGAACATTTTTCCATGCCAATTAATATATATATATTATTTTTAACAGCTGTTTTAACAGCTGTATTCATTTATAGACATACACTGACCTTTTAACAAAACTAGATATATCGATTATCAAGTTGTCACATCAAAAATAATGCAACAAAGTATATTCTTGTATATATACCTTTGTGCATTTATTTTATCGTTTCCTTAAGACAAATTTCTAGAAGTCAAATTGCTACATTAAAAAGTACGTACTTTTAAGATTTTTGAAACACATTATCAATCTGTCCCTTCAAAAATATTGTACTAAATAGTTTTAGGTTGTTTACATTTACAAAAATAATACATGCTCATTGTTTAAAACTCAAATATGGATGTGGTTCCGTAATGTAGCGGTTAGCGCATCTGCTTTACATGCAGAAGGTCCTGGATTTGCACCCCAGGGGAGCCGTGGTGCATATTCTATGGCCATGCCACCCCGAACAAGCCCAATGTCTGATCTGAGAAGCTAAGCATGGTTGGGCCTGGTTAGCACTTCGATGGGAGACCACCTAGGAAGACTAGGTGCTGTAGGCATAAATAAGAATAAATAATAAAAAATAAAAATAAAAAAATAAAACTCAAATAAAATATTATTCATGTAGTGTTGCTACCAAACTCTGTTAACAGTCAGACAAATCGAGGGATATGCTCAAAAACAATAGTCTGAAAAAAAAAAATAGTCTGGACTCTTCAAAAAGGTCAGTGTCACAAAAGACAAAAAAAAGGCTGGAAATTATACTAGATTAAAGAACAGAGACATGACAAACCCAATGTATGATCTTTGAGACAACTAGAGGAATATGAATATGGACTACATATTAACTAATAATATTGTAACAATTTTACATTTCCTGAGTATGATAATTGTATTAGGATTATATAAGCAAATGTTCTTAGCAGATGTATGCTAAAGTATTGAGGAAGGGAAACATCATGATGTCTGCAACTAACTCAAATGGTTCAAGCAAAAAAGTAAAGATAAACAAATGCGACAAAATACTAACAACTTAAAAATCCAGTAGAAGAGTAGAACAATATTAAATATACTACACTTGGAATTTTTCAGTAAATTTGTAATAAAGTATTGGGGAATAATATTTAAAATTTTAACTCAAATAATACAAAAACATATAGTTTAAGAAAGTAAAACCAATCATAATACATTCCTAAAGGTAGTTATTTTTCAGTTTAATGTATAATATTCCAAATCTTTCCTATGTATATACTAACACTATGTGTAGTATATAAGTTTACGTATCTTTTAAAATATATATATAATTGTATCATACACTATTCTGCAACTTATTTTCATTTAACAATACAACTTAGATATCCTTATATTAGTACATTTTATTTTTTCAAGAAACAGTATTAAGCAACATAAATGAACATTTATTAAAGATGGAATAGCCTCAGAAGGACAATACCTACACTGGGGACATTGGCTAGAGAGAGCTCACCCGAAATTCCATGACATCCACAAATGACTGGTAGTAATTGGTGAGGAATCTAATTATCTCAGCTTTTTCCCGATGTACTGGTCCTAACTGTTGCTAAGAGAAACATAAAACAAATTTTTAAAAGTAAGAAGACAAGTCATCAAAATAACCCAAGAAGAATAGGAGTTATGCCTAAAACATTCTTAAAGACAATTGAAATACACTGACAGAGGAAGCTGGAAAATCTTCAGTGCTCTAAAGGTCTTTAAACAGAGGAGATTATCTAGGAGGTAGGATTGTTGCATGAGATCCTGACTAGATACAGAATTCTAAAGGAGAGGGGATTTCAAGTTCCTTAGAGGTTTAATAAAGTTGAAAGAAGCAGAATGAGAAGATGTTACAGGTAAGATAGTAAGAAATCTAGTGCCAACATTTCATAAGGGAGAAGTAAGGGATATCCCATCAGACACATAATTCTAAAACAATTAGCAAGGAAAAACACTGAGTGGGAAGCAGGAACAATAAAAAATTATATGTACCCTGCTGGATTGATAGAGCTCTCTCTCTTCAAAGACAGCTTATGAATTAGGTTCTCTTATGACTCTTGTAATGGGAAAAGGGGGCAATGTTTGCTCCCACTTACCCTGAGAGAATCCCATCTTATCTCATAATTCTCAAGACTCCAATGACCTAAAGCCCTGTGATTGAGCCTAGGAAAACTAAAGAAGGCATTCATTCCCTGCCAAGTTGAAAGAAAGGCAGTCAGAAAGGAGAGTGTAAGCCATTCAAGCATAGTGTTATTTCAGAGAAGGAGAGAAGAGAGACCCCATTCTCACCGTGCTGTTTCGGACATCTATGTTAGGAAATTTCTTGTTGATGTACTTGAGAGATGATTCCATGGACTTTTCCAGTAAAAAAGGTGGCTTGGATTTGGAGTCTGAACATGTCTGCACAGATAAACCACACTATATTTCAACCCTTTCTCCTGCCCCTCAGAAACATACCTCTTCCTGTATCATTCATTCTCACACATTTCTCTTAAGAAAAGGAAATCTGGGAATTCATCATAAAAGTATAGAGTAGGTCAGGAACAAGTTCCAGGACATTAAGCCAACTATCAAAACGGCTAAATAACCCAGGCATCTTGTCTTGTCATGTAAAGCTTAATGTCTGCTTGGCCCCAGCACAAAGAGGAAGCTTTCCCCACCCCTCAGCTGAAGCCGGAAGGAGTAAGAAAAGCAGCTGCTCAGCAGTTAAGACTGTATGAGAGACTCGGTGTCATAATTATGTCCATTATATAAGTAAATCAATCCAAAGAGCATTTACAGGAGACATGGGGGCAAAGAAACCATGTTCTTGGTGATTTGTTTTATTAAAAAATGCACAAAATTTCCCTCCCAAGTCCACTATTTTCTCTTCCAGAAACTCCCCACTTGCACCCCTGTCTTTATCTCTTTACTCCCCCTACCACCAGCTTCTCTCAATTCCACAGTTCCTATCCTAAACACACAAATACAACATGAACTGTCTCAGACTCTAAGTACTTCGCAAGGCATCTACCCTTTTTTTAAATGTAAATATTGAAGCTATTTTTTCCTTTTTGGGAAGTACTTGTATGGAAGTTTTTGCTGAGACTCAACTTTGGATATCTGATTCACAGTGTGGGCAGTCAGCAATAAACAATAAGACCCAGAATTCTAGACCCCAGACCACTATCTAAGTGACTCATAACACAATTGTTTACTACCCGCCCTAACCCCCATCACAGCAGAAAACAGAGTCCCTCGTTGGGGTGAGAATCATACATAGAAAGGGGAAGCCCTAAAAAAAAAAGCCTTGTTTTTTGCTTTGCCTATGTAATCCAAGTGACTGAAGGCCAGTTAAGCCAGCAGGAAAGAGAAGAAAGTCTAACTGCTGGACCTGGCAGCCTCAGTGTTCCCTATCTGACTACTGCCGGAATAATTAGTACTAGTCCAGTTGCTCATACTTACCTTTTTGATGTTATACATACGGATAAGAACCCCCTGACCTCGATCATTCAGGATAGTGAGCTTTTCTGCTAATTTATGCTGGTAGGCAGAGGTCAAAGACATGATGGCCACTGAGAGAGCCGAACATCCAGATAGCAAAGCCTGATCTCCCCAAATACTTTCAGTTTGGGTGGGGACACCCTCTGGGTAAAGGGACTCAGCCTGGTTGGTACGCTGGTCTTCCTGTTGCCTTTACTATTGGCTCATGGGTAAAAGCAGTCATTACAGCTCTGAGGACCTCAGAATCTTTCTTGTGCTTCCTCTTGTGCTGCACAGTCAGCAGGGGAGACTTCCTCTTTCTAGCTGTGCAGCTAAGACTGTAAAATGGGTGAACTAAAACTGAAATGGGTGGAGATGGGTGAGAAAGATAGGCTTTCAAGGCTCTTCACAGTCTGGCACCAACCCTTTTGGCCTTACCCCTCACTAGTGTCCTATATAAAATTCTATACCAGACAAACAAGTATTGGCCACCCCGCCCCCATACACTTTTATACTTTCTCTCTTTTATATCCCAATTAAGAATGCCTATGTTATTCTCTCCTGAACCTTAGGCCCATCCATCCTTTAGGGTCCAGATTAAGTCCCAGCTCCTCCTAATTACCCCATCCAATGTCAACATATTCCTTGTCATATTTTTAAATACATGTCTTATCTCCCCCAACTACATCATAAGCTCCTTAATGATAAGAATTGTATCTACTACTTCTTTATATCCCTCACAATGCTCTAGTATAGTGACTCTCAAAGTGTAGTCATATAAGCTTTACCTGGAAACTTTTTAGACATACAAATTCTCAGATCCACTGCAGACCTAATGAATCCAAAACTCTGGGGTAGGATCCAGCACTTCGTTTTAACAAGTCTCGAAGTGATTCCAAAGCACTCTCAAGTTTTGAGAATCACTGCTCTAGTCAATTGATTCTAAAAGGTGTTCATGAAACTGAGATCAATCCCTATCTCCTGAGATTTGGGTTGGTAGGTCTGCATTGGGTTCCAGAAGTCTGCATTTATAAGAATCCTAGGAGGTTTTGGTAAAAGTGTTTCATCAGACATGTATTAAGAAATGCTGATCTAGATAGAACACCATCTCCTGGACACAGCCACTCAATAAATATGCTAGTTTATTTGTTGAATCATTAAAACTAAATTGGGAAATAGGCCCCATGAAGAAGAACCAAATTAACTGAAAATTAACAAGGAGAAATAAACAGACTTTAATCTTAGAAGATTGGGTGAATTTTAGCACTAAAATATTCTTGCCATTCCAACCAAGCTATAACTCCCTAGCTCAAGAAAACCAACTCACTTTCAATTGTCTTTCAAGGCAGACAGTCCTCAGAAAAATTCTAAATCAAACAGAGTTGTCTTCATAGCTACTTCCTTTCCAATGCTTTTTCCTCACTTTTAAAACATTGCCACTTTCCATATCCAGGGCTCTGACAATGTCCCAGTATATCCTGAGACATAGGGAGCAGGGAGCTGACTAGCATTACTATTTAAGAAACTTAACATGTTTGCTCCCAAGAGAAAGTATTTTTTTAACAAAACAGGAAGATGTCAATGCTTAACACATGAAATTTCAAACATCTCTAAGGGAAAATTTGCATGTCTGGAAAACAGAATCTGCCTTCCAGTTTATTTAGTGTGTTGTGTCCTTAGAAAGCTATGTGCCTGGCATTAGATGATACTGGTCCTGAAGATCTGAATCATTTGCTGTTATCAAAGAAACCCAGGCTCCACTAAAGAGATTTGTGGGATTTCTACTGGTCTTTCACCTTGATGGGAGAGAATAAAGAGCAAGCAGTAAGATACCAACATCTAGGAAGCTGAGCAGCAATGTAACAGCAGCCTTCTTACAGGTTTGTATAGTTCTATTGAATCTTCCTCACTTACATTTCTTATCCTCATCCTGAAAATTGTGCTGAAGAACTCTCCATACCAAGACAATCTTATTTTCTACTGTCTCCCAATATGTACTTCCCTACCCAGTAGGGACCATGTTCTCAGTCTACTGTGTATATGCTATATTCATTTCTGCCTTTCTCACCTATACATGCTTTCCATCTTGTTGATTCAAATCTAGTCAATCTTCTAGATCTAGCTCAAATATAGTGCCAAGGCCAGCATTTGCTGAACTCCTACACACTTGTCTATACCACATACTTTACATCTAAATTAGGGTCCACCTTTAATTTCCCATTTCATACTATATTGCCACCCCCACTGAACTGTAAGATTGCTAGAGCCTGAAAACACTTATTTGCCTGTACTTGGTATATTAGAAAAGCCTAAATTTTGGCATCAGACAGAACTTTGGGTTCAAACATACTTGAGTACAGTGGACTGAGACTTACAATTTAAATTCTAAGAGCCCAGGTTCTAGAGCCAGATAGCTTGAATTCACATCCCAACGATCACTTACCAGCTCAGTTTTACAAACCAGTTTCCCTGTCTATAAAATGAAGATAAAACTGTTAATGTTCCTATCTCATAAGGCTATCTTAAGTATGAAATAAGTTACTGCATGTAAAGTGATGACCTAGCTATTTACTTTATATCAGGTACTTTTATAAGTGTTTTACATGTATTACCTCAAATAATAATGGTACTCAAACACGTACTAGCTTTGTAACTTTAGGCTATCACCACTGAGTTGGTTTCCTAATCTATGAAATGGTGGTCATTCTTCATACAACTATGGAAGTGATTAAATTATGTGGTGTACATAAACATTTGGTTCAAGACCTGTGCATTGAATTAGGAATGCCAACAATACTTTTTTTTTTAGTGTATATGAGCTTGTCACTTTCTGTGGAATTCTATTTGGCACTCCGTAAAGAAAAAGGCCAGGTTTAAAAATGGGATTAATCGTGCCAATTGGTAGTCTTTAGAGAAACTGCATCAAAGAGATCATGTGGCAGTTCCTCCTGGAAACCATCTAAAGGTAGTTTAATTACCCCAGAGCAGACCCTAGTAACCTTAGCTACAAATCAGAATCCCCTGTGGAACTCTTTTACAGCCACAGTTAGCCAGACTCCATTTGTGAAGATTCTAACCCAGTAGTTCTGGAGTGGGGTCAAAGGATCTGTCACTTGAAAAGTACTCAGTGTTTCTCACACACAAGAGAACCACTTCTCCAAGACTTAACTATAACATCAAAAACTTCCAACCTCTGAAAAACCATAGAACATACGGTGGGAGAAGAGGAATTGAGTAGCCTGAGCAAAAAGTTGATTGGTATCACTTGACTAAAGGTACTATGCTTTCCCTCTCCTTAAATTTCAGCTATTTGCCTTGTTTTGCCCTTACAGAAGAATTGTTTCTATCATCAAGTGATTCTTTCCTTTGGACTCTTGAGAGAAATGCTTCAAGAATAAGGTAGGTGTCAAGATCCTTTAGTGTCAAGGTAGCATCAAGATCTTGCCAAAGCTAACACGTATTAAACCAGATGGCCTTCATTATAGTCTTGGCCTCCCTACTCGGATAGTCCACTATCAATAGTTAGGTGAATAATCCAAAGCTGTCAATTCTCCCTATCTATTCTGAAACATTTTTGTTTATTAAGACCAGCCCTTATGAACCTGGTCAAACTTGATACTTTTCTAGGCTGCTAACTAAAATAAGGGTTTGGGGTTATCCGAGGACCACATTGAGGTATTAAGGCCCTTTTCCCATTATGTTGAAGAATCTAAAGATAACTGCATACAATATTGGATTATACTGCAGCTTTTATTTTCCAGAGAGCCAATTCACTTCATAATAAGTGTTCATGGCTCTAATATAATCATTAATATGCAGCGTGAGCTTTAAAGAACCACCCTGGCTTGTGTTCTTGAAAGGAACCTGAGTCTAAATCCCTGGACTTAGCCACCTAAATGCCCTCAGGAAAATCTGGCATTTAACAGTCTAGTTCTGTGCCCTTCCTCCATGCCCTAGGCATGATGCAAAGCATAATTGAAATGGACAACTCTAGGCACTTTTCTATCCCTGCTGCTTATGCCAGTCTGCCTTGATCTTCTTTTTCCCCCTTGTCAGACTATGCTGCCCCTGCTTTGCAGAAATCTCAGCTGCAGCTGTTGCCTGGAAACTTGGGAGTCATTGAAGTGAATGTTTGCTAGGATAGCTAAAGACAGCTAGCCATAACGGAAAGTAGGCCTCCTATTGGCAGTAAAACGCAGAAGATTTGAGATGGTATATTCTTAGTTCACTTCTGGGAGCCTTCATATGTTAATACCTACAACTTTAATGACTTCAGACTAGCATTCTCAGAAAATTATAAAGTAGTATGAACTTGAACATGGAACTTACTGTTCATTCTTCTGATCTGCTGTCCCCAAAAGTAGCTATGCTGATCTATCTGACAAGTAGCATCTTTGTCTGGCAAAGAGGTTAATTTAGACAGGTTTGGAGAAGAGATGGAAGGGAACGATGCTGAACAGTAAAAAAACCAGGTGCTCCAGCCATGCTTTCCCCATCCCTCAAGCTTATTGGTGTTAAAACTTCATCTTACCCCAGTACTGTGAGTTTACCAAGGAGTCCTTCCTGTTCAATACTCTGTTTGGGGGTAAAGCACTCTATTTAAAACAACCTATAAAACTAAAAATATGTACAAATGTTAGTTTTCAGTCTTCCAAGGTACATAAGCAGTTAATTTCTTCTATTATATACTGGCTAAGCCATTGCTTTTGTTATTATATCTTTCATACCACTTTTCTTTTGAGAACAGAAAATAAGCCTATGTCAAGACCATCTGATCTTAAATGGCAACATTTTCTCTGCCAACTTATGGTTTCTGTTGTTTAGGCCTCATGGAGCAAGAAGCCTTAGAAATATGTCCTTATGACCCAAACCACAGGATGCCAGCTAGCAGGTTACAATACCACCTGGCCTCATGTAGAAAGGTAAGTTTTCCTCATAAGAACCATTAAGTCACTGGAGGGAGAAAAATTAGCTCAGAATACAAAAAGTTAAAGACTTAAAAAAAAAAAAAAAAAAAAGAACAAGTTTCTGACCATAGCAACTAGCTGTTCTTAGTGTTGGAACATGGTATGTCTTCAGCATTTCCAGAAATGAATGGAGGGTGGGATACAGGCAAAACTTAACAGCCATTTAATGAGAACTTTTCCTTTTAGAAAAATCCAAAGATAGCTAAAAAGATGGCTAACTGCAAATATAATGCTTGTCATGTAGTCCCAATCAAAAAGCTCAAGGAACATGAGTCTAACTGTCTCAGTAGAACTGCCATCGATGAAGGTAAGTTTTTTTTTTATTTGGGAGGCATATAAGTGGCATCAAGATCTATTGCTCCATGATCTCCATATTTCATAGTTATGGAAGTCTTGGCCAAATGAGAGGAATGAAAAATAAAAACACATTTCTACTCTGCTTCTATAACTTCCGGTTTGCTTTATTTCAGAGCCATTTAATCTTCCAAAAGTTATTACTCCAAATTTGAAACCAAATGAAAAACTTCCTAGTGTTCCCAATCAGATTCCTGACCCTGACATCTGGAACATAGGTGAGCAAGGGTGAAATGGTGAACACAGTCATAAACGAAGGCTTGGATCCTAAGTCCTTCATAGCTAATAAGTACTGCAGCTCTAACAATTACCTTACTACTCCTCCCACAAAATCTTTCACCAAAACAATCAAAATAGTAAATCTGAGAATTCATCTGTCTCTGAAGGGGCAACCCAGTAAAAATAAATCTTAATTAAAATCTAAATTCACTTATGACAGTTAAAAGTCTTCTTATCTTACCTATACCTGGTCACTGTCCATAAACAAAATTAATGGTTTTAAACCAAAACTTGTAATCTAGAAGGCTGGGATTTATCCTATCTTAAGTAACACCCTTTCTCTAAGATGCAACATGTTATAATAGAGAACTCACTAGATTTCAATCAGATCTAGGTTCAATACCTGCTCTGGCCTAGAGGAAAGTTACTTCTCAAACACATCTTCCTCATCTATAAAAGGAAAAATATCTGCTTCATCATGTAGATTAATAATAAATTAAGATTTTGTATGTTAGAGGAATGCAAGCTCCTTTAACAGATAAAGTCCAGACTGTATTAATATCATGGTTTACTACAACAGAAATTTCCTCATATACAATCCCAGTACAAGTATTTGGTGGGGGTGGTGATTTGAGAACATAGGCTCCTTTCATCTTGCAACTGTCACCTTTCACACTTAGCTTCTCAAGCTGTCAAAAAGAGAGAATGGAAAAGGTGTAGTTGCCTCTTAACCATGTCAGCCCAAAAGAGAAAACTTGACTCACATTCCATTGACAAAACTAGTCACATGACCATACCTAAAAGTAAAGGAGGTGGGAATGCAGCCTCTGGCAGAGCAGCCACTTCCCAGTAACAACTATGAAAAGGAGACTCAAATCTCTGCTGCCAACTAGCCTCTGCAACAATATAAAAATGCTTAGTACATGTGTTACTTTTTCCTCCTTTTCCTTCATTCTAGATAACACACATCATTCTCCTTCATTTGTTCTGAAGACATTTGCTCCCAAAATGCTGGTTTGTGAAAGGTAAGATAAATTATCTTATAGAAGTTATTGGAAGAGAGAACAGAATACCTTTAAGTTGGACACTCAAATTGAGATGGCCACTAAATATAGGCATAGCAGATACCTAAGCTTCAATTACAAATTTTGAAAGAGCATTATTTGTGAGCTCTGAGTACTCCCATTTCTCCTTCTAAGACTCCACTTAGGACTTTAATCCATCAAGGACTTGATTACACTAGGTTCTTGATTCTGTGTAAGAGTTTCAAAGAATGAAAAACCAATTCTTAAAATGATGAAAGGGAAAGAATTAGTATACTGTACATGAACCAGGTCAGGACCCCCAACCAAAGAAGCCTGAAGGGCACATCCAGCAGTTATAGGAGCCAACAATTGAGTAACCCATGACATACACAAGAAGGGAAGGTGCAGAGGAACTATATAAAACAGAAGCTAACACAAAATCAGTAAGTCCTACTATGATATTTAGTAATGTCAACTATTTTTGATAGTTACTTTAATCTCCTGGAACTGGTTAACTAAACTAATTCTGTAGTTCTGGTTTTCAACTAACTTTCCTCTTTTGGTCATCCCTTACAGTGACCCAAGAGACATAAAAAAAGAGACTATGGATGATAAACATCCTAATAATCATAAGTCCTGGAGAAAAGGTAGATTAACTTTTTAAACTAATATAGTTTTAACATATATTAACAGAGTACTTAATATATTAATGTAGTTTTTATTAATAACACAAATATTATATTCTAAATCTTCAGAGATTCTTAGACAACTTACGACTTTTCTTCTTTAAAAAATAAATAATATTTTCTATTCTAAAATATCCTTCCCCTCACAATAGAAGAATTCAAGAAATGTCCTGATAGTTTGAAATCAGAATTTGGGGAAAGAGCTGTCTGAAATTCTATTTGAAATGCTACTAACGTATATCAAGCTTAGGTCCTCCATAAAAACACTTGCTATCAAAATGGTACTACCTCAATGTTCTCTTTCTACCCATAGGTCAGAAAAACTGATGGAGAGGTTGTGGATGAAAAGACAGCAGATAGAAGATGTACTATTAAACCTTTTTTTAAAACTTTGGAAAAATCCTGTCAGGTTTTAGGTAACAACTACTGTCATTATTGCCATCTTAACACGTTTTTATTTATTTAAATAGGGAATATTTTTCCTATGACAAGATTCATTTCGGTTTTTATTCTTTTTTTCATACCCTCATTTGTCACTCAAAAGGCTAGAGAGTTTATTTGCCTATTTTCCTTAGTAGGAGAAATACAGTCACTGTGTGAGCTATAATGCTATTCCTTAATTAGGTTCTTTATCCTCCAATTTTTTCTCCTACCTCCAACTCATTTACTATACATATGACCATGAGATCAAGCTTCTTCAATCAATTTTCTGCACAAACCTTCCATCGCTTCTCGGCCTTTTTGCTAAGATCAAGTGTAGTATCTATACAAACCTTCTATACTTAAAGGATATAATTTTTATGACAAGCTGAGTTTGGAACATGGCTCCATATCTACATAACTCTGTGGAAATCAGTTTACTTCCATCTTGAATATGCCTTATTCTTTCTCACTCTGTTCATTATAAAATGTCACCACCCCTTTGCCCTTTAACCAAATTCCTAATCTAGCTTTTTTGAAAGGCCAATTTTTAATCCTCACCTCATTTAAACCTTTCCTGTCTCCAATCTCAACCATAGCATAAACCTTCATGAGGGAAGCCAGAATCATATGCTGCTGTATATTTGCTATACCACTAGCCTGGTGCTGTGCATCTAGTAGATATTCAAATACTTGATGCTTAAACTGAACCAAGACACAATTTACAACAGGACAAAAATTAGTTCCTCTTAACTTGTAAATTTTTAAATGCAACTAGCTAATTTTAAAATAATGACTTGGTTTTTACTAGTTTACTGATTAGTTCAGGTATATTTAGACTTAAGAGTTAAAAGCAAAAGTTGTAGTCAAGTGAATATTTTTATGCCCTTAGGAGTCTTATCTTTACCTAAGTATTCTCTAGATCCTTTTTCAAATGATTTTTTTCTTCAGTTAAAGCAGAAAATAGAATGGATTAAAATGAGACACTTATATTATCTAGCACATTCTAATATACTTTGTACAAAGGACTACTGACTTTCTCCCTTAATTTACATAATATAATTATCTATGGACTAAGGCCTTACACATATTTTTAATTTTTAAAAATTACACTTTGGTATATTAACACCAGACTATATAAAAACAAAAGAATGTATGAAAAAATGGTCCAAAAAAGGATATAGTTTTTGACAAGCTGGGTTTGGAACATGGCTGCATATCTATGTAAAGATATCTTCCTTTATCACATTTTAGATATATGGAATCTTCTCCTAAAAAATGTCATGCAACCTTAATTGGGAGACTGCATAAGTTTTCTTCCAAACCAGGATACTCCAGAGCATAAAAGGGGGGAGTAATAATTATCCTGGGATAACCAGACAAACCAGGTCAGCCGCCTTACTCACAAGGGATAAAACATAACTTATTAGGCAGTTGGGTCATTCAAAACACAGAGGCTAGATCTATTCAAATCTTGCTTCAAGAAGTTTGAGGCCCTTGAAGGAAGACACAATAGAAACTAAAACATCACTTCTTTGGCCTCTAGCATAACATTTTGTCAAAGCTTCAAGAAAGACTAAACACAGGGCCGGGCCTAGTTATTACTTGAATGGAAGACGTCCTAGGAATACCAGGTGCTATAAGTGTAAAAAATAAAAAAAATAAGGGAATGTAAGCTGACAAAGTCCTTGCAATCTGTGAGGTCAACCAAGGGTTGCCTTGAAGAAAAGAAAGAAAGAAAGAAAAGAAAGAAAAGAAAGAAAGAAAGAAAAGAAAGGAGGGAGGGAGGGAGGACAGGCAGACTGACTAAACAAACTTATGGAAAAATACTTAAAAAAAAAAAAGTTAAAAATAATTACCTCAAAGCCTGCCTGGATTTTCCAAATCCTAACTATCCCCCCATGCTACCATAACAGGTGGCTTACGTCTCCATTTAGCTTCCTTTCATTCTTAAGTTTTATTATTAAACTATAAGGTCCTTTAACAAAGGTGTGATCTTAAGCACTAGACCCATGCCCACAAAAAAAATCAAAGTTGCTGAATGCATAGTAACTATACTTTATAGACATGATGATGGGGTAAAAAGAGACTCAGTGCTCTGGGCTAAATATTTATACTGAATAAATCAACCTCTCAAAAACCAGGTTGACACATCTTCACGAAAAAGTCCTATCAAGGCAATTTAAATTATATTTATGTAGCAGTAAAGACTCTTCAGCTATAAAGTTTCTTCCTTAAATCAGGTTTTAGTTTCTGCCCTTACATTCACAGTATGAACTATGGGAGAAAAATTTGTTAAGGCCCATTACTCATGTCCTAGATAGGTACCAAAACATATCTCATCAGTTCCACATCTTTAACCTACTGTTGGTCCATATATTATAGGCCTTTTTGTGCAGGCATTCCAAGCAGCTGTGGAACAAAACAGGGAAAGAGAAAATTCAAATATTTTAGTTTCTTCTTCCCACATATTCTCTTACAAGACAGATACTGTCTTACAGTTGCTGCAGCTCCTGACATAATACATCTATACTCTCAAGTTAAATAATCAAATATCTACTATGTTTGCAGCACTATGTTAAGAAGTGCAGTGGCCATAGTTCATTATGAGGGAACAATGTTGACAACTAGCGTAAAAGGTAATGGTTCTCAAACTTTGGTATCAAAATCACTTAGATGGCTTGTTAAAACACCAATGTATGGCATCTCACCCCTGAGTTTTGGAATCAGAAGGTCTGTAGTGAGGTCCAAGAATTTGCTTTTTCTCAAGTTCCCAAGTAATGGAGATGCTGCCGGTCTGGGGACCACACTTTGAGAACCACTGATATGACACAAAGTTTAAGAGCTGGGAGAGAAGAAGAGCAAGAAGAGGCCACAAGAAAATGTAAGACTAGTCCTTTACACAATTTTTGGTAGGTAAAATTTCTTTAGCACGATTCTGCCATTTCAACACTTAACTTTTAAGAAGTTCCTATTTCCTTACTTATCTGTTCATTAAGCCTTGCCAAAGTGATAACCAACAGTGATTTACAAATTTTGACTTACAATTTACATATTATATTAGATGCCAGCACCAAAAATAGTGTGAGGAGTTACTTGTTTCTGAGTCTATGGGAAGGGAACTAACTAGAAGTCAAAGAAAAACATAGAAAACTGATTTCTCAGGTAACCCGGTAACTATTACAAGCAATGTAGATCACACAGATATATAACATTTACATACTAAGACAGTGAATTTAAAGTATAAACCAAAAAAATAAAGAAATAAATACTGTTTTTTTCATTCATCCTGTATCATCTTGTATTTGTAGAGCTGGGTGTTGGCTATTATTGGCAAACTCTCATTAGCAACTCTTTTTTAAACATAAATTGATTTTCATTTGCTCTCTAGTGAGAGCACCTCCCCCTGCTACTTTGCCTAAAAATTTGTAACCAGCCCCAACATTTCACCCTACTCTAAAGCAATACTTCCCAATCTAGCCTTATCAATCAGGACATCAACTATGTTCCCCCACAGATCTCTTATTTTCAAATATTTTGCAACTGCATTTATTGAATAAGTTTTCTATGTTTAATTATACACTCAACTACCAAATCAGAAACCATAATTAGATGAGAAAACCAGGCCTTAGTTGACAGGATTCAAACCAGAAACAAAGAAATTTAATATTTAATCTACTGATAGGCTGGGCTTTCCAAAACACTGAAAATCTCTAAAGAATCTCAATGACTACTGAAATTCTTTCAATCCTAAAAGCTGAGGAAACTGATTTTGTAATAAAGATCTTTCACAATCGCTAGAGTACAGATCTGTTTGTTTACTCATTAGTGCAGTGTTTGTTTTTAACTAAGATTATTTATTCCAAAAGATAATCTATAATTTAGGGATAAATGCTAGCATATCTCCAGATAGAACAAGCAAGGATTAGATTCAGTTTAGTGTATTGATCCCAGCCAGTTCTAGAATAACCCTGTGTAAATGCCTTGGTTTCTCATTGTGTTTTTTCCCCCTTTTCAAATATATTCAGCCTGGCTGAAAAAGCAGTCTGAAAGAAAGCTCAGCAGGGATCTCAGATAAAGCAGAAAATTTCTGGGTTGGAAAGATATGAACAAAGCATTTAAGAATAGAAAGAATAAATATGTGGTGCATTTTTATTTTTAAAACTGCACTGAAAGGCAGTTTGGGTTTTTAGTTTTTGTTTTGTTATCGTCGTTGTTGTTTGTTTGAAAGTCGGTGGGCTTGTTTGCTGATGCTAAATGAAACAGCTTTATCAGTTGAGGATCCTGTCACCCTGACAAGGCAAGGCATTACTGCATGCAGTAAAACCTGACTTTGGATTCTAGTTTGGCACCCATTCCCCATCTTCTCAAGACCTTGGCTCTTTCTTCCTCAGAAATTTCAATCTGCAGGTATCTGAATAAAAAGAAATATGGGTCACAGTAAGTGTCAATCATTTCACCAGATTACTGCAATTCAAAGCCTAAAAAACACAAACACATTTTGCTTCAAATCACACTGACCCCATCAATTTGCATGAGCGATGTTGTGAAAAATTCAGAGGTTTAAGATTTCATAAAGATGTTCATAACAATCTGAAACTGATTTGCCAAAACATCAGCTTTTCTAAAACGTTTTGCGCCTAGTTTGCAATGAAGCTTTTATTCTTAGCAATTATCTTTCAAGAAGCAGTTTAACAGCTTGCTCCTCTTTCACAGGAATCATCCTGGGCAAAAGAATAGCTTTTGTAAATTCAAAACAGTGCCTAGGTCAGTGGTTCTCAACCCTGACTGCACATTAGAATCATCTGAGTAGCTTTTTAAAAATTGCTATGCCCAGTTCTTTCTGATTAATTGATCCAGGATGAGAAATTGGCATAGTATGTCTTAAAAGCTCCCCAGGTGACTCTAATGTGCAAACAAGATTAAGAACCATTAGCCTACAAAAATGGCTTGGGCCCAGGTTCCATCAACACATTTCTTTTTAGGATCCTAATATGAACCAAAAGCTAAGAAGCACACTCTCTTCAGGCCAAGAGCTGATAATTAAAAAAAAAAAAAAAAGATAAGTTATGTTTACGATTTATTCATGTAAAAATAAAATGTCTTCCTCCTATGATCCTTCTCACTAAACCCACATTCAGTTCTTACTGTCAGGATAGATTCTCCTAAGTCACATCTAGGCTCTATAAACCATGGAAACATTCCAAAAATCCCAATATTTCAAAAGCCAGGCTGATTTCCCAGACTGCCTCCTCTACCTTGGACAGTACAAAAAATTTTGTCATGTCACATTTTCACTTCTTGGTTTTGAAAAATAGCATCACCAGATCTACCTAGAATGTCAACACTTCCCTTTTTTTTTCTAATCTTCAAAGGCCACAAGTCCCTTCTCTCCATAAAGCCTTCCCAGGTCACTTTGGGCCTCGCTGATTTCTTCCTAATATGAATTTAGTCTCGACCACTTTGGCATCTGTTATACTGCCATTTAACCTTTCATCCATTTTGGGGCCTATCTAACCATCTTAGGGACAGGAACTACTGCTTAAACGTTTGTTTTGTTTTGTTCTGTGTATCAGTTTCCAGTACAAAGGCTCTCGATAATACAAGTTTGGGTTTTCACTATCAAGTTATAACTTTCGGGCCCTCTTTACCTCACCAACTCTCTTCTTAAAGCTCTCTCCTTAACTCTAAAACTCACTTTTAATCCAACTATAGTATCCGTCCTACCAAGCATTCTCAGTACTATTATTGACTTTTGAATTTTGAGATTCCACAACACGTGCTAAACGAAAACAACTAGATTCCCGTTCTTGGTAACTGGGTTGATTTTTTGTTTTGTTGTTTTTTTTTTTACTGTTCTACCTGCTTATCACCTTTACAATTTTCTTCTTCCACTCCCTCAAAATTTCAACCACTTTCGCTGACAACTTTCATAAAGCGTCTTCCCAACTTGCCCCGGACTTCTAACCCGTCACATTCCTTTCTCCGGGGTCCATTTCTAAGTACCCGTTCTCTTTTCTAAGATGGCCGCCACAAAGCGCAAAGAAGGCAATGTGTGTTCCACCTACGCAAGGCCATTATCATTCTGGGGCCACAGGAGGATGCGCTAAAAGAGGACGGGCCTGAGGTGGGGTGTGGCCTAAAAAATAGGAAGGGCCGGAGGAGGGTCACTGCTTAGCCCCCTGCGCAAACAAGAATTGAGATCTCCGTCACAGGAAGTGGGCGCCCCACCCGGGGCCCCACCCCTAACGTCAGGGGCCGGAAGTGAGCGTTGCTCTGGCGCGGATGTGGGGCGGACGCGACTGTGGAGAGAGCGTGTCTTGACCGAGGTAGGAAAGGCGTCCGGCCCTGGCTTGGGGCCAGCAAACAACTCGCCTTTGTGTGGTAGGATCCCTTCACCATCTAATTTCTTCCGTTTTCTGCCCGTAGCCTTTCGCCTGGTGGGTTCTCAACGTAGCTGTTTTGGTTACCGGCAGTTTTGCCACTGCTTCGTCCCTTCGAGGGCCTCCCTAGCTCCCCTTCGAGATAACCACCTTCCTGCCTTCTCCTATTTGGTCTCATTGCTTAAATCTACTCTGAATGTTTTGTTTAAAGGAAGAAAAACTTACTGAGTCCTCAGTTCGGTTAAGAGTTTAACCAGTTGCTTCTGGCTACATCAGGCCCTAATCTAGACTGTAATTTCCCGTTTCACCACGTGTAGTACTAGGGAAAAGGTAAAAATCACCTGTTAACAGTTTGATGTGGAAGATACTTAAATAGACAAGGCTGAATGATGAGGCTATCGATTTCATTACCCTTTCTTTACTGTAATTAGTCCTTTCTCCCCCAGAGGATACAGTGGCGTCTTACAAGTTGCTGAAATTAGTGTTGATCACTTCTTTAAATGCCTTAAAATCAAGGAACATAATACTTAGTTCTTCCTTCTAAATTTCTTTTACTTTTATTGACTAAGTATAAAGTAACGATGTAAAAACATGTCAAAAGGAAGATCAGAATTTCCTACTCCAGACATGAAAAATATTTTTTACAACAGTTTTACTAATGACTGTAATTAACAAATGGGCTCTGCAGCAAATTACTAAACTAGAGTTCCAGATGATAACTTGTATTTCCTATCATAGATTCCAAGGCTGCTTATGTCATAGAATGGGGGGAAGGGGTGTGGAATTGTACGAGAGGCCAAAGAAGAGGTTGCTCTAGAGACAATAACTGTAAATCAAGCCAAACTTTTCAGAAGTTTCTAATGGAGATGACTATATATAAATTTAGATTTTTCCTATAATAATAATTTTATTTAATCACAGTGCTCAATGGTGGGGATCTCAGGTAGAAGAGGAGTCAGACTACAAAACCATTTCTTGTCTTATCCACATATCTGTTAACAGACTTGTTCTCTTATGATTGTGTTATCCATAAAATGAGCAGTCTTTACATTTAAAAGTTTTCCCTCAGTGTATAGAGGGAATGAGTATTAACCAGAGAGATTAAATAACAGTCTATCCATTTTAGCATAGGAGATTGGAGGTCAGAGGGGAGGTGAGGCATCACTGGAAAAAGTGTGGCACTTCCTAATCATATTTAAGAAAAGTTGTAGAAATAGTAAACTAGACTCTCTGGGCATATTGGATAAATTAAGTGTATATAATTTCTGACATAGGCTTCCAGCATTCCCAGGTCCCAGGGGGGAGCAAGATTGGCTGCCTGTCCATACTATATTTCTAAGAGCTTTAAAATTGTACCCTTTTTCTATGTTTATTTTGAAGTTTAAGTAACAGTATTCTTTTGGTCTTAACTTGCCTTCTCTAATATTAAAATAGCATCAAACCGTAATATATCGTCAAGAGTGACCTGCCATTGTAATGGCATTTTAAGTAGGCTGACATCTTATCACCTCAATACAGTTTAAATTAGTCATATTTGTTTTTTCTTAACTATTTGTGAGCCCTAGAATTTATTCTAAGAGTGTGAATTAGGCAATGATGTTGAAATGTTTCAAAGTAGTAAGGAATGCTTTAAAGAAGAAAATATTTGGAGGACAGGGTACTAAGGGTTTCTTATATTGAACTTAAGTAGTTTCAATTCCAATTTGACTTTACCTCTTAGGGCCACCTTTTGATACATTTCATTTCTAATTCCCTGAATCACTCCTTTTTTTTCCTCCCCCCAGCACTTGGATTCAGCTCCTTCATTTCCAACATGGAAGAAACTTACAGTACGTACTCCTTACTGCTTTTAGAAAATAAGTTAAATTACTTATATATATAGTTTTATGTCTGACAAGACTTTAATGTGTGGAAAAGAGTCACATTTCTCCTAAACTGCTGAGGAGAAAAGGTCTGTGTGGTAGTAATATAGAGAAGTTCCCAAATTTGAAATAAGACCTTTGAAATTTAAAAAGTTAAAGAGACATGAGAAGTCATCAGGCTTTGAAAAGGCTGTAGTTGAGACACCTGCGTTAAAATATATTTTTTATTAAATGAAGCATTTTAATTCCTCAGGACTGCAGTTTCTCCTGTTATAGTAAGCTGTTTTGAGGGATAATATAGTACTGTTGGTGTACATTGAGTTTTTAGGATTAAAAAAATCCTAAGGAGGATGTTTTTCAAGTGATCCAGGAACCTTAGATGGCCCAAGAAGTCAAAAAGGAGCCAGCACTAACATTATACAAGTGTAGAACCAAAAGAAACCTGAAAAATTCTTTTACTTAATACTCAAATTTTACAACTGAGAAAACAGAACCTAGATTAATTGATATGCCCAATGTTCCATAGTTAGGGACAGAGTGAGAACCAGAGTTTTACATGTCGTTTATATGCAGTGCCCTACTTGATACTACAAGACACTATGATTTCTAGGCCTTGACCTAAATTTGAGGAACATCTGAGCCAGTGAGTGGACGAAACTTGTCAACAGGGCCTACTTTGTTTCCTACTTTGCTGCCTTGTTCAGAATCTCTTTATAATTAATAAGTTCCGACTAAAGGGTATTTTAGTTCCATTCTACCTTCAAAGAAGGGTCTGACAGAATCTTTATCACCAACATATAAAAACTACAAAGGTTCTCAAACTTTAGCATGCAGCAGAATCACGTGAGGGGCTTATTAAAACACATATTGGCGGACCCCACCTTGAAAATTTTTGATTCAGAAGGTCTGGGACCCAATAATTTGCATTTCTAACATGTTTTCAGGTAATGCTGATGGTCCTTCAGCTTCCTTAGAACTTTCCCCATCCCTTTAATTTGTTATTAAAATATTTTAATTAAAATTTGAAATTTCCGTGCTCATTTTGGCAGCACATGTACTAAAATTAGAATGATACAGAGAAGATTAGCATGGCCCCTGCGCAAGGATGACATGCAAATTCGTGAAGCTTTTCATATTTTTAAATATATGGTACCTGAAGGAAACTAGACTCTGGGTGGTAATCACACAATAGAATATGTAGATGTCAAATTATAAGGTACAGCTGAAAATTATATAATTGTATTAACCAATGTTACCCCAATAAACTTTAAAAAAATAATAAAATAATAAAATTTGAAGTTCCCATGTAAGATAGATTTCATTTATTTCATTCATTCATTCCTAGAAGCTTACTACTGTCTATTAAATTAGAAAGCAACTCCTCCCCTCTGTCATTCTTAGTTACTTTCTTCAGGCATAATTTTTTTCTTAGAAAAATGTCACCTGGAAGTATGTTAGAAATGCACAATCTCAGGCCCCATCCCACACCTACTGAATCAGAATCTGCATTTTAACACAATCCCCAAGTGATTTAACACCTGGGAATTATGTTAAAGTTTGAGAAACAGTGCTTTAGAATATACTTGACCTTTTTTCCACTTGACTTAAAACTCTAAGCTGAAAATTCCTAAAGATCTCCAACTTCTGTCTTTGGGTTGTACCTCTTAGTTGATGGAACTTTTATCTAGTTCCTTATTTGCATGAAGTTTCCTCCATTTCTCACCATGGGTTCTAGACCCTACACAGGTGTAAGGGACATCTGAGTCTATGCATTAGGAGGAAGTTTGTCCACAGGGCCTACTTTGTTTTCCAAATTAAGTTATATTCCCAGAAAGCCAAACATTTTTTGCCAAGCAGTTTTATTATTAATTATAACCTTAAATGCAGAGATACTTCAGTGTAGCACTCTTAGGCATCTGCCAAAGACAGGTACTCATATAATACACAAAGAAGTATATACTAGATTGTTAGTTATGGCATTGTATATAACAGTAATAAACTAGAAACAACCTAAATGTCCATCAGTAAGGTAAGTGATTAAGAATCTATGGTACATCTATTTGCAGCAATGAAATATTTCTTATATGTACTGACATAGAAGGTGCTCTAGGATATATTAAAAAAAATATATCCTATTGCATGGTACAGTGGGGAGGCACCTTGAGGACATTATGCTAAGTAAAATAAGTCACAAAAAGACATACTGTGTGATTTCACTCTATGACATATCTAAACTAGTCAAACTAAAAAACAAAGTAGTGGTTGCCATGGTTGGGTGGAAAAGGGAAATGAGTTGTTCATTGGGTATAGAGTTTCATTTTTTCAAGATGAAAAAGTTCTGGAGATTGGCTGCGCAACATTGTGAATATTCTTAACATTACTGAACTATATACTTAAAAATGGTTAAGATGGTAAATTTTATGTTGTATATATTTTATCACCATTTACATTCTTTTAATTAAAAGTTTAATAAAATTTTAAATCTAAAAAAACAGGTTAGAGCTGACCTAAGTTACCAGAGACCAAAAGTAAAGCATTATGGTAGGAAGCTATCATTATCAACTCTAGTGTGTGCCACTGTATGGGCAGTAGTACAATGTGTATGAATCATAAGGTACGTCCACTCTGTCAGCTGCTGACATGGTCTAACATTTGCTAGTGATGGAATGGATTAAATGAAAGGAAACAAATAAGAATTTCATCTGTAAGCTCTCCATGGTTGTCCTGAAGCTTCAGAAATATGAAAAGATTGCTAGTCAGGATGAGCCTGGTTGGAATAATAAACATGCCTGTCCTCTAAGACTTTTCCTCCCTATTCATTTCTTCCTTCAAGTCACCTTTCTGGCTCATTTGCATTGCGATCATGGTTTGCAATTTATTCCATGTTTACCACTCTTCCAGTGCAACTGTCTATTTCAATTCCCCACTGGCTTCTGATTTTCATAGCAGTCTCCTGGTTTATAAGTTTCTTATCAAGTGTGAATTGTTTATCTTATTTCACTTTTATCATTGCCTTCAGTGGGGCAAAAGCATTTTATTAGGTTGCCTCTTGTCCCCATAATGTGCTTAACCATTTAATTTCCTTTCCTTAACCAGGCTTGTTAAAATTTGGAGTTCATCCTGGGCATCTTGTAATGCCTAAGAGTAGTTTTACACGTTCAGAGAAACTTCTCTGAGAGACATGTTCAAAGAAATTTTCATAGTTCCAAACTATGGAAATGATCCCTGAAAGTATAGTCTTGTAAGGGTAGTTTTAAATAGTATGATATAGGTTAGGGGCTTTCTTTCACACAGCAGCTTTATATATCCATAGTGGTTCTGTTTTTGCAGAATATTTTATTTTTTTAATCTGGCCAATTTGATTATCACCAGATTAAAGAATTCTCATCTGTGTCAAAACATAAAAAGTAAAACTACCTATCTGATAAAAATATTGATTTCATTTCAGAGGTAAATAAAGTAACCAAAATCAGGAACTACTTACAGTAGTAAGTTAAAGCAAACATGAAAAAGAAATTATCAACTAATATTTCTCAAGCTTCCATACAACATGTAACTGATACAGAGCAGTGCTTACCAACCTTTTTCATGTCATGGCCTACTAGTAAATTAGGGATGCTGGAAATGGGATTAACTACTCTCAGCTTGCCCTAGGACTAGTCGAGGATAGGGACACACATGCAGTGGACCCCTGCATTAATATTTTGGCCCACCATCCATTTCAGCCTTCAACATACTTGTTGGGAAGCTCTGGTTGGGTTAGCTAGAATAGGAATGACCCTAAATTAGCAGTTTTAGGAAGGGAAAAGAGTATATCATTTTATTTAACTTTTTGTTTTACAGTAAGGATAACCGACAATGAAAATCAACAGTGTTTAAGTACAACCAAATATGGACTTAGACCTTATCCCATGATTGCTAGTTTTGCTGGACTTATTAAGATTTGGTGATAATACAATTTTACCTTCTCGGGTTACATTTTCATTTTCAAATGTTTAGTCACCCTTTTTTTTTAAATTCCAAGTTGTCAGACTGTCTTGTTCTATTCTTACAGATTCTGTTGGAAAATATAGTGTGCCTGGAACGCTATAGTTTTGCAAGGACCTATTAAGTTTTATACTAATCCTGTTTCTCTCTCTCTTTCAGTCGATTCCCTGGACCCTGAAAAGCTATTACAATGCCCCTATGATAAAAATCACCAGATCAGGGCCTGCAGATTTCCTTATCATCTTATCAAGTGCAGAAAGGTAGGGTATTATTTTCACAATTTGCTCCATAATGCCCTCCCGAGTTCTCTTAAACAATTTTTGTAGATATCAAATGATTTTAACATAAATGTTTTAATTGAATGCCAGAATTGTTTTGAGTATGTACCTTTGACTGTACCAACATTTGTAGAAAGGAGTTTGCTTATTTTGAGGATAAAGTTTTTTTGTTCTGATTTTTTTCCATCCCAGCTAGTGACAAAGCACCCTTTATAAACAACTTCTCTGAGTCTTCTTACCCTTTATAAAACAGGAAATCGAAATTTTTGCTAGCAGTGAGAAATCTGTCTTCCCTTGTGAACTTGATGTGTTCATTGTCCTGATAAGAATTAAGTGCTATAATGCATTGATTTCTGATTTTGTTTGTTTGTTTAGAAATTTTAGAAAAGTCAAACACCCAGAGTTTAGCCCCAAAAAAGACTGTTTCTAAAAATAACTTTCACCAGAGTTCAACAGTAAGCATCTTTGGGGGCAGAAATAACATCAGAATTTTTTTCTCTGGTCAGTCTTGTGTAGACTTACCTTATATAAACTGCATTCACGTTGGTATATTAACTGAGGCACTTGGAAAAGGTTGTTAGAATGCACATGTCAAATACAGAAGCCAAACTTCTACCAGGATCTATGCTTGGGAAACAATTTTGGTATTTAATCCAAACTGTGTACAATTTGTTTATGCATTAACATCCTTTAAAGGGCCATTTCTCCCGCAATCCTGGAGACATGATTATAATGCCATTTTTTAAATTATTTCTCCAGGGTTTTTGCAAATCTTTTTAGCAAAAATTTCTTACGGTCAAACCTACACAATATGAATCAGAAGATACCACCATAACTTCCTCCCCTAGGCTCTCAAATATGTCAAAGATAAAGGTTGGGAGAGGGAGCCAAGCAGAATTAAAGACATTGTCGTATCTCCCCTTTTCTAGTGCTCTTAATCTTTGCTCACATATTTTTTGCATTGGAATGTCTGTTTCCCTTATGAAAATCGTGGAAATAATGCCCTCACAATTTTCTCCATCCTCTATTTTTTTCCAGCCTTCTCCCCATTTCACATTATTTTTACTTCTTTGAGTATCATTGGTGATATATCTTTTGCTTCCCCTATTAAATTTCTTAATTACTGGTATTTTACCATAAGATTTGGGTGGTTTTGAACACTTTGTTTTGTTTTAAAATAAGGAACTTTGTCAGCAGAGTACACTATCATTTAGACTTTTCCTTAGAGAAATAGCTGAAATAAAGGTCAAAATGTTCAGAGCCTCATTTCAGGCATCATTAACTTAAATAAGTGTTCCTGTGTTAATCTGAAAAATCACTGGTTAGCCTCTTCTGCAGCTTCCTTCCAACAGCTATTTTCTAGCCCTATTATATTACAATAACAGGGGCACTACTGCAGTGCAGACTAAGAGTATGTTTTAGTGTTACTGTTCATTCTGAATATCAGCTTTCCAGAGATATATCCAGAGAGCTCTACCATTACAGGCTATGCCACCTGAATCTTGTGACCCTAAAGAGCAAAGGGGGAAAATGATTCAAACACCCAATCCTAAATTTGCTGTTTGCCTCAATTTAAGCAGCTTTAACCCCAATATCTGTGTTGTCAGTCTCTAATCATAACAAAGAGGCTTATGTTTTGATGATTTTTAGATACTACATGGTCTTTATGAGTGATAAATAATCCCCTCTTAATTTTCTACTGTGAATTTACCTGTCATAGTGAAGGCACAGGTTTATTGAGAGATTTTAGGGGAGCCATTTATATAGAGTGAAGCTGAGCCACTACCCTTGGACTTTTAAGAGATCCAGAGAATTGATAGACCCCTTAACTTTTGTTCAACAGAATCATCCTGATGTCGCAAACAAATTGGCTACTTGTCCTTTCAATGCTCGCCACCAGGTTCCTCGGGCCGAAATCAGTCATCATATCTCAAGTTGTGATGACAAAAGTTGTATAGAGCAAGACGTTGGTAAGACTAAATAGCTGAAATGTTTCAGAGCTAGAGTTAACCACTTTAAATTTATATTATGTTACATTGTCACTTTGAGTTTTGGCTTTCATCATTTATGAAGTATAATACTTTTCAGCAGCAAACAGTAGTCAGGTTGTGTTTGTCAGACTGCTTTCTCTTCTGAACCGCCTTATTTTATTAATCATATAAATATAAAATTTATTTTGTTACCATAAACTTGGTGAGCATCTTCGTTTCTGCTTTTCTTTCTTGTCCTCTGTCAACAAGAGGATAAAACTACTCTGCTTATCTTTTATACCTTCCGTTTTTCAGAAACAAAGACCCATTAGGCTACTCTGCAACCCCCTTAGCCATTAATCCCTTTAAACATAATAAGTTGGCAATGTCCTGTTCTAATGGTAGAATCTCTGTTGTCTTGCAGTCAACCAAACTAGGAACCTTGGACAAGAGACTCTGGCTGAGAGCACATGGCAGTGCCCTCCTTGCGATGAAGACTGGGATAAAGGTGAAATGCCTCTACATCTTTTTCTTTACAATGTCTAAATCTCAAGTCATTTGCTTTAGACAGAAGGAAGATTTTCCTTTTTTATGAACATACCATGTTGTTCAGAATGCTTTATTATTTTTATTGGGCCCCAAAATGAGCACATTTGTATCGCTGTGCAGACATGTGGAACAGCCTATCCCTCTTGATTGGAAAAAGCACTTCTTTACATCTGTTTCTTTCCATAAATTGTGTTGTGCCATCTGTGTTTGGCTGTTACTAGGCACGTTTATTATTATTTATGTCACTCGTGTTTATATCTTTCAATTAAATTCCTGCTACTGTGTCACTTAGGCAGGGTAGTTGATCAATTTTTACTTGCTTCTCTAAACATAGGTGTATTATTTCCTATCTTACAAATTCAACTAGTATGAACTGGTGTTTTGTACCACAAACTATGTTTCACTTCCTTTGGCAGATTTGTGGGAACAGACCAGCACTCCATTTGTCTGGGGCACTGCCAACTACTGTGGCAAAAACAGGTAAATGAAATATCTTATTCTCAGCACCACCTCCCAAAATCAGAGTGCTTTGTTACCAAAAAAAGCCACCGAAGCATGAATTGACTCTTTTCTTAATGATGTTACTTGTGGTAACTTAGTCTAGATACTGTTTGAGCGGATTTTTTTTCTTATTTCTTCCTTGATTTATAAAAAGGTCCCATGCTTTGTGTTAATCACTGTGTAAACACAAAAATACTGGCTTATAGTCTAGCAATGGAAGCAGTGGTGCTGGACATTCTTTAGATATTCTTAGGTCTTTGTTGTTGTTGTTGTTTTGCTAGGTTCATATTTTAATGCTTTGAACAAATTCTGCAGCTGTATACCACATGGATCATTTTCACTCTCAGTAACTAGTGTCTAAGGAAAAAGTAATCTGAAAAGTTTTTGATTTGAGATTGGGAAATCCAGAATGCCAATGTGTAGAGAAGAAAATGTATCTCTTCTTCCCATTGGTTTCATATCTGATTTTTAAACCTATGAGATTTCTCATTATTATTTGATCTTCAAACCTTGGAAGATCAAGTTTCAAACCCAAATGATAATATTTCTGGATTATAAAATGAAGGAATGAGATGCTAGACTTCATTTTTTTCCCCAAATAGAATGCGTATCAATTTTTATTTCTTAATTTCTGAGGTCAGTAATTGTAAATTTATCATATTTTATGCGTACACTAAGATAGAAAAACTTAAAGATGAATTCCATTGATACAATTTTAATTTTGCCTTAGCTTTATGAGATTTGTTGCCTTGGGTTTGATTTTCTTGGTATTTTATCTCTTATGTTTATTGAGTAAGTTGATGAGCCTGTCATAAACTGAACAGTAGATGGCATTGCCGTTTATCTCAATTTCTAGAAAATGAAAATGCTTAGACCCCTCTTAATGCCTGAAAAGAACAGTGAGCTTTCCAGAGAAGTGATAATCATTCTAATTGCAAGAATGTTTTGATGGAAATGTGTTTACATTTCAGAAGGTAGGGTTTTTTCCCTCCAAAGTAAAAAAAAAAAAAAGGCACACACATACACACATTTTGATTGTTTAGTGTGTGCCTGCCTGGAGAATACAGATATGCTGGCATAGTCAAATTCATCTTTCTTTTTGCAGCCCTGCAAGCAACATAGTTATGGAACATAAGAGTAACCTGGCTTCAGGCATGCGCGTTCCCAAGTCTCTGCCTTATGTTCTGCCATGGAAAAACAGTAAGTGAGATGAGGCAAAATGCTTTTATTCTTTTCTTTGTGCTAATACATACAGTTAGTCTTGATTATCCAGAGACATGATTAGTTTGAATACCTTCCACTCCCATAACCCTTAGAGTAGATACTTCCTTAAGTTTTGAACCCTAAGCACCTCACTCACTTTACCCTAGTGCCAGCTCTGGTGGGTAACAGGAAATTATAAACAGGAAAGTACAAGATCACAGAAACCAAGAGAACATTTTCAAGATGGGGTGAACTGACATCAAATACCATGAGTAAATTTGGGGACCAATAAAAAGGCTATTGATTGTAGCTAGGAGGAAGTCATCCCTGACTTTCAGGGCATAATGTCAGTAGGGAATTGTGATTAGTAATTAGATTGCAGGGATCTAAACGAAAATGAAGAGAGAAATGAAAGTTATAAGTCATAAGAACCAGCATAAGAAGAATATTTGGATGTCTTTCTTAGATGTCAGAGACCATGCTGAGCAAACAGATACTAAATTTGTATCATACCAGCCTAGTAAAGAAATTCTAACATATGGAACATCCAGGATATTGTCATTTTTATTTAATATAAACTTTCTTTTCCTAATGTTGCCCCAAATTCAGATTCCCTTGGTTTCAGTCTTTGCTACTGTTAGTGTTTATTTTCAGATGGCAAGAGGATTCCCTTTTTAAAATTTCCCTTTGGATACTTGTATTTTCCAAAACATGAGATCACCAAATCATATGCCAAAAGGCTTGATAAGTAAAGGGCTATTTTCTTTTCTCATGCTCTTGAGTGGAATCCAATTACTAATTTTAAATTCTTCTACTTTTATATTGTAATTCAATACACCCCAGAATAAGTCATTTGTGTTTAGTAAGAATAGGGAATGGAGTCAGTTTCAATTGACGTGATGTATTTATTTTGAAATATTTCTACTCTGTAGATGGAAATGCACAGTAACTGAATATCTCATCAAGTAAGTGCTTCAGTTTTATTTCACTATCTCTTCAGATGGTAGCAAGATTTAACTGGACATAAAGCAGTTTAGGTCCAATTTCCTTTCAGATTATGGTACCAAATTAAAGCTTTGTATGTGCCTGTGTTTTTTAAGTATATAACTTCTATTATGGCTTTACATACTAATGAATAGGCATTTACTTGTTAAATTAGAATTCGGTTAACATGCCAAGTTGCTTTCTCAAATGTTAGTACACACTGCCTTTTTTCTTTCTTATTTTTTTTTTTTTATCAAAGTTGCATTCTAGATCTATCACGCCTCTTTAATGGACTGAGATTAATCAGACAGCTGTGCTTCACTGCTCTGCAATTCTTTCGCTGTTCAGTACAGTTTAACACTCATCAAAACATTCGTATTCTTTTTAATGAGCACTTATAAGTTTCGGGTCTCTAAGAGTCTTGTACTGTCGATCTTATCTGAATATTTGATTTAACAGAATTTCACAAAATCTATACGAAGAGACCAAAATCTTTTACTCTTCATAGACAAAGCCTTTCCTTGAGGTTACCTTATGTACTCATGGCAGAGCCAGGTTTGATGCTTCAAATGTCGCCTTGACTTAGGCTGCCCAGCCACCTGCTCCTAGCAAAAAGAATATTATAAAGGCTTGGATGGGATTATATCCCCACTGTCTTGCAGATAGTCAGCCCTCAGTGAATATTTATTGAATGAATGAGTAATTTCAGTTCACTCACTTCCTCTGGATAATGATGGATCTTCTGTGAGTTAAGGTATATTTTGTACAAAAACCGATGTTTCTTCTGGTGAGAAGTAGAAAAAGAGATTGTAAAAGCAAACACCCCTTAGCTGTGAACAACAATATCTATCAGTTGCTTCTAGATTCCAGCCATTTATCCTGGTAGGTTCTGATATCAAATTGTTAAATACATCTGGAAGCCAGAAAATTGCATTTGGCCCCAAGAAGGGAAAGAGACACAATAGCACTGGGGTGTGTCAGGAAAGCACACACAAATCTGGATAAATGGTGAACTTCGAATCCTTCTCTGACACACTATACAAAATACTTGGTGCTCATACAGTAGGAATAGCTCTCTAATAAAAATGGCTTCTCTAAGGTGAAAGACTAGGAAAACTTCTCTATCACTTAAGACACTCCTCTCTTTTGAAACTTAACTCTTTACTATTCAACTCCTTATATGCTGAAAATTTATTTTTCTGTGTAACCCCTGAAGAATCAGGGAAAAAAAATTATCCTAGGTTAGGTAAGAATCCTTAAACAGCCACAGACCTTCTTATCCTCTTAATAAAAATAAAGCATCATTTTTTGAATGCTTATTGTTGCAGAATTCTCTACTTTCTTTCGAAGGATACAAAAGAAATAGGAGACATGCCTTATTCCCTTAAGGAAAGTAAGTGTGGGTGGAAAATTTTTTGAATGCACACATGGTGAAAAGAGTTTGTTCACCTTGCACTCAATATGCTTTGTCCCATTTGTGTTTATCAGTACCTTCACTCTTTACTAGATAAGTGCCTCAAAAGTAGGTAATACTTATTTAATGTTTACCTAAGATACACTGTAACAGCTCAAAAAAAATATTGTTGAATTAATAAGTAGTAGAGTGTATGAGAAGAGAAAAAGATCAATATAAGTTAATTGGAATTAATCCAGAATTGTCTGTAGAAGTCAATTGCCTGTATAGTCAATTCTGATTTTCTCCATACTCATGAAACTGTTGACACAAGGAGTGTACATTGATTTCTGTATAGAATACTTTTAATTCATTTAACAGGTTTCTATGTGCTTAGTGGTACTGAAGAGATAAGGGTCAGAAGGTATTTGATGTTTTGCCATTAACAACAGCAGATTCCTCCTGCAGCCCAAGAGATTTTAATTGGGTTGTGGTTTTGTGGGTCATTGTCATAGTTGGTGCTTTTGTCATTGAAAGAAACTAAAAATTGTTTTTCTCATTTCCTTACAGATGCCTGACCATAGAAGAAGACTCTTGCTTCTTCCTGCTACTAGTGGGTTCTTCGTTTTTCTCCTAATCTAATTATAGAAAGATAAACTGTGACTTTCAAACTGACAAGTACCTTTTTTTCCTCCCCCCTTTTGAGCCCTCACTAATTTGATGCAAGAAAGAACCCTCATACTTAGAAGAACTGTTTCAAATAAACCATTGATATAGATAGCTTGATAATTTGGTGAAGTACCTGCAGCCCCAAGATCAGAAATCACATCCCATTCCACATTAACGAAACATATTTAAAGTAATCTTAAAGAATCCAGCTAAAGCAAGCAAGAAATTTGGGTTAGAAAAAGTAACTGTGTATTTGTGTTCTCTAACACACATGGACCAAATTCTTTTTACCATTAGTAGGAATGAGCCTTTTCTGAATGGTGCATGTATTTATCCAGTCTCCAAGATATTGATAGCTTTTATAGAGCAAAATACCCCATTATTGTTTAGAATCTTTAGGATATCTTGCTTCCTAAATACTTCCAACCTAGGGTAGGTTTCTTCTATTTATTTTATCTCATCCACATCCAGCCAGAAATTATAGTAGCTGTCAAACTATATGTGAATTAATAGGAGTGAAGATTGGCGTGGAGTGGAAGAACCAATATACTTGGAGAAGAGATAGGTTTTCTACCTGCGTGTGAAATTCGATTTGTTTCAAAGTTTAAATGCGGGAGAGCGCTGCTGACTACTGTGAGACATGTGTATAATAAGTTAGATTTTGAAATATCCAGAGCTCTTGCTATCCTAGCATCTTTTTGGCCCTTACAAGGAGACTTCGTAATCTCCCCAGAACAGTTTTTTGTTTGTTTGGATTGTTTTTTGTGTGAATGTTTTCAAGTTTGGTTTGGTTTGGTTTTAAAACTGTCTGGCTTGGGGAGGGATTTAGGATCTGATATAGATAGAAACTTGAGTGAAGCATACTGACAGTTGAAAAAATGATCTCTCGAGCTTTGTGAGTAACAGATAAGGGGGAGTGGGCTTCTGTGGAGCGCCTTTTTCCAAGAATTTTACACAAAACAGGATTCTCCCCTGATGAAGCATAGGTATCTGTTTATTTAGTTCCAATCTCTTAAAACAGGTTCAAGATAAGCCCCAGTACAAAAGTATTTCTGCTTCTTAGCTGTGTGATCTTAAGTGACTGACTAGATCATTTCTTCTGGAGAAAATGGGTAATGTATTGAGAAGGGGGGAAAAACACCCTTTATGCCCCTAATTTTGGTCATTTATGTTTTTGTATCGACAGAACTGCCTAGTTTAGGAAAAACAAGCAGAGGCATGAGTCTCGTTGCAAAGAATTAGCTGATTGAATACAACTCAACAAAGGAATTAAGCAGAAAATAGTTACTTTGTTTTTTTTTTAAATAGAGGGGTGAAATAGGCTAACATCTATCATTTATGAAAAAAATGAAAAACCTTATTGTTATTTTAGGAAGACACCTCTTTGCTCCTGATTACTAGAACTTAATCACAAAACATCTGACCTTTTAAAGTGTGGGTGCCATTCACATAGGAAAATGCCTGCCTGTTCACTCACAAAATAGATAATCTTGTTGTTTCTTTAGTAACCGAATGATTAAAGCAGCCAATTTGTCTGATCCAGGAGCTTTCAGAGACTACTTTGGGATTTTTCTTGGGCCTAGGATTCACTGGTCTGGACTTTGTTTACTAGAGATTTTTAGAGATTCCCAAAAACTGGAACAAAGAAGTGACTGACTCTGCTTCTTATGTCAGAAGTTGGGAGGAGAAGCTTACTCATCTTTGAAACCCTCTTTTTTCAAAGGATACCCTCCTTTTGGAATGTGAACAGTAGAAGGGAAACAGCTGAATATTCTATTTTAATTTCAGCTAAAGTCAAGTGTTATAGTTAAAGGTTAAATGGAGAGGTGTTTCTCGAAAACTTAACCCAGAGAGCCTTTGAGTCCTGCATTGAATCTTATGCAGGGCTTCCAGACTCTACCCCAGGGAGATTTACTCTTTGGAGACTGCCTTTCTCTGTAGGGATTCTAGAAGTGCCATTGTGATTTGCAAATGTTCTCACCAGGAATAAACAAATGAGGGTAATGATGCTTAGCAATCCTGGTAGCTGTACCTGAGCTAAACAAGGAGAATATTTAGATTTGATTTCTAATAATGCTCCACAGTACTCTTTCATTGGTGAGACATAACAGTAGCTGCTTGTGTTAGTGTCTTAGACAAAACATATATACCTGTTTTGGCATTCTTAGAGTCTTTTGGTTGTACTTTTCACAGTTCACATTAAGCTCTAAACTAAAAAGAAACGAAGGAGATAATTATACCTTATTATTACCATTTTTAAAGAAATCTTAAAAATCAAGGTGATTCATATACTGTATTTTAAATCATCAAAGCAGGACTGGCCTTGGGAAGAAGAGATCTTTAAGAAAATATTCATTTTCTTGTGCCAATACAATGTACAGAATAAGGAAAACTACCTAAATTCCATGAGAAAAATACTGTAGTGACTGCTCATTCTTTTGATCACTGTCTTCCTGGTACTGTTAAGCTTCAGAACATCCTACTTTACAGTGATAGCCTTTGAAGGCACATTAACCTGTTACCTCATACCAGCAGTCTTAGCTGACTTTTCTATTCCAGCCACACTAAGGTCTGAAAAATGCAGACCTTTGTATGAACAGGGCATTTGTCCTTTACCTGGCTATTCCACTGCCTGGTCCAACTCACTTAACTCTTATAAACTTGGTAACTGGTGAGATATAAAATCTAAGTTTGTTATTAGCTAGGAAGAATAACATCCTAGGCCAACAGCAACCCTAGAGAACAACCATATGGTCAGCAGATTTGCATTTGTGTTTACCTTATTTAAAGACTGTTTTATATAAAACTAAAATAGTGTAAGAGCCTTTGAGGAAACATGAAGTAGACAAGTTTGGTGGTTTTATTTTATTTTATTTATATAGACACACAAACAGTTGAATCCAGGTTGTATGAAAAACTGTATGAACCCAACCGTGCCTCTTAATTTTGTTACTGAAATAAAGTATGCTTTTCCAGTTCATCTGTTTGGATTCTGCTTCCTCAGGTTTTGGTTTCTGGTTTTCATTGGGACAGTCAGGATATTTAGCTCCTTGTGTTGGTTTTCTCTAGAGTAGAACATAACAGCAGAGGTGCAAATTGAAAGTGATAGAAAGTCTTGATCTTGAGATTGAAAGCTCCATTGAGATATCCTTTTGTTGAATTGGAGATTTCAACAGAAGAGTCAGTGTTTTAGCCTTACAAAACTCTTGAAAAATAAACATTGATATGGTTCTACTAAGTGCGTAACTGATTCCCATGTAGAGTATCTCATATGCTCTTAGAGCTTGAAGGGAGCTTAGTGAGCACATAATCCAAAACTTCATTTACGTATGAAGAAGTAGGCCATGTACGTATATGCAACATGACATTTCTTTAAAAGAGAAGAATAAACACAAAATTCAAGATAGTGGTTATCTCTGGAAGAGAAGCCGAGGGGGTTAGGATCAGGAAAAAATACAGTGTAGTAGTATTCTGTTTAGTAAGTTGGGTGGTGGGTTCCCCAGTGTTTATCTTATTACAGTGCTTTATATATGTATTAAATATACAATTTTAAAACATTTAAGAATAGTGGCTAAAATTGTGCCATGTTTACTGTAGGCAATCCACTGTTCTTACTTAACATTTTACATATTTTAATCCAGAGTGGGGGAAAAACAGGCCCTGAAAGTTTTATCTTTGCTTAAGATACACAGCTTGTTAGTAGTGAGCTGTCACCATAACCTGAGACTTCTGCTTTCTAGTTTACTGCATTTGGCTTCTCTAACCATCCTACTTCCCTAAATGTTGCTTTTGTACTCAACCTCTCAGACTGTGAGTTTTCTTCTGAAGTTGTTTCCATGTCTACCAGCTTGGACTCCATGGTCAGTCACTTTAGTGGCCTAAATTAGCACCTTGGGTTCCATTGACCCCACTTTGTTATAATGTCTCCGCTTCACCAATCCCAAGTCAAGTGAAACCCACTATCTCTTACTCTGTTTCTTCAAGGTTATTGAGCACAATGTTAGAAAATCACATAAATATGTCAACGGACTCTACCGCAGATGTATGATTTCAGGAACTCATTTCTGTTTGGCTTTTTCAGATTACCATTGCACCCTTTTTATTGTTCTCAATTGTATAGTCCCTACTTCCCACCCCTACTTTCAGCCAATGGTTTTGCCTGTTACTCTCTAGAGAAAATACTGGTCATCAAACTTAACTTCCTCTTTTTCCTATTTCTAGACTTAACTCTTACAGCATACATCTTTTCCTTTATCTCAGAGGTATACTTTCTCGCCAAGGCTAACTCATCCTTGTTCCTATACTATATCCCAGTGAATTAGTTATCTGTCAATGCATAAGAAATTTCCCCAAAGCATAGTGAGCTAAAAAATAATAAACGTTTATTACCCTCATAGTTTCTATAAGTAAAGAATTCATGAGTGGCTTAGCTGGATAATCCCGGCTTGGGGCCCTTCATGTGGTTGCAGTCAAGATGTCAGCCAGGGCTGCAGTTTTCCGAAGACTGAGACTGGAGGATTTGCTTCTAAAGTGACTCACATGTTTGACAAGTCAGTGTTGCCTGATGGCAGAAGGCCTCTGTTCCTCCCCATATGGGATTCTCTGATTGTCTTCACAACATGTCAGCTGCCCTCCCTCAGAGTAAGTTAAGAGCAAGGTAGGAGCTGTAAATTCTTTTATGACCTATGAACTTCAGAAGTCACGCTCCATCTTTTCCACAGTATGCTCTTCGTTCCGCCAGTGAGCCTTTTCATTGTGGGAGGGAACTTCACAGGAGCATGAATACCGGGAGTCAAGGATCATGGGGGCCATCTTGAAAGCTGGCTATCACATCCAATTTTTTCTATCCTCCAATATCTTCTATAAGTTATTCTCTCTTTCCTCTTTACCTTAATTTTATTTCTCTAACATTTTCTTTATACGTGTTATATTTCATTGAAAAAATAGGTTTTCTTTAATGTTTCACCTCAAGCTACAAAAATAACAAGGTTATATTCATTCTTTTAAAAGATGCATACCCTGTCCTCTGTATCAATTAGGGTTCAGTTGCAGAAAACAGTCTTTTGGAGCTTGTCTAAGCAGGAAGAGATGTGTTACAGGGCATCACAGAATTGTTGAGAAGGCTAAAGAAACAAACTCCAGACTGAATTTCCAAAAATAACTCCCAAAGACTGCTCAGGGAGCTGCCACTTCTACTATAGTTAGGAAGCTGCCACTGCAGCTGCCAGTTCAAGAAGCACACTACCTCTGCTACTGTCAGCAGCCCCAAATGGATGCCCTGCATCCTGACTTAACCCCTGCTGACTTCAGAATATAAGTGATACACTATTGAATCTGACTGGCAAAACTTATATCTGAACCCTCGTTACAAGGGAATGTGGGAAATGTAGCTTTTAGCTTTCTACCTTCTGCATACTAGAAGATTGTACATGTTCAGTAAACCAATACATAAAACCTTCTACACTCCCTCGAGCTATTGCTCGATTGCTTCTTAGGTGCCAGATTTCTTGAAAGAATTGTCTATACTTGATCTCCAGTTCCTGCTTACTCCTTAATTCATTGCAATCTGCCTCTGTTCTCAGTGTCTCCACTCAACCTCCTAATTTGCCATACCAGTGGTCTATTTTAGTCCTCCTCCCCAGGGCATTCAGAAAGCAGCAGGTTTCTTATGATGCTTGCAGAAGGAGCCTTATTAATGTTATGCACAAAATTACTTAAGACTCCTCTCTTCAAACAGGCCTTGGACTTGGAAGCACTTAGAGCCTTTAGCTTCAGCTACCACCTAGAACCTCATACATGACTTAATTAATGATGTCACTGTTCACTCAATCTTTTCAAAATTCTCTCACTTCAGTTAACAAATCCTGACAATTCAATTAAGTTCTAAAACCAACCATTTATTTGTTTTTTCCACTGCCACTGGCTTATTTCAGACATCTCTGTCTGGACTATTAGAGCAACCTCCCAAGTCTTTTAGCCACTAGGTTTTCCCCATTTTAGTTTATCTTCCACCTGCCTTAGCATAGCATTCAAGATGTTTGGTAATCTGTTCCCAGTTTACCCAATAATAATAGCAAAGGCTTTTTGAGCACTTGGGTATATGCCAAGCACTGTACAAAGTACTTCATATGCATTGTCAATTTAATTACACATAACCCCATGAAGAAGATATTATTAAGTCCCCATTTGGTATATGAGGAAACAGGACCATAGAATATCCAAGGTTTTGACCACAGTTACTAAATTACTATATGGAAGAAATAGAATTGCAGTCAGGTCTGCTACCCCTAAAGGCAATATTCTTAATTCCACTGCATTTCGTAATTGCTTCCATATCATCCCTTCCAGCCCTGTTCATGGTCTAGCCATGGTGAACTTACCATCCTCTGACGCGTCGTGTTCTATAATGACCATACCATAGCATGCCTTGCTTCCTAAAATACAGGAATTCCTACCCCTTCCCAATACTTTTCTGTTTAGCATATTCCATCTTCAAGTTCCAACTCAAATGTTACCTCCTTGGGTAACTTTTCCAAGCTCTCTGGTCTAGGCTCCTGCTGTTCTTGTTCATACTATTTTTAACAGCACTTACTGAGTTGAGTTGTAATTCTCTTCTAAATGCCTGTATTAGGGTTTAAAATGAAACAGAAACCACTCTCAGTATCTCAGTATATTTTAAGCAGAAAGCAAATTTAAGAATTAAGTGCTTACAAAATCATTTGACTAGCTCAAGGAGCAGACTGTAGATTGGCCCTCTAGGAATGACTACTAGAACGCTACCAAACTAACCCACCAAGGGAGCTCCAGCCCCTGGAATATTGAGTGTGAGAACATAGCACCACAGCTACAATCCAGGGATCAGGAAGCTGCCACAAACAATCCCACAACATGTATAGTATCAGACTTTTTGCAGAATTCCTGACTAATGTAAACATTCAAATGCATGGTCAGCAGAGGAAGGAAAAGGGAAACTGGATAATCAGTACCTGGAGCATTGAGAGTTTGCTCATGGGTCCGTTGGGTTTTCGAATGTTTGTTTTTGTAATAAGATTGAAGTCAGTCTCTCTCTCTCTCTCTTTTTTTTTTTTAGAGGAAATCAGTTACTCTCAAAGTTCACAGAAAAAAGTACCATGTGCCAACTTCTCCACCCTCCCCCTAAAAAAGCCAAATATTTGTTACTATAATACTTGAGTACTAAGAGGTCAGGGTTAGGTGAAAACTACTTGAGAAAAGTGTTTATGAAAGCAGTTAAGAGAAGTAACATTGAACTAGGAGTCAGTAGAGTTCAGTCTACAAACAGCCCTGTGACCTTGGAAACATCAGTTAAACTTTCTGTGCCTCATTCTATAAAGGAAAGTTTGAACTAGATGACCTCCAAGATTTAGTCCAACCCTAAAATTGTGTTTTTCTATTCAATTGAAAAAAAAAAAAAAAAACATTTTTAAATAAAGAGAAGGAAGATTATGCAACATTTGTAGTTCTTTGCTTTTGACCATTCTGTGAAATTTTCCTGTCAACCTGAAAATATTCTCTGAGGCCATCAGGTGAGGTGAAAGAAGCAATGGGGAAAGAAAGTAACCTAGAAAGTGAAATGGTTTTCTGCTTTCACATTGAATTAAATGTAGTCTTTTAAAACACACAGAGCAACTTCGGAGTTCCCTAATTTCCTCATTTGGGATTTTAGTTAAGGCAAAGAAATTCTTCAAAGAATCATCACTGATTCTAGGAACTAGAAGGCTCATCATAACCTCAAAAGCAAGTCTTATTATAAAAAGTGCATTAAAAGTGTCCTCTAGGCCAGAGATTAAATAGTTTTCACCAGGTCCCTGCAGCCTCCTTCGGGCTATTTGTGGTGCTTGCTATATTTTTTGGCCTGATTTTTTTTCCCTTCTGAAACTGCTTTTCAGAACACCATTTCCAGACAACCCTTCAGATGTTAGCTGAGGGTCAGTTTGCCAATACTGTTTTTGTTGTTGTTATTTCATTCAAAATAGGAGACAGCCAGCAGTAACTGGTGCTGTCTTCAGAGAACACTGTGGTGTTAAGGAGCTGTGTGCTGCCCTTCATTTCTCCCCTGCTAATACACTTTCTTGGTTTGCTTCAAAGCTTGTTTACCATCTCTAGATTACCCCCTGACTCCCCTTTCTTTACTCCCCCTCCTAGTATTGTGTTTTGAAAAGACAGAGAAAAATAACAGCTTCTTCTCTGCCCTCTCTAGTGAAGACTGCAGAATCACCAGGGCCAATATGTCAAAATTATACAGCCTTCATCAAACCTTTGCACAGAGATGTTTCATGTAGCAAAAGAAGAGGCCACTTAACGTATAATATAGCCGCTTTTCTAAGGGCCTCTAACAAATAGGGAGGCCCCAGGGCTGCCTCTCCTTGGTGTAGAAAAATAAATTAGATCAAAATAAATGAGCAGAGTTTAGTTCTTAGCCAAGGATGATACAAACCCCAATTTTACATCTATTGCTACATGCAGCCAAATTAAATGGATGTTCACATGAAGATTTGTTATAGTTACAGCCCTATCCTCAGGCAGTCAAAGCATAATCCAAATATCACCTACATCATAATTACTTGGGTACTTATTTTAAAATGCAAATTCCCAGGCTTTGGTCCAGATTTCTTGAATTGGAAAATCTAGAAACAGCAAACAATCTATTTTTTATAATATACCTTATACAATTATGCACAAAGTTTCTGAAACCACTTATCACTTTGAGTAAGTAAAGTCTTTTTAGGAATTTACCAGGAAGATAATTACACTATTTGTTTTTAAGGGCTCAAGCAGGTCCTTAAAAAGTCTATACACGAATCACAAAGTAAAGAGTATAACAGTAGTATTTTAGAACAACAGGATAATAAAGGCATAGTACCTGAATTACTAGATGATTTAAAGATATAGATGGGAAAAAATTGCACTCAAATTTTTAAGAATGTTAACAGTAAACCATACATTTTAGCTATAACAAATACACTGAAGATACCTAACACAGGTGACATGAAGTACATGCAGCATAAGATTATCCCTACACTGTCTTAATTTCTTGACTACTTCCTTTTAAACAAAAAATCGAAATACATATAAGACACTTTGAAAGATACTTAAGACATCCTTTCATTCAAGGTCAGGCATCTACAAATTTTTTTAATGACTGCTTTTTTTTCAACCTGGGTAGATTACAGTATCAGCTGGGAAGAAGAGTAAATTTCTGGATCTGAATTGTTTTCCTAACTCTATAACCTCCATGAATTGATATTATTGTATGTTCTGACCAATTTTGAGGGTATTTATTGACATTGTCCCATTTCACTATTAAAGAATTCATTTGAGAGCAGTCACTACTTATAATTGACCTTTACTTCTGAAGATAGAGCCCAGGGACTCTAGGGAATTCCCTAGGCCATGGTTTCAACATGGACCGAATGATTGATTTCTCATGGTTTCTAATGAAGTTGTCTTTGCTAGTGGGATGGGAAGAGGAGAATAAAGAGAATGTTGAGTATGAAGAGAATAGTAGAGGACACCCTGAGGCTCTCCCATATCTGAATCAGACAGAAGACAGACAAGAGCAATTTTTTCTCTAAGATTTCTTTCTTCCTGCCCCTCAGGCTAACACAGACCCTGTGATCTATGCCCAAGTGTAACCCCACCTACCTGCTGCTTCTGTTCGTGGACATAGTTAACCAGTATGAGGAGGGGCATAGATTTCGACCACCCTACACCTAGGGCAACTATAGCAAGGAAGTGAGCCTCTGAGAAGTGTTTTGATACAAAAAGGACCAAGTATGGGGGAAATTGTACCCAGGTCTTGCTACTATCCAGTCTCCTAAAAAGGCAATCTCCCAGGAGAGCAAACTGTAACCTCAACAGATTCTAAGAAGGAAGAATTTAATCTTGAAATAAAGGTGGAGTATTGGTGAAGTTTTGGTCTCTTAGGTTCTAAAGAGCTGAGACAGGGTTGTTGATCTCTTTGGTGACCACCAGGTGGAGATACATACTAAGGCTGCCGAGACCACAGTGGAAATTATTGGGAAATAGGTAGCTTCCAGAGTTTTCTAAAGAGTATGCAGGGTGCCTTTCCTGCTTTCTAGTTCCCACTCCTAACCCACATATACCCCATTTCTCTTCCTTTTCTTAAAACCTTTGACCTGAGACTGTGACCTTTCAGCTTCTGGTATCAGACTAGGAAGGAGTGATACCAAGAACTCTATGGTGGAAGAAAGATGGGAAGTGGGGGAGTCACAGAGACATTCAAAGCACTTATCTTAAGTCCCAGTACTGTGCTGTTTAGCACAGATTCTAGGTTGGCAGTCTGAAAATGCCAGTATCTTAAATTATTGGGGGACCACCCTCTTAAAACCCCCGCACATATACAAATCTAAAAATAACACAAACCAGGACCAACAGACCAGGCAAAATACTGAATAGGTAACCAGCCAGTCAGTCGTTTGGCATCCACAGATGCCAGGCATCAAGTGAATGCATGGATAGGCACCCTCCTTGCCAGTAGGCACTAAGCCATGACTACCAGTTGAGTACAATCAGCCTGCCAATGTGCTTCCACAGCCCAAGGCAATGTGCCATCGGCTTCCTCTGACACAGACTGAATGAAGCCCAGAACTCCTGAGAACCCATCTGTGTATGGAGAAATAGACTCAGTTCCTGATTGAGAGCAACAGGAGAAAGGGAGACAAGAAAAGGGAATAATGCTCTGTTTTACCTAAAAACAAAAGCAGAGGCTCTTCACCCTTCTAATGGGAAAAAAAAAATCTGGAAATGGACCTTTCCTAATATGACCCAGAATGAAGTCAGCAGTTAGTGGGATAAAATGGAATATATGATGGAAGTAGAGTGAAGGCAAATGTGGCATAGTAGAAAGCACTAATTTGGAATAAGGACACCTGGATTCTATCTCGCATTAACTGTATGACTTTGGGCAAGTCATTTATTTTCTCTGGGCCTCGGTTTCCTTATATATACAATGAGGACATTAGATGCTATCTAGACTATCTTCCTCCTCCAACATCTGCTCTTCAATTTTGAGAAGCGATTGACTCCCTTGTTGATGATCAGCCTCGCAGCCACAAAGCCCCATGTGATCCCAGGCATAAACTATGTCTAAGCTAAGGGAACCATGTATTAAGGAGTGGGGGAAGTGAAAGTTCTGAGTTCCCAATGTCTCTACTTTCACTATTTCCATTCCCATGCTAGGCACCCACCACCACAGAGATTTGAAGGTCAGAGGTCCAGAGCTCCTAATCCTCTATACACTGAAAGACTGAAAGCTCTAGTCAACCTTGTAACTAAGAGAATCTAAAGCTACTGTGTCAAAAAGAAAATGATGCTCATCTGGGTAACATCCATTGTATTACTATATATTGAGACTGGGTTGACGGGGTTCTGTCTCTGATCTCAGCTCCATTGCCCCAGAACTGCCCATCCTCGCTCAGGTCTCTTCCTGCACATTCAGATTCTCAGCCGACTGTTGGTTCTGGCTGCTTGTTCAGTGTTCCCCTGGTTCCTGGGAAAGGACCTGTGCCTGAATTTACCCTGTGAAGAAAGTCATCCCTTTATTTCTCCTCCAGGCATTGTCTCACTTCCTTTGTCCAGGTGAATTTCCACAGGATATTGGAAATTCCTTATTTACCAAATTTACGAAAGCTTCCCTATACACCAAGACTTAAGAAAATATTCCGCTTAAGAATTGAGAACCGAGAGTTTTGGGAAATTCATGAATAATGAATAACTACTCATCCGAGACTTGAGTTCTACTTCCTTGTCCTCATTTCCACCCTGGGGAATCTTAAATACCCCCAAGGAAGAAAAATGGTCAGAATAGACTAACATCTTGGTTTTTCTCACCCAGTCGCATTATGCTGAATTTCAAGGGCAATGTCATTTCACCTTTCACATTCCACCAAATGTTTTAGTATGCTCTAATCTACGAGGCAGGGGGCAGGGAAGTGGTTGATACAATAACTCAAAGTAAAATAAGATGAATCCTACTTTCAAGGAATTTTTAGTCTATATTAGTTATCTATTAATGCATAACAAATTACCCCCAAAATGCAGTGACTTAAAACAACAATAAACATTTATTCTCTCTCACAGTTTCTGTGGGTCAGGAACTTAGAAGCAGCTTAGGTGGCTCTGGCTTGATGTCTCTCATGAGGTTTCAGTCAAGATGTCATCTGAGGCTGTAGTTATCTAAAAATCTGATTGGGGTTGGCCACCTTGACTCACATAAGTGAACTCAAATTCTGGCAAATTCCGGCTTCTGGTAGAAGGCCTCAGTTCCTCTCCACACAGGCCTCTCCAAAGGGCTGTTTGAGTGTCCCCATGACATGGCAGCTGCCTTCCCTCACAGCAAGTGATCCAAGAAAGAGACTAAGGCGGAAACTGCAACATCTTTTATGATTTAGCCTGGCCAAGTTACATATGCCACTTCCATGGTATCGTGTTGATCACATGGGCCAGCTATGATTCAATATAAGAAGGCAACACAGAAAGGGCATGAATACCAGGAGGTGAGGCTCGTTGGACCATCTTGGAGACTGGCTACCATATAATCCACCTGGAATTTCAAAGTTATCATAAATAATATATTATGCCAAATGGAAGAGGTAGGATATTTATAAACCTGCAGGAAATTTGAATATGTTTGTGATAGAATAAATTTAAGTTTTTCACAAAATGCCATTAAATAAACTAGACTTCAGCAGATTCTACTTCCATTGAAACCTGGTCTAATTTTATTTTTGAGTGCCTTGAAAACATTAGTCTTCAGAGTAGACTGAGAGATTTCATGAATTGCATGATCTTAATCTTTATTCAAAGAATGTAGTCCCTGCTGCCATAACGAAGAGACCCATAAATAGAGTGGTTCAAATAAATAGTGCAGAAGTAGATGGAGTAGATAATCCTTGACTGGTAGAGAATGTTTGCATCTCTTAGACCAAGGTGGCTTGCTTAATTTGTCACCATGGCCCAGCAAGCAGAAGGAAAAAAGAGGAATTAGGAGGCAATCAGCTTTCCTTTTTAAGAACATGACCCAGAAGTTACACACAATGCATCACTCACATCCCATTGACCAAAACTTATTATGCAAGAGAAGTTGGGCAGAGTAGTATCTCGCTGGTAGCCATGTCCTCTGCTAAAACTCAGTGTGTGGGTGGCAGGGTGGAAGGGGTCATGTTACTAAAAAGCGGAAGAAGAGACTGGATGCTGGAAGACAGTGATCTCTGCCACACCTACAAAATGTAGTTCTGTGGGGACAAGTTTGGTGACAAAGGTTCACAAGTAATTGCACCACATTTCCAGATATATTTCAAGAACTAACTGTACATTAAAAGCACAATAGCAAGAAGTGCTATCTTACTAGACTACCTTGTTCAAAAGCCTTAAATTATTTGTCATACAGTTCAGAAATCAGTGTGTTATGTTTACCATTGCTTTATTTTAAAAAAGGCTCAACTTATTCAAATAATATTTACCGATCTAGGCCACGGAAAAGAAAAACAAGATCCTTACCTCACAAAACTGAGTCCAGTTGGGGAGACCATTAAACAAGGAAATACAGTGCAGTGGAATAAATGCTGTGACTAGTGAAATCTGGAGTACTGGGTGGGGGATTAAGGAACGCTTCTTGGAGGAAGTAATGTCTTTGCTAAGAACTGACCCGAAAAATACATTCCATTCAGAGAACGCATTAGACTTTGTATAGATTTCAGATTCATCAGACAGACTAAATGAAGCTTTAATATTTGCTGTCAGGCACTGTGGTAGGTAATTGTACATATGTTAGCTTAATTCTCCCAACAAATCTATGAATGTATTATCTCCATTTTACAGATGAAAATACTGAGACCAGGGAGGTTAAGTAACTTGCCAAGGTCACATATCTATTAAGTGAGGGAGGCAGCACTGAAACCCAGGTCTTCTTTCCATTATAACATACACCCTTCCTGTGCAAATTAAAAGCACATTAACAAAAAAGCAAACGTTAGCATTAAAAATTCTATGGAATATGTTTTCATGAAATATCGTTACTTCTATCATACATATATCCAAATGTATTAAATTTCTAAGTTGCACAAGGACTTTGTAAATACCCTGTATAATTAAGTGTTAGACTATGTAGTCCAGACTACGAGTGCAAGAATTTAGAAGAGTGGGACCATTACTGAAAGTTAGAATGAGCTAGGGAACCATATGCAGGGCTTGGGTGGGCCTTGATGAATGATACAGAGAACAGCGCATTCCGGATGCTGGAATCACAGGAGGCAAGCTAAACTGGGCACATCAACGAGACAGTACTGAAACTGAGACTCAAGTGACTGCAATAGAGGATGTATTAGAAAGAAGCTTTTTCTGGCTTTCAGAGGTGAGAGAGTGGGTAAGCCTTGATGTCAGTTTACCCTTATTTAAGTGGCCCTACCCCACCCCTTTTTCTTGGAAAAAATATTTTTCCACATTCTCAAGATTTCCCCTCCTCCAATATTACCATATTGTCACTTTGCATATCAAGAAACATATATTATTTTCCTAATGCTGGTCTGGGTGGAGCCTATACCAACTGACACACACACAATCCTTGTTCCATTAAAGCTTCCAAGCTAATGGGGATGCACACAATTCAGAGAACAGAATGGACAAACTTAGCCCTAAACCGAAGCATCATGGATCCTGTTAAATGTCAACATGCTTATAGTTATGCCACAATGGAACCATGACAAACTGTTTTACACAGAAGAGAACACTAGGCATGGGTGGGATGGTCCCAAGCTGGATGAGGTTACTTATATACACCCACATCCCTGTAGTCAGTCCAGAACAGTCATCTAGAAAAGGACTGATGGAAGGCGTACCTTTCCTCCAGAGGAACCCTGCCTCCTCTGTCTTTCCCCACAAATGATCATTGAGTGGGAAGCTGACCAAAGGAGGAAGTAGGAGGTGCTGTTAGGGTCAGACAGAACCCAGCAACCTGGACCCAAGCCAGCGGAAAACACCATTGTCTGAGTTGCTTTCTTAATTTCCTGCCTTCAAACACCTACCCCACGCAACATGCACACTCCATCTCATGCCTCCTGCTCCATCTCCTCCATCACTATGGTACTGCACACCAGGAGGACCATAGACCACCAAAGTTCTTCTAAAGCGAGAAGGAAAATAGGCCAGATCTGTTTCCAGTGGGGAAAAGCAAAAGAAATGACACCATAAGGGCCTATGAGCTCACTAGAGGAGGATGGTTCTTAATGAAGATCCAGGATACACTAGATCTCTCAGTCTCCACTCCTTTCTCCTAGAGCAGCTTACTATGCAAGAAGATCTGGGGTTTTCTGGCAAAAGTGAGCAACAGCTGGATGAGGAAAGAGGGAGGAGTGTGTCTACATAGGTGTCTGTGCCTCTAGGCACATCCCAGATGTGTTATTTGTGGGAGAGATTTCAGCAGACCGGGTGTGGCTGTGGGTGTGTCCCAAGTGGGATGAGGGGTCTACAACTCAGTACTGTTAAGATCTCTGTGATCCCTGCCCTACCAAGCCTGAGCCCATTTCATGCCACCAATGAGCCCAGATTAGTATTCCCAGATAATTCTCACTAATTCCAGTTTCTAACCACCCATTTCCAGCTCCTTGGTCCCTCCCCCATACCCACACACACTCCTCTGGCAGGATAGCTGGGCTTTTGGCTGGGAACTGAGCTCAAAGCGGAAATGGGCAGTTAGGCGGTGTGATTTATGTCTCTGACTTCACCCCCGGCTGGAGCCCAACTCGTGAACCCTTCCCACAAGTGCTCTTTTGGCAAATTTTCTCCTCAGAAATCTCATGCTCCTCTAGCTGGTCAGTGGTCAACCAGGCAATCACCCCATCTCCACTACCATCCCCTTCCCCACCACCACCATTACCACTCATACCTCCACCTCCTGGTGACTGGAGATTGAAGAATGCATTAACTTTACAATCACCCGCAGGAGGTAAGGTTCCCCTATCAGTACCAAACAATAGGGAAGTCCCACTCCATATCTAATTTCCTTATCTCCTGCTGTTGAGCCAGTAGTTGGTGGAAACAAATGACAGCTAGTTCACTCAGAATTCTGCCTCTGGCCTCTCCAGATCCTTTTGCAGATAAAAGGTAATCCCAAACCCTATGATTGTTTCACTAAAGACTTCTGAAAAACAGTTTCAGACATCAGAGTCATTTTTTCCTGACTTGTAACATGTCTGGTGATGTTAGTGTATATCTTCCTCTTCCATCTGTCAAGGGCTGAAAAGTGCATCCACTCTCCCTTCAGCTAAGCCAAACCTGAACCCAGAACCAAGAAAAATCTTCCTAGGAAGTGAGAGTCCCCTAACTCCTTCCAGGGTCTCCCACCCTTACCAGTCAGAAAATCCTACCAAAAATCTGATTTCCCCTTTTCCTGCTTTTTCAAATTCCTCATCAATCAAATAGTCTTATTAGCTTTAGAGGATTGCTGAGATTAAATAGGGAAATGAATATGAAGGATATATAAAATGCCTCAGAATTGTTTGAGGTTAAATGAGGTGATATGTGTGAAATGCTTAAGTCTGTACTTGGTGCTTGTCAAGTGACATTGGCACATATCTTCAAATGCTAATTTTCCCCATAATTCCTCAAGAATTGGGGAGGGAATTGAGAGTTTGCCCTTCCTAGGTTTTAATTTCTGAAGGTACATAGTTGAACAAATGAATGAGTCCATTCATTCACTTTTCTGGGCCTGGACTTGCCAGGCCTGGCTTCCTTCCCATCACCCCACACAGAGCTTTTCCCCCCAGAGTCCTGAGCTCATCCTAGTTACCAAATGTTTGTTTAGTCCTGACCCCACACAAGGACTCCAGCCCCCATGCTGGTTTTCCCCCACTGAGTTCCTATATAGGAATCTGAATGTGTTGGAGATGGAACCTCAGGACTCATCTAGTTCAACTCCCTTGGTTTAGAAAAGACAAAATTGAGAGCCAGAAAAGGGCCGAGTCTTGCTCAAGCTGGAACTTCCACAGCAAGTACCTGAATCCATCCCAGGGGGATCTTGTCTGCTGTCAAGACTAGAAGAATTCTCAACCCCTTCTTTTTTTCTCACCCTCACTGGGTAGAATAAATCACTATCACTATTTTTAACTGCCTGGAACATAAGAAAAGGCTGGAAAATGGCACAAGGAAGACCCTCTACACATTCTCTACAGTTTCTTCTTCTTCATTCTCCCAGATCTTCCCTAAGTCTTATTTTGGCCCCTTCTTGCATTCCCTCCACTTTCCCTCCAATAACACTTATTTGCTTCTGTGCTAACCTGTATATCATTTGCGCATCGCTGAACAATAGATTTATTTTAAATTGTTGTTGTTGTTGTTGTTGTTGTTCTAATGGATCGATGGCTCTCTAGGTGTCTTTAGCCTGAATCTATGCCAAAACCCATCCATAGTGGGTCATATTTGACTGGTAGTTTCTCTGAGCATCACCACTCCATAAGCCACTTAGGCATTTTTTATACCTCTGACAGTGAAGCTCAAGTACTCCATAGACAAAGAGAGTGGGTTGGATTCCCCTAAAGTGAAGCCAGATTACTTGGGTTTGAACCCCAGCTCTTCCACTCACCCTGGGCAAGTTACTTAAACCTCTCTGCCTCGGTTTACTCATCTTACCAGATAGGTCAACAGTACCTTCCTCATAAAGTGACAGTGCCAATTTAAATGCATTAATACAGATAAAGCTCTTAGAATACATAGTATGTATTATATGTATAATAATATGTGCAATAGTATATTTCTATTACATAATAGTATGATAGCATAATCTGTTATTATTATTATTATAGGAAAGATATAACTCCAGGGAGCTATGCCTCTATCCCCACCCCCATCCAAACCTGGGTCATGTGGCCTTATTCCCTTTCTTCCTGAGATCCCATTACCCTTCTCCAAACCCGCCCATCTGGCACCTGTTCAGTCTTACCCTTACCCAGCCCCCTTGTCTCCCCCAGGACCCAAACCTAGGTATGGTGGAGGGAAAGAGGAAGGAAAGGAAAACATGGCCATTTTAGGGCAGAGGAGCTGTTAGAGGGGAGAGGAGTGGGGGCAGCAGGGGAGAGGTCCCAGAGTTGGGAGGCTCCTTATTGGGAAAGGCCCCTGTCTGATTCTGTAGACAGAGGCCAGGCCTGGGCACTCAGCCAAGTCCAAAGAGCGGGCCCCAGGCCCTCATCCTGGCCCCAAAGCCAGCACCGGTAAAGGGACTAGATGCTCACTTGTTTTGAGCCCTTCTCCATACAGTCACAGCACTCTATCCTCCACCCCAACCCTACCCCTTCTGCCTACATTTCTGTGACCATTAAAGTGGCTAGAATCAGGAGTACAACCTCCTTGTGTGTGTGTATGTTGTAGAGAGGGAGGAGCTCCTGCTTTGGCTGACTTTGGGGCACTGCCTATCACCCACAACCCCCCACTACCTCCCCACTCACGTCCTACATTGTGAGCTCCTCCTACAGGAATTCAGCCAGTTCTGGGGAGACGACTGCTAGTGAGAGGGGGGCCAAGGGTGAGTAACGGTTCCCTTGGGGATCGGGGTGCCCATGACTAATCAATGAGAGAGTGAGAGAAGAAACTTACATTCCTTGACTTGTAGGGCAGCGGATGGAGGTAGGAGGTGGGGCAGGGGCAGACTGAGGCAAGGACAGCCAAGTAGGGACACAGAGAGGGAAGCAAGGCTGAGGTAGGGGTGGGGGTGGGGTGTCTCTCCAGCCCTGCTCTCTCCACAACCCAGGCTGAAAGAGAGGCAGGCCACAGGTAACCAAACACCTGGGTCCCTGCTTTGCTGGGCGCTTCCTATCCACGGAGCCTCTCCCATAGTTCATTTAAGCCTGAGCTACTGACCTTGAGTAGGCTGAGGAAGGGGCACATTGGTATCTCATTTGCTTCTTCATCCCTATTCCCACTCACTTCAAGGTCCCCATTCCCAGAAAACCCAGCTTGGAAAAACTCTGTGCCAGACTAGGAGCTGCACTAAGGACATAAGAACGGAAATGAGCTGGGAGCCAAGATGCTGGAGGGAGGAAGGAAGCCAGTCTGCTGCCACAAAGGAGTCAGGAAGGAGGGAGAACAAACATCCAAGTGCTTCCTGCCCACCCCCTTACCTGCCTCCCCACCTAACATTCCCCACCAACCTCCTTCAGTCTGTCCCAACGTCTCAGGGCCTTGGGAAGAGGGAGTAAAGAGGTGCAGAGACCCACTCTGGACACCCCGTAATGCTTCCAGCTCAGCGGCCTTAGTGATGGGCCATGGGCTACTCTCACAGCAGCCCCTGCATCCAGTGTTGGGGGGTCACCCCGACCTCAGCCAGTCCTGGAAGACCCTTGCCCCAGTGTCTCGTTCCTCTCTCTGTTCTGTAGCTTGCTTTCTCTGGTGCTCCAGTTATCTGTGGTTTAAAGAAGGCCATGGATTAGAGAAAGAATAGGGTGGTGCGGAGAGCAGGCAGCCCTCATCCCCTAGGAAGCACTCTCACCTCCCACTGCACTGTGAAGAGAGCGAGGCAATCACACCCTCATGTACACACACCAACTATGGCCTGCCCACCACTCCAGACATAGGTTGTTCCCCCACCCATGCTTTCATGCCCACCAACACAAGCATGTTCAGGTGTTTAGACCACACACACACACACACACACACACACACACACACACACACACACAGAGTTTTCCACTTCACATGAGCATTCACATCACACAGGATCTTTTCCCAGCTTAGCCAGCACAAATGGTGAACATTTATGTGCAGGGATAGAGAAACCTAGGCCAACTTGGGCCCAAAATCTATTCCAGCTTTGGCTCTGCCCCAGGCCTATGTCTTCTCTGCCTTTGCTCTTCCCCCAGGGCTTTCCCTGCAGAGCACAGCAGAGGTGAGGTGGCAGCACCTGAGGGTGCTCCATCCCCAAACCTGTTTCTTGTGAAACTCTGTTAGTTCTGTCTGGGTTTCTGGAACCCAGCCCCCTCCCTGAGGTGATCGCATGGAAAACATCCAGCTGTGGTTGCTTGGAGAGATGAGCTCAGCCAGTCTGAGTGGGGCTGGGGGCCTGGACTCAGCGTCAGACTTTCCACCTCGGACCTTACCCCTCCTCCCGCCCCCAAATACCACCCCAGGGACGCAGGAGCAGGAAAGGTGCCAAAGAGACTTCTGACGCAAACAGCTCAGTCCTGGACCAGTTTGGTGGAGGAGGGAGGACACTGAAAGAAATCTAGAAAAGAGCAACAAGGGAGATTGGCCTGCAGTCTGATGAGCGAGGAGGAAGTTGACCAGTTGACTTCAGAAATCCATACACAAGAGGTGAGATTAGCAAGGGCAGGGAACCAGAGACGGAAGAGTCAATTCGAGGACACAAAAATGGCAAAAGACACAGAAAGCTGGGTCCTAAATGGGAAGGGGGTGGGGAACAGACCAAGTAGCCTGCAAGCTTCCTGCCTACTCCAAACTGCCTCTGATTGGCCAGCAGGGAGTTCCTGGCCCAGTGGGAGGAAAGGATGTGTCCCCCCATTTCTGTCTATCTCCCACTCTCTATGACTTCACACCCCTGCCTCCTTCTCTTCACATTCCTCCCCTTCTATCTCCTCCTTTGATTTCCTTCTCTTTTCCTTTTTCCTTCCCTCTCTCCTATCATCCTTCCAGGATCCTCCTTCCTGCTTCTTCACCCCCTTCTTTTTCATTCTCCACTCATCGCTTCTGGTTCTCCCTCCCTAGTCACTCTGCCTTTTCTCTCTTTCTGAGGTCTCTCTCTGTCCACCTCTTTGATCTTATTTATGTCTCCATCTTAGCCCAATTCCCTCTCCTTCTACTCTCTTTTCATTCTCTCCCAGCATGGCCCACCGAGCTTTACACATAGTTATCACTCAAAAAATGTATAGTGAATTGGGTCAATGGCACTGACTATGTGCTTTGTGTAGTTCTAGGCACTTTAGAGTAGACAGATCTTTACTGATTAAAAGGTTGGAGCAATGGAAGGTTTTGAGCTGAGAAGTAACATCATCAGAGCCTTGATTTAAGAAGATTAAGTGGCCTGCAGTGAGTAGGGCAAATCATAAGAGGGACCCTCTTTCATTTCCTCTCTCCCTCTCTATTTGCCTCCTACTCTCCCTCATCTTCACAGGCTTCCCTACCTGACCACAACTTCTCTCTCCCTTCCATGAACCTCTCCCTCCTTGCTTCAGTTTTCCTTCCCTGCACCCCCATCTTCCCTTTCTCCTTTCACCCTCCACCCCTTTCCTAAAACATCTGTAAGCAATCGCTTGTGGGGGGTTGGCGGGGAGAGTTGAGCTCTTTTCCTAGCCAGCTGTGGGGGTGTGGCCAGCTGAGGCCGGCTTGGTGTGAGGGTGTGGCCTAAAGGAAATGCTGATCTCCAGGAGGTGGAAGCTTAGAGCTCCATGCCACCTTTCCCTCTCTTGTTACTCTGCTCTTCACCCAAACCCCAAACATCCCTTCTTCCCAGGTCAATCTCTATCACACATTCCTCCTCTAGCTTAGAGACCTGAGGGCCCTCACTCTACTACCCAGCTCCACAGTTCTGTCAGCTGAGACCCTCTAGCCAAGCCTACCTATATCAGAGACTGGGACAGGAAGGTCTCTGGCCTCTGAGCTGCTGGAAAGTTATTGAAAAAGCTTTAAGCCCAAAGGTCAGGAAGCCCCTCCCCTTGGCTTTTTCCCTGGGACTTTGAAGTCCAATCAAGGGTTGAGACCAGAGGTGAGTTAGGCTAGAGGTTCAAAGAGAATAACCCATTCAACTTTTGCTGCAGGTAAGGTGGGAAGCCCAATATATTTTTATAAATTAGACCCAAAAATAAACCACTTGTAAATTGTATACAACACTACCTTCTATTATAATAATAAATAGTTTCTCGTTAAGTCACAACCTTGGAGTCCAGGAGTTATTTAAGAATCTTTTAAGGCTTAGTTCCCTCCTCAAACTATAGCTGTGGAAGAAAGAGAGAGGGCTCCACATCGAAGGAGTTCTTCATATCACTGGCCTGAATCTCAGCCCCAACGACTTTCCATTTTACCCTTAAGGGCTAGCTGCTAGGGACACCTAGATCCCTTGCAGGGATCACTGTATACTCATTTACCTCCTAATTCAGCACTCCAACAGATTAGATCTCCCTGAGGAGAAGGGCAAGGGGTTGGACCTATTCTTAGCCCTGTACATGATCCCTGGAAAACAAATGTGCTCATTACAAGGTGATGATAGACGGGGAGTAATCTGCGGCCAAGGAAGGAGTGTGTGTGTTTGTTTGTGGGTGGAGGGGTAAGAAGTGCCAGAGGTCCAGAGAACTCAAGGTAACTCTTGGGGAAGACTTATGCCTTTTCATCAAAAGCAAGAAGGAGAGTATGCTGGCCCCCATCACCAACCTGATGCCGCATCAAATATATTATTATGTTAAGGACAAATGGCATACCTAGCATACACACACAGACACACACAGAGACACACACACACACACACACACACACACACACACACACACACACACACACACTGAATCCTACTTTATCAGAGATGCTGCCACCTCTACAGAGCCTGAAAGACATGAAGCTAGGAAAAGGAAAAGAGTGTGTCTAAGTTTGGGTGCAATTCCTGGCCTTCTTGCCCTCCTCAAGGCCCTTTCCAGTGCCCTAACTTCCTGTCTGAGATTGGTAATCCTTCCTAAGAGAGAACTAGAAATGGCAGGCAAACATGTGGGGGTGGGAAGGAGCGCCTGGCTCATCCTCAGTGCATGACAGCCCTAATCGGATGTGTATTGAGAATCCTGGTGCTCCAGGTCCCTCTCTGATGGGCTCCAGATGTGCTTACATCTGGGAAGGCCATCCCAGGAAACTGATGCTCCCGCCAGCTCCCACCCCGGATGGATCTCTCCTCCAGCTTCCAGGCCCTTGAGCCCAGAAGCTTCAAGCGCTCCTTTCCTCTCCAAAGGTAGGTACATGACAGCAAAGGGGAGAGAAAGAACAGAAAGTTATGGGAGTGGGGTAGATGAGCAAGTTAAATGAAGTCACTGTTTAGGACACCCCAGAGAATGTTATTTTTCTTTTAACTTCCTATCTGGCATTGCTACATTTTGCTGTAGTATTCTGTTGCTGAAAAAAAAAGAAAAAAGAAAAGAAAAATCGAAGAGGATTTGGAAGAGAAGGCATTAGCTGGGGTAGGGGAAATTCTTTCTCATTGATTCGTTTGTTTTGGACCCCTGGGTCTTATATTTTTTTACCTCTGTGTTCGCTTAGCCTTGCCCCTCTCTCATCAGCGCCCTTCCCCTAACCCTTGTCCCTCATTCCTCCCCAGCCCAGCCTAGCCTGGAAAAAACTCCCATTGATCCATCCCTACAGAGATATCTGGTCACAGTCTCAATCTTTAGGTTCAGAGTCCTACAGCACCAAGAGGACCCAAGCATCTTATCTGCCAGGCTTGGTCTCGTCACCCTAGCAAACATCCTTCATCAACCCCTCCTGTGCTGAGCAAAGTAGGGGTGGAAAGGGGAAGAGAGTCTGGGTTCATTTTAGATCTGGGACACGCAGGAGGAGTTTCTCCTGGGTCAGACAGGCAGTGGGGGTGGTAGATAGTGACTCACAGATGATGGAGCCATCAGTTCTCCTAGGCTGAGACCTTGAGTCAGGTCAGTGACAGAGCATGAGGGTTCAGATGGCCTGCTCCTGTACTTTCCCATTTCTGCCTCTTAGATGTATACACCCAGAGCAATATGCCAACTTGAGCAGGCTCTGAACCCAGACTCCTCAGATAACTGGATTCCTATTCACCTTCCAGAGATCCACTTGCAACTCCACAATCTTTATTAGTATCCCTCCTTCCTTTGCTCTTCCCATTCATCACTCCACCACAGCACAGGAGTGGAGCCTCGAGGCCAAAGCCGGAAGGCACAAACCAACAAGCCCCTCTGGTCCTTTCGTCCAGCGAGCTCTTCTCAATCTTTTTTGCATCATATCACATTAACATGATGTCCTCTGGCAAGAAGCCTCCAGCCTGGGGTCTGTAGAAGTCCCAGATCGCTACAGGCTGCAAGGGTTGAGAAGATTAATATGGTCTCAACACACCTATACCCCATTTGTGTGTGCTACCACACACCAGCTGGGAAGTTTTATCTAGTGAAGAAACCCAACCCAGTTTAGAGGGCTAAACTAACAACGCAGTGGGAAAAGCAACAGGCTTGGAATCTGTTAGCATTGAATCTGGATTCCACTTCTGTCCCTTTCTTTCTGTTGATCTTTGCTTAGTCACTTTACTCTCTGGGCCTCAGTTTGCTGACAGTAAAGTGAGGATTATAATATCTTCAATGCTGGATAGTTGGGAAGATTAAATGGGATAAAGAAAGGTTAAATGTCAACCCCCGGGGGCGGGAATACAGCGTATGCTAAATAAACCATTATTAATACTCCACCCTCCTCTCCCACCCTGTTGAAACCCAGCATGGCTCCTGGCTTTAGAACTTGCACCTCTATCCTGTCCATCTCAATGGAAATTCACTCTTCTGGTTCTAAAGCTCCAGCCTTCTGGGCAAGCAGGCTGGTGACGGCAGGAGCCTGGTGAGTGTTCTGCCTTTGCCCTTCACCCCTTCTGCCTCTCTGTCTAGCAGACCGTGATTAATAATAGTCCATCATCACAGCAAATCAAATCATTCCTACTGAGCAATGAAGGGACAGAGTGTGCAGGTGAGGTCAGATCTGAAAGAGAACACAGAGACACTTGAAGACACACAGGCTGAGTCAGAGACAAGCTGAGAGATATATAAGACAGAGAAAAAACTAAGAGGAGACAGACCTTTTCGAGTGCCATGGGATGAGAGAAGAAGGAATTGGGTTTAGAGTCAAAACACTTAGGTTCTAGACTAACCACTAACTAGCTAGCTAAGTGACCTTGGACAAGTCATTTAAACTCTCTACACCCATTTCCTCTTTTGAAGAAGAGGAACCCCTGCTGGCAGACCTTCTAGGCCAGCTTTCAGACCTGGAGGGCTATGCTGAAGCAGCTCCAACTAGAAGGGGACCCCAAGTTCAACCCTGACATGGAGCGGAAGAAGGGAGGGCCAGGCACAGGCAGGCATGATGAGAGGGAAGGCAGGAGGTGTTGGGGCCACTGGGAGAGGACTTATAAGGGCAGAGAGAGCCAAGAGAGGAGGGATATTGGGGAGAGTAGAAAAGCCAGCCAGAGAATGACTAAGGGGCTCCCGGTGTAAACAGGAGCAGGGAATGGACAGGGAGGGGGCCTGTTTGAGTTGGCCAAGGCTGAGTGGGGGTGGGGTGGAGTGGAGAGAAGGACTGGAGCAGGACACTATGTCCCCTGTCCCCCCACCAAGGCTCCTGGGAGGAGCTGAGTCACACACCTCCTCCCTATACTCCTCCCCACTCCACCCCAAGCTCCCAAATCCTGGGAAAGTCTAAAGAGCTTGTGCCTGGGCTGAAAAAGGCGAGAGCTGTATTCACACACATGTGCTTTGCTGTGTTATACAGCAGTCAGGTCTCAGCCTCTCTCCTCCCAAGGGGGGTTCTTAGCCCTTGGCTTGAGTAATTTTCACCTAGAGGTTACCTTTGCGGCAGTGCTGTGCTTAAGATCCTGACCCAGAGATTCTTTGGGTTCCTCACCTAAGAAAGGGTAGGACCTGCAGTATGTGAAAGTGGGATAGAGGCCAGCATCACCCCACAGTCTGACCAGCTGGCTTCTCCTTTGGTCTGCAGCTGGCTTGGGAGAGGGGCTTTAAAAAGAAAAAAAAAAAAACCAGCTGGGTGATTTGGGACAGGAAGTAAGAAACCCATGGTGAAGGAAAAAAGCATTGTCTGGGCACTTTTATTCCGAATCCCTGAGGCCAAAATGGTGCAGGGGATGGGGGAAGAGAGGAGGCAGGGTTTGATTTGGGGGAATATCATTCCGGAAGGAAAGGGGTCCTGGAGAAAAAAAAAGCAGGTAGGGTGCTGGAAAGATAGCGAAGTTAGGAGCGAATCCTGGCCCGTAGGTCCCCCTCCCCCAGACTAAGATAAAGACTAGAATCCTGAAAGGTGATCTCATTACAGAGAGCCAGGGCTGGAGGAAGGGGTGGGCAGAAGCTCATTGCCATCCCTTGCTACAGGGTCCCTTTTTATCCATGAGGGTCTGGGGAGAATGGATAGCCCCTTTGCAAGACATCACCATCACCACCATTACCACCACCACTACCCCACCCCATGCTACAATTCTCTAGATTTGTAGGAATCACACCAGTTCCATCAAGAAGAACCTGAGGGGCCAAAGCACTCTGCTCCCTACCACTCCCAGGCTCTTGGTCAACTGCCAAATTCTAGGAAGGGGTTCAACAGAGGTTTCCATACCTTACAACTAAGAAGGGGTGACCTGGAACAGAATTCTCCAGGTGAGTGACCCCAAACTCCTGGGTTTTCAATTCTAGCAGCTTGGGGTGGGGGGCAGAGGAATTTAAGGAGCCTGTGGAGGACCTCCATCAGATCAGGATGACTGGGAGTGCTCTGTACCTCAATTCCAAAGTCCCAAATCCAGCTGGCAGGAACCCAGGCACCCGGTGGCCCCAGAAGACAAGGGGGAATCCCAATTGGCCAGATGCCAGAGGTGTCTCCTGTCTCTTTCAACTCAAAAGTCTCCACCCTGAAGAAGTGAGGGAGACTCCACACACTCATACAGGCTCCCTCCGCCCGCCAGAGGTGATTCCTTTCCTCATTAGGAAATCCTCCGCTCCCTTTTTCCGACTCCTTTTCCGAGCGTTTACGTTGTACATCTGGAAAGGAGTGGGGAGGAAGGTGGGGGAAGCAGAGAGAAGGAGGGGGAAGAGCCCAAACCCGCCCAGTCTGACCCAGTGCAAGCTACCAGCCTCCAGCTGGGGCTGGGGAGAGGAGAGTGGAGAGGTGCGGCCCCCCCACGCCCGTTCGGGGTGGGGGGCGCGGGCTCAGCGTTCCAAGGACCCAGGAATGCCCCCCCTCCCACCACCCCCCCGACAGGCGGGGGAAGGGCTCAGCCGGGAGTTTGGCAAACTCCTCCCCGCGTTGAGTCATTCGCCTCTGGGAGGTTTAGGAAGCGGCTCCGGGTCGGTGGCCCCAGGACAGGGAAGAGCGGGCGCTATGGGGAGCCGGACGCTAAGGTCCCCTCTCCATGCTGTGCAGCCGCGCTGGGGCCCCCGGCGCCGACACCCGCTGCTGCCGCTGCTGCTGCCGCTGCTGCTACTACTGCTGCCGCCGCCACCCAGGGTCGGGGGCTTCAACTTAGACGCGGAGGCCCCAGCAGTGCTCTCTGGGCCCCCAGGCTCCTTCTTTGGCTTCTCCGTGGAGTTTTACCGGCCGTGGACAAACGGGTGAGTGAGGAGAGTTAGCTTTGGGATATTGGGAGGGGGGACGCCTGGAAAGTGGGGGCGCGGCTGGAGTCTGGAGGGGACCAAGACTTGAGTTTGAGAGGCGGAGTTTGGACAGACTAGGGCTGGAGTTGGGGGCCCACGCTAGAGTTGGGGGCCCACGCTAGAGTAGGGAGGGGACAGCGGCCGGCGTGGAGGGGGGCTTGGAGTTTGAGAGAGATCAGTGGGGAGACATGTGTGGGATGGGGAGAGGACACGAAGCTGGAACCTAGAGAAGTCTGGGCCGGGGTCTCGGGGCCAAGGGAGAGGAGGGCGCGTGAATGGAGAGCAGAGGGTGTCCGGCTGAGTTCTGTGAGCTGCGGATGGGGGCGGAGAAGGGGCGCGGAGGCCAGGAAGGGCGTTTTGGAGCACCGGGGGACCTCAGGACCCCTGAGGGCCATTGTATGAAGAGAGAACTGGTAGGAGCAGAATGAACTGTGTGTAGTTAAGAGGAGAGTCGGGGCCCAGAGGTTAAACGGGGGCCAGCCTCATCCTCCCCTCCCCCCTCAACTCAGACTGGGAAAGACCCAGGAGGGGGACGGCGGCTCCCTCCCCTTTCTCTTCGGTCTCTTACTCCGCCCTCCACCCCCAATCTCTGTTCAAACGAGGGGATCCTGGAACTTAGGGAGAGTCCCGGGACCCTGGCACTGGTGGCGCCGGGGATGGGGGTGGGCTCAGCCAAGGGCGGGTGCTCGGCTGTGTCGGGAGGGGTGTGTGCGCGCGCGTGAATGGGGGTGGGCGGTTTCCCTCTTCCTCTAGCTCTAGGGAGGAAGAGAAAAGCTGATTTCCTGTAGCTTGTGGGCTGGAGCTGAACTGAGACCGGGACTTCTGGGGCTGGGGTCGGAAGTTGGGGAGATGCGCGCTGGGCCTAAGAGAGTCAGAACACGCGACATCAGAAACTGGGCAAGGGTCAAAGGAGGATCTTCATTCCCACCTAAGCAGGGTGACAAGCAGACCGGACCCTGAGAGCCTGGAAAATAGGAAGCCCGCAGTCATGGGGCAACACGATTTAGAACTGAGGCAATGTCAAAACTGGAGTATTTATTTAAATATGGGTGGGGGGTGGGATAAGAGAAGAGGATAGCTGCTCCTGGACTGGGAAGGGACTCCCAGATGCCAGATTCCTGATTCTCCGCAATAACTGGTCCTTTCTCCTATATCTCTGGGCTCTTATTCCCACTGCCCCCCATCACCACCACCACTCCAACCCCGAATATCTAAAGGTTTGATAGGATCTCTGTCAGAGGTGAGCTGTTTTTACACCTAATGCAGTTAACTTAACTCTACTCATTTTCTTTAATTTTTGGAGAAAAGGGGTTAATCTAGCTAATTCAATTAAAGATGGGGGACAAATTTCTCCATTGTCTGGAGGACTTGGGATGGGAAAAAAGAAAGATGGTTAGGCCTCAGCTGTTGGTTCTGAGCTATTCAAGGTCCCCACCCACCTCCCACCCAACCCCCCTGGCCTCTTGCCCAAACCCCATTGCATCACCCTGGCCTGGATTCTCTGCCAGGCCTGGCCTCCCCAAGGCCCCCTCAAACTGCTTACTACAACCCTAATGGAGTAGAGAAGAGGGAGAGAGGGAGGGAATGGAATCCTCCCCATATCTGGATAACCTTCCTCTTGCCCCACCCCCAACCTAATAGGAGTGTCATCTCCCGTTAAAACACTCCTCTAAAACATCTGGACTTTTACACACTTCCGGTTCCTTAGGTGTCTGTCTGGCCTGTGGCCTGATCGCAAAGTCCCTAAAGCCCTCCTCTTAAACAGGATCCTGCATTCTCATCCCTCCCCCCTTTCCTTCTGCTCATCTCGCCTCCCAAGAGAATCCAGGTGTCCAGCTTGTGGTCCTCATTTTCTCTTTACATTACTCTCTTAGAGTAGGACTGAACATTCCACCTCCTAAGTGACCTTTCTCCCCACACAGCTGGGCCTTAGTCTACCTCCTGCTCACAGGGGATAAACATAGCTCCTCACCTGGGGCCATTGCTGGAAAAGAGGAGGGCCTCAGTGTTTTTGGTCCTTCTGCATCACTTCTCACTGTGGACGGCAAAACAGCATGTAAGGGCAGGGTGAGCACAAGAGAGTTTGCATGGTAGGAAAAGGCCAAGCCTTAAGTCAGGCAGAGCTGGGTGTGTGCCCTGGCCGTATTACTTGTTCTTTGTGTGACCTGGGACCAGTTACTTAAGTTCTTGGAGCCTGGTCTTCTCATAAAAATCAGAAACCTAACATATGAGGTTGTTCCGAGGACTAAATAAGACAATATATATAAAAAGGCACCTGGCCCCATAGAGGATGATCAAAAATACATGGGAGGCAAGATGGTTATGAGGTGGCTGTTTTCTGTCTCTGCTTCTCTCCTCCCTAGATACCACCTAGCTCTTTAAATTTTTCTCCATTTCTTATTTGCAGTGATAGTAATAATAGTCTCTCACATTCCTTAGCACTTTCATATCAATTTTTCCATTGGATCATTACAAAAATCCTTATGTTAGGCAGAAAAGGCATTATTGCCCCATTTTATTTTATATATACACCGAAGCTTCAGGAGTAATAGAAGTTTAGAACTAGAAGTTAGTTTAGGGACCATTCATGGGCAACCCCATCGTTTTGGGTAGAGAATCCAAGGCTTAGAGAGGGGAAGTGACTTGGCCTAGGACAGGAGCTGGAAAGGTACACCAGCTTTCCTCCCCCATCCGTCTGGTAGTGCCAGGAGTGGAGGCATTTCCTTTGAGAAAACGCTGGGGGATCCAGAACTAGGTGTCCTCCTCTGCCCTGGCCAGATCTGCAAGACCTGGGCCTGGTCCTCTTGCTACTCTCTACTCCCAACCTTGTCAGGCCAACACAGTCAAACAGTAACCAAGTACTGAACAGGATCTTGGTTAATCAGAAGCCTGGCTAGGGAGATAGTGGAGAGGAGAGGAAAGGAGGGGATAAATTGGCAACGGGGTAGATGAGAACACTGGCCTAGGAATTAGGTTCTTATGTTGGGAAGGATTCTGAGTGACCTTGGACATGTTACTTAACTTCTCTGGAACTTGGTTTTCCCATCTGTAAAATAAGGACATGGGACTCAATCGGCAAGTTTCTTTTAACTAATGTTTTTTTATTTCTTTTTTTATTTTTTAACTCAAATGATATCTTACCAGTACATTCTATATAAAACAGAAAAAAGAAGTTGCTCTAAAAGAAGATGACCAAACTAGATTCTCCTTACTCCATGTGGCAGCCCGGAGGCATCTACAAAAAAGTCTTCAAACCAGTAGATGCTTTCTATGGTGCCTTCCATTTATGACAGCCTGTGCCTCCGAGAACCGGTTCTAGAATTTCAAGGTTCTGAGACTTCAAAATAAATTATAGCAATTATTTCTTCCCTTGGACTGTATGTTTTGTAAGAGTTTATCTGCCAAACTGAATTTTGTAAGGCACAATTAATTTTTTCCCGTTTTTTATTAACTAGAAGTTAAAACAGGAAGACATATAGCTGCCAATCAGAACTACATGAGTTGATATAATTCTAGCCAAAAGTAAATATATTTGAGGTTTTAATTAGCCCTGGCTGCCTTATCAGGTAAATGCATGTTTTCCGTTAGGCTTTCTGAAATATTGAAAATAGCCCAAAAACTTTCCATTACCTTCTTGGACCCCTAAGAGGATCCAACTGCTGCAGCATTTAGGAGGTAGGAACTAAGAGTGGGAGAATCAGGATAAGCTATGTGATGTGCCATCCCTGACACAAAACACTTTGCTCAGCACATTGGACTGACTTTCAAGCTGGGATTGAAGGGCCATTGAACCCTTAGGTATAAGCCATAGGTGATGGGGGTATGTCTGGGTCTGGGTCTGGGTCTGTGTCCCTTGCCTGCATGCCAGATCTGCTAAGCCTTTATATAGCTACAACACATATGCCCCTGGCCCATGAGCTTGTGGGCTTTATGAGGCTTCTCTTTCACCTTCCAACCCTGTCAAACTCCAGGTTTCTTCCTCAGGCCATCGCAGGAGCACTCAGGCTCAGCTCCTTCCCAGGAGCAAGGGGTGTTAAAAAATGGGAGTGGGAGCAGGGTCCCTTGGCCATAGCCCTATGTTCTCCTGGAAATAGAATACCAGATCTCCCAGAGACTTTGAGATAGCCTGTTCAACTTCTTCCAGAGAAAGAAAGAGTATGGCCCAAGTCCACACTGAGCTAGTGCCTGACCCTCATCCAGTGTTAACTCCTGGTCCAGTGCTCTTTTCACTGCTTCCTGTACCACAGCTGTTTTCTGGGCTGCCCCTGCTAAGGGAGGGTTGCACCAACAGCCCCAGGACAATGCAACCTCTCTCCACCACCAGCCTCACCTACTGGGCCTCGCAACCCAACCACTCAACCGACCAGGTCACTGTGCCGGCTCCCATCCCCCACCCCCCACCCCCAACCAGATGTAATGCCTGAGTGACAGGGGTGGGGCCCAGCGGGTGGGAGACAAACGGAGAAGTGAGAGGTTGGAAACAGACAGGAAGCCACAGGCAGTAAACATTTCCTGTCCCCAGGGTAACCGATGCTAGGACTGAAGCATCATCACTCCAAGAACTCTAACTCTCGGGGTCCCCCAACCCCTTTCCTCAGGACCGGCCTTCTCCCTCCTCCATTCTTATCCTCTGGCTCTCCTAGACTACTCCTCACTCCCCACTTTAGTCCCTTGGGGCTGCTGCCTCTGGTGTTCTCTATTCCTCTTGGACCCCACCACTCTGACCCCTCCCCCACTAGGTCCTCTTGGAAGATACCCTCACTTTTGTGACCTCTGCCATAATCCTGACTTAGGCACTTTTTCCTGGTAAGAAAAGCTGAAGAAGGTATCCTAATATCAGAGAATGTGTGAGTATTGGAAATGCTGAAAGTTGAAAGGGGTCGAAAATCTACAGAGATGGAGAAGCCCAAGATCTGAGATCGAGAGAGAGGGGCGATTCGAAAACTCCAACGGAGAGAGCAAGCAGTCATACATAGGGACAGAGGAATAGAGAAGTTGAGAAGCAGTGCCAGAGGCAGGTATGGCAGGAGAACGGAGGCCAAGACTGGCAAGGACACTAGCCCAGGAGCCTGGTTCAGCTGCCCCAGATGCCAGATGCAGTCCTCATGGGAGATCTGGAGGAGAAAGCCAAGAGGGCTGACAGCTGTGCAGAGACCTCAGAGGCAAGGAACCCAGGAATGGCCGAGGCAGAGCCAAAGGCAGAAACATTGCCCAAAGACCTTAACTATGACCACCTCATTACTTATTACACCCAGCAAAGGTAACCCTCTCTGCGTCATCTCAAGGAGAACTGAGGGACCATGTCCAGAACTAAGACCCCAGGAGAGCAGGATCTGAATTTAGGCTCCTAGAGATGGTGTGTGGGACAGGGGCTCAGGCCTGAGAGACAGAGACCCAGCCAGGACGGGGAAGTCCACAGCAGAGCCCAGGGTGAAGACAGGCTCGGGCCCAGGAGAACGATGTTTTCACCATCCTGCAGTTTCTCTCTCCACTTCTACTGCCTGATTTCTGAGACTCACATTTTCCTCCTACACGCCCCAGGGCTGGGCAGCCGGACGCCTGGTTCTTGGCCCAGAGAAGGGCTTTGGCTTAGGACGAGAGGGTACAGGCTGAGTGAGAGGACCCCGAGCTCCAAAGTTGTGCACCCAATCTTGGCAGGTCCATAGGGGAGATGGAGAAGCTGGGGCCAGAACCTCTGGCCTCTCTTCCCCTTTCCAGAACCGACTCTGGCTCCTTCTCTCTTTAATAACAGGGGGAAGGTAGGAGAAGAGAGAGAGAGTGGCAGAAGGAGGGGAGGGGTTGTGTTAGTGACAGCAGCACATGGGGACCGCCTGACTCCAGCCCCTGCCTCTGGCATCTGTGGCATCTTCTGAGATATAAATACAACCCAGGGGGCATCTACCCCACCCCCAGCCAGCCTCTGACCCAGATGCCTGGGTCCTTCCTGCCTTAGGAGACTGGAGAAGAGCTAAGAGTCACCCTGAACTGCCTCTCCTTTCCCTTCCACAGGGTCAGTGTGCTGGTGGGAGCACCCAAGGCTAACACCAGCCAGCCAGGAGTGCTGCAGGGCGGTGCTGTCTACCTCTGTCCCTGGAGCACCAGCCTGGCACAGTGTACCCCTATTGAGTTTGACAGCAAAGGTAACCAACCCCCTTGGTAGGCCTGGGAAGTTCAGGGAGGGCCTGGGGGGTTGGAGCTGTGGCTTCTAGGCGGCCCCGGGTGGTGCCTGGAGCGTGGGGTAGAGCCTGCCCAGTTCCTTGGCCATGTGCCCTCTCAGCGCTCTGATGCTCTGCTGGTGCTCCAGCTCTGTGCAGCCGTGCAGCGGCTCCCCGTGGCACTCACACCACGTTCCCAGTCCGGCCCAACCCAAGGAGGGCGGGCATGATTCAGAAACATGTGGCTCTCATTTCCCCTGAATCACCCACAACTCAGGGAGGCCAGGGCAGTAACACAGACAAAGACAGGGAGAGCCACACAGACTATTTGATTCATTTAACTAAGCACTGACCAAGTGATTCTGCATGCCAGGCACTGTGCTGGGGCTATGGGGATTGAAACATGATTTAGCCACTGCCTTCAAGGAGCTCAAGATCTGGAGTAGATGCAGAGATGAAAGGGAGAGAGATGGAGACAAGAGATAAACAGTAATAACAAGTGACACTTCAAGAGCATTTGCTCTGTGCCCAGCACTGGTGTAAGCATTTTACATATCTTAACATACTTAATCCTTTATGAGGTATTGTCCCCATTTTATGGGTGAGGAAATAGGGGTTAAGTAACTTGTCCATGGCCACACAGCTAATAAATGGTGGAGCAAAGACATGAAGTTGAGCAGTCCGGCTCCAGAGATAAAGACTGGAATGAGGGGAGAAAAAGAGGAGTGCAGAAAAAGGTGAACGACATGGGAGGGGGATAAGGTCATGAAACTGGCTGATTTTTTTTTTTTTTAACCTGAGAGACAGATGAGCATCAGAGAAATAAAAAATAGCTGTCCTACAGGACAGAGCTAGGACTTGGAAAAAGAGAGACAGACAGATGCACAGAGAGAGAGAGAGAGAGAGAGAGAGACCTAAGGGGACAGCAATCAAGAGACTTGAGAAAGGTCAAGAAAGGAGCAAAGTGCTTAAAGACACAGGCCCAGGTGCAGAGAAGTGCAGCCAGAGGGTTACCTGCTGAGGAAATAGCCATTCTTCCCCACTGCCCTCCTGCCCCCACCTCACCACGAGCATCCTTGGCCCAGCTGGACCAGGAGGAGGCAGCTCTAGAAACCCCAGGTTCTATGTATGCACACGTGTAAGTGTGTGTGTGTGTGTGTGTGTGTGTGTGTGTAGAAGGGTGGGTCAGACTACACAAAACAGTCTAAAGACCCTTCCCCACTCTCCCTCCCAGTGAATCACGGGACTCAAGGCTTTCAAGTGTTTGGGTGTCCTCAAGCTGAGGGTGGAGGCTGTGCCAGGGCCCACTGCCTGCGTGACTCCCCTTTCTCACTTCCCAAGGATCTCGGATCCTGGAGTCCTCACTCTCCATCCCAGAGGGAGAGGAACCTGTGGAGTACAAGTCCTTGCAGTGGTTTGGAGCAACAGTTCGAGCCCATGGCTCCTCCATCTTGGTGAGGGGCCAGCAGGCTCAGGAGGGTGATGGCCAGGAGATGGGCAGTGGTTGGGTATAGTGGAGGGAGGAAGAGGGGTTCCTATCGGACTAAACTTGAAGCCCCCTCCTCCCGGACCTTCCCAGGCCTGCGCTCCACTGTATAGCTGGCGCACGGAGAAGGAGCCTCTGAGCGATCCCGTGGGCACCTGCTACCTCTCCACAGAAAACTTCACCCGAATCCTAGAGTACGCACCTTGCCGCTCAGGTAGGGCAAGAGGGGGCATGTGCCCGCGTGTGCCTTCTCTATGCGCGTCCCCACAGCCCCATTACCCTTATGCTCACTGTGTGTCCAGCGAAGTCCTTCCCTCATGTTCCCTCCCCCATCTCCTTCCCCAATTTCTTCTTTCCTGTGTGACCCATGCATGCGGGCGTCCTTCCCACCACCTCCTCCCTTCACAGATTTCAGCTGGGCAGCAGGACAGGGTTACTGCCAAGGGGGCTTCAGTGCTGAGTTTACCAAGGTGAGAAGGTGATCTGGAAGGGAGGTGGTTGTGGGTGGTGGACAAAGAGGGATCACGACCAGATGAAGACTCACCTCCTTCCCCCCACAGAATGGGCGTGTGGTCCTGGGTGGACCAGGGAGTTATTTCTGGCAAGGTAAGTCCTTCCTCTGCTGTCCCTTAGTCTCCTGGCACAAGGCCTCTCATCCCTGCTCCCAGCCTGAGATCACCACCCCAGTTCTCTCCCTTTCTTGAGACTTACGTGTCCTCTCCCACCACCTTCCACAAGCTTCCCTTCCTTGAATCAGACTTCTGAAATCCTACCCAGTAATCCCCCAGTGCCCCCCTCTCCTCCCTCCCGCGTCCATCCCTTCCTCTTCCCCTTCCCCAGGCCAAATCCTGTCCGCCACCCAGGAGCAGATTGCAGAATCCTATTACCCCGAGTACCTGATCAACCTCGTTCAGGGGCAGCTGCAGACTCGCCAGGCCAGCTCCATCTATGATGACAGCTATCTGGGTGAGTTTGCAAATGAGAGGAAACTCGGGTACTCCTGTCCTTGTTCACGCCCTTGCCTCCCTTCTCCCACTTAGGGATCCCCAGTCCCTCTGCCATACTTGTCATATGCAGGCTGACTGTGAAGGCATGGGAAAGGGATTGGAAGATGGGCCAGGGCAGACAGGTCCCCAAAGCAGGAATACTAACATCCATCCACCCTGTCCCCCAGGTTACTCTGTGGCCGTGGGTGAATTCAGTGGTGATGACACAGAAGGTAAGTGTGTCCCCAGGCTGGTGCCAAGAAAAGGGATAAATGGAGACCCAGGGCCTGGGGCCACGGGGCCATGGAACTGAGATACCATTCTTGTCTGACTCCCCTTTCCCTACCCTTAGCCCACAACTTTCTCTTTTCTTTGCAGACTTTGTTGCTGGTGTGCCCAAAGGGAACCTTACCTATGGTTATGTAAGACCCAGCCCGACCCTCTCTTTCTCCTCTCCCCTCCCTTCCCCTGGCTAATTACACACACACACACACACACACACACACACACACACACACACACACACACGGCATGGCAGTTTGCGAGGGTTCAAAAGTGGATCAGAGCTCGGGCTGTGGAGTCAGACCTGGGTTCAAGTTCTAGTACTTAATCCAGATAATTTGTTTTGTTATTTGTTCATATTCCACCTTGTTTTGTAAAAACCATGAACCTATTTAACCTCTCTGAGCCTCATTCTTCTCTCTATAATGGGATAATAATAGTTCTGAACTCACAAGGCTCTTGTGAGGATGAAATGAGATAATGCATGCGAAAGTGCTCAGTGAACTGTTAGGCAGTGTACAACTGATAGCTGTTATTATTAGACCATGACAAAAGCTTTAAAAAGGATACGATAAGAATGTCATAGGAGTTCATGCAATTAACATTTATTAAGGCAAGGTAAGAAATAAAAAGATGAATAAGACATACCCCATCTCATAAGGTGCTTCTAATCGAGTATGTAAGATAAGGTACATACAACCTTGGTGCATCAGGCACTGTCCATTCATGATTTCTATTCTTCATAACAAGTTGATGGGGATAGTTAATACCATGCACATTTGACAACACGAGGAAACTGAAGCTCTAAGAGACCAAGTAAGTTAGTTATTTAAGATCACCCTGTTGGTAAGTGGCTGGATAGATATTTAAAACTAGATCTATCTTATTCCAAAGTCAGCATTCTTTCTGCATTATGATGAATTTCAGAAAAGTGTTTAAGATGGTATAGCAGTTTAGGGAAAGGAATAACATCCTTTCCAGGGCAGGTATGGATCAGAGAAGGTTCCGTGAAGGATCAGTGGAGATGAGGTGAGAGGGCATCCTTAGGCAGGAACATGAAAAAAGACATGGAAGAAAAAAAAATTCAGGCCAGTTTAGCAGACTCGTGGGCTGATCGAGGATAAGGAGAATAAGGAAAGGCTGAGCAAAAGCAGACAGGTTGGGGCCAGTTATCCAGGGCCTCAGAGGACGGGCCAAGAAGTTGAGACTTTGGGCAGTGGCTGCAGGGAACCACCGTGGGTTTCCGAGCCAGTGATGTCCCTCCCAGATCTGCTTGAGGGCGATCAGTCCATCTGCCACAGCGAGGACAAGGACATCCTGAGGCAGGGAAACAGCCAGCAGGCTCTCCAGCAGTCCTGTGAGGGCTCCCACCAGAGTAATAGCCATGAAAGTGGGGAAGAGAGCAAGGAGTCAAAAGACTGATGGGGCCAGCCACTAAGGAGGATGTAGGGGAGACATGAGTGTTTGGATTGGGACGGCTGGAGGATGGGGAATGATTCAGGCCTTGGTGTGCATTCAGTCATTCAACTAATAATTACTGAGTGTCTAGTGCTTACCAAGCACTACTTTAGGCTCTGGGGAGAAAGCAAAGAACAAAACCAAGCTCCTATCGATCTTTTGTTCTGGTAGGTAGAGATAGACAATAAACAGATAAATATGAACTCTGACAGTAGTGGACAAGTGATATGGAAAAAAGTAATGAAGTAGCTGTGAGACCGAGCTACCGACATAGAGATGGGAATGTGAGGGCCAAGATCAAGAGGGAATTAGTGGTCTGTGTCGCCGAGGCATGCCTGCTCCTAGGTAGCCTATACCCATCTGCCTTCCAACCATGGCATAGTCTGGGAGTCTGGGGCCAATGGCATATCTCCTCATCCTCAGGTCACCATCCTTAATGGCTCAGACATTCGATCCCTCTACAACTTCTCAGGGGAACAGGTGAGGACATCCCCACCCCCAACCCAGATTGGCCCTCTGCCAACCAGGCCCCAGTCCTGACCCAATTAGCTCAGCCCAATTTTTCAGTGTCCCTGGAGTCTCTAACCTCCTCCCATAGCCCCTATTGATCCTGTTGATTGACCCCTAATTCTAACCCAGAGCTGTCCCTCTGCCCCCCACCCCAGATGGCCTCCTACTTTGGCTATGCAGTGGCTGTCTCAGATGTCAATGGAGATGGGTGAGTAGTGGCAAAAGGCACACCATGATGCCCAGGGGGGGTGGGACAGAAAAATGCAAGGAGAGTTTTTCTCCAGCCTTTTCCCCCTGGATTCTCCTTACTTGTGCGTATATTCCCCTTGCTCAGGGACAAGGAGAGCGCCTGAAGCTAAGACCAGAAGACATCAGGTCTTCTCACTTGGGTGGGAGGGAGCCTGGGATCCAGGATGCATGAGACTTCCTAGCACTAGGATTGGGGAGGAGAGGTGGGAAAGTGGGGTATCAGGATGCCTGGATTTTTCCCCTACCCCCAGGCTGGATGACTTGCTGGTGGGGGCTCCGCTGCTCATGGAGAGGACAGCAGATGGGCGGCCTCAGGAGGTAGGCAGGGTCTATGTCTACCTGCAGCAGCCAACAGGCATGGAGCCCACGCCCACCCTCACCCTCACTGGCCATGATGAGTTTGGCCGATTTGGAAGCTCCTTGACACCACTGGGGGACCTGGACAGGGACGGCTACAATGGTAAGTAACCATGAACCCAAGGAACCGAAGAGGAGTCAAGGGCCTAAGCCAGAAGGGGTTTGGGAGGAGAGCGAATAAGATAACCAGATCAGCTGGCATTCTCAACCCCCCAGTGACTCCCAGGGAGGTGTGTGGACTTTAACCCAATATCTAGGTCTTGGGGCTTTGAAGAGGTTAGTGTACTGGGAATGACAGATGGGAAAAATAGGATCCCGGGTCCTGGGGTCTCGTGGTAAAGATTTGAACTGGATTCCTGGCCTGCTGACTGATGTGTGTTGTGTGTCTTGCAGATGTGGCCATTGGGGCTCCCTTTGGTGGGGAGACACAGCAAGGAGTGGTGTTCGTGTTCCCTGGGGGCCTAGGGGGGCTGGGCTCTAAGCCTTCCCAGGTTCTGCTGCCCCTATGGGCAGCTGGCCACACGCCAGACTTTTTTGGCTCTGCCCTTCGAGGAGGCCGAGACTTGGATGGCAACGGATACCCTGGTGAGTTGTGGCTGAGGCCCCTTTCACTTTAGAGTTCCCTGGTCACAGACCTCCAGTTCCTCTTCTGCACTTTATTCTAAAGTTCTGGCTGCTGTTGTGGATGGTGCCACCAGATGGCACTGTCCCCTCACGTTTGGCCTGGAGCAATGGAAGTACTGCAAGGGGGTTAGGAAGGAAGGCCCCTGACTTGGGGCTTGCTGTAAGGAGTACTTTCTTAACTTCTTGCAGATCTGATTGTGGGGTCCTTTGGTGTGGACAAGGCTGTGGTGTACAGGTATGAACTTCTGGAAGAAGTGGGATCTGGAGAATTCTTCAATAGAGCTGAGGTTGGGAAAGTGTATAAAGGACATTGGGATCCTGGGGCTTGGGCATCAGCTTCCTGTGCCCAGGTTCCAGAGGAGTCCTAATTCCGTTGACCCCACATCCATTCTTGGCAGAGGTCGTCCCATCGTGTCTGCCAGTGCCTCCCTCACCATCTTCCCCGCAATGTTCAACCCAGAGGAGCGTAGCTGCAGTTTGGAGGGAAACCCTGTGGCGTGGTGAGCTGGGGCCCAGGAAATTGCAAGACCAAGTCTGGGATACCTCCCTCTGTACCTGGGAGTGGGCAGGGAGACCAGGTCTGCAGAAGGAGACAGGGGGGTGTCCTAGTCAGGGTCTCTCTGGGAGATAGGTGGAGGATAGGATACTTGCTCCAGTTGGATACACCAGCTTTCCTCTTGGTCTTCCTCCAGCATCAACCTTAGCTTCTGCCTCAATGCCTCTGGAAAACATGTTCCTGACTCCATCGGTAAAGATTCACTGCCTGAATCTCTCAGGCACTGGGACAAGGGATGGAGAGGCCGGGGACCTGGGCACTTCCCTTCTCTTTGAATAGATTGGGAGGGAGAGACAGATTCTCTTTAACATATATCCCTGGCTGCAGGCTTCACGGTGGAGCTCCAGCTGGACTGGCAGAAGCAGAAGGGAGGAATACGGCGAGCTCTATTCCTAGCCTCCAGACAGGCAACCCTGACCCAGACCCTGCTCATCCAGAACGGGGCTCGGGAGGATTGCAGAGAGATGAAGATCTACCTCAGGGTATGGCTTTGAGGAGAGGGTATGGGCCAGCTTGGAGAGGGTGGCTACATAGAACTGGGGGCCCCTCCTAAAGGGAAAGAGATGAGGAGATGCCAGTGAAGGGCTTGGGACTTTGGAGGGAGGAAGAAGGGGGCCCTTCTGTTGGAGGAGCAGCGAACCAGCTGCCAGGGCCTCTCAAGCGATGAATGTGGTCAAGTTTGGACACCTGAATTCTTGAAGGCCCTGAGTGGAGAAAAGATGTGAGAGGCTAAGGATCAGAGCCACCAAATCCCCAGTGTCCTCTAACTCTGTGAACCCTCTCCCCTGCCCCAGAACGAGTCAGAGTTCCGAGACAAACTCTCCCCGATTCACATCGCCCTCAACTTCTCCCTGGACCCCCAAGCCCCCGTGGACAGCCATGGCCTCCAACCCGTCTTACATTACCAGAGCAAGAGCCGCATAGAGGACAAGGTGAGGAAAGGGTAGGGAGAAGGAACCCAGGAGGAGAGAGACCTGGGCACCTGGGGGTAGGGCCTTGGGCGGGGGGTGGGGGGGGGCGGAATGTCAGAGCCCAGGGGAGGGTCTAAACTCCCCCTCTCAAGGCTGCCCTGCTCCCCAGGCTCAGATTCTGCTGGACTGTGGGGAAGACAACATTTGTGTGCCAGACTTACAACTGGAAGTGTTTGGGTAAGTGAAGGCTAACATCAGGCTAGGGGGTTCTAGATGCTAAGGTCTTGTATCAGGACACATGGAACTTGAAAGTACCTGGAACCTGAAAAAGTACATCAGGGACATACTAGCTAGCTGTGTGACCTTGGGAAGTTACTTAACTTCTCTGAGCTTCAGCTACTTCATCTATTTTGTGGGGAAAAATAGCATCTGTCTTTCTGGCTTTTGGAATGATTAAATGAAATAATTTCCACAAAGTGTCTAGCCTAGTGCCTGCCATAGAGTTAGAACTCAGTAAATGGTATCTATTATTATCATCGTCATCATCATCATCATCATCATAATTATCATCATTATCATTGTTATTATGGCCCATTGTTCTAGTTCAGGAATTAATTTCACAATGTCCCTTACCTCGTGTGCCCCCTCCAGGGAGCAGAACCACGTGTACCTGGGTGACAAGAACTCTCTGAATTTAACTTTCCACGCCCAGAATGTGGGTGAGGGTGGCGCCTATGAGGCTGAGCTTCGGGTCACAGCTCCTCCTGAAGCTGAGTACTCAGGACTCGTCAGACACCCAGGGGTAAGAGGGGACTCAGATGGAGCTTGGGAGGAAGCCCTGTCAGAGGGGCACCAGAACCTTACCTGCACCCACCCCATCTCCAGAACTTCTCCAGCCTGAGCTGCGACTACTTTGCGGTGAACCAGAGCCGCCTACTGGTGTGTGACCTGGGCAACCCCATGAAGGCAGGAGCTAGTGTAAGTCTGAGACAGGAGAGAGGACCAGAGAGGACGGTCCAGAGTGGAGCTGTGGGATAGAGCAGGAGGGCTGGAATTGAGGTAAGGCAAATGCCCAATCTAAAAGACCTGTCTTCCCTCCCTCTCCCACAGCTCTGGGGTGGCCTTCGGTTCACAGTCCCTCACCTCCGGGACACAAAGAAAACGATCCAATTTGACTTCCAGATCCTCAGGTATGAGTGGCTGGGGCCAGGCTGCGGCTGAGTTGGGGAGCGGGGCCTGGACCATCGGAACCCTCCCTGCCTGGGCTCTAGCACCATCTCAGTCTCTCCATCCCACAGCAAGAATCTCAACAACTCGCAAAGTGAAGTGGTTTCCTTCCGGCTCTCAGTGGAAGCTCAGGCCCAGGTCTCCCTTAACGGGTCAGTGGCCAGGCGAAATGGGACCTCGCTGGGAGGGGAGACCGACTTCTAAGAAAGGATGCATATTCCACTGTCCTCTAAACCACCCTCCTCCTTAGTGTCTCCAAGCCTGAAGCAGTGCTATTCCCAGTGAGCGACTGGCATCCCCGAGACAAGCCTCAGAAGGAGGGGGACGTGGGCCCTGCTGTACACCACGTCTATGAGGTGAGGAGGGATAGAAGCAGGAAGGGCTAGGTCCAGGGCAGGTGACAGGGAGTGGAGGGGTGGAACCATAATAAATGACAGGAGAGGAGGAGCTAGTGTGAGTGACAGATGGCTGGGACCAGAATGAGAGGGACTGAGAGAAAGAGAGGAGGGAGGGAGAGCGACATGTAAAAACCCTGGCAGGGTCAGGGAGAAAGACAGCCAGAGGAGAGACAGGCCAGTTGAGTGTCTTGGAAGGGAAGATGGAGCCACCTCCATGAGTGATGGCTGGAGAGGATTTCATCTTTGCCCTTCGATTTCTTCTTCAACTCCTGAGATAGGAGACTTACAGCAGGGTATAGTGGGCCATGGTGATGCAGGGTCTCAATCAGGCAGAACCATTCCCCTCATTCTAGTGATGATTGTGCTCTCCTCTCCTCAGCTCATCAACCTGGGCCCCAGCTCCATTAGCCGGGGCATGCTAGAGCTCAGCTGTCCCAAGACTCTGGAAGGGCAGCAGCTCCTCTACATGACCAAGTTTACGGGACTCAGCAACTGTACTACCAGTCACCTCCCCAACTCAGAGCACCTGGAGGTGAGGGGCCTGAAGACAGGCATGTGGAGGGACCAAGGCTAAGAGGTTGGGGGAAGGTCGCTGGTGGCCAGTAAGAACCAATGAGGATGTGCTTGAAGCTCAAACTTAGGCCACTGGAAGGAGTGAGAAGGCCCATAGATACCTCAAGGTTCTATGAAGGAAAAAGGTTCCTTTATGCACTGCGCTTTTACCTTTCTGCTTGAACTATCCCTCCCTTCTTGCCCCGGCATGCTCCGAGAGCCTATCTCTGCACCACCTCCTTCAGACCTGTTCCCCTGGGCCCCAATGCCTATTTGCTCATTAACAACATTTAATTCAATGAGTATCTGTACTGAACCCTGTTATAGGCTCAGGAAATACCACATCGAACAAAACTAACAAGGTACTCACTCTCATGGAGCTTACATTTTAGTGGAGTGTAATAGATAATAAAAATTAAAAATAGAGATTAACAGGTACTTAAAAGTGATAAAAATGCAGTGCTAACATGCTGGGGTGTGTGGAGACTGGAGACGGTTTGAGTCATCAGGAAAAACCTTGAGGAGGTAACAATTGAACTGAAGCCTGAAAGACAAGGATGAACCTGCTTGTGAAGACTTGGGGGAGAGCATTCCAAGAAGAGGGAACAGTCAATGCAAAGGCCCTAATGCAGGGACTGGGTCTTAATTATTCGTTTACACATCTCTTCCTTGTAAACTCTAAGGCCCAAGTTTTATTCGTTTCTGTGTTTTGTTGTTGTTGTTTGTTTGTTTGTTGTGTTTTGTTTCATTTCTGTGTTTTAACACTGAGCTTGGTCTTGGTGCCTTGCCATTTGACATGGTCAGTTGGATGGATAAAAGAACAGGTTAAAACTGCTCTGGGACCCAGGTGCAGGCCGGCTAAGATGTGTAATGAGAGGCAGCTAACAGCCTCTTTCCTCTTCCAGTTGGATCCCGAGGGTTCCCAGAACCACAGGCTGCAAAGACGAGAAGCTCCAGGCCAGAGCCCTGCCTCCTCATGGCCTCAGATTCTGGTAAGTCGTCCTGCGAATGAGGTCCAGGCCAAGAGTTGAGTACCTGTTGGGTTCTCAGAGCCACTAGAAGAGCAGAACTCCAGGTTCAAGCTTCCTTTCTTCCCAGAAATGCCCAGAGGTGGAGTGTTTCAGGCTGCGCTGTGAGCTCGGGCCACTCCATCGGCAAGAGAGCAGAAGTCTGCAACTGCATTTCCGAGTTGGGGCCAAGACCTTCCTACAGGTAGGGGAGCTTTACCTCAGCCCTGACTCCAGACCTTTGGGCCTCCCTGGACCGACCTTCCCTTTCTCCACTGCGCTAGCCACCACCTCCTTTGGGGAATGAGACCCAAACACTCCAGCTCCCTTCCTGCCCTCGTTTACACAGGACTATGTGTTCTTGGCGCCACCTAGAGGCCATACTGGGAGTGACGGTTTCCCTCTCCCGGCCCATTCAGAGAAGGTGTGGGAGGGCTGGAGGGAGACCAGTGTGCGGAGAATGATAGAACAACAGAGATGGAAGGTGAATCCACAGTAGAGAGGCAAGCAAGTGAAAGAATAGTAAAGAACGGTCATTTATTACGTGTACATTATGGGCCAGGCATTGTCCTGCGTGCTTAACCCGCATTAAATATCAAAAAAAGGTTTTTTTAACATGCAGCCATCTAATTATGCATTATTTAGCTATAACTATTCACTTACACATTTATTATCTCATGTAAGGGACATAGAGATTCAGGAGAGAATGAACCCACGATAGGGAAAGATCACAACCTGAGCCAGACCATGGGGAACCAGATGTCCTCTAGATCCCAAGGGGGTGGAGGTGGAGTGTCTGAACACCTTTTCTCCACGCACAGCGGGAGCACCAGCCATTTAGCCTGCAGTGTGAAGCTGTGTATGAAGCCCTGAAGATGCCCTACAGAATCCTGCCTCGGCAACTTCCCCGAAAGGAACTTCAGGTGAGTCCAGGCCAGAGGTCTAGGCCAAGGAAGAAAGGGCTCAGAGTGCTGGGCCTGTCACTATGACTGAGACACAAGTGAGGACTGGCTTTGTTATCATAACAAATATATATTTTTTAAAATTTTAACCAGGGAATTTTATTATATTAAGAATTTATAAAATGTTAAATTTCACTCTTAAAGTATTAAAGTAGAAACAAATTATATGAATAATAAAGTTCATTATTTTACTTATACATATTTATATGTGTAATAAATATTTATTGAGCATGTACTAGGTGCCAGACACTGTTCTAGGTCCTAAGGATATAATACTAAGCAAGATGGATAGGATATCTTCACTCTTAGAGTTCATGATCTATTGGGCAATGAGAACACAGTACACCAAATGCCAGGATATTTGTGGGAAATATCATAGACACACTTGAATGCAGCCTTGCAGGGTCAGGAAAGGCTTCCTGGAAGAAGTGATGTTTAACCTGAGACCTGAACTATCAGGTCTCAGCTTACCAGCCAGGAAAGGAATATTCTCTGGAGAGAAAGAATTAGTAGGTGTGAAGGCCCAAAAGTAAGAGGTAATAATGCAGTGTAAGAATTCAAATACCGAAGTTCAGAATTCTGTTAGCCCAAGATGTGAGGTAAGAATTGGGTCTAGGTCCAGTGGCAACTAGAAGCCAAGTATAAGTGAGAAGAACTAATGACTTTTCAGTGACCTCTCCTGACTTGCCCCTTAGGTGGCCACAGCTGTGCAGTGGACCAAGGCAGAAGGCAGCCACGGTGTCCCACTGTGGATTATTATCCTAGCCATTCTCATTGGCCTCCTGCTCCTAGGTCTGCTCATCTACATCCTCTACAAGGTCAGCCATATCCTACTGGCGACTTGGCCACCCTCTCGTCAGGTTCTGCCCTTGACCCAACACAATCCTGAACATCTGCCTCCATACCAATTCTCCAGCCACATGTCCCAACCTGTGGCCACATGCCACATGCATTCCATCCTGACCCTGCCTATAGGATTCTTCCCTTCATTCTACAGCCCCTATCTTAAAAAGAGTCTCTTGACTCAAACTGATAAGTTTGCCTATACCTGCAAAATCAGCGTTATTCATAGGTGGCAAATATACGGCTTTTGTGTTGTCATTTCCTTTAAATACCCATGGCAGCCATCACTAAAGTAGCCTCAGAATTCTCAAGAGGCAGCCAATATGCTACGCAATCAGACTTGGAACTTGAGATCAAATGTATTTGCTGTCCCTGGCTTAACTGGAGGAATTTTTATGGCACCAATGAAAGACCCCCTTATACCAAAGCACCCCCAGCTTTAGCCTTCCTGGCCCATTGGACCTCTTAGAGAGGTAGACTAGATAGCCTGAATTTAGGCCACTTTTGCAAGATGGGGAGCTTGGAAGCACTAGTGTCCTCTTCATTCCCCCTTGGGATAATATCTGGAGAGAGATGAGAGCCAGAGTATCTAAACTCTTCCTCCTTCCCCCTCCCCCCCATTAGCTCGGATTCTTCAAACGCTCCCTCCCATATGGCACCGCCATGGAAAAGGCTCAGCTCAAGCCTCCGGCCACCTCTGATGCCTGACGCCTCTCGAACACAGACTCCCAACCCTGAAGGCCCAGTCCCCCCACCCTCAGTCTACTGACAGGGAGGGGGCTGAGTGCTTCCTGAAGGTGCTGAGGGCCAGGGAGAAGCTCCTCTCCCCAGCCCAGAGACATACTTGAAGGGCCAGAGCCGGGAGGTGAGGAGCTGGGGATCCACACCCCCATGCACTGTGAAGGACCCTCGTTTACACATGCCCTCCTCATGGATGGGGGAACTCAGATCCAGGGACAGAGGCCCCAGCCTCCCTGCAGCCTTTGCATTTTGGAAATAGTTTCCTGAAAACAACTTGGAACCAGAACTGGGGAATCCAATCCCAGTCCTCTGGGCCAGACTTGCCACCAGGACTTTCTGTCCAGCTCCAGCCTGCAAAGATCTGTCCTCCGCTTTGCCAGAGATCCCCAGGAAGCCCCCAGTGAAGAACCTGAAATCTGGGGAGTGAAACCTGGCAGCTCTGAACAGCCTCACCCTGGTGGGCCAATAAGGAACACTAACCATGGATGGTGCCCCAGGACCAGCTCAGGACAGATCCCAAACAAGGATCGACACTGGCCCAGAACCAGCTCCAAGGTTGAATCAGAACTCTACTGGGTCCAGATCGAACCTGGGGCCTGAGGTAGATCTGGGACCCTGACTCAGACATTGGTAACCTAACCAGGCAATCCAGGACTACATTTGAGCCTGCTCCAGACCTGGGCTTGGAGGCCCAATCCACCTCTGACTCGGGAGAAGTCAGGAATTGCCCAGGACCTGAAGGGGCCGTGATGGCAACACATCTGGAACCTCAGCCTGGCCAAAGGCAGGCCCTCCCAGTCCCCTGGAGAAAGGGGAGCCCACTGTCCTGGGCCTGCAGGATTTGGGTTCTGCCCTCCAGCTGCACTGACGCTGCCCTTCCTCTCCCTGCCCAACCCTCCCCTCTCCTCAGCTCCGGACACCCGGGACTTATTTAAACTCTGTTGCAAGTGCAATAAACCCGGCCTGGTGCTCCCACTGACCAGAGCTGGAATCTGTCCTACCCCACTCCTTCCAAACCCATCCTGGAACCAGACAGCCTGGTGGGTAGGAAAAACCTATGTTTCTCACAGCTTCTTTCCACTGAGAGCCAGGATTATGACCCCCCAGAAACTCTGGAACTCGATTTTTGATTCTCTTCTCTCAGGTGAAAGAGAAGATAGAAAGAGTGAAAGGAGGATTTGACTCCTTTCACCCAACCCTATCAGATCTGGTCCCCAGCACCTCCAAGAGAGAACGGAAAGAAATCTCTTCTCTTTGAAAAATAGGAAAGAATGCAAAGGGGGAGGTCCAGGTTGAAGGTGAGGGAAGATGGTCCAGAAGACTCACCTGGCCTTCCCTAAATCAGGATAATGAAATGGGTTGAGAGAAAAAGCCACTAAACTAAATCAGAAGAAATCAGTTAGGGTATTGTTCTGTTTCATTTTTATTGCTTATTGTAATCTGGTGGATCGTAAACATACCTTACCTCACTTAATTTCTATTAATAATCCTGTGAAGTAGGTACAATTAACCCCACTTACACAAGGAAATTGAGGTCCAGAGAAGTTATGTAACTTGCCCAAGGTCACACAGTGAATACCAGAGCAGTCAAATTCGGCCTCGTCTGACTCCTTCTTAACCAATGCCATAAGGTTCAGGTCTTTGTACAGAAATCAGAATGAAGGAGCCTCTCAGGGTCCTCTGTGTCCACAAGGCCTATCTTAATGTGAACCAAGAGGAAGGAGAGGGGTGCTAAAATTCTGATGGGATTGTTGAAAGCAAAGATGGCCATGTCATGCTGGGCCACAATTCAGCCACCAGAGGGCAGCATAGCCACGAATTTATGGGGATTTGGGGAAGGGAGGGTATGAGGTTCACTTCGCTCTCTTCCCCCATCACAAGAACCATTATATTAACTTAGGCTCCTGCATAGCAGTGCCAGCATCACCTCAAAATATCTCTCCTGGGAGACCAAGCCTGCTCCACACTCCAATCTTACTTTCTGATAATTCTGTACCTCAGGAACTTCTTCCCAGAACCTATAAATGAAGGGGGACTGATGGAGAGGAAGAGACCTGAGGAGACAAAGAGCCACCCTGTATTTCCAAGGATAGCAGCCATGGTATAAGCAGGCCCTGGGAATTCTCAAGGAAGAAATCTCGTACTCCCCTTCTTGGGGGAGGGGCCGGAATGGCATCAGCTAAATTTCAGGGCCTGGGTCTGAGATTTCTCACACTAGTGTGAGGAGGAAATGAGAGGAAGTGGACTGTTTGTATTGAGCTGGCATTATGGGTGTAGCTGTAGTTCCTATATCTTTGAGTCTCAGAGAGTGACAAGGTCTCTCCCTAGGATGCATAATATAGGAAAGGAATTCCTTGAGCTCAGAAATGCCAAAGATGTAATCTAGCACCAGCCCCTCTGTCCCTGAACTGTAATCTCAGACTCTGGTCTGTTTCCCCTTCCAAATCCTCCAGCCCCTCCAGAGCATGTCTGCCTCCCATCTTTGAGACTTGAGTGATCCAGAGGGACGTGAGGGTGAGGGTCTGGGAAGCCTGAACCCTATCTTTATCTGTGTTGGTGATGGAAAAGAGGCCCTGGGAAGGAAACAGAGCAGCTGGGGGGTGCAGGGAGGGGGAAGGGGCTCAGGAGAGGCAGCTGGCAGGCGGGAAGCTGATCTGGGGGTCTCAAGTTTCTTGACATCAATTAGAGCAGCCGGCCTAGGCTCATTAGTAGCCCGGGGTGCAGGGCTCATCAATAATGAATTCGCCGCCCCCCCCCCCCAGCTGCCTACAAGGTCACCCCGCCCTCCAGCCAGCTGCCTCCCCTTGATATACTAAGCAAAGCAACCCCTCTTCTGAGATCTCCCTAAACTCAAGAGTCCCTGGGGCAGTGTAGGGAGGGTGGACAAGGCTAAAAGCAAAGGGGTCTCTATCACTGTTCAGCCATGCCTGATATTGACTCTTGTTTATTCTTGGAGTCCACCCAGGAGGAAGAATGGGAAAAGGCAAGGAGTGTATGTGTGGGGGTGGATAACAAGGTCTGGGGAGAAGCGGGCTTTGTAATGCAGATGGCATGGTGGTAGGTGGGATCTGGAGCAAGAGGACCTCCTCTGATGGGCTCAGGGAACCTTTATTCTCCCCCAAGGTGAATATACTTGGGCAGCAAGGCCACCGTCTCCTGAGATCAACAAGAGATTGGCACCCCCGGCATTTATTTGCCCTTGAGCTGGAACATCTTGGCAGGTGCAGAAACAGGACTTTTCTTTACACCAGATCACTGGGGTGAGGGCAAGAGATTGCTGAGGCCCAGAAACAGGAACTTCAACTTCCTGTACCTTAATTAGCCATCTAGTCCCAACTTCCCTGCAGAACCCAAGAATCCCAGTCCCCAGTCTCTTTCCCCTTCTGAGACTGTTCCAAGATTCCAGTCCCACCACCCTTCCACCGACCTCTTCTTTCCTGCCTCCAACCTCCCTAAATCCTAAGTTCTGGTTCCCAGTCACACCTCCTTTCCTTCTGGCTGGGTTGGCCTGATGCTGGCTGCTTGGCATTCTGGGAAGTCCTGCTGCCACTCTCCCTCTTTGGGGCAGGTACAGACAGGTCCAGGCTACAGCAGCTGCATCTTCCCCAAACACCTCACGGACTCAGACTCCAGCCTCGTGCTGGCGTCCCAGTTGTCTGCCTCCAGTCAAGTTCCTTTGTTGGTTCTTAGAATACATCCAGTGTCTTGTACACCCAGTGTCCGCCTCCCCTTCCCCGACATTCTCCCCAGCCCATATATTCTGTCCTATCCTCCATCCTCCCCTACACTTCACCAAACGCCAGCCCTCTTCAATCCAAGTTCACCTTAGTGGGGAGTGTACTGGGTTCAGGAGCTGGATGGATAATCCTGTCCCCACCCAATCCAGGGTATCTCTACAAGGCTGAGCCTCAGTTCTGGACCTGTCATCTTCTGGTTGCCCTAACGATCTCAGTTGCAAGCTTCTATTGCCATCTCTTTGGGTCCATTGATTGCAACCTCTTTACTAAGACCTTCCCTGAGGACCTAGGCATGCCAACCTTAGCCACAGGTCAACCTGGTATCCATCTACAACCTCGCATTACACCAGAGACCAGCCCCTTGGGGCATCCTGCTCCAAAGAGAGAAACAAGCTAGGACAAACATTCTCTGCATGCACCCTCCACCCCTGCCCAGCCCATCACTTTGGAGAAGACCCAGGTGACCCACTCAACCCAGGCCCTAAGTGCTCCCTAGAGCACTGAGGCATCCCCCTCCCCATATCAGCCCAAGACTCAGCCCTTGCCAGGAACCCAGGCATCTTAGTTTTCAGTTTCTTTTATCGTCTCACACTGTCTTCTAGATGTCTTGTTCTCCAGCCCTGGCTGCAGTGACACTCTAAATGCAGGAGACCCAGGGGAAGCAACTAAAAGAGAAAGCGGGAGGGGCGAGGGGCCGCCAGGACGCCCCCTTATGGAGCCCTGGGTGCCCTGGTCCCCCCTCCTCCCGTCTTCACCTGCTACGGGCTCCGCCCCCGCTCCGCCTGGGCCGGCCTCTGCTCCTCCCCCGACTCCTCCCCCTGTACCCCCAGCCGGACCAGAACGGCCCCCGGGACAGAGCGGCGTGGAAGCCCGGGCACCTGGGTCCCCAGCATGATCCTCGGTGAGTGGGTTCTACTGCTCCAAGCTCCAGGCTTCTGGGTCCCTCTCAGTAGGTCACCCTCCCCAACCTCCCGGCACCGCGGTGACTGCTGCCGCCCGTCAGCGACCGGTTCCCCCTCCCCCTTCATCTGGCTCCACATCTGGGGTCCTCTTCCCAAACCTGGCGCTTCTCCGGGTAATCTAAGGAGTGGTAAAGGGGCAGACAGAGCCGAGTGAGACCCCTGCCCCATTATGAGAACATTGCGTATTCATGAGGCTCATGAATATTATATGACAGTCTATGGGAGGCCGGGGGAGGGGGCTGGTCCTGACCTGGTGGAGTTGAGGGTAAGGTTCTGACCCGTCTCCCCCCTCCACTCCCATTCCCAGCGCCTTCCCCCACCCTTAGATCTGACACTCCGACACCCTTCTGGGCCCAGGATAAGAGGGAAAGGAGGAAGTGGGGGGCGGTCGGGGCGGGGGGTGGGGAGAAGACGGTGGGTGTAGCTTCAAGGTGTGTGTGGTGAGAGGTGGGGGAACCTGAAGGCTGGAGATAAGGGGGCTGAGGAGACGAAGGGGTGGGAAACTGTCCATCCCAGGGCCCTGCGGTTCAGATCCTGTCTCCGCAGCCATCCTGCCCCAACACGCCGAGACCTGCCCCTCTCTCCCTGCTCTGGCTGCCTGGGCCCTTCCTTCCCGGCTTCCTTCTTCTTCTTCCTTCTTCCCCCACCCCATCCCCACCCCTGCCTTGAGGGTGGCGTGGCGGGCACTAGGAGAGGAAGGGGCAACAGAGAGAGTAAGGATGGGGGAAGGGAATTCCCCTGGGGCTCTGACAGCCCTTCAGCCACTGCCACCCCATCCCCATGACCTACATCGGAAGGGAGCCCCCAGGTGGTGGAGGAGAGGGATGGAGGAGCCGTGTGCTGGACTCATCAGCTGGGCTCTGGGCCCCTGCCTCCATCCAGCTAGTACACAGGCCTGCTCTGTCCTCTGACCTCTGACTTCTGCCCTGGCTAGGTCAATTCCTGGGCTTGTTTACTGGTGGGAGCCCCCCCAACCAGGCCCTGCTGCCCACTGGGGACACCAGCTCCATGATGGTGCCTCAGAGCTTGCCTGGCTCCTGCCTAAGCCCTCTACTCTTTGCTTCCTTGGCTCTTTTGCTTTTTATCTCTCATTTGACCCCTGTTGACTTCACTCTAATGGTCTTTCCTCCCTTCTGCACTCCTTCTTCCATCTCTTTCTCTCCCCTTACTGAATCTCCTCACCACTTTATGCCTGACCCCCTCCACCTGGCACTCCATCATACCTATTACATGAATGAAGTAACGGATGGTTGCCTGCCTCCTTCCCAAGAGTATCTCTAGCAGGAAAGAGATTCTCACCCATCTATGAAGACTACCCTAGAGTGACCCTCACCAACACACCTTGGACTCAGGTCCCCAGAGCACAGGCTCCACATTCCTCCAACCTCTGCAATCCCTGTATGCTGGCCCCACCCTGGACATGGGCACCACCCCGGGTATGGGCACCACCCAGGCATGAGTCCCAAAGGCAGCATCATGCTTGTCCAGAGCAGGCTAGTGTGAGCCGTGCACTTCCCCTGGTCAGTGACCTACTCAAGCCTAGTCAAGATCCTACCACAGGGAGAATGCCTGGACCCACCAATTGGACTCCACAGCTGCCTGGAAGATACTGTAATTAACTCCTTTCTTGTGCCCCGCCCACAGAAGGGTGGGAAACCTGGCGGCCCACACTCCTTAGCCATTTTGAGAAAGGAGAGAGGGAGGAAACTGCCAGCTTGGGCTCAGGCTCCACCCTCAGGGCCCATACCAAGTTTTCAGGTTATGAATGCTGAGGTCTACTGAGTCCATGTGCACGGCGGCCCTACCCAGCAGATGAGGCCCAGCCTGCCTGCTCAAGATCTAAACTGTGGACCCAGGTTTAAGGAGGTGGTTCTGGGCTCAGGTTCTCTGTTCTAGGTCTTTTTCACTGTCTTCTCCAACTGGGCCCCTAGTGTGGCAAAGTGGGAGAAGCCCTTGAAGCCCTTTCCTGTCAGATTGTGAAGTTGTCCCAGGAGTTGAGTTTTCCTCTCTTCCCATCCTGGCCACCTCTTTCCTTTGGCCTTATCCCCATCCACATCTTCCCTGGGGTTTTAGGACGATGTTTCATAATCATCCCCTTGTTACTTTTATCTTCGACTTCAAAGACTTTCATCCTTCAGCCTGCTTCTTGCCAAGATGGAGGAAATTGAGGTAGAAAGGGACATTTACATGGGACTTGGTCAAGAAGGAAAGACCTAGGGATTCAAGGCTCTCTCCTCAATCCCCAATATTAGGCATTTCTGGGGAGAAAGAAGAGCCCAAAAGGCCTGAAAATAAAGGGAGATGGATTAGAGATGAGATCTCAGCCCAGACTCGAATCTAATTTCTTCCTTGTCCCCAGAGTCTAATTCCCATTTTATCCCAGTGCCAACCTCATGCTTTTCACCACCTTGGGCCCTAACACAACCCCAATCCTGATACCTCTATCTAATCTGAATCTCATCCTGGCCTATTCTCCAGACCAACACTAACCACAGCCCTAATCTAACATTTTCCTGGCTCCTGTTCCTACCCAAACTCGACCACTCCCTGAGCCAGCTCAGAGCAGATGTGCCCATTCTTTACTACAGGGGCTTGAAGCCCCAGACCCCACCTCGGATAGCCAAGAGTCTGGGACTCTGACTTGGCAAGAACTTCTGAGGAAGAGAGGAAGGAAAAGACCAGGCCTCAGTGGGATGGAAGGAGTCAGGTGTGGTTTGGTGTGGGATAGGAAACCTGAGCAGGATCAAAGTGCCTAGGGTTAGAGGGGGCACAGAAATGGACAGATAGACATCCATCCAAGGGTTTGACAGTTTACCCTTCTGAAGTTCATTGGGAACTGTCTTTAATAAAGCACTTGGCAGTCCCCCACAGAGCTGGGTGGGGCTCTATCTGCTGGAGGTAATTACTCTAATGAGCTACCCTCTGGAGTGGCCCGCCCCAGCCAGGCCCCAGCTCCTCCCTGTCCTGCCTAACCTGTGCCACATGCATGCGCACACACACACACACACACACACGCACGCACGCACTCCAGTTTGCTCTCTACTCCGTCCTCCAAACCTGCCTGAATCCCTCGCCTAACCAAATGTCAGAAGCCCTGGATTTCCTACCTCATTTCCTGCTTTCCCAGAACCTACTGTATTCCTGCCTTTTTCTCCTCCCTAATCTACCCAGAAATGTGTAGTGCTGGAAAGCCCTATTTCTGGAGCCAGACAGACAGGTTCAAATCCCTCACTAGCCGCGTGAACTTAGTCAAGTAACTTCCCCTCTCTGAGCTGATTGTCATCACCTATAAGATGAAGATTAATTTATTTAGCACACATTTGTCGAGCTCCCTTGTGGCATGCCAGTACTTTATGTGGATTTGTTCAATCCTCTCAACAATTCTATGAGGCAGATACTGTTGTTCTCATTTGACAAATGAGAAATGAGACTGAGAGAGTCCAAGCTAGTAAGCAGTGGCGCCATCGCCATCCACAGAGAGACTGTGTATGACATATAGTAAGCCTTCAATAAGTGGCACCTACTATTATTCTCAGAAAAGAGGTGGGGGAGGGAACTGAGGCTTGGGCTACCTGAAACCAAGACCCCCCGCTTCTACCCGCTCATCCTATAAGCTGCTATTTGCTCCTCCCCACCTCAGATCTCAGAGTGGAATGGACCCAGAAATCTGGGCAGACAAGTGAATCTCCAATGGCCCACTTTGCTTCCTTCCCTCACTCCATCCTCCTTTCACCCCTGCTTCTCTCTTCCCCTTCCCCTTTATCCCACCCCACCCTGCGCCAGGACTCACATTAAAGGAAAAGATAAGTTGCTGGCCATAGGAAACCGAATGGCTGCTACCTGTTTTCCTCTAATCCCAGTAAGTGCATAAACTTGCTCTTCCCTTCCTCTCCTTGAGCAAGATGGAAGCCTGCTCTCAGATCTCTGTTTCAGAGTTAGACTAGAGCCCTTTGGGGTTATGTAGCAGAGACAGAATTTGCTACAGAGTGCAGCTGATCTTGATTTAAATCCCGGCTCTGGTACTTATAAGTTTTGTGATATCAGTCATTTTCCAACTTTTCTGAACCTCAGTTTCCTTGTATGTCAAATGGAAAACCATCACTACCTCAGAGCTTAAATGTGATAATACTTGGAAATCATTACCTGGCACATAAAGGCTCCTCAGTACATTGCCTTTTCCAGAAGTTGGCTCTCTCCTCTGAGATGGGTGCTTGAGAGGTAGGTTGCCTAGATAGTCTAGAGTTCCGGAAAGGGTCTAGGAGCTGAGCTGCTGCCTCTGGTGCCCTAGGGCAGGGCAAGTGCCAGCCCCAAACCAGCTGCTAAGGGTGGCCGCTGGGTGCCGGGGACTCTGGGAGTGCTCAGGTTTCTCTCACCATTCCTGATGCCACCCGGGGCTCATTAAGGTTGCCCTGGTCTTGTGTGCCAGGCAGGAGGGGGGTGGGGTGCAAAGAAGAGAAGCCATGAGGGGACAGACCAGGAAGGCGAGATGGCCGAACTGCCGCATCAGTCCGTCTCTCTCTTCTCTCTCCCTGTCTTGCTCTTTATGTTCTCTGTCCTTTGGTATTTCTATCCTAGTCTCTAGTTTTGTGTCTAGCTTTTCAGCAGTATCTTTGTTTTCCTCTCTCATTTACTCTCTTCCATTTCTCTATTGTTCTTTATTCTTTTCTCTCTGTGTCTATGTCCCTTTTCTCAGTCATTTATTTCTGCTTCTGTCAATCCTCACTATTCTCTTTCACTCACTCTTGTATGTCTGTCTGTCTGTCTGTCTCTCTCCCTCCTATCCCCCCTACCCCATCCCAGCTTTGAAGGAATGGACACACAGGGTGTATAGACCCCCAAGATGACCAAAGGCCAAAGCCAAGCATCCTGCCCTTTCCTTCAACCCTTAGACCTTGAGCCCAAACTCCCTGCAGCCTTGACCCCTCTCTGCCTCAGGCACCCTGGCCACCCAGTCCTAGCAGTGGGCAAAGAGACAGACCCCTTCAGACCTTTCTGGACCAGCTCCCTGCCCCCAGCTGTGCCTGAGCCCTCCCCTCCCCCTCCCTCTCTCCTCCGATTCCCCTAATCCCTGCTCCCCCGCCCTCCCCTCTGCCCCACTTTTGCATGACTCTGATTGGCTGAATCTACTGACTGGACTTGGGGGGGGTGCTGGAAAGGGAGGGGGCAGGGGGCAGATCCAAGGGAAGGGGACGCTGTCAGGCCCAGGCCCCTGGGGGGCCAGGGCCAGGCCACTGCCTGGGGGCAGCAGGCACCAGAAACTGAAGGTATGGAAAGGGGAAGTCTCGATGCAGGGAGCAGAAAAGGATCAGGGGGACCCTCTGTCAAGTGAGGTCAAGGGAGGACGGGGCCAAGCTTGCAGCCTCCTGGGTTTGCCTTTGTTCTGAGAACCCCTGTTGCTGGCAGGGGCTTGCTGGAGTAGTGAAGGGCAGCCAAAGTTCCCCAACTTGTGCACGGGGAGGTCGCAGAAGGGAGCTAGGCCATCAGAAGTCCAGAGGGGTCCTAAGGGCCTTTAGGCCACCACTTTGGAGCCTGGCGGGGTTCCTCCCATGGCTCTGGGGGGAGAAAAAATGGTTTTGGGGGGTAGTGGAGTGGTTGGCCTGGACTTTCATTTCCCCTTTGGGTCAGACCTAGGCATTCCCCTCCCAGAGGCTGGGTTGTGGTTCCTCCTGTTGAGCTGAAGCTGAACACTCCCAGTTAGACAGAGGGGCAGAGGGGAAGGCAGGAAGGTTGAAAGAAGGGGCCCTGAGAAAGGCTTCAGGCAGTCTACCTCCCAGAGTGATACCACTCACCTACTACCTACCCCTAGAGATGTCCACAGTTAATTAAGGATTATGATTGAGACAAATTTTTAACTCTTTGGGGAGCTCTCCTCCAAATCTGGGCCTCAATATTCCCCTCTGGGCAGTAGGATGAATCACCCACCTGACTGTTCTCCTTGGGGTGAAACCTAGCTTTTGGGATTCCCTGGGGAGAAACAAAACCAGAAGAAGGGAGTGGCTGGGGACTCAGGGTCCCCAAGTCCTGCTGGCCCAGCTGCAGCCTGCAGAGGTCTGTGCTCTTCCTGGTCTATAAAATGCCTAAAGGTCTTGGAGGAGGGAGGCTGCAGGAAGGGGAAGTGAAAACCGCCCAGAGGGAAGGACTGGGCTGCACCTTCCCCCAGACCCACAGGGCACCGTGCTCCATTGCTCTACAAGCAGGGGAAGTGTGTGTGCATGGGGGTCACACTTCTGAGTGTGGGAGCCCCAGCTGGGGAATGGGACTGAGAGGCTTGGGTGGGGCTCTCCAGCTTTAATCTTCCTGCCCCACATAATGTTTTCTCTGCCCTTCAGGCAGCCTGAGCCGGGCAGGGCCCCTCCCTCTGCTCCGGCAGCCCCCCATCATGCAACCCCCGCTGGACCTCAAGCAAATCCTGCCCTTCCCATTGGAGCCGGCCCCCACCCTGGGCCTCTTTAGCAACTACGGCACTGTAAGTAGCAGCCTGCTTACCTTTCCCACCCTCCTGCAACCCCAGCTCTCCCTTGGACCCACCCTTGCCCTCTCCTCCTCTTCTCCTAGTATCTAATTCCTTATCTCTTTTTAGAATCCCATCTCTCTTACTTCTAGTCAATTACAAGTATTGTTAGCTATGTGGTATACTATTAATAACAATAATAGCTAATATTTGCTGAGGTTTTGCTATGGGCTAGACACTGTGCTAGGTGTTTTATATGAATCATTTCATCTAGTCCACTATCTAGAGAAATATCAAGACCTAGATTGGTAATACTGAATACAGGGAGGTGGGAGGGGTAATAGGATATCCAGAAAGGCAGTGATATCCAGAAAGAAGGAAGAGGCAGGGGTATATGCATGCCAGTTTGTAAGTTCCAGCTCTCTGGAGTCTATGGTTGGGTGGGTAGGATCAGTGGAGTAGACCTTGGAGGGATGATAAAATTGTCTAGATTTAATACAATATGAAATAGAGAGAGCCATTATCCATGCTTGAGCAGGAGAGTGACTTGGTAAGAGAAGTGTTTGAGGAATATGAGTGGCACAGCTGGATGAAAGGGAATAGAGGCTGGAGGAGGGTAGCCAGTTAGGAGGCTGTCCCAGAAATGTGGGCCTACAGGAAAGCCGGGGGTGCCAGACTGGGCCATGGCAATGACAGTGGCTGGGCTAGGTGTTTCCAAGGAAATACTGACACATCATGGTGACCAACTGGTGTTTGGGAGTTGGGAAAAAGAAGGAGGATGAGTCAAGGATGACTCCAGAGTTCAAGCCTTTGTGACTGAGAGGAAGAAGTCACCTTGACAGGGGCAGAAGGTTGGAGGAGGAAGCTGATCTCAGGTGAGGCCGCTGAACTCCCTTTAGGACATGGCAAGTTGGTGTACCAGTGGGACATTGAACCAAAAATGTCCAACAGACAGTTTGAATTTGGGGCCTGAAGACTGGGCTGGAGCCTAAAGATTTGGGAGGAGTCAACCTTATTCAACTCAGATAACCCACGATCAAACCATATTCAGCTAACAAACATGTATTAAGCATCAACAATGCACCTGCCACTGCAGTAGATAATTCTACACATGATCTCATTTAATCTTCACCATAACCCAGCATGGTAGACATTATTCCTGTTTGACATATGGGAAGACAGAAACTGAGGCTCAGAAGGGTTTAGTAATTTATCTAAGTTGACACAGTATGTGCTGAAGTATGACTTGAACCCATAGCTTCTGACTCCAAATGGAGTTCTCTTAATACCACAGCTGCCTCCTTCAAACTCCTCCCAAAGAATCCAAACCAACATTTGCATTTCACTTTGAAGTTTATAAAGGGTTTTTCATATCTCAGTCTTTATACTAACCCCATATAGTAGCTGTGGTTTTATCCCCATTTTACATATGAGAAAATTGAGTATTGACTATAAGCAAGGCATCGTTCTAGATATGATGGAGATGTAAGTGTTAATATGATATGGTCCAATCTTGAAGGAGCTTATATTCAGGGGAGAAATATAGACATGTGTGCAGTGATCTGCAATGCAAAACAGGAAGAGTTAATAAATATTGTGACAGAGATACTAACAATGATTTAAGTGAACAAAAAATATATATATTTTGAGCACTTACTATGTGCCAGGCACTATGTCTGTTGTCAAGGTCACAAAACTCAGTTCATGCCCTGGGGGAGTTCACAGTTTAGTAGAAAAGATAACAAGTTAACAGTTACCCTACAGTGTGAGAAGAGCTGTGGCAGAGGCATTTAGCCTGTATGGGGCCCAAGAGGGTGTCAAGAAAGACTTGCTGGATGTGGTGGTGCCTAAAGGACCAGCCCGACCTAAGCAGGAGAAAGAGAGAAGTGGAAAAAAGGGTTGAAGATGCAGCAGGTGACATATGATTTGGGCTTTGAAGAGTTAGTAGTAGGATGTTAAAAGGATCCTTAGAGAACATTCCAGACTGAAGCAAATAGCATGAACAAGGGCTAGAAAAGAGCACTTGAGAAAGCGCAATTGATTGAGTATAACTGGAGCAGAAGGTGCTGGGAATACTCCTCCCCCACCCCCCATCTAAATACCTGACTTACACTTCACCTCAGGTCTTCCATCATTTCCTCCATTTTATAGATAAGGAAACAATGACCCAGAGAGGTTAACTGAGACTTGCAGGAGGTCCCCACGTGGATAATCCAGGGTTCCTGACTTCCCTACTGTTCAAAGCTCCACTGCCTCTGGTGGGGACGAGCTATTTAAAGCCATGAGTGTGGATAAACTTGGAAAGTGTTGAGCAGCACCAACTTTGGCATCTGACTGGCAAGATTTGAATAGATGGTCTAAAAGTACTGGCTGTGTGATTTTAGGCAAATTACTTAACCACTCTGAATCTCAATTTTACCAGCTGTAAAATAAGATAGTATTAGTACCAGCTCACAAGGTGCTTATGAGAATCATATTACATAATCGTAATGCCTAGCACAAAGTAAATATTATGTTGTTGCTAGTATTTTTATTTACAGGAAGATCAGGGAAAGAAAGGTAGTATGGACAAGATCTCAGCCTTGGGGAATAAACATAATTAGGTAGTGGGAACAGGAGGAGGCTGCAGCAAAGGAAATGGAGGAGCCAGCCATTGGAGGGGGTGGGGAAAGAACTGGGTTCCCGTGGAGTTGGAGAAGCCAAGGGAGAGAGCGTGGCGGGCTGCATCAATAGTGTCAGATTCTGCAGGGGAATGAGGACTGCAGAAAAGCTGCAGACAGGCCTTTGGCAGTACTGTGCAGCAGTTAAGAACATGGCTTTGGAGTCAGGCTGCCCAGGTTTAAATTCAAATCCCAGTCAGCCACTTCCTAGTTTATGACCTTGGGCGACTTATTTAACCTCAGTTCCCTTATCTATAAAATGAAGATAATGATAGTACTTTAGTAGTTGTGAAGATTAAATTAGGTAATCCATGCAAAAAGTTCAGTACAGAAGGTGGCACATTCCAAGGGCTCAGTCAACATTAGGTGGTAGTGGTGGTGGTGGTATTATTATTACTATTATTATTTATGGCAGAGTCACTCCCTTCCTGGACTAATTCCTCCAGATCTCTCTCCTAAGTGGGCAGTTACTACACGTTAGACCCCCTCCCTGTATTATATGTCCCCTCTGCCCTTAATGTCCCTCACTGTCTCTCGGAGACCACAGGGTCTCTCTACATACAGTCCCCTGCTTCACTCATCTCTCTGCCCTAGGTGGAATGGGAGGGCATGAGACCCAGAGATGAGAGAGGGAATTCTAAGACCTGCCCAGAGAGGATGAGGAGGTGTCTGGGGAAGTGGGCTACCCTGACCTCCTGCCCCTCATCCCCCAGCTCTGCCCGCACTCGATCGCCAGAGGGCAGCAAGTGCATGAAGCATAGGTTCTTAGGGACTCTGGTTCTCCAGCAGGTGGCAGGCGAGGGGAGAGAAGGGGAGGAGGTAGAAAATGGTTAGGAACGATGTCCCCAGTCTGAGGTCTGTTCTGCCCCAGGTGCCCGCAGCTCCAGTGATTCAGAGGAGTCACTGAGAGAACAATGCCTGACACTTGTGCTCCGTTTCCCATCCCTAGTAGAGGAAGCAGCATTTCAAAGGGCCCAGGGCCCGTGTGCAGAGGGAACAGGGGAAGAATCGTCTTGGGACTCAGACGAGAGGCTGTCAGCAGAGGAGAGACGGTCAGAGAGGAAAGAATGAAAGAAAGGGGAAATGTCCAAGCTAGAGAAACAGGGTCGTCCATAGACTTGGTGGGGACACTAGACCCAGCACGGGTCCCCAGCGGAGTTAACCCGAGGTCATCTGATGTTCTATCGCCAGGCCGAGCGGCCCGTCGCCCGCACTAGGTCTGCCCGGGAACAAGTGTCACCCCTCCTCTCCTCTTCGCCCTAGCCCCTCTTCAACCCTCTTAGACTCCCTATCCCCGCCCCCTTCCTCAGCCCGCCCTCGGCCCCGCCTCCAGGGCGGGGCCGGTCCTGCCGGCACCGCCTCCCCTTCTCCTGACCGGTCCAGCAGCACAGCCCCGAGCCACCCCGGGCAACGAGAGCCGCGTCTCTGGCCTGCCTGGCCCGGCCAGGCTCGGGTCCCCTGCCCGGGTCCGCTACCCCGGGCCATGGAGCCGAGGCCCCCCGGGTCCCGCAGGGTAAGCCACCCGGCCCCTCCTCTCTCCCAGGCTCCCGCCGCTGCCGCAGCGCCCCCACCCCCACCCCCACCTCATCCCCGCCCGCCCCTGCGGGGCGGACTACCTCTCCCTTCGCCCTGTCCTCGGGTTATCCGACCCATCCTCCCCAACCGGTGTGGCTCTAACCAATCTCTGGATCCCAGCCCGCGCCCCGACTGCCGCCACCATACTGGATACCCCGGTCTCTGCTTCTCAGATCCTCGGAGTCCTCCAAACCTTCAGACTTCCCGTCTGGTCCTACACCTACCCTCAGATTACCATGCCGCTCAGATCCCTCTTATCCAGTCCTGACCCCATCCCAGTCTCTCTCCTTTCCAGCGTTTCTCCCCCACAAGCTCCCACCTGCTCTTTAGACACCCCTAGCGCCCTCCTTTTCCTATTTCTATCGGTCCTGGCTTTCAGGTCTTTCCATCCCTAAGGTTCCACCCCCCCTTCCCTTTTCGCCTTTATTTTGGGGGGATGGGGAAGTGGGGTGGTCAAACAAGGGGCAGCAGGTACCATCAGATAAAGGGCAATGGAAGGAAACATAATCATAGCCCCCCCCCCCTTCCGTGTTCCTGATCTGGTTTCCCCCCTTCCCTCCCCCTTGCCCTTCCTGATTCATTTTACCCCAGCTTTGGGGAGCAGTTCCCCTTCATGTCTGCTGTTGGAGGGCAGGTGGAAGGCAACTCTTTTGTGGACATTTCCAGGCAGTGTCTAGGCCAAAATCCTAGGGAAGGGGCTCTGAAGTGAAATCGGCTCTGGGAGATGCTGGCCTCTTCCCCTCCCCAGAGAGCCCTCATCTAGGTCACCAGGGCCTCTTGACCTTGGCCTGAAGCAGCACTTCAGTGGCTCACATTCCACCTGCGCAGGGAATGGGCCCAGGAACCCTCATCTTCAGCCTGTTGTCTCCTCAGTTCCTGGAAGAGAGGGTGGGAAGGACGCACCTGACTGGGTTGCTCCCCTCTTCCCTGCCCACCCCTCCCCTTAGTTGGTATTTATGGACTTAAACCTGAGAAGGGGGTTGTGCAAGAGAAAAGACTCTAACCCCCCGAGGAAGGACTCAAGTGGGGCAATGACAATTGTCAGGGGATGGATGTTGGGATGGTCAGCCCACAAGTTTTCCTTAGGGTACTGGCTCCTCAGCCACTCAGGCTGAGATGAGCAGGCTGAGACGATGGAGCGGGGCATAGATAGAACCAGGGGCCTCTGCTCTCCCCTCTCCATCCCACTTCTCTCTCCATACTGTTTAAATCTACTTAGGTTTCCTGGCCCAGATTGGGTTTCTGTTTGGGCTGAATTCCATTCCCCACCTAGCATGTGGGGAAGCCCAGGGACTGAGGAGAGCCCTGGGGCAGAGTTAAGGGTCTCTGGATAGGAAGGACTGATGCCTGGGGACTGAGAGCTGAGAACCGTCATCTGTCTCCTTTTTCTGATTAAAGCCTGTCTCCAACTTGGTCTGTCTTTCTTTCTGCCAAATACATCGTACCTCCACACATATAAACACACAGCTGAATATTAAACAACCTGACCATTCATGGTTTTGGCAGAACCCACGACACAGAAATGTTGATACATAATTGAGATACACACAGCACATGACACTCCTTCACACTCCACCCATGCACAGATTGATCACAGACTGCCTAGACACAGAGACACACACCCATTCTTTCCCTATTTTGCTTTCTTTGAATTGGTCCTTCCTTGGCTTCCAGGAAGTGAAAAGTAAACCCTGGAGAGGGGCCAGTTTCAGCCAAGGACAGGCCAAGAGATTGACACTTGTCAGTCAGACCAGTTATCTGAACCTGGTCATGGTTTCTACCTCTATCTCTACCAAATGGAGCAACCTATTTCATAGGGATGCGAAAGCCACTTCCTGACATTACCCCCAACCAGCCAGTGAGACTACTGGAGAAAGCAGAGGGGAGCCAGGATGTGTGGGCTTTCCAGACTTGAACACCGTCCTCTCCCTGCTTCATGTTGCTGTCTCTCACCAGTATCTCAATGGAAACCACTAGGCAGAGGGAGGGGCTCAGCTGAGAAGCTAAGGACCGCCCCCCCCCCAACTCCCCCAACAACTGTTTTTTACTTGATCCTTCCATCTGGAAGATAAGGTATCAACTCTAATTTGGTTCCATTTTTATGAGAGGTCCAGGAGGATCACACAGCCCTCCCCAGCCTCAGCTGCATTCCAGTCTGCCTTTCCCTGGCTGCCTAGGGGCCAAAAGGGAGGAGGACCGTGCTAGGAGGCAGTTTTTATGCCTCCAGGCCCCTGGCTTCATCCCCTGATAGCAGAAGGCCTCAGAGAAACTCCCATCCTCTCCCCTCCTCATGTGAACTCTTGGCAGGAGACTGCAAAGACATCTGCTGACCCAGGGTGGAAGTAGAGACTGTTCCCAATCCCGCCCAGCCCGCAGCCCTGCCCTAGAAGCCCTGTGATCAGGGGGAGTTCAGAAGATCTCTGGCTAGCCCAGCTTCTTAGGTTCCCCTATTATTCCCTATAGCCACCTACTCTTTCCTGAGTTCTTTTACTCCCTCTAGAAGCTGTTGCCTTAAAGAGGTCCAGGAAGTGAGTATGTTAAGGTAACCTGGGGTCCAGAGATGGGAAACTGGGAACATCTGCCTTCTGGGACCAGAAGCTTGGCTTAGTAGATAGTATTGCCCCAGAGGAGATGCCAAAAAAGGCCTTAACTGAAGGCCTTAGGATCTGGGGAGCTTTGACACTCCCTGTCAGTGGGCTGCTGGTGGGTCAGCCTAGCTGTAGGAGATAGGTCAAGGTGACAGAGTTGGATCTTCATGGTATAATAGACCAAGACAAGAGTCCACGTTCAAGTTCCTGCTTTGGTGTGACCTTAGGCAAACCACTTCTTTCTATCAAATGGGAGCACTGGGCCAGTTGATTCCTCAGATCCCTTCTAGAGCTGTAAAGATTGGTCTGGGAGGGAATCAGGGACGACTGAGGCCCAGAGTCCTCAGGCATACTGAGAGGTAGGGAGGAGGCTCTGGGGACTTTGGTTTAACCCAGCTGCTGCCCCTGGGGGGTGATGGACATAAGCTTGTGCTGGGGCTCCTGGCTCACCCCAGCCTACCTCTACAGATGGACCCTGTACAGAAGGCTGTGCTCTCCCACACTTTTGGAGGACCCTTGCTCAAGACCAAGAGGCCCATCATTTCCTGTAATGTCTGTCAGATCCGCTTCAATTCTCAGGTAAGAAACCCAGCCCCTCACCTATCCAATGAGTGGGGCAGGAGCAGCCAGGGGATCTTGGGGGAAAACAGAGTCTGGGAGCTCTGGATGAGGGGCAAGGATTAAGAGGATATCAGGGGAAGGGCAGGGAATGGGATGCTGCAGGAGGGGCAGGGGATGATAGAAAGCTCTTGAGAGAGACAAGAGATGGCTGTATGTTTCGACATGAAGTAGACTAGTCCACTAAGACTGACCCCTCCCTCAGGGACTGAGGCATCCCTAGCTCAGAATTTCTTGGAACACAGGTGGCCATCAGGTCTGGGTGGGAGTGTGGCCTCTGGCCTACTGGTCCTTGGGCACAGGGCTGAGTTAGGTCATCAGCTCCCCTGCAGAGCCTCTGCCTTCCTTGGCCTCTGCTAAATGCCACCCCTGGCCCACCCACTTCCTTCTAACCTCCTGGCTTCCTCCTCCCTCCAAATCACACACAAGGCCTGGTCCCCACTCCCTCTCATGGGATTTTCCTATGGGGAGAAGTCACCCAAAATTCAGAACCTAGGTGTCTGGGCTCCCAGATTTCCAGCCTCCAAGGCTCTCTTAGGATTTCTGCATGGGTCTAGAGGACGCTTTATGAGGTGCATGTTCCAAGAGCTTTTGGAGAAAAACAGCAGAGCCTCTCTTTCTGCTGAGCAGGGAAAAATAAAGCATGTTTTGTTTCTCTACCCAGTCCACACATATACACACCATGCTGCCAGGCTTTGCACACCACCATCTTACCCTTGGGTTGTCAGTCTTCTTTTTCCGCCTATCCACGCCTTTTATTTCTATTCTATTCCTGTCTGGGTGACCTTGTGGCTCCAGGATTGTATGTTCTTAACAGGGGTGCACATGGTGGGGTGGGGTGGAGCCAGGACCAACCCAGCTTTAGGCCTCTCCTTCACCTCAACTCCGGCCATCCCCTTTCCCACCCTGGTTTCATTCACTGGTGTAAAATGGAAGACAGGAGGGATGGGGGTGGGGCCAACAGCAGGCAACCCTCTCCTCTTTTTGTCCTCCCCTTCCCTCCCAAACTAAGCGGCTCTGTTTTGACAGCTGTCTCTGCTGCTGTCTCTGTCTCCAGAGCTGGGCTTGGGGCCAGGGTCCTCCAGGGTGTCTGCAGAGGCTTCAGGGAAAATGAGACAGGGAGGAGTTGTCAGTATAGAGCCCAGGCCTCAGAGCTCCTGGGACTCCCAGACTGAGGATCCAGACTGAGGATGGAAGCAGCAAAGTCTGGGTTCTGGGACCAGGGAACACAGGCCTGAGGTCTAAGAGGATGCTAACTGGCTGGATTGCTAGGCCCCTTCCATTTAGGATTCTGAGGTGTGGGGGTCCTCCCTCACTTCAGGCCTAGGTGGAAAGCCTGAATCAGCACCAGCCCCTGGGTATGGTAGTGTGGTGGAGCCTGGGCTAGGTAGAGATCCAGATTCCTAGTGACTCAAATTTGAGAAGCTAGTGTGAACACCAAGAGTAAGCAGGGCTCCTTGGTGTGGGGCTTTACATCTCACTGGTATAGAGATTCACTGCAGCCTGCTGAGACCACACCAGGACCTAAAGGAGCTCTGTGGGGAGAATGGTCAGATGAAAGATGATCTCAGTTTCCATTTTCTTCCTCCATCCCTAAAGAGCCAGGCTGAGGCACACTACAAGGGTAATCGCCACGCCCGAAGAGTCAAAGGCATTGAGGCTGCCAAGACCCGAGGCCGGGAGCCTGGCGTCCGGGAACCTGGAGACCCAGCTCCCCCAGGCAGCACCCCCCCAAATGGGGATGGTGTAGCTCCCCATCCAGGTGTGTCTGACTCCTCCACATTCTTCAACTGATCTTATCTCTTCTGTTCTTTCCCCACTTCCCAGAATTCTCCTCTGCTTTCATCTCTCTCTTCCTCAGTCCTCACCTCACCCCCACCCTCACCCAAGGTGAGTCCTGGAGCCAGGCACCGTGATGCAAAATTTCCATCCTATCACACCTACCCCCACCCCAGCTTCTCTCAACAGAGTCCCCACTGTCTTTCCCACTACCCAGTGACTCAGGGGCTAGGGAGAGGACACCTGGCAAACTTTCTCAAGAAAAAGGGAACCATCAAATCTAAGGAGAGGCCCCTTCATCTTAGAAAGAGGAGTGAGGAGAGAATCAGGATATCTGAGGGCCTGCACACCGGGGCTCCCCTCATGGGAGACTGAGAGCTCAGGAAACCCAGGCAACTCTCTGGATGATCTTGGGTAGATCTTCGGACCTTTCTGGGCCAGAGTTTTCTTTTCTGGGAAATAGGGAAGTAAGACTTTAAGATCTTAGAGGTCTCTTCCATATTTACAAAAGCAACTTGGAGATCCTTTCTCCCTCATGACTAGTGGCCATTTTCAACCATACTTCCAGCCAAGAAACTAGAAAGAAGGAGTAATAAGACAGGAAGATATAAGACACCCCCATCATCAGATGTCAGTCGTGTCCAGCTCCAGGGAGAACCAACCAACAATGTCCTCCTTATCCTTGCCTGTTCTTCCTGCCCCACCCTAAGCAGAATGAGAACCAAGCATCTGTACCACCAGCTTGGGAAACAGGCCCCCACTCTCACCACAAAACACACACACACACACACACACACTCCATCCCTCAAGATGCACAGAGAGGGTGGGCAGGTGAGCTGAGTTCTAACTGCTCTGGCTGCTTCCTAGCTTGATCATCTTGGGTTAATTTAATAACTTCTCTGTAAAATGGGGATCATGATGGTGGTGGTGTTGGAAGGTAGGTAACATTTCTCAAATAGCACTATTCTAGGAGCTTTATACATATTACCTCATTTAGTTCCTACAGTATCTCTTTAAGGAGATGATAAAGGTACCTGCCCTGCTTTTATAAGCCATGAAGTCCTGTCCAGATTGAGATATAAGTGTGCTGTATGGATTGGGATGAAGGTAAAGAATGTCAGAAATGAGTACCAGAAAGAAAGGAAAAGATCACACTATGGACAAGCAAATGGACACCCACAGGGGTCAGGAGGTCCCTTTCCACTAGCTCCCCACCCCCACCACCAGCCTCCTCATGACCCGGAAACTGGATCGGCTGCTGGAGCAAGAATGGGAGCACTAGAGTTTCCTCTGTACAGAGGCCAGAACCCAGCGCTGAGGCCTAGGGCCTGTGCATCTTTAATTGAGCCATGAATTATAGAGCAGCCCACATCCCTGTCTCTTCCTTCTCTGTTTCTGCTGTTTCTGTTTCCCTTTTGCCATGTCAGTGTCTGTCTCTCTCGACCTGTCCTCACTTACCTTGCCTCTGTCCCTTCCTAGAGCTCTTTGGCATGCTTCCCTGGGGACTGGGCAGAACTATGGAAAGGGACTGACCAGTCAGGAAACCCAGGCTGGCTGGCAGGCAGACCATTGAGGGGTAAATCCTTGTTCCATGTCTCTCCCCTGACTAGGCTGGCCTCCAGCTTCACCCTGAACAGGAGGCCAGTGGGGCCGGACCCCTCAGCCATTCCCTGCTTATGGAAAATGAGCCAGGCATTGCAGTCTCACACCCAGCCTGCGGCAGCTGGACCACATTTGGCTCTGGTCCAGGGCATGAGTGCATGCATGTTGTCACAGGGTGGGGACTCCTGGGCTCTTGCCCTCCAGGAAATGGGGGTGAGTCTCCTCCATATAAAGAATCTTCTCCAAAAGCCATCTCGGGTGACCTCTATGTTTCTCACCCAACAACAGTTTCCATGGAGAATGGACTGGGTCCAGCCCCAGGATCCCCAGAGAAACAGCCTGGCTCCCCATCCCTTCCCAGCATTCCAGAGACTGGTCAGGGTGCAACCAAGAGTGAAGGGGGGACTCCAGCCCCAGCTTCCCTGCCTGGAGGTAGCAAGGAAGAGGAGGAAAAGGCCAAGCGACTGCTCTACTGTGCTCTGTGCAAGGTGGCAGTGAACAGCCTGTCCCAGCTTGAGGCACATAACAAAGGTATGGACTTCCCTGCCCCTACCCCTACTCCCCTGACCTCAGCCCACTTCTGTTCCCTACAATCTAATTCTCCTGACTTCTAATATCTCTGTACCCTCTAAGACCTACCAGCCTATCTCCCTTCCTAATCATCTCCCCCATTCCTTGGCTCTCAGTTTCCCTCCCCACCTTATTTTACCTATGACTCTTTCTTGACTCACCCAGTGTTTGGGTGGGAGGGTCCCAAGGGATTTGAAAAAAACCCACACTTCACACACACACACACACACACACACACACACACACACACACATTGTAATTGGAAGTGTGGGTATTTGAGTCCTAGTAGGCCTAGAGAATTTTACCTCCACTCTTTACCTCTTGACCTCTGTGGGTTCCAGGTACTAAGCACAAGACAATTCTGGAGGCCCGAAGTGGGCTGGGCCCCATCAAAGCTTACCCTAGGCTGGGGCCTCCCACTCCAGGGGAACCAGAGGCCCCTGTCCAGGACCGAACCTTCCACTGTGAGATTTGCAATGTCAAGGTCAACTCGGAGGTCCAGCTGAAACAGGTGGGTCCAAGGCCTTTCCCAGGAATTCTGGGGAGTTCTACCCGCTGAGTGGGGAGAGAGAACAGGGAATTTGGATGGCGGCTCTTGTTCAGGGTCATCCTTTGGTGCCACAGAAGGGGTGGGGCCAGGCGCTTGGGGGGTGATTACCTACCTTATAGCCCTGCCTCCTGGCCCTTACTCCTTTCCTGGTGACTCACAATCCCTACCCATTCGCCCCTGCAGCACATTTCCAGCCGGCGGCACCGAGATGGCGTGGCCGGGAAGCCCAACCCTTTACTGAGCCGTCACAAGAAGCCTAGGGGCCCCGCGGAGCTGGCGGTGAGGCCTGGGAGCTGGAGAATTCAACAATGGGGAAACCGGAGCAGGGAGGAGAAGGGGACTAGAGGCAGCCTGGGGAGAGGTGGGGTTTGCAGGGCTGAAAACTGACCTCCCTCTTTCTGCCCCTCTCTCTCCTGCAGGGCACGCTGACTTTCTCCAAGGAGCTGCCCAAGTCCCTGGCAGGCGGCCTGCTCCCCAGTCCCCTGGCGGTGGCTGCGGTGATGGCAGCGGCAGCAGGCTCCCCGCTGTCCCTGCGCCCAGCTCCAGCTGCACCTCTCCTACAGGGACCGCCGATCACCCACCCTTTGCTCCACCCGGCCCCTGGGCCCATCCGAACGGCGCACGGACCCATCCTCTTCTCCCCCTACTGACCTGAACCCTGAACCCCCTCCCATTCAACGCCCCCACCTCCAGCCGGGACCCAGGCCTCCGGGCTGCCAAGCCCGCCCCTCCTCCCGGCACTCCCTGAATGATCTCTCTCCTTCCCCCCCACCCCGAGGTACGGGGTTCCAGGAAAGGGGAGGGGTAGTGAGGGAGGGGTACTTCAGAAGGGGGGGAACACCCCAGATCTCAGGGAACCCCGCCCCCTGCCCTTCCCTCTCCCCTAGAAAAGGGGGGGCTGTCTCACCCCCGAGCCCCCTTGGAGACACCCCCCCTCCCAAAAGCCATGTCCATCCAGCCCTTCCCCCCCAAACCTAGCACAAAACGGGGTTCACAAGCCATGGTCGGGGTCCGGGGGGCAGAAATGGATTTTCTTGGCAATAAGCGGACTCTGGGACTCCGGCCCCCTACCCCCCAAACCGAAGCGCTTCCGTGAACACCCCCGTCCTCCACAGGGGGAAGGGAGCAGGCGGGATCCTGGGTCCCTCATAAGCACTTTGGTTTTACCGCCTGCAACCTCACTGTGCCCGCCCCGCACCATGACCCCGCCCCAGGTCTAGCCGGGCCCATCGCAGGGGGCAGCACTTGGGGGCATCTCTGGCACTTGGGTGGGACCAAGTAGATGCCCCATAGAACCTTTTCTCACCTTCTTCCTCCCCAGTCCAGATTCCATTCTTTTCACCAGCACCCATCGCCCAAGGGGTACTGAGGGGGGCAAGGGGTGTCCAGTCCAAGCCCACCCCCGCCTCGCCTTCCGCAAAACTGTGAGCAAAAAGCAATAGAAGCCTCGCCCCCGCCCCTCCCCTTTCCGCAGGATTCGCAGAGTCTGTAGCCTCCCCATCCCAGCTCCTAGACCTCATGGCTGTCCCCTCCCACCAGACACCACTGTACAACTCCAGCGGGGCGTGACCTTACCCCTCCCCGTGGTTTCCGTATCGTCAGCCTTTCCAGTAACCGACCCCCAGAGGGGGCCGGGCCCCCACTGGCCTTCCCCTCCCCATCAACTCTTTCTGCTTGACAATGTAGCAACCCTGTCCCCACACCCACGTCTTTCCCTTTACCCTCTCCCTGACAATAAAGTCTGGATTCGTTGCCCTCCGTCCCCTAGACTCATACTCTAAATCTTTGCCTGCTATTTTGGGAGCAATTTCATCGGGATATGTATCTGTATGGTAAGGGGGATCGGCACACAGGAAAGGGGGCCAGAAGAAGGAGGGGATTGGGAAGTGGCAAGATCCGAGGCTTGTGCAAAGTGAACGAGGCTCCCCATCCCACTCACCCCCACTTCGGTCCAGCTCAAGTGTAAACTTGGCGCTAGGGAATCATTTCGAGTCCCGGTAGCGGATTGCCGACTCGGCTATTGAGAATTCTCTGCAGCTCCACCAGGAGGCGCCAATGACATGGAAAAGAATTCTCATCGAGGAGACAGGTCTAGACCCATCCTCAGACAAAGGAAAGAATCAAGGCTCTTGGGCCTCTTGAGGGAAACCCTCGCCATGCAAGCGTGGGCAGGGAATCTGAGCTCTAGGCTCTGCTTGGTACCATATATTGTCCTTGGGTTAGTCCTTCCACTCTCTCTACCTCAGTTTCTCCATCTGCAAAATAAGCAGGCCTGGGTCTCTTAAAAGTTTACTGAGACTTCGTGTATCCAATACCAAAAAACTGGGACCATGCTATTTATAGATATTCTAGTCCCATCTGGTCCCCTAAATGGTATGTGGAACAGAGGAGCACACTATTCTCTCACATAAGGGGTAGGGCAAGGGGACAATGGTCTTCTCTTTATCTCCAAAATTCAGCTCAACCATACACTCCCAAGAGTAGCTAGTGACTCTGTGATTCCTCTCTCTAACACTACTGGGTGGCAAGGTCAAACAAAAAAGACCAGACTAGAACCCAGAATCTCTATGGGGTCCTCCTGAGTTGCACCCTTGCTCACTTCCCCCTTCTACCCACTTCCAAGTCTTGAAGAAGAAAGGAGGAGGGAATTGATGAAAGCCGTTAAAGAGGAAGGAGAGGAGAATAGGGGCCTCCCTGGTTTGTCAACTGTGAAGTTGGGGTGGTAGTTCACTGTGGGTTCAGCAATGGAACCCATCAAGGAGTTTTGGGTTTGTTTGTGTTTTCAGGTCCATCTAGCTAAAAACAACAACAACAACAACAAAAACACAACAACAACAAAAAACAGGTCCAGAAGTCTAAGGGGTAATAGTGGCCCTATAGAAGAAAAGGTAGAGAAAAGCAGGGGCTAGGTCACATGTGGGAAGAAAGACAGGCGCTGGAAGAAATTGGGGTTAGAGGGGCTGAGATATTAGCATGCCCTACAAGTACTTCGAACCTAGTTTAAAACTAAATTCATGATTTAACCCTTCCCTAAACTTGCTGTGCTCCCCACATTCCCTATCTTATTAAGATATCATCATCCATCTGGAAAACTGAGATTCATCTGAGACATCTTTCTTTCCAACCCTTCATCCAATGAGTCGCTAAATAAGTACTATTTGGCCTCTTAATGACCTACAGGTCTGGATCACTGTTCTCCGTTCCCATACCATTGCTGTAACCAGGACTGGCTACATAATTTGTGGGAAGCAGTACAAAATGAAAAAGCAGGGCCCCTTGTTCAAAAGGACCTCAAGACAGTGACCGCAGAACATTAAACCAAAAACTAGACTTTTCAAAAGTGGAACCCTGTGTGGTAACATAGGTGGCATGCCCATGAAGCCAGCCCTAGCCCTAACTCAGGCCCTGCCGGTCTGTTGTCTGAACTGATGCCTCTTTACGGCTCTCTCTCATTTCTGGCCTGCATGCTTTCACTCCCTACTCACAGTTATCTTAGTGCCAATCTCCCCATTGCCTCCAGGATAAAACCCAGCTCCTCAGCATGATACACAAGGCCTTCCTTGATCTCAGCCTTGCTCACCTCTTCAGGATCTTCTCTGTTGCTCCCTACCTCACACTCTTTGTTCACCTCTACCTAAACCTTTGTGACTCTATGCAACCTGTTCCCTTTGTCCAGGATGTCCTACTTATCTCCCCAAAAAAACTGTTCATCACTCAAAATCCAGCACAGATATCTCTCTGTGGACCCTTTCCTGATCTCCTCCCTTAACAGCTAACTCCTCTTCTCTAAGCTACTGATACACTTTAGAGCAGAAGTTGTCAAACTTTTTCTTAATCGGTAAGATAGTAAATATTTTAGGTTGCGCTGGCCAAGAGGTAAAATTAAGGATATTGTGTAGGAACCATTTTAAATAGAACCATTTTAAAATGAGGAAGAAAAAAAAATTGTTGGCTCCTGACCCATACAAAAATAGATAGCAGGACAGATTTTGGCCCATAGGCCAAAGTCTGCCGACCCTTGCTTTAGAGAACCATTTAAGCATTTTTATATTTACATATCTGTCTCTTCTGCTAGACTATGCACAAGTCCATGTATCAAAACTTCTTGTATCCCTAATGTCTAATACATATTTGTTGAATGAATGGATGAATGATTGAAACTTGTGGGGAGTGAGGCCAGAATCCTGGCTGCTTTATTTTCCACCTTTCTTCATCTGATTCCTTTTTCAAGCATCTCCAAATCCTGGAGAGAGGGAAGGCAGTTCCCCCGCGCCACCCCCCCCCCCCCCGCAAAAAGCCAAAGTTTCTGGAGTGCCTAGAATTAACCCTAGAACTCCGTCTTGTACTTTGGCCCCTTGGGAAATGGCCCAGATATTCTAATGCTCTGTCTCTTTGTCTCAGCAATTCTTGGCAATGATCTTATAGGTGTTCTGCCATGCAAAGAAAGGAAGGGAACAGAACTTGGGTTTCAGGAAGGAGAAAGGGAGAAATAATATGGCTCTGGGGTAAGTAACGGGGGGATTTCAACAGAGAAGCCCAGTTTTCACTAGCCAACGCAGAACAAGTGGGACTGGAGGCAGGGAAGGAAGTGGCTGAGCTTGGGTAACCAGAAAATTTCTTATTCTTTCAGTTTAGTATAATACGCAACACAAAAACAAGGTACCTCCTGTTTGAAGCCTGACTGCCCACCAGAAAGGACTGCCTTTTGAGTTAGTTGAATTTCTTCTTCCACTGGAGAGAAAATTGAAGGCTGGGAGACTCGGGTGAGCGATTTTGTGATGGATGTACTTTTACTTTCTCTGTCTCCTCATCTCCCAGGTAATAAAAACAGAAAAAACTGAGGAGTGTGTATGTGTAGTGAATAGGGACTATAGCAGTATCCTAAATACAGAGAGGAACTCCTGAGTGGTCTTAGGGGACAAGAAAGACATTCAAAAGGTTAGAGGGCACTGAGGGGTGGCATCTGGGTGGATATTGAATGAGGCCTGGAGTTTGGAGTGGACAGAGACTAGGAGATAATTAGGTAAGAATTTGGGGAAATTTTTGAGAATGGGAAAGAACTATGAGAGCCTATGGAAATGCAGAGGCCTGGGGATGGCTCAGGAGCCTGGTGAGCTCCTAAAGCAGTTCAAGTGTCCAAGAGCCCAGAGCTGTTCAAGAGATCTAAGTTCAAAGTCAAGTTCTGACTCTTTCTTCCCCTTCTACCCACCCCCTCCTTCAGCCTCTGTCATGTGGAACACCTCCGATGCCAACTTTTCCTGCTACCATGAGTCTGTGCTGGGCTATTGTTATGTTGCAGTTACCGTGGGGGGGGGGGGCGGGGGCTATGACAGGCACCATGGGCAACATGCTCACCCTCCTGGCCTTGGCCATCCAGCCCAAGTTCTGTACCCACTTCAACCTTCTCATTGCCAACCTCGAAGTGGCTGATCTGTTCTATGGCACTCTTTTTTAGCCCTTCTCCGTGGACACCTACCTTCACCTACACCGGAGAACTGATGCCACCTTATGCAGGGTTTTTGGGCTCTTCCTCCATCCTCACCCTCTGCCTCATTGCCTTGGGATGCTACCTCCTCATTGCCCATCCTAAGCTCTTTCCCCAAGTGTTCAGTGCCAGGGGGATAGTGCCGGTGGGCACCTGGGTAGTGGGTTTGGCTAGCTTTGCCCCCCCCCCTCTGGCCTATCTAGAACTTGGTGCCTGTAGTCTGTACCTGCAGCTTTGACTGAATCCAAGGCCGGCCTTACACCACCATCCTCATGGGCATCTACTTTGTGCTTGGGCTCAGCAGTGTAGACATCTTCTATTGCTTTACCCACTACCAGATGAAGTGAGCAGCACAGGTGCTGGATCAGTACAAGCTGCACCAGGCAAGTGTCTGCTCCAACCATGTGACTGGGACAGACGAGGCCATGCCTGGTCACTTCCAGGAGCTGGACAGCGGATGGCAACAGGAGGGGCCAGTGAGAGGATTTCATCTGAACCAGCCAGTGCTGCTACCATCCAGACCCTGAAAAAAGACTCATCAGACATGGGGACGAGAGCAACAGCAAGGTAGCTAAGCAGAAGGCAGAGAAAAGCCCTCCAGAAGCACCTGCCAGGGCTGGGCCAAATAAAAGAGCCCAAAAAACTCAGGACTCTCCATCAGATTTTGGGAAGGTGACTCTGATGTGTTTTGCTGTGTCCTGAGTTACATCCCTTTCTTGCTGCTCAACATCTTAGATGCCAGGGTCCAGCCTCCCTGGGTTGTCCATATGCTTGCTGCCAACCTCACCTGGCTCAATGGTTGCATCAACCCTGGGCTCTATGCAGCCATGAACTGCCAGTTCCACCAAGCCTATGGCTCCCTCCTAAAATGGGGGCCTCAGAGTTTCTGTAGACTCCAGAGTTTCCATAGGTTCAATTAGAACTGTGTTGCTGCTCACCAGCATCTGGGACTGTTTCCTCCAGAATTAGAGTGGCCAGCTGATATAGGAGTAGATGCAAGTAAGACCTGTGGGCATTTTCAGACCTCTCCCCAAACCCCAAATCAGGTATATACATCCCTTGCTCAATGTTTTAGGCTGCCCAAGGTGCATTAATTATTAATAAATGAATTCCATCCTTTTAATGCTCAGGTGTGGTCTTTGGGGAAGAAGGAAATAGGTCAGTGTTAGCTTGCAGCTGGAACCTAATAGTAGAGAGTTTTGGGGGACCCAGGGCAGAGCATGGGCAGAAAACACTTAGCCTGGGACATAGCCTTCAGCTGAGGAGTTTCTAGGTATAAAACATATGAGTTTAAGAGGATTAGCCTACCTTTTTGTTTAACTTCTCAGAAATGGCCCCTACCCCAAACTATTGCTGCCAGGATCCTGCCATCCCTCCAAACAGATATTTTTCAGCTCAAAACATTTTTTTTTAATCCAGCTTCGATAGCCACTTCAGTGAGGCTAGCCCCGGGCCCTTGCCTTATCCAAAGAGAATGTTCACAGGAGAGGACTCAATCTGTGGAAATGGAATAGTTTAGTTGAGGCAATGGTACACAGGCATCCTAGCTGCCTTAGCAGGGCCATGCTGTTTGGGGCTAATTCACTTGACCCCTCAATTTCCCTAGACTTGCTCTTGCCATCCTGAGTTATAAAAGCAGAACACAGACTCTAGTTAGAGGGGCTCAGGGGCCAGCTGAGGGGAGATCTTACCATTCCCTTCCCCCAGCCTGACTAACATTCTGTCACCATTGCACATGCAGCACACACAAACTTAAAGCACCTGTGACCACCAGGTGACGCTGGTCCTCTGTGTTTCCTTTCTGGCTTCCCTGCTGAAGACGGAAGGTGTCTGAGGGACTGGGAGTCCAGAGACAACCCTCTCCTCCCTCCCTTCGAGCAAGGGTGGAGACCCAGAGATCTGCACCCTTCCCTTTTCCTCAAACTTAGGAAGAAAAATGAACAATTAGATATTTATTACTCATGAGATATTTATTGCCTACTTGGTTAGGGTGTGGAGCAGGTTAGGTGCTGTGCTGACACTGGGGGTGGAATGTGAGTCATGTTGGCAGTGATGCTGCTCTGGCTGCATGCTGTCCCCTCTGTGCCCCCAAGTCCGTGGTTTGAGAGAACAAAGTAAAATCTGGAGAGATTCATACAAGGACAAAAATATAGTGGGGATGGACAGATCTATACCCTCACATTCGACACTCTTCTGAAGCTCAGGAATCCTGCCTCCTAATTTAGAACATGTGCTTCTGAAGTATCCTTCTTCTACAAAAATCATAACAGTCTAAACTGAATCAGGTACAGGATATTGAGGCAGAGGCCCAGACAAGTGGTGTGAACAATAAAGGACCAATAAAGAAAATCAGCCCAAGAGTGTAGAAACCAGGGTTTCTGTCGAGGTACTCATAATTAGCTCTGAAACTGAGCAGGGCCCTGGACCACTCAGGGCTTCAGGTTTTATTATATGTACAAGGATGGGGGTGGGGTACATGCTTATGTGCCCCAGTGCTGTCCTAAATCCTGTAAATATATTACTTTGTGTAATCCCCACATAATTTACTATGAGGTATCTATTATAATCTCTTGCTTACAAATAAAAATTTAAAAAAATTGAAGCACAATTTGGCTTATGCAATTTGTCCAAAGTCGAAGGGCTAGTAAGTGGTATGGCTGTGATTTGAGGACAGAGTCTGACCTCAGTACCAGCCCACATGTCTACCACTACAGGATATCAGCCTTTCTAAAACTAGAATTGAGTGACCAGATGATCCCTAGAAGTCTTTCCTGCTCAGAGCTTCTAAGATTCTGAGATTGATAATTCTATAAAGGGTTATAAAGGGGTTTCTTTCCATATTCCTTGAAGGCAATTCAAAAGCTTTAGCAAGTGGAAATAAGCAGCAATAGGGATTGAGGTTAGACTTCAGGAGGGACTTCCCAATTATCAATCGCTAGAAAAAATGACTCTGGGGACACAGCAGGAAACCCTGGAGTCTGAGACTAGAGAGGATAGTACTTAGCAAGAAAGCAACCCCTCCTCTCTCACCTGCCACAGCCCACATCCACCCCTGCCCCTAATTTCGATTAAGGCTGAATGAGGGGGGAAAAAAATCAGAAGATTCTCTCAGGCTTTCTCTCTCTTGCGGGTGTGCATGGCGTACATGAAGTCCCTCATGATGCGGCGCCCACGCGTGTCTCGGGAAAGTACGTGCATTTGGGGGCCCTCCTGAATGTGAGTCAGTGTCTGTCTCCTTGAACCTTTATCTGTCAGTCTCCCGTCCGAGCCCGAGCTCTATCACTGACTTTCTGACGCTAACTCTCAAGGCTTTCCTTTGTCTCTCTCCATCTGTCCGTCTCTCCTGTAGGCTGTCTACATCTCTTGTACCTCTGTTATCGCATTTTTTCTCCTAAGCTCCTCTCTCCCCTCGCCTCCTCCCCAGCCCCCGCCCCCCGCCTCCCGCCTCCCGCCTCCCGCCTCCGCCTGCGCCCCCGCCGCTCTTGCTCGCTCGCACACTCTCTCTCTTTCGCTGTCTCTTACAGGCAGATTTATGGTCAGCCCAGGGTCTTTCATTGGCCAAGCGCTGACAGGACTTGATTTAACGCCGCTTCTCATTGGCTGAGCTTGACAGGCCGATTTACGAGTTGCTCTGCCATTGGCCAAACCGCTTTGGCCCTGATTTATGGCTCAGTGGCTGAGGGAAGGGGGAGCAGCTGGAGAGTGAGGCTGCCCCTCCCCTCGTCAGCGCTGCTGTCTCCCTCTCCTCTGCTTTTTCTCTTTCTCTCCCTCCCCTCAAAGAACCGCACTCCCTCTACCTGTTTCTCAAGCCCCTTCCTCCCTTCTCTTTCATCCAGCGGGAGAGGAAAATGGGGTGTGGTGGTGGGTAGGAAACAGAATAGGGTTTGAGGGGGTGAGTACGGGCGGAGGAATCTGAAGTATAGGGGTAGAGTCTGGAGAGAAGATTGACCCAGGGAGAGAAGATACTGAACTGAAGAGCAAAGGGGAAACTGAGGCGGTTAAAGGGGTGACAGAAAATAAAGGAAAGCTGAGGAGAAAAGACTGAGAGAAAAAGGAGGGGATCTGAGAAGAAAGGGCACATTTGAGGAGGCAAATGGGCTGACGCGGGGAGATTCGGGAACTGAGATAGACTTTTCAAACATCACTATCCAGAGGAAGATGGGAAATTTCCTCTTCAGACAATGGCTCTGAAAAGGGAGAGACTTAACCCTTTTCCCGCTTAGAAAAAAAAAGTGCAGCTCGCTGTAAGCATTCATTTAACATCACATGCAGGAATGCTACATTTTCTAGGATTTGACATTTTCAGCGATCGAGACTTACTATATTTTGTAAATGAAAACTAGCCCTACTAAAAACAGAATGCTATAAATAGAATGATGTCATTTGTTTCCAAAGACTATCAATATACTAGAGCCATGAGAAAATAATAAAAGTGAAATATCATGTGGCAAAATTTAGGGTTAAGGTGAGGACTGTAATCTACGGGTTATTTCAGGGTAAATGGCTGCGGCGGCATGCACCACCACTGAGTATTCTTGGGGCAAACAGGAAATAAAGGAGCAAAGACATAGAGAAAGGCACCATAGAAAGGTGAAAAAGAGGAGCAGGAAAGGAGAACTGGAAGGTAATAGTGAAGAAAGAGGGAGGGAGGGCACAGGACTAATAGAGAAGATAGAACTAAGGTTAGTTTTTATTTGTTGGGGGGGGTAGTGAGAAAAGACTAACCCCCCAGAGGATCTATTGCGATAAACAAATCCTACTCTTCTCAATGAAGATGGGTGTTTGCAAGAGGAAAAGTCAGGCACCTCCCACAGGAGATGTTCTACTTCCTCAAGGCCCAGTAAGCTCCCCATACCCTACACTTCACTCCTCCCCCTTGCCCACCTCCCCAGTTAAATTTATGAGTTCAGGGCTGGCCTTCAGGAATTAGGAATATTTATGCTTCTTTGAGAATGAGGTTTGGAAGGTGATAAATAAGTGGCCATGGGGGGTGGTGTGCAGCTGGGGGTTCCTATTTTTAGCATGGCCACTTTCCCAAGGCCCCCGCCCACTAATTCCCTCTCATCCTGAGCCAGAGAAGGGAGCACTAAGGAAGGTGGGGAATGAGTTTCAGATATCAGGAAGGGAGTTTAGCTATCCTGGAGAGCCCCTCAGGACTACAGATCTTTGCAGCAGAAAGGGTTGAAGGCAGATGGGAGAGGAACTTTCTGAACATCCTGGCATTCATAAGGCCCCTGGAGTGCAGTTACAGCATTTCTGCAGAAGAAGGAGAGAAATGAGGAGAAGCCAGTTTCCCCTCTGCCCCCCCTAAGCTCAGTTGCCAAGGAATAGGGCAGAGGAGCCAAGAAATTCAGACAGGTTTATCTGGCATGTCACCTCTCTCATAGGGCAAAAAAGATTTAAAATCCCCACCAACCCCCACACAGCACAGCCTGGGCCCCTGGAAAAGGAGGCTAGGAATGTAGAGCTTAGGGCATCTCGTAGGAATCTCAGTCCCCAACCTGTCCACCCCCACTGCTTGCTGAGAATTAAAAACAGCCAGTAGTTCTTAATACCGCTTGCCCTGGGCCTCCAGGAAATGAGGGAAGGAGGGGATCTGTCCTGAGATCCACATGACTTCTCCAGCCCTTAGCTCCAGGAGCCATTGTCTGTGACCCCCAGCCCAGTCAGAGGGCTTGCTCTGGGTTTGAGTAGGTAATGAATAAAGATGTGTCCATGATGAAAAAGGAGTCTAAAGAGAACAGAGAGACCTGGGGAAGAGCTGCCCCTGCACACACACTATGCTCTCCATTTACTATGGCCTTAGCAAGGATGGCCACAGCACACATGCTTGCGCACGCGCGCACACACACCCCTCAGACTGCTGCCTGGAGTGGGAGAAGGGAGGGAGAGAAGGGTCTAGACTGGCCCTTTAAGAGCCACTTAGGGTCAGAAAGCCTGGGCTACAGAAAGGGGAAGAAGCTGATGTCAGAAGACAGATGGGCAGCAAGATGGGGATTGATGCTAATGGGGGAGTTAAAGCTAAGTACCCAGACACTCAGAGGGCAGAACTGCAGATCTGTCTTCCTTATGCTCACCCCCACCCCCAAACCAAGGCTGTAAATCTGCCTTCTCAACTGGGGAAAGAGGGAGTGAGGAAAAACAAAATGCTCTCTTCTCCCTTTTCCTATTTTTCCTTAGCCTGTGCCACCCCCTCCCCAATTCTTTTGTCCTTCTCCAATCTCTTCCCCCCAATCTATAACCCCTTCCCACTAAAATTTCCAGTTTTGGGCTTTGCGTCAGGAAATGAAGGAATGGTTTCAGCTTGTAGAGTTTAAAGAGAAACCACAAGAAGGTCTCCTTGACCATACCCATATGGTAATGGGTTGGTGGGATTGCAGTAAGAGGTTGGTAGGCTGGAAGCTCCCTCCCAGGTGCCTCAGTTTCTTTTCTTGTCCCTCCACCCTCTTCTTACTTGGAGGGAACTATAGCAGCCTACTTCCAGGATAGTAGGGTGAAGGCAGGAAGCAGGATATTGGTTGCCAGTTTCTGAAAGGGGTGTGAGAACTTCAGAGTTGGGTTTGTGGAGGCCTCTGACATACTGAGATGTTGGCGGGGTTAGTGGGCCTCCAAGGACAGCTAAGGAACCTGCAGGAGCTGTCCACTAAAAAAAGATGTATGGTCTGGTTTCTTGGAAACTCCTGGATCAAGCCATTCCCTCTCTGAGCACACACCCTGCCTGCTGAGTACAGACAATTTCAGACCAATAGTCTATTTACTGGAAAGGCAGGATCCAAATGCTCCTCACACCTCTAGGAGGTAGTTTGGTGATCTCAGGGAAGGCCATCTCAGAGGGGCTAGAGCTAGTAACCCTTGGGGAATTCCATTTCTTCCTTTACTTCCAGGTGATATTGTTACCTCCCAATTCTCAGGACCCATAATCACCTTTAGCTCCCTCTTTACTGGCAATTAGGGTCTTGAGAAGTTACTTTATATTAGAAGAAATCCCTCTCCATCTCATCTGTCGCAGTGCTAAACCTGAACTCCTTTTTAGTCCTAGAAACAATTGGTGCCTGACTGCTCCCGGTTTCCAGATCCTCCTCAGTATCATAAGAGAATGGCCCTAAGACATCAATCTCATCTCTTCCCTCCTCCTAGATTTTCCTTCAGAGGCTTAAAATCAGCTTGAGGCCCTTCTCTCTCTGTTCCTAAGTTTTCAAGGACAAGGAAGAGAGCAAGGTTGGAATGGAAAAAGGAAGAGCCACTGGAACCCAGGCTTCCAGCGTCCCAGCATCTGGCCAAGCACTCCCTCCTATTCCAGGGAGGTCAGCCATTGCCCTCAGCCCTGGTCTCTGGTGCTTCTCTATCCTGGTGATAAATCCTGTCTTTGTCTCCCCCTCCAACCCAGGCCCCAGGCGGCTAGGGGTCAGAGGCTGGAGGAGGGGTCATGTGGAGGAGGGAGAGATACAAGTAGAGTGGGAGGAGAAGACTGACAGGAGCAGCTGGTGAGCAGGCATGGGGGGTAGGCAGTGAGAGGATGGGGCCCCTTGATTCTACTGATCCTGACTGCACATTCCAGCAGGTCTGCATTCCAAGTGACAGAGCCAGGATTCCTGAGATGTAAAAATACCTTGGGAATGGCCCCTGGAGCATCAGGAATACTGAGAGATGAGGAGTTGGTGTGAGGTGACTCAAACAAGGAGGCTCCTGAAAGAAATTGGGGAATAAGAATATTGTGGGAATCATCCCTATTCCCACCACAAACTGCTACATATGTGCAGTGTGCGAATGCTCATAGATGGACAGATAAACACACATGCACACACACAAGATTTATGGCCCATCAGCATGAGGGAGCCCAGGAGAGCCAGCCTGCCCCTTGCCTGGCCCCTCCTCAGCTGCCTTTTCTTGCTGTGACTTTCCTGTCTTCATCACTCCGTTCTTTTTCTTAGCTCCCAGCCTTGCTGCTCTTTGTGTGGATTTCCCTCACTCTCCCAGTTTGTGCTGGCTTTCTGCTAACTCTTAGGCCTGCTTTTTTGTGTTACTGTCATTGGGCTTCTTTTTCCATCTTCCTGTCCTACTCCTCCCCCCTTGGACTCTCCATCTGTCCTGCTTCTGCACTCTTAGGCCAAGCCATCGCCCTACTCCACTGCCACCCCAGAGACCTTCGTTTGGCCCAAGGGGGAAGTCAGGTTTCAAAGAGGGATGAGAAGGAGAAAAGAGGCTCTGAATGAGACCTGGCTTTGGTGGAAAGTCTGGAATCATTGCATTATGATACAGGGTAGAAATTGATGGAGGAAACCAGGTGACTAAGAGAGCACAACTACAGAAGGGAGGTGAAATGGAAGGGAGGAAAGACTGATAGAAAAGACGCTAAAAAGAGAAAGGTAAGGAAGGACTGAGAGGTCCCTTTAAGTGTATGTTTTGGGTCAGTCTAAAGGGGAGGAGCTGAGGGGCATCTACTGAGTCCTATTGAGACACAGATCCAAAGACAAGATCTGGAAACCCAACAGGAAAAACAAACATTCGATTTCCGCCAGGCAACCACAATTCTGAGCTCTCTCCCCTACCTGGGAAGATCTCACAGACCTCTTCTCTGAAGTCTTGGAGTGCTGTTTCTCTCCCAACTCACCTCCTCCCTGACCATTTCCCCTCCCCACCAGTGAGAATGACATCAGCTCTGACTACTCTGCCACTATCCTCAACCCTGCTGATGTACTCTACCATGGGTGAATCAGGGGCCAATCACTTCTGCCCCACCCATTCATTCTCCAGTCCAGGAGATGCGGCTTACACAAGCCAGCTCCCCAGGGTGGGAGTACCAGGAAGGCCTTTGCAGGACATGGTGGAAATAAAGGGGGGGGGGCATGGACACCAGAGGGAGGGAGAGGAACTGGAGGGGGCACTTGAGGAAGAGGGGCTGCAGCACTAAATCACCCTGTGGGGGGCTCTCTCTGTCTGAGCTCAGTGGGGTGGGGAAAGGATAGACATTTAGGGAGGGGGGAGAGAAAAATGGAGAATGGCCACATCTGGCAGGCAGGTGTCTGGCACCATTCAGGCTGCAGTCACTTTCCCAGCCAAAGAAGAGGAAGGGGGGAGTAGGGAGGAGGGGATTCTCAGGTCCCCTAGGGAAGAGGGAAGGGCTTACAGAGACAGAGGCCCAGAGTCAGACAGAGACCCCGGGAGGGAGATAATCAGACCCTACTCCCTAGTCTCTGCTTCAGTCAGTGCTGGGGATGGGTTTGCTTATAGTCCTGAAAGAAAACTGTTGGCCAGAGGACTGGGTAGGCCAGAGCACCAGAGTTGCCTTCCTAGTGAGAAACAGAGAGGGCAGGACAAGTTCAAACCAGGCCAGGCTGGGGAAATAAGCTCAGAGAATTCTAAATTTGAGAACTGGAGGGTACTCTATTCTCTACACCATCACTAATCAGCAGCCCCCCCCCCCCCCCGCAATTCTCACATTGACATGCCTCCTGCCCAGGGTCAATGCTGAGTGAGGAGTAGAAAAGTTAGAATGGTAAGGCTTGGCACTGCTTTTCCCAACACAGACAGGCGAAGACAGGGAAACCCAGTCCTCATCCAGCCCCCTGTACCCTAATCTGCAATGCAGGATTGCAGAAGTGGTATATCCAACCATTTTTCTCTTTTTCCATCTGCTGAGGGGTATCCCAGGCACAGATGCCCCACAGTTGCTCAGCTTAATTGCCAGGTTCTCATAGAAGGCAGGCAAGACTGGGCAACTCTAGGTTTCATGTCTTGATGCTAGAGAGGCTCTTCCCACTACAGTTACGTTCTTTCCCTCATGCTTTCCTATCTGAGGTCCTAAATGCAGTCTCTCCTGCTGAATCCTGGAATTGAAGGCCCATCTTATGAGCAGTAGATGAGACTGAGGAGACCCTTCAAACTGCAGTGCAGACGAGAGCTCCCCACACTTCCCCCTCCTTAAAATCCTGCAGAGGAAGGGGAAAAGAAAACCGAAGCATTCTCTAGTCGCCGCAGCAACCATAACCCCCCCTCCCCACCCCCACCTACATCCATCTTGTGAGCTCACCGCTCCATTAAGATGCAGGGCCAGGCTCTGCGCCAGCCCAGCCACATTCATTTGTGCGAATAAAGGTGGAAGAGGGGGAGGGGAGCAGGCTCTGGAGGGATGGGGAAACGGCGAGAAGAGGTTATTTACACCACCGACCTGACCTTCTGGAGCAGTGCTGGCTCCAATAAATAACCCGCTCAGCGCCATTTCAGAGCAGGAGTGGGAGGAGCAGGAAGGGAGTAGGGTCTGGAGGAGAGCCCCCACGCAGGTGCACATCTCTGGGTTACTAATGGCTGAGGCAGAAGCAGGCAGCTGGCTTTAGGGGTGGTGGAGGGAGAACTCAGTTCCCCAGGACTCCCACTGAGAAAATACCATCCCCGCCCCACCCCTGGCGCCTATTTCCAGGCAAGGGGACTGAGAGATGCCAAGGAGGCAAACAATCCTGTAAATTAAGGATGGGGAGGTAGGAGAGAATGCTGGGGGAGTCTCTGAGGTAAGAGGGAAAAAATATTATAAGATGGGGAGTGAGGGGGATATTAGAGGAAAAGGAGCAGCTGCCAAAAAGAGGAAGAGGAACAAAAACATCACACAAAGGCAGTTTGGAAAAAGAAATGTTTTATTCCTCTTTGCACAGGGCAGTATATGAAGGTGGCTATCTCCTGACTCCATACATTTCTTACATAAAATGCCCCTTCAAATATGCCCAGTTATGTGCCCTACTTCGGTCTTGGAGAATTGGCAGTTAGTGAGTGGGGCAGAGCCTAAGTCTCAGGAAGGTCTTTTGAGACATTTTTGTGGGAAGTTTGGGGTTAAAGGGAAAGGTTAACCCAAGAACAGGTGTTCCATCCTCCATCTTCCTGGGGAAATTCAAATCCCGATGGTTTTCTGAAGAAAGGCACCTCTCTCAGTGATCTAGAGAAAGGAAGAGCCCAGACCTACTGCCTGGATATAAGCCTGAGGCAGAGAGAGGATAGGGTTAAGCAGCAGATATTACAGACCCAAGGCAGAGGAGTGAAAAGCATGTGGGGGAGCAAAGGGGACTAAGAGAGCCCAGAGGCCCAAGTCGTAAATTCCACCCCCTCCCTAGGTTTGAGCAGAAACTCTTCTACCCAAGACTAGAAAGGAGTTTTAGTTCAGGGACTGGCTTTCCTCCAGGGCACAGGGAGGATAAGCCAGGCAAAGATCCCAGGAGTAGTGAAGGTGGAGAGTTAAGGTAGTCGCCCAAGAGATGGACATTCCCACAATGAACATTCACAGACCACAGCAGTTTTGAAGCTATAAGCCAGAATCAGAGTAAAGAATGCAGCTGTGACTGAAATACAGAATTTTATAAGCCCTATCCGCTAAAATTTAAATTACTGCTTCTTCTACTCTGTCCCCTGCTTATGAGCTTTTCCAATCTTTTTTCCAAGGCTAGAGGACAAGGCAGTAAGACGGAATGGGAGAAAATGCTGAGGCCAGTAAGTGGGGCTGTACTTGAGACTAGACATACCTCTCCTCACCCCACTCATTCTATAGAAAAGAATTCTCCTTCCCTTCCCTTTCTGGACATAAGGGCTGTTGGGATGAAGGTCAGGTAAACATAAAGGGAGAAAAACACTCAGCACATTCTTTCTCCTGCTTTAATCTGAAGTGTATCTGCTCAAAGGGCACAGAAACTGAGAAGAAAATATGGGGGAGGAACATGGGAGCATAACCTAGTCTAGAAAGGAAGAGGTGCTTCCCTGCCCTGCATTCAAATCTGTTGGAAGCTTTACTCCCAGAACTGCAAAAAAGTGAGAAGGAATGGGGAATGCCTAGGACTTGGGATGGGTGGGGGGAGGGAGCAGCAGCAACCATAGACGGGATGGAGATTTAAGGATCCCTTGTGATCCCCAAGATGACTCTGAGAGCATCAGTTGGGGGACTGGATGAGAAGTCACAGCAGACACTGCAGAATTTTGAGGGGGTGAGGAGCCAGGAACAGTGGGGTCTTCACCGAAGGAGTGACCACTTGATCTGTTCTTTGGCTGACTGCAGCACCTGCAGGAACAAGGGTAGCATTGAGGGCCTTGCTGGGGGGAGGGCAGAGATGAGGATTGGGGCTCTCCTTCCCCTCTCTTGCCTTCCCTGTCCTTAGAAGAATGGCAAATAGAAAATCCCTAAGAGTAGAGAAGTGGAAAGAAGCTCTCTAAGGCCCTAGAGGACTGTCAGTTTGGGAAATTGCAAAAAAATTCAAATCCATTGGGAGGATGAAGAGAGAAGAGGTATACCTGGGAGGAAAGAAAAAGACTGAGAGTTACTGGACACATGTTACAAAAGGTGAGGGGTTACCAGATCCAGGTGGACTTCTTAGTGAGAATTCCAAATGGGTAAAAAACAGAATCCCTCTCCCCCTACTATTTGCAAAGTAGCAGGATGGATCTGCAAAACCTGCATATGCTAGAATATGCATTTTCAGCTTAGCCCCTATTTGTATAATGAGAGAGAGAGAGAGAGAGAGAGAGAGAGAGAAAGAAGTGGGGGGAAGGGAGGGAGAAAGGGAGAGAGGGAGGGAGGGAGAGGGTGGGAGAAAGAGGTTCGAGTGCGCGCGTGCACGTGTACTAGCACACAGACCATCTGCTTAAGGCAAGCCTCTGCTGGGGAATAAATCACTGAATGAGGCATCAGGCAAGGAGGGTTTGAAGGGTACACACCAAGGCTGACAGACACTGCTCACAGGAAACTGAGATGGTAGCTGGGGTGGGGTACGGGGCATCTGGCTGTATGAGACCCAGTTCTCTGCAATAAGAGGGAACCAAGGAAAATGTATTTTCAGTCTGTAATATCATTCAGACTTGGTGGGTTGGGGTGGAATGCTATTCTAGCCTCTTTAGAAACCCAGTCCATCTGGAGAGGAGGAAGGAAGAAAGTCATACCTGAGACACGGTCTGCTCTGTAAGGGGTACGTCTTCACCCTATGGCACAGAGAGACAAGCATTCAGTATGATTGAAGTCTGGTAGTGGAGAAGGAAGAGGTGGTCCTTTAAACTGAAGCAATGGGCAGAAGCCTAAAACTTCTCAGTCCCTTGTAGGGACTAGTACAGCCACAATTTTACTTGGCCAGAGGCACTGTGAGCAAAAAATGGTCATTTCACCCATCTTCTATTTTAAAGCAGGAGGACTTCTTAAAAGATTTATTCCATTCCAAGTAATTAGCAGGTTATCTGTTCTACAACTTAGGGGTGGAGGACCTGATTCCCTAGTCAGATAAGACCTTCCCTGAATATCAATATCACTAGGGAAAAGGATGAGGGGGAGCCAGGGGTAGTTTAATGGATCCCGCAACGCCTGATGGGTAATGACAGCATGTTAATTTGAAGAAATAAACTGCTGCAACAGCAGCCTGAGAAGAAGAAGGAGGGAGTTGGTGGAGGGGGACCCTCTCTCTTGCCACATAGAGACATATGTTAGAGGAGAAGATTAAACTATGCAAATGGAGCCCACAGCAGTTAAGGGAGAAGATTTCCCATTACCAGACACTGTCAGCCTTCACTCTGTGGAGGTCAGAGCTGGGACATTCTGTGAATGGGGATATTTACTTTGCTCAGACAGCTCTGCACCCCTACAATTTGTGGTGGGCTCTCTCTGCAACCACCATTCTCTCTCCCGAGGACTTGAAACCTTCTATGGTTAACTCAGAGACCTCTTTCTGATATCACTAGCACCAAAGAAGACTGAGGTTCCAGAGAGGTGCTGTCCTCAATTTTACAAGACCTTAAAAGACAAGGAAGACACTTCTCTGCCTCAAATGACTGTGATCCGCCCCTAAAGAAAGAATAATTTCAAGTTCTTTATAGATTCAGAACCATCAATATTAAAGTTTCTTTAATTTCATTATTGATTCGATAAGTATATTAAATGTCCACTCTATGCAAGGACTAGATGAGATGCTAGGTACTGTGTTAGGGGCAAAAATAATGTTCATCTGCTTCCTTTCTTTGGGACAATGACAATTTGAAAGGGAAGGAGAAGGCTGTATGTATTCCACAAGCCCAGACACTTAGGTACATTCAGCTGGTCTGGCCCTGGAGAGTGAGTATATGGAGGGATTTAGGGGAATACACTCATGCTTACCCTTAATGCCACCCTGTGTACCACTTGCTGGGGATCACTCTCTAGGATCACCCTACAAAGACAAAGAAGAAATCATCATTACTCTGTCCTGAAGGACCAACTTAGTATGGGGACACTTTAGCTACTCGGCCCCCTTGCCTTAGGATAGGGGTAGTTATCCCACCCTGCTCACCCTAGAGGTCAAAGCAAGTCAGAGAACTCACCCTCCATCTACGATTTCATCCACAGCCAAGAAGAGCCCTTCCATGTTCTCCAGCAAAGCTCGCTTTTCTACATTTTTCCTGAGTCCCCAAGAAAAGAGAAAACCAGTCTATGTATGAAAGGAATCCTAGGACACTGTCTGATTTAGGATCCTAAATTAGACCAATAAATGTCTCCACCAACCACACAAAGAAGTAAATAAGGTAAATAAGAACTTTTTAGCTAATCCACTCTAAACCCCTTCCTATTCGTTTGCTGAGAAAGGATCGTGAATGTCAGAAAAGAGATTCAAAAAATACAGTTAATTTCTGACTATTCAAGGGCTGATTATCGAGAGCTATTGTTCCTTCCTATCTGCCATGATGCTGCTCGTGATATTGCTCATAAATGCTGACATCAGTGGGTGGAAAAAAGGAAATAAACAGAACTAAAATTCAATCTTGAGGTGGCAGGAGGTGGGGAGGGGTTGATTGCAAACCCCATTTGCACGCAAGCTGACAAAACTTCTAAGCCTTCTTCTGCTTCCCCTCGTTTACCTCCCTTACAAGCTCTGCTCAGACCTTGAAAGAAGCCCAACTATGGGGCTGGGAACAGTCAGAGTCCGCATCCACCAGCCTCAGATCCAGTGTTTGGTATATGTGGCCAGTCACATTCGTCAGTTTGACTCTTTCACTACATCATCCGAAATGAAGTTATATTCATTCACCTGGCTAAGAAACAAATCATCCCCTTCCTGAGGAAATATGAGCCATTCACCCTGCTGATTTTGTGAGGCTGAGAATGCCTGCTGTTCTGCTCCGGTTGGCTGTCTGTGCTGGGTTCACTTGGGAGCTGCTGGAGGAGTGAAGTTCAGAACCCTGTATGTTTTCGGGAAAAGTATCTTATATCTTTTTCCTTGCCCATCTACATGGGGAACAGAGGGCTGGTGGAAAGGTGGAAGGGGAAAGTAAATGGTACATTCTTCCTATTCTACAGAAGGGAAAAAACTAAGCGCTAGAACTGAAAAACTGGGAGCATTGCCTCCATTCCCAAGGTATTGATGTTTCATCTGGGACATTTCTCAAAGCATACCTGTTCCCTACTTCTAATGTAAAGAATGAAGCCCAGGACAGCATTTTGAGGGTGCTCAGAACTCTGACAGAGCCATGGGAGAATAAATACAGAGGTAAAGATTCTGCTCCCTCCCAATCCCTTTCCATAGGAGAATTATTCCATAGAGAGAAATACTCTCCTCTCTATCTAGTCTTCCCCATAAGTGAGAATCAGTTTGAAATATTAAGCCCAACTTCTCAAGGTAAATCAGCTCCCTGGGGTCTTTGCTGATTCCCAAAAATTCCCTGGACCTTTCTGTTACAAGAATAGTGACTTTCTCTCATAAACAGATGTCAAGAATGGACTGCGCACCTTAGCATCTGGCTCAGTGAGTCGAAGAGGCAGTTCAGAACGGCCATAAGCATCAGCTATTGGGAGACAGAAGAAACAGAAGGATAAGGTTCAAGGCCCTGAAAACCGCTACCTGAAAACAAAACCCTCTAATTCATTAAGTATCAAAAGACATGAACTTTCACAGAGGACCAAAAGCCTAAAGAGGAAAGGAGGGCAAAACAGAAAGAGGATCTGTGGTTTCTCACAGAAATAAATTCCACCACATGAGCCCACAATTTGATGTCTCTCTTTGATCAAATTGTTCCAACAGACCTTTCCTGTCGGAGTCCTCTACGTGTCTTTACCAACTGTGTTACCCGATTCTTACATAGAGAAATCATTTACCAAGAGATAGCTAAGGCTAGAGTTAGTGGAACGAGCATGGGCTTTGGAATATGACAGATCCAGGTTTAAATCCAAGCTGAGCCATTTTCTAGATGTGTAACCCTGGGACAATTACTTGGAACCAAATGAAGCTGCCACTTCCGTAGTTCAACAGTGGTCAAATATTAGTAATTTTATATGGTTCTTCATGGTTCGGTTTCCTCATCTACGAAACAAGAACACCAATGCCCACAATTCACAGAAGTGCTGTAAGGTTTAAATAACAACGTACTTTACAAAGTGCTTACAGCAATGAGAGCTTAGTAAGAGCTGGTTTTCTCGAACTTTCATTTTTGCCTCAAATTATATGGGGGCTTATTTTTTTCTTATCTGTTCTTCTAGAACTTGTTACGTGAGGTAAATAGCTTTTCCTGTGATAGGAGATTAAAAGTACATCCAGTCTTCTCAAATGTATAAGTCTCAAGGACTACACCTCTTCAGAATTTATGGCTTCAACATGACCCAAAATGTTGTCTAATTGACCAAACTCAGTCAACTGTCGATCCTAATAGCAGGAGCAAGCATTCCCCAACCTTGTTCATACCACAGAAATCCATCTTAAAACACACTATACAGAGAAGACCATTGGTATTATATGTTAGTATGTATTTAAACATATATGATATCTTCTACATGGAGATAAAAAAGAGATATGGGAAATCTTCTATTCTAGGTTGATTCATTTGATAGGTCTATGGTTTACAAATGAGATCAGAGATAGCAAAGAGGGGTGGGGAGCCTCACCTCATTTTCATAGGAGCTGCCAATCACATAGAAATAGAGATCAATACTGCTTTTATATACTACTGTCAGGCCTTCCAAAAGGGCGATTTCACCTGGGGAAAAAAAAGGTGAAAACAGTGGGTAGCCTGAGAAAAGGAAATGGGACAGAAGAGTTACCAGAAACTCCTGGTATCCGGCTGTTTTGGGCTGAGATAATGTAGGTCATATGACCCCCAAAGATCGAAGTTGACCTTTTTTTCTTTTCAGGCAGTAGCAGAAGGGAAGTATAAACTTGGGAAGGTCTAAATGTATCTTCTCCTCTAACCACCTTCCCCCCACTACCCTTACTTCCCTCCTTGTATAAGAGACAGGATACTAGTCGATCCTTCGGAGGTGAAAATGCAGAGCGGTCACCTTTACAGACTTCCATTTACCTGCCCTAATGGATGCGGTACAATAAGCAGAGCTGCAGTTAAATTTGTCAAGTGAGGCTCATAAATCCAGGGACTAGACAGGTAGCTAACAGCCAACCTTCCAGCACGGTATTCCCGCGTGAGGTACACTCACCTCCCCATTACATTTCTGAAAAGTTTATTATATGAGGGGAGGAGGGAAAAAGAGAAAAAGGAGGCAGTCATTTTATCCTTCTCTGCAGTCCCGTCACTACCCCCTTCCCACCATGGTTCCTCCAACACAGGGAGTAGTGAAAGGAAAATGACCTACTGTCAGTCCGATGGGTCTTGTTGAAAATGTTCTTCTCAAAGGCCTTTTGCTCCTTGACACTGGGGTAGGTGTCGTCATAGTACTGGTCGGAGGGAAAGGAGATGGGTTGGGTTATTAGCACTGGGAGCCCAGAATGATTAGTGACTGTGTTTTGCCCTGGATCTTGCATTTCTCTCCTTCAAGGCATGTGGTAAGGAAGAAATACTGACATGAAGGAAGAACTACAGAAGCAGGGAATGGGCAGTAAGTAATCGAATATAAAAATAATTTTTTAGGGCCCTGCTCCAGGCAACCCCACCTTACATGTCTAAGACTATAAGGACAGAGGCCTACAAATCCTGTGAGGAGATTCTGCCTTGTCTGTATTCTAGGAGAGCAATCCTGAGACCACTCTCATCGAGTGCCTGCTAAAAGCTACCCCATGTCAGGGAACAGTAATAGAGACACAAAAAGCACTAATAACATAGAATACTTCTCATACCCTCACTCATTATATAAAGCTGAGGAATAAAAAAAGGCTGCAAAAACCTTCTCTAAAGAAAAGCAGACCATACCCTTTGCTCTCTCGTATCTCAGCTTTCTTTTCTGCAAACTGAAAGAGGCAGGAAGCATCTAGCACATTGCTAAGCCCACTCCCAAGCTCTCCCTGGCAAAGGGTGGAAAAGCAGGCTGCTAAATCGCTCTGCTCTTTAGGGGCTAATCCGTCGCAGTCAGCTGAAGACCTATGACAGGTCTGGCATTTAGTAACTGGATAACTGTTTCAAAAGGTGTCCTGCATAGTTACATCCAATTACAGGGAGGAACAGCTGGTGAATTCTAAACTAATCTCTACCTGCTGATTGATTTATGCTATGCTCGCCAGGAGTTAATACACCAGGGACAGAAAAAAATTCTACGGGAGGGGGAGAATATAGAGGGAAAGGAAAGGGGTGTCCTTTCTCTTCTCTTTTAACAGATCCAAAGTTAGAAACATCACACTAGGGAAGTCAGGAGGTAACAAGCTTGGTGGTAACTGAGGACCTAGGGCTGGAACCCTAGTACAAGAAAGTTCCCTGGAAAACCCCAGGCAGATAACAGGTCGAAGGGAAAGGAACAGGAGTGATGGGTATGGGCAGGGTGCTTCTCACATCTAGACACTGCTTTATTCTGAAACCAAGGTTCCAAAGTTCTCTGCTCTGATGCTGATAACAAAGGAAGTCAAAGTCTGAGGATGGCAATTAAGGAAGCAGGGCAACTAAGAGACAAAAGCAGTTTAGCTTTTAACTGGAGTAGACATGGGAAAGATGGAAGAATTCTTAAAATTACAGTATCAAAGAATGAGTTAAAAGGGCCAGGCCCAAGATTCAATTCTCAGAGTCAGTCTCTGTCTTACTCCTAAACTGACTTGAAAGGGAATCTCACCTTGGCAAAAAGTCGATCTCCATCATTGTCCAGAATCAGGATGGCTTTGACAGTATACAGGGAGGGTTCCTGAAGAGATAGGAACATACCTTCAGTCCTGAATTCAGGTTCCTGCCACCACTGGCAAACCAGATACCTTCTCCTACTCTCAGTAAGACTGCAAGGGCATAGAGAGGTGCCCCTGTGAGTCCTTCTAACCCAACCCAGTTAGATTTTTGACACTTCCCACTGAGAATGACCAAGTGATAAAAGAACTAAATTGAGGCAGGGGGCATTTTAACAAAGGACTCCAAATCAACATCAGATAAAGTTTCTTTGAGCCAGACTCACAGAGTGCTTAATCAAGGTAGGTCATGCTGCTACTTCCAAATAGTATGCTACGGTTTTTTTTTTTTTTTCAAAATTACCCTTCCTCCCTAGTCTCCCATGCACAGGTGGGTATGGAATATGACCCGATTAATTAATAGGCACTGCACAAGGCTATTTGAAAACAAGGCTGAATGCCTTAGTGTACTTGGAAGTTTCTGCAGTCCCAATGCAGTAGCAATGCAGAGGCATAAAACAAGCCTTCTCTAAACAACCCGCACAGTGAGCAGAACATGCGCGCATGCACGCACATCACACACACGCACGCGCGCGCGCGCACACACACACACACACACCAGTTCTGACACGCAGCCCCGTGAGACATCCATCTCCCAAGATTTCCCCTATAATCCTAATTCCTCTACTACACACCGACCACCACCATTTAATTTGCCAGGACAAAAACCAATCTGAATTTTGGAGAAGTAATGAGAAGAAGATCTGTCTAAGAAACACTCTAGGACCTGGAGATAAAAAGCAGGAGAGTTCCTTCACTACCAAGAATCAAATTTCAACAACACTGGCTCTCATAAAGGAATCATAGCCACAGCCTTAATGGTTACACTCAAATACAAACAACTGTAAAGCATATCACTTTGCCAAAAGCTCCTCTACTACAACTTCTGAGCTAATCAGAAGAGGCAGAAGGTAGGGGAGGAAGTGGTACATATATAATAGGTGTTCGAAGGCTCACATTCCTTGACTTTCTAATCAACATTACTTAACAATGACAATATCCCTCCCCTTTGCTAAAAGACAAGGCTGTTGCTTTGCTATTTCCCTTTCCTGGCTTACTTGGAAAACCACAATCCTCACAGGGGCCAAATATACTCTCCAAGCATGTGTTTAACAAAGACCCAGGAGTAAGAAGGAAAAAAATCATTGCTAAGGATCCAGAAACTGCAGCTTCTATAAAGGTAAACTCCCCCATGAGGCTCAATAGGTTTAAGGTTCCATGCAAAGAACCAACCCTAACTTGGGGAGTCAAGAATGAAAGTAAAGAGAACCTAGTCTTTTGACAACAAGGTGATAAAAAATATAGGCTTTCTCCACTTGAATTCTTGAGGACAGTAATTTTTGTGTTTTGTTCACTGATTTATCCCAAGTGTCCAAAACAATGCTTGACATACACTAAACCCTCTATATTTGTTGAATGACTATGAGAATAAAGTAAAAATTTTTTTGATACAATAAACATCTATGAGACCCTTTTATAATTAGACTTCCAGGTATAGGTAGATTATCTGATGTGGCCATTTTGGGTGATATTACTACCAACTTATCTCTCAACACTCCTTAGAGATGCCCACCCTATATAGATTACTCTCTGGAATAACAAGACATGAGGAAATCTTCTCTCAAGACATGAGGAACTCTTGTAAATTCTGGAACCTGTGTCTAGCAGAGGAAAGTAATTATAGAGTCTCGTCTAATAGATCACAAATAAAAGCAGCTTTCCTAAGTTCCCCACAGAAAGATCTTCCCATAAAGCAGGCTCAGTTCTCTAGCAACCTGGATCCTCAATTCAACAAGAGACACCAATGGCAATGAGTTTCCTTAATAGAGGAAAAGAAGTCCACAGGGAAGGAAATTTAGAAGAAATAATTTTTCCCACAATCTTTTCCCTGGAAATCTTTGGCTCTGTTCCTCTATCCACATTCACAGCAACCTTAGAGATCTTCTTAGCGGTTTAAACTGAGCATCGAGCTCACACAAGTAACTGGTTCTTGCAGCCATGGAGTCTACCGTCCCTAGAAAGAATGGGATCCCAAAAGAAAAGAAAAACCCTCTTCTGGCCATCAGCCAACTAGGAGAGTCAGACAATGTCCTTTGTGGCCAAGGAGGTGTGAGTACCTAAAATAGCTGGCAAAAAATAAAGAAAAAGATCCCTGGGTTCTGCTCCTGGATAGTTTTACTAGTTTCTTAGAAGATGTTATCAAGGAAACTCTTGAAGTAAAAATACTGAATCTTCCTGAGAAGGATAAAAGACAGGCAAAGAAAGGCAAGGAGAAGACCAGATCTGGCTTATTACAGCTCTGAAAGAGGTAGGAAGGCACAAGAGAAAAGTCATTTCAACTTCCAAAGGAATAAATAAATAAAGCTGAGAATTTAGGCAAGAGCTTTAATGCAGCTTTAATTCTCCATTCTGTTACAGCTGGAGCCGGCAGCTTCTCCTTTACTTCTCCTGCCACCTCCTGACTACAGCTGGTTCCACTTCAGTCTGGGGCCTTTACCTCTCACTAGTGGGGAAGGGCAGGAGTTCCTCTCAAACCATAAAACCAGCCAATTTAAAGGGCCAGAAGCCATTACTGATAATGTAATTTCATTTTTTAAAGTTTCTACAAAGGGCAAGTTTATAAATAACTCCCGGCTATTGAGAAATGGGCTTTCTAGAGAACGGAATAAGCTTGACCTTGTAACACATTAAATGCCGATTATTGAGAAAGACCTCACAAGCTTAGGACCATGTTCAAGGAATTTAAAAGGTCTGTTCTTTCCTCCCACTCCCAAATGTGTAGCTGCTAGAAAGCTTTCGAGACAAAGTTCTGTGATGCACTGACTTTCAGAGAGCCACAGCCTGAGTGTATAACAGAACTTCACCTCAAATGCTAATGTTGCCTGGAAATGATGTTTAGGCAGATGGGTTTGTGGGAGGTTAGGTGGCTCAGATTTTTTACTATCAAGAAAACAAGACTGGACTCCTCAGGAGAGCTGAAACAACATTGAACAAGCAACTAGCCTGCTGCAAAGGAGTCTTTGATCTCAACCAGAGGCTTCTGAAGGCGCATGAAAAATATCAACATCTTCTAGTACCCCCACCACCAGCACACAGAGGACTGGAGGGGAAGCGCCATTCCTCGTGCTGCCCCCTGTGGGCCTTCAGATGACCTGCAGCTTCCTAAGAATTATAGTCATTAGCAAAAATATTTAAAAAGCAGACCTTTTAAATATTTGTGTGTCTTGTAAGCCATACTAGGAGAGATGGGCTATGAAAAAGCACTGAATTAAGTCTATTCACAATGTATATAGTAAAAGAACACTCTGGGGTAAGATCACGATATGCTACCATAAGAGGACTGGGAGAGTATTTGGAGAAGGTAGACAGGATATTTAGGGACTATGACTAAATACTTCATTTGATTCATTTGGGAAAGGGAGACCAAGAAGTCTTTGTGGAGTTAGAGGGTACTATCCACAGAGCTGAAAGCACACAAGCAATAATCTAATTGAGGTTCCTAGAAAGTTCTTCAGTTTCTTATAGCCATGCCAAAAAAGTAGTGCCCTGGCATGGCAACAGATCTTGACCAACTAGAAACAAGATGCTCTTCCCTCAACCCTATTTATAAAGCAAAATCAAAACAGTAAAAACCAGAAGGAGAAATTCCTAGATACCACTCCCAGCTCCAGATGGCTAAGCAGGTATTTTGCTCCCTGATTCTGTGCCAGCTTCTTTAAAATGAAGAGCAGCTCCAGGGTTGAGGGCTCAAATTTGCCAACCACAAGCCTAGGGATTTCAGGTGAAAAGAAACGAATTAGCAAAAGGCTTTGACAAGGAAGTGCAGTTTTCACATACTACCCAAGAGTGAGCTTAGATTCAAGAAACACAGCTCAGGAAAAGAGCCACAGGTACCAAAGAACTGGCTGACAAGAGACCAAATATTGGTTATACAGCGGAAACTGAACATGTCTTGAGAAGGAAGAGAAGGACAGGAAGAGAGACTTAGAATCTTCCTGACAGATACAAAATGTGAAAGCATAACCACTAAGAATTCTGACACTACAGTAGAAAATGTCTCTAAACTCCTAAAATCCTTGCATTATAGTCTGGATCAGCCATTAAGTCAAGTTCTACCCTTCTCTGGAACTCAGCTTCCTCACTGGAGAAATGAGAGGCCTGAGCTAGATTAGTTAATGTTAATACCTTTTTGAAGTACAGCAGACTCCTGTAATAGGCCATGAAATTTATGAACCTTGTTACCAGAAAAATAAACATTCACAAATGTTTATGATTTCAAAGAGTTCATAGACCTAGGTTTAGAATTAAATGAGATTCTCTCTGATCATAACAAGATGGTGTGGGGAGGAAATGAAAAAAGGAGAAATGAGTGATACTTTCATAAATCACCCCTCTCCTCTGCCTGGCACCAAGTAATGACTTCAAAAATATTTGTGTGGCCTTCATAAATTAGTAAATATGATTGAGAAAACTAACATAGCCAGCAGGGGGAGCAAAGGTGATCATCACAGCCTCCAGCTCTCAATGACTGAATTTGGTGGCTGTAAGACAGGCAGGACAAGATTACCAAGCACCAAGCTCTTCAGGAATGGAGTCTCAGATACCTTCTTAAATTCAGAAAGCCAGTGTGCTAGAGAATTTTACAGTCCCTAATTCTTCAATTACTATGGTAGTGAAAGAATTACAGAAATGTGAGACAAAGCAAGCAGCACTGCTGGCAAAAGAAATGAATTGAACAAGCAGAAATCAGAGTACCCTCCACCTGAGGCCTGAAAACATTAGAACTTTCTGCCTTCCCTTTCTGGTACTTCGGAAGCCCTCATTTAAATATCACTCAGCAAAGGGAAAAATCAAACAGGGCTAGATCCATTTCTGATGAATTACTGGTTATGATTTGTATCCTGATTTATTCCTGACTAACCCCTCATCTGCTTCTGAAAACAAAAAGCTAGGCTTTAAAAGACTGATTTGACAGCCTCTGTGTTATCTTTCAATATATTTGCTCTCCCAAATCAATCTCTGAGGCAGAATTGCTATCCTCTTCCCTAGTTTGTCTTCCACTAAAAACTATACAAATAATAGAAAAGGAGAACATTAGTAGATAGAACTATACACACCAATTGGCTGTGAATGGGAATACCTGCCTTGACAGTGGAAAAATTAAAAGCCAAATAAGGAGATCTAGGCTTCATCTGTAGCATGTAAGACTCAGGTTATATAACAAGAAAGATCTACTGAAGAGACAGGATGGTCGAACACCAGAAGAGGTGACACAGGCTAGGGAATCTAAGGACAGGAGAATTCTAATAACCTGATCTAGGAGAAAGCTTATTCTGTGCAGAATCAAGGGAGGCCGAATGTGTGAAGGCTTTTGCCAGTATAGGTATTTAAAATGTGCTGCTCGTGGGCACTCTGCCTTCATCTTCCTAATTTCTCTAGTATAAATGGATAGGTAAGCACTGATTCTTTACTCTTTTTCTATCCTTTGATTCTCTAGTTTCCCTTTCCATAACTAGTTTGCTTGTCAATATCCTGTCTAATCAAGTCATGTCAATGGAATAAAGTAAAAAACAGTGGCAAATATCTAGATGAAAAAGACCCTAAATCTGTCACTAGGCTCATTCAAATATTTGGTTAATTGTATTCCTCCTCTGCCTCCCAGGGAAGATCTGGCTTCTCAAGGGTCTGGCTTTCTTCATACAGAGGACCCCTCCTCCTCTTTTGACCAAGTGACAGATTCCTTAGACCTCTGATATAATTTATACCTTGCCAGGGACTAACTCTTTCCCCAACACTGTGAAGGAGAGGGAAAAATATATATATAAATATGTCGGAAATCTATAACGAGGTCTTCTTGGAGGGCAAGACATGGGGAGAGTTAGAAGCAGCATCAATTGCTCTTTGGGGGTTTTAGTTCAAGCCGAGGTCTGCTTCCAGCAATCAACCATTAAAACAAGCTGGCCAGAGTAACAGCACAGTTTATTCTGATCATTTAATTTGAAGTGTCAATAAATTAAACTTCAATCAATTAAACTAGGTGTGCAATAACCCAGATGGACACCCCGACACCAACATAATCACAATAAAAATTTTTATGGCTGCCAGGGACCTCATCGGGGGCAGTGCTGGCACTGCTCTCGCCCTAGCTGAGAAATATATCTCCACAGTGCAGGAACAAGGAGATTGCTTCTCCTAACGAAATGGAGGGGCCAGGCACCAGCAAGGACGCAGCTGGGAGAGGGGCACAGGGGACTGCCAGGAATGAGATGGGAGTGCTTTGGGGGCTTAATGTAATTGATACCTTTGCCCAGAGCAGGAGGAGGGGGCATTTAGGCCAAGTACCTCCACTGTTAGTGCCAAAGGAATTTAACAAAAGCCCCATTAAGATGATTCAGGAAGCAAAGGCCACAGAGCAATATCAACCTTTAAGAGTCATTGATGTATTCTGCATAGTTTCCTCCTCCATATATACACATATGTTTGTGCATTTTAAATGCCCTGATTTTTAAATGAGGCTTAGAATTCAGTATTTGGTCGTTGTTTTAGAATAAAAATGTTATTAAAGGAAGAGAAAGGATACAAATAAGTCTGGTCCTTAAAGCACTGGAAAAACACTCTGAAAGAAAATCCAAAAAGGATTACAAAAAATGAAATCTAGGAGGAAAGATTTAAGGGTCTAGATTGCTAGAGTAATTCAGTTTTGAGAAAAAATGGTAAAGGGGAATTAGGGAGGAAGGGGATATGTCATTATCTTAAAGATACCATAGGTAATTAATGGAGAATGGTGACCTGCAGAGATCCCTCTCCATTCACAAGAAAGGAATAACCAGCAGAAAACGGTAGGAGAGGGGAAGCTGAGTCCAAAGATGCAGGCTGGGAGCATTATTATTAAACACTGGTAACAGAAGGAGATAAAAGGGTCTCTTTCCTTAGAGACTACAAGGAGATCTTAGTAATATTAGACAAACATGCTTGAAAGCTAGGGCTGGATTACTTAATTCAAGAAAGAAATGTGACCCACTGTAAAGTACCTAAATGAGGGGAACCTATTGGTATTTAGAAATACCCAAAGTCAGATCAAATTTTGATTGATGGTTCTTCTTGACCCCCTGCTAGCTTACCCTTCCCTTCTTCTCAATATTCTATGGCTGTATGTCTTGTAGTGATGAGGATCGAAGAGTATGCTTTGATTAGCTTTTCCCAGAGGTCCAGCCAAACCAGGAAATAAATCTGAAATGCAGAAGGTGTCTCCCTTTCTAAGGAGTGGCTTGTTAAATACTGTCCAGGTACAGTAAACTCTTTAGTTCAGTAGAGAGCTAAGAGAAGATCCAGGGATTCTGCATACTTTTCATAATGAAGATGGTAACTTAAGAACCAGGAGATACTGCTAAGTAGACAGAGGGGAAGAGATTAAAAGGAGCAATGAGGAAGGGTGATTCTGAATCAGATGGATGTGCTCACTACAGCAGCACATATACTGGATTGGATGGAGCTAAATTTTGTGGGCCAGTATGTGAGGGTAGTGTGAAGAGAAAGAAAAACTTAGGAAATATCATCTGTTCTCAACTAGGGTTCCTCATCTGAACCAATGAATTCTGAAAATCATGTGACTATTTTCTCACTCCTCCCAAGGATGGTACGAAAATAGTGCTATTGTGGATACAGAGGAGAGAAGTTGATTCATTACATACAATGAATGCCTCAGGTCATTAGAGCTTAATTTTCTCCTGGAACTCCAGCTAAAAGGGCTGGAATGGTGAGAAAGGTATATAAATTCTTAATTGAGACCCCAAAATATATTGAAATTGTAAAGAAAAAAAAATGTTGGAAAGAGCTGACACAGAGGAAAGAAAATACTACTTTAATATCCTTACACGTCTGGAGACCAGGACACAAATTGATACCTATTGGTACTTTGTCCCCAACAAACTTTATATTTTATATAACTGATAGTCGAAAGTACAATTTTGTATACTGAAGAGGTGGAAGCTGATGATGAGATAAGAGAGAGAGAATTAGTCTGAGATTAGGAATCAAAACCTAATTAGTTTTAACATTGTACGTCCTTGGGCAAGTCCTTTTCCCTATGCCTTGGTTTCCCCTAACCTCATCACACAGGTTCATCATGACAAAGAATCAGTCTGGTTTTTAAAGCAAAGTTCAGGGGTACCTGTCCTGGTTAGCAGGGATCTGTAAATGCAGCATCTTAGGTACAGATTAAAATGGGTATAAGAAAGAAGCAGGTTGAAATACACTTTATTGAGGAAGCAGAGACGGAGAACTGAATTAAGAAATAATGTGAGAGACTTTCACATATAACTCCTTCAACTGACCACTACACACAAAACCCTTGATACATGAACTCCCCAAGTAGCATCTCCCTCACTCCTTTACCTGGAAGCACATTCCTTTCTAAAGAGATGTAGGAAGCAGTCTAAGAATTTCTGAGAACTTCCAAAGGAACCAATTACCTAGAACTTATCCCAGGCTGTTAACTAGTTAAGAATACTGTTTAACTGGTAGGTACAGAAAATATCTTTTTAAAAACTACTCAGTTTTAAGCTTTCTAGCTAGACTTGACCAACCTATATGAGAAGGAATTATCCCTATCTTTGCCATTTTGAAAGAGGGGAACAGAAACTTGCCATTCTTTTTCACCCGACGAGGATCTGAATGTGTACATGTATTAGAGCTGAAGGAAAAACACAAGAAAGAGGCCTAGAGTTCAACTCAATTAAGGAAGGAGCTGGGAACTAAATTCCTATACACACATCTATGTCAATATCTCCAAATTCCAAAAACGCATTGAGCACTTCTGAGAGAAATGCTCTGGTCCAGTTCTAAAGAAGGAGTAATAGTGTTTTACTTGTTTGAACAAGCAAAAAAGGATCATATGGACAAGGGAGCTAAAACACCCCTTTAACCACCAAAATTCTCACATAACCAGAGAGTTAGCATCCCTGATCTGACAGTAAGAATTTCTAAAGTTTAAACAGGTAGGAAAAAGGAGAACATAATAAGGAGTCTGGTAAAAGATTCAATAATCCATGGTAACTCTATTCGATATTCCAGAACTTTGATAGAATACTGATTCTTTATCATGACAAATATAAATAAAAGAGATTAATAGAAAACCAAATAAAAAAGAAAAGTTTTTTGAAGACATGTGAGAGGGAATTATCAACGGAGTGTCAAAAATGTGACAACTAACAGAAGCCTGAGATGACAAACACTTGCACTCTATTCTTAAAATTTGGAACGAGTTTGGAAGTTTGGGGAAACTCAAATCAGGTATCACGTACAAATGCTCAGAATCTGGGTAACCTGAAGGAACCTAATCCTGTATGCTTATAATCCTATGCGTCGAAAGGAATCCATGCGCTCCTTTCAACTTTCCACCGACCCTTGTCCTCTCACAGGTAGAGCTCCCTACTCTGAATCAAGGCTTTAGCTCCAGCACTAGGCCACACGCTATTCCAGGGGCCAGCACATCCTTCGATCCCCGAGGATTATCCGGAACTCCCCTTTCTACCGCCTCCCAGTCAAAATGAATCCCGACTCCCGGCCCCTCTGGATACCGCAGCACCTCGGCTGCCCCAGCTCCTACCAAAATCAGCGCCTCCATCTTGCCCCGCAGCTGGTGCTGACGTGGAGCCGCAAAAGCAACGCCGCCTCTGATTGGCCCTACGTCCTTATTAGACTCCGCCCAGGATGGGGATTATTGGACTGCCGGTCGCCAGCTATTGTTCTATTGGCCAACCAATGTGCTAACTTGCTTAGCGGAAGCAGGGTGTCCAGCCAGAAGGTGCAGATATTTGATTGTCAGTCCAAACATTCAATAAAATACCAAAGCCTCACGACTAAATGGGGCGGGAGGGTCAGTGTGGCGGGACTGTTTTTATGGGGAACAGAGGAAGCGAATATTAATTTTTAATTGGCAGGGCGGAGAGCACGTGATATCTCCGGCCTGATTTAGCAACTTTATTTATTTATTTTTTTCACGCTTACAGCGCCTGGTCTTCCTAGGTGGTCTCCCACCCAAGTACTAAACAGGCCCGACCCTGCTTAGCCTCTGAGATCAGCCGGGATGGGGCTTGTTCAGGGTAGTATAGCGGTTGACTGTTTTAGCAATTTTAATCAGTACTTCCTTTAGGGGGAGCTATGTCTCCTTAGCCCTTCACACTGACAGCACTGGAGGAAATCCGACCCTACTCCTCATTCAAAGAACTCCCATTAGGTCCCTGATATCCATGGTTGCTTTGGCAAACACTGATAGCTAGTTCTTCCTTCAGACGTGCTCAGATCACTTCAGCATCCTCAGAGAAAGTTTGCACAAACAGAATAAAGCCAAGGGATGCCCAAGATAAACCAAAATTGCCAGAAAGTTGAATGCTACAGTAACAATCTCCCTAAGGTGGGGTTCCCGGCTTTGTGGGACCCAAGGAAAGAGCCAGTGAGTTCCTAAAAGCAGATTTTCTTTGACCAGACATAAACTGGGATATTAATTTTGGAAACCAGAGAGCAGAGAGTAGGAAGGATGGAGGGGTGAAGTGTCCAGGATAAGAAAGGGTATAGGGAGCAGGGTCTGCGGTTGTCCAGTAGGGACGAGCCATTGCAAAACAAGAATAGAGAAGTTTACTGAATGCAGGGATTTCACAATAGGGAAGGGTTTTGATGAAGTTTAGCTTTCTCCTACCCATCTGTTGTTTGGTCCCTGACCTCCCCTACCGCCACTCTCAGGTCAGGGACACCTTCTATTGCCTTATATTATTCTCAAAGGGATTTCGTTTTTTCCATCTTTGACATTATGTCTCTAGGAGCTCTCCAAGAAGAGCATCTAAACCTACCCAGAGTTTTTCTAATAATTTCAGAGTAGAGTCAGAGGGTCTAAGAGAAAAGTATAGAAGAATACAAAACATTTAATAAAAATATAGCTAACATTGGCTATGAAGGAAGGTATATGATTTTCTCGTAAAAGCCCAGGCGACAAGCCTCCTATCTGAAAGAAGCAAGTGATTTACCTTTATTCAGAATGAGGAGCTATTCAAACACTAAGGGCTGTGCCTAGCATCGCAAGGCTGTCCTTAGCTTGGCAGCTTAATGATAATACTAACATTTATTGACTACTTACTATTGGCCAGGCACATGATAAATCTTTGAATACATTATTTAATATTTTTAAAACCTTTATGAAGTAGATGGGAATGGTAGAGCTGGGAACAATTAAATAATTACTTAAGGCCATACAAGTATTAATTGGCAGCCATAAGAGGTCTGATTCTGAAACCATGTTTTTAACCCACGATCCATTCCTCTGACTTATGGTACAGCCTCATTTTTATCCCAGTCCTACCTGAAGTATCGTACACCAGTGCCAGATGTTCTATAGGGACCATGAGGAGGAAAAATGTGTGATGCGGTTCATTCAGGGGAAGGGGTTGGCTCCTCTTCCTTTGTGGAGTAACTGACAAATTTTAACAGTCAGACATTGTTCCAGAAGATGGAGAAGATGGTTGATTCTTACCTTGTCAACCTATTGAGTAACTGTACAGTGGGGGGAAGAACATTAACTGGATGGGAGATATTAGTTCTTGTCATGATTTTCCCTTAATAAGTGGGAGAATCCTGGCAAGTCTTAAACCAGAGCTTTCTAGAGCTCTATCTCCTTACCTAGAATTAAAGTTCTATGATTATTCATCCCTGTCCCTTTTGCTTCTGTCTCCCCTTCAACTGGAAAACCTTTAAAAACCAATCAAATGGCAAATACATATGCTCCCCAGCTACACACACACACACACACACACACACACACACACACACACAATTGACCCTTGAACAAAATGAAGTTGAACTATGTGGGTCCACTTATGTGTTTTTTTCCAATACATACTGTAAATGTATTTTCTCTTCTTTATGATTCCTGAATAACATTTCTTTAGCTTATTTACTAAGAATACAGTACTTAAAACCTATAAAATATGTTTATGTTATTGATAAGGCTTCAGGTCAACAGCAGGCTGTTAGTAATTAAGTTTTGGGGGAGTCGAAAGTTATATATGAGTTTTCAACTGCTTGGGGTGTTGGCACCCCTCACCTCAGTGTTGTGCAAGGGTCAACTGTGTATGTATATATGTATGTGTGGAGGAAAAGACTGGAAGGAAATACACCAAAATGTAACCAGTGGCTGTTTTAAAGTGCTAGGACTTTTTTCGAAGTTTGCATATTTTCCAGGAGTTCTAAAATGTATGGGTACTATTTTATTGTATTTTATTTTTTACAGTAGAAAAGAAAAGTTTTATTATAAGGGAAAGTACACTTTCCCTTTTAATAAAGTGGGCCTGAGCAAGAGAAGTGTGGCTCAAAAGGTGGATACCATTTTAAAAAGAGAAAAATAAGCTATTTTTTAAAGGAGAAAATCGACATCTCCTCATGAATACTTCCCTGAGATCCCCAGGTGGAGTTGGACACTTCTTCCTTGCTGCTATCATCAACTCTGATCATAGCCATATTTTAACACTGCAATCTAACTCATCAGACTCGCCATTTGGGACAGCCGTTGTCGCATTCATTTTACTTTCTTAGTGCCTAACCCTCAAATGGCAAACACTCAAACAATATTTACTGAATAGAACGAATATTTTGGAAAAAGCAAGATACAAAGGCAAATGAGCGATGTCAAACACAAGTTAGGATTAAATGCCAAATAAGGAGCACAGATATTGAGAAGAAAGTGATCCCTGGAGATTGGGGAGTCAAGGTCTAGGAGAAGAGAGAGCGTTGGGTGAGGCTTTGATTCATTCATGCATTGAGGAAATGACTGGTAGAGTTTAGTATGAATAAAAGTATGGAGGCTGGGATGTGTAAGAAATCTTTTTCCTTTTTTTTTTTTTTTTGAATTGTAAAATAAATAAAAATGTTTTTATTTATTTTTCTACATAACATAAAATTTACCTTGTATTCTGGTTGGGGAGCAGGAGCAGACAATAACCAAAGACATAAGTAAACCATATAGGAAGTTAGGTGGTGATACTCATTATGTAGAAAATTAAAACAGAAAAGGAGACTGGAGACAATCCCACTATGTGTACAATTTGGAGTGGTACTACTCACACTATAGAGAAGTGAGGGGCAGGGAGAAAGTTAAATAGGGTGGTCAAGACTTTAAATAAGGGAACATTTAATAAAGGACCTGAAAAAAGAAAGGGAATGAACCATGAAGCTATCTGCAGGAAGAGCATTCCAGGCAAAGGGAACATAAGAAAAGTGTGGAAGAAAAGTATTAATATACATTACCCTAGAGGATGAGATGGAAAGAGTAGATTATTAAATAGTTTTTCTTCATATATGTTGGTTATTATTTGACTTTGTTAACAACAAGCATATATTTATCATTTTAACCTAGTAAAGAAAAAAATAAATATCAAAATGGGGATGAATTCATGAGGATTAAATGAGATAATATGTGTAAAAATATATGTAAATTGCTACATGCTCTATTATTATTTATTATCTTACAAATAAATCATTGGATACCATTTCAAGCAGATGCATGAAGTTATAGAAGTATTTTTTTAATTGAAGCAAAATTCATATAACCAAAAATTAACCATTTGAAAGTGTACAATTCAGTGGTATTAAGTACATTCACAATGGTATTCAACCACCACCTCTATGTAGTTCCGAAACTTTGTCATCACCCCCAAAGAAAACTTGATACCTATACAGCAGTCACTCCCAATTTCACCCTTCCTCCCGCCCCTGGCTACCACCAATTTGCTTTCTGTTTCTATGGATATTTCAAATAAATGGTATCATGCCATTTTGCATCTGGCTTATTCCACTTAGCATAATAATTTTAAGGTGCATCCATTTTCAGCATGTATCATTATTTCATGCCTTTTCATGGCCATACAATGTTCCATTGCCCAATATACCCCAGGATTGTTTATCAATTCAATTGATAGACATTTGGGTTGTTTCCACCTTCTGGCTACTGTGAATGGTGCTGCTATAAACATTTGTGTAACAAATATTTGAATACTGATTTTCAAATTCTTTTGGTTGCATAACTTGGAGTAAAATTGCTAGGTCACATGTTAATTTTATGTTTAACTTTTTGAGAAACCATCAAACTATTTTCCACAGCAGCTATATCATTTTACATTTCAAGGTATGAGAGTTCTAACTGTTCCACAACCTCACTAACACATTTTCCTTTTATTTTTTAAATGCCATTCTATTTAGTGTGAAGTGGTGTTTTATTGTGATTTTGATTTGAATTTTCCTAATGGCTAATGTGCTCATTGGCCATTTGCATATCTTCTTTGGAGAAATGTCCACCCAAGTCAGATGTCCATTTTTTTAGTTGGGTTGTTTTCTTTTTGTTGTTGAGCTCTGAGAATTTTTTGTATATTCTGGACACTAGACCCTTATCAGATAACTAAGTTGCAAGTATTTTCTATTTTGTAAGTTGTATAGAAGAAAATTCAAGATGATCAATTTGACAACTGTTTATTCAGAAATAATTGAAGGGGATATGAAAGGCAGAAAGACTAATTCAGAAGCCATTGCATTTCAGGTAGCAGCGAAAACAAAATGTTAACAGTAGGAAAATGCCCCCAAAAGATTGTGTACAAGTGAAATTAGGAAAAGTCAAAGTGTAATGAATGAGATCAGCCATATGTAGAAAAAGCAAATGACCCGATATAGTTTCAGGAAAGCATAATCCTATCAATATATCTAAAGCTCTACTAGCCTAATCACTTAAAGTAAAATGGTTGGAGCCATAACACAATCAAACTCTAACCTAATCAATTCTAATAAAATGGCTAGAGTGAACATAAACAAAATAAATTATATTAATTTGGCTTGAGCTGAAACCCAATCAGTTGAATTGTACCTTGTCTTCATAGAAGGGGAAGATAGTCTGTATAGAATTCCTCCTCTTTGACAAAAAAAAAAAAAAAAAAAAAAAAGTCAATATTTCTCCAGTGACATTTAAGAATGAGTATTTCCTGTTTGGCCAGCACAAGTGAACATTTTATATATTTATAAAAGGAGATGGTTGCAGTTCTGTTAGATATTAAAATTATCTAATACTATTTGTTCACTAAGCAACAATTGTAATATTTGACTTCCAAAAGCATCAAATATTTTGATCAGCCAATAGGATTGTCTAGGCCACTGTAAGTTTTGTGTAGAACTATGTAAGTCAACTATATGGCTTATATATCATGCTCTTCTAAGTTTGGTCAGCATAAGTGAGTTCTCCCAAGATGAATTGACCAAAACCAACTTTTGAGCATCTAAGCTCAAGTTTGGATCCTCCTAAGAAAAATTGCCGTACGTCAGAAACATGACAAAGTGAGAGATGTCCTCAGATTTCTCACCTTGAAACAATAATAAGTTGAACATCTAAAACTCAACAAAAAACACCCATCTGGCACACTAGCACATCTGAGCAAGGGATCTGCGAATAAGAGCTACCAAAGCCCCTCCCCTACCCTGCCCTCACTTTCTGTGACTTCTGACAACTCCAGGCTTACAGTTTCTTTGAATATATTAAATGATCAAGATTAAAAAGGAAAAGAAAAAAGAATAATCAACAATGTTTCTATCTCTAGTCACTCTAACATCAACCCAAGTGTGAAATGAGCCTTATTTCATGTATACTCAGAGAGATAGTAAGAAGAGGTTTTTGTTGTTTTGTTTTTCCTTTTTAGGGTGGAACCAGAGATTCAGAAATGTGATTCAAGTTGCTTTGGGCCACATACAGTTCACCTAGATTATGTGCTAAGCATCTATATCCCAGCCTTGGCCTTGCTCTGCCTTTTGCTAAGCAATCATAGATGGTTTCTACTCCAGCTGCTGCTGAATGGGACACAGCACAAACAGAAGTAATCACAGATAGCAGAATGTCAGCAGCTACAGTTATTGACCTGGAGATGTGGGTATATGCCCTGCACAAGATGACTAGTAAGGACACCTCAAGTCTTGGATGCTCAGTGAGATATTCACTAACAATTAAGCAGGTCTTGGGGAGAAAATAGAAAAAGGTAACATCTTTCTGACCTAGCAGCAGTCTGGCTATGTCTCTGAGGTGTAGGAAGTGTCTCACCAACATACAACTATGATGAAACTTAAGACCACAAAGAGGAAGCTTCCTAGGGTTGGTTATTTAGCCTCTGTTTTCATCCAAGGAAATGGATTGGAAGTTTTACCCAGATGAACTCTTAAGACTGCCACCTTGCAACTTAGCTCCACCTCTGAATTATTCTTCCTGAGAACTGAATCCACATAGTCAACTGTATAGAGAGCAGCCTTGCTGTGGCATGGAATTGAATGTTAGCTATGCACTCAGAGGAATCTAGTTTTTTCTCATCTCTTCACAGAGCTGAGAGGGGATGGCCTTACTTAGGAACAGGAATATTTCTTTCATCTTGGTAAGGTAGAAGGCCAAGCACATGGGAATAGGTGCAAATAAACAGGTGAATTTGGTATTGGAAAAATAAGGCAGTCTCATCTAATGGCATCTGTTTTATCAATGAGCAAGGTCATCTGCTGAGAGAGAAGTAGAGGGAGTATTGGAAATCTTAGAAGAGAGGTGTGGGATAGTTATTGAGCAGAATAAAAAAGAGAATTTACCAGGGAAAAGTAGAATTATTTGGCAATGTTGAGTTTGGGGGGCAGAAATTTAAAAGTGATACAAGTTAGCAAAATTCTGAGAATTTTCCCCATCAATATTTAGCTGTCCATATATAGATGCAGAGAATCTGAATTGTTGAATTTAACTAGAAGTGGGTTTTTTTCCCCCCAATAAAATTTAATACAGAGAGAGAGGGGCAAGGAAATTAACAGTGTCTGCAAGCTTATAGTTCCGGACATGAAGGAGGGTAGATGGATTATTTAAAAAGTAGGATTAAAATATAGTACGAATGGTCTAGAGGTCCTTAAGGAAGAAGCATGTTATGATGAGAAGAGGAGTGAGAAATGTTAGGGTATAAGAAAGAAAGGCAAGGGAAGCAAGACGTCTTGAGTGAAGCATGTAGCTATATGAGGGTGGGGGAGGACTGCTTGACAAACATCTGTGGATTGAGAGTGGGGAGAGTTTTCATGCGCCTTTTTTTTTTTTTCTGTAAAAAGGAAAACTCAGAAAGACTGAAAAAATACATTTTATATCTGAATTTTTACAAATAAAGATGGCTATTATAATGGCAAAAAAGAAAGGCAGAGGATGGGAAACAGAGAGTGAAATTTTGGACGTTTCAAAGGATTTTATCTGAACTGAATTTTTCCAGCTTTTTGGACTTTTCAGAGGATTTTATCTGGACAGAAATTTTCCAGCTTTTTTTTTTTTTTTATTGTCCAACTTTTGCTTTTCCTTTATTTCTTTTTTCCACCTCTCCTCCCACCAGAGAGAAAGAAGCAATGAAATCTCTTTTCATCTACTTACTGTCTGGGTGATTGACCTTTCTGACCCTCTACCAATCCTCAGTATGGATCTCTGCCTCTCTTTTTCTGTCTCTTTATTCTGTGAAAGGAAAGCTGAGAGTTAGGGAAAGATGAGGCCAGGAGCCCTATACCTTCTCCCTCATGAGTGTTTCATGATCTGACAAGTGATCTCTTTGGGGAAAACATGGCCAGAAGCAGCAGCAACCAAGTTATGAACGCAGTTTCAGCTGCAACCAGAGAGAACACAGACAAGAACTGCCAACAGGGAGAGTGTGAGGCTCTGGTGTGGAGACAGACTTATTGGGAAGAGCTTTTTTGGGAAGGGACCCAGAGGCACTGAGAAAATTAGATGATGTTCACCCTGAGTGTCCGTCCATGTGCCATACATGAGACTTGGGGAATCAAGGAGGCCAAGGCTCACCACAGTGAAGAGAACCCCAGGATGCCCCCTCCTTGTCTGTTTTGGCCAAGATAGTCCCTCATGGAGACCGGAAGCACCTCAGTAAAACTTTCTGAGTTTTCCCATGGTGGGTCAGCCCCACCTACCCAAGGATCCTTGGAGGGAGAGGGCTATCTGAGAACTTCGATAGACAACTAGATTCCTGGCAAGGAATCTAGACAACTAGAGCCCTGCACCTGGTCACCACGACCTATCATTCTGTCTCAGGAAACTGTGGAAAACTTCCACTCAAGCCTCCTTTTACAACCCTGGGGCTCCATACGCTGTACCTGATGAAACCTTTATAGACTTTCCTCCCACAACTGTACATTTACATGCATTGCTTCTTTTGCCCAGAATTCTGTCCCCCATTTTTTTCTCTAGAAAATTCAGATTATTCCATCTTTTCAAGACTAGTGGAAAGGTTACGTCTTCTCCGAGGCCTTCCCTGAGACCGTTGCTCCTTTTTCTTTGTTCCCCTAAAACTTAATTTATCCATTCTCACATCTCTGGCCACATCCATTTATATTTTTATACATGTGCCTGCACCATTAGACTGTAAGTGCCAAAAGGGAAGGATCACTCCTTAATGACCTTGGTATTCTTCAAATTTAGAAATTTGCTAAGTACTCTATAAATATTAGTTGAGTGACAGTATAATGTACTCAGAATTAGATACCATGAGGCATATACAAAAAAGACAAAACATAAAATGCAATTTCTCCTAATAAGAAATTTATTTATTCATCAATAATTTAATGTAATATATTTAATATTTATTTAATTATTTAATAATATTATATGTGCCATATATGAGCCATTTAACAATGTTTACTATATTCCAGGCCCTGAATCACTGAATTAAACATACACACCCATTTACTTCTCACAATAACATGTAAGATAAGTAGTGTTATTGCCCCCAAATTACAGATGGATAAAAATAGGCTCTGAGATATTAAAGAATTTGCTTGAGATCTCAAAGTGACTGTCAGAGCTAAGGTTTGCGTGCAGGAATTTCTGACTCTAAAATTCATGCTCTTAACCATTATACTGTGGTATCTGAGACAAGTTTTGTACGATACAGTTTATACTATCACTATTACAGAATCATATAATAAGACACAAAACCATAAGTTTCAATTTAAAAATAAAATATGTAAATAAGGTCATTAATTATCTGGAACATATAATAATTGCAAAAGGAGTTAGACAACAAATACATGTGTACAGTATCTGAGGTAGCTGGTAAAAATGTTGCAGAGATAGAACCTGAGCTGAACTGGGCCTTAGAGAGTGGATTAGAAGAAGAGAACCAAAGCGAACATATTTCCTGTGTAAGCCCTGTATGTACATTGTCTCATCTGATCCTTCACAGCAACCTGTGTTGGAAACTGTTTTCCCCGTTTACCAAGGGGAAACTGAAACTCAAGGAGGTTAAATAATTTGCCCAAATCCACACCACTAAGTGTTGAGCTGAACTGAAACCCAGATTTCTCTTCTTCCCCGTAAGGCCTCAGGTTGGTAGATAGGGCCAAGGAGAGCATTCTGGTGGAAGGCAGCATCAGGAGCAAAGGTAGTAGGCTGGAATAAGCAGGATGCCTGTGAAAAGGAGGAAAAAATAGGCATCAAGCTTTCCATCCTCCAAGGAGCAGAGGGTGGGACTTCTTAAGCAGCTCCACCCACTGCAGAGGATTGCAACAGGATAGGGTGGGGGTAGGGGTTCTGGGGTTCCTGGAAGGTGACTGAATCCCATAAAGACTGGCACTGTGCCCACTGTGTGGCTAAAACTGGCCCCGCCCAATGTTGCTGGGGTGGGAGAGCCATGGCCTGAAGGCTAGTTCTTGGAAGTCTAGCCACGGCGCCCCCCACCCCCCCACCCCCAACACACACACAGTCCCCCAGCACTGCTGCAGCCTAGCACTGGTTCTCTCCCAGGGTCAGGCTGCCCACTGGCTTTATTTTAGTTCTGTCCCAAACATCTCTCCACCATAATCTGGCTTCCAGATAACTGTTCTCAGTTTCTTAAGCTCCTGAGGCACTCTGGTCTCCAGGTTTCTAAGTTTCCATCTTTTAATAATAGCTGAGTCACTTTCTAATTTTATTTTCCCAACAATTTCGCTAAATAGATATGATCATCATTATCTCCATTTTCAGGTGAGGAAATAAAGCTCAGAAAGATTGGGTTTGCCCAAAGCCACATAACCAGTAAATGCAGGGAACTCAAACCCAGGTCTTAAGATTCAAAATCAGTTTCTTCCTCATTCTACTATATACCATGCAACCTACTTTTCTCTAGATTTAGAATTAATCCCTCAGGGTTATTTCTTCTAGGCTATTCTGGACTCATCTATCAACCTTCATCTGTTTAGAGTTTAGTGCCAGGCTCTGCTAGCAAGGCATACTCTTAGATGCCAGGGTCTGGGAACCTCAGTCCTACCAACACCTGGGAGCCTTGAAAGCAGAAAGCTCTTCTGGCCTGAGAGTGGAGTTCTGTGCCCCCTCAACTCCTGAGTCAATCCTCTAAGAATTCTTATCTGTGGAAAGGAACAACCTTAAAGACTTTTTCTATCCTATTCTTACCCAAAGTAGAACGCAAGGGAAAAACAGTGAATGGCTTGGAGGGTCTGGGTCCACCATCTGGGTCTCACTTTATATTGCCCCCCTTACTATAGTAAGAGGGGCCTCATTATGCCCCGGTCCCAGATCCCCTCCACAACCTTCCCCCAACCATCCGGGGTAACCGCCAGGCTCTGCTGCCTAGGATAACGCCCAGCCCTCCCCTTGCCCCCTGTGGCTGCCTCCCCTTTCCGTCTGTTGAGAGAGGAAGCCGGGGGTGGCGGGTGCAACCCTGGAGGGCACTGATAAAGGGCCAGCTCTGCCCCCACCCCCTGGGGCCACTGTGGTCAGACCAGAAGGCAAGCAGGCAAGGCAGCCAGCTCCCTCTGGGACCCATGGCCCTCCCCTAGTTCCACCTCTACCAGCCCTGCCCTACTCGGGAAGCTGGTTGCATAACGCAGTGCAGTGGGGTGTTTGGCAACATTGCTTGTGGCTTGACCTGATGCTAGTGGTGGTGTGCACACACTTTGGGGTGAGGGCTGGGGTGGATTGAGCAGGGGTGACAAGTCAGTCTTTTTGGAGTGAGTGAGCAGCATGGATGGAGAATGGTATAACAGTAAAGATACGTAGCCACATTTTTCTCTAAATTCGATCTCTGCTATCTTTGCTGAAGTGGGAAAATCTTGGGGGGATAGAAAAATCTTAGATATTCTACCTTGCCAAGCCACGGGCATTATTCAACCCATTCGGGCTCCCAATCCCCTGTAACATCAAACAAAGGAGACTTAAGGTTGAAGGGTGTTGACTCTGGGCATGAGGAATCTGAGAGAAGGGGTCTAAAGGAACCATTCTCACCCCAAGAGCTATAAAGGGTGGCTGGAGGCAGGACACAGCCTGGGAACTGCAGTAATGGTTTTTTTATAGAATCTCTTTTTATAGGAAAGAAGCCGGGGTGAGGTGCGAGAGACACCTCTGCCTGGCTAGTTGCCTAAGTGAAGGCCGCCTGTTCACCTAGCTCAGTCTACATGATCATGTCTGTCCCGCTTATACGTAGTAAACTGCTTCAAACACTTCTATGAATACCTATCGCTTACAGGATAAAATACAACCTCTCTACTTTGACTTTCAAGACACTTTATAATCTAGCCCGAGTCATTCTTCACAGTCCAACTCAATTGCCACCCCCTCTATGAAGTCGTCTCTGAATTTCACCAGGCAGAAATTCAGCTCCATAGCACTTTATATAGACCTTTATTACCATAATTAATTCCCTGACTAGACTATGAATGAGGACATAGACTATGTCTTATTCACCTTTGTGTTTCCAAAGTATAAAACATAGTTGACACTCAATAAATATTTGTTGAATGAATGAATGAATGAATGATGAGGCTTGCGTTATCCATACTTGTATCTGCAATGTCACAAACACTGTCCTGAACTGGTAGTTTTCATTCAATAAATGTTTGTTGACTAGCTGTAACCTGATATCATTATTTAATCAGCCACGAGTGTGACTCTCAGCACCCCTCATTCTCTCTGAAATGGCCAAATAAGTATGCAAGTAAGAGGACTGTATTTGAGGGTGCATGTTTGTGACCCAGATTCATGTGACCCAGATGATGACTCTCATCATCAAGAGATTCTGAATCCATATGTAACATGCAATAAAGTCATGGGTCACCTCTTGTTTACATAGATCACGCATGTAGAATCATAATCTCCTGGGATAGGGATGAAATTCAAAACATTTAAGCATGGGTTTGGCATGGGCGTTGATCGAACCCATACACACACGGGCTGCGGGGAGGTGGTAAAGAGGTGGTATTACATTGCCTCTTGAGTTGCTTAGTTGTGTTGCTGGGTTGTGGGGGATCCTGAGAGAGAACTGGGGTGGCTGATGTATTGGTGCCATGGTGGGGAACACTTGGCGGACCCCCAGCAGCTATTCTTTATCAACTGGGACAGAATATTTTCAATTCTATCAGAGAATGCTGGCTGAATCCTATCAGAGAATGCTGCCTTGGGGCGGCATCTGCCTCCTCAGTCTTTAACTGTTTCCAATTTAACTTGAACACTGTAAGAATTAAAAATAGAGAAGTGTAAACTGCAGCTGTAAGGACCGAAGCTAGACATAGGAGGGACTTTCCTTAGTGCTAAAAGGCACGACAAGCTAGGAGGAAGCAAGATTCTTTTTTTTTTTTTAGTCTTGAGAGAGATCTGTTTGGCCTGGGACTTGGGTTGTGTGTTGGAGGGATGAACGAACGACATCTGGGGGTACTTCTCTGGCCTGACACAGAGCTGCTGTGATGCTGGGGGATAGACCTGTTATTCCACACATATGTCCTGGCCCGTCCAGGGTACATGGCTGCCATGCGGCTGAGATGCCTTGCCTGGAAGAAATGAGGACAGAGGGCACCTGGGGTCCCCTTTAAGGGAGGTGAACAATGTCCTTGCTGGTCGCCCCCCTAACTCCCCTCACGCACTGACAACAAACCTGGCCAAGAAAGAGGCCTTTGTCCTAGGACATCTGAGGCCGCAGGGGGAGGGGAGAAGGCTACAGGTGAAAGGACACATCAAAGCAGCCGGCTGCCCCTCCTCCCCAAAATATCTCCTTTACCCCTTTCCCAGAACCCAGGCTTTCCTTAAGTAAAAGCAGTGCCCTAAATGTCCACCTACCTACATAGCTGGGGCACTAGACACCTGGTCTTTTTCTTCAGCTGCCCTTCACCACCTCATTATGACTCAGTTTCCCTGTTCCTAAGAGAGTCAAGAGGGCAGGGGGAAGGAGGTTACAGCTTGTATAAAGTTTAGAGGTCACTTTGGAGTGGACCATTGCTTTGGAATTCATCATCTGCATGGGAGAAACATAGACCCGACTGGACTCCTGGGCTATAAAGGAGGGCTGGGAGAGGCTTGGAGCCATGTGTGCCCCCGCTGGCTGGCCGGGAGCAGGGTGGGGGCGGGGTGTGGGCAGAAACCACACCGGGCTCAAGTTTCCTCTCTTGGCCAGAAGGGGCAGGAGGAGAGGAGGGCCACGGAGAAAGGGGAGGGTTGGAGGAAGGACGGAGATCTCAGGCGGAGAGCTTCAGAGAGGAGGATAGTGCACCGCCCCAGAGGTCTTAGTGCTCAGCCTGAACTTCCACACTCAGCCATCAGCCATGGCCTGGGGGCGGGGCATGGCCTTCCCTGGTTCTCAGAGGTAGCAGGGATCCTCACTCAGGAGGCGTCAGCCCAGGCCCGGCCTCCTCACAGACAGCACCCGGAGCCTCATCTCTCTCCACACCCTGCTTGGACCCTGCCACAGGTGCCTGAGGGGTGGGGTGGAAGGGAGATTCCAGTGGGATCCAAGCTGGGGAGGTGGAGGAGGCAGAGGGAGAAAATATCCAACTTTCCACATGTTCCTGGGAGATCTCAGACCTTCCCGGGCTGCCCCTGGTTTAGGAATTTGACATCTTTGGGAACTCTTCTGGGAGAAGATGTTGGCTTCTGAAGAGCTCTGGGAGTCTTGAGAGTGAAAGGTTGTGGGTGGGGATCGGACAGCGGTTCCCTGAGGGCATGGGGAGTGACTCTGAGTAACCTTTCAGCAGGCTGCCTGCTCTGGGGAAGCCGGTAGACTCTTAGGTATATAGTACTACCATTTCTCCTCTCCATTCCATCATGCTGCCTGCCCTGTCCAGCCAGCTGGGAAGGTTCAGAGAAGCTGAGGAATTGGAGACACTGGATGTCTGGATCACTGAGAAGTATTGTTGCAGCAGGATGGGATGGTGAGGGTAGGTGTAGCTAGCTGAGTTCTTGCCTCCCTTTGCCCCTTCTCTTCTCTGGGCAGTAGAGATCAGCTAGAACCAGAAGGGAGGGGAAGGCATCCCATCTCTAGTGTAGTTCCTTCCAACTAGAGATCTTGGCAGTGTGGAGGGTTGGGGCTGGAAAGCAGTGGAAGAAAAGAGGGATGGGGGCTGGAACTTTCTAGTCATTGGCCCCCAAAGGACTAGAGTTTGGGGTTTAGGGAACCGAGTAACAGAAAGGCAGAAACTTGTCCCTCTTTCCCTTGTTCCCATATACCTGTTTGAGTTATGTACGCACCCAGGAGGTTGAATCTCACTTTGATCAAATGAATCTCTCTCTCCCTCACTTTCCTCCATTCCCTTTGTTTCTCTCACCTCTGTGTTTCTCTTCCTCTTTGGGGATTCTTCCAAATCTTTCTAAATAGGTTGACAAACTGCCACTGCCACTCTACGCCCAGGTTTCACTGATCTCTCACTATCCTTTCATTGCCTCCGTTGACACCTAGGAAGGTGGAGTTGTGTAATAAGCCTCAGAACAGGGGTCCCAGGGGCATGCACCCTCCCCCTTCATCGAGGTGGTTAGAGCCCTAGGATAGTAGTTGAGGCCAAATGCCTTCCTGTCCCCAGCATCCCTCCCCAAATGGTCCTCATCCTGTATCCTTATGCATAAAGCCCCATGTTATTCTGTGAGTACTCAGGGATTGTGATAAGCTCTTTTTGAGCAGGACCATCAGGATGAAAGCAAAGAAGGTGGATTATAGAGGTGGCTCCAGTCCTACCTGATGTACAATGATGGGGAGTAAGATGGCTGTGTGACCTCAAAGTGTGGCCTAAACCAGAAAGTGGGAACTGATTATTATAAAAGAAAAGGGACGCAGGGAGGCCTGTTATACTTTCTCAGTATCTCTAGTTTCTGCATCCTCTGTGATGTTCTTTTTGATCAAATTCGGACTATGCCCTCCTCCCTAATCTGTACTACTGGCTGCCAGTCCTCAGAAAGGTAGGCTCCTAAGACCCCAGAGGGGCCTATGCATGGTATATAGACCATTGACCCATCCCTGAGTGTCAAGGGAAAAATATACTCCTCCCCTTTGGCCTGGTGCAAAGTTGCCAGTGTATTCAAAAGCTGGTTGGAGCTGATCCAGAGGTCCTTTTCAACTCCCCATTCTTCGATCTCTTGCCTCCCCTCTGCTCCCATTCTGGATTCTCATTTCCCTGTCCTACAGTGAGGGGGAGGTTGAGCTTCTGGTCTTTATGAGAAGAGGCTGATATCTAGTCTCGGAGACTGGGGCAGCCAAGAACCCAGGCTTGACTGGGTCAAGTGTTCGAACCTAGGAGAAGCCTGGAGATCACTTGCTGGGCTCCTTTCTGTCATTGTGTTTTTTTCATATGAATTTATATGGTTGGACTAGTCCAGTATTTCTCAAGGTGGAGTGGGCCTCTGGCACTTGTTAAAATGCTGGTTGCTTTGTGCCTGCATCTATTCATTCAATTCAGTAGGTCTGGGATAATGTTCAGGATTCTGTGTTTATATAAGTATCCTGGGTGAATGTGGTGCACAATAAAGTTTGTGACTGCCTGAACTAGACACAATCTACTGTCTCTCACAAGGAGGTTCTTTAGTCCTGTCTCCATTAAATGGAAGAGACTGAATGTAAAATGATTTATTTGCCCAGGGTCATGCACCTGAAACACCAGAGAACATGGTATCCTGCCTCCTAGGGCAGGATCTTTGTATTACACCTAAGAGTCAGATCCAGGAAGATACCAGAGACAGAGGGTGGGGGTAAGTGTGTGTGTGTGAAGGACTGTGAGGCAAGAGTCATTGCCCCTGCCCCCTAAACCCCTTCTCCATTCACTTTGCCTTTGGGCAATTTCCTCCAGAACCTAGGTGGGGGAGGGTGGGGTTCCGGTGTTGAAATGGCATCCTGGACAGACATAAACACCCCACCCACTCTGCCCATTGGCCAAGAGCCTGTGCCTACACCAACTCTCAGCTCTGGGGATGGCACTAGAACAAGAGGGTAGGAGCAGAGCCTAGGGGAGATCCTCGTTCAAAAGGATAATTTGCAATTATCATTAATTTTGTGCTAAGTCAAAGAATAGACTCCGTGTTAAATAGCCAGGTTAGGCCATCCTTGTGGTGATCTAAAGTCATGCAATTTGAGGTCATTCGGTATTAATCTCTGTTTTTCTATAAGTTTTCCTCACCCCTAGCCTGTCTGCCTTTCCTTGCATGGCAGGAGTGGGGTATAGTGTCTGGCCCTGAGATCAGGAGGTCCTTGCCAAATCTACTCGAACTTTCTTGCATAAACCAGGGAGAAAAGGTGTAGGGAAAGAAGGGTGTCAGAGTACAGGGAGATAGGATGAGGAGAGAGGCTGACAGAGAGGAGAAGATGAAGGCAGGAGTGAGGTTTTACAGAGAAAGTTAAGCTGTCTGAGCAGAAAGGGACCTCCGAGTTCAACTTGTCCAAATCCCTGGTTTTACAAATGAGGAAACAGAGGCTCAAAGAAGTGTAATGACTTGCCCAACATCACACTGCTGCTTTGTGGCAAACCTTCAGCTGGAGTCCAGATCAAAAGAAAAGGGTCTGAAGAAGAATATATGGTCAAGACTCTAAAGAGATATTTCCCAGAAGAGACTAGAGATTGAGATTCCACAGAAAGAACTGATAATGTAGACCACCAATAAAGGCTTGGAGTATGGATGAGAAGGTGCCTGGAAGGCTGTATATAAGCCAATAGAGGTTCTAGGCCTGACTCTGCTATTTACCAGCTTGGGTCTCAATTTCTGAATGGACCTTACAGGATCTTTGTAAAAATGAACCTCATAAACTAACGTTTGTAAAACTGGTGCAGCACAGTTCTTGACAAGCTTAATAAGTCTTTGTTACAGTTGTTACATTACCTTTGAGGAGGAAACATCCTTAGCTGTGTAGGATGGGGTTTGGCCAAGATGACCCTGCGGGGACACGAGGCAGAGGTCCAGTGTCTCCAGAGACCATTCCTCCTTTGCTGCCTGCTGCTGATAAACCTCTTATCTGGCCCAGGCAGGGGAGCCCAGGGCCAGGATAGAAGAAGAGGGCAAGGCTGCTATCAGCCACCAGGCCTGGGCCATATCTCAGAGAAGGGGAGGAGCTGTCTGCTTGATTCTTTCCACAACACAGTCCTTGGGATGCCCAAGCACACATTCTCATCTTGGGAAGAAAAGGCTAAGATCCTAAAACTGAAAACAGAAGAGGAAAGCAGAGTGATCACTGATGTTGCCCCCAAAAATGCGGGGAGAACCTCCCCCCCGCCAGAAGATGTGACTTCTGCCCCAGCCAGTGATATAGTTTTGGGGAAAAAGAAGTAGGGGAAAGAGAAGGCATCTTGTCTGAAAACAAGGTAAAGGTCTACTGTGTTCCCAAAGGAGCTAACTATAGCCGCGGCAGGTGAAGTGGACATAGCACTGCAGAGGAAACCTTTCTAGCTTAAGAAGTTGGTTGATGAGTCCAACATGAGTGGGAGGGGATGAGATCTCTTCTTCTCTCAGGTGAGGTTGGAAGGGGCCTCTTCATGGAAGCAGGACAAAATTGCTAACCCCTAGCAAGAGCAGCCCTAACCTCCATTTCTCCTTTGACACAGGTTGCTGGGGCCATTTGGGCTTTGGGGGACCCTGGACCAGGCCCTGGCCCAGTAGGATGCCCCCGTGTCCTCCTCAGCAGAGCAGGAACAGGGTGACACAGTTGCCCACTCCAGAGCTGGGCGAGATGGAACTGACTTGGCAAGAGATCATGTCCATCACTGAGTTGCAGGTGAGTGGGAGTGGGGGCAGGGGAAGGGAAGAGCTGAGAAGTAGGGAGTCTAACAGTCTGAGGTAGGGGGCAGGAGCAAGGAGGGCTCAGAGTCTCAAGTTGGAAATGTTCCAGGCACTGGAAAAGAAAGGGCTAGAGTTGGAGGGAGATCTGGATTGAAGAGGAGAACATTAAGGGGAAAGAGGGTGTGGAAGAGCAGGGGATAGGAGCGGCGGGGAAGGGAGGAAGGATCTGCTTGGTGGTGTAAACTCTCTCAGCAGCCACTCTGCTCACATCTCTCTACTCCACCTCCTGCCCTGCCTTCCCTTTTTCACCTTTTCCCTTCTGACCTCTCTCTCCTCCAATCCTGCCCATCTTCTTCCTTCATTTCCTTCCCCCCTACCCTCAGCTGCTGGGCCCCTTTCCCTCAGGTAGTTGAGCACTAGTTCAGGGGCCTGAGGAAGGGGGGTGGTCAGACTATGCCGGGGTCCTCTCCTGCTAGTTGGACAAAGGGGTGTCTGTTGGCCTAACAATGATGCCTTTGTCCCCAGCTGGGTTAGAGCAGAGTGGCTCCCCAACGTGGGTTGGAGGCCCTGTTTCTAGCATATTCTCTCCTCTCTGCACCTGGGCGGGGACATAGGAACTGTAAAGTAGAGGGTAAAGCTTGTGAGGGCTCCCCAAGGTGCCCCTTAACTCCCTAGCTGTGCCTGCCCCCTTTTTCTGCTGCCAAGACGGGGCCCTCAGGATCTGCCCTAAGCCCTGCTTCCACACAGCAGCTCCCTCTGCTGGGCACCCAAAGCATGACCAGGCTCTGAACTTGCCCCTTGGACCCTAGATAACAGCAGCTGGTAAGGGTTCTGAGGGGTCATCTTGAATAAAACTCCTATTCTTCCTGAAGGAAATAAAGGAGCATGAGCCACTTTAACCTAGTAAGAACTTGTTCTGAGGAGGAGGTGATTCTATAATTGTTATGTTAGTCCTTTCTGAAGTCTGACCTCAGTGACCCCATTCCTCTTTAAGCTGCCTTCTTCTTTGAATAGCTGCATCACAACTTTACAGGAAGCTTTCAATGATTTTTAGCATCATTCCGTTCCCTTGTTATTATCTCACTTGGTCTTTTAGAAGGACCCAGGTTGGTCCTGAGACAGAGCTGGTTCTCTTCCTCAGCCTGTATCCAATCCTCTTTATGTTTTTTCTTGCAGGGCCTTAATGCTCCAAGTGAGCCATCATTTGAGCCCCCAGCACCAGCCCCATACCCTGGGCCCCCTCAACCCCCAAATTATTGTCCCTGCTCAATCCACCCAGATGCTGGCTTCTCCCTTCCTCCACCACCTTATGAGCTCCCAGTACCTTCATCTCATGTCCAAGAACCCCCATACTCCTATGGCAATGTGGCCATACCAGTCTCCAAGCCACTGACCCTCTCAGGCCTGCTCAGTGAACCCCTTCCAGACCCCTTAGCCCTTCTGGACATTGGGTTGCCAGCAGGGCCACCCAAGCCTCAAGAAGACCCAGAATCTGACTCAGGATTATCCCTCAACTATAGTGACGCTGAATCTCTTGAGTTAGAGGGCACAGAAGCTGGTCGGCGGCGCAATGAGTACATAGAGATGTACCCGGTGGAGTACCCCTATTCTCTTATGCCCAACTCCTTGGCCCACCCCAACTATGCTTTGCCGTCAACAGAGACCCCTTTAGCCTTAGAGCCCTCCTTGGGTCCTGTGCGGGCCAAGTCCACTGCACGGGGAGAGGCAGGAAGTAGGGACGAGCGTCGGGCCCTGGCCATGAAGATCCCATTCCCTACGGACAAGATTGTCAACTTGCCGGTAGATGACTTTAATGAGCTATTGGCACGGTATCCGCTGACGGAGAGCCAGCTGGCACTAGTCCGGGACATTCGACGGCGGGGCAAGAACAAGGTGGCTGCTCAGAACTGTCGCAAGAGAAAGCTGGAGACCATCGTGCAGCTGGAACGGGAATTGGAGCGACTGGGCAGTGAGCGGGAGCGGCTTCTCCGGGCCCGAGGGGAGGCAGACCGGACCCTGGAGGTCATGCGCCAGCAGCTGACTGAGCTGTACCGTGACATTTTCCAGCACCTGCGGGATGAAGCTGGCAACAATTACTCCCCTGAAGAGTATGCACTGCAACAGGCTGCTGATGGGGCCATTTTCCTGGTGCCCCGGGGGACCAAGGTGGAGGCCGCAGACTGAGCTGGCCAAAAAGGGTGGGGCTGGTGATGGAGAGTTCCTTCATTCCCTTCTGATAAAGGTACTTCCCAACCCTGAGGCTCAGAAGGGGACAACAGTGGGAAACCTGGCATTTGGAAGGTCCAAGCTGTGTTCAATGAGGCTTGCTTTGAAGCAAATATATGAGGGGAGGGCTGGAATCTCCTGTGATTCAGCTTCCCAGGTCTCCGATCTCTACTTCTTGTTTGAGCTTTGGTTTATAAAGCACTCTACAGAAATAGTCTTCCACTGTGTCTTCCTTCTCCAGGGATGGCGATGTGGCTGTGCTCTCTGTGTTCATTGCTTGGTGATGGTGGGGAGGGAATCCTGCCAAGCTCATTTCTTTCTCCTACAGCTCTGTATAATAGTGGTACACATGAAATTTGGGCTCCAGCAGTGTGGAGATCTACCACTTTCATCTTCCTTTTCAGAGCCAGGGGCCATGAATGATCTAGGGAACCTCACTCTCTCTGGTGGGCCCCTATTTATAGAGTTGGAGTTGCTGCCAAAGCTGGCTAGATCCTCTAGTGTAAGGCCCCTTAAGTTTAAGGTTCTTCTTTCTCAATCTTTGGAACACAGAAAAGCCTAGAATGCCCATGGGCTTTTTCTATTCCCTGCTATGCATCATTCTATTGGACTCCCTAGGCCTGGGGGCGGATGTGCCAGAGCTCACAGAGGACCTAGTGAGCAGCTCTTGATTAGAATGAATTTGATTGGATGCCAGTTTCAGGGGATTTCACACCCAGGTCTGGATAAATCTTGCTCCACAGTGGAGTACAATATGCATTTCAGTAAATTTTCTATCTCCCTGGTTATGTTAGACACAATGCAATTCTTGCTTTGGGCCTCCCTATGCTTTCTTAGATCCTTAAAGATCTAAGGCCTTTTATTTGTGTATCTTTTTCTTGAAATAGCACAATTTTCAGATGCCACATCAAAGTCCAGTCATAGGTACCTGACACACCATCTCCTTGGAGTTGGGTGTCTCTCCCATCTTGTCACTGAATTACACAAATTTGGGATATTTTGCTATTTACACTTCTATTGAACTTCACTAGCTCCATTCCAATAGGAAACTTTTAAGTTTTGATAGATGCTACAGTTGCGAGACAAAAGCATAGTGATCAAAAGGGATGTGGAATCTTTATGCCTATATTCTGAACATGGTCTCTAGCTCAGATTTAGTGAATGAAAGCAACTTAATGCTTCCTATTGCTTATGAAATTCCACCTAAAAGACATTTTTTCATTCTATGCTCATAGAAGTTATAATTCAGATGGAAAAGTAGACTTGTTCAACAAATATTTACTGAGCACCTGATATGCTCTAGATACTATTCTAGGTATTTGAGATACAGTGAACATGAGACAACGCACTATACTCACGGAGATTCACTGCAGTGAGGAAGACCATCATCATACATTTGGTTATGTCTACCCCAAGCAAAAGGTGGAAGTTTTGTAGTGACCTGGGTTATGTAGGCCAGTGTACAACTTGAATAGGGTAATTGTTTTTCTTTTTATCTGTGAAGCCTTGTAGCTATGTACATTGAATGTAGTTGTTTTTCTAAAAGCATTCTTATAGCCACCAAACTATGAACAGAGCAACCACTTCTACTTCAAGTCACAAATGTAGATTTACTCATTAGGTAGCAATGGGATGACTGACCTATGGATTCATATACACCTCACCCCACTGCCTTCTGCTGAGCTAAAATTGAGGCTGGATGATTTGATGGTAGGGAAAAATGTTAAGCATTTGAAAGTTACAGTTCTTAAGTATTTTATTAGGTTCACTCCCTTTAAGCAACTTTCTCCCCCTTCTATATAATTCTTACCCCTGTAGCTGTTTTTTGAAGCCTGGGAATAGCTGGCCAATGCATACTTGTTCATTAGAGATCCACTATGCCCCTCCATAATTTCACAACTGATATAAACCTAGATCCAGTTGGAAACTCAGCTTAGTGGTGGCTCTAGCTTTTCTAATTTTTCTTTTGTCAGGGCTGCTATAAAAAGGTTATGTTCAAGTGAACCCAAGTTAACTAGATCAAGGTTTATTCCTGTAGAGCCAGTTTCTCTTGGATTTTAGTAAATGATGGTGCCCCTGGGATAAACTTAAAATATAGCAATACTAGTATTATGATCAGTTCCGACAATCCACCTGAGTGCCAACCTGTGGTTAAAGCATTTATATAAAATGCTAGCTTCAAAATGCAGTACTACCTAACCCTAAGACCTTGTTCCTTTAGATTGATTCTGCTAGTCTCCTGGTTTACCAGACATCTGGCAGGCAATTATCTATTATATTATCTAATAATATTATTCTCAAACTTGAAATGGTAAAGAATGTACAGAATGAAGTTATGTACCATAAGTATCACAAAGGGAGAAGAGAAAAATAGAATCAAGTTAAAAACATTTTATTTTAAATGTTCATTCATAAAATTGAATGATCAATTCAAGCTGCAGAACAGCTAAATAAAAACTGCATGGCAGTGAAAATGAAGTACTGTGGCTCAGAGAAAGGTTGTTCTCATAAGGATGTTCCTGTAAAAGAAAAAAAAATTATGAAGTGTTTATATAAGCAGTTGATAATCACATCCATTCTTTACTGGGCCTCCAGCTGCTTTAAAACTTTTTGCTGGCTGCTTCCCTATTACATCAGATCATGATTTTTTGGGGGGGGTGGGTGCGCAGGGGGGCTTCTGAGAAAGACTACCATTCTCTTTGGCAATACCAAAGCACTTTTATTGACAATTACTTCATAAAACTTACCTTTTAGCCATGAATTTGGATGAATAAGTTTCTGTTTTTTTTTTAAGAGCTGATAAGCCTGAAGCCTGTAGAAGCTGACTCCTCCCTAGAAAAGCAAACAATCTTTAGAAGTAGCTTTTTCTGAGACCAAGTCCCATTTCAGGTTAACTTCCCACCCCCCATTAATGGTCCACCCACCCAACCCTCCCACCACCACTTTGGGGAAGATTCTAATGCATTACTTTGAGCCATTGTTTTAAGGAAATGGGTCAAAGGAAGGTAGGAAATAAATCAAAAATAAGGGACAAAAATATATCACAATAGAGGTATTTTAAGTGCTCACTTCCTTCAATTAATTGGGAGCCACCAAGATTAGGGTGTTGATTTAAAACAATTCATCTCCAGAAAAACCAAGTTCAGCTTAACTGGACTAGTTTTGGCTCAATATAGTAAGGAAAATGTAACAAAACTGGACTTTTAGATAACTATATGGATGTAAGTAAAATCTGTTCTTACCTACTACCAGCATAGCAAAAAAACCTTTCCTCCTGGTTCTGACTGCTAGTCCTAAGAGTCAGGTGTGCCTTACTCTTTCTTGTCTGCCTCCTTCCTTGCGATGGTCACTGAAACTTCACTCCCTCCTAGCTTTCATGGAGCGTGCCGTGGCCTGCCCCTGGCTTATCTGTACTCCACATACCACAAGTGTCTACTCTCAGCTGTAGAGTGTCTGAGCTCGAAGCCATTCGCGCTATACTTGCTAGCAGTTCCTAGAAGCTGAACATCTCTCCTGGATCTTTAAAGGCATTGTCAGGAATCCTGAGGTATCTGCAAACTCCCTCAATAGTTAAGGTTCCACCTGCCATTGCAAACTCAGCCAATATCAAACCCATGGAACTGTATCATCCATGCTTTCCCACCCACCTCCACCTCCCAGCCACCCTTCTCCCACCCTCCCCTCCCCAAACTTCCAAGTGACACACCCATGGGATGGAATACACAGTCCTAGTGATAAACATATCTCTATGCTACTAATAGGTACAATGGCACTGAGATTCAGGGTACCAAAAGGAGGGCTCAAAAAACCTATGTACAAACAACAATGATTGGATATTAACTGTTAAAGGTTTGAAATCATTTTCTATACAATTAACATTTTAGGACGATTGTGTGGTCTTGTGCCATGTTTAAAGGAAAACTGCAGTTAGCAAGTTTTAAAGAAGTATGGTTCCTCAACATCTCCAAAATTTTAATCTCCAAACTAGGCAACTAGTGTGGTTAAGCTATAAACCTCTATGGAGACCCACCCAGCCACAATAAAATAAACTGCAGTTTTCCTTTAATATAAACCTGTTTTTGTGTCAGGAGTTAAATTCTCATTTGTATTTAAAGAGGTCTCCCAAATAATTCTAATTTGTGGATTTACAGGGTGGCATTAGCCAGCAGCTAGTTTCTATTCTCTGGCAGAGTTTTGAACTTGAATTGTGATAGAAGCATTGAACATATCAGGGGTAGTGGGTTGGGAAAGTCCAAAGCTCTGCCAGTCCCAAATCCATACAGTTGTCATTCCATTCAAGAGGATATTAAATCGTTTATTGATTACACATGATAATGGATGATACACAAGCTTCATTCCCATCTATAATTTTATCTGGTACCATAATTCAATTTAGATATATTGCATAGGATGTGCCAACAATCATTAATTACCAAATAAATTCCATGACTCTGCTTGGGTGACCCTTTTAATGGTGAACTCCAGGTCACAACAAGGTAACTGTCAATTCAACTACACCAAGGCAAGGTTTCTGAAGACAATGGCTTCTGTGCCCAAGCAGGTTGCAAATAAATTTCAAATGGAACCTGGCATCACCCTGAAGGAAATCTAACTTCACACTGTTGGGGTAATTAACCAAGATGGCTTCAGAGTAGACTAACTTTACACAGCACATTTAAAAAAAGACACATTTATTCAGCGTCATGATCAGACTATTACATTTAGCAATCAACAGCATGGGTGCAAAAAAAAAAATCTACATTAAAACCCTTTGTTGGAATGCTTTACACTTTCCACAGAACAGAAACTAAAATAACCTGTTATACAATTAGTCACAAATACAGTCCTCGAGTTTTTTTTGCCCATGTACACATGAGTATTGTCTAAAACATGTCTTCTTTGTAGCAGCTAGGCCCTGCCACCACTGTGCTTGGCTGAGTTCACAAATCTGTTGTAACCTGTAGCTTCCCTGTCACTTCTCTGGCTCTCCTCTCCTGCTAAGCTTTGTTTCCTGTTGAACAATATGGAATAAAGTTGTTAATCTAAACATATTAAGACTCAAGGCTACAATCCAATAGCAAGTTGTTTCCCACAAATTTTGCTGATCTGAATATTAACTTAATATCCACAATATTACTGCAGTTATAACGTTAACTATGTTGCACTGCTCAGCTACATTAGGGTTACTGGGTTATCAATTATAAAAATTAAGTCAAAACACAAAAAGATGTTCACTTACCTGGCAGTAATTAAAACCTTCTGCCACTGCCATAGCTACTGCTGCTGCTGGAACCACCATAGCCACCTAAGAATAAAATTTATTCTTTTAAACTTCCGGAGTTTCAGTAGTAATGTATTGTATTTGAATCAATAAAGTCTAAAGAGTGTTTTAACTGACATTTTCAATTTGATTACAAGTTACCACTCATTTAAGTATTTTTTTTACCAGTACTAGTTATAGGTACACTTGGCCCTCTAATAAAATACATACATACTATACCTTGGTTTCGTGGTTTTGCAAAGTATTGGCCACCACCACCATAGGGGCCAGAGCTTCGGCCTCCAAAGTTTCCTCCTTTCATGGGTCCAAAATTTGAAGACTGATTGTTGTAATTACCAAAATCATTGTAGCTTCCACCACCTCCAAAATTGCTTCCTAGGAATGGAAAGAATTCCTTTAACTGTTACTTGTGAAAGATAACTCTGAATTCTATTTAGTGTGCAAAATGAAAAAAAGACCGCATGATCTGCCTGCCTTCCTCCCAAACTCTGATAGCTCTAATGTTTACCTCTGTATTTCATCTTTTCCAGGCAAGGCACTCAGTTAAATGATCCAGTATCTAAAAAAATTTTACCCAACTCACCATGACAAGAGTATATTCTTTTGCCTTGAAGGCCTTTACCCATCTGGGGGCACTGCAAACACATGCTGGATACATCAACTAAGTGCCTAAGATCCTAAAGAAGTTAAGATACTAAATGCTACTAAAAGCTAATCTAATACCAGCTGAAGATGCCCCTTATCCACTTATACTCATCTATTTGGGAGTGAGGCGGCCCCAGCTTAAAGCTAGGAGGAGGTAGCATAGCAAGCCCATTAAAAAAGAACACCATGCACTGCACCACATAATGCTTTAAGCGCATTAAATCCCCACATTGATACAAATTCTACAAGGCTAATCTAGCTACTGCATCAAGTACCTGGATCACTGGATACCTACCACTACCACCGCCAAAGCCGCCTCCGCCTGCTCCGTTGTTATAGCTGTCATAGCTGCCACTCCCGCCATAGCCACTGCCCTGGTTTCCATAACCCTGTCCACCACTTCCATAGCCTCTGCTTCCTCCAGAGTAACCAGGGCCGCCTCCTCCATAACCACCTATAAGAATACAATTCTTCTCAATAAGACAAAAGTATTCAACAATCAAAATATGTTTAAGTGCAACAGGTAACAGCCTGGTCACATCATGCTGTTATGATCAGAGTTTATTTAGCTTCTCATGCACTACTTTTAGTCTCTGCTAACCTATTCTATAGGTAGCTGAAAACTTTTCACCTTTGTATTCCTACAAAAACAAACAAAAACAAAAAACACCAAAACCACTCCCCACAAAACTTACCATCATTACCAAATCCATTATAGCCATCCCCACTGCCACCATATCCTCCACCACCACGGCTGCCACCAAAACCACCTGGGAAGACAACGGAGTTTTAAATTAAAGCAGGTTTTAAGAACATGAATTGCATGTAATTACAGCCTTTTAAGTTTGAACTTCAGGGAGCAGTTCTTACACTGCAAAAATGATTTCCATACCAGATCTTAACTTCTGGTTAGCGGAAATACCAGAACTACATTTGGATAAAATGTAACTGGAAATGTCAGCTTGTAATTCAGGCTGCCACAAGTTGCCAAAAGGGTTAAGTCACCTGGGGCAACTAACTTACGATATTACTATTAATTCATAATACTAACAGTAAATTATAACCACATATACCTCGACCACTGAAGTTTCCTCCACGACCAAAGTTGTCATTCCCACCAAAACCACCTCCACGACCACCACCGAAGTTTCCAGAACCACTTCGACCTTGACAAGAGAAATTTCGAGAAATTTTAAGTTAAATCATATAGATTGGAATCGTTCAGTTACCTTTAAGGTTTAATTAAAAAGCAACAAACCCACCTCTTTGGCTGGATGAAGCACTAGCCATCTCTTGTTTAGATAGGGCTTTCCTTACTTCACAGTTGTGGCCATTCACAGTATGATATTTCTGAACTAAAAAATCCCGAAGTTAAAAAGGAGAGTCAGGATTTAGAAAATGCCGATTTCAAAACCCCTAGCAAATGCCGATCATCTGATGATACTCACTGACAATCTTGTCAACAGAGTCATGATCATCAAAGGTTACAAAAGCAAAACCTCTCTTTTTGCCACTGCCTCGGTCAGTCATGATTTCAATCACTTCGATTTTCCCATATTGTTCAAAATAATCTCTTAGATGATGTTCTTCAGTGTCTTCTTTAATACCGCCAACAAAAATCTTTTTCACAGTTAAATGGGCACCAGGTCTCTGAGAATCCTAACAAGAAAAATTCATTTAAATTATTTATAATAACAAATTCACCTCAAAAATCAAGATTTAAAATTTAACATTTTTGGATGTAAAGTCTACCTAGTGGCACACTTCCAAATGATTAATAGGGGAAAAAAATCACTTACTTCTCTTGAGACAGCCCTCTTTGGTTCCACAACTCTTCCATCCACTTTATGTGGCCTTGCATTCATGGCTGCATCCACCTCCTCCACAGTGGCATAAGTGACAAACCCAAAGCCTCGGGAGCGCTTGGTGTTTGGATCCCTCATCACCTGCGATAGTAATTTATTAAATACAAATTAAGACCCCCAAAAGCAATTGTCGTTTCTACCCTGAATAAGGTTAACAAGAAATGCTATACTAGCCCTCTACTTTATACAAAGTCCTTAAGTTTCCTCTTACCCCTCTAAGATAAATGTAGTAAGAATGAGCTTTTTAGTCATTTGAAGCCATACTCTTGTCTATTTCCAATATAATCTAGTCAACAACCTTCACATGTATTCAGACAGGAACTACAGCAAAAAAAATTAACTAGCTCTATTGCTCTTTTGTTTCTTTCGAGTCTTACCACACAATCTGTGAGTGTTCCCCATTGCTCAAAATGGCTCCTCAGACTCTCATCGGTTGTTTCAAAGCTCAAACCTCCGATGAAGAGCTTCCGCAGCTGTTCGGGCTCTTTGGGAGACTAAAGAATAGAAAAGGGAGAAAAACATTATGTAGACCCATAGGGCAAAATACTTTCCAGTGACGGAAAGTAAAACTTGACGGCAATGTACCTATCATTTAGTTTTTTCTAGCCGCTACAAGCCACGTGCTTCTCGGCTTTGGGGAGGCATGGTGGGGCTGAAAAACCGCGAGCGCATGCGTTCTTTTCCTCTCCGACGCACGCGCAACAAAAGGACTGAGCGGGAGGGGTCCATTGCCAATAAGGAATTACAGCTACTTTTTAAGAAACTCACCCACTTACACAAGGTAAAAAAACCGACTTAATGTGCCTAAGAGTTTTGCCGCGAGGACCGAGCCCGGCATGGTAATTAAAGGTTGCAGGGCGGCGGCCTCATGGCAACGAGGACAAAATGGCGACCCGAACTTTGGGAGCGGTAGGCCCCGGCAGCGATCGAAGAACTACAGAATGGGCTGGCGTAAGTAGCCAACCCAGGCTGCATCCTACCGAACTCAGGAAGGGGCGAGGAAGAAAATGAAGTTAGAGAGCATCTTACCTCTGACTTAGACATGACGACTGCTGGGGGGAGGGGGCAACTTTAACGATGCTTACTCTGCGGCGTCCACCGACAGAAAGGAGTGATCTAACGAACGTATCTGCCAGCCTACCTTCGGCCTCGCTCTTTTATCCCGCCTCCTCGCTGACGGCATTGGTAGGCTCCGCCTCTTATTTACTCTGATTGGACATTTAAAATACCTTCATGCAACTATTGGTCTGTGGTGCCGCATTGCTGATTAACGTCATCCGTTTGGGCGTTCTACGCAGTCTCCACCCCTCGGGGTCCATTGGTTTCCGAGTAATTTTAACTCGTGCGATTGGCTAGCCAACCAATCATTAATATTTGAGTGTACCTAAGGTATTTAAATAACTTTTTAACCTTCCACGCCCCGAATATTACATCCTACTCAGTTGTCTAAGATGGTTAATACAATGTGTTAAAAAATAGAATGTGACAATTTTATATTTTGCAACAACTGCTCACTAAGCGCATGTGTAGTAAAATGGCGAGTTTACGCAGGCGCATTAAGAAGTTCCGCTTGCTTCTTGGAGCACGTGAAATGGCGGGCGGGAGACAGCGGCGAACCTACAGCGCCTGCGTAGTGGCGGGAGTCGTGTCCCGTTTTGCGCAGGCGTAGTGGGCGGAGAAGGGGTCTGGGCCCAGGATTGGCCGCGCAGGCGCAGGGAAAGATCCGTTTTGGCGGGCGGTTGGCGTTGCGCAGAAGGCGGCGGCAGAGGTGCCTTGCGGTCCGGCCTCACCACAGAGGAACAGGCAAGACATTGGTGTAAGTGATCGGTCTCGATCCTGGGTAAGTGGCGGACAGTCTTGTCTACCTACACGAGGTCTTGAACCGATTCCAGTGGGGCCCGTTATTGTGCGAAATGAATGGACCGCGGGGTGGGGGGCTAGTGAAGGGGGAACAGTGGGTCCGGCCAACCAATGGGAGGACAGGGGCGGGATGTTTTAATCTTTGTAGGTTCTGTGGCGCTTTGCAGCCGAATAGTTTGACTGGCGAGTGTGTAGGCCAATTGGGTTTGCTTTTAGGTTCCGACTGATCGGTCCTTGGGCCGTCAGAGGCGGGTTTCCCCCTCCTGAGCAGCATCTCACTGAGCCAATGAGCACGAAGCGCGCGGTAGGTTGGGCTCCGCCAAGAGGCCGCTTTGACTCCAATAGGAAATGCGGGAGTTGGGCGGTTAAATGGATGCACCAAATCTGAAGCGAACCCTCGGAGAGTACTTGTCCAGGCCGTCCAGTCAGCGCTTCAAAAAGACGGAGGTTCTTAGATGTTGGGATGGTGAGGAAGGGGATTCAATACCTGTGATGGCGCGTCGGGGTGGATGTTTTATCCACAGTGACTTCTGTAACGAAGCCTTTAGGTCTCCATCCCATAAACCTCCCTTATAGGGAAACTATACGTTTGCTTATGCATACCGCGAGTTGGTATTCCCCCGTCCCCCCCGCCCCACTTCGGTACATGTCAACGTCCACTATAGGTTTTGGGCGGAGCAAGGAAGAAGTTTTGACTTTGAGAACTAGCTTTTTTTAGGAAGACTGACTTGAAATGTTAGGATGAATAGGATAAATCTCTAGAAAGGCGTCCGGGAAAAATCTACGTAATAATCCATGTTTCCACCGATAACTTGATATTTTTAAATCCATAGAAAAAGTTTTGGAAAGCTACATACCCAAGTAAGTTACTGTTAGGCATACAGTGGAGGGATCGGGACAGATTGAATCTCTAATGTTTAAATCTTTGCACAGATGATAATTTATGATTAAAATTAAAATCAGTGGATTTTTGTGTTCCATTAATCACGTATTTCTCACCACCATTCTCGTTACACCTCTAGAAAGTGCTGTTTTTACACGAACTAAGGTGGTTCTTGGTATAGAAGTGTAAATAAAAACAAGGTACCTTTGTGAGTGCTTAGTACCTTCTTGGCATCATGCTAAGTACTTTATAGGCATTATCCATGTCCCCAGTACCTTTATCGTAGTCTCTTCTTTGAGGAACTTTTCCCACCATATATATCTTTCTTCATACCGTTAAAGAGTTTCTAAGCCCCTCTTTCAGCTATTCCTTTGGGGATATCTGAATTTGGGTAAGAAGGAAGCTGCTTAAGGAGGGTTATTTTTAGGGTTTGGGGACAGGAGGGCTCATCTATCACTGGGATTATTCCTTTGTCTTTTGGTTTTACTTTCTTCAAAGTGTTTATTTTACATGCAGTCCATCTCCTGTTGGTAATGCCTATTCTGCATATTTCAAGATTTTTAGTAGAGTACAGACATTCACATTTTGGCTGTGTCAGAATAAGTACTGTTCATTGGTTTATTTAGGGTCAAGGGGAAAATGCTTAAATACTATAGTAAATTCAACTACTTATGAAGTACCCTTACATTAGAGACTTTTCTGACATAAATTATAGACAGGTGCTTTTAGTTGAGCTTATAATGAACAGAGGAGATATGTTCTCTGGCATTTGGAAAAGGACAAACCTATTTCATATTTGGTTGTAAACTATTTGTAGGTATACTAGTAATGTAACTGCTAGTTTGTAATAACTAAAGGGATATAGGTTTGAAATGAATAGTTTAGATCTTCAGGGTTTCCCAACCTCAGCACTGTTGGACATTTCTGGCAGGATAAATACATCTCGACTCCCCCTACCCCAATCTATGACAATCATAATGTTTCCAGACAATGCCATATGTCCTAGGGTAGTGTTGTGGAGCAAAATCTCCCTCAGTTGAAAAATACTGATTTAAACTGAGAGTTGTTAGAGTTGATTATGTTGTCAAAATCTTTTACCAGTTGGAAATTAGATAGAGGGAGTAGATGGGTGGAGTGTTTAGGAAGTGGCTTTTGTTAAGTGGATCACTAAATCTTAATGATTATCTCTTCAGATATATATGTGATTCTCGTTCCATTGGATAAAAGGAAAATTTCATCAAGGTTTTTACTATTTCTTGTAATTTAAACATGTTTGATTGCATCTTATATTTGTTTGGCTATCTAAAATAATGGCAAATATGTTTTTTAAGAAAGTAGACTTGGCTCAGATGCTTCTTACATTTCACCTAAGTTAAGCTTTTTTCCTTTACTGGTATTCTTTTGGTTCAGTGTCTCAAACTTTTTTTTACCTTGACCCTGAACAAGAAATACGTTTTATCCTGACTTGTACACATATCGAAACAAGTTTCACTGTACAAATAAATATGCAAAGCACTCTTGATAATTTTGCATCTACAGTACACTATTTCATTTTCTTAAAAAATGCAAGTCATTTTCTGCTGAACCAATTTCACAGCTGTTCACAGATCCAGCGGTCCCCAACCTTTCTGGCAACAGGGACCTGTGCTCTGAGAATCTAATGCCTGATGATCGGAGGTGGAGCTGAAGCTGTGATGCTAGCCCTTGCAAAAACGGGTGAAGCTTCTCTCATTGTCCCCCTGCTCATCTCCTGCTGTGCAGCCCAGTTTCTAATAGGTGGTGGACCAGTACCTATCTGCAGCCCAGGAGCTGCAGATCCCTGGTTTAAAGAAAAAAGGAAAACAACTGATCTTTAGAATAGGTAACCAAATTATGCCACCTTAGATTAATTACTCTCGGCATGGATTCCTCCCATCTCTAGCCCCAGCTACTTGGATTTAGAAAATTAATCTGTGAACCCTGTAATTGATGTCTGATATATTTTCATTTGAAAGTTTCAGGATTTGAACATAGAGTTGTTGGTTTACTGTGGTGTGCAAGCAAATATTGCTTGTTATATTGTGAATTATCTTACAATGTTATAATTAGTAGGTCTGGTGAACATTTCTCTGGTGGGGAAATTTTGGCGCATAATTTTTCATTGAAAGTTCTCACTTGAAACTTTTTTTTCCTACCTTTAGGGAACCTAGATTGGTTGTTAGCAAGCCAAAATGTTGAGCTTGTGTTACAAAAATTAAATTTCAAGCACCTGTACTTAGGCCTCAGAGGCATGTTATTGCAGCCAAACCTAAAAGGGAAAATAACATCTTCACTAAAAACCAATCACTAGAAAGCTTCTATCTGGGTAGTAGGTGAGTGAGTTTATCATTGAGGAAAGAGAAAAAACATACCTCTGAAGTGACTGGATTTTTATGTACAGGAAACTTTTCAAAATTTTTAGAGCCCTTACAGCTCTAGAAAAGAAAGGTATCCAGGGTACAAAGGTTTCTGAGGAAGACTGGTATTTTTAGCTTTAGTTGAGATATTTTATTTAACTACATAGCATGATTTATATATCTTATTAGAATAGTCCATTTAACAACCACTGGTAAAGCATTTCTTTCCTTTTTTTTGTCTTTTACTTGGTCTATTTTTATTCCCATTCACCTTATATGAAATTGGGCCTAAACCTGTGTGCTGTGGATATTAATTTTTAAAGTAGTAAATTATGGTGTGAGATCTCACGTGTAACTATCTCAGTATGGCTGCTCTTTACACATTGTTATTTATGAACTTGGACTCTGGGCAATCATCCCCCCTCCCCCCCCGAAATAAACTTTGATTTTTCTTCCTTTCTTATAGAGGATGGCTTTAGCTGATCATTGTACTAATGAGAAGGAGTCCAGGTCATCCTGAGAAGAGTTGGTTTGTGCAGAGTCCGAGACGCAGATTTGTTGGATTTCTGTAAGCCTCTTGAAGTCACATACTCATTTCTGATGACAACTTTACACTTGTGTTGGCAGAACACCCACAGTGACAACTGTTGCCTGTGTTTAGTCTGCCCAGGAGCTCTACCAGCTAGCGTGTTTGGGGGAAACCTACACTGTTCTTAGCAGCAATGTAAATATTAAAACTTTCTGAGTGTGTCTTCTCATATGTGCCAGTATTTTTTGGGTAAATTAAATCCTGCGATTACCTCATTTTTCCCTTTGAAATGAGGGGTTGGAGGTTTCAGGCAATCTTTGGGTCACATGAAGCACAATTCTTTTTGAGTCAGTAATTGGTTTTATGTATGTTTGTGATTTTTAAAATTTTATTTTCTCCCTTTATTTCTATGGCTGCTGTAACAAATTATCGCAAACTTGGTGGCAGCGAACAACAAGAATTTATTCTCTCACAATTCTGGAGGCCAGAAGTCTGTAATTGTGTTGACCACCCTCTGGAGGTTCTAGGGGAGAGACCCTTCCTTGCCTCTTTCAGCTTCTGGTGGTCATGTGCTTCATCTCGTTACCTCATCTCTCTCTGCTCTGTCTTCACATTCTCCTCTCCTCGGTGTATCTGTCTCAAAATCCCTTTTGCCTCTCATAAGGATACATGTGATTGCATTTAAGGTTTGCCCAGATAATTCAGGATAAATTTCTCCTTTCACATCTTTTAATCATATCATTTGCTATGTGAGGTATAGTCACACGTTCGAGGGATTAGGACATGTACATATCTTGGGGGCCATCATTCTGACCAGTGCACCTTGATTCTCTAACCTAAGTCAAAAGAAAAGGTAACTTTAAAAAATGAGAGGCAAATGGAGAAAAAAAAAAGGCTCAGGAAACCTAGGTTCCTATTCTGCCATTAACTAGTGATGTAGTAACCTTGAGTGATCCATTTGCCCTCTTTGGTCCTTAGTTTCTTCATCTTATGTAGATGGAATTGGATAGGTAGGTGATAGCTAACAGCCTTCTAGACCTAACACATTCAAGAAGTTACTCCCAAAATGTCTTGGAGTTTGTTTTTGAACTCAGTAATTTTAAATGCAAATCAAGAACTCATTCTAGTATTTTGGGCCAGTGTAGTTCTGTGATGGTCTTACCTAGCAGTTGAGAGAAAGACGACTGAGGACTGAGTTGGCTGCTTGTTAAGTATCTGGGGTATTAACACAGGGTAACAAACTGTACTCATTAATTTTGTGTGATTTTTCTAAAAAGTGTAATGGACTGACTAGCTGGGCCATTTTCCACTATCATCTGGGCTTCCTTTCCAGTAAATGTAATTCATCAAAATTAAACACAGATTATTCTACCTGAAAGAAACTAGATCATGGGCCTAGTTTAAAATATTTTCACATATAGTCAGTCTTATTCTTGAAACTTATTGAGTGCCCATTTCATAGTGCTATATTGCTAGGAAAGACACTAGAAAGCACGTGATTAAGATGGTGGTGTTAAGAGGACTATTTCAAGGTCAAGTTTTATAACACACATTGTTTCTTCCATGGAGAAGAGGAACCAAATTGAATTCAAGTATTTTTCTGATTGTAATCTACATTTCTTAGTATAAAGCAAATTCATATCTGAGCCGGCAGGCATAATTATGTCGGAATAAAATGCCCTGTGCTAAAGAGGTCAACCAACAGGCTGGAAAATCTTGTTTGGTTTCTGAGGCAAATCCTTGAACTCCATGTGCCTTGTTTCTCATCCTTAAATCAGTAAGACTCACTCACCTCACACGAAGTTGTGGAGTATAATATACTGCTAATTTGCTCAGTATTTCACGATAAATTATATCTAAGGATCTGATAAAACATAGTCAAACTTCATTTATGTGAGTGCTTGGAGACAAGCATAGATGAAACTTAGAGATAGTTCAGAAAATTCATTAAAGTTATTTTTAACTTCCTCTATCTTCCAACATTTTACCTTCTGTTTCTTGTATATTTTCCAGAGTGTTTTCTTGTTTTTTTCCATAACAGATGTGAGATAAGTAGGGGAAATAACTAATACCTGGTAAGATGATAAAGGGATCAGTTCATCATGAGGACACAACAATCCTAAATTTTACCCAAGTAATAAAGCTTCAAAATATATGAAAGAAAAAAATGATAGAACTGAAATATATATGTCTGCAGTTGTAGTAAACAACATACTTTCAAGTCACCCATGGATCAAAGAGATCACAAAGAAAATTAGAAAATGTTTGAACTGAACAAAAATGATAACATGGTATATCGAAATTTGTGGGATGTAATAAGGAAGTACTTACAATTTATAGTATTAAATGCTTCAATGAAAAAAGCAAAAAGGTCTAAAGTTAGTGACTTATGTTTCTGTCTTAATTAAGTACCTAGAAAAAGAAGAGCAAGTTAAATCCAAAGTAAGCAGAAGAAAGGATTCAGTAATGGTAAAAGCAGTGAGTAGTTGATGAAGTATGAAACAAAAAATAATAGAGAAAAATCAATGAAACAAAGTGTTTTGAGAAGATCAATAAAATTAATAAACCAGGCAAAACTGATCAGGAAAAAAAGATGAATTAGTAATGTCAGGAATAAGAGAAGGCATATTATATCTGATCCTAGAGACATTAAAATGGTAGTAAGAGGATACTATGAACAATACAATCGGTGTCTTAGATGAAATGAATCACCTCCATGCAAAAACAAATTACCAAAGCTCACTACAGAAGAAATATAGAACCTCACTAGCCCTATATCTATTAAGGAAATAGAATTCGTGGTTAAAAACCTTCTCACAAAGAAAAGTACAGGCCCAGATGGCTTAACTAGTGAAAACATTTACCAAAGCATTTTTTAAATTTCATCTGCTATCAGATATTTAACTTTTATTTGCTTCACATTTTAAAAATGTTTTCTAGTTTTATTTATTTTTCTCAGCAGACCTATGAGATAAATGGGGCGAATAACTTAGCACCCTTAAGGTTAAGTGAACTGTCCAGTTTTACCTTTCAGTGATCTAGTTGTGATGGGACCCACATCTCTTTATTCCTAGTCCCGATTGTGTCACTGTTAACAAGTCGCGCCTTTAAGTAGCTGTTTTTTATAACAACTTTGGGAGAAAGAGCTACCCACTGACCTAACCAAGGAGAAACTTAAAATTCTCAGCCATTAAGTTGAAGACTGGGCTAGACTCAGTGCCCATGCAGTGCCTGTCACTTAGGAAGCCCTCAATAAATATCTCATAACCAACCAAACAATTTTAGAGCAAGGATCAGAATTACCTCATTATCCCTTTTGTGTAGGATTTGAATTGGGATCTTAGTTGGACACTGGACAAAGAGAGTCAGAAACATCTTATTTGTATTAAGTAATGTCACAATGCTCAGTGGAAGAGCTGGGTGGTCTGAGATTGGCTATCCCTTTTGCCATTTATCTGATGGCGGCCTTTCTTTGCATTTAACTATCAATATATCTGAAGTGTAGAGCATACTTTTATGATACTGTGGCATAGTAACTCACACGTAAATGTCAATAGAGACACTTGCAAAGACCTACAAGGTTCAATAATTTCTGATGTGGGTTTGTTTCTCCTGTCATCACCCATTATGTATTTTTTTACAGCTTTTAAATTGCCACAGAGAGAAATTGGTCAGGATCATAATAGATGGCCAAGGAGCTGCCAAGGATACTATACTATTGTATAGGATGGAAAAATTTTCAATACTGGCTTGATTTTATTTATCTAAATTGTAGGCTATGACGTCAATATAATTCATGTCACAAATACACCAAGGTAATGGCATAGCACAAAATTATCCCACATGTTGAAGGAATGCCCTCTTTTATGCCCTCAAGTTTTATAGTCTGAGATATCTTTCTTATTCTAATTATGTAATTTTTTGTCAGCATGTATTAATCAGATTTTAGCATATTGATTTAAATTCTAATACCGTCTCAACAGTTAAATTAGAGATATTTTAGAGATTTAGTTTATGGTTATGCAAATTAATTTTTATGTTTCTTAAATGTCTTCACTAAACTTAGATTATGAGAGAACGTAAATTGTCTGGCATAGTAGAAGCTCTTCCTTAAAATAGAGGATTTCTTGAAATGACCTGAAGGGGCCTCTATAACCCTTAAGCTGCTGATGTCCAAAATCTGCGCAAACTAGATGATGCTAGGGTAAGCACCAATATTAATTTTATAGCTGTTGAAAAATGCTTTATGACCGTAATGTTTTTTTGGGGGGGTTGACACTTTAGTTCTCTTTTAACCCTTATATATTTTGTGAACATGTTCTGCCAGAGTCATATGTAAAAATCTAAGATTCATGGTAATATACTCAAACAATGCTATTACCCATTTTTCTTAAGATTTATTTATGATGAAATCGCCAGGTTCTTCATGAAAGGTGACGGGCTCTACTAGTTCATACTTCATCACATTTAATTAAGAGAGGAGAGGGTATGAGATTAACACCCACCTAAGGTTGTGGTGCCTTGAGATGAGTTCAGTACATTCCAAGGATAAAGTTGTTGGAAAACACCACCTAGAAGACATTTGCCAAATTCTACTTTCTCACGAATCTTGGAATAATTGGCTATCTAACCTCTTATCCAGTGATGGTTTAAGTGTGCCTGAATTTAAAGAAGCCTGCCACTTGAGAGAAAAACTTCAGTAGATTTTAATACAGGAAAAAAACATCCCGTATAAAATTATTATTTTGTGGATTGCGATCTGGTAATGTGATATCAAGAATTTGAATGTTACTGCTAAATATACCAGTGAACCAGACATAACTTTAAGCGGTTCAGAGAATTGCTTTAGTACACATTCATATTTTTTAATAGTGGTCAGAGCTTGGAGGACAGTAAAGCTAAATAAAATTTATAAGGCAGCCTCTCTGTGATGTACACGTTTTAATCTTGAAGAACAAAAGACCCTTTACTCCCTTGCTCACTGAAGCAAGAGGCTTGGATAATCAACAAACAGTACTTTGCCCCAGAATCATTCTGTGACTGGTTGAAGCAGTGCCTTGGCCTTATTTTTAAAAGATCACAAACTGGAACTGTGCTAGCCAAAGGGAGCACATTTCCTCTCTCTGCACTATTAATAAAGTTTGTGTTGTCTATATGTGGCTTGTTAATGATAGGGGTGTTAACAACCACAGTTAATCTTCCTTCTCAACTCTTTCCTAATCCAGTCTCTTAAATGAATATTTTAAAAGCTTTTAACTCCTCCTAAATTGGGTGCTCCATGGGCTTTGGTGGAGGTGGAATGATAGTTATCAGCCCTTTTAACAAAACTTGAGACAGCCTGGACAGCTGTAATGTGCACTCTATGCTGTGTTTTTGTTAAAATGCCACATGGCTAATACTTTGGAAATCATAAATCTAATGGAAGAAAACATCTTAATAGAAGGTATTTTAGTTTTATGCAATATGAGATACAAACCTAAAACCATTGGTACTTCTAGATCCTTAAAGAGCAAAGAACACAGACCTGAATAAAATGGTTTTGTAAATTTGGTTTCTTTTTATCTGTTTTTCTTACAATATGGCTAGATGGAGGACACTTTGAAGGCAATGCTATAGCTGACAATTTAATCTTCACTGAAGCCACTAGCTTTCCCCAAGGGCCTTAGGGGGGAGGAATGGGAAGTTTTCAAGCCTAGACCTACTGAAGTCACCCATCAGTGGCATATTTAATTAGTAAACATGGTAGGGAGCTTTGCATATGCTCTCACCCTCTTCTGCTCTTTAAAATGGCTTCTTTTGGAGGGGTTTTGCTTTCTTAGTGGGCTTATAGAATTTATATTGAAACTCTAAAATGAAGAAAGAACTCATTGATTATTGCATTTTAACATTTGGTCTGACTACCATTTCCAGATAGTTCAGTGGGTAGTTCAGTGAGGCAACTTACCAGTTATTTTCCATGACTTTTTAAATAATACAAAGAAAGCTTAGAGAAAGTTTTAGAATTATGTTCTATATATGCTTTTGCTTATAAATAGTGATGAAAATAAAATGTGTTACACCAAGATCTAAGAAAAGACACCCGGACAGCTGGCATTAAAAAGTAGTGACTGGAGGAACTAGGCAGACAGACACTAGAGACCCCGTAGACATGGCTCTGGTGTCTGGTGTTGATTGGTTAGTGCAAATAGTTAACCAGGAACTGTTGTTCTGGATTTTCTGCAGCTTTCTGTAATGCCCTCTCTGTAATTTCTGGGGGCCGGCAGTTTTAACACGTTTTTTCTTTTATCCTTATAATGTGTGGGATTTTTTTTTGTCCCTCTCTTTCTGCATCACCTCCTCACCTCTTCCCCCCTTTTTTTTCTGGAAGATTCATCTGTTAAAGAAGTCTCCTGTCATCGACTTGGAATGTGGATTCTGACTGTGCCTGACTACAGTGCTCTTTGATATATTTCTAAAGCTGACTCCTCACCAGATCCCTAGTTTAGGTGTCCCGTGCTTCCCCCCCTCACCCCCGCCGCCCCAACACACACAGAGGCCTATTAGGTCAACTTGCCTTGTATCATTGCTATGAAGGGGTGGTGGGGTCTGCTCTTTTCCTGTGTCCTTTGGGACAGTTAAATTGCCGGAATCTATCTGTACTTGTTAGTTGTGGATGCCTTTACCAGAGAGTTCCTACAGACGATGAAGAAAGGGCTGAGAACTGTTAGGCCTGAAAGATTCCAGAAACTTGAGAAGCCAGCTCACCCCTTCCTATCGAGATTTCTACACGGATAAGGTTGCGCTCAGAGGCTCATTCTCTCTTCAACTCTGCCATGGTATCTGGGATTCTACTTCAATCACTCCATCATCCTGCCAGCCATGTCTCATTTCTCATACTGGAACGTTCCCTCCTCCCAAGCTCAGCGTGAACCACCAGTCTTGATGCTTTATCTGGTCCAGGCTCTAGCCCTTAAATTGTCCATCTGGCTTTGTGTTTCATTTGACCCTAATATACTGGGTCGCGCTGTCTAAAAGAGAATTATGTCCCTTCCGATGTCTGAGTGCATTTCTCATTTCTTACTGCTGCTCCTGAGCAGATCTGTAACTTCAAGGTTAAGATAAGACACATTCCATCAGAACTATGTCGTCATCCTTGCCAGCTTCTGATCTGTGACTGTCCAGGAGATTTACAAGACAATTGCATGCCATTCTTTACAGAATATTATGGTTGGACTCTGACTCCTGGCATCAGGCCCAATTTGATTTGTCAGCTGTTATAAAACCCATTTCCCAAAGAATAAGGGACCTCAGCCCTGTGCCTTTTAGGCATTTCTTAAGAGTAGAAAGAAGGGAATTGATTTTGCTCTTCCCTGAATAGGATTTGAGGAAGAGAGGTGAACTCCAGAACATTTTTGTTTCTTTCTTCCTTAAATTCACTTTTTTTTTTTGTAATGAAAAGTCAATGTCATTAAGGTGTTAGCATTGCTCTCATTATTTTCTGTCCTTTACTCTTCACAGAATTACTATTAGTCTTTTCATTTGGCCATCCAATGCCTTTCTGAATTTTAAGGCATCTGAGTAAGTATTTTACCCTTAAGAGAAAATGGACCTGTCTATTCTCTGAAGGTTTATTAGTTTACCATTACATAATTAACAAAGACACTCTTCCTCTTTTCTTGCTGTCTGCTAACATGTTGAGCTGTGGGAGTTACTGCATGTAATATGGTTTAATGGCTTAAGAATTTGGAAGGTCACATATTTCCTGCCATTGTATTCAGCCCTATAATATTTTTACAAAAGCTTCTCTATAGGGGATTGAACAGCTCTGGTTTCAACATAAACTCACTTTTTCCCTAGGAGGTAGGCAGTGGGGATTTATTTGGCCCATTTTAGTGATTCCGGAGTTAGATCTAAAATTTATTTACTCAGGATCACACATGGCAAGTTAATCACAGAATCAGAACCTTGATCTAATTCCTTTGGCAGTGTTTCCATGTCCTAGTTAAACAAAAAATTTTAACTTTCATGGTGGAAAGTCTTTTTAAAAACAGGATTTATTTGGCTATTACTAGCAGAAAAGAGACTGGTCTTGTGGTATGTGGTCTAAACCACCAGCATCATGGCTTGATAGGAAAGAAAACGTCCATTGTTAGGAATTTTGCAAGAGTTTTTATTCGTCAGGTGGGGGGTTGGTGGAGAAAGATGGAAGCTGTTCTGAAAGGATTTACATTAGCTATAGACAAAGGGGATGGGAGTAGGTGAAATGGGTCTAGATCTGGGATGGGCACAGCAGATCCTGAAAGGAAGTGTCTGCCCATGTGGATTATCTGTGGGCAGCAGATTGGAAAATTCATATGTAAATAAGAAAGACTCCTGGGATTCAATAGCACCTGGCTCTTCTCTCGGATAATCTCAGAAATAGCCACCTGGAAATTTATTCTAAATTCCAGCAGATACATAGAAAATATGAGCAGTCTGTTGTCAGAGCTGGTCTATAGCTGTTAACAAGTTAACCGTTCTGTCTGTCTCTAGCTACTGTAATCTTAATTTAAAACATCCTAGATTTTTTTTTCTTGTCATCCCTTAACTATGAAAAGTTAAAATTAGGAAAAGTCCAAAAAGTCATTTTGTACTTAGAGATTTCCTGATAAGACCATTCAATGTTGAAGAAATTCTCTGTAATTGAAAACTGTCTTACTTTGCTCTCATATCTTGTAATTTCTTCTGTGTGATAACCAAAATAATCACCAATTCTCTGCCTTTTCCTCAGTTGGGTTGCTTTTGATTGTCCCTCTTTCTTACTCTCAGATGGCTGCCACCTCTGGCTTTAAAGACACATGTCTAAAGCAGAGCAGGGTTTTGGAGCTCTCAAAAATGTTCTTTAGGGCCAGGAGAAATGAAAATTTGTAGGACTGCAAGTCTCTTAAATATCTCTTTTCTTTATCTTAGTCCTCTTTTTCTCAAGTATTAGAAATTATTGATATATGGAATTTTCGATGGGTAGTAATTTAAAATTTGTTTCATAACATTACAAGAACAACAAATGAGTTAATTTTAATGGTAATGGTTGTGGCTGGACTGCTCTCCTCTCCCTTTTTTAAAAAACTACCTAAGGATTAGATATTTTTTTCTGTAATTTCAGTTTAGAGGTTCTTTGGTAATGCTTCAAGGCTCTAGATTCTCTTTATCTAGTAATTGCCCTAGAAAGGAAAGTTTTATAGTATCTTTGAAATACTTCCCTTCCCCCTTTCCTGTTAGCCTCCCCGCACCCACCAAAAAAAAATTTTCTTTAATTGACTGTTCAGTGACAGATGGTAGAAGAGGCCTTGTCTAAAGTGCTTCTGGTGGGCTGATTTAGGGGGTGGGTGGTTTGCTCTAATCCTCCTGTAGAAGGAACTAGCCTTTCCCCTCCCCCTTCCAGTTGAGCTATAATCTTGTTAGATGGTCTTAAAATGGTATTGATTAATTCCCAGTGCATTTAGGGGAATAAGCACAAATTTGGGATTTAAAACTCAAGAACAAATTCCCTTGAACTCTGAATGTCTTAGCCTCGAGGCCAAGGGAGGTACCTTCCAACTTCTCCACCCAAGTCTTCACTGAAAAGGAAAGTTAAGGCTTTTAACTTTTCAGTTTGCCTCTCCCACTGTTAGTCTAGTACTGCTGCCAGTTGCCATGGCAACGGACTGGGACAGCTGCGCAGTGGCGCCCAGGCAGCTGGGTGGGGGCGGGGGAGCTGCCAGCCCGCCAAGCCCCAGACCTGGGAGGGGAGGCCCCTCCTGTTAGCCCAGAGGGAAAGAAAGAACTGGGGCGATCCGGTAGGTAAAAGAGGGAACCCCCATTTATCATCTTCCTTTGGGGCGCCTCTTCTGCATGAAGGTATAAAGAGAGATTTTCCTCTTTTCTCCCGCAAACTGAAGAACACATATGTAAATCCTTGTTTTTCCTCATGAGGCAGGGGAGGCCATAGCCACAATGCTTAACTGCATGCATCTAACCCGGGGCTGGTTTTAACCCCAGCGCTCTGACCTAAACTGCTCAGCTCCCGGAAATTCCAAGGTGAGTGGGGGTGGGGTGGGGTACTCTCCCTGGGACATGACATTTCCTGTCTCTGGTGAGGTTGGAGACTTTATTTTAAATAAATCAAATCAGATTTTTTTTTTTTCTTAAAGCTTAGGACTGTTCTAAATTCATGGAAAAATGATTTTGAAACCCCTTAGCTACATTTCTCCTGCCCACCTCCTCTTCCGAAAAAAGTATTTTGATGAAAAACTTAGTTTTATTACAGGGTAGTGGTGGGTACAGACAGGTTTTTGGTGGGCAGACCTATTGCTATAAGTTCTTGAGATATGGTTTCCAACTATATATTCTTGGAATAATTTCTTAAATTTTGCTAATTTGAAGTAAATTGATAAATGCAACTCTTTATGCTACTTGACTTGAATAAAATTCTGAGATTATCACTGGCCTTACCTAATCCTGGGAGTGGTCTTCTGGTCAAGATGGAAACATTTATAGAGCGTGCTGAAAAAAATCTTTAAAATTTCAGCAAAATAAATATGGAATTCAGCTAAGAAAACAATTCTTGCTACACCGTAATCCAGAATGTAGGCACCATTTAACATGGTTAAGGAAGAATTCTTCAAAATGATTATGGTAACAACATGGGAATAAAAAAAAACTAGATTCTCTTTGAGTACCCCCTGGTCGTGCATATTTCTGAGCTTAACTCAATTTCCATTTGTGCAGCTTTGCTTCAGCTTTCCTTGGGCCTATGAATGGCTCCTCTGTGTTTTGAGGCTTCATGTTGATGTGAGTCTGGGGCCAGACTTCTTTTTTCTCCTCCTCTTCCTTTGGCCCAAAGTCAACTCCAGTTAAGAGGAGAGGGTACCTCCTTAACTGTTTGGAATTGTTGAGCCTTAAGAATTACTGAATGATCCAATGACTGATTTTGACTTCTTAGGACTGAATTTTTTTTTTTTTTTGCCTGCTTCCCTTGGATCCCCAAATGTAAAAGGAGGCTTAGTATTTGAGGTGTCAGCCCTGCTTTGGTGAACTGATGGATGCTCTGAAGAGACAAGCTCAATTTATTTTAAGAGAAATGTTCCGAGTTACTGAAAATGTGAAAGTTGCTTGAGCAGACCTTTTTTTGTGTGCTGCTAAGAGACCAACTAGTCAAGATGCTCAGAGCAGAGAAAGTTACATTTTCGTGGCTTTTCTTTTTCATTTTTATAAAGAAACTTACTCACCTTGGAGTGGGGGAAAGTTTTACTTCTATCACAGTTCTTTTAACTTCAGGTTTTCCACATTTTTCTTTGAGTTGCTGGCTTGTTAACAGTTACAGAAGTTGCCAGGAGTAACATACACTACTTGTCTTTTGAAATATGAAATTAGAGGAGTTAGACAGTTGGGCCATCCAATTACGATCTTGTTAGTTGAAGGGAAAGTGGGGATCGACCCTTTTTTTTTTTTAATTAAATTCTTAGGATTTATCTGTAGAATTCTTCAAGACTTTAGAGAAGGGTACATGGCAGTTTTATACCCTCTGCATCTCATCAAGAATCTTCACATGGATTCTAAACATTTTATCCTTCACATTTACAGGAACCCAGTGGCCTTAGTCCTTCAGGTGGAACAGCGTACGACATGGGAAAGAAAACCAAGCGGACAGCTGACAGTTCTTCTTCAGAGGATGAGGAGGAGTACGTCGTGGAGAAGGTGCTAGATAGGCGTGTGGTTAAGGGGCAAGTGGAATATCTACTGAAGTGGAAAGGCTTTTCTGAGTAAGTGCCTTCTCTTAGGCTGTAGGACTGCGGAAGTAGACACCTTTGGTTTACTTCCCCAAGATCCACCACCATCTTTGTCTTCTTTTTCCCCCACCTGCACTCCTTTCCTAAGACTCAGAAGACACAACAGTAAACTAAATAAAGCTTCCCCCTTCTTAGAGTGGTGTTCTAATGACAATGATTTTGAGAGGCAGTATAATAAACTGGTTAACATAGACTTGGGAGCCAGATTGCCTGGGTCCAGATTCTTGCACTACCACTTATGATAGTGATCTCAGTTAAGTTTTCAATCTTCTTTCCTCAGTAAAATAAGGATAAGAAATAATACTTGTCATAGAGATGTTTGGTAGATACACAGAGCTTGACACATGAGCTTTGTGTAACTAAACTGTTATTGTTACTATTCTCTTGTATATAACTAAGCCAAAATAATGTACATTGAAGAATAACTAGCCCCACAGCCCATAGCTTTCCACAATTATCCTTGGATCTCTGAACTGTCCTAAGATGAAACACTTTAATAAGAGACTTAACTCTGAGGCCACAGTCTCCCACCCCATATTTATATTTGAAAATTTCAAATATACAGCTGAGACAAAACCATCCACTCAGATACATACTACCTACCTTCTGCAATTAACATTTTAATATAACCTGTCTATCCATCTATTCATTTATTCATCAATCTTTTTTTTTTTTTTAAGAAACTCTTTAAGTCAGTGATCTTTAAGAATCATACTGAAGTATTGACTAGAAAGGTAGTAACTGGCTTTATGCTGAAGTGCTAAAGTATATTCTTTCCTTGGGAAGAAATGGGACTAGACATGTATTGAAGCATAGAAGAAGAAGTAGCTTGAAAAGTGAAATACATAAAGCTGTGTTAATCATTAGGCATTTTACCTCAATTGCTGGTTAATTCTCTTCTCAGGATGCCTAATAACAAAGAATAGATTTCTCAGAACCCCAGTGAACTGATAGGAACTGGTGTAGAACTCCTTAGAGTGGTGCTGTCTAGTAGAAATAGAATGTAAGCCACATATGCAATTAAAATTTTTTTGGTGGTCATATTAAAGTGAAATTAATTTTAATAACATCGAACACAATATACCAAAATGCTATTTCAACATTAATTTAAAAAATTTTGAGATATTTTATATTATTTTTTCTATGTTGTATCTTCAAAATCTGATGTATATTTTATATTTTATAACACTTCTTAGTTCAGACTAGTCACATTTCAAGTGCTCAATAGCCACATGTGGCCAGTAGCTACCATGTTGAACATCACAGCTTTAAAGCATAGGACTTAAGTATATTAAAAGATTTAGTGTTTTAACAGTACCTTTGGACAATGGTATGAATCAGGAACCTTTGGAACATACTTAAGATTATTTCATCACATGAATCAGAGTGGTGGGTAACAGCAATCAGAAGATGCCCTCCATATTTTTAAAGAGGAACAGTGCCATTACGTGCTCTAGAGATGAGAAAAATATGAATTTGAGAGACCTAGAGCGCCACGAAGTAGGAGTTAACATAATACCTAAAGATTTTAAGGGTGTTTGTTTACTGGAAATTCTTGGGCATATTGAAGGTACTTGAAACTATATGTGTAGTTTAAGTACTGGTACCTTGCATAGATAAAAGAAGGAAAAACAAAGTTTGAGGTAGGTAGATTAAGCTTTTGTCCTTTGTCAGAAATGCCCAGGATTTCAAGCAAATTTTTCCTCTTCAGCATTGTCTACAACTAAATACGTAATGTTTGCTAGGCGGTGGTCAGATTCTTCCTCATGTGTTCTCTTTAATTCTCATTACAGCTTATAGAGATATTTTCAGTTTACAGATGAGGAAATTAGTGAAATTATTTGCCGAAGATAACTGATATGTGCTGGAACAAGGATCCAGTATCAGATATCTTTGGCCCTAAAGCCCAGACTCTGAAAAGTTTTGCCCCTGCTGTCTTTTGGGTAAAAATTGGTTAATGTAGAAATAGCGATACCAATATGGTAGGAAAAGGGATAATCCCGTTATAGGACTGGCTTTCCTTGGTATCAACAGAGACTTTCCTCTACCCATGTCTAGTTGCTTACGTTATAGTGTTGGCATGCCTTTTGATTTTGGTGCCTTAATTTCTTCTGGGATAGTAAACTATGGTCTGTGGATTTGAGGGAAAGATTACTGTATGGGGATTTATTTATTCATGCATGCATGCATGCATGTATGCTTAAAGAATTGCTGTGAAGGAGAGGCTTTTCTAGTTTTAGATCAAATGATTTAAAAATTTTATCTCATTCTAAGCTCCTTTTGCAGAAAGTTATTTCAGTCTTGAGGAAATATATCATCATTCTGCTTATTTCAATCAAGTTATGGCATGTGTTCAAACCATTTCTATCTAAAATCACCTTATTTAAAAAACAATATCTGAAATGAATAGTGCATTCATTAAAAATGTTCCCCCCAAGTCAATAAAGGTATTGTAGAAACTGCTTTTATGATATATTTACAGATTTATCTTAATATCAACTATTCCTCATCATATAACCAAAAGGACCTGTCATTGGTTAGTAGGGAAGAAGATGCCTGGTTTAGTTTTCTGTGTAGGCACATTTCTTGCTTTGATTTTTTAAGCTTTTGATGGAGTTGGGGCTTTGGTTTTCTAAAACCCATGTCAAAAATACAGAGAACAGCTTTGTGAATACTATTTGTTTTCCTCATAATAGGACTCCCTTGATCCAAGTTTAATTAGACCCCATTATTTAGTTGGAGTGTTTTTGTTTTGTTTTTTTGCTTATTAATATAACAATGTATTTTGACTACCTAGTGACAGTAGACTTGAATCCAGACTGTTGAATTAATCCCACTTTTGAGTCTTATGGTTTGTCTATATTTTAATGACTTAAGCCCTTTATTGCCTTTTTTGGAATAACTATTTCCAGTCCTCCAGTAATTTGTTGACATATCTTCAAAATATAAATAACATTTAAGACAGTGTAAACTGGGGGTGCATGATTTTTTAGAGTGTCCTCACAATTTGCATAGATGATTATATACATGAAATCACATTTTGCCACTTTTATAAAACAATTTATATTTGAATTTTTAACAGCTTTATTGAGATATAATTTAACAGTCCATAAAAACCATTCATTGAAAGTGTACAATTCAGTGATTTTAGTAAATGTATAGAGATGTGCAACCATGTCCAGCTTTAGAACATTTCCATAACCTTCCCCAAATTCTCTTGAGCCCATATGTAGTTAATACTAAGACCGAGCGCTAGCACCAGGGAACCACTGATCTGCTTGCTGACTCTAAATTTATCTTTTCTAGACATTTCATGTAAATGGAATCAGACAATATATAGTTTTTTTGCTTCTGGTTTCTCTTAGCATAATGTTTTTGAGGTTCTTCCATGTTTAGCATGTGTTAATTAGTATTATGTTCCTTTTTGTTGCTGAATAATAGTCTGTTGTATGGATATACCACATTTTGTTTATCCCATTCATGAGTTCATAGATATTTGAATTGTCTTCTGTCTTTTGGCTATTAAAATGTCGCTACAAGTAAATGAGTGCAAGCTTTTTTTGATATATTTTTTTATTTCTCTTGGAGAGATTCCTAGGATCAGATTTACCTCCTTTAAGTGTAAGGGTTTTCTTTTTGCCTATTTGTCCTCTTTAAGGCATTAGATTTTCCCCTCATTCTTTTTCCTCTTTTTCTCCATTCTTGCCCAGGGAGCACAATACTTGGGAACCTGAGAAAAATTTGGATTGCCCTGAGCTGATTTCTGAGTTCATGAAAAAGTATAAGAAGATGAAGGAGGGTGAAAATAACAAACCCAGGGAGAAGTCAGAAAGTAACAAGAGGAAATCCAGTTTCTCAAATAGTGCTGATGATATCAAATCCAAAAAAAAGAGAGAGGTAAGCTTCCTTTCCCCTTTTCCTATAAACTAGTCATTTGCCTACCACTCTTAAAAAAAAAAAAAAAAACAAACCGTATTTTGCTTATTTCTGTTCCAAGGATGGCATGCAAGGTAAAATTGTTGAACAAAAGAGCTTTTAGGGAGGTATATTGGTTAACTACAGTGCCCCCTCCTGGCCATATGAGAAATGTAATATGCCTACATTGAATTGTATTAAGGTGGCAAAATTAAATCCCTGTAAAACACTCAGACAGTCTGTCTTCTCCTTAGAAGAGGGCTAAGCTATCTTAGAGATGAAGGGTCTTTAGTGAGTTTTTTAAGGATAGAAGAGGGCTTTAAAATGTTTACCATTTCTCTTCCTTTTTTTTATTCTAAAGATAACCCTTATTTTCAAACCTTTATATTTTCTTTTTTTCATTGAAGTGAATGAAATTCACATAACATACAATTAACCATTTTAAAGTGTACAGTTCAGTAATGTATATATTATGATATTATTTTCTTCTTATTTCTGTGAACATGTAAGAAATTTCATCTTCCTTTTGAATCTTTTATTGTTCAGTTTAGAAAGTTTGTTTAAGAAATTTTGGTTTGATTTGGTTGCTTTAATCCTTTTGATCTTTAAGTCTGAAGTAACTAGCATAAGCACTGTTATAGCCTCTTTTTTCATCTATATCTTTCTGTCTGTGCACACACATCACACACACACACCCCCCAGCTTCCACTTCGTTCATTTATTTCAAGGTTGTGAAGCCTTTTGTGGTGAAGGATGTTTCATACTCTTAAAGTTTAATAAAATAAAAGCATAAGTCTGCTTCTGAATCATTTAGCATCACTGTCATAAGCATCTCTATTTATCTTCATTCTACTTGGATATCATTCTTTTTAGAACATTAATTCTCAGCTCTGGCAGCACATTAGAATCATGGGTGGGTGGGGTAGAAGTGGGCTTTAAAAACCTCCAGTACCCAGAATGCACCCCAGAACAGTTAAATTCAAATTTCTTTGGGTTGGACCTAGGTATCAGTATTTTATAAACACTTAACACAAGTGATTCTTGGTCTCCATAGGAGAAAAAATGGGAGACTAGCTTTACAAAAAAGATTGAAGTAAGAGTGAAAGATTGGAGGCAAGTGAAAATGGACTCTGGGTTTGTGTCTGTCTCTTATTTCCCTCATTAATTTTATTTTTTACAATCTTATTTTTAAAACTGCCCTGTTCTGGTGAGGTATGTGTATCATGATAAACTACTGATAAAGAATTTGAGAATACCTTCCCTTCTCTAAGGAGCTAAGACTTGGTTGGTTCTTTTTCTTTTTAAAATTTATTGGGATCACATTGGTTAATAACATAAGTTTCAGGTATACAGTTTTATAATACATCATCTTTTTTCTTTGTTAGTCCTTTGTAGTCGGGCTTTTGTCATTTGATTAATTCTCACTAAGTAGAGAGACTGCAAAACAACATAGCATAAGACTTCTGACTAGCCATATGTATGATATTTCCTTAACTTAAGGTTTCTGTCCTTTTAAAAAGAAGCAGTCTGGCTTAGACCCACTGGCCATTGCAGAGAGTTTTGTTCCTAGGCCAGGTTCCGATGCCGCCGACCTTGAAAGCAACTCCCACATGTCTCTTACATTGTAATGTTCATTTAGGGCTTCTGACAGCATTCTCAGCCGTCCTGGTGGCTGTCAGGTAGGCAACTGGGAAGATAGGTGATTGTGTGTTTTAAAGGTTTGGGGGTGGGGGATTGCATTTCTTTCTTTAGACCACTGCAAAAGAAATTTGTTAGTTGGCATTAATGCCTGATTTAAGATTACTGCCTGTGTGATGATTTTAGCATTTTCCTCGCTTTGGTTCCTTTTCAGCAGCTTGAACATTTTTCTTCCCTTCCCTCCTTATGTGGCAAACTGTTTTCAGCCGTCAGCTATGATTTACGACTCAGTTCATGCGCCAGCATTCCAGCTGTGAGCAGCTGTGTGCACATCTGGGAACCTCCTCCCCTTAAGCGCCCTCAAAAGAGCTTATGTTTTTGAGTATTTCCCTTGATTCATGCATGGAATTTCTTCCCAGTGTGGGTTCTGGTATCTTTGGGGACCACCTGGACCCTGAATGTTTGTGTCTTTCAGAAGAAAACAAGGTGAGTGTTAAAGAGATTTTATTACGAAAATCAGACATCAGAGATGAGTTCATTCGGGCAGTCTTTTAAAGTCTTTTTTTTGTCTTGCCACTAGATAAGCTTGCATTATCTTTCATAATAAGATTTTTTAAATTATCTGGTTTCTCTAAATTTTTGCCATTTTATTCTCACTAGTGCCATTGGACCTTGGTGGCACCTGAATCGGACTTTGTGCCTCTTGTCTGGATTGCATGATTGCATTCTTACCAAATTTGAATAATCACCTAGAGAATTATCAATTTGTTTTAAATCACTGTCTAGTTCTGCTCTCTAATGCTAATGACTCATCCATGTCAAAAAGGGATAGGAACGGACCTGGGCCTCTTCAAGTGTGTGGGTATTGCAATTATGTGAGCTCTGAAAGAAATTGGTTATTTTATGGTACTTCTTAAATCATTTTACTTCTGTTCTTTCATAAATGTAGATGACTATGAAAAGTGTTAAAAATACTGGTCAGTTATTAAATTAAAAGTTTAAAAATTAAGATTAACAGGTGTATATTTATTAAAAAGTTTATGAAATGAAAAAGGGTTTAGTTTGGGTAAACATAGACTTGTTTATCATCTCAGAAGCAATTTAGGAGTAGTCATTTACATATTAAGGAGATTGGATTAGAGGAGTTCCCAGATGACTCTAGAATATTTTACGGGATATTAAAGAATTCTAAGGGCTACTCCTTATCCTTTGAAGAAATACTGGACAGATAGGTACACCTCCTTGCAAAAATATCTTTTGGCATTACTGTCACTGAGCGACCTAGTATTGTATTTCTTAAGTTTTAATAATCTTATAAATTGGTGACAAAAATAGTTATCAGGTGCTATTAACTTAGGTTATGCTTTGTTGAACTGAGTAACAGGGAGGTTTTTTACTCTTCAAGTGGTAACCTTTCTTCATCTTCTATTTATAGCAGAGCAATGACATCGCTCGGGGCTTTGAGAGAGGACTGGAACCAGAAAAGATCATTGGGGCGACAGATTCCTGTGGTGATTTAATGTTCCTAATGAAATGGTGAGAGAGAATGAGTCTCACTCTACAATTGTGGTTTTTTTGTCAGTGACTTGAATTTGTATGGAGGATAGGGAGGGAAGACTGATTGTTCCCCAGCCAAAAATTTCGATTGTCAGGGATCTTTAACTGACACCAACTGTCAGTATTAAATGGGAATTATGGTTTGGAATGAATTCAAGACATTCTCAAGCTTTGGTATTAAGCCAAAATTATATTATATTAGCCTACATATTAGAAAAAAGGTGGATTTGAGGTAGGAAACATATAAACATGACCTAACCATTTTTTTTTACATGGTTCTGAATCATTTACCGTCAAGACTATGAGCCTGTGGCCACAGGACAGGAGTTGAGTAAGCCTTTCTGCCATCACTGAGGAGGAAGACCACTGAATAATGTCTAAAAGAGAAAAATAATCTCAACAGAAAGCATTAAGAATAATGCTGGCCAAAGCACAAGTTATTTCATCCGGCAGAGGGATTGGCTCTTAGAGGAAAGTATAGTTACTTCCCCTCAATTTGGTTTCTGAAAGACAGTGTGATTTATGGTGTGGCCCTCACTACCTCTCTGTTTCCAAGTGTTCTGGGCTTGTGATTTAGGTTTGGTCTCTAAATAGAGAGTTCATGCTACAGTACCACTAAGGAAGTTAATTACCTTAAAAGTTGTATAAACAAAAGGTTTAACATTTTATTTGATCGAAATTTGGCTGGTAAATTACCCAGAAGCCTATTTTTAAAGAATCACTATACTCTTTCACAAGTAAAAAGCTATATTGACTGCTTTTCCCACTCAGCCATATGTGTTACTTAGGATTTACAGTCACATATTAACTAGCTTTTTCTACCATAGTCCAAATTTGAGTATCTGTTCTGTCTGTTGTCCTGCTTCTTCTCTCACCCATAATTTTTACTGCTATGAATTAAAGATCTCAGTTTTCTAGAAAAGGAGGTAGTTGTCTTTGCTCAATTTTGGAATTTTGATTTAAAATGTTTCTTTTTTATTGATTTGGAATCCTGGTTAAGGAACTTAACTAGATTTTTTGTTATACATGGTAGTATAGCCTGTGTCACTTGTATTATAGAAATTTGCAGCTCATTCCTATGTTTCATTTTAGTGCTAGATTTAAAATTTTTTCTTACTCTCTCTTTTATAAGTACTGTTTCTGACTTAAATTTGTTTTCTTATTGTTCCAATCCACAGTTCTGACCAAAAGGATAATGAGTATTAAAAGGCTGTAAGATAGGGGGAGGGTTAGGATGTTTTCACTTAGATGATCCAGGGCTGAATGTGGGTTTAATTATGTGTTCATTCACATGTTCACACATACAAATAAAAATTATGGAAGCAGAATTTATATAATTTAATTTTCAGCCTTTTGATTAAGCCTGCGATGTTTTCCAGCTAAATTCTAACTGAAGATTTCTGTTTCTGTCTGGTGTAGTAAGTAAATGATATTCACTAATACAGTAGTCAGTCCCCCTCTTATCTGTGGTGGATACATTCTAAGATACTCCCCCTGCCTTCTCGCCTTGGTGGAGGCCTGAAACCGAGGATAGTACTGAACCCTATATGTACTATGTATTTTTCTATACTACACGCCTGTGATAAAGTTTAATTTATAAATTCAGCACCATAAGAGATTAACGATAGCAATAATAAAATAGAACAGTAGACTGTAATAGTCATATGAATGTGGTCTCTTCTCTCTCAAGATAGCTTATTGCATGTAAAGTGTGGAGATGCCGGACAGCACGAGATTTCATTAAACGCTGTTCAGAACGGCACACAACTTAAAACTTAAGAATTGTTTATTTATGGAATTTTCTATGTAATGTTCGGACTGCATTTGACCATGGGTAATAAACTGTAGAAATTAAAACCACAGATAAAGGGGGATTACTATAATTTAATTCACTTATTTAAATTTCTTCTTGAAAATATTGAACTGGTAGGGTTCTTCTCATTTTGAAATCAGGATAGAAGAGGAAATCAAGTCCAGATAATGACAGAAAGCTATATTTGGACAGACTCTCATTCTTATTTTCTCTTCTTTTAAGTCTCCTATTTTTTTTCTCTCCAGGAAAGACACAGATGAAGCAGATCTGGTTCTTGCAAAAGAAGCTAATGTAAAATGTCCACAGATTGTGATAGCATTTTATGAAGAGAGACTGACGTGGCATGCATATCCTGAGGATGCGGAAAACAAAGAGAAAGAAACAGCAAAGAGCTAAAGGAAGGAGTGGTCTCTGTCATTTCTCTTTGTACATAATACATTTACCTCCTTGCCTCCTCTCCCTTCTACCTATCCCCTTCTATCCTGAACACATCCATAAAAAATGTGCTTATCACTGTGCTCCACAGGAGAAATGTTGGTATTGGTTCTCTTGTACCATAACTGATGATCTGATTCATGATAAGTGTCTCTCTGTGAAGACCAGGCATTTACAATACTGTGTGTAATTCCCATGATTTTTTCTTTATGCCATTTCTTCCTTTTGCTCCCCTGTGACCTCAAGATGAGTTTTAACTTTTTAATCACCTTAGAGTCTTGATCTTTTCAGGGTTGGTCACTTTTTAGATTGGGGGGTTTTGTTACAATGATGATGAATTTTGGTTTCTTGCTTTGGTTCTTGGAACATATTGATGACCAGCTAGCCTTTGTTTTGAGATGTTGGGATGGAAAAGATGTTGCCCATCTTTATAAAAAGCCAATAGCAACTGTCTACCTGTTGGGGCTTTCCCAACCTCATTCAGCTCTACCCAGGAGAATACAGGGTTCCTGGTGTGGTCTTCTGGGCCACCCTCTGTTATTCATCCTCACCCATCATCCCAGAATAGCTCCATCCTTTGTAGGACTTGAAATTTTACATTCAGATTTGTTAAGGCACTCCTTTTAGCCCCAGGACTTTTGGCCTTGTTTCTTAGCAATCCTTGATTCGGCTTCTGCAAGATGGTGTAGTCTGTCATAAAATGGCAAGATTATTAACTGGAGATTTTTAGCTATTAGTACTTGAGGATGATGGGGTAGGGTACAATCGTCTTTATTATCACATATGATATATATGTATTCCTTCCATCCCTCACATTTGGACTATATATTTATGTAGGTGTGAGTGACTGCCTGGTGCTTGCTTGTGCCAAGGTGCTAGGCACCCTCCAACCATGCCAACTTTTGTGGCCTCCCAAAGCATTCCTGTTAACCAAAGAGGCTTCAAACCTGACCCTCACTTCTCAGTGGACCCAAGTTTCCCCTCGTTGCTATTATTTTCAGTGGGGAATTCTTGGAGGGGAGCCATTGGCCACAATATCAATTTTAAATATTCATAGCGTTCAGAGTCATAAATATCCTGCTTTGTTGACTCCTGGATTTACCAAGAGTCCCCAAAGTATTAATACTTTTCCTTTTTCCACCCTCATACTCTTAGTTGTATCCTCTTTTTAAAAACATTTGCATGGACGGTTATCACCTCAGAAAGTGATAGGCCCTGGCATTAGCATGTTGACAGAACTTCTCTCTCTACTCAGCAAAATATTTCCTTTTTGGCTTCCTCCTGTTTTGCTTTATAGTGAGAGTTTATTTTTCAGATCATAACCTTTTACCTTTGTCTCCGAAGAGATGCCCTACTTCTTGTTATCCTTTTTTTCTTTAGTTGAGTTGGGAGGCGAGAGGCTAGAGAATCAAGACTAAAAGTAAGGAAATAGCAGGGTTTTGAGCATCCTTGTCCCAGCCCAAAGCTGAGGCAATAAGAATAAATGCTTGAAATAGCCTTAACTGTAGAGTTCACCAGCCATCAAGGTTGTTTTTGTTGTTGCTTTGATTTTTAAAACATACAGCTGTTTGGCCAGGAGCATTCAACCATTTCTAGATTATTCATAGTAATGAGGGGAATGGATAGATTGCTCTGGTCCACAGATGAACCGAATAATATGCAAATCATACACCCATTCATAGCATTCGTTAACATTGCTTCCCTGCTCAGCTGCTGATTGAATTCTGTGTGCTTGTATAAATTATGTCAAAAATTATACTGCACAGTTGAGAAGACAGCTGTTGATGCAGTGACATGACAGACTGGAACAATGAAGATTTTGGTTTAAGTCATCCAGGAAAATCCTGAATGGTAATGTGATTAGGTGAGAACTCATACATACATAACCCATACCTCAAGTGGGTAGGAGTTTTATCTCCATCTTCCTTTACTCTCTGAAGGAATTAAGGACCTAGATCAAGTGTTAGATAATTGACAATTGTTAGTACTAATCAAATGGGCATCTAAAAGATAGGATGGTCAGGAAATAGATTTGTCATATAGGTAACCAAGAATATCAATTAGGGCAGACAAGGATAGGACAAAAGTAGTCTAGAGCACCTGAGGAGGTGATCTGGGTTTTAATTTGCAAGTGAAGAAAATGATAGCTTATCTATGTAGCTAGTGTGTCTCTCAGGAGTAGTGGGCATGTAAACTACAAAATCTAGCATATGGACAAATAAGATTGATCCTGAGAAACCTGGGACACGGTTGCTAGGGTTATAGGTAATATTTAAGACATTCATCAAAATCTTATTTTCTTTTAACAAAATAACCCCAGTATTAACTATTTATCACCCCTTTAATACCTTACTCTTCACTCCATCTTTTTCTGTCCACAGTTTATTGAATCATGGTCTTGTACTGAGTGCCGTGGAAACAACTTTTGTTCTTTCCTTGCTTATCCACAGCTGCTTCTCTAAGAATGTAGGGAGCCAAAAACCAATACAGATTTCAGCCTTTAGCAGAAAAGAAGCCAGATGCCTGCCTTTGCCTCCAGCATTTGTTAATGTTGAATAGCTGTCCTGGTCCTTGGAAAATTCTAGCCTCAAACAAACTTGTTTTCATGTGGTTTTCTCTCCTCAGAAGTTAGTGGCCATGGGCTAAGCACCCTTAAACATCTAGGTCTCAGGTGCTCAGTATGTTTTCCCTGTAGTCCTTTCAAAACATTTTTATACTGATGAATTTTTTAATAATCAGCATTCATGAATCTTCCTTTCATAGAATTTAGTAGTCTTGCCCAGCAGAGTCTACTCTGCCAAGGTCAGTATAGCTGCTTTTCCAAACCCTGGGCTGGGCTGATGCCCTCACTTTAGGATCAACTGTTAGGAACATCAGCCCTGATGGAAGCAGCCATTTTTAACTTGGAGGGGGCCCTATCATTTTTTTCCTGCAATACAGTTTTTGTCTGCTCAAGGGAGCATTTGGACCTGTCGTGCTCCTTAAAAGTCAAAAGTCTAGATGGTTCTTGGCTGTCCCTTGGCCATATCTTTGTGCTGCTTTTTGTTGATGAAAGGTTGATCCTGTTCCCATAGCTTAGGCAGTTATTATTAACTTTTAATTCCTCTTCTGGAGACACCCTGCTGTTCATTTACCTTATATTCAGGTCAAATCATAGGGCCTTGGAAAGGTGTTGGGATTTTCATCTTATGATTTTGTTGCATCTATGTTTAGGCCAGCTTACCTAAAGTACAGAGGGATCTGTGTTTGGGTTGTGGTGTGATCATCTTTGCCCTTTGGGTTTGAATTCAAAGGCCTAAAATACTATTTTACAGTAACATGGGAACCCCAGGAAGAGTTGTGTCATCAGATTTGAAATGTGGAAATCGTTTCTCACAAAATTAGCTCAAAGAAAAAGCTTATTTTGTACCCAATGACTCAGTCCTTTTGGTTTAGATTTTTAGAGTAAAAATTATAGTGCTGAGGTCTGTACCTTTGAATGTAACACCTACCACTAAGCAAGAGTACATGTAGCAAGGTGGAGAGAGGAAAGGTCAGGACCCACTGTATTCCAATTTCATGTTGGCTTTACCACTAATGATAAAAGCTAAGTTTCAAAAACTGAGATATTACCAGCCTTGCACCCAAGAGCATACATAGCCTAAGAATTGGGTGCCCCCGCTCAATTAATGGTGGCGGATTTCTATTAAGCTGTCCATATTATTGCTACATTAGTGTTACATCAACATTTATTCAACAAACATTTTTTGGCCTGGGATATACAAAGTTCAAAAAGATGTAGCCCCTAACAGTAAAAAACTTTTATACTGGTGTGAGGTAAACTATTAATACTTTACTGTAAAAAATGCTTTAAATGGATACACATTTCTGATTTGGAGGCAAAGACAGACAACTGTCTGATATAATTTGTGGTCCTAAAGTAGGAGGGTAAAAATTGGTTCATATGTGGAAAAGACCTATGACCATAGATAAGCTGAGCTAACTGGCCATAGTTCACAAGGGCTTGTTTTATGCCAGAAAATAAAGATAACTGAAAGTTAGTTAGAAATGCTGCTATTACTGAGAGAGAACAGGTGAGTAGGGGTTGAGAACCCCAGATTTTCATCCCTATTTTAGGCTTTCTGCCAAAGTATTTAACAGTATAGTTAATTTTTGCTTGTGGAAAGTATTAACTATTTTGCAGAACCAGTTATGTGTTGTTACATTATTGTGGGTTCTGTAACATTCCTCATGAACATTTTATCAGAGTTGCTCACACCTTTTTTGGTTCCTTATCCCTTTTGGAGGAATTAATGTGAGGCTGGCTTTAAGCCTAAAACAAGGACATATTTTGCAATGACAGATTTGCTAAAAAGGCAGCTTGGGGCACATCTGTTAACACCCGGGCATTTATTCTGGGCAGTGTAGTTTTATTCAGCACTGCAGGATAGTGATTTCTAAGCAGAGACTTGTATCAATTATGTGCAAACCCTCCCAAAAGTATATATAACCCTGAGAATTTGGATTTAATCAATCTAGGGTGTGGCATAGCCCTGTTATGAAACAGTCTAACCTTCAGAAATTTCTTAGTTCTGGCCACAAGAAAAAGATACTTTTCTCTGCCTGGGTAGTTGAGAGTTGATTAGTATTGGAAGTCAGAATCCCCAGGAATTAGAATTACTTCTGGAAAGTTAAAGTGTGAAGGTTCTTTGGAAAGCTCATAAAAACAGTTGTAGTTTCTTTTTGCTTACGCTGGATTTCTTGAATTTTAAACTACCTCATCTCGTCTTTTTAGAGTTACTTCAGCTTGTCCTTGCCACAACATCATGCTTGACTTTGTCTTCTAAGATGAATTTTTTTCCTGTTCATCGACAGCATGTTCTCTTGCCTTTTCATCCTGATCCTTATTTTACCTAACATATTGTTCCTGTCAGAGAAAAGTTTTGAAATAGTTAAAAATTTTGGTTTATGGGAAGAAAGTGATCCTCCAATTGCTATTTGTCACTGAGATCAGTAAGAGAAGGAGTTAAAACAAGGTGGGGGAGGGTACATAACCTGCACTGGAGGCAGCCTACAAGGGAAGAGCCATTAATTAAGACAATTTCAAAGTCAACTGATTGTGATCATTAATGTCACAATAGATCAAAACCTAATTATCACAGTCTAGGTAAGAGCCATCAGTATTAATCAGAAAATCTAATAGGAAACTATTATCAAGAAATTAGGCCAAATTGAATGCAATGAACTTTTCTTCTTGCCATTCTCTATTGTGTGTGTGTGTGTGTGTGTGTGTGTGTGTGTGTGTGTGTGTGTGTGTGATGTCCCTTGGCATTGGCAGGTGTGACCCTCACAGTTGATCCAGGCCCCAGTGGCCTGTTTGTCACACTTTGAGGAATTCTAAACACAGACTGAACCTGAACTGTCATTGCCACTTTAATCACTCTTGAACTTTATCATCATTTGGACTTGTTTGGTGTGATCAACAATCAATGAAAAAAGGTTTATATTTAGGTCTTGGAGTAGTTAGTCCTTCCTGGAACAAGAGTATCCCTGGTGGACTACATGTGTGTGCGCTGATAAATCATTCTTTAGAGCTTCTGCTGTATGGAGAGTTGTGCTGCTCTGGCTACTGCAAGGAGGTGTGGAGGAAAGGAGGGGCTCCCTGCCTGGAGATTATTTGAGAGACCTGAGAAGATGGAGTTTAATCATGTCACAGCACTTTTAAGGCTCAAGTCAATGTTTTGCAGTTTCTGGTAGCTGTAGTATTTGATTCTAAATCAGGGCTGGTTATGGATTTAGCTCCCCCCCCCCCCGCCCCCCAGTTTTAGATTAAGGGTCATGATTTCTATGAGAGTCCATTGTGAATCCAAAGGAGGGTGGCAGAGAGTTTTTTTTTCCTTTTATTGCGAGAGGAAAGAATATTGCGAGAGTCTATGACTAATAGAGAATGCTTTATCCCCTCTCCCTAAATTTAAAAGTAGGGGTCACCATTTATATTCTTGATCTTGAGCTATTCTTGAAGATGTCGCAACTCCTAAAGATGAGCTGAGGCAGAAAGGTTAGAGAGATGCTATCCTCTAGGAATTATGGGGAGGGACAGAGCAGTAGTTGGTGGCGCTAGGGTTTCTGTGCTCTTTGCTTAGCCTGTAGAGGATGTTGCTGCTGCTGCTGCTGCTGCTGCCATCACCACTGTTGCTGGTCTGTCTTCATCAGCCTTGCAGCTCAGAGCAATACCAAGGTTACTACTGGGGAAACTAGTTCTTATATTTCTGCTTGATGTGGTCTTGCTTCATTCGGATGTTAGGAATTTGGGTTACTCAGTACAGAACTTCAAGAAATCAGTGTGAGTGTGACTTAGTCCTTCACCTTAATATTTAAAATGTAATTTTGTTTTCAAAATACCCATTAATACAGTCTGTTTCTCCAAGGTTCCTTGCATTTTGCTAGATAAATAATGCTCCGTTAATACTTATGAGTTGATTGAGTCCATCTAGTTTTCATAGTGAGGTGTACTTACTGGCTTTCTTTTACTCTAAGAAGTAAAATGCTCTAGGGAGTAGAACAAGAATTGAGTGGATGCTGACTGTGTGCCAACCTCTTCATCTGATTCATAATGGCTGACCTTGGGCAAGTCACTCCTTTCAATGCCTCAGTTCCCCATCTGTCAAATGGGGGTAATAATACTGACCTACCTCACAGGGGTGTTGTGAGGCATTGTAAATCAAAGTTGATAAAATACTTAGGGTCCTCTTTGGAGGATGCCTTCAGCTGAAGTCTAGACCTGACATAGACTTCAGTCCTCACTGAGCTGTCCCAAGGTTGGAACTACTTAGTGACCTTGGCACATTCTCTGCCCCCCACCCCGCATCAAAGCTGCTAGTTCAGATGTTGACAGTGTTTTTGTGAATGTTGGAGTCTTAATAGTTCAAACTTAGGATGTTTTAGGAGAAGGCACTTAGTATTTTCTGTTTTGCATCCACTATGGGAGGCTGTTTCAGACCCAAGAGCATTGGATTAAGGGAATCATGAGGCAGAGATACTACTGCCTGTTTCACTCTGCAGGTTGGGAATTAAGGTCCCATCCCCCATGGGCTTGGGACAGACTCTAACTTCCTCAGGAGCAAAGCAGACAGTGGGTTTGATTTATATCATTGCTTATCGCTCTCTGAACTAACCCCAGGACATCTAGGTCACTACACCTCTTCGTGATATCTGTACCCAAGCCTCCACCTCCCCATAGGAACCAGCTGGTTCAATAAATATAACCACTTTCTCCAGCCCCCTCCAAAAGAGAGCTATATTGAAAAATGTTTTTTCTAGAGATAGGATTAATACTCAGAATTGGGCATTGTTACTCTTTAAAGCTTCACCAATTCACTGCATTCAGCATCCTTCATCTCCTTTTGTGTTCACAGTCTGAACCTGACTTTGACCTTTTTTTCTTCTGGTTTGGGAAAACTTTGGACACTATTTGCCCAGGTGTGGGCTTGAGAGCCTTACTCTCCATCTCAGTTCAGGGGCTCAGCCAGCTCCTCTTCCCAGTAGGGTTCTTTCTCCTTTCCCTCTCCTTGGCCCTAGATGTGTAACCTATGAAAAAGCACAAGGTCCTGGCTCCTTGCTGTAGTCACGTTCTCGTTCTCTGTGGTTTGTGGACTCTGCTCCTCTGTTCACCCAGCACTGGTGGCATCAGGTGGTTCTGTGGAGTTCTGGAGGATGGAGAGCACAGTCTGATATCCCGCCAAGTAGCCAGGAGTTGACTCGCCCATGGCCCACTGGCCTTCCCACCCCTTCCCACAAGATGGGATCTAAGAGACTCAAGAGGCTGGGTTTCTCTCAGCACTGTGTACTATCCTGAGTAGCAAAACAAATCACACTTTGTAGCCAGATTTCTGAATGGAAAAATGGGAAATTGAATTCTGTATGGAGTTTTTGGTTTATGGGGGAGTTTTGGTTGTGTTTCTTGGTTTTATTTCAGCCAAACATGTCTGCTTTTGATTTAAAAGTTTTTTTAGAATAAGTGATATATATATATACACACACACACGTGTGTGTGTGTGTGTGTATGTTTGCCTTTTAAATGTAAGTGTTTAAAAGTAGGCAATTTATGTGTTTCCACAACTGACATCTGATGCAGACCTCATTCTCTCCCCCTCTTCCACCCTCCTCTTTTCCCTCTTTTCATACTCTTGTATTGGTTCTAATAAATGGTTGCTTTTCAAATACGGATCCTGAGTGGTGGTTTGGAGATCTGAGTCTTACACCCCTTCCTTAACTTGGGCCCTGGGATGTCATTCAGTAGTGACACATACCTTTCTGAAAGAGCAATGAGACATCCAGAACAAGGGCTTTTTTCTAACGATTACTGGTCTCTGACTTTCTGCAAATAGCCACAGGGTGGCGCAAGCCTGAGGGAATAAGAACGTGTATCCTGTTCCTTAAACTATTCCCTTAACCAGTTCAGATTGTTTGCCTTTCTGGTCTCAATGCTTGTTTCTCCTCCTAATGGCTCGGAGAATAAACATTACCCTTCAGGAACCCAGGGAAACCCTGGAAGAGTCGGCTCCTAGTTATTAGAATCTGTGGGAAATCACATTGACAATCTAAATCAGATTTGCAAATCTCAGCATATGTAAATTTGTAAGAACTCTTATTATCTGCTTCACAATACCAAAGAGACTCTGAGGACTAGAATGATATGGGTCAGGAACATGGTCGAGGGAGTGGGTAAATCGAGTTGGATTAGGAGGGAAAAGGTATATAAGTGTTTACTGGGTAATATAAGCGTGGTCCTGTTCTGAATCTAATGGAGATGGGCAGAAACTCTCACAGAAGAGTGAAAAGTGAGAAAGAGGGGTCCCAGAACCCAGACATTCTCCCACTGAGATGTGCCGACTGAAGGCTGAGTTCTGTTTCCACCATCTCCTATCTGCAGTTCTCCCCTCTTGTTTTCCCTTCTTGCTGCTGAGTTATAGGGTCTCCCCAGTCTAATCTCGTAAAGGCTTATGAAGACATCTGTAGGTTGGCTAGTTTAATGGTCCATGACCCCATAAACATGGGACAAGAGAGCCATTTGGTCCACTTCAGAGCCAGACCCTCTGGACATTATTTATTTCCTAACTCTGAAGCCTGGAACTGCTTGCCCCCTTCCCTTTCGATCTCTCTAGTTCTCTCACCGTCATGCCACTTTGTCTCTGCCTAGGACCCATCAGGTGACTCCAGGGTTTTGACACTTGCACTCCCACTCTAAACAGTTGTGTCTTGGTTTTTCTTTCCAGTGTGTTGGGGGTCTGCCTGCATGGCACTCATTCAGATGAGCTCATCATCGCTCATAACTCTTCTCCCTGGAATCTTGCCCCTCAGTGCACTGGAGAAACACAGAGCCAGGCAGTTCTGCCGCCCCTTTTGTCTCCACTAAAGGGCTGCGGAGCCAGTGAAATCAATGCGGCACTGACAGCGGGGGGAGATGGGAGGATGGATCACAGTGTGAGAATCTGTGCTTAGCTGGATCACTGAGCACAGCTGGGAATCACCTTGTTAGAGCAAGCAACCCCTGGGCAGCCACTGCCTTTGGAGGTGTGAGCTAGGGATGAAAGAGAAGGCTGCTGCCCATGAGCATATGCAGAGGGGAGTCCATGACAGCCTGTGGACACACCAAGCTGCCTTCCAAGCCTGGAGCATGACCTGGAATGGGGGAGAGGGAGGAGAAGGGGGAGGTAGGCAAAAGCAGGGGCCAACTGGTGTGTGTGAGCATGCTGCACTGACACTGGGGCTCTTATTCCAGCAGAGATGAAGGAAGAAATCAGAGATGAGCGTAACACCTCATGAACGCAGCAGCTACTTAAAGTCAAGGACATGCTGCAGGCATAGGAGGGCAAGGGTCTGGTCCTCTTCCTTGGATGCTCTGCGTTTGTTTTCTCATCCTCACTCTACTTTCCTGCTTCCCCCACTCTGCAGCTGTAACATCTTGCTTTCCAGGTGTCGGCTCCTTCTCAGCTTCTGGCTTTATTTGTGCGTCTGTATTTTTTATGGTTTCTCCCTTTTGTGTACTGTATCGTGTGTTTTTCTCTTTCTTTGTCTTTTTTCTTCTCATTTCTGGTCTTTCCACCCCATATTCTCTCCACCCCCTTGAAATCTCATAAGCAGCCTCAATTTGGACATTAAATTTCAACCCCATCAAATTATTATCTTTCTTGCAACAATCTGGGACACTTTATGAGCTCTTTCTACCCCGTGCCACCTCTGGAAACAGGTGCATCTCTTTCTGTATAATGTGATGCCCCCTCCCAAACGAGAGTGGGAGAGGCAGTGCCAGCTTAACAGCCTCATGCCTCTTCTCAGCAAAGCCTTGTGTGATCATTTGGTAATGAGCCAGGGAGAGAGGAAGAGATGCTGAGAATTGAGTTTGCCGAGAAACTGGGGAGCTGCTGAGATGAGAAGGTTGGGGGTTATTACTGCACCCTTTCCTTTTTCTCCCTCTTCCTGCTGCTGCTATCTTCTACGGAAGGAAGCTGAGGTATTGGCCATAGCCACTGCAGCTTACGAAATTCTGCTTCTACATCTCCAGCAAGGGTGGGGGTGGGGTCAGGTAAGATCTGAGGTGGGGGAGGAGGGCAAGTGAACCAAAACCCTTGTCTGCCTTGTAGGAATGGGAAGGCTATTCCTACGTGCTATTTCCAATACCAAGCAGCACCTCCCTATGCAACGTAGTTCCCCTGTACTTCCCTTCCTGCCACACACAATCACACTATCACCCTCTGCTGCTTTATGTTTCAGGGATTCCTGGCAGGAGCTGGGAGAGCCCTGCTCCCAGAGACCGGGGCCTGGCTGTACTCCTTTGTCCTCTGTTACATACCCACTTTTTGTAGTTCCTTCCTCATCATTCCAGTCATGTCTGCACATGGAGCTGAGAAGTAGAGGGGATGGAGCTGCCAGGATGCTTCCTGGAGAGAGCAGGGCTGGGGCTACTCCTCTGGGACATAGGCACATTTTGAGCTTCTAGACCAGGACACAGGATGAGGATGAGTCCTCTTTCCATGTTTTCTCTGCTCTTTTTGCTTGCTTCTCCTTTTTTCTCTTGTTCATTATCTTTTCTATCACTGCTTTTCTCTTTTTCTTACTTCCTCTTTGCTTTTTTTCCTCTCCTTGTTTACTTATTTATTTTTTTTAATTTCCATGTTTTAGGAGCAGACAACTAATACAAGGACTTGAGGGAAGGTGTTACAAGAGAAAGAAAAGTTCAGATTGTTTTTCCTTCCCCTCTGGAGATGTTGGGTAGGGGAATATTACCGTCTTTCTTTTCCTGGGGTTTGGAGCATCTCTTCATCCTCAGATCTACTGATTCTCTCAATAGCGTTGTCTAAAACAAGGACTTTTATCCTTGAAAAACAGTTTCCGTTTTTGTTGGATTCTTCGTGATCTTGTATGTGAGAGAGACCCTTCCCATCCCCTCAAAAACAAAGTTAGTTCTCTGTGTAGTATTTTTCTGTTAAAAATGTTAAGATAATTACTTTTGAAAATTTTATAACGTTCCTTGAGATGACTGGAGTCATGTGGGGTGTTGTAACAAAACTGAAAATCACTATTCCTTAGTGTCCAGCTAAATCAATTAGATCCTTATTTCTGTCTGAATTTTTTGTTGCCTTTCTGCATGGGAATAAAAACTTCCCTCTGTGGCTCCATTCATCAACCTAAGGGATCACGGGCAGGTAGAAACCATTTCTCTGATTTCCTCTGCTGTCCCTAAAAGACTGGCCCAACTTGCCTGTAGAGGAACGTAGGGATGCTGATTGTCTATCTCATCCCCTCCGTTTACTCACCCCATGCTTCTTTCACTCAAAGCAGAGGAGGGTTTCTATTTTGAATTAAGGAGCTGGGTCAGGAGTGGTTGGGGAATGAAGTTGCAAACTTGGATAGAGGAGGTAAAAGAGAAAGGGAAGGAGGCACAAAGTCCCTGTGAAAAACTGGGAGACGGGAATGAAATGAGATGGGAGATGAGAGTCTTGGAAAGAGAGGTGATGTGCGGCACGTGTGTGTGGCGGGGGCGGGGGCGGGGGAATGGATGTGCACATTACAGTCACACGTGCCAAAACACAGATGGGAGGAATGTAGAAGCTCACAAAGGGTCTGCGAGGCCCTCAGAGGCTGCATCCTCTGCCTCCAGGCAGAATGTCTTCTTCACCCAGACACAGATGGCTGGAACTTCACTTCTGAAGAGCTCTGGGCAATGAATCAATTTAGCATTTACCCTCATGTGTTCTGAAAACAGCCTTTGCTCTGGACTGGATCACTGCCCTGAAAATCTAAAAAATATTTTTGATTACTTCAGGAGGCCCCTGTGCGTCCTGAATGACTTCAATTTCTACTCTGGTGTGGGGGGTGGAGGGCCTGGAATACTGATATTTTCTTCCATCGGTCTCCAGTCCTGCCTCAGGCGGTCTCAGGAAGAATATGAGAGGGAAGCATGTATAGGGGGGAGAGATTGGAGGGTTGGCAGTACAGGTGTCTCATTGGCTGCTGATAACGGTACCCTAATGCACATTAGAGATTTCTCAGAACTGAATAGCTATTGCTGTCTCCAAAGGAGGGAGGTAGGGCAAATGGCTCCCCATTATCCCCCATTGAAATGGCTGGTCTGCGTATGAGAGTTGGAGGGATGTATGTTTTGTGCTCATTTGAATATATTCCATTGAGTCCAAGTTGAGTCACTCGAATGGAGGGGAAGCAATGGCCTAGGTAATTCAAGGCAGCAGATAGTCCCCAGATCATTTATGAATATGACCAAAAGGTGCTTTGGATTGCACTCAGGATGGACTTTGGAAGATGCCTTGTGGCGTTTTGTGGGTCAAGAGGAAGAAGTCATTAGTGGAGGCCAAGGAAAACTGCTCTTAGCTGTGTACCAGGACAGCCATACAGATCAGAAGCAGAAAATTACAGGTGTGTCTCTTCAGGTGGAAAGGCAGTGATGCCAGAGAGGGCCTCGGGGGCGGCATACTATTGGACGGCCGAGGGCACAAAGAGCGACAGGATAAAGTGTGGATTGAGAGAGGAAGCAATATAAGTTCACAACTGACCTCGCTCCAGAATTAGCCAAAGCACCAGCCCAAAACAACCTGGCACTGGGGAAAAATCATTAGATGAGAATTCAAGTCGTTCACGTTGGCCATTCGCAGGCTGTATGATATTGGATAAATTAATTTCTCCCCTTTGCTTCTCAGTTTCCTGAGGAGACCCAGCTCTAATGTTGAATAATGATTTTATTTTTCACAAAATATTTTATCTTTTATTAAAATCAAAATATTAATAAAAGAAAAAACTGGAAAAATAATAATCCTATTATGTTAACATACATTTTTGTTTGTGTGCTTGACCAGATTTTGTCCATGTGCAACAAATTCCTGTTTTTACATTGTATACCATTTGCATTATTTCACTTAACATAAAATACTTTCATAGCACTATGTGTTTTATTGTTTGAAATTATTAAACATGTACTATGTATGGATTCAGGATCTGGGGTCTGGAAAGCCCCCTTCTACCTCTGGCCACTTCAACTTAGCCTCATACCTTTGAAATAGTAGTGGTTCCAGTGTTCTGCTCTCAGCTCTCATTCTCATTTCACTGTTTCCTTCTCCTGAGATAGCTCATCCACTCATAATTTCAACCACTGCTTATTATAAGGCTCATGAACCCCAAACTTATATCTCTGGGCCTCAACCATTTTCCGTTCCCTCTGAATTCACTTGCCTTCTGCTGCCTCCTCCTGAGTAGGCTGAAGACTTCTCAAGGCAAAGAGCTTTACTGATGGAGTTACATGCCATCCCCTGTCTTCTGGAGCTCACAGTCTAAGACAGTTAGTGTTGGGGGATGGTCATTACAGACATGGACAGTGAACAAGGATGTGAACATAATTTAAAGAATGATGTGATATGACATCAAGGGAGATTGGATCTGTCTCCATCATCACCAGCAAGTGTGAAACTCACCAAGAACCCAGCAACGGTTGGCAAGACCTTCATTGCCCAGACTGTCTGGCCTACTCTGGTTCCAGCCCCATGTTCCTTCCTCCTGCCCTCCTGCTTTCTGCAGAGGACCATCTTGGTCTCAACACCCTTATCAGTGAGGCTGTCGCAGCAGTGAGGTTGCCCATTAAGTACCTTGAAGCACCAAAAGGTATTGATTTCTGTGTTTAGGATTTCTAAAAAGTGACTCATAAATCATTGGGGCCCTGGTGATGTCTCAGGCCTGGGAGGGGAAGCACAGAAGACAGAGGAGAATTGGAGGGAGGCAATGAAGAGCTCTCCTAGGTGAGCAGGGGAAAGCATTTGCAATGGAGAAAAGACAAGAATTCTAGAGGGTAAGAAGGGTGGGAAGAAAGTAAGCGCTGGAAGAAAGAGGAGAGAGGAAGTGGAAGTAAAAAGGGTGGGTGCATAAAAGGAGCGGAAAAGAAAAGAGTAAAAAGGAAGGCAAAAGGATGAGGTATGGTAGGGAGTGAGGGAAAAGGAACCGCAAGCTGTATCCAGGCACCTCCTGGACACACCATCACATGAAAGAAGGAAATGAGTCTTGGCAGGGATAACTTCACCAAGCCCTCCTGTTTGTGGATGAGGGGGAGAGGGCTGGAGAACCCAGTGGTGCCCATCCTCTTGGATGTAATAATCCCTGACACACACACACATACCAGCCTCTCGTAAAGTAATCGAGTTGTTAGTTGTCTCACTCAGAAAAGATGCCTGGTGGGGCTCTATAAATGGGAGTGCCATGGCACTCTCTTGTTTTTCCTTTGAGGTTGGTCACAACCCTTGTCTCATGTGAAGCTGGGCCAGACTGCATTTCTTGGTCAGATAGAACTCCATGTGTTATCCAAGGGGATGTCCAGTTTAAGGATGCTGGGGTTTGGGCACCAGTTCAAAGAAGTTGACCAGACCAGAAATAGGGCTGGTATGAGGAAAGCTCTGGCCTGGGCAGTGGTAGGGTGAACCATGGATTGAGTCAGAGAAATCAGTGTTGAATAAAACAAGCATAGAGCAAGTAGAGTTTTCCATACAGTGAATGTATTTATACCTCACAATTCTGAGAGGCGACTGAGCCCTTTGTGATCTGCCCAATTGATTAGTGGTAGAGCCAGGCCTGGAACACAGGTCTGTCTTCTCTAGAATCCCCTGCTGTGTTCTGTTTGTAAAGGCTATGGCTGTGCACCCTCACAATCCTGGAATGCCTACTTAGGAAAAGCCTGGCCATGATCAAGGGCAGGCTGGGAAAATTGGGGCCAGGGAGACTACTGTAAGCTGGCTAAGGAAGCATAAAGCCACCAGAAAAGACAACAGACACAGGAATGGGGGGTGGGAGAATGGGACCCAAGACCTGTTGTAAGGACAGAGGAGAGAGGTGGGGATCAGGACTCAGTTCCTAGAGAGAGTATGGCCCAGAAATGTTGCCTGCCTCTAGCCCTTAGGCCCTCTGAGAGCCATTTAGGAGTTTGTGCTGCCCCCTGGTAGCCAGTGAGGGAATAGCAATGAGGACCGTTCTCTGCAGACAAGCAGGTATGACCTCCACTATACCCATCAATATCTTTCTGTCCCACATGTTCTTGCAGAATACATGATGGTGAAATTTAAGGCCCTGGAAACCTCAATTCCTTAAGCTTTTTGGCTCAAATTGTTAGTAAAAGTGCTCTCCTCCCTAGGGAAAGGGGGCAAGATGATAAATTCTCACAACAACTGCCTAGAATCTCAAGAAATCCAACACTTTGACATGTAGTAAGCATTTTCTGAACTATTTCATTCAATCATTATGAGGTCCCTATTAAGTAGTCAATATTATCCTCCTGTTACAGCTAAGGTAACAGCCTCAGAGAGAGGAAGTTAATTTTTCCAAGGTCATACAGCACTGGAGTCTGTACTCAAAAGGAAGGAGGGAAGGGGCTCTCCTATGGTCCCACAGATTTCATATAAAAGCTGTTTGGGACCAGCAGAGCCCTGAGTGTCTCTGTTTGTGTGTCATATGCCCAGTGCCTGGGAAAATCGCAGCTTCATTCATTCTCTCATTCTGTATTTCTGAGCATCTCTTGGTGCCAGACAAAGTCTGGGGACTGGAACACAGCAAGAAACAGACAGGGCCCTGTCTTAACTGAGGGAACTCCACAATCTGGTGGGTGCAACTGACAACCGTTTATGCAGTAAGTGCTAATAGATGTCATTACAAATTGCCAGATTTAAAAAGGCATTTTTCAATAAGATAGGAGGGAGGGGCAGTCCAGGTGGAAACAAGGTGCAGTTAAGTCCAGGCAGAGGGAAAGCGCTCATGGGAAGTTTAATAAATGTCCTCAGTTGGTGCGCCTGGGTCTGGCTACCATGCAGGAGATAAGGCTAAAGATCAAGAAAAGAGGGATGCGGGCAGAATATGAGGGGCTTTCCTTGGCAAGAGTGAACAATAAAAGCTTTATTCTGCAAGTTTAGGGAGTCCACAGAGTTTTAAGCTGTTGACCATAATTAGCCCTGTTTTTTTCTAGCAAGGTACCCCCGGGAACAGAAATGCCACCTAGGGGGCTACACTGTAGTCTTGGCAAGAAACTCGGACCAGAAACGTGGCCCGAGGGGTCAGAGAAAGGTGAATACATTCTAGAGACAGCGAGTCGAGCTCAAGAGAAACAGAGGAACGGGGATCCCGGGTTTCAGACTGAGCCTGCGGCTGTGCGAGGCGGACAAATGCCCAGGAGGTGGCGTGAACCGGGGGAGGCAGGGTAGGCAGGATAGCACCTGCGACTGCTCAGGGAGGCGTGAGAACCCATCGGCACCCGGGGCGTGAATAGGCACTGCGGCGGCGCTCGAGAGAGAGCGCCCGCCCAGCGTGGGGTCCGCTCGCCTGGAGCCGCCTGCCACGAATTTATGGTCCAAAGCCGGATGCAGCTGTGAGCAGCTGGGTATGCAAATATATGCAAATTTGCGTTGCCGCTGCCCAGGCTATGTCGCTCGTAACGTCAAAGGGTGGGGGAAGGGGCGCAGCATTGTTTGTGCTCTTCTCTCCAAAGGAGTTCAGATAGGGTGAGTGGGGAGGTGGGGTGGTGTGCATCTTACTTGCCCTGACTGTCCCACTTTGGGACCGTGACAGTATCATGACGAATGAGAGGTCCGCTCCCTGTCCCCAATGACCTTGTGCAGTCACCATCCCGCCTAAGGTGTGGGCAGAGAGACGGCCCGTGGAGTAGGTACTACCCGAGTCCGCCTGCTGGTGAGAACTTACTTCCCACGTTGTGAGCAGGTAGAAGCCCCGGCACAGGGTCGGATAATCCCACACGCGCCCGGGCCGCAGAGAATTCCATTTTCCCACCGCTGGGGAACAGGACGGTCAGGAAGGCTTATCTTTTTTCACCCCTTTACAGTCATCTGTCCTCCTGCTTCCCATCCGTTTCTAAAGTTCTTCCAAAAGTCTAACCACAGTCACACTTGCTGTTTATATTTTATTTTTCCTTGCGGTTTGGCGAGAAGACTATCCTCGTAGTCTCTGTCGTTGGGTTTTGAAGGTGCGGGAACTGGGTGAAGGATTTCTAGGCACCGCTTGCCACCAAGGCCCCCTAGGGAACAAGTCCCTACCCCAGGCAAGACCTAAAAGGGAGTCTGGGCTAGGGACTGTCATCTCCCTGCTCTATCCCCTTTTCCTTGCCGGCTCTTCCCACGACAGCCACAAGGGGTCTTCCTTGCGCTAAGAATGGGAAATCCTGAGCCAGGGAGGCCGAGGCTCCTGGCGCAGGGTCCTTCCAGAGGGCACCGAGCACCCAGACCCGGAGGCATCCGACCACCGCCGCCCTTACCCTGGTGGCCTCACCCAGTCGCGGACGACCTTCAGCTATCAGGCCCAGCGCTCCGAGCTGGAGATCGGCACTCTCAGATCAAGTCTAGGGAGCAGCCTGAGGGCTGGGAGTCGAGGCGAGGAACTGGGACTGGACACATAGTAGGAGCTCAATAAATATTTTTGAAATTAGTGAAAGAATGTGGCAGCGTCCCGTTCAGAAGCTGGGGGGAGGGACGAGATGACCTAGATGAGGTGGAGCACGATCCTCACAAACAGAAGGGCGCTACAGAGGCGGTGTAACAGGCCATCCATGGGCCCAGGCACGTGGGACTTGGGTATTCATTCGTACAGCTGGGAAGGTCTAGTAGTGAGAGAGGAAATTGGAAGGGAGGGGACAGCCAATCAGAAAGGAACCTTGGATTACCTTGACGGCGAAAGGCGGCAGAAACGAAAGATGGGGACCCCTAAAGTGAAGCCTTATCAGGATGAGGAAATGGGATATCACCGTGGAAAAGGGGCTGGAGGTTTAGATTGTTTAGCTAAACGAAGGAAAGTTAAAGCAACCACTTTCTTCCGTGAGAACAGAACTCGTTAGGTTTAGTTGAAGCTGCAGCAGGAGAAACGGTGGTCAGACACCAGAAAGGACTTACCGGTTGGCGTCAGAGGTGGCTGGAGGATGGTGGTGGCGTAAAGCAATGGTTCCCCGGGGGCTGGAAGCGAATTACCTGAAATCCCCTTACCATGGAAACCCGTCAGGGGGGTTGGGAGCCGGGGAGATAATATAGTTAAGGGTTAGACACAGCTGATGGAAGCCTAGGTGGAGGCAGCCGCCCTTCCCCCACGGAAGTGCCTGCGGGGTCCCAGGAGTAGGCGGCTTGCGACCAGGTGCTCTCACTCTGACAGCCCACCGGGACAGACACCTGGGTGGCTCCCCACCCTCAACCCAGGGTTTTGCTGGAAGTGGGGGTGGGGCTCTTCTCAGCCAGATGGGGAGAGCTATGTCTGGATGCGCCAGAGTCTCCGACCTCACATAGCAGCATAGACCTCCTGGAAGATCCTACATAGGCTCCCCCAGTACGTCGCCAGCCCGCCCCGCCCCGCCCCCGCTTTTGGGGGAGCTCAGGACACTTTCTGAAATGTCCTCTGTACCCTTTCGGAAGCTTGCCCTACTTGCGCCAGCCAAGCAGGGAGTCCTCTCACTCCTCTATTTGTTTCCCTGGCGACCCTTCATTTGTGGACAGGGATCACAGCTTGATGCCCTTGAGGTTTAAGTCTGGGTTTAAGTCTTGCGTTCACGAACCGTGTGACCTCGGTTTGAAGCTTACATTTCTTCATCCTTGAAATGGAGATGTTCTCCTGTCTTGTTCGGTTGAAAAGAGGACTGCGTGAAGTAATGAAGTGAAAGCATTTTGTTTTAGGCAAATGTGAGCTATGGGAGTTCGAGTCACAGACAACCCGCGTGTGCAAGCATAGACACACTCACATTCACACACACACGTGTTGAGGTTCTTGGAGGCGCTAGGTCCCAGTTCCTGGAGGCGATCAAGCAAAAACTGTCAGAGATGCTAGAGAGGGAACCAAAGAATGCGCCGGATGAGCCCAGAGCTGTCTGTCCCAGACTTAGCGTCCGATTCTCCAGGGCAGGACCCCTGTTCTCTGCGGGATTCTGGGTGTAGCCCAGCGGGAATGGGCCCAGAAACCAGGAATGGGAGACCCCACTGTAGGAGCCGCGAGTCGGGCCTCTCCGGTTCGCTTCCAGCAGAGGGCGCCCAGGTCCGCGCAGCCACCTCTCGCTTCAGCCCTAGCCTGAACTCTCTCCTGGCCCGGCCCGCCTTCCGCGCGCCCTCTGCTGGCCACCGGGGGCACGGCCGCTCGTCCGCCTCCCCTGCAGCCAAATCCACGGGTTTCTGAGCGTATGTGTTTTACGGGCCACGTCCTCTGCTGTTGCCCCACAAACCCCAGACGTCCCACCTGGATCTAACTCTCCCTGTCCTTCATCTATGTGGACAAGGGTCCAGATCCTTCCCCTCAGAAGAGTGGTGGATCAAAGTCCCAGGTTTTCCACCGATCCCTGCATCCACACTGGAATTTCGGGCAGTGGGTGATGAGGAAAATCTCAGCAGCCTCAAGCTTTAGGGCCTCTGACAACAATTATGGAGGCTTGAAATCCAACCTGCCAGCTCCCTGGCCACGGCTGGATCCCAACCTGGCAGTCCTCCAGGATCCTCAGTTCTGATATGCTTCAACTTTCTACCTGGACCACCTGCCTACCATCTCTCCTTTGCACCTTTCATATTCTCTTTCTAAAACACAGATCAGTGCAGGTCACTTTTCTACTTAAACCTCTTGTAGCTCCTCATTTCGTACAAGAAAAGGTCTAGACTCTGGCTCAGGCTGCCCCCATCCTTTATGATCTACCTCCTGTCTCATCAGGTTTCTTCCTTGTCTCCCAACTCAGTTTTCCAAACACACCCTGCTCTTTCTCGTCTTTGCCATCTTCAGACTTTTCCATCTTTATACTTTTCCATCTTCACCTGGCAAACTCCTACTCATTCCTCTGATGTTTCCTCTCTGAGATTTTTTTTTTTCTCTGACACCCCCAGGGAAGTCTGCTGCTGTGCTCCCATGGACTTTATACACATTTTTTTTTTAATGGCATTCATGCTGGGGCATTATTTATTTACAAGTCTGTTTCCCCAAAAATACTTGAGCTCCCCTAGGGCAAGGCCTGAGCTTTGTTTGTCCTTGTACATACTGGCAGTCCAGTAGAGGTCTGCTCAGTGAATGACCAATCAGTGCCTCAGCCCCACACATGGAGAATCAGTGTCTAGTGTATGCCCCTGGGCCTGGAACGGGGCAGAGATACTCCTGTCTGTTTAAAGACTGACTGGATATCTCAGTTATCAACCTCCCTCACCACTGGGGCAGGCCTCTGCTGCCATTCCCCCCCCCCCCAGGAGATCAGCTGTCCCCTCTTTCTCCTCGTTATTCCCTCCACTTCCTACTGGGAGTAGGTGCTACAGACAAGGTTCTGGAGACCCAAACCTAATCCCTCCTATGCAGAGCTTTATTTATTGAGAGCCCAGAAACAAATGGCTTGGGGAGGCTTCTCCTTCCTGCAGAGTCTTGGAGACACCCCACTGATTCTTGGACCCTATCCCAAGTCAGTCCACCCCCACCCCAGAACTCACTCAGTCCTTGCTGTCTAGCCTGGGGCTTGGGGACAAAATCATAAATTTGAAAGACAAGAGGAGAGATAAAGATCATTTGTTGAAAATGGTGTCATCAATCATTTGTTAGAGAGAACACATCCAAGAATTCCCCAAACGTGGGTGCTCAGCTATCCTTCAAGCTCCGCATTATGCTCTCCCTACATAAAAGTATCCCCCCACCTCGGGCCTCCCTGGTTAGCTCCTTTCAGAGCTTGAGGTTGCCTGGTCATCTAGTTTCAGCCTTCCTGTCTTGTTCTCTGAAAGATCTTCAGGCCCTGTCTTTTCCTACCTTAGGAGTACCTCAGGATGGAGAAGTCCCATCCCCCACCCTTCCCTGCCCACACTAATGGGCATATTTCTGAAAGAGCCTGGAGGGGAGATTCCCAAACTCCTAGTTGCAGAGTTTCAGGCTAAGGATGAACAGATAAATAATGGCTAGCCAAATTAATTAATTATTTTATTAGCCTGAGTAATTATTAATCAGGTCATTAATCACCCAGCTGTGCACTATGAATAGTAATTGAGTGGTTTGGGGAGCAGCAGCAGAGCAGGTTATGGCTCTAAGGTCTGGCAGCATCTGGACCTTCTCCTGGTCCTGGGAAGTTTTGGGAAGGTGTATAGGCCCCATCTTTTCCCCCACCCTCATATCTATACTTAGAGATTAGGAATGGAGCAGGGTTCACGTGGTCCCTTTGCATAGGCAGGCACCAATTTCATCCTTCTCCTCCTGACTTTCAGAGTTAAGAAGGTGTAGGATGTGGAGGCCAGAATGTGTACACAGAGGCGAAAGGAAAATAAAAGGAATTGCTCTTGTGAGTGTGTGTGTGTGTGTGTGTGTGTACAGGGTAAGGACAGGGAGGGACCCAATGGGGAGTGACAGAGACAGAGACAAGTCTCAAATGTGCCAAATTCCCCATAATCTCAGTCTGATTGGCCAATCGATGTATAAGAGTGATGCTGGAATTGACTCAGAGATTTGCCTTTGAGATCGTGTGGATGCCATGGGAGAGGAGGAGAAATAGAGTGGTAGAAACCAGAGGAGGGTGGAAGGGCAAGGTGAGACAGAGGGGGAGGAGGGAGGAGGAAGGAACGAAGAATGGACATGACCTTTCACCTTTGGATTTGGAGCCCTGCCAGCTCCAGGATTCTGTATTTTTTTCTTGCTGGAGTGTCTGATGATTCCCTCTTGTGCTCTCTTTTCCACACGACCCACTCTACTCGGGACCTCCTCTCATCTGAGGTTTGGAGTGGGCCTCAGTTTCTGAACTTTTCCCTTCATCTGTTTCCTGGAACTCTGTCCGCTGCTCTGTAGGCTTGGAGGAAGGCGGAATGTGAAGATAGAAGGAAATAGTGAAGTGGTAGCAGATTACACTTTCCTTTGACACTAGGAAGTCATGCTACGAGTCTCACCTCCATCCCTTTTGCTATTTAGAGATCCCATCATCTCATATCCTTGTGTGGTGCCCCTGCAGACAGCAGTATAAGCTCTTACCCCTCCTCATGCTGCCCCTGAATCCAGGCCAGGTGCTCCCAGGCCCCCTTCCCTTCACTGCTTACTTGGGGAGGGGTCAGTGATCATGTTTTAACCATCCCAGGTCCCTCTGTTATAACCATTTCACTTTCTGTTTACAGTGGATTTCACTCTTTATTTACAGTAGGTCCTGCTTTGTTTATGACCTGCTTGGGGTCAGTTTCATTTTGTATCTCCAGTTGCTCTACCATGCACTGTGTGTTTATTCCTCCTCTTGGCGCCCTCTTTGCAGGCCCTTCCCCAAGACTCCATTCTCAGGGGGCATGTGCGAGGGGAGGGCCTGGGTCTGAGAACCTGGGCCCCACAGTTTGAGGAGATGTTGGGCTGTGGGGAGGCTTGGGTGGTAGTGGTGGTTCTGACTCAGCCTGGGGAGGCCGAATGCAGGGAAACCTACTAGGGAGAGGGGGGAACTGGAGGATGCCCCTGTGTCCCGAGCAGGACTTTCAGGAGGAGAGTCCCTCACATGCCCAGCCCTACCTGTTTGGGGCTCAGGCTTCCTAAGAATATGGACCCCACACTCCTTGGGCCGCAGTCCCTGCAGGGCCTGTCCACTGGGCATCCCTGTTCAGTGTATCCTCTCGGCAGAGCTCTGGGGGCAGGGCAGGGGGTCAGGCACAGGGGCAGCTTCTGACAAGACAGAGCCTGTCATGAGATAAACAAAAACACGGGGCCCAGAACCCAGTCTCTTGTTTGGAATTCTTGACTCTGGTGGGGGGTGGGGTGGGGTGGTGCAGGATGGGGGTAGTTGGTGGAAAAGGGTGGGAGAGTGGAGAGCAGACCTATTAGAGGGTCTGGGGTGCAGAAGAAGGGACTGCAGCCCCACAGCCCTTGACATTGCTGAAGGACTGAGGAAATGTCCAGACTCTGCAATCCCCTGAGATTGGCCTACCTGCTTATGGAATCACTCAGTGTTGGGCATGGGTGGATAGCAGAGGAGGAGGAAATCTGGGGATTCTCAGTGTCTGGGGCGTCAGGAAGGAGAATGCATCCCAGTCTCAGCCATGGTTACAAGTTCTTCCTCTTGTCTGACTTCTACCCCTCTTTTCTTATGGGATTCGGGGAGTGGGGAGGGAGGGAGTGAGAACGGAGGCCAGGTTCCTTGCTCTTCCCTCCCAGCTCTCCCTGGGAGTTGTTCATCTTCAGCCAGGTTCTGAGCGTTTTCTGGAAGACACTCCAGGGAACCAGCTCCAGTTCTGCCAGAGTCTTTATCTTGCCTGCAGACAGACTCAATTAACCTCTTTCCATTCTCAGGGTGTGTGGGGGCATCCTCCTCCACCCCTAGTGGCCCCCCCTTTCTGTGTGTCTCTGGAGCATCAGACATTCCTCTTTCTCCATGTCCTCCCTGTCCCCAGTCTTTATTGGGCTGGTACATCACTGGAAAGGAAGTGCCGTATTTTCTCTTGCTCCCTTCTCCTGAACTCTCCCTGCATCACTGGAAAGCCCTCCTTCAAAGCCTTCCTGCTTCCTCTTCCATTCAGTTTGACCTGCCCAAACTTTTCCTTAGAACATAAGTGGTCTAGTCCCTGATTTCTACTCCAAAACCTATCTGGGCCCTACTGCCTTTGGTCTTTTTAGGGATTCCACAGAGCTTTTTCAAGATTCTTGGAATACTGGAGAGAACCTCCGGGCCTGTCTGGGTCCCTTCTCCTTCCAAAACTTCAGGTTTCCAGGCCACAGAGGGGAGAGAAGTATACAGTTCTTCCCATTGCCAGCAGAGGGCAATACAGACAAGCCCAGGCAAAAGGGTGTGGAGGTTGAGGGGTCTGGGGTGGAGTGAAAATCTGGTGAGAGGTGGGACAGAGGAAGCTCTTAGCATAGGTAGCAGTTTGGGGCAAAAGTAGTGGGAAATTCTAGGACCACTAAATGGGGTGGGAATCTCTAGTTCTTTGCCTTATTTACAAATTCCATAATAGCTAAAAATATCAGCTACATTTGGTGGCTAACACTTTATATATATAATACGTCAAATTCTCAAAATAACCATGAATACTATTATTTTCATTTTATGGAGGATACAGTGAGACTGGAGAAGGTTAAATCATCACGTTCCCAAGGTCACACAGCAAGGAATTGGTAGAGGTGGAATTCAGTGGTCCTTGTGAGGTGGCCTATGCCTGGGGGTCTTTCTCCTCCTCCTAGACACTCAGTAAGGAGCATGGAAGGGGCCCTTTGGTGCCCACCCAGCCCCCTCCTTCCGGCGTCCAGCAGGGTTCAAAGAAGAGATTGGGAGGCTGGGCGGGGGACCCCTGCCCCCACAAGCCTCCCTCAGCCTGGCCAGATGCCTTTGGGGCCTGGAGACAAGGGCTGGAGAATGGTGCTGCCATAAACAGTGTCCGGCAGCACCACGAGGCTGTAAAACCAGCCCAGCAGAGGCTGGAATGTGGAGGGATCCAGGAAGGATTTTTCCGGCAGGGTCTGGCTTGATAGCATCTTTGGGGCCCTGGGGTCAAAGGGGAGCCCGCCTCCCTCCCCTCCCTCTCCAGGCCATCCTGCTGCTCTCCCCTTTCCCTGTCCCTGCCCCCTCCTCTCCCACGTTTCTGTAGAAGTGTCCATGCGTCTCTACCTCTACTTGGTCCCTCTCAGCCCCTTTCTCTTTGAGGGGTGGTACAGCCCCCACGTGAGCTCGTTGGCTGTGTTACTTTGGGAGTTCTTTGCCTCACACCTCTCATCTGTAAAATGGAGAATCGTGTTGGTACCTATCTCAGAGGTTAGATGAGGTAATATTTGTAAAGCATGTAGGACAGTGCCTGGCTCACATAAAGTGCGATCTAATTGTCTTAATATAATAAATATCAGTGCGTTCATTTATTCCTGTTTCTCTTCCCTGCTGAGAAATCCAGATTAGCCAGTGGGCTTTATTCCCCTCATTTTTCCTCACAGTCTTCACTTGGATCCTAAAAGGGGAGCACCTCCAGGGTAGAGTGGCTCTAAGTGCTGGGTGCATGCTTCATATTTCTACTTCCCACAAGTGCAAGCCCCTAGGCCTGGCTCTGCCGACCAAGCAGCCATTCCTCCTCCAGCCAGCAGGGGGCAGCAGACGCCTGGACTGTGATGCCGGGAAGAGGCGCGCGCTAGCTCACCTGGCTCTGCTCAGGGAAAGGGCTGAGGGCCGTGAGAAGAACTCAGTGGTTGTGTCTGTGGCAAGGCTTGGTTGATTCCCAGGTGCCTCTCTCCTGCCCCTGTGCCTCTGTGTGTGTAAAAGTGGGTTGGGGAAGGGGATGTCCGGCCCTGTGGTTACCCATGACGTGAAATGTATGGGGCAGGCGAATGTTCTAGAATGTACGAGAACCACCAAAACAGCATGTTGGCGCTAGAAAGGACTCAGAGATTGTTTTACTGTCCAATCCTCTTCAGATGAGAAGGCTGGATCCCAGAGAGGGCGAGCTGCTTATTTGGGCTCGCACGGCATGTTTGTGGCAGAGCTTTTAGGCTCCTAATCCATTGCTCTTACTAGAGCGTGTCTGTGTGTCAGCATGGTCTAAGTGTGTGTGTTGTTTCATTCGGAAGCTTGGGCTTCAGAACAAGTAAGTGCCTGCTTGGTCCCCGGCCACTGTGGCTGCCTCCTAGAAGGGGTCCTATATTCCTTCCCCTTGGCTCCTCTTGCTTTGCCCTGGCCTCTTCCTCCTGGCCAAGCTGGATGAAGATTTGCCTTCTTCCCTGGAATCCATGTCTCTGGAGAGCAGAGCTCTTGTAATAACAACAGTAAACACATTTGTAGACTGGTTATTGCCACATTCATCAGATCACTTAATTACTTAATCCTTCAACAACCTTACAAGGGAGGCATTCTGACTATTCTCAGTCTACACATTGAGGAAATGGAGGTACAGAAATGTCAAGGGCCTTCCCCAAGATCACACGGCCAACAGCTAACAAGGCTGTCCCAAGGAAGCTCTAAGTACTAAGCATAATGTATCATGCAGTGGTGTGAGCCCTATCCCAGTAACCGCTCTGTTTACTGAGCGCTCTCCATGTGCCAAACACTGTGCTGAACCCTTCTCATCCATATTGGCTGTAATCCTCAGGATAACCTTGCAAAGTAGGTTTTATCATCACTTTTCACACAGGGAAACAGAAACTCGGTTAGTAAGCGGAGGAACCAGGCTCTGTGTAAAATCCACACACTTAGCCATCTCTTAAGTTTTGGCTTGGTGCTCTTAAGTTTTACATCACCTGGGAATCTTGTTGCTCTTAAGTATTACATCACCTGAGAATCTTGTTAAAGTTCAGATTCTGGTCCAGTGGCCTGGGGTGCTACATTTCCATAAGCTCCTACCGGTGCTGCTGATGCTGCGCTGATGCTGCCGGGGCACACGGATCCGGGCACACGGATCGGGGCACACGGATCGTGCTTTGAGCACTAAGGCTCTATGGCTCCTCCCAGTCCTGGCACGATGAGCTTTCTCTGGGCCTCAGTGTCCCCATTTGTAAAATAATAGGTTCCCACAAGTCTGGATTCTCAATTCAGGTTCTTTCTGCCCCCGATCACTGTCTTATACCATCTCTAAGCACTTGGCTTCATGGTCTCTCAGAGTAGAGGAGGGAGACAGGATCTTAAAGATCCCTGGTATACCCCCTGTTTTTTAACAGCTGGGAAAAGTAAGACTCTGGTGGCAGGGGGCCTTTCTCAAAATCACATATGTGGCAGATATGGAACTGAAATCCATCTTTCTTTTCCTGAAAGGGCCTTGGGTCCTCTAGGAATTCACATCGTGCCACTGCACAATGGTAGGGCTGGGAGCTCCCATGAGAGGCTGCGTGATGAATCTTTGTTACAGGCAATAGCTTTGAAGCGGAAATTGAGGCACCTGGAAGCCCATTACCCTCCTTGCATTGGTGCCATCCTGTCTGTCTTCGTATTTTTCTCTTCCCCTCCCTTCTCTGCTTCTTGCTATCCCTACCCTCTCTGCCCTGGCATCTCACCCCATCTCTGTTCCAATCTGGTTGACTCTATCCCATCTGTTCCCAGCCTGCCAGCATTCAGAGTCACAGGTGTGACTTTGAATGGCATTGACCCATTTTCATGGACAACTCCACTCTCCCTTTCTCCCACACGATCTGATCTTCCCATGACCTGTGCCCTTCTGGCCTTCTGCAGCAGGAGAACTTTGGGGTGGACAGCTTTCTAAAGCCGACAGAGTGGGGATCTGCCTGTCTAGGAGGGACTAGAGCAGGAAGGTGGGTCCCATCTGGGGGTGGAGCTCCTGCAGGAATCAGACTGGATGGGGGCCCCCAGAACCTCTCCCTGCATTCAGAAGCAGTGTTCTGGTTGATCTCTCTCCTGGCCTTTAGCTGGGGGTGCAGTGGAGCACCTATGACCCTTGATCTTTTCATGCCACTGACACTACCTGGAATAAGGGTCAGCCGACCTCATGTGTTTACCTGGAGGATGAGTAAACCAGCTGCTCACCAAGGAAGTGCGTAACAGAGCTAGGTCCTGCTGTTCCCCTGGCCCTATGTGGGGCTGGCTGAGGAAGGACTGGGAGCCAAGGCATTTGGGTCCCAGCTTTCTACAGTAGGGGCTCCCAACCCCCACACTGCAGACCGATAACATTCTCTGGCCTGCTAGGAATCTGGCCACACAGCAGAATGTGAGCGGTGGGCCAGTGAGCAAAGCTTCATCTGTATTTGCAGCTGCTCCCCAGCACTAGCATCACTGCCTCAGCTCCACGTCAGATCATCAGGTATTAGATTCCCATAGGAGCACTGGTCCCTGGTGCCAAAATGTTGGGGACCACTGCTACAGGACTCAGACTGGAGGGAACAGGAGAAACCAGCTCTCCGCCTGGTCTCTTCCCAGGGGCTCTAGAGAAGTTCCTGCCCCCTGGGTGGAGGCCAGGAAGGATTGAATGATGGAGTCATTCATTCTACAAATGCCAGTTGAACATTTCCCATGTGCTTGGGGCTGGGATGGACATCAGATCCTCAGGCCCAACTCAGGTCCTAGTGAAGAAAGAAGAGGGGATCTGTACATGGGCCAGAGAGTGAGGGGGAGGACTTGGCTGCATCGGGACTGAGGCAAGGCCAAGAAAACCTTTCCTGGAGTTGGGGGCTGACGAGGCGCAGAGGAGAAGTGAGAAGTCCTGCCAGCCTGCATGTGTGGGGCTCAGTGTGCAGATGGTTATCTGGGCAAGTTGCTCCAGGCCTCATTTCCCTCCCCTGAACAATGGCAGCATGTGGCTAAATCAACAGTTCTCAGGTGCTGACTGAGAATCACTGGAGGCTGGTTAGATTCAGGTTCCTGGGCCCCTCTGATCCAGGGGCTCTGGAGTCAGGGCCTAACCTTGTTTTCTAAGGCTGCCATGATTCTGATGGACAGCCAGGTGTTGGATGGTGGTGCTGGAAGGCTGGAGAGCCTCCTGCTCTGATTCACTTGTCTAGCTCCAGTTGGGAGGAAGCCACTGTGCTTGACTTTTGACAGTGCCAGGCCCTGAGCTGCATTCATTTAGACCCTAGACAGCTACTGTTACCCCATCTTGGGAGGAAGCTGAACCCCAGAGCTGTTAAGTAGAATAATCCTGAGCCTTTTCTATGTTAGGTCCCCACCACTTCAGGCCTATGGATTTTTTTCTCCACTCTCTCTGTGTCGCTTGCTCTTCTCTTTATGGATAAGGCACGCCCCCCCCCCATTCCACCCTTTTGCATCTCCTGCCATCTTCCCTTCCTCTTCTTTTCCTCTCTCTTCCTGTCATCTTTGGTTTCTAATAATTGAAAGTATTTTCAGGGGACGTCCTCATCAACTCTTTTAGGAGAGTTCCAGTCATCTGTCCCAGGTCCCTCCTCCAAGGGGAGTCCATATTTCCTGTTCCTTCCTCGTAGATGGGAGGAGAGAGGGTCATAAACATCACCTTTCTGACTGTCACCTGTCTCAACTGACTCTCCCTTGCCTCCTGCTCCCTTCCTCTTATCTATTATCAGTTTTTGCTCCTCCTCCTCCTCCTCCTCCTCCTCCTCCTCCTCCTCCTCCTCCTCCTCCTCCTCCTTCTTCTTCTTCTTCTTCTTCTTCTTCTTCTTCTTCTTCTTCTTCAGGTTTCAGAATTATTTCTTAGGTGTATAACAGGGGCAAAAAGCTAAAGTAATCTCCAGGGAGAAACCCGCTCTGATCCTAGCAGGGAGGATTCAGGTTAGATGCCTGGGAGAACTTCCAAATAGCCAAAGAGAGCAGTCCTGAAAGGAGGCTGTGGATCCAGGGGAAGCCTCATCTCTATCTAGGCTTATGACCCTCTTCCTCTCCCTTGTCCCTCCTCTTCACGCATCCAAGCCACTGTTAGGGTGACTCTGTACCTGTGTTTTGACTCTTTCACGGATGCTGAGGGAGAAGCCAGTGTGCACCAGCTCCTCAGGGCCCCAATGATGCTAAAGGATAGGCTCGGGTACCCTGCCGCCTTGGCCTTGCCATTGTTCCTGCTCTGGGATCCATGCCCTCACCACCCACACCAACGGTCCCTAACGTTCTCAGGGTTGGGGTGACTATGAGTGTGAGGGGAGCCACCTCTGTCTGTGGGGGGATCTGCATGCGTGTTGTTACATCTGTTGAGCCAGGGGTGTGTGTGTGTGTCTGTGCCTGAGTGGGGGGATGTGCACATCTGGGTGTCCCAGTGTGGTTTTGCCTCAGCCTATGTTCCAGAGCTCCACATACCTTCTGGTCTTTGTCCCAACCCTGTCCCTAGGGTCAGCTGGTGGATGTGATGAGCTCTGGGCTTCGAATTGGGCCTCTCTCCAAAGATGAGGCACCAGGGACTGTCTCCATTGCATCGGGACGCCTCGGTCAGCTCTAATGGCTGGGGCAGTGGGAGGCAGAGTTGCTGGTCCTGTCTTTGCATGGCCACAAGAGGGCTCTGGGACCAGATTTTTCTCCTTCCTGCTGGAGCTGCAAGGATTCCCAGCAGCCCTAGCACACTGAGCTTTTCTGGAAGTGTTGGCCATCCTCCTGCAGCTGCCACTAAAGGCTCTCTGCCAGGCTGGGAGGCCGCTGGAGAGGGATGCAGCCTTTGCCCTTTATAATCCTATTCCAGAAGTACCTCATTTCTCTGTCAGGAAGTCCTTCCAGCTGTCTACCCTCCATTTCTACTACTATTAGGGGGAAGAGATTGGGCTGAGTGAGCCATTCTCCTCCTCCTCCTCCTCCTCCTCCTCCTCCTCCTCCTCCTCCTCCTTCTCCTCTTTCTTTCTTTCTTTCTTCTTGTTCTCTGTTGCTTTCTTTCCTTCTTTGCTTCTCTTCTTTCTTTCGTTTCTTTCTTTCTGTCTCTCTCTCGTTCTTCTCCTCCTCGTCGCGTCTCCTCGTCCTGCGTTCTCTTCTCTCTTCATCTTCTCTCTTTCTTTCTTTCTTTCTTTTTTTCAATTACGACTCTTCCTTTCCCCCCAGTCTTGAAGTGAAGTACTTATTCTCTTCTCCATCCCTTGGCCATTAGCGCTCAGATGATGCTCTCCCATCATGGCCAAGGACTGGAATGGCAGCAGCAGAGAAGATGTAAGTTAGACATTAGGAAGGACTTCCTGGCAGAGTGAGGCATGAGCCGCTGGGCTTGGTATCAGAGGGAGGCTGAACACAAGGAATTTGCCTGTTTATCTAGGGTGAAGCTCTGGTTCTGTGGGTTGGGAAGAGTCCTCTGTGGTCCACAAACACCACCTATAATTCCCTAGTGAGCTTAGAGAGGAGGGCTGGGTACAGTTACTTGCCACTGTGCATCTCTGACTGCAGAGAACCATGGATGTTGCTGGATCCTTGGGTTTTGGGGTTGGGGAAGAGAACTATGTGCGGTCTTTCAAAGGAAAACACCTGAGCCACTGCCTCCCCTGGCTGGTGATCACTGGCAGAAAGAAAGATGAAATGACAGAGCAGTTTTTGCATCCACTTAAATGTGTCTTCAGCATCCTTGTTAGGTCTCCAGATTCTTAGTTGGAACATCATCAACCTACTAGGCAAAGACTGAGTGGATGCAGGGGGCCCTTCCTGGAGTGGGAGACAACACCACAACTCCACGTTCTACCGCAGGGTGTGGGGGGGACTGGTCACTTTCTGTCCTCTACACTTCTACTTTCTAAGTGGAATATGAAATGTCATTTGCCTCTCTTTCTGGTCTGTCTTCAATGTTGAGAGGGCCCTGGAGTTGTGGGTGTAGAAGGGTTTGGAATCAGACCCCACTTCATGGAGGCAAATGGCAGACCTCTCTGCCTCAGTCTCTACATCTGTAGCATGGGAATTACAGCTCCTGCATCTCACGTGAGCTTTATGAGACAGTGTGTATGAAAGAGCCTCAGGTCACTCAGCTCAGCAGGTGCTTCCATCCTCTTCTGCGCCCTAAGCTTCACTTGTTCTTGGAGAAGGGGAGATGTGCCCATCTCCCAGACATGAAAATGAAGGGCAGGAATGATACTAAGGCCCAAGGCTGGGGTCTCTGCCGGACATGCCTGAGAATCAAAAGTTTGGGCTCCTTCCTTCTCTTCACCCCTCTGTGTCTTCCTTCCCTCTTTCCTCATTGCCTTTCTCTGACTCTTCTCCCTTCTGCCCCTCCCCCACCTCTTTTCTTTCTTCTTCCTATTCTCTCCTTAAGTCTATTCCTCTGTTCCTCCATCTTCATCCCTCTCTTCCTCCCTCCCTCCCTCTCTTCTTCCCTCCCTCCCTTCCTCCCTCCCTCTCCTTCCTTCCTTCCTTCCTTCCTTCCTTCCTTCCTTCCTTCCTTCCTTCCTTCCACATTAAGTTAGGTGACAGGGGTTGTTCAGAAAACCAAGAAATGTACATCCTGTACCCCTGGAATAACTCCTGGACTTCTGCATAGTGCCCCAACTTGACCTCCCCAACAGGTTGATGCTGCTGTTCTGTGTGCCTAGGTTGGAGAAATAAGGTGGTGATGAATCTGGTCCAATTAAACAATGTGTGCTCTGGGGAGAGAGCTGAACAGGACACGATGGTCCCTGTCCTTGAAGGACGTGTGGTTAAAGAGGGAGACTGGGCTGTCGGTGGAAGTCTGACAAGTGCTGCCTCAGAGGAAGGTTTAAGTCTGGTGCTGGGGAGCCCAGGAGGTGCACTGGAGAAGGCTTCACCAGAGGAAGTGAGAGTTGAGCTGGGTTTTGAGGGATGAGCTGGAATCTTCCCCATTCCTAAGGGGGTGGGAAGAAAGGTAGTCCTGTCAGAGGGACCACCATGTGCAAAGACATGTTGCTAAGAAGGGGCGAGAATTCAGGAACTGCCAATAGTTTGGTGTTGGAGCCTAGGCAGCTTGAGGGACACTAAAATCCTAATCCAGAAAAAGTTAAGCAACAGTGTCTAATTGTTAGCTCACTGGCTGGACAAGAGGGTCCAGAATAGGGCATCGTTGCTCCTGACCAAATGATGAGAAAAGGGGTAGGACAGGGGACATTAGGAAGAGTGTCTCGGGCTTCTGTTACCTTCCCACTTGCTGCCTAATCCTGGGCCTCAGTTGTCTTATCTATAAAATGGGGATAGTGATGCATCATCTACCTGAAGACTGGTAAGATGAAACAGTGTGGTTTCTTGAGGTGCCTCCCAGTACTGAGAGCTATAGTTTTATGATAACTCTGGGCTGTATGACCAGGGGAATCTTCATGAAAGACAAGTGTTTTGTGTCTGGCCTTAAAGGATGATAATGTCGAGCTAAACAGAGAGGGGGAAACATGGGGACAAAGGGCAGAGGCAGGACAAGTGAAAGTCATGCCTGGAGAGCAGTGTGTGGCTGGTACATGGGGTTGGGAGGCTGGCTCTAAGGTAGGAGAGGAATGTGACTTGTGCTGGTTGTGCTGGCCAGAGGTACAGAAGAAATACTCTTGGACACCACCAGTGTGTGAACCCCACCCTCACTCCTACCCACCCTTTCTCTGTCCCCAACCCTTCTGGGGGCCAGACTGGGCTGGAGAGAGCCTGGTGTTGGAGAGGGCTGACTGGGCATGCAAATGAGATGCAAACAATGTGTAAATCAGCCACTCCCCGCTAGACCCACTGCCTAAGGTCTGTTTTGTCTGATGCTGACCCACAGGAGGGCGGGGCAGAGGGTTCTTTCACCTTCCTTTCCAGGGCTCCTCCTGCCTCATTGGCTAAGCCTGGCCAGATGTGGGGACAGAGTACTGTACTGCTTTTTCCCTTCTGCAGGCCAGGAGCTGTCCCCTGAACTGGAGCCCTTGTCCCTCCTGTCCATCTCTGGTGGATTGGCCCGGTTCTTGTGGGAGCCTCCCAAAGCCCACAGGAAATGTCTGCATCTCCCTGAGAGAGAGAGAGTGAAGGGCAGGTCAGAGAGATGGCTTGGGACAGAAGGAGTAGCTGGGATGGGGCACAGACAGGGAGACTGACTGCTAAAGGACAGGGTGTAGAGAGGCCTGAGGAGAGCACAAATTCCCAGGAAAATGGATAGATTTGGACACAGTGAGCAAACAGCCCCAGAGGCCCTGAGAGACACATTCCAGCAGAGACCCTGACTGACAGAGACAGGGAGGGCCCTTCACATGCATGCAGCCTGGGACATGCAGTACCAGTGCCTCCCTCTGTCAGCTTCCTCTCGCCTGTCTGCCTGTCCCTGGCTGATGGTCCCTTTGTCTGTCTAGCTCTTTGTTTGTCTCTTTGTTTGCCTGTCTCTCTCCAAGCTCCCTCTTTTTCCCCCCGGCTCTACTGCTTGTCTCTTGGTCCAGACCTCTCTATCTGTTGCTGCCCTCTGCCTCGGCCATTTCTCTATGGAGAGAAAACCGCCTGCCAGGATTGTGGGACCCCTGGGTCCTTGCCTCTTGGTCTTGGACAGATTCTTGCCTTTCTGTCTCCTGAATTCGGGCCTCAATTCCTCCTTTTGAGGATGGTCTGAACCTCTGCCTCCTATCATGTTTATGAGATTCAGGAGTGTGGGCAGGCGACTGTATTTATGATTGCTCAGACACTGGAACAAAGGGTTTAATTCATTTAAGAGGCAATACTACTTTTCAACCTTCTAGGGATAAAGCAAGGAGAAAATAATGACTGCAGCATGAAGCACAGAGGTTAGACATTCATAGGGACTTCCCAAAAGGGCAGTGTGGGAAATATTAAACAGGTCAGACAAAAGGGATTCGACAACTACCCTCATAATCTCCAATGGAAAAGCACCATGGAAGGTGTGCGGGAGATGAGCAACGTGGCCCTCCCTAGTCTGTGCAGTATAAGAAGAAGACTTTTGATGTTGTGAGGCAGCAGGGACTTACATGAGGAGGCTAGGGTACCTATCCCTGCCATCGCTCACCCTAGGGTCCCACCTGCGCAACCTCCCAGGTTGCTGGGGAGAAGGCCCAAGGGGAGAGGGGCGTGGAGGAAGTGCTATCTTTATTCCCACCGTCTACCCTGTTTCCCCACCATCTTCCCAGGCTCAGGACCACCCCACCCCTGCCCCCCCCCCCCCCAATCCATGAGAGATGGCTGCTGGGGACGGAGTGATGTATGTAATGCAGATAAAATGTCAGCAATTCTAAATGGGTCCGGAGATGCCGCCGGGGGGGGGGGGGGCGGGAAGGAGAGAGGGCGGAGCAGGGGGGGAGAGAGGGAAGGGAAAATGAGATGTGGGTCCTCACCAGGACCGCAGCAGGGGCGAACACCCCCCTCCTCCCCCCAGCAAAGGCCAGAGGAGGGGTGGGCCCAGGCAGCAGGAGCCCAAATGAGATTTTGAAGAGGGAGCTGGAGGGTGGGGGGTGGAGGAGAGGAGGAGGCGGGCGGGGGCAGCAGGCCGGAGCTGCTGATGTATAGCGGTTTCATAACTTCCTCAGTATTAAAGGCAGGTTCATGGGGAGGGCAGCGCCATTAATCACCAAGCTGAATGGGGCTGGGATTTGCTGAGAGGCGCGCTTGCTGTCTGCTGCGCCTGCTCGGCTCAGGGTGGGAGGGGGCAGGCAGTGATGCCCCTCCTGAACTAGGGATAAGGCCCTAGGAATCTATTCTGGGTGTGGGGCAAGTGGGTCCTTGCCAGTAATGAAGGGAGGGTGGGTGCTGTGGACCCTGGCAGGATGATGAGGAGGGTTAGGACTGAGGCTAGAGGAAGAGGGGTAGGGGCTGGGGGGAATGACGAGGGGCATCAGCTCAGGGGACCTTGGGGGAGAAAAACTGGGGAGGGAGAATTGTGCATTTGAACATGAAATTGATCACATGTAAATATAATGCAAATGACATGCAAACGAGCACAGCATTTCTCTGGGTCCATAGCTCAGGCATTCTCTTTCTTAGACTGAGAATTGAGGCCAATTTGCATCCAGTTCCATGCCCACCGACTTGTTTCTTTATTATTAATATTTTCAGAGGGAGAACTCAAGGTCTCACTTGTTACGGGGGTGAGGGAGCCAAGGTGGGGCTGGTCCTCTGGGCTCCCCAGGAAAGGGCGAGGCCATTGGGAAATGGTAGCATCAGGAAAACTGACATGCCTGAGTGACAGTGAGGGAGCAGGGTGGTAGGACCCCTGGGCTCTGTGCCTGAATGGATGGGGGTTAGAGAGGCTCAGCAGTGAGGCAGAAGATAGAGAGAGACAGATCCCCACAGCTTCAGATACAGACCCCGAGCAGATAAGACGAGGATACATCCCATGTCCTATGAAGTAGGCATTGTTCTTCTCTCCTCCAGGTAGAGGACAAAACGGTCAGCCAAAGGTTTAAAGAGGTAATGATCTTCCTGAGGTCACACCACTGGTAAGCGCTAGACCCCTAGCTCTACCCTTCCAGGCTCAGGACCACCTCAACTCCAAGTTCCTTTGAAAGTTCAGTGCTCCTTTCAACTCACCATCAGAGAATCTCTGAAAGAGATAAACGAAAATAAGAGCAGATATTCATGTTGACAACAAGCATTTATTGAGCACCTAATAGGTATAAGGCAGTGAGTCTGTGGTCAGGAGAGAGAAGACTGAGTGCTGACCTCTCAAAACACACAGTCTAGCAGGGGCCATAGGCATTTTAGCAATTAGTGAAACACTTAACAGTTGAGGACAAGGGTTACCAAGGAGGCACAAGCAAAAGGAGGATCAGAGAATGTTTTTGAGGGGAGATGGCATTTGATGTGGGCCTTGGGTAGAATGTATTCATTGGCAGAGATGGGGAAGGAAGATGTTCCAGGCAAAGTAGACAAGATGGGCCACGGTGCAAAGGCAGGAGAGGATGAAGAAGTGGAGCTTTCCAACATGTTGTAGCATAGAGTGTATGGAAAGGTATGAGGGAGGACAAGCTGAGACGGTAAGGGTAAGGGGGCTGAGGATGTGAGAGGGTTAGGGGCCAAGGCAGGGATCTGGATGTTACCCGAAGGTCAGCTGGAGGTAGAGAAAAGGGTAAATTATTCATTTGATCCTTGATTCCGTAATCATACATTTATCGTGCACTAACCGTATGCCAGGGCTGCGCTGGTAACTTGGAATGCAAAGATCAGATGTGTTCCTCTTTCAGGAAGTTCAGCCAACAGCAGTGTCGTCATCAGTAAATGGAGTACAAGAGTGGGTCCCTCACAGCGTTAGCGTGAGAATTAGACGAGAGTATCTACTTCACATACTTAGGGTGTTGTCTGGTGTAGAAGGAAAAGTCAGGAAAGGTTAGCTATTGCTGTCATCATCCTTCTGAAAGGTGTGGAATGGAAGATAGAGGCAGGGAGAAGGGTCCGCAGTCCACCACAACACTTGGAAAGAGGTGGAGTGGGGCAGTGTGGGTGGGAAGGAGGGGACAGGTTCAAGAGGGCTGCAGGCACAAGTGAAGGCAAGTGACAGCGCCAGAGACAGGGGCAGGGCAAGTGTGGTCTGGGAGTACTGTAGGGGAGGAGCGGGGCTGGGAAGATTCATAATTGGTCAAGTCCCTGCTCTATTGCTGGCTTGCTAAGGAATGCAGGGAAGGGCAGGGCCTGGGTGGTGGGTCAGCTGGGAGCCGAAGTTCTTGGGTCCTTTCCCCACTTGGCTACTTGGCCCCCTCCCAGACTCATCTCGACTCCTCAATTGCTTAATTTGGCTCAACTTGTGGGAGATACTCCTCCCACTCTGCCAAATGTGTAACTTCCATCTTCCTGCTGTAGGACTTGGGGACCAGTCCAGTACCCTTGGCTGTCTGTTTGTCTGATGTCTGTGTGGTCCCCTCAGGATAATTGCTCTGGACAACTCTAACACCGCTCAGACAGATTGGCTGGCCTCCTGGCCCGACATCTCCCACCACTGCATCAAGCCAAATTACTCAGCCCCCCCAAGCCCGAGGCTCTGGTGAAATCCGATTATCAAGGAGAGAGCTGTGCTGAGCTGACAGCTCCTCCGATAATTGCTTCCCAAGTAAGCGATGCAAATCAGCCCATCCAGCCTGTCCCTGCTCCTCTCCTTGGGACCCAGGTGTCCAAGCCCCAGGAGAGGGAGAACACCTGACTTGGGGAGACTTGGAAGCTGTCACCTGCCTTCAGTTAAGTGCCTATCAATCCATAAAGCTGGTCTGTGTTGCCTTGGGGCTGGGGTGGGGGTGGTGGGATGGTAAGGCTTGAAGAGGGACTCAACTGGCTCTGCATTTTTGTCTTAACTGAGAGAGTGTCAGTCTACCCCTCACTCTCACCTTTTGGAGAAGAATCCTGTGTACCCATTTCCCAGTAGGGTAGATGATGGTAGAGATACAGAAGACACAGAGATGAGGAGGTGGCTGAACCTGTTAATAAACAAAGGGATGAATTCGCATCCTGGCTCCCCTGGTTCTATGGATCTGGGAGGGAGGTGGGAGTGAGACCTGTGGGATCTGCAGACAGTTTTCTCCATTTGTGAGTCCCCTCTCCTCCAGGCTAAGGGAAAGACATCGAGAGTTAAGTCCCCACAGAGCTGCGATGGGGCTATGACACAATTTATCTTGGGAAGCTTGAGATTTTGTGTCTGTACGAAGGAGGACATGTCCTTGGATGCAGCGGCCCTTGCTCACCCCACACATGAGAGCCTCTCTCCACTTCCCTAAATTTGGGTCCTTCTACAGGCCTACTAATGCCTCTTTTTTAACATCTTTCCTTCCTACATCTTTACCTCAAGTTCTTTATTTTTCTGACCCCCTCATCCCATCTCCTGCTGATCTTGGAGACCTGAAAAGTGCTTTCCTTGCAGTTCTGAACTTCCAGTCCCCAACCTTAGCCCTTATGGATAACTGTCTTTGTGAAAAGCATCAGGAATGAGTTGCTCAGTTTTGTTTTCTGTGTCCATGTGTCCGACATGGCTCTATGGCCTGCATCCTGGGTCTTCGGACTAGTATCTGCCTGAGACCCTGGCACATGGTCGTAACAACAAAAACTAACCTTTATGGAGCACCAGTTCTGTGCTAGACACAATACTAAGCACTTTATGTAATGCATTCATTTAATTATCACAGAAGAAGACATGGATTACAATGATTATCCCATTTTACAACTGTGTTAACCGAGGCACAGAGAAGTTAAGTAACTTGCCCAAGGCCACCAGTAGTAAGCGGCAGAGCTGGGATCCAAATCGAGGCAGTCTGAGTCCAGAGCCCATACTCTAAAAGCCTCTGCCTGGTCCCCTCTCCTCTCCTATGCTCTTTAATGTTTATTGGGCTGACTGAGAGAGGGAAACTGCCTAGTGAAGTGAAGATGGCTACATTGAAAGTCAAACATAAAAACCTTTGGGGTTCCCCAGGCCAGAGGTGGCGGGAGCTGACAAGAGGACACCTGGTATTTGGGGAGAGGGAGGCATGACCTTCACCTTATTTATTTCTGCTCTGGAGCAGCTAGACAACTCCCCTTTCCTACTTTAGGAGCATGGAGGCAAGGGAAGGGCTAAAAGACAGCCTCCAAGCCTAAGTGAGCCCAGAGTCAGAGAGCTATAACCTCTAGAGGCCGATAGATGGCGCTCATGGCACAACACAGCCCAGGTAGCCCACAGAAACCAAAGGAAAACAAGCCAGTAGGTTAACCCCTTACAGCCTGGGCTGGGGCCCCAGGATCAGGCTGGGAGCTGGCAGAAGGCCCTATCCCAAGACTGGCTGGCACTTAGGGAGTGACCTAACTCTCCAGATTCTGTCCAGTACACAGCCTGGGTCTGCTTCTGCTCCTGCCCCACAAGGCTCTATCCATAAATCAGTCAGCCAATCCCTTGGCGATTTCCTAGAAAGCCAAGAGACTAAGACATGGACAAAGCATGTTGGGAAAGAGACACCAGAGCTCAAGTTTCCTCTCTCAGGCTTTATCTCTTGAAAGTTCTTGGGTGTCTGTTTCTAAGCACTCCACGGAGGTGTAGAGCTCCTCATCTCCATCTTCCCCCAGAAGGATTCATCAGGTGGGGAGGAATAGAATGGACTAGAGACAGAGAGGGTCCCCAGACCCCTCTGGGGTCAGCTAAAGGGACTCACTGTGGGTTTCCCAAGACTCGATTTCTTCCTATGTCTGGACTCCCTATCTCTGGGATCCCTGGGGTGAATGGGCTTACAGGGACAGAAACAGTTATCCAATTTTTCTGGGAAGTTGAAATAGGGGCGTAGGAGGTGTCCTGGAGGATCTCCGCTTATCTGTCACTCATTTCACTCATTCCTGTCTGGCTGGAAACAGACTTGAAGTGTGGAGGGGCTGCCATGATGATAAACTGGCAGTGCTTGGCAAGCAGGTGGCAGAGGGGTGGGGTGGGGATAGGAGGGTTGTCTAAGGGGGTGGTGAGGCTCCTAGAATTCTTAAGCAATGAGATGATACCATAGTGTGGTTCCCCCTCCCCACTAATTTTTGTTCAGAGACACACAAGAGCATAGCTCTACAGAGATAGAAGAACCTGGGAGTAGGGTAGGGGTGTGTCAGTTCTAGAAGCTCAGGATACTCTTATTTCAGTCATTCCAGAAAGAGAGGCAGAGATAGGGAGATAGATGTACACAGAGGGAGACAGAGACACACAGATTATAAGACTAGGTATAGAGATATATTTACATGAACAGAGAGAAGCAAAGACACACGCATAGAGAGAATCTGGCACAAACGAAAGCTCAGGAAGTAATGGACTTTGTGAGGTGAATGATTAAGTCAGTTTTCAAAGTCTTGCAAAAGTGGGAGTGGTTTCTTACCTTTGGTGTCAGAGGGTCACTGCTCATGTGGTTCCCTGAAGCTCCTGCTGCACTCATTAAGTTTTTGTCTGTTGGTAGAGGAACAAGGAAGGCTTAGGAAGGGGATAGCATCCTTGTTTTTTCATCTCTTCCTGTTCGGGGATTATTGGTCTTCTTCCTTACTACCTGTAGGGAGACCTTGCTTCTCCTTGACCTACCTCAGTCATGGCTGTGCTGAGATGTGCAGGCAATGTGGGTGGAAGTAATCTAGATTTCCTCATAGTCAGGACACAAAAACAGACACAGACAGAGGACAAGAACAAAACTAGGAGTGGGGCAGTTTTGGATGTTGGTGTTGGGTTGGGGCGATGGGAGGGAATGGACTGTTAGGTGCAGCCATGAGATTGAGGTTGGTCAGGGAAAGTGTCCTGGACCTAGTACCTGAGGGGGAGGGTTGGGAAGGATGAGAGATTATAGAGCTTGGCAAATAGCAGGGCAGAAGAGGTAGAAAAGTCAAATGGTAAAGCCATGGAGACAGGGGCATAGATAGTAATGGCTATGGAAAAGTCTCAAAGCCGTTATTAAGAGTTAGGAGTTGCCAGAAATGTCTCTGTGGTCGTTCTCTATATGCAATCCCTGAAGGGCTGCAAAGGGGAGGTCTCTTATACCTGCGGCTGCAGGGCGGGGAGGGGGCTAGAAATGGTCTTTAGCTATTGTTAATACTCTCAGGTGAGTTGAGAGATTGGGGATGGTCGAAGCTCCTTGATTTGCAATCTCTTTGTGAAGTGTCGTGGATGAATTTTTGGAAAAGTGATGCCTTTTAGGGCTAGAATCCAGGATCTCCGAGTTTCTTACAGAGTCTGGCCCTCGCTTCTCAATTCTTGATTTGGCCCTGAACTAAGGAATAAACTACAACTCCCAGCATCGCTTAGAACTAATTTAGCACGCTTTCCCGAGATTTGAGTATTTCCTGCGGAAGTGATCGCGGCTACACCAGTCTCCTTCTCTAAACAAAGTAGACTACAACTCCCACTGTCCTTCGCGTCCGTGGGCGGGGGGGAAAGGAACCGGAAAGTGGATGGGGAGCTGGACCAGGTGAGGAAGTGAGAGACTGGGAACCTGGGGCGTCGGGGTACTCTCGGAGCTCCCAGTGCTTAGGGGCGGTGGCAGGCGTGGAGTTGGAGTGTCTCTGTTGGAGGCTCTTCTCTCTGTCTGGGGCTGGACTGAGCGTAGGGAGCGCCAAGCCCACGGAACCTCCTGGGAGGCCTGCAGGGACGGGGTTTTCCGGTTGACGGATCCCGTGGGTGGACGCGGAGGTTTCTTATGGAGCCTTAGTGTCGGCCGTTTTTGAACCTGGAGGGTTGAAATGGTGTTTTTGAGACCATGCTCTATTATTTTTATTATTGTTATTGGTTTAAGGATTTGCTGATTGTTTCCGTGGATTCCTGGAGTGCTCCCAAGGAATAGGGGGACGTGGATAGTGTCTTCGATTCCTTCTTCACTTCCTGGATTTAGTGTCAGAAAGCCGAGGTGGCTAGACTTATCGCTGGATCTCACCCTTGGTTTCCTCTGCATTTAATGTAATATGACACTAATCTATAAAGTATCTATGTTTCTTAAATCTCTGGCTCTTGATGACTGTAGATAGGATTTCCAGTCTTCTTTTGGGATGACTGTAGATAGGACTTCCAGTCTTCTTTTGGGCTTTCACAGTACTTTGTTTGGGACATTAAAGTCGAATCACAGTATATGAGAATCGTTTATCTGCCCTCTCACAGTAGTTTGTGAGCCTGGCCTGCATTTTATTCGTTTTGGATTTCTTCCCCACCGAGAGACTGCCAAAGTACCTATCATGTGAGAGACTCCTAAATATTGGGGGGGGGGAGGGGGGAGAGGAGGAATGAGTTCGCTGCTGGTGGTAGATTGGGTGGAATTTCTTATTTTCATTTCATAGAGTTAAATGACTTGCTTAAGAGAAAGAACATTCTTAGAGTTGAAACCAGCACTAGAAGTCGAGCCAAGTGACACCCACCATGTGGCTCTTGCTAGCAAATCAGGCTTTGAAACCCTGGAACATGGAAAATAAGGCCTTGTCACTTTGTGCGACCCCAGCCTTGCTGTCTCTAGCATAGGTCTCTAAAGATAGGTAGGCCCAACTTAAGATGAGAGAGATCCCAAAGCTGGAGCAGCCAATATACTAGTGTTGGTGCTACCTGGGGAGATGCAAAGCAAGGACTCCTGAGACGTTCAAGTTCTCCATAGCTCCCTTCTCTGATGTGTCAGAGCCCAGTTGGTGGTGGGTAGCCACCTGGAGAGATCTGTTAAAGACATGAGAGATCAATTTGTGGGAAGAGTACCTAAGTTTGGACCCTGATTTTTTTCTCTTTTCCTCTAGGCTAGGGTTAGAGAACAGATTGATGAGTCAAGTTGTTATGTCAGCCCTGAGTTCCCATTTGGGGGAAGAGGTAACTCTTGACCTGAGCATGGGGTTGAACAGGAGAAAGAATTATAGTCCCTGCTCTCTGGGAAGTCCATATGTGATAGAAGTATGCCCAGAGCCTCAAGCCCTGGGAAGCAAATAGTACAACCGGGCAGCTGATCCTTCAGTGAACTCTGGGTATAAAAGTAGAGAGGAGTCCATCAGGAAAGGCTCCTTGGTAGAAGGTAATTTTAAATAGGTAAGGACAGAGCTGAGCAAGTGTTGACTACCTATTAAGAGCTCAGACCTTGGAGATGTAGAGGGAAATTGAGCAGTGATTGGCCTCTGATGTCAAGTGTGTAGGGTAGGGGACAAGGTATGATTTCATGAAGAAGTCACGATGGTAACACTGTGATTCTCAGCCTTCACCAACCATTAGAAACACCTGAGAAGCTTGCTTTGCTCTATACCTACTCAGTGTTGGGTGGGGCTGGGAAGCTATGGCAAATGCTGGTGTGTTTTGATGAGGGAGGGCTTTACCAGAGGGATAGTTTGACCTGCATCTTGAAGGGTGGGTATGATTTGAATGTGTGGAGAGTTGGGGAGTCACAGTCCTGGTTGACTCAATCTGTGTATTTGGTTGGGTTTGTAGAAATGACATGTGCAAAGTTTTGGGTGTTGGGATAGGAAAGATATTTTGAAAGTGTGAGTAGAATAGTTAGGCTGGAACTGGGTTTGCATGTCATGGGAGTAGTGAAAAGGACGATTGGAAGGAATGGCCTTTGTAGGTTACAAAGCTTACTAGAGTGCTCCCTCTGTCTTCTTACCTCTTCCCTCTTTCTCTTTTTTCCTTCCTCCTCCCCGTTACACATAACATTTCATTCTATCCCTTATATCAGTATTATTAAGTGGATATTCTTGTTTGTAGTATTTGGATGAGGAAGCTGAAGGCTCTGGCCATGGTTATGTAGCTTGTAAGAGTCTATTCTGAGACTGGTATCATCCCACTCACCACTAAGGATTCTTGAACATGGCCAAGAAGCTGGACTGGAGCAGGGAGTGTAGAATTAGCAGAGTGGCTGATCAAACGTGTGGGTGGTTAAGAGCACAGCCTGGTATCACATAGTTTGGGTTCAAATCCCAGCTTCATGACTTGCTAACTGTGTGACCGTGGGTAAGTTGCTCGATCTTGCTAAGCCTCAGTCTTCTTACTTGTAACATGGAGGCAATAATTCCCACCTCTTGGGCTTGTTATGAGGATCAATGAGGTGTATCTGGCACATAACACTTGCTCACCACCTGGAAGCTATTGTAATTGGCCCTGTAGTCTCTGGGCTATGTCTTTATACCTGAATCTCATTCTTCAGCACATCAGGACACAGCCCATCCTAGCTGGGCTTGTTTATTAAAGGTGACATTAAAAGTGCTGAAAGTTGGCCTCCAGTAAATACTATTGGAAACCTATCATATACTTGGCACGGCCTAGAAACTAGTGACTCAAGACCTGTGCCTGATGGAAAGGAGGTTTGGAGTGCGGGATGGTTGGTGGTTATGGGTTATTCTCGCCAGGTAATGAATGAAGAGGAAGATACTTGAAGGGAGGGAGAAGGGGTCTTTTCATTACCAAGAACTACAATAAGCTCAGTTATGCCTGGAGGTTAGGGGATGACCGACCAGTCTCTTCTGAGCCCAGGAAATGGTATTAGGGGCCCTGGCCAGCCTGGATCCCTCCCACTCTATGGCTGAGGGGACCTCTGTTCATCTCTTTTCCAGGGGATGGTGACATGGCTGTGCCCCAGGCTTTCCCATTGGGACCTCTCTGGGAGCCTGCAGGTGTCTTGATGGAGCCCCAGCCCTGCCCTCAAAGCTTGGCTGAGGGCTTTCTGGAGGAGGAGCTTCGGCTCAATGCTGAGCTGAACCAACTGCAGTTTTCGGAGCCTGTGGGCATTATCTACAATCCTGTGGAGTATGCATGGGAGCCACATCGCAGCTACGTGACCCGCTACTGCCAAGGCCCCAAGGAAGTGCTCTTCCTGGGCATGAACCCGGGACCCTTCGGCATGGCCCAGACTGGGGTAAAGGGCTTGGCTTCCCTTGGTGGGTGGAGTGGGAAGCTCCAAGCTAGATGCTTGGCTGCATGTGCTGTGGAGGAGGAGCATGTGCACAGCTGTGGACATGTGTGGGTGTGGGGGGCCCCCATCCCCTCCCAATACACACACTGGCTCCTGTGGTCTCAGACATTCTCCCGGCCTCATTGCCCATAGTTAACCAAGCACATTAATGGTAGTTCCGTTTCCCCTGTGAGCTGTCCACTAATTGCCTCTGAGAGCCCTTCCTTCCGCCAGCCCCATTCTTACCTTACCGGATCTCCCCTCTCCCTAGAGTGTGGTTGGGATTAGAAGAAGGACCAGGACTGCTGGGACCTCAGGAGAGACTGGTTGACAGGGGTGGGTATGGAAGAAATGCAGCACATTCAGGCAACCTGAGTCCTGTTTCTTAGCTTAGGAAAGGTTCAGGACAGAGCCAGGGTCCAGGACCTGCTTGATTTCCTTTCAGACTTCAGGATGAGTGACTGCCCCTTGGTGGGGGTGCTTGGAAGGTGGGGGAGGGGAAGGGGCTTCAGGGCATGAGGCTCAATCGCTTTTATTGACCCCAACTGTGGGATGAAAGGTGATCAATGATGATCGATGGAAATGACAGCCTGAGGCTTGGGGCTGCGAGGGCACCCAGAGAGCACTGGTCAGCCCTGTCCTTGTACCTTCTCTAACCCTGGCAGTCTTTCTCAGACCATCAGTCTGTCCTCAATACTACCCATCATGCCCGGTATAGGGCCAGATACCCCTCTGTACTCCCTGTATGTGGTCCCAGAGGCTAGTGGGGGTAGAGGCAAAGAAATAGATTCTTGTAGACCGCAGTCCACAATTAAAATTTGAGGAAGACCGGATCAAACCACAGGTTCAGGAATCCTTGTCCCGGGCCTTTGGGTGAAGGTGGCAGAGTTGGGGGGTGGTGGGTGTCCACACTAGATCCTCATGTAGGGTGGAAAGGGGTCAGTTGGTTCAGAGCCCAGGTGCCAGGTCTCCATTTTGAAGCCCTCTTATCTTTCTCCTTCCCCACAGGTGCCCTTTGGGGAAGTGAGTGTAGTCCGAGACTGGTTGGGCATTTGTGGCCCAGTGCAGACCCCTCCCCAAGAGCACCCTAAGCGACCAATACTGGGACTGGAGTGCCCACAGTCAGAGGTGAGCGGTGCCCGGTTCTGGGGCTTTTTCCGGAACCTCTGTGGACAGCCCGATGTCTTCTTCCATCACTGTTTTGTACACAATCTGTGTCCTCTGCTCTTCTTGGCTCCCAGTGGGCGCAACCTCACCCCTGCTGAGCTGCCCGCCAAGCAGCGAGAACAGCTTCTTGGGCTCTGTGATGCAGCCCTCTGCCGGCAGGTGCAGATGCTGGGGGTGCGGCTGGTGGTGGGAGTGGGGCGGCTGGCGGAGCAGCGGGCGCGGCGAGCCCTGGCAGGCCTGATGCCCGAGGTCCAGGTGGAAGGGCTCCTGCATCCCTCACCTCGGAGCCCACAGGCCAACAGGGGTTGGGAGGCACTGGCCAAGGATAGACTGAATGAGCTGGGACTGCTGCCCCTGCTAACAAAATGAGCCCCCTTGGGGTCTGGTGTAGGACACTTTCAAGGCCGGCAAATCATTCTTGGGCAATGAGATGACTACGCCTCCTGGACTGGAGCAACAAGGTCCTCCTTGGTTGCTGGAACCTGCCGTGGCAGTTTGACACTACTCCTACTTGCCCTCCTGATTCCTGCTTTCTTCCCCATCCTTTGAGCATTGCCTCCTTGGTCCCAGGGTATCTCATTCCACAGAGTCTGCACCTGCAAACTGCGTGCTTCACTGTTTCCTTGGGAGCCTGTATGCAGCTGAGAGTGACTTCTGTTTTAGAGTAAAGATCCTGCCAGGATACCCACACATTCCGATAGAACAGTACCCTTCAGCGGACCCTTTTCCTCACACAGACCAGGACAACACATGGGACATGGATGTTAAGAATGAACTTATGGAAGACAGGCTGGATTGGAGAAAGAATTCAGTGTGGCAGAGTGGGAAAGGTTAGAAGACCTGGAGTTTCATTCCAGCTTTGAGACTTGAGACTTGTGAACTTTATGACTTTGGACAAGTTGATTAACCTCTCCAAGCCTCAGAATCCTCATCTGTAAAATGGGGATCTCTACCTCATGGGTTTGGTGTGGGAATTAATTGACATAACACTTGAAAGTGCCTTGTGTGATGCCTGGCACATGGGTGCTCGTTACAGCTCTTCTTTCTTGCCTCTGGGGTGGGGAGTCACTGCACTACAAGGGAAGCCCCTCCATTTGAAGACCTTGCTGAGCAGTGGGGTGGTAGTGGAGGGGGGGGGGTCTCCACCTGTGGCCTGGGTGAGGGGCAGACTCTTTCCCTGCCAGAGATGGATCAATGACCTTATATAAAGCCCAACCTGTCATTTTTCAGTCTAAGCATTAAAAGCTCCTGCATCTTTTTGTGTTGGTCCATTTTTTCCTCCTGCATGTCAGAGCTAGGAGGCAGTTGTGTAGTTTTTCCCCTCTTACCTCGTCACTGTAAAGTGTTCTCTTTAGTAGCCAGGGGATGGTGTAAACAGATCTCCAGTTGCCTTACCGAATCTGCAAAGTCTTTGTTAGGAGCTGTTAAGTGTTGTCTGCTACTGGGGGCGCTGTGGGGAGCAAGTGATGGGTGGATGGGAGCCTCATCTCTCCAGCCAGCTCATTTCTTACATCTGCTGCATGGTGGGTTGGTGTGCCCCTTTGGAAGGGTCAGGAAAGTAAATCAGTTTGGGAGCAGAGCAGGTCTTGCGACCACCTCAATGAAGAATACACAGTTGGACTCTGTCTCCTGGAACAGGTCATCTCCAGATTTCAAAATTAATAAGATTTTTAGTATAAGTCCAGTCCCCCTCCCCGCACCTTCCTCATTGTATAATAAGGAATTTGACTTGTGTTTGTCCTTGATTCTTTGGAGGGAGCCTCTAAATCCTTGGAATTTTCCAAGTGATAGGAATTTTTGTTATTCAAGATGGATCCCTTAGACCACATCTGAGTTTATGCTGAAGTTTAACTGAGGGTGAGGGCTGACTATGCCACAAAGACCAACCATGTGATTAGAGGGTTTGAACCAGGCGATAACCAGCTTGACCTCCAGGGAGGGGATAGGGGCTGGAGATTGGGTTCAATTATGTGGTCAGTGATTTTAATCAATTATATCTATGTAATGAAATTCTAATAACTCTGGACACAGGCTTTGGTGAGCTTCCTGGTTGGTGAACACACAATGTGTCAGCAGGGCGATGTGTATGTACTTCTGCCAGGAAAGGATGTGGAAGCTGTGTTTAGGCCCCGCCCACGTCTTGCCTTATATGTCTCTTCTTTTGGCTGGTCTTGATTGGTACCCTTTATGATAAAACTGTAATTGTAAGTGGAGAGCTTTACTGATTTCAGTGAGTTATTCTAGCAAATTACTTAACCTGAGAGAGTCATGGGGACTCCTGAATTTGTAACCAGTTAGAAGTATAGGTGGCCTGGGGTCCCCTGAACTTGTAGCTGGCAACTGAAATGAGGGCATTCTTTTTGGGGACTTTGCCGTTAAACCTGTGGGGTATGAGCTAATTCCAAGTAATTAGCATTAGAATTGCATTACAGACTTGCACCCCCACACGCCTTAATCTTCTTTTCCCGTCTTTGCTGTCAGTGCTACAGTGCTAAGTAGTCAGTATCCTATGTTGCAGAACACTGGATTAGGTAGTGTGGATTAACTGCACATTGCTCCTTTCTGTATTTAGCTGAGGCAGTCAGGGAAAGCTCTCTGGAGGAGGTGGCATTTCAGGTGGGCAGAGTGTGGGAAAGTTTTAGAGAGTTTAGAGAAAAGCATTGTTACGTTCAAGGGTTGGCAAGTAGATTAACATTGACTTGGCCTAGTTGGGAAGAAAAGCTGGAGAGGGAAGTTGGGGCCAACTTGTGAAGGGTCTTGAACATGCTAGACTACTCTTTGAGTATTTAAAGATGGGGGAAGTGAGATGCATAGAACACACACTTAAAACGCCCAGTAATAGGTGGAAACCCACAGAAGGGGATGAAGGGGTAAGCCACATAGGCGTAGTGTAGGTGCGATGGGTCAGGAATGGGATTGATGTTTAGGGGAGACATCCTAGGGGGATAGCAGAATCTGGGTGAAAGCCTAGAATTGGGGCGAGGATCATGAGATGGTGGGGGTAGTTTTGCACAGTACATAGAGGCACTTGAACAGCAGTGACCAGGATGGTGACTTAAAGATAGGTGTGGCAGAGTCACTGCTGGATCTGGCATTTAATGGGGCTATTCCCTCAATTTTTAGGATGCATGTTGTTAGGGAGAGGCTGATTAGTGTCCCAGGCCTACCCTTTCCCAAGGGCACTGAAGTAATCTGCTAGGGCTGCCGTAACAAAAATATCACATGCGATGGCTTAAACAACAGAAATTTATTTTCTCAGATCTGGAGGCTGGAAATCTAAGATGCAGATGTCAGCAGGTTTGGTTTCTTCTGAGGCTTCTCTCCTTGGTTTATAGATGCCTGTCTTCTTTCTCTGTCCTCCCATGGCCTGTTAGCTCTGTGTGCGCACCTACCTGGTATCTCATAAGGACACTGGTCATACGGGATTAGGACCCCACCCTTATGACCTCATTTAACCTTAGTTACCTCTTTAAAGACGTTATCTCCAAATATAGTCATGTTGAGGGTTAGGGCTTCAACTTACGCTTTTGGGGGATGGGGACACAATTCAGTTCATGATAGGTACCTATAGTCATGTCACTGCTTTTTCTTTCCCTCACCAGTATAACCTCTAACAAACGAGGGTAATCAAGAGTGCCTTTTCTCCAGTCTGGGAGGTAGAGGCTCCTATGGTGGCTTAGCTAGTTGATTTAATCCACCATACTGACCTCTACCCCCCAGTTCATTCTAGAGTAGTTTCTTCAGTACAACTAAGAGTATCCTTAGGGAAGGGAAGTTCATTGTTTTCTCCTGAGCCAAAAGGAATGAAGACTTCAGTTGCTACAAAACGATATTGTGAGAAGTATTTTAAAGCCAAATTGAAGTGATTTGTATCATCTAGAGTTTTGCAGTCTGATATAGTAGGCACTAGTCACGTGTGGCTGTTTAAATTAATTAATATAAGTAAAATAAAAAGCTTAATTCCTTAGTCACTAGCCATATTTCAAGTGCTCAATAGCCACACGTGACTAGTGGCTACTGATTGGATGGCATAGATAGGGAACATTCCATCATGGCAGAAAGTTCTTTCGGACAGCCTGATCTAGAGATCAGTGGCTTACAACCCTGCCTGTGAATCATTTCACCTGTGGTGGTTTAAAAAAGACGTGTTCCAGCTCCACTTACAAGATTTTGATTTGGGAGGTATGAAGTGTAGCCTTCTATCTATACTTCTCTTTGTGCCGTGGATATGCAGCCAAGATTAAGGCAGGATTGCACTGGTGCCTTGAAGGCAAAGAGTGGATTTCTTATTTTCCTTTCTCCGGTATGTAACTGCACACCTGGCACAAAGTAGGTGTTCAGGACAGATGTTCAAGTAATGCATGAATCTGGTTTTGGAGATCTACCCCATGGTGCCATACAATAAAATGAATGTCCTCAGAGTTTGTTGCTTTTGCCCGGTGATGGGGATTCAAATTCTGTTTCAGAGGAGTGGTAGAGGCTTAAAAGTCCCACCCCAACACACACATTCACACTTGGTAGAGGCCAAGCTGTGCTTGGGGTGAGAGTGCTTCTGAGATTCTGAGGGATGGAATGTGTTGGGGCAGAAAGAGACTCCCTACTCTTTTTTACATTACTGAAGCAGAGTGACAAAGGAAGACTGAGTCTTGAGTTTGACCACTGTGTGATCCTTCACTTTTCTTTCTCAATTCAACAAACATTTATTGATGTCTGCTGTGTGTGCCATTTCCCATGCCAGGCACTGTAGGGAGTGACAGAGGTGAATTAGGTGGTTCTTTGCCCTCACGTTGCTCACTGTCTGATGCTGGGAGGTACAGGCATATAATTATGGTATAAATCAAATGGAAAATGAGTTGTGAACAAGTTCTAAACAGTGCTCTGGATACACTCACTGAGGAAGTGATTAGCCATCAGAGTGTAGGTAGGAGGTGTGAGTGCCTATGAGAGAGTTCTCGCATCACTTGCTCAATCTTGATACCTCCGAGGAGTAGATGTTGGAGAAGGGGGCCACTGTGTCAGATCTCCCCAACTGCGATGGGATAGAAAATAGGATGAAGGGAGGGACTGGGGGGGCAGAAATTTGTAGGAAGCAAGGGTTGGGCGTGGCTCTGTGGGAGATGGGGAGTAGGGCTTTTTCTCTTTGATCTATTGTTCTGCGAACCTCTGAGACGGGAAAGCTGCAGCAGGTTGTATGGGGTGGGAGTGTCCAAGTGCTGGAGCAAAAAAGACCAGAAACCCAGCCTGGGCATAAGCTGGGCAGGGAAGATAAGTGGAATGGAGGGAGGGAATAGAGATTGTGGCCCAGCCCAGACTAAGTCTTGACTCCTCAAATATTCTCGTTTAGGAGAATGCAGGCCAGCTGTTTTCTATTTTTTCCTAATGCCCCAAAAAAGGAAATAATTTCAATTGGAGCATGAGATGTTGAAATTAGACACATGGATAAACTTCCCAGCTATGACTATCAGGTGATGCAGAAATAAATTGCTTTGGGGGAAGCTGAATTGCTTTCTTCTATGGAGGCCTTAATGCCAACCTGGCCCCCACCCAAGCTTACCAATGAAAGTGGAATTATAATGTATTTAGGGAAACTTGCTCTCCTTCCCTATTTTGACTCTTATTCTGTCTAAAAACAAAACAAATGAAACAACTGCAGTAAGATTTTCTTGCATATCTTCTTGCCCATTTGTCTGCCCCTACGTCTGGCTTAAGGATCTGTCTGATGTCAGTCTCTAGGCCCAGCTTGCAGAGGGGGTGGCTGAGAGCCCAGAACAGTCCTGCATGGTGGCCTGTGCCAAGCCGGGTTGCCATTTCCATTTTCGTTAATTGAAGCAGCTTGACCCTTATCATTTCAGGCCAGCAATTTCCTGTCTGCTGGTTGGGAGTGTGTGGAGGACATGCCTCAGCAGGTCATTCTGTCCTTCCATCTACCTTGATGGTGCTAACTCCTAGCCTAGGCTGCAAAAATTACTCTCCTATTGCAGTTGATAGGGGAGAAGCCCAGCCTCACACAAATGCCCAGCTTCTCTTGGAATCTCAGACTTTTCTTTGGAAGCCCTTCCTGGTGTCTACCTTCAAGCCTACCTGTTGTAATTTTGGTTCGGTTTCATTTTTTTGTTCAGTTTTAAGAAATGTAATGATGCAGTTGCCTCTCAGAACCTGGTCAGATGGTGCTGTCTGCAGTGGCCTGAGAGAAGATCCTGGAAAGGCACACAGTAGAGTGATTGGAGTGTGATGGCTTTACTCCAAGTGTGAGAGTGCATGTGTTTCACTCGTCACCTAGCTTGGAGGAAGGTCTATGTATCACCCTGTGAGGTGACTGAGTTAGCAGGATCTTGTTCCTGTGTGTCGTAGTGCCACTCTGTAAGAGCCATTCCAAGGGACAGGGTGATGTGTTCCCTCTTAGATGTGGATCTCCAGTGTCTTACATGTATTTGTGTGCTTTTGTGATCCATGGGGATCTTTTTTGTCTCTGCATTTTTTTAAATCTCCCAGATGGACACTTGTGTAATCCAGTGTGACCCATCTTCGCTGCTGTTGTGTCTGTGTGTCTGTAGTATTTTTGTGTAGCCTCTGCATTTTCATGCATCTTCAAGGGACTTGTGTCTTTCTGAATGTCCTCTGGCTGGGTTGGGGAGGGGAGAACAGAAGGAGGAGCCCAGAGACGAAGGGGAGCCATCCGGGTGGGGGGGAGCGTGTTCGGAGGGGGTATGCTGCAATCTGTGACTTGGAAACAGATTTGCGGAGGAGGCGAGCAGCCGGGGCGTGCGGAGCGTGCGGGGCGGGGGCGAGGGCCGCTCTGGCCCCCAGCTCCTCCGCAATCCAATTAAATAACATTTAAATGCATAACCAGCCCGCGCGGCGATGAGGCTGTAGATTGGAGCGGGCTCGGTGGCGGGCCGCGCGGGCGGCGTTTTGTGGAGCTCAGCGATTCTGGCGGCAATTTCCCCGCTCGGCGCGGCTTTTACGAGCCGGCTCCCGGCGCCCGCCCGCTCCGCTGCGCCCGCCCCTCGTCCGCCGCTTCCCGCCACTCCCGCCTCCGCTCTTTTTTCTCCTTCGCCTTCTTTGCAGCTTTCTGGTCTGTCCGTGCGCGTGTCTCTCCCTCTGCGTCTCTGTCTCTGTCCTTCTGTCTCTTTGGGTAGCCTCTGCCCCCCTTCCCATCTGGCTGTTCATCTCTTTCCTCTGGTCTGTTTCTGACTCCCTCTGTCTGTCCGTCTGTCTGTCTGTCTCTCTCTAGGCGTCCTACTCTCTCTTGCGCATCCTGTTTGCAGCTCCTGCCATCTGTCAGCATTTGCTTCTCTCCCTGTTTCTGTCCCTGGCTGTGACCGCTGATGGTCTCCACTTTTTTCTGAATCACCATCTATCTCATCACTGCTTGTTTCTCTTTGCTTCCTTGTCTCTCTGCCTCTGCGTCCTCCCATCCCCAAACCCTTCCCCTCAAGTTTACTTGCCTTTTCCCACAACTCAGAGGCCTGCCGCTGGGCTGTTGTGGCCTCACCGCATCAGCCTTCACGCGCAGCCTGCTTCCGAATGTGTGCTGATAGGAAAGGCAGAGGAAGGAAAGGAGGCATAGGTCATGAAGAGCGAGGAGCATGGTGGATTTGAGGGGATCCTCAAATGGACAATAGTGGAAATAAAGGTGTCATGAGTGCATGATTGGAAGAGACCCATTCTTCCCTACACTTTAAGAGCTGAGCACATCCAGTGCCAGGGGACTGAGGTGCTTCCTTTTCAGGTCTGGGAGAGTATTAGAGGGATGTGTTGTCATTGGAGCTGGAAGCTCTTCCCTGTGTCGGGTGGAGATTGGGGTCCTTTCTGAGGAATCAGTGGAGGCAAATCTCTCTAAGGAGGAAGTCAGGGAAAGCAAGACAAGCCATTTTGTTTCTTGTGTGGGACCAAACTCCATTGTCTCCTCTTCCTCTTAATCCCTTTCTTAGCCCTGCACAGGCCCCTCAACATATGGAGCCTGCCGTTTACCAGATGCTACATGCCCATGCAGATTCTGGGGAAGATCATTCCTGACAAAGAGAACAGCAAGGGCAAGGGCCCTGAAGTGAGTGTGTCTGGTGTGCTGGAGGAACAGCGATGAAGCCGATATGGCTGGAACAGGGAGAATAAGGGAAGAGAAGTGAGGGGTCTAAGAGATCATGGGAACCAGATTTCATAGGAACTAATAAGTCACAGTGAGGCTTTCGCTTTTACTCTGAGTAAGATGGGGAGTCATTGGATACTTTTGAGTGGGGGAGTGACATGATCTGCCCTATATTTTTATAGAAAATTCTAACTGCTGTATTAAGACTAGGTTGAGAAAACAAGAGCAGAAGCAAGGAGACCAGTTAGGAATCTGTTTTAGTACCAAGAGATGATGGTAGCCTAGACCTGAGGGGTGACAGCGGAGGTGGTGATAAGTAGTCAAATTCTGGATATATTTTGCAGAGATAGCCAAGGGATTTGCTGATGGGCCAGATGGAGGGTATATGAGAAAGAGTGAAAGTCAGGATGAGACCACAGGATTTGGCCTGAGTGACCAGAACTGTGGAGTTGCTATAAATTAATATAGAGAATACTGCAGGAGAAGCTGGGTTTGGGGGGAGTCAGTTCTGGACATGTTAGGTCTGAGATGGCTGTAAGAGGCAGACGGATTCACAGATCTTGAGTTTAGTGGTGGAGCCCAGGCTGGAGATATAAATTTGGGAGTCATTACTGACACTGAATGAGTTCCCTTAAGGAGTGAACGCAGAGAAGAAATAAAGCACATCCAGTGGCTGAGTCCAGGCATTTCGAGTTTTAGAAGATGTAGAGCTGCAAACAAAACAAAACAACAGAAAACCTTGGCTTCATTCTCCCCCAAACTTCACACACCAGCCAGACTGACCACCTCCTGCCAGCCCCACCCAAGGACCTACACGACCTCCCGAAGCTCAGTGTTCTGGCTTTAATGGCAGAGAAAGAGAATTGGGGTGAGAGAGGACCCAAAGACCTTGGTTTGCCTTCATTGCTTTGCCGATAGGGAATCTGAGACCCTGAGACACAGTGACTTGTCCAAGGTTCCTCTGCCAGCAGATGGCCAGGGATCACAAGACAGTTGAGTCCTCTTTATGCCACCTCATTTGCCTTTTGGATCACTCCTCAGCAAGCAACAGATGCTTACTGTGTACCTAATTGTACTTGTCCTGTGCGATGGAAGACTCTAAAGGGTACAGTGGAAATAATTTGTGTCCTCAGAAAGCTTGAACTGAGGAGCCCTGAATAATTTTCCCATTCTTTTCTGATCTCTTCACTTTCATTTCTTATGACTTCCCAACATAGACTCTATTCTTCCCTACTTTATGCCCTAGGTCTTTCTTTCCCTCCAAACCTTGCTCCAACCCTTCATTCCAGAACCCTCTCCAGATCACCTGGGATTACTCTAACCCATTAGGTAGCTCAGGCCCCAAATCTTGAACTCTCTTTCCCTATCTCTCATGTCCAATCCACATGCAAGTTCCATTAGCCTTGTTATCCAAATATATCCCAAATCGGATCACATCTCACAATCTCTACTTATACAATCCTTATACCAAGAGACTTTGTCTTTCTACACTGCTGACCACAATAGCCCCCTGACAGATGTCTCCTGCTTTTCCTCTTCCAGTCCATTTTCCACACAGCAGTCACTTTGACCTGAAGCCCCTATACCATCTCCTAAGTCTGTGTGCTCCTTACTGTTCCTGTGCCCTTCAAACCAGTCTCCCTGACTTGGTCACTTTTCCCCCAGGTGTTACCTATCTTCTTCCCTCCAGGCTCCTCGGATGGAGTGTGTTGGAGGGGCTGGGGCTGTTCTCTGTTCATGGGGGTGCGGAGGACCCCTGTTGTGGGAGGCCGTCTGCCTGGAGTTGGAATGGAGGATGCTGTGATATGCTGAAGGGGACACTCAACGGGGAAGCCAAGAAGTAAGATTGAGTGTGTCTCGGAAGTGGCCAGGAGCACTCAGAGAGTCTATTTTAGACTCTCTTTTCTTCGTTTCTATCTTCTCTGTTTCTTCCTATTCTATCTCTTTTGTTCTCATAGCTCTTTCCCTTCTGTCTCATGGACTGAGTCTTCATTTTTGGATTGGGCCTCACCACCAGCCTCAGGGTCTTGAGAGATTCTCCAGTCAAATGAACTCCTATTCCTGACCCAAGCCTCCTTCCCACTTGGGGGAGCTGGGCTGGGACAACCAGACGGGGAACATTGATCTCATCCTCTCCAGCCTGGGCATCCAAGCCTGAATCATTCACCACTTTATCCCCAATACCTAGCACGGCACTTTGCACCCAGTAGGTGCTTATTAAATATTTATTGAAAGGGTGAATGAATGAATGTCTTGGCATTCAGCTTCCCTGTTGGACCCCTGGCCTGGCCTCTGGTTCTTTAAACCATTAGTTTTAAACTTTGATGTGTATACAAGCCACCTGGGCATCTTGTTAAACTGGAGAATTGGATTGACCAGGTTGGAGTGGGGCCCGAGAGTTTGCATTTTAGCACATTTCCAGGGATACTGATGCTGCTGTTTCTCAGATCACAGTTTGCGTAGCAAGGCTCTAAGCGGAGGTGTCTCTCAAGCAGAAAGAACCACCCCCTGCCTTGATCTAAAATTGAAAAAGAGAATGATGATTGAGAGAGCCTGAGAGATAATGAAAGAGAGAGGAGCCAAAGGAAGAAAGGAAGCCTGCCACCACTGGTTTAATGGTCCCCAAAGCCCCTCAGAAATACCCATCCTCATGGTTTCAGGATACCTGGAAGCACCTGCTGTATCTCGTGAAGTGACCTCATTTCCCCAAAGCCTCACCCCTGACTTGGAGGATGAGGCTCTGGAGACACCTGCTATCACTTTGTCGCTGATTGTCCCCTTACTTCTGAGAACCGTGAGAGTCACAGAAAAGAAAGTTTGGCAGAGGACATGTTTGGAGTTTTCCTTCAATGTCATGAACATTACCCCAGACTACCTCTCAGCACCAGGCACACAGGTGAACAAGAGGCAGGAGGCCCATCCAATGGGGAGGGAGAAACTTGTTTGAGAGAAGCTGGGATTTGAATTTCCCCTTGGAGGAGGATAGGGAGAGCTTTGATGAACATATGGGAGCCTTAGGAACTGGTGAGAGGGCATTCCAGACAAAATGGACTGGAAACAGGATGGTTCAGTACATGTTCTTTGAACCATAAGGGGACCAGCAGCTGGGTGGGGAGAGGCGGAGTGATAAAGGAGGGTGAAATTGTAGGAGTTAAGTATGAGTCTTCATGATGGAGGACTCTAAATGCCAGTCTGAGGAATGGTGCAAATGCTTTTTTATTTAGTATTCATTAGGGAGCCATGGAATGGAGTTCCATGAGGAAGTGTGTATTTGGAAGAGATGTTTCTGAGGAAGGCCTTGGTTATGGGCTTTCCTGACCTACCATGAAGGGCGCCTTCTCTGGGAGTTGTCTTATCAGTCCGTCTGTACTCACTGGAGATTCTGTCAGGCTTTGAACCTGAGAGGGTGGTGCCTGGGTCGGGAAGGAGCCAGGGCAGAGTGCTCTTTTCCCCACCTAATTTTGTTAATTTTGTTATGTAGGAAGTTTTATGAACTTCTGCCTTAGCTTAGGTTCTCTCACCCAGGGGCTTCTGATGAGGACAGTCTATGGTTCAGGAAATGGAGAGGGAGGGAAAAATAAGGTTAGTATTTCATGGTGGCTAAGATGGTAACAGCATGGCTGGTCCGTGCTGGTGGACGCTTGCACTCACCTACCTGCTCAAAACTGTGTTTCAGTCTTCGGTCCCACCAACCCCTCAAAGCGTGCTCGGTGTTTCAAGACCTTGGAGAGGGTGCCTCAGGCATATCACCAGTGCCATGTGCTTGGAGCCTTTCCTGCTTAGAAACATCCAGTGCTACCAGGCCATGTGTCAGCCTTCCTAAAACCATCTTTTAGTCTAGTATGTATGTATTTCACACACAGGTGTTGATGAGTGTAAGCCCTTTTTTGCTGGCTTCTGGGGAAGGGACAACATTTTTATAATTGTGGGAGGGAGCCACCCCCACAAATTTGGGGTTTTCCCAGACAGGGACCCATGTCCTTTTCCCTTATATATCTTTGTCTTCTGTCACTCTTGCTGGTGCTTATTCCTTTTGCAGGCTGAAAATTGTGCCAACAGGGAGGACAGACTTTATTTCTGTGGGAAAGTGTGAGAGAGTATTTTCATATGACATACTTTGGGTCCTAATGACCCCTATGCTGATGTGCAATGAGCAGGAGCAGCCAGGAGCAGCCATCACCAGCATCACATGGAAGGTGGACAGATTGATGGGCAGGCAGGGACTTCGTTCCAAATAGGCCATTCAGGAGCGGGAGTGGGCTGAAGGACTTGGGGGCAGGAAGCTGGTCCAAGGGCTATCACACCTCAGTCTCAGTTTCTCAGTTCTGAGACAACTTTGTGAGGGCCCTTCCTCTCCCTTGGTCCCTTCGCCTCCCACTTTTGTATTCCTCACAGTTCTCAAGGTCTTCAGCCCAGAGTCCTGGCAATTCTATAGCAAATGCACTTAGCACATCTCAGGCAAAATATCCTTGAACTGTGGAGTGAGGAGAAAAGTCTATGTCCTTGGCATTGATCACATCTTTGCTGTGTGGCACATAGTAGGTGCTCAGTACGTGATCAGTGACCAAGTGAAGGAACATCTGGTGTCGGTGAGTAGGTTTTTTGGCTCCTACCTGGTTTCATTATTTTCAGTGGTAGAAAGCAGAGGGTTAAGTTTCGGATTCCTCTGCAGTAACTATTCATCCTTAGGTTTCCTTTCCAGGAACATTTTCTCACCCTCACTTGTTTATCTGTTCCTACTCTTTCATGGGTATTTTTTATGTCTGTATCTTATGTGGTAGACCATCTCAGATCTTTTAGAGAGGGAAGATATCGTCATCTTTCACTTCAGCCACTGTATGATTTCTTTTTGGTTGCTACCTTCCAGCTGGCTCCCAGATGAAGGGCTGCCAATCACATGCCATCACATCAGGTCCTGCTGGTCACTGTGGGTAGTGCCTGGAGAGTGAACGAAGGCCAATTTGAAGTTTGGTTAGGCAACGAGATTGGAAGAGGGGAATCAAGGGAGAACAAGAGAAGGTGGGAGAATAGAAAAAGGGTCTGGTAAAGACAGGGGAGAGCAGAGATGAGGCAAAGCGGGGGTAGGAGTGTAGGATCTGTAAAATGGGGATAATAGCATTGTTGTCAGGAATAAGAGTTAACTCATGAAGTGCTTGGCAGGAAGTAAGCATTATATAACTGCTCAATAATAAAGATGATAATAAATGGGGGTAATACTGCCTATATCACAAAGGATGTTGTCAGACTCAGCTTGTAAAATACTTCATAAACTGTAAAATGCTAATGCTTTAGCTGTTATGATTATCATTCCAATCGTGCAGTGCTTTCCCTCTGTCCTGTCTTCATGCTAATGAAGGAGGAGTTGCCAGAAGGAGGCTTGGACCCCTGGGTTTTGTTCTGCTTTGGGGACTGTTTGCTTCCTCCCCTTCTCAACCCCTGGTGAGCGGAGTCCAAACCCCTCAGCCTCCCCGCTGCCTCAAATGCCCTGAGGTGTGGTGAAGAGAAGGTAGAGGCTGGCAGGAGGAGTGTGGGAGGGAGGCCAGGGGAAGCCAAGCTGAAAATGAAAGCTGGGGAGGGGGCAATGGAGCAGCCCGCCCAGAATCATGTTTGCATAACGAGCTGCCCTAGCTCTGGCTTGCTGTTTTTCCAGATAGGGCTCTTCCTCCTTTGTTTCTCAGCCTATATTCCTGCCTCTTTTCTTCTTTCTTCTCTCCTAGCCATTCTCTTTATTTCCCTCGCCCCTCAATACTTCTCATAGCGCCCCTTCCAGTTCCCTGACTCCTGCCCGGAGACTCCATTCCTTTTTCCTTCTGAGCTAGGGTGTCCCTGTCTGCCATCCAGTCCTCCCTCTGTAGGGTCCTCTGTCTCTCCATCTCCCCTCAGCTCTCCTTTGACCTCATCTCTGTGCCTTTTCTCTCTTTCTGCCTCCAAGTCTCCCATCTTTCCCCTCCTGCTTCCATTTTCTTCTTTCATTTCTGGCTCTTGTTCCCCTCAATGGCCCCTCTGCCCCCCTGGCCCCCTGCCCCCCAGCCTTAACGTCTGCTCATCTCCTGTTTTCTCCCTGCCAGCATCACTGCTTGAATTTAGGGTCCACTGCATAGTCCTCATTCATGTGATGAAATAATAGTAATAACAACACTCAAGTTTAATGAGCATTTACTATGGGCAACACACCTCTAAACAATTTACGTATGATCTCATGTAATCTTCTCAATAACCCTGTGAGGTAAGTATTATTATCATCCCTGTTTTACAGATGAGGACCGTCAGGCATAGAGAAATTAAATAACTTACTGAAGAAGATCTCGCGGTTAATAAGCCTGTATGGCTAAGGAGCCTGAGCTCTCAACCACAGGAATCGATACTGGCCCTGGGAGAAGCTGCTCTCACTTTCTCTCCCAGTGAGGTTAAAAGAGCCCTCTTTCTTTAAACATCATCTTCGCACCCCCAAATTCCTTCGGAGGTCATTTGGTCTCTTCTTTCTCTGCACAAGACTAGATCTAACCTAGCTTTGAGAGCTCATTCTACACGATAGTGCTTCTAATGGTACAAAGCCAGATACTTTATGTATCCTAAGTGCTTTATGCCTATCATCTCATTTAATCATCACATTAACTGTGAGGTGACTATTCTTCTCATCCTCATTTTGCCGGTGAAGAAACAGAGGCACAGGGAAGAAAGTAACTTGTCCATAGTCATGGTTAATGAGGCAGAGCCAGGATTAGAACCCAGGCATTTTGGATTTAGAGAACCTGCCCTCCTAAACAGTGACGTTGTTTGTCCAGCCCCTGGGAAACAGGTTTCAGTGTCCCCTACTCATTGCTACTAGCCCTAGCTGTCTTGAGAGGTTCTTTGGTCCATCCCATCCCTCAGCTGTAGCCTCTTTCGCTGGCACTGCTGGAGGTGGTGTCATCTCTGCCACCAGCACTGACAGCCCTCAAGATCTGGTCAGGCTGCTAGCCCTAATTGGTGCCCCCAGGGAGCAGGGACAAGTGTTTTCCTCTCCAGCCCTGCTGGGCTGCCTATGAGCCGGACAGCAACCTCGTTCCGGCCCATCCCTGCGGCTGATTTACCTCTGTGACTGGGGGATTTAGCTGCTGTCCTGGCTCCTACTATAAATCCCTGGGCAAATAACCAAGCTCTGCATCAAAGCAACCGACAAGGGAGGGAGCAGGAGCAGATGGCGGCTTTGGTCATGGGGTAGGGAGGGCAGAGGCAGGTAAAGAAGGCTCCAAGGCTTTCTTGTGCACCCCTGGCCACAAGGCCAGGTGGTGCCTTGCTCAGGCCCTTGGGGTTCCTCTTACCTTTCAGAGGATTTAACTGCCCCCACCCTGGGATGTACTGATCCTCAGCACTAGTGGGTTCTGGTTGGTTGAAATTAAGTCTTATCCCCGCCACCCCATCTGAAGTCTACCTGACATCGCTGCAGAAGGAGAGAACTGAGTGCCATCTCTGGGTTTGATTATGCTTCAAAGAGTCAAGCATTGCTTGGTTTCCTAGGGCCCTGTATAGCACATATTGGATGTAGTTTCTGCCCTCACGAGAGAAGCTCACACTGAAGCAGGAAGTGGTTAGATCTTCCCAGTAGGAAGGGGTAAAAGATCCCAAATGCAGGTGACCTAGGGTGGGAGCTGAGCAAGACCTCCAAAAAGTAGGCCTGGATGAACCCCAAAGGGTGGGGTACTTCCCAAAAGGGAGGGAGGGAGGGCTGCAAGTTACTTACTTCCCTGTGCCCTGAGACCGTAAAACCTTCCACCTCGTGGCCTAGACTCAGGAGCACAGTGTGGCTGCTTTGGGGTCCACACTGGAACTGGGGACAGGCGGGGCTGGGTAGGGTTGTCCTTCTATCAGTGCTCCTTGTTTTTTTGATTTCCTTCTAGTCCCTCTTTCTCTGATTCCTCCAGTACCTTCTCCCTGCCACCCCTGCCCCGTCCCCTCTGTTCCTTTTTATTTGCCTTATCTTTCTTATGGTGGCAGCTCTCCATAACCAGAAAGGACTTCTTTCACTCGACTGACCAGCCAGAGGTGATGGGGTTGGGCTGAAGGTTGGGGGCTCTGGTTCCGCTCCCTGGAACCTCGCTCAGCCTGGAGCCTGTCCCTGGTGTCCGTGCCATTTTGTTCTTATACTCCTCATCCATCTTCCCTGTCCCCCATCCTTGCCCCCCTGCCATGGCCGCCTCCGCCTGGGAGATTACAGACACTGAATCAGCAGCCAGCACCATGTTCTGCTGACAGGGGACTTTTTGCCTCCGAGGGCTCCTTGGTGGGTTCAGGGCCCCTCCTGAGGCCTGGGGGCTCAGGTTGGGGGAAGGAAGGGTTGGGAAGAGAACAGGTGAGTAGAAAAGAAGAGGTGAGGGCAGAAGGTAAAAAAGAAAGGAAAGAGAATGGAGAAATAGGAGAGAGGGGAAAAGGGGAGATTTGGAAGAAGGAAATATAGGAAAAGATGAAAGAACAGTGAGGGATGGGGAGAGAGTGTAGGAATATGGTTAAGAGGGTGCAAGAGAGAGAGGGAGTATGTATAGAAATTAGGTGGGAGGTGAACCCCTGTTTACCAGCCTGCAAGCCCAGGTCTGCTTTCTCCTCTTCCCTAGTACCCACTCAGAAAGGCCCTTTGGAGGCCCAGGTTCATTGGGACTAGGCTGAGGGGTGCAGGCCGAGGCCCTCAGGCCCTGGGTCTGGGGCTCTGTCTTGCGCCTCCCTCTCTCCCTCTCATGTGGTGGTTTGTACTTCATCTTGTTTGCAGGGCGGCTGGGCCTGCTCTCGGGGTTTAATGATCTGTGCCATTATTTATAGCTTTGCGCGCCGAGAAACACACTGAATTTATCGCTTGCTTCTATAAATAACCCTGGCAAACGGGTGCCCAGGGAGGAGGGCTGGAGGGGGAGGGAGAAGCAAAGAAAGGAGAGGTAGGGGGTAGGGCAGGGGAGGTGTCTGTAGACTCTGTCCCCCAAACGGGGTGATGTACATGCTCAAGGACAGTGGAGGCTGGCAGGACTGTTTAAGTGTGGGCGTGTGTCTAAGGGCAAGTTAATATAAACAGGACAGTGATGAGGGGAGCGATCGCACGTTTCTGAGGGCATGTGTGAATTGTGTATGTGTTTGTCTCTGGTGCCATGTTGGTGGTGCTGAGGTTGGAAAAGCACAGGCAGCCCCAAGCAATGGCAGGTCTGTAAATGGATGTGCAATGGCTCTGAGAGGCAGCAGTGACTAGAATCAGACTCCTTTCTCTATGGTTGGGGTGACAGAAAAAGACTACAATGAGACTTTTTTTTCTCAGAATGCAATGGCAGGAGGAAGAAGTGAGGCCTAGGAAGCAGGCCGCGTATTTGTGTGTCAGGCTGGGCCTGAGGAGGCTCCTAGAGTCCTATAGAGCAGCTACCAGAGACACCAACTCCAAGATCCAGAAGGACCCTGGCTTTGAGCATGGCAGATGGAGAGATGGTGGTAGGGGTTGTGCACTTGGCTATAGCACTCCTCGAAGGACCCTGTTGGCAAGTTCTGACCCACCCCGTGGGGGACAACTTTGGCCTGCCTGCCCATGCAAAGCCTTCGCCCCTGCCACGGGTTCCTCATCCTCAGCCTCAGCACTGACCAGGACGGGTTTTGGGGACTGAGAGCCCTGGCACTGCTCAGCCAGAGGGCGATTGTCCTGCCTCCTCCGTCCCTGCCAGCCTGCAGACTCCTTCTCAGCACTCAACACAGAAATGGCTGTAGCAGTGATTAGCTCCGGGAAGCACTCTGCATCTCTAATGAGGACATTTGCATATATAACGAAGAACCTTCACAGGTGTTGGAGAAGCTGCCCCTCCTTCCTTTGCTTTCCTCTCTCCCACCAGCTGCTGCCCTGACCTGTAGCTCTGGGGGTTGGGGGGAGTTCCTGCGCATTCAGATGGGAGATGTGATGAGGGGGTCACAGGAGCAGGCAAGTTGCTGGAATTACCCTTTCTGGGTCAGAAACAGGCAAGGTGAAATCTCATTGTATCCGTGTTCCCCAACCGGCCCAGTGATGTGTGTACATGTGTGAACATGAGCCTGTGCACGTGCACAGAGAGAAGGTCAAGGTCAACATGCCCACGCCTGCCCTGGTGCGCTCAGCACGTGGTAGTATACCCAGGTCAGTGCAAGTATGCGTAACACGTCCCAGGCCGCACCCATGCGATGCACCGTGCACATGGCTGCCAGCACTTGCTTCTTCACACTCACGCCCTGGCGCCAGAGCAGACAATTAGAGAAAAATGCACCTGCATCAGTGTTTCCTCCATCCAAACAGGGCCCCCTCCCTCCCTCCTTTCTTTTCTCCCTCCAAACTGAAGTGTTTCTCATGGTGTCAACAGCCTTTATTCAGGCCAGAAAACTACCCCCACCATGCTTATTCAGACCTATTAAGCACATGAGGCCATTTTTCTTAGGAAAAAAAAAAAAAAGTGAGTAAGGGGGCCCTTATACCCTAGAGTGGTATTGAAGAGGAAGAGAAAATGCCAAGGCCAGGGCGGCTGGTAGGGCTGCTGGTTAGGAACTGGGGGAAGGTGGAAGGGTGTCTAGGGAGGAGCAGAGACTGGGGGCTAAAGTCACCACAAGGTCATTCTCAGGTTATCCCCTACAGCCTTGACTCTCTGGCTGCAGCTCAGCCAATCCCTGGCCCCCGAGGCCTCCTCCCGCCCTCTTGTTGGTCTTGTGGAGCCACGTGACAATCCCCCTCTCTGGCAGCTGCCCGGGATGATGGATGCAGCTGCTCAGCTGTACCTGTTGGGGGACAGGGATTGCTCAGCTCCTAATTACCTCCTTCTAGAGCGGGGGCTGGAGCACTGGCTGTACGGCTCCTTCTTGCTCTCCTGGGGCTGGGGCTGACACCCAGGCCTAGAGGCAGGTATCCCCTGAGCTGCTCTGGGGTGCTGGGGGTTATGGGGGAACTGGCCTGGGGTGTGGAGATGAGGAGCACTTCTGGGAGGCTGATAGAGGGAACAAAAGCACATCACAGCTACAGCATCGGCGACCTGGGAAGCTGGGATAGGACTTTGAATAAATGGCTTTTCTCCAAGTCCTTCCCACTGAGGGCAAGACTCGGGTTACATGTCAAGGAGAACTTCCTGACAGTCAGGGACGAGGTACACTTGAGCAAAAGACAAATGTGGAGGCAGAGGTTTGAAAGACTTCTTAGCAGGTAAATGAGATCATCCTTTTCCTGCCCAATGGGAGGCTCAGGGTAGACAGCTGCAGAGGAAGTCAGCTGGCGTTAGAGGGGCAGGGCATGAGGATAAGCTTGAAATGGTTTTTTGGAAGGGTGTGGTTGGGCGATTCTAAACTAGATGTTTGAGGAGGTTGTCACAGGTCAGTCAGTCCAGGAGGCTCTCTGTCTGGGCTGGCTTGGGGAGGGACAAGGGAAATCTCAGGATTATAAAGATGGCAGAACTTCAGACTGCTCCATACAGGCACCAAGGTCTTAGAGGCAGACTTGTGCATTCAACAATTCACCAGTGCAGCAGGTGCCTGGGGGTTGTGAGTGCCCAGGATGGAGGTGGGGAAAGAGAGGGTGATGAGGGAATGGGACCTCTAAAAGCTTTGTTCTGGCTCCAAGATCTAACGAATCCCCAAATTAGGATTGTCCATGGGTTTTAAGATGAGAAACCAGGGCAGAGTGAACAGAGAGCTGGTGAATAGCCCCAGGAATCCTGGCTGCCATCCCCTTTCCCTGGGGACAGTGGTTATGATTGTGTGGCTGTGATATTCATTAATACCACAGGTCACAGTAGCACAGCCCCTCAGGATTCATTAGTCACAGTGCCCCCTCATTTGGAGGTCTCTCAGCTAAGGGAAGAGGGGAAAGGTGTGGCATGAGCCCCTTGGTACTCTGGGTCTCAAAGGAGGACAAAAATAAAACAGCTGTCCCAGTAAGGCAGGTCTTCGCATTCCTTCAGTCACTGCTTATAGTGAGAAGGGAAGTGGGCAGGGGGGCAAGGGACAGGTGTCTCCTAATGCTCCCTAGTGGCCCCTCATCTAAATGTTTCCCCATCTCAACTTTGTCTCTCCAGGGCATTTCCCCCTCCTTTCCACATTTACATGGGTCTCCGTTGGTTGACCGGTCTTCACAACATTGGGTCTTCACAACCCAATTTCACTGCCTCTCTGAGTTCCTGGCCGGTGCTCCCCCCACCCCGACCCTTACCCTTTCACAGTGCCCTTCAGCACTGTCATGAGATTTGGGGAAAGTGTCAGGTAAGGAAATGCTCACCCTGTTCCTGGTGTGTGTGCGTCTCTGCTTCTAGGAAGGTTTTTGCAGGTACACACTGGGGTGCAGGCCCGCAGAGCGTCTGTGAGGGTGGCAACGCTCTTGCCCATTCAGGGTGGTTATGAGAGAGAGACAGAAGGGGCGGGAAGCTGGCTATCCATCATCTACCCGCCAGAGCAGACCAGGGTGGTTTTGTGAAACCAGGCTTCTCTGATCTTAGCATCATACTGATGTGTGCATGCGCGCACGCGCGCACACACACACACATACACACTCCATGTGTAACACACACACTCACCCCTAGAGACAACACATCGATACCCAAACTGACAAGCTGGGGGCCTCAGGTTTTCTCCCAGAAAGTCTCCTCTGTGAAATACTTCCAGGGCAAATTTCCTATTAAACCTTCTTGCATGGGTCCCTCTCCTACCCCAGGTGAAAACCTTCCATGACTCCCTGGTGCCCATGGGTGAGGTTTAGACTCCCTAGGCTAGCATTCAAGTGGATCTGATCTGGTCCCAACCTAACTTCCCAGCCTGGTCTCCCACAATCCTCCAACAGGAATATCTTCCTCAAGAAGATGGGTCAAATGCACTTACATTTTCTTATCCTGCATGAGTCACCAGGGGATGTGCCCTCTTCCCACTCACATCTCTATTGGGTTATGTCCACCTCCTTCAGGGGGCCTATTTGACTGCCTCAGCTTACAGCAAGCAACTTCTTCCTTAGCTGGGTCCTCGATATTTGGAGAATAAGACTTTCTACGGGTTGGGGTAGAAGGACACTTTCTCCTCATTTTTAAGCCTCTCAAGGCAGGTTTGTATTTACTCATCTTTATTTCCCTGGTGCCTGGCATCTGCATATGTAATAGCCGAGAGCCTGGCTTCCATGAGGAGCATCCATTTGAACTGGATCAAGTCCCTGCTCTGGCTCTTCCTGGCTGTATGTATGACCCTGTCTGAGCAAGCAGCTTACCCTCTCAGGGCATCAGTTTCCCAATGGCGCCATGAGGATGTTAGAAGTTCCTACTCTAAGATTCTGTAATTTTGTGGTGGTGAGGATGGAGATAGATGCACAGACAGCACCTTTCACCACAGACAGTAAGGAGGCTGGGGTGGTAACTAGGGCAAAGGCAATTAAACTCAAGGACCCAGAGAGCTCCCCCCAGGGAGACTGGTGTCAGGTCTAGACAGATCATGCGATCTTGGACCACTTCCTTTACCTCTTACACCCTCAGTTTATTTATATGAAAACTAGGATTAATTTTGCAAGTTTCTTTGGAGCATTAGAGACGATTCAGTAGGTGGAAGATTAATTCATGCACACAGTCTGTACAGGGTCTCGGCTATTTGGGGAGTTGTGCCCGCGTCCCCCTCCCTTCTCTTTTCTCTTTGTGTGGGATTTGCACTGTTTCTTTTTTCCTTTATTATTGCCTGAGAGAACCCATCCTTATCTCTCCTCTAATCAGCCCAGGCGGTGGCATTGGCATCAGGCCTTAGTGGGGTCTCTGATCTGTAGCCTGCTGGACCCGTCTGGGCTGCAGAAGGCCCCAGCGAGCTTCCAGTTAGTTCCTTTACTGGAGTCTCCTGTGCAAATACTGCTCCACAGGAATCACAGGATTTCCCACCACCCCAGATTCCCATAGTCCTCACTACCCTGCCTCCAAGACATCCTGCCCCCATTTGACCCAGACCTCTGGATCTCTCCCAGACTGAGACATGTCCCCCTTGCCTCATCACGCTTCTCTGAGAATACTGAGGCTGGACTTGTCCAGAGGCCAGTAAAATTCCTCAGAAGTGTGAGGAAGGGGGATGGTCTTCAGTAAGGGGAGACCCTTGTCCTATTTTATGGCCTCTGACTCCCTTTTGCTTCCCATGTCATCCCTGGAAGGGGTTAGATGCAGGCACCAGTGTGTACCCTGAAACCCTTGTGCCCCAGCCTCCACAAGACCTTAGAGGCAGGAAACTTTCTTTGCAGATAGCTGAAGGGGAACTGGAGTATGTTCAGGGGATCACAGGGTCTGCCTTCCCAGCCCCTCCCCACTCTTTGATCTCCAAGGACCTTAGTGCATCCAGATTGGGGAGCAGCTTCTCTGTTTACCACGTAGGTTTATCCCACTGATGCCTCTCAGCCCAGGGCTCTTGAGGGAAAAGGGGATGGACTGTGGGAAAATCAAGGGAGAGGAGCCAAGCCCAGCTTTGGAAGGAGGCGGGTTTGGTGACTTTTCCCCTCCTTGGAGCAGCTGGGAGGATCTAGTAGAGCCTAGAGAAGGTTTCTACTAGGGAAGGAGGACCCTAGAAAACAAGCAGATGGGTCGAGAGAGGGAAACTGAGGGCAGAGGAGGGTCAGCAGTGTGTGGGGGGACTGAATTTGCTGGAAGCGAAAGTTAGAGCCAAGAGCAGAAAATGCCAGTTGGGACTCTGAAATTGGTTTGGTTGTGAATACAGATATCAGGGTCATTGTGAATAAGTGTGTGAGGGCGTTGGAGGCTAAGGCTGAGCCTAATGTTTCGCTTTTATGACTGGGGCTGGCCTCTGCTTGTGGGAAGCCCAGAGAAGGAAGAGGGTTGAGCAGTCACACGGCACTTGCCTCTGACCAGGGGCCGTCGTTTCCTGGCTTTCTTTTGCTCTTAGTTTCCCAGCCACTCTTGATCTGATTGAAAAATATATACTCTCCACTCTCCACAATCTCCTATGTTCTCGCCAACTCCCATCCCCGCTAAATAGTTATATATGAACTTTGACCCCGGGAATCTGCTTAGGGGGAGCATTTTGGTAAAACATGATAGAGCCTCATAAAGAACTCCAACAGCTTGCAAACAGTCTGTGCTAAATTGCCCCTTCAAGTGAAAATTAAAGCAAATGTCTGTTTTATGGCCATGTTTTCTTGGGCTGCAGCTATGGCAGAAGCGTGGGCGGCTCAGCGCTGGGAAGTATACAGAGGGTAGAGGAATTCAGGGTGGTGTATACCTGGGCAGGAAGCAAGCTGCTCTACATGGAGGCCGTCTGGTCCACTACTGCATCTCTCCTTGCTTCGCCCTTTTTTCTGTGCAGAAAGGGTGTAGAAATAACCCTAGCCTCAGAAAGTCTCTTCAGGTCTCTTCCTCGCATAACGTGGTTTTGGAGAGTTCTTGCTCCTCGTAGGGCACTAGTCTCCAACAGCACCCGTGGCTCAAGCCCTGAGATCATCTTGGCCAGGGATTTGACCTGGGCTCTGACACCCCCAGTTTCTTTGGCGGGCCTTTGGGGTTGCTGCTAGGGGCAGAAGGAGGGACTGCTGCTCAGGTTCCAGACCACCGCCCACACTCGCACTGCTATCTCCAGACTCAGTCTACCTTTGGGTATTAGGATTCTGAGTGAGACTGGCTTGAAAAGAGGTTCTAAGGCGATGATGATGATGGTGGTGGCGGTGGTGGCGGCAGTGGTGGCAGTGGTGAAGGAAACCACTGATCTACCCTAATCCCTTCATTGTACAAGTGAAGAAACTGAGGCCCAGAGGGGGAAGATCCTTGGATTGTGTGCAAGGAAATTCGAGCTCTGCTTCTGATCCAAGTCATTCTTCTTCTCTGGGCCTCAGTTTCCTCATCTATAAAACTAGATGATCAGATTCTTTGAACTACAGGTTCCTTTTCAGGCCTGTGAAACCCTAGATAAATAAGTATATAATAATGACAATGACAGCCCACGTTTATAGACCCCTAGAATGTGCCAGATCCTAGGTGCTATGCATTTTCCATGGGTCATCCCATTTAAGACTCAATTTTATGAGATACCATTATTCCTATGAGAACCCTAAGGCACTGAGAAGTTAAAAAGCTTGGCTGAGGTCTTTCAGTGGCAGATGGAATTTGAATCCTGGCAGTCTCACTCCAGGGCCTGGACACTCACTCATTACTCAGATGAGGACTGGATCCAGGTCACCCAGCTGGAGGTAGGTACCCAACCCCTCTGATCCCTGGGCCAGTGCTCCTTCCCCTGGACCAGGCTGCCTGTCCAGCCTCAGGCTGTCTGAGGCTGCTGGGGTCTGCTGTACTTGGGGCCATGAAGCATAATGCTCAGGGCGCACCTTGGAGAAGGAGATTTCAGAGCCGAATGAGGCTTTTTGAGGGAGGCTTTGAGAGGCTGAGAAGAGCTTTTAGGTATATTATGAGGGACTCCAGGAAGCTGTGAGGGGTCTTCATCAGGAAACAACTGTACAATATTATATAAAATCCCCTCCCTGCCCCTCACGCAGTGGCTGTCCACCTACGAGATCCTGCAATAGAGTAGCTGGACTGGCCCAGCCGGAAAGCCACCCAGTGATGTCACCCTCACCCCCATGCCTGTCCCTTCCACCCTGGTTGTTCCAGCCTCTTCTTAGGGGCTTCACTGCTAGAACTGGATGTTGGATCTGGCTTCCTCCTCAGAAGACAATTTATGGCGACATGTCGGAGACTCTGTTTTAATGAAGTTGCAAAAGTAGGTTAATGGGCTGTGGATGTTTTTCATTCCCCTCCCCCTGCCCCATCTCTACCCCTGGGTAGATGAATGATGCCTCTCCCAGGATGATGCAAAGTCAGCCTGAGGATCTCAGGCCTGGACTCATGGGCTCACACATTTCTTCCTTGGTCTCCCGCTCAACTCCTCAGCACCCCTCCCTGCTGCTGGGAAGGTGCTCAGAGTATCTAGCCCTGATCTTTCCTGCTGTCACTGTGACCCAGAAGATGCTCCAGAGTCTGGACCAGGGGAAAGAGCATGGCATGCTTGAGTGGCAGGGATCAGGGCAGGGGCTGGAGCAGGGGTGGGACCCTGGGGAAGAAGGAAGCTAGAGTTAAAGATAATCTTTTGGATTGGAGAGGTTTGGAGGTAGAAGTTTACCAAGCATGGACCTGGAGATCTTTGCAAGTTTTAGGGGAGGAACTGAGTTTCTGGGAACCTCTCCGATTGCTGTCCCTGCCCCTCTCATTCATCTCTGTGTCTCCTGGTGCTGTGCATGATACATGGCTGCCTTTGCAAATGTTTGCTGAGTAAACGATGAGTATCAGAGTGACTGAATCTTCCTTTCCTACCTCCAGTCTCTGGGGCTAGAATTCATCCTTACCCATGTTCACCTCTGAAATGGCCCTCAGCCTGTTACTGCTTGGGACCTCTTCCCTTCCCACCTCTCTGCTCAATCCTTTCTTGACCCTTCCATCTCTCAGAGTGTTCCATGATTAAGCTGCAAAAACAGTTCTCCATTTGTTTGCCTGGGTCCAAGATTAGGATATGTCATCCCTGGAAGATGACAGGAGAATGGTCTATACTTTTTTCCTCCAGATTCTCCTCTGCCTCAGCAACACCCAGGCTGGGCTCTAAGATTAAGGTGGGAGCTCAGAGCCTGGGTGTTGTTGGGAATGCATACCTAGGAGGACCATGCTGCTGCCTAGGTCCCTGTCCCTGGTCCTTCCTTGCCACAGAAAGCCGAGGGCATGCACAAAAGCTGTCCTTCAATCACTCCCCTGGGAACCAAGGATCCTTCTGCACTGCCAACCACTTGTTGTCAACAAACGCGTCTGGGGGCCGGGGATTGGCATCTGAAAACCAAGATAGGGTGGAGCAGGGCCTCACTGCCCTGCAACCTCCGATTATCTCCCTCTTCTGGGAACCTGGGCCACCTCTGTCCTTACTCCATCTTCTGGCTTCTCTGGGCCCAGGCAGAAGTACAGGTTTGTGGCCTTTTAGACTAACCCTATAGAAGACCCAGAGAACCCCCACCACAATCCCCAGGGCAACTCCATGGTAATCCCCACAATCTTACCTCAGCATCCAGAAACTGCAACAACAGCCCCAAAACACCTGGGCCAGGCAGTGCTGCAGCGCCACCCCAACATGGCTCAGGAACCTCAACCCGGCTCCCCACGGGAGTGCCTCTGCCTTCCAGGCTGGCCTGCTCCGCTTGCCCCCAGTGTGCTGTTTTCTTTCCTGACCAGACAGGACATTCTTCTTAAAGACTCCAATGCCTTCCTCGACCTTGTTCCCTACTCAGTTTCACTGTGGCCAAGGGAAGGCCCGGTTCACGGGGCTGGATGTGGGTCAGTCTGGGTCCAGTAGAGGGACCCAGTTGTTTGCCACCTTGTCAGGATGTCTGAGGAACTCAAGCAGGACACCTAGAGGTTAGACTTTGGGAGGCCCGGCCTGAATCAGTGCAGTTTTATTCAGAGATGAGTGAGCTGAATGAGGATGCGGCTTCTCTTTTGCTCAGTCTCAGCTGAAGGCCCCCTCACCTGAGATGATGGCGAAGGGGTCTGTGAGGACAACAGACCAGATGGCTCCTAGCGGGCCAGGAAAACCCAGAAGCCATGTTGGTTTACACCTGATATGGGAATCCTGGGGCTTCTGTGGAAATTTCCACTGATGAAGAGAGACGGGATTGCTGGGTTCCCAGGACCATGGGAACCAGACTCTATACATATGTACATGTGTCTACTATACAGATCTATTTCAGGTCTGAGTCGGGGGCAGGTATGGGAGGTGAAGACGAGGGTAGGGTTGGGAAATGACAGTTCAGAGGGATGACACAGAAGCCGGCCACCTTGGTCTGATGGAAGAGGAGACTTGTACCCAGGGCTGACTTAGGAATAGCTGCAGTGGGTTGTTCAGTCCAGGAAGGAATAGGAAACTGCAACCAAGGGTTTCAAGTCAGGGGGGCTTCATGGAGGAGGAGAGTGGGCAGCACGATTGGAAAAGAAGAGAGAGGTAGAGTTGGGGAGGGTTCTGGTTGGGGACTCTGAGGCTCTACAGGGGAGGAGGACTGTGAGGTGATTCCTGGCCAAGCTGAGAGTTAGTTCAACCTGCAGTCACCAGAGGTTGGAATCTCTGGATATAAAATCGTGAGGAGAATTCAACATGGAGTCAGGAGGCTGAGGGACTCTAGACTTTTCCCTCACCCCTCGACCTGGAGCAATTCACGTGCACTTTTAGTGTCTTCTTTCTCTAATCTTAGGGGATAAGAATATCGAGCATCCTCGATTTGTTTTTTAAGAAGCTTCTGACAGGTGAAAAAACTACTTGGGAGGAGGCTGTTTGGACCCATGTTTTAATAAAGCAATGTCATTCTTTCCCTGGTATGTAAGGAGGCAAGTTCTGATGGGGACTTAGACAGCGTTCCAGTCCCAGCTCTGCCACTAACTGGTCCCTTTTATAAGCTCCAGTTTTCCCGTCTATGAAACAAATGGAGTTGCACTGGCTGATCACTCAGGGCCCCATCCTCCACTTGATATTTGCTTAATAATTTTCAAGGTCCTTATAAGAATCAAATGAGCTGATGAATGCTGAGAAACTTTGCCAAAACATAAAGCATGCTCTCATCCCAAGGGGTCGAGGGACTGCCTGAGGCTAGAGGAAAGGGGCTTTGAGTTGGGCCATGGGCCACAGTCCATCGGGGCTGTGACCCCCGCAAGCAAATGCAGGAAGCCTGGCTCAGGTTCATGCCACCCCCTTCCCATAGCTGTGCCTTCCCCTTTCCCAGCCCAGCCCAGACTCTGGGAACCAAGCCCTGCTGAAGTTGGGGGTGGGGTTCCCAGAGGAAGGGGCAGAGGGGGTGGGAGCCTCCCTTCCAAGTGGCTCCTAGCTGGAGCACAGCAATTACGCAGGAGGATTTATGTCCCTTTGCCTTTAATCGGAAACTCCGTGTCAAGAAGAAAAATCTGCACTGTCCTCCGGCCCAGCTTCCTGCTTTATCATTATTATTGGAGGAAGGTTGATTTGGAAACTTAAGGAAAAGTGGGGTTGGGGGTGGGAGCCATCAGGGAAGGGGTGGTGTGGGGCAGAAGGGTGGCCTTCCTACTGTTTGTTCTGGTTTGTCACAAGAAGGGAACAAAGGACAGGACAGGGGCTGGTGTCCTGGAGGGCAGGTGAGAAGAGCCTAAGAGGGACACTAGGGGAAGGGCAAGGTCTAGGGGGGTCATGGAAACAAGAAATGTCCAGGAGCTGGGGGGATACCAGGAGCAAGGGAAAGGGTGGGTGACTGTAGGGGACAGCCAGGGGTTGAAAGGACTTGGGGAGAGAAGAAGAGAACTAGGGCTCATGGTAGAGGAAAGGGCAGCCAGCTGCTGGAGGGACACTGGCCGTGGGGAGAGGGTAGAATGGCCATGGGGGCTTCCAGGGGCTCTCAGGGGATGCTGTGGGAAAGGGAGAGTGTGGGATAACCAGAGGGGACACAGGGTGAGGGGAAGAGGAGGTGCTGAGGGTCATGGAGGGAAGAGGCAGCCAGGGCCTGGGAGAGGGAAGGTGGTAACCAGGATAGTCAGGGTCTGGGGCTTGTGGGGAAAGCTCTACCTGCTGACCTGCCCCACCAGGGAAAGCCACTTCTCCCCTGGCCCACTCACGACCCATTGCCTCCTGGTCTCCTGGGTGGAGAGGCTGGCCCCCCACAAAGTCCCAGGTTTCCCCCTTCCACTTTGGGAACTATTTCTCCAGGCGATGGGATATAGTGACTGGGAACATGCTGAGGGGAATGCTTTGACGCTCAGGCCCTTCAAGGACTGGAACAAGTGTCCAAGGGGGAGAGGCCTGTGCTCTGGGAAGGAGAGAGATCCGGGAGAGAAACCACCTGTTCTAGCATCTCCTGCATCCGTGATGGAAGTCCCCCTAGTGTCTGCCCTGTTATCCCTGCTGTCACCAGGACTTCACTCTGATGTGTGGAGAGGCACTGGCGCCCGAGTCGGTCCCTGGTGCTGACATCCGCATGCACCTTTGTGAACGTCAGGTTTTATGCCTGTAACGTGGTGTTGATAATATAAACATGACAGTAATATCTACACGTCAGGATTAGACACAATTAGGTAAAAGTATCCGGCATGTAGAAAGCCTTCGAAAGACACCATGCCCATCTGGTGCCCAATACATGCAACTTTTTTTCATTTACAAAGCCATGATAAGTTCTCTATGCCTTTCCTCATTTGATCCTCATGACAGTTTAATGAGGGAGCCTGGGTAGCTGTCATTATCCTTGCTAGTGATGGCAACCATGGTACAGAGCCTGAGTGACTTGCTCAAGGTCACACAGCACATCAGTGGAGGCAGCCAGGTTAGACAGCCCCGTAACACAACGTAAGGGGCTTGAAGACCTTCCCCTGGGTCTCTTTCCTCCATCCATCCTTCCCCCGAGGGCCCCGCAGTGAGCTCCTTGTCCCTGGGATCTGGGTCCAGTTTGGGGTGCTCAGTGGAGTGCCTCTGCTTTCCCATCCTCCTTCAGCCTGGGCCATGCCCACCGTCACGCGCCTCCTCCCCAGCTCAACTAAGAGGTTTTATAGCCGTTTACGAGCAATTTCTGTCCATATATCACCGGAGATATATAGCCAGGCAAATATTAGGGACCCAAGCGGAGGTTTTAAGAGGCGAGTTTTACTGCTGCTGAAAGAAGGCGTGATGGACAGCCTGCGGAGACCCACCTCCCTCTCTCATACGGCCGGGCGGTGGCAGCATGGACTGGCGTTCGGCCGGGAAAACTGTCTGTGAAGCCTGAGTGTCATGCTGGCACCCAGAGAGGTGCCCCGGTGGAGGATAATGATCCAAGGATGGGTGCTGTTCTTCAGAGAGCCGTGGGAGTGGGTGGGGAGACCAGAAGTCACGGGCTGGCTTGGACAGAACACTCTCCAAGCCTGAGCAGAAAGACACTGAGTTCCAGGGGATTCGATCCACAGAAACATGGATTGAAGTCAGATGCCAGGAAAACACTGCCCCACATGGGCCACTGGAAGAGACTGCTGCTTGGGCCCTTCACTGAGTCTTTAAAAACTGGATCTGAACAAGGAAACCCATGGCCAGAGGCAGAGGGCTGGCTGTACAACACGGCCTTTGCACCGTTGGGTCCTGCCCAGTGATGAAGGTGTGGAGAGGAGGTCTTCTTTGCCTTCCTTTGTCACTCGTCCAGGACCCAGCTCACCTGGCCCTTGCCCTGTGTGGGCTGCTGGGTTTGGGTGGGCGCAGAGGGGTGAGGAGAGCTTTCTTGGCTTTTAGCATATGGTGAGAAGATGTCCGGGGGAATCCTCGCTCCTGATTTAAGTGGCTCCGACAGCTTTATGGTGCCTCCTCGAGTGAGCCCCCAACGTTGGCCATTTAACTTTTTAGCGTCGTTTAACGCTTAGGCTCCAGCAGACAGGCAGGCCCCTCGGCCCCAGAGGCAGCAGCACTAAATCAGGACACTCTGAGGCCCCGATAAATAATTTTTACAGGGCACGAAGCCCATAGATCACCAGTGGGGGTGGGGGGAGAGTGGCTGTGATATTTCAACCAGTTGTCATATATGACTACCCCGTGCTCTGATCCAGGCCGTCCACATGGCAGCTGGCTTCACAACCACAGCCAGCTCCAGGGCCCCTGACACAGGACATGGGAGGGGCGGTTGGGAAATGGTGCCTCCAGTGGCCCCACAGCCAGCAGGTGGCCTGGGAACTCACAGTCTGCTCAACCTGCCCTAGTCTACAGAGTGTGGGTCCCCCAATCCGAGGTCCCGCTGGCACTGGGAAAAGGAAAGGCTCAGGGCAAGGAAGGCAGAGGTGAAGGAAAAGAAATTTCTGGAGCCAAATGGTCACTCTTCAGACCACCTTCCTTGTTCCCCAAACAACTGCAAACCTGAGGGCCCATGAGAGAACAGTACGGTGCATGCAGCCAGAGGGAAGGCGGTGCTAAGGAGTGGACTGAGTCGGCTCCGTGCCATTCTAGAGAAAGAGGCAGAGGGGCAGAGAGACAGAGAGGTATTGGGGGAGGTAGAAGGAGAAAGACAGGAACAGTGGGGAGGGCAGGAGAGGGACAGAAGAGTAAAGACACAGAAAGACTCAGAAAAAAAGGAGATGGAGGCAAGGGGAGACCAACAGAAACCCACCCAGAAAGGACACTTTGACAGTCTTTTCCTGTAGCCTGATACCTAGCCAGAGAGACGGTGGTATGGACAGGCCCAGGGAGGGGTGGCATCTACGCTCGGCCTGTAGTATCCTGCGCCAGCTCCACGCTGCTCCCTACCCACCCCTCCCCTCAGTGCCCTTGCCCCGTCCCCTCATCTGTAAGATCCTGGGATTTGCGGGGACACTTAATCCATATGGAGCTGATTCATTCCCATCTAAATCATCTCCATGAGCCTCCCTAAGAGCCCTCTGATGTGCCAGCCGCCATTCCTCTCCCCCGGCAGCGGCGGGCTGGGGGATGCCAGTAAACAAACCTCAGCCGCCGTCCATCCATCCCAGCGTCGTCCATCAGTCCAGCCGAAACCATTCATCTTCGCACCCCTGCTTCCCCCGCCTCAGTCCTCCAATCCTTCCTTCGGTCTGTCTGTCCCCCTGTGTGTCCCTTCCTCCTCATGCCCTTCCACTAGAACCTCTTCTGCTCTGCCTTATTCTGGGTAGGATCTTGAGAGGTCATCTCTGCCACCCCTCTGCCTGTGGACAGGAGACTTACGTCACCCCTGGTGCAGCAAGACAAGCTGTCCTGGTTCACCGCCTTCCAAGAAGAGAGGCCTTCTGGTGGTTTCACTGTGCAGCATTGACAACCCGCGCTCAGGAAAGTTCTTTCTTCTGTCTGGCATGTGTATCTAAGATTCACATAAGACCACGTGTCTGACATGTGTGAAGATAAGATTATAGGGTTCTGTGCAGGTGTGAGAGTCTCCGGCATTTGTGATCTGTACGTCTATGGGTTAGTGTGGTACATGGAGTGCAAGACCAGTAAACAGCCCTTCTTCTCCCCGTCTCCCCCAGCAGAGTCCAGCCCAGCACATAGTAGGGGCTCCAGGTTGATCGTTTGCTGCCCATGATCTTGTTTATTAGCTCCAATGAGTCCAGTGACCTCACATACATCCCAGAGAGTTTTCAGTAGAATGATACAGTAGGTCTGATACAGGGCCTAGGTCGTGGCACCTCTAGCCTGGCAGGATTTTCAGGAAACACAAGGAGTATCTTTCATTTCTGCCCTCCCGCCCAGACTTCTTAGCCTAGGGCTGGGTGTTGAGCTTGCGCAGATGACTTTATGTTGGCAATAAGGGGACTGAGGAAGAGGAGAATGAGCAGGGTGCTGGTGGGGCCTTCCATGGCACCGAAGCAGAACCCTCACATGTGGGGGAGGCCCTTATGTTTTACATACACTAATTAAGGGGGGCGGTCATTGCTGCTCCATCCCTGGCCTTATGCATGATGGTGCTTCCCCTCTCAGGTCTTCACGTTAGCCTTGGAGTGGTGATTCTGGGGGGAAAGCTGGGGATCTGCTAGCTCCTCGGGAGAGGAGGCAGGGACAGTTCTGGTCTCATCTCAGTGACTTCTTCCATAGCACCGGCTGGGGAATGGGTCTGTCTCTGGAATAGAGAGTTTGGTCAGACACTAGTAACCATTCAGGCATGAGCGAAAGGGCTTAGAGTGGTGAGATTGGAGTCACGAAGGCAGCGTGTGTGACAAGTGGCACAGTAAGGGAGAGTGGGAGAGGCAGAGGAAAGAGAGGCCGGGAAGATGGGTCTTCAGATGCCCTGAGCAGCTGGTGTCCCATCACTGCCAGCCCCTCTCCAAGACCCAGGACACCTCGTCGAGCATCTTACTTTCCTCAGACCAGACCAGGTAGAGAATCTCACTGTGGGAGTCCCAGCCCTCCCCTTTTTTCTCTGCCTCCCCACACTATTTCCCAACACCTTTTCCCCTTGTCATTGGTCCCCTCCAGGGAGCCACTGTGAGTACACAGAACAGGTGAAGCTTTTCCAGCTGCCATCCAGTTGTGAGGATCCCTGACCTTGTCCCACCCCCCACAGAAGTAAAGGCTCTGATTCTAGACCAAAAGATGAGAAGAGTAGGGTGCAGGAGAGAGGGGCCAGAGGGAGTCATGGGGAAGCTAACCACTTGCCCCAGTTGTGTGAACATTTGTGTGGGAGGGGAGGGGCCTGCAGGTGGCAAGGCCCAGCTTAAAAGTGATGGAGTGCTTCTTAGTTCTCTGAGCTAGAGACATATGGGATATATAAGGCCAAGTAAAATGAGAAATTATTGCCTAAGAGAGAGAGGACACAGGAGAATAAGAAAAACTTCACAACGTGGAGATCCAGTGGCACCTGCCCCCATCACCATGGTGACCTGATCCATCTGTGCTTGACTGGATCAAAGTCTGAGGGGGAAGGAGTCCTGAGATCTGACCTCCAGGACCTCCAAGGGAAAAGCTGATCTCCAAAAGACGTATTTCCCCAGTTTTACATAGAGTAGGGGGAGCAGGGCACAGCTGCCTGAATGCTCGAGGTGGGACAGCTGGTGGAGCTTTTCCCATCTTCCTCCTTCCTCTCTTTCCATCCCTCCCCGCTCTCTAGTCCATCTGGGAACCAGTGCTCTCTTATCCCATTGGCCTATCTCTCATGGTTCTCTCCAGCCTCCTGCACAGGGTCCTCCTCATCCACTCAGCAGCTCCCACCCTCCCTTGTCTCCTCAAAAACTTCTCAGGCCTTTTCTCTCCCTATGCATCACCCCTTCCCTCCCTCCCCCCGCCCCCAACAACAACAAAAAAAGAGTGTACTTAAACTTGTGACTGATACAAGTCCTTTAGGATCCATTTGCGGCCTGGAGCCTTTGTCCAGCAGGGTGTGAAGTTTCTTTGGTCTGTACATCCTCCATCATTCAACATCCATGTGTCCAAATTTGGCCGTGACCTCCACAATGCAGGGAAGGATCCAAGGGTTTTTATCTGGTCACCAGCACAGCTCCAGGAGCAACATGATTTTTGATAGAGTTGACAGTTCTTCTTCTGACTTCGTGAGGCAGAAGTGTCTAGAAGGATGCTGAGGGGCCTTAGAGGACCACTGAGTGTGGCTGATTTCCCCAGGGGAAGTCATCTACTGCCTACCACAGCAAGCAGTCACTGAGGCTGGACAGGGGTGAAGGTCTTCTGAAGGCTCTTCAGGTTGAAGGAAAGATTTCCAGGTTTCAGTGAGCCTTTGAGGAGGGATGACCTTGATGTTTCCAAGCTCTGAGGGAGCAGAGGGGTCTGTGAACCTGGAAAGGTTTACTTACACCCTTGCAAGACTGACAAGAGGGAGGGCTACTTTCTCTTTCAAGAGCCCCGACTCATTCATTCTCAGTGCTGTCCCATTCACAATTTCTTAGATAATCGTTTGTTCCTTGGCCAAAAATCTGGTTCTTGAACATCCTCTCTTATTCTTTTCATGATCTGGGAACCATCTTGGGGAACCAACTCCAGCTCCATCTTATGGAGCCAGAAGAGCTGAGAGGCATTTCTGGACAGTGACATGACAAACCTACCACGAGATGGGACTGCTCCCTCATGGAACTGTCCTCTTCTCTTCTTTGGATGTGAAGGGAAAGGATGTGATCCTAAGGGGGAAAGGAGAGGGTTGGCGAGAGCAGGGTGTGATATCAGCTAGTAGGGCACCTCCACCCAGCCGACCCAGATCCAAATGTACACATGATGGAAACCGTCTTCACAGCCAAGGGCCCCTCCCTCCCAGGGAGAAAATCCCACAAGTGGGGAACATCTGGATCAAGCCGCAGCCATGAAAGCTAAACATCAAAAGAGGGTTTCCGAGTGACCCTCCCCACAGGCCCTGCTCCAAGAGAAATTGCAGATCTTCCTGCTTGAAGCTTTTAAGTGTCACAGAACCCCTCAAGTTTGGGATTGCTCCTTATTCACGGAGACAGATGTCCCCGAGTGAGCCGATTGGGTTTGATTACCCGCCCCCCCGCCCCCCCCCGCGGGAGAGGGTGTGTGTGACCGGATCCTGGCTGTGTTGGGGGCTAGCCTGGGTTTTAAAGCTGTGATGAGGGGCTCCAGCAGTTCAGGCTGGGGGCTGGGGAGAGCAGGGACAGGTGGGCCTTTTAAAACGTGCCTACATCAAAGGTTTGAGTAGGCTCCCTTCCCAGCATCGGCGCCTCAGGGCAGGAAAGCAGTGATTTCATCACATAACTGCACGTAGGACATATCTCTCAGTCTGAGAACTTCTGGGGAATGTGGAGAGGGGAGGGAGGGTGCTCCCCAGAGGGGAGAAAAGGGCAAAGGGGGTTTCTCATTTCCAAAATAGCCTGCCCGGGCCAAGGAAAATGGGGCCATATGCTGTTTCCCTCTCATTCTGCCCTGTGGAGGGAGAGCTGGAGGGTGGGGTGCATTCTTCCAAGGTGGGGAGGAGGAAGCAGCTGCAGCAGCAGGATGTGGGAGCAGGCTCCGGATGGAGAATGAGGGGGAAACAGAGGCATCTTCCTCAAAGGCAGAGCTTGTAACTCCAGGAGACATTGGCTTTTTCCTCCCTGGTCCCCAGGCTCTTTCCAGGCCTAGAAATCAGAGAGCATAGCCATGGGCAATCGTGCTGGGAGGGGGCTTGGACTGTGTGTCTAGGGGTTAGGGAGGTGCCCCAGAGCCAGCTGGAATATCCCAGCTCATATTTGAGTAATCTGCCTGCCGAATGGGTGAAAGAGAGTTCTGAGATGTTCGCATCCCACTGTGACCTTGATTTAAGAAACCAGTGTTTTGTTCTTGGGATGAAAAGTGACCTTCGATTTGGAGGGGCGTAGGGAGAAGTACCATTTGCTTACAATTTACATTAGACCCTCTTTCCGGACTCCTTGTCGCCCCTCTTCTCTCCCCTTTCCACATAGAGGTTTGTGGATGTGCAGGTGCTCCCTGATGCCTGGATGTACCTCCAGTGTTGCTCCTTCTCACACTGCTTGATAAAGATCTTTTTACAGTTCTTTCCCCTATCTAGACTGCCAGCTCCTTTAAGGCACAGACCGCCTTATTCTTCCTGTGTTCCGAGTGCTGGCACAGTGCCTGGCGGAGGGTAGGTGCTCAGCCACGCTCCCTGCTCCGTCTCCCAGCTGGAGCTCATTCTCCCATGGCCAATGTTCCGGGGAAACAAAGGACAACCCACGTAATGATTCTTAGCAGCCCAGAGGCCTCCGAGGGGCTACAAGGTCAGCTCCTAGCTGACTTCCTCGGGGAGTCTTTTGGGAGAACTCTAGCCGACAGCACTTTCTCTCACCTCTGAAATATTTTGTCCGTAAGGTTTACCTTCATAGTCACATTTATTGTGATTCTTTTTTAAATCTAGGATGGATATGTCTTTTTTTCACATGAGACCCAGTGCTCTTTGGGATCAGACTCTTTTATCCCTACACTTTACATGGCCCTCAGTGCCAGCACGAAGGGGGAGTACAGTCAAGGTAGTTTGGCTGTTGACTGGCTGACCCTCTCCTCTAAGTGCTGGTGTCTCAATCTTGATGTGGTAGCTTGTCTGGGGCTTTGATAGCTGAACATTTGGGAGCTGCTTAGTTGGGGATGTCCCGGCCTGATGGGTGAATAGGACATATGAAGGAGCCCTTATCCCAGTGAGGTGAGGACACAGGGGCCTGAATGACTCTGTAGGCTGAGAATGCTTGAGGTCCCGGGATGTTGTGGAAATGGCAGAGATCAGTGGGTTTTATTCAGAAAGACTCTTTGGGAGAGGGAAGTATGAAAGAAGTTGGAAGGAAAGAAGGGAAGGGCTAAGCAGAAGTCAAAGGGTGATATCCAACTGGGATAGACTTGGCAGAGGGCAAAGAGGCTAAAGTAGCTTTACCTATGGGTTAGGGCCCAGGTGTGAGCCTGGCAGATCTTGTGTCCAGGAGGGGTCCTGGCAATTGTAAATATCCACTCTATATTCTGAGGATTGTACCCACCTCACCATTACCTGCTCCCATTGCCCCTCAAACTCTAGGCCAGATGGAATCTTATATCTCACTGTGATCTCTAGGCCCAGCCTAACCTGTGCTCTGGCAACATCGCCTGACACCAATCTCAGGTCAGATCAGCTTTGTTCCACACCCTCGAGGTCCTCTCTGGGGCTAGAGCTGCCTTTGAAGTTGATGGAGAGAAGATTAGTGAGCTGCGTGCTGAACCTAGATCTCCCAGCCGTCAGTGAGGTGGGGAGGATATCTACTTTGAGCCCTTTTACAGGGCTGAGGTGTTGACACTTTAGTTGTCAAAACTTGGGTTTTTCATCCTTGAATGCTGTGTGAGGCTGACTGAATTGCCAGGCATCTCTGAGCTGGAGGGTGGCAGCATTGCTCAGCTCTAGGGACCACCATTCATTGCACTCCTGGAGCACAACTCTAGGTGGTGCCATTCACATAGAATTCAGTGTGCACGACAGGCCCCTCCCACTCCGAGCTGTGTGACAGGGGCTGCCATCATGCCCTTTTTGGGTCAGGGTTCTGTATAGCACCCCAAGCCGGGAAACCAAGAATGTTCAAGTGAGGCTGAGACAGAGAGAGGTACAAAATGATATCCAGAGTTTAAGTCCTCATGAGAAACCGGAGCTGTCTCTCAGAACCACAGGACCAAGGAGCAGTATGCAGTCTTACACTAGGTAGCAGAAAAAAAGAAAGGACAAATTCCATCCATCAGAGAAGGAACACTGCCTTAGATTCCCAGATTGAAAAGGACAACCTGGATCACCTGTATGTAAGCCCCCAGCGGGGTTGGTGCTTAGTAGGTATGCAGTTATTACGGGAATGAGAATCAGTGTCTACATTCCAGTCTCTAGATTTGGAGGTTCTTGAAGGCAGAAAGGCATGGGAAGTTGCTGAAATCTGAAATGGGATCCTGACCCAGATGGGGGTCAGGAATTCGTTTCCTTCCCTTTTCCTCTTTCTTAGAGAAAGCTTAGTTCACTGTTTAGGATGAAAAATAACAACCAGATGAATGAAAGAAGGATCATCAGGAATGATAAATAATACGCTCCAGATGTCGCTGCAGAGCATGGCATCTGAATGAGCACTGCTGCCTCCGCATAGTCACCTTGGGGGGAGATCCCGTGTTCCAACGAGGCTGCAATGACACAAGTTTTGTAACTCTTCTTTTGGAATAGTCTTCAGCGTATGGGATTCAGTTTTCGAATGTCCTTATTGATGACAAATCTTCATCCTCTGCCTTTGGGAATCAGTCAAAAAATAGTTTATAGTTAATAATGGTTCTCTTTAATATTTTGTAAAATGGCTATAAAGTCCATTTTTAAAGGAGACTGAAAAAATATTTTAATCAGTAGAGGAACATAGGAAATAAATACATGTCCTCTTAAGGTGACTGCTTTGAAGGACAACCCTGGTTTGTTCTCCTGCATTTGTTTAAAGGAGCTAATCACAGATCTATATCCCATGTTGAATTCTATATAATTAAATAATGTATTATAATGCTGAAGGCTGTATGCTAACCACTTCCTCCTCCTTTTCTTGCTATTAATGCCTCTGACAATGTATACAATGCATTTGTTTTTGCCGAGAGAGAGGAAATAGAGGCACAGGGCAGACTCAAGTGAAGAATCGGTACAATTATCCACAGTAAAGTTTTGGATCCCCATCTACACTTGAGAGTTGCCTAGGTCTGCACTCCTCTCTGGACTAGCTGTGTTCATTGTTCCAGAGGATTTAGACAACTGCCCAGAGTGTGAACAGCCCTTTTAGGGCAAGATTCATGTCTTAGCTTGGCTGTCTGTCATTCACCTGCAAAATTCATCGCTGAAGTCTAAGAGAAGGACCCTGCTGGTTCATGAATTATGTTAAAATGTATTTTTCACAAAAATGGAGGGGGTGTAGACAAAATGAACCTATACCACAAATCTGTTTATAGCAATTATTAGTTAACCTAAATGAAGAACTTTCCAGTGGAGGAAGTTTTCAACAAGATTTCCTTTCCTGAGGGGAGACCAGGAAGAAATGGGCGGACACCAGATCAGGGAGACTGAGGGTCATTCTCCGGAATACTCGCCTGCCTTGAGCAGTGGCATCTCTGTCCATTTGGAAACTGCTGTCTCTGAGTTGGGTGTGTGTGGAGTAGTGGAGGGGGTGATTGCCTGGGCTGGGGGGTTGAGGGAGGGATGGAATGACCTCCAGGAGGCCTAGCCAGGCAGAACGCTTCGTGCTCCTTTGCTGATAGACCAAGCTGCAAATCAGGAATTTATTAGGAGCTGAGACTCATTTTCCCACCCTTTATAGCCCTGACGACTCCGAGCCAAACTCTGGCAAGGGGCTTCCTCATGGTTTTAATTAGACAATTAATTTTTTATTGAGTCGTTTGATTTCCGGAGCCGATTTCACTCTCCCTCTTGTCTCCCACCTGCCCCCCAGCTGTGAACAGCCACAGAGAGACAAGGGGATTCAGGGAGAGTGCAGAGAAAAAAAATGCTGTCTGCCTTTGAGCTGATTTAGGCGTCAGGGAGTGGGGAGGGGGGCGAGAATCGCTCTGCCACCCTCAGCTGGTCTAGCACCAGAGACACTATCCAGAGCTCAGACCTGGGCTTGCAGGGCCTGCAAAAAGCCTTTCTTAGCTACCCCTCCAAGCTTCTCCCAGGCTGTCGGGCTAATTAGTAACATGGCATGGGAGTGGGGGGCAGGGAACAGTGCCGAAATACATTAGCAGCATTTCTGCGGTTAATCCTGGCGTGCTTGGAGGCTGTTTACCCTCTACCCAGGGATTAGGAACCTGTTTGAGTTAGAGGGGCAGAGAGAGGCCAGGGCTGGGCTCTGTCCCCCACCTGCTTTTAGGAGTTGGGGTGGGGGCGCTGAGCCAGCAGAAAAAAAAGTCTGAGAAACCTGTCTCCAATCTATCTCCCTTATTGATCTCTCTGCCGTCCAGCTGCTGGCCTGCTTTTGAATCTTGATCCCCTCCACTCCTGCTCCACCCGTGGCCACTGCCCTTGTTGTCAAATAACAACTTGACTTGGAAAGGTGGGGAGGGAGAGGCGGGGATGAGCTGGGGTGCAGAGGGGTCCCATAAAGGTCATGTGTGTTCTCTTGGAGGAGGGAGGAGTCCCCTCCCAAGTTCTGACCATCACCATAATCCACCTTGAAAGGAAGAGAAGGCTAGACTCTAGGAAGAACTTACTTTCAGTAGCAGAAACAAGTAGCTCCTTCTTCAGAATTTTATGATATGGCAAGACCAATGTTTTATTAAGAGCAATGTTGCTCAGAGGCCTTGGAATTGCAGGGAGTGACAGCACTGTTTCCTCAGGTGTCCTGTTGGTGGGGACATTGTCACTTGTTGTTCCAGTACAAATATTCCTGAAAGTGTACAGATACACACACACACACACACACACACACACACACACACACACCGACATAGCTGCTGAGAACCAAACTGACAGATATCTGCAGACACAGAAGTGGGCTCTGAGGAGCCTCTGGGGTCCTTGCAGGTCAAACGAGCCCCCCCAAAAGAAAAAAAAAACAGATTACCATCCAAAGAAAGGGTCTCTGGTGACCTTCCTCATCACCCATGTTCTCCTCTAGCCTGAGTGCAACACCAGCTTCCGTGAATGTGTGGACCCATCTGCCCCACCCCCACTGGGGGGCCCAGGAGAGCACAGACTTCCCTTGGGGCCCAGGACTGAAAGCAATAGTAGCACAGATTTGTACTGGATTGTGAAGGGCACAAAGATGAAAGAACCCAGAGATCAGAATGCCTCCAGAAACTCAGTGTGCAGACTTTTGGATCTAGACTTTGTTCTGTAAATAGATTTTCTTCTTTTTCTGCAAAAACTCACTTGAGTGATCCCTCTGCTAGGGCTCAAGGTGGTTCCATGCTGGGAGTGAGAGACAGCCCCAGGATGGGACTCTGTGAGACACAGTCCTGCCTCCTGCTGGGGGACACCTCTGACAGCCTATCTGCTAACTCTCAAGCTGTGCAGAATGGAATTCAGAAATCTGCAGAAGAAAGGGAGAGAAAGGTTGTGTATGGGGTGGGCGTGAAGGCAGAGCAAGCCCAAGATTATCCATTGATATTTGTGCTTCCATGTGGCTCCATGGTGGGAGAATTCAGACCTTGCAGGAGGACTCGGAATATTGGGTGAGGGGGTGCAGTATGTGTGTGTGGGGATCCTAAGCAGGGCACCCCTGGGACAATGGGAACAAAGGCCAGGCATGTGGGCAAACCTCTGTCAGAGAGGTCATGCGTGCGTGTGTGTGTGTGTGTGTGTGTGTGTGTGTATCAATATAGGGAAAGGGGAAAGAGAAATGGTGAAAATAGGAGAAAGAAAATAAGTAAAAATGAAGGCAATGAAACAAAAAGAGCAAGCTAACAGGTCCACACAAAGAGATGCCGAGAAATACCCTGTAAGCTTGGGGCGTGGGGGCCAGGCAGCAGGAGGTGGGAAAGGAAGAGCCTCAGCAGGGTCAGCAACCAAAACAACTGGCCAGGCTTCTGCCTGGGAAGGTGGGCAGGAGGCAGACAGGGTAGGGGACTGCAGAGAAAACCCCCATTTGCCGGACAGAGGAAAGGGGCGGTGATGGAGTCTGCTTCTCCCCGCTCTCAAGCTAACAGCATTCTTCCCCTGCCCTCTCCCTGAGCCCAGGCTGAGATTGACGGGACTGCAGCTTCTCTGGGTCCTGGGTGGATTTGAATAATTAAGTCATCTGGATTCTTATGATTTACCATTTTCAATGATAAATAGACAGCGCCCAAGCCAGCCAGTTGGCAAAACTCTGGCTGCTAGTTATAATTTGTCAAGCTGCCAACAGATTCATGTTTTATGCTAATGGAGAGAGACTCATTGACTGGGGGGAGGCAGTGACCGGGTCAGCTCTTTCCTCAGGCACCCCAGAGGTCGAGAGGTCAGGGGAGAAAGGCTGAGGCTGGTATGGATTTTCTGTAAGGGTCAGTGTAATTTTATAATAATTCAGCGTGTACATACACTCTTGCATACACAGAAGGTCATGTATGCAGAGAAATGTTCAGATTTGCATGCACCTCCCAACACACACACACACACCCCTGGTCCTGTGCAGGCGTCTGGGCCCAGTGCACATAAGTCTAGAGCAAGGAAGACTTGTCCACCCCTCTTCAGCTTACTTGCACATGCATACCCTTGCTGTCACCTTCAGCCACATGATTATACCAAGGCGAACCTACAGATTAGCCTACCACCACCGCCACCACCAACGCACACCTCGAAGATTTGGAGGGCCCTCACCGACCGTCCCCAGCCCTTTATTTCAGGGCTTTTCCCACCTGCCCATCCCAGTGTATGTCTCTCCCTCCAGCAGGGGAAAACAAATGAGTCCCAGGGCAGTCCTCTGTTTTTCAAGCGACTGGGTCTAGGTAGCTGGAGCTGGGAAGACAGGTACTCTGAGACCAGGCACATGGGAGGCTACAATTAAATTCAACTGAATGCAAACTTCTTTTTCATTAATTTGTTTATTTATGTATTTGTCCACGCTCATCGACGCCTCACAGGGGCAAGAATCTTTTTCGACAGTCATGACAAACCGAAGTAGAGACAATGCTTTGCACATAGTACATTCTAAATAAATATTAGTGGCATGAACAACTGAAGCTACAGACTTCTCAATGGAGCCGATTGTTCGTTTCCCTTCAGTTCTCCACTTCGACAAACCTTTTTTTTACATCATCACTGGTTTGAGAGGCCAGAGAAGAGGTGCAGGTCTGGGTGAAAATCAACTATTCCTTGATGCAAGGAATCTGGGCCTCTGGTGTGATAAGACATTCTAATTTTATACCAATTGAAGCAATCTGGTCTCAATTTTGACCCCCAATTGCCCTCAAAATGGATCAATGAACAAGGGAGGCCTGAGGAAGGAGTATCTGCCCTTCTTCCTGCCCTGAAGAGAATTTGAGCAGCTTATAAGCAAGGCTGGAAGCTGCAGTTCCTTACCATGGCAGCTTTAAGGTTTGGTGGGGCCATGAGGAAGGATTAGGGGCAAGGGGGGAAACATTCCATTTCCCTGTTTCCCTCCACCCCCATATGAGGGAGAAAAACACAGTGGCAAACTGAACAGAGAAGAGGCCAAGGCAACAAGGAGAGCCCAAAGGCAGAAGCTGCTTCCAGCGTCAGGCTCCAGGAGGCAACTGCAGCTGACGGCTCTGCACTGAGATTCCGGGTCCTGCGAAGTGAACTGGGTTCCTTCCTTCCCTGCTGGGCCAGGTAGGGGCAAGGGAGCTGCTCTGGGCAGACAGTCTGCATCTGTTCCACCAAAACCTGGAGTGAGTGACCTTCCTTCTTTGCTGAGAAGGTGTTGATGGTGGTGGACCCAGCTAGTCGGGGTTGTTCCTTGGAGAGACAGCCAAGAGCCAGAATCGACCAGTCTCTCCATCCAAGGGCAAGAGGACCCCTAACAGCACTGGGAATAGGGAAATAGGGTTTGCTTATTTAACAGTTCGAGGTGCTGACCTGGCATTACTGACCTCACCTCCCTGCAGCAAGGTGAGCTCCTAAAGACCTTCACTTACCCTGGGAAAGCGATGGTCTTGGGGGCACCAGCAACTCTACCTCCATGGACAGAGGCAGGCCTGCAGATGGCTGGAGATGAGGAAGGATTTTTCTGGGATTAGCCATGGGGATGTGATGGCAATAATCATGATTGATACAGAAAACAAGTTGGTTCATCCCTCACCTGTCTGCAAAGCTTACTCCCCCCATTTTTGCCCTTTACTTCCAATCCTAATATTTGCATGCACATAATGAACTCCTGAGGGTAGGGCGCTTGTTAGCTTGCCTAAAGATCTCAGAGCAAAACCTCTGGGATACAAAGATAGTGCAAGAACCCCAGATGGAGAAAAGAAGGAAGAGGGAGAAATATAAATGAAGGACAGAAGCTCAAGAAAAGGGAAGGAAAGCTAGAAGAGCAATGCTGGAAAGTGCAGGATGGAGGTCCCTGCACTTTTTACTGTGGACATGGCTTTCCAGCTGGTTTGAGGGTCCTTTAGCCCATCCTCAAGGCTTACGATGCTCTTGGAAGACCTGGATAACCTCAGTAACCTGCCCCATCCCACTTTGGGGAAACAAAGGAGTTATCTAATTGGCTCTAACCGGGGGGTTGTCCGGGGAGCACTTGAATAGGGTATGGGAGTGCAGGTCTAACAGGCCAGACACATAGCTACCCCAACCTGAGCTCCTCCGCAGGCTGAATCTAAAATCACTTTGCCAATTAATCTCTTAGTATATATGAGTTCAGTGAAATATCCTACAAACCTAAAGTTCACTTGTCCTAGTAGGAAACATCCTCATTCTCTTTCAAGAGTGAGATTCTTCCTTTGGCTCCTCCAGCGCTTGCAAACCTCATGCCAAGCTCTTTACAGATTAATCTGTCCCCTTCTGGAATGGAGAAACTCCTTGGCCTAGAAGGTAGTTTTCTGGGGCAGGGTTGGAGATTAAGGATGGCAAAGGAGGAAGATTTTTCTTCTCACCAAAGAAGAAAACAAAGATGCCCTTTCCAGAGTGGACTAAGACTTATCTTTGCCCTTCTCTCTTCTGCACACATACAGGCAGGCTCACTAAGATTATAGGAGGGCCCTCCAGTGCAAAGGGTTCATTTGACATGTAACCAAACTGAAGCCAAAGGTCTGAGTCAGAGGGTCACCAAAGAATAAAGCAGCCCATTCTCCAGACAGCCTCGGCCAGCAGGGTCAGAGTGGAAGTACTAGAGGTAGTCGGAGAGGGAACAGCCTAGGAGACAGGTCCACTTCCTGCTTCTCTCTCAACTGCCTCTTCTGCTTCATGCGCTGGTTTTGGAACCAGATCTTGATCTGCTAAGCTTCAAGGCCAGCCTGGCTGAAGCAGGTGCAGCTATAGAAGGAACTCCTCTTCCAAGTTTGGTTTGCTGCTTTGCTGGAGAAGCTGTTGCAGGAGGCCTGGGTGGGCACCAGAGCCAGGGGAGTGGTGGTGGTAGGTCAGGGACACGGCAGCCCTATGTGCAGCCTAGTGGGGCAACCTGGTACCTGGGAGACCCTGCCCCGGCCCCACCTGGCCTCTCCCTGCCCACCCTCCACTCTATGCTTTCCCTGCCTATGCTCCTCCTGAATGAGATCCCCTTTCTGTGGACCTGCTTTTGTTCTCTCCTTTTCCTTCTTTTCTCTTTATCTCTCTGTATCTTTATTTCCTACTTTTCCTCCCTCCTTTTGCTTTCTGCCCCACCTTCGCTTTTTCTCCCTATATTCTTCCCTTCCTTCACCTTTTCTTCCTTTATCTTTCTATCTTTCCGCCTTTCTTACATTTCTCTCTTCTATTTCATTTTACATTTTTCACTTCTTTTCCTTCCCTTTTCTCTTACTTTCTAGCTCCCTCTTTTTATTAATTTGTTTTCTCTTTCTCTATTTTTTTCTTTATTTCTCTTTGTCTCCTTTCTACCATTTTCCTCATAAAACTAACTACATCCTGTTTATTCGTTCTCTCCTTTGTCACTATTCCCTCAGGGTCCTCTCTCCCAGCCACGCTCCCTGGGGGTCTTTCCTCTGCCCCCAGCATTAGGGCTTTCTCAAATCTTTGGTTCCCTCACCAGTCTTTTCTCCTTGTTGTTGTCATTCTCAATTTTTCCAGTCCTTTGTGCTGTTTCCTTGACCTTCTTTCTATCTTCCTTTGTTTCTAAATTCTCTCTACAACAGGCATATGGCATAAAACTGCTCCCTCCCCAAGTCAGAGCTTCTGTCCTGTCTGGCCAGCCATCCTTCATACCATTTTTTTCTCAACTTCCCTTAACTAGGGGTTCAATCTCAAGGGCCCAGGAATAGGCCTATTTCCCCTAGTTAAGAAGTTAGGGGCTGGATCCACAGCTCCCTACTACAGGCTTAGAGAAGCCTTGCCAAACTCATTGTCAATCCTAATAAAAAAGAGAAAGAGGAAGAGAGGAAAGGAAAGCATGAAACAGGCAATCCCATAGATTGCAGGGTGCAGGGTAGGAAGGGGGTAGTGTTACGGAGGTAGGGACATAAAGGGCTGGCTTCATCAAGGAAGGAGGAGGCAAAGCCCAGAGCCAGGCGCCTTCTCTCAGAGCACCCAGCGCCCGCCCGGCAGCCAGCAAAAGAAGCCACAGGCGGCTCTATTTTAATTTTGGGATGGCGATGGGATGAGACCATCCAGCCAACTCCTCTAGCCTGGAGAGATGCCCAGGGTCTCAGGATAGGAAGACAAAAAGGGGCTTAGATTTGTTCTGAATATTTGTTCTGAATATCAGTCCCGGACACGTCCCTCTCAAGGACCAGTGTTTTAGAGACTAAGCTCTAGGCAGTGCCAACTGTGGCCTCCTACACCTCTCAGCTAGAAGGGCCCAATTCCGGGGGTCCGGTAGAAGCAGGTGCTGGGGCAGCCGCTGCATTACCAGCAGAAAAACCTCGGGCTCAGCGAAAACAAAGGCCTGAGCAGTTCTGGCGCTCCTGATGGAGGAGGGCTGAGCGGCCTCTCGAGGTGGAGGAGTGGGCCAAGCGGGACCAGAGAGATCACTGCGTGGACGTGGGAATTTTCTCCCCTGTGATCCACAGCCACTCCTGGTTCTTTCAAAACAAACAAACAAAATAATAAAACAGGTCTAAATCAAATGAGCCAGCTCTCGCCTGCCCAGCTCCTCAGGCAGCACCATAAACCTCAGGTGCAGCCAAGACTCTCCGCCTAGGCCGGTCCTCAGAGTTCTCTGGCTACTCCGCAGTGCACCTGCTGCGGCCTCCACCCTTGCTGGCTTTCCCAGAGGACTCTGCAGGTCGGACCTGCCCAGGCCCCCCACCCTCCACCACTCTCTTCCCCGGGCCCTCCAGTTCAGCTGCTCCCTCTGAACCCAACACTCTGCCCTTGACTCCGTTTTGCAGAGCCTCTTCCATCTCTTCCTCCCAAACACAGGATATTTCTTGGAGGGGAGCCAATCTCAGCCCAGAGACAGAAGGGCAGGGAGCTCTTTTCCTGCCCTCCTTTGTGAGCTGAAAAAATAAGAAGGTGGTGCTGGGGGCGGAGGTGGGGCAGGGGAAGGCACTCCATTTTAGGGACGTGGGTCTCTAAGTTAACTGAATTTAAAAGGAGAAGAAGATATTTGGAAGTTATTCCTTATTTTGTTTCACTCCTGTTAAAAGCGAAAGGGACTGAGGCTGTCCTGGGCAGAGACTCTGGGAGGGTACCCAACTCCTCATCCCACAGAGTCAGGAGCTGTTATTTTTGGCTACTGCTTCTCTCCCTTCAGTCGCTACCCCTCTTAGGATCTCTAAGCGTCTATAAGGGTTTGCTGGGGTGAGCAGGTTCAAGACCCTCAGGGTTTTTCTATATCAGTCATTGGTTCTGATTGGGAAACCAGCAAAAGCATCCTTCCCTCCCACTTTAAACCTCAAAACCCCAACTCTGCTCCCTTCTCCATTTCCTTTCAAAAAACTTTTCTTAAGTTCGTGCAACTTGTGTTTGGGGACAGAAGTTATCACCCTCAGACTCTTTGAGTCTTTAGGCCCCCAATTTCTCTTGTCCTCAGTTTCAGTAGCAACCTTTCCTCTGCGAGCTGCCACCCCCAAACTCAGAGGAGAGCTGCTCTGCCCCATGCTTGTGACAGATGCTCAATCCCAGCCCAAAGCCCTCGAGGTGGGAGGATTAGTATCTGCCTGCAGGAGAAACGGGATGGAGTGAGTGGGAGGGGGGTGGGCAAAGGAGGGAGGGAGGGACAGACAGACAGACAGACAGACAAACAGATAAACGGAGGGATTGTTTTCAGGCTAAGGCTCAGCCCTCCCAGGCCCAACTCACCTGCTCCGGTCGGGCTCTTCTTGATTTTGATCCACTCAAAAGTTTGTCCTTCTTTCAAACGGTCCCAGGAGGAGCGCAAACTCTGCCATCAAGGTGGGAAGGGCACCCCCGAGGGCGAAGGCTCCTCATTCAGAGCAAGCCCCAGGGAAGTAGGAGTCGGGTCACCTTCCCCAAAGTGGGGGGCGAAGCAGTGCTCCAGAGAGGGAACATTAAACATCCCCACCCGGGGCGAAGGGCCAGGCTGTAAGCCCGGGACTGCCCGGGACTGAGTGGGCACTACAGAGGGAGTGGCCAGGGGGGCCAGCCCGGCCGGGGAACTGGAAGGAGAGGGACTGGGTCCTTGGCGACGTCTCTTGCTTCTTCCAGTTTGTGTACTCCCGGGTGTGTCCTAGCTCACAACAGTCCCTCGACCCCTTCTGGGGCGGCACTCAGGGCCGGGACAAGGAGGAGAGGATGGGGAGGGTGAAGAGACCCTCCACAGCCCCTCCTCAGCCCCCGCACCACCGCTCCCCGCCCCCCTTCTCTGCCCAGAGCTGAGGGACAGAGAATTGCAACTAGAAATTCGATCGATTGGTACGAGGGACCACGTGATCCTGGACTGGCCAATGACCAGGCCGCCCGGGATGAGCTAATAATGGAAGCAATTTGTAACTTTCAGTAGCTCTCTAGGCCCGGGTATCCGAGGGAGGCAGGAGGAGGTGGGGAAATGGGGACCCCCAGTCCTTTCACCCTCCTCATTCGTCCAGGGGCACCCGGATCCCCTATCCCACCTTTTCCCAAACACGCAGGCGCTGCCAGGGTCCTCCTCCCTTGTCCCACTGCGGCGGCGATTCCAGAGCAAGGTAAGCGGGTCCTCCACCCCTCAGACACCACTCCTCCATCCTTTCTGGCACCTGCAAACAACGTCCCCCTTCCTGCCCCCACTAGACAATTTAAATTCGATTTTATTTTTCACTTACTTGGAGGGAAACAATTCTTTTGTATTTTTTTTTTTTGTATAATCTATATTAGATTTAGGGAAAGATGTTCAAATTAATATACTTTTCTTGGGAGGTGAGTGGTACTTCTTAGATAAATTTTATATTCCCTTCTTTTGGAGAGGAGCATTCCACTTATGGAGGGTTTACTTTTCTTTGGGGTTGAGTTACACCGTATGTTTTTACAAGTTTCACTTCTCTGATGATGTCAAGTTCACGCGTTTCTCCAACCAATCTTCCTCATTTACGAATAATCACTTAACAGATTTCAAGTTTATTCGTTTGTTTTTCTCCCCCCTCACTAATTTTTCAGCCGTTACTGAATCTCTTTGATTTTTTTTTTTCTCCGTGGGTGGACTGAAAGTTAATTTTGTGTTGATTTCTCTTTTTGTTTTGTAAATGAATTTATGGTTTGGGAAACTCTAGGGCGGTTTGAGGTCTCTTGATTAATTTCAACCCCTCTTCTTTTGAAGAACAGTCTACTTGAAATGTTTTATACATTTTTCTCATTTTTTATTGTGTCTCAATTTTGATGTACTGTATTTTACCTCTTTTTAAAATCTGATCTCTTCTTTAATGTTTTGATGTTAAACCATTCTAAAAGTTTTTATTTTATAACTTCACCATTTCATACATTTCTTTACCCATCCCCAAACCCCTTTGCACTCCAGCCTCCTCCATCTCAGAACCCCCACCGCCAACTTCTGCAATTCCTAGCTTCAAATTTGACTCACCCTCCCAGCTAGGGAGGGATGCCTGGGAAGAAAATGTGCTACCTGGGTCAGAGCCTATATTCTGGGTTCTAGTTCTCGGCACCTCTAGTTTGACACTCCCTCCCCCCACCTAAGCCAGCAAAATCAGGGAAAGCAGAATTTTTGTTCGACTTTTTAGTCTGAGAGTAAGTTCTTTCTCCATGGCTCTATTCTGGGCAACTCTTTGGTACATAAAGTTGAATTTTAAATTCTTATCTTTTCCCTAAATTCTAAGAAAAGTACAAGAAAATATTTTTTCTCCCCCAAGTATAAGCTATTAGCTTGAGGAGAGACTGCTGGGTCTCTTACCTCCTGAGAGAAGATTCCCAGAAAAGACAAACAATGTTTACTCCCCCTTTTACGTGTGATTAAGGTAGAGGTGGCAGGGATTGGGGGACCCCATTTTGATCTCTGCTGTGGCAGATCACTTCTGGTCAGTGAGGTCTGGCTTAGGAGAGTTTGGGTACATCCCGGCTCTGAAGACATTCTTTTCAGTGAAATAAACCATTTAAATGGCATGATGTAGTTTCGACTCCTTCAGATTCATTGCAGGCACAAAAATAAAATTGCGGGAGTAATCTGTGTCCCGAAGATCTGCCTTTGGTGACTTTTGTTCAGTCCTCTGAGGGAAATGGAACTCAACTGGGCAGAAGTAAAACTGCCACTGCTCCTCCCCTCCTGGGGCTCCAGCTCCATTGTCACATTGACATTCCGGGCACATTCAGCCCGGCCCAGCCCCCCAACCCAGCTTCTCCCAAGTATGAATCTAAATTACTATTAATAAGGGACCGCTCCAAGTTAATTGGCATTAAAAGAATTCATTTCAATTTGTTAATATTAAATGAATGCTCTGCACTTTAGCTCCCTTCTTCGCTCCGGAATCCCAGATGAGTGATGGGAAATGGGGTGGGGGAGTCAATGAGGATTTTATTTCTGAATCTCCAGCTTAGCCACTGTGGTGCCTCCCCTGGGGGCGGGAGATCAAGGCGCAATGGGGGCCTGATTGGAGAATGTCTCATAGTTTCTTCTGGTGAAATTCATCTGATTCATGCTGGAGCTTGGGGGAGGGCGGAGGGGTGAAGAAGGAGAGGAAAGAAAGGTTTGGGGGGCATTGTGGAGGAGAGGAGGGGCTGGGGGAAAAGCGGGGAGGGAAAGGGACAGAAGTGGACAGAACAAGGATTGTGGGCTGGGGGGGTAAAACAGATTTGTGAAGGATGGGGCTGGTAGTTCAAAAACCCATCTAGAGAAGGAGCTGGGGGTGAGGGTGGGGTGTGAGGCAAAGCAGCTAGGGGTTCTGAAGCTCTCTGAGCTGTGTGACTTTAGGCAAGCTGCTTAACTTCTCTCTGCGTTAAGTTTCTTGACCTGTAAAACTGGGATCATAATAATAGTATCTATCTCAGGGTTTTTTTTTTTTTTTTTTTGAGTTTAGATGAAATACATGTAATGTGTTTTCCACAGTGCTTGGCACATAGAAACTACCAGTAAATGTTAGCTCTTTTCACAGCATAGTAGTTAGAAGCATGGATTCTAGAGTCAGACTGCCAGCTTTTGACTCTGAGCCCTGCCTTATACTAGCCGTATGACCTTGGGCAAGTAAATTCCTCCATACTTCAGTTTCTTGTCTGTAAAATAGAGTTACTAGTACCTAGTTCATAGGTTATTGTGAGGGTTAAATGAGTCAATATATGTGAAGTGCCTACAACAGTGTCAGTTATGAAGCCCATTATATAACCATCAGTTATTATCGATGCTGCTTTTTTGGTCTGGGAATGTTGGAAATAGGGGCATGGAACCTCTTAAAAGGTTGAGAGCTCAACAGATTCTCTGAGACTGTGATCATATCCTCCCTCTTCCCCCATCCTTGAATTTGGTCTAACAATTGGAGTACATGGGCTAAAAGCAGGGGAGAGTGAGATATGGGACCCTGGGAGCTGGGACACCTGAATTCTTCTCTGGCCTCTGCTCTGGCTCTTGGTGATCCTCTTCCAGTGCCTACAGACTTCAGGGGAGGTCATTGCTTTATTTCCTGGGAGGGCTGTGATGAGAGAACTACTTTCCTGGTCTAGTAAAAAGCTCCCTTTGGTAGAGAGTTAGTCCCTGGAGTATGGGGTGGGGAGATAGTGTGGGGCAGAGGAGACCGACATTTACCAAATACCCTTTAACTATGGACCAGTCCCCACATACCTGACCTCACTCGAGAGGATGGGGAAAACATACAGCCGAAGAGATGAAGTGACTTGCCAAAGACAAAAAACTAGAAAGTAGGAGAGCTGAGATCTGAATGATGGCAAATTTGCCTGATGACAAATCCACAGTGCTTGGCACAGAGAAACTACTACCGTTAAATGTAGGCTTTTTCCACAGCATAATAGTTAGAAGCATGGATTCTAGAGCCAGACTGCCATTGCTACACACTTGATGAAGGGTAAGGTGGGATATAGGTAAAGTTGGGACTAAGACGAGGCCAGGACCGTAGGGCAGCTGGAAGATGGTGAGGGGGTAGGAATGGGGTTGGGAAGAGGCCAAGTGGGAATGTTTTAATCAGGGAAGACTTCCTGGAGGAGGAAAGTATAGTTCAGGGTTTGGATGGGGAAAGAATGAGGATAGAAAGTAAAGAAGAGGGAGGGAGTGGTGCATTGACAAGGAAGGAGAAGAAAGGGTCAAAGGCTGGATGAGGACATGAATCCAACATGCCTGGGGTTTGCCTTGGGTTTGCCTTGCTGGCACCAAGTAAAGTCAGTTACTATTTATTGAGGGCCTACTGTGTATCAGGTATATACGTTAACCCATTTAAAGCTCACAACAACCCTGACAACTGGGTTTTTTGTTCCTATGTGCAAAAGAGTCAAAGCTCAGAGAGCTTAATTTCCACTTCTGGTCACGCATTTGGTAGCTGGATTTCCCTGGCACCAAAACCCACGCCTGGGCTGCCTGCGAAGCATGTCTTGCCTTCCATTCCTAGATCAGATTATCCTGCAACCCCACATTTGTAGTCCCATCTAGTGACTGGAGATAGGTGTTGTTAGGATGAAACCGAGCAGGGTGGCTGGCAGGCAGTGGGGATAGAAGCCTTTCTCACATCCTTTGAAGAAGACGAATAGAAGGGTATTCTCTCTGGAGTGAGACCTCCAAGTCACTTTCTTGGGACTGCTGATCTTGAGATGGATGAGAGGACCTCACTGGGGGTCCACATTATTTTCTGGGCTGTGGACCCTGGGAGGGGAAGGGAAGAGTGCAGCTTGGGTGTGGGTTTAAACCTTGGATTAAGACTGCCAGTTGTTCACTAAAGTCCCTTCTCTCCTTGTTGCATGAGGACAGAGAGCCTCCCAGCTGAACACTCCACTTCCCAGCTGCCCTTGCTGCAAGGTATGTCCAAAGGGGAATATGAGCCAAATAATGTCATCAGAGCCTTAAGATGTTGGGTAAGTTCCCTTTTTATGACCCGGAACAGATGTACCTGAGACTGAGCTTTGACTGCAGTTGAGGAGAAATTCCTGAGAGAGGGTAAAGCAACAATATGATAGGAACCCAAATCCCTGCTGCCTGCTCTCTGAAACTGCTCCCTTTCAGACTGTTATGTGAGAAATAAACTTTTTTTCTATATGTGACTGTGTTTCGGACCCTTTTGTTATAGTGCTTTTGCCATCATCCTTCCTAATTAATATTACCTTCTCACGCCATATTTGTCATTTCAAACCCACCAGCAGGATTACATTGGATCGTGGAATAATTGTAATCATAACATTTATTGAGTGCCAGAGATGCTGTACATTATTTAAAATTATCCTCGTGAAGTCCTCCAAGGATAATTGAAACTATTATTTCAATTTACAGATGAGGAAACTGAGGCCCAAAGGAAATAAGTGATGTGCCAATGGACACATAGTAAGTGTTAGAGCTGGGATTCCAACCCATAGAGTGTGCAGGGCTTAAACTCTTCACCATGGGGCAAATCTCTTCTTGAGGACAGGGATAGAAGAGACCTTGGAGATCATGCTATGCTTGGCCAAGCTCCCCACGATCACCCCAAGGGCCTGGGCATCTCCCACCCCCACTTCGATCTAAGAAACTCAGGTGGACACCCATGTTAGATTGTGCACTGCTACATAGCTTTATTTGAAGAGAGGACCCCACAGCTAAAAACTACTTGAAAACCCCTGATAAGTTCCATCCCCCTTTCCCATTTTCGATTACAGATGAGACTGAGAGAGAGGAAGTAACTTGCTTAAGGTCATGCACTTAGTTTTTCTGTCAGTTTTCTGAATCCGACACAAGTTCTTTTCCCACCACGTTGGCTGCCTGAACAACCCACAGGAACAAAAAGAACCCAAACCAGGCAAAGAACCTGTGTCTCTTCCGATAATGCTTTGGATTAGCCAAGTTATGTTTCCCTCATTTCCTCTGTGCCCTTTCTGTTGGATATCTGCCTCCCTGGGCCTGGGGAACCGATGGGGTGGCACCTTTTCTCTAGCCACTGCCTCATCTGGATGGTCAAACATGCAAAAGAGAGCCAGGGCCACAACCGAGGCAGGCCGAAACCCCTCTGACTCTCTCTAGTCTTCCCACATCTCCCTCCTCCCTTCCTAGGAGCCCACCAGGGAGGAGAAGAGGGAACACTATCATAAATTTCCCCTATTTATACAAGAAGACAGAATGTTTCTTGTGCCAGAAAAAACACAGAGAAGGAGCTGTCAGGGGAGAAGGAACCCAGCTCCATACCTCCTGAGGCCAATTTATCTTTCCCAGTCATGCCCTAGGGGCTGCCATAACACTGCCTGTGTGACCTGCAGGCTTGGCTTGGGGGGCAGCCAGGACCAACAGTGCCTGGGCTTTCTTTTTGATCATAGCCTTCCTGTTCCATCTCAATGGCCACTTTCCCTCTTCAATATTTTTAAAAACAAGTTTTTTGAGATATAATTCACATACTATACAATTCGTCATTAAAGTGTATCTCAGTGGTTTTAGTATAGTCACAAATATGTGAAACTATCACCATAGTCAATTTTAGAACATTTTTTGTTGCCTCAAAAGAAACCTCATACCCTTTAATTATCGCCCTTTTACTCCTCACACCCCTTCCAGCCCTTAGCAAACCCTAATCTTTTTGTCCTTATAGATTTCTCTATTCTAGACTTTCATGTGAAGGAAATCATAACATATATTATGTGGCTTTTTGTGACACTTCTTTCATTTAGCATATTATCTTTGAGGTTCATCCATGTCGTAGCATATATCAGTACTTCATTCCTTTTTATAGCGGATAATTTTCCATCATGTGGATATGCCACATTTTGTTTATCCATTTGTCAGTTGATAGATATTTGAGTTGTTTCTACCTTTTGGATATTACAATTCTCCCTTTACTCTTATATTTCTAAATAGCATGGATCATATAGAATAAGGTCTGTAGGCAAGAATAAGTGTGTCTTATATGTGAAAGCACCCAATATCCATGAAAGCAGGATCTTGGGTCATGTCTTCTTTTGTGTTAATGACATATAATAAGCTGGAATATTCCTCTCTGTGCTAGTTACCAAGGGGGCAGCTACTGCCCATTCTATATCAATTCTTTCTCTCTCTCTTTTTTCTTATCTTTATTGCTATTTTGGTTACTTGTTATACGCCTCAGACTGGAGGACTCAGAGCCTCCTCCAGGGGTTTCAGACATACTTGAGTGGATGAACGGATGTCTCTCCACTGGGGAAGAGGTTCTCTGAGTCTGGTCCCCAGTGATCCTCCAGTATCTCACAGCTGAAGGGGGAGGTCTGTGGAGGCTCTAGGGTCAAGGGAAAGTGGAGGCATGACTAAGCCTAGAATGCAGGCCTCCTGCCCCTTCCTCCTTGCTCAGCCCGTTTCAGTCTTGCAGACATGCTGTTAGCTTCATCCATTCACTGGACCAGTAAGCATTCATTAAGCATATGATGAACCCAACAGACACTGCCCTTGCCCTCATGAACCTTGCAGTTCTAGTGGTAAGGGTAAGATAAATACAAGTGAGCAAAATAATGGAGAGTTGTATGAACTCTATAAATACTTATGGAATGAATGGATGAATGAAAATGAATGAAAGGAAAAATGAGTACTTACTATGTGCTCCAGAAAGAAAATGTAAACAAATCAGAGTTAAAAATCACTTTCTCTGGCTACCTTTTCTGGTCTGGATGTTTGCACTTAACTTCGTCTCTCAAGGGAGATGGTGTGCAGGTAATGCAAATTAGTAGCTAATAATAGCTACTATTTATTGGATTAGTCATGAACCAAGGGACTTACATATCACATTGATTTTCACCCTTTGAATTAGGTATAATTATCCCCATTTCGAGGATGAGAAAAACTGAGGCTCAAAGAGGTTAATAACTATTTGAAGTCACATAGGCAGCAGTAAGTGACACCACATGGGTATTGGACTCTGGGGCGTGTATCTGCAGTCTCAGCTCTCCATGACAAATACACCTGCTGAGGCCCTGGCACAGAGGGAACTGGCCACCCTCCCCTGTCCTGACTCTGCTCGGTCCCTTCCCTCCTGCCCAAAGGCAAAGCAAGCTGAGGAGGATGTGCCAGCTCCTCTCTCACAGCTGTGTCCCCGGCCATACCTGCCTTGTGGGTAGGAAGGGAAGGGTCAGTTTTGCTTTCAGAGCCTTTGCCTGCCAGTCCAGAGACTTGAATGAGCCAAAGAGCTGATGCTGTTGACAAGAAGGGGAACTCAACACGGCAGGTAATCAGAAGTTGATGATTGACAGCCCTTACACATCCCCTTCCCCCCGCTAAATCAGGCCTCTTACATAATCTTGATGATAAATAACACACTTATAACACATTGTAATTTTCACGTGCATTCGTTCACTTCTCACAGAAACATAGAGGTATCCAAAGCTGGGCTTATTACAGAAAAAGAAAGTTTGTGAGGCTAGAACTCAAGTGTCCTGCTCAATTTTACATGGTGAAATTTATATAGGGCTTACTGTGGACCATGTATTGTGTTAAATATTTCATGACATTAACTCATCTACTTTTCTCTACCACCAAATGAAGCAGGTATTAGTATTATGCACATTTTTTTTTAAGATGCTAAAACTGAGGCATAGTAATGAAGTGTCTTGCCCAAGGTCGTGCAGCTAGCAAGTGGCAGGGATTATGAAGTCAGTCTTCAGCCCAAGAGTCTGTGCAGAATCACTACACCAGGTGGGCTTGGCACAGTGTCTACATTTGGGAACTCTAGTTTGTTTTTCTGGTGACCCCCCCCCGCCTCTTCCCCCGCCTCCCTCAGTCTTTATGGCCCATTGGAACAAGCAAGTCAGAGCTGTGGCTCCCAGGGTGACGATCCTTCAGCTGCCTCCTTGGCACTGTCATCTCCGCCTCCCATCTCTTGCCAAGGGCTCCAGCCGGGAATACCACAGACGGTTTGCCATGGATCAAGATTTCTCCAGAGAAAGCTCACAGGAAGTCTGCTGTGAGAAATGAAGTAACTTGCTGTTTCCCCTATTCCCTCATCGAGAAGAGCCAAATGAAGTCACTGCACGTTTGAGCGAGTGCTATCAAAGCACAGCCTCTGGCCAGTTCAGAGACATATGTGGGCTCATGTGGCCTGTGAGTGAATGGCTGGATGGAAAATTTGAGGTGGTGGGTGATTGAAATAAAACTTCTGTAGGAGAGTTGTGTGTCATTCATTTAACAGTACTCCCTGACATGGGCCCAGGGGCGTGACCATGAGCTTTGAATAAGTTTGTTCATTATTTTACTTATTATCCACTTATTTACTCAGTGTATGCTGATTGCACCTAAGAGGCACTGAGCTAGGTGTTGAGGATGGACAAGACAACATCCCTGCCTCACAGGACTCAGTCTAGGGTGGGGAGGTAGGAGCAAGATTACCGTGACTTGTACCAAATACTGAGGTAGGAGTGTCATTTAGCACAGCCATTTGACATCGTTAACCCCAAAGCTGTCCGTCCTTATCTTCCCCCCATGCTCAGGTCCACTTCACGCACAGCCAGAGCAGGCACCTTCCCTCCGGCTTCTTTTGCCTCGATCTCACCTTCCTTGTGAGCTATATACCATTTATGTCAAAAGAGAATCTTGAATCTCCTTCCCTGTTAGTCACTGTTTGGTTGCAGGCAGACACAAAAGTGGCACTAAGCAGTGGAGACAAGGTCCTACGGTCAGGAGGGCATCCTGGTAGAAGGGATGGAGGTGTATTTCCCCTTGGCCTCCTGTGTTCTCTGGGCCTGGAGGCTACCCCATGCAGCCTGCATCACCTGGGCTCCTCACCTCTTGTTTCTAGTTGGTTTGGCCAGTAGGGGTCCTAGCAGAGAAGGGAGAGAGGAGCCAGGATATTTGTTGCTCACCCCGTCTTTGCCTGCCTGAAGTCCTGGCAGGAGTCATGGTTCCCCAATGGCCACAGCTTTGCTGGATGGCCCCTCTCCTCTGACCCCAGCTGACATCAGGCTTTGCTGGCACCATTTCATTTCTTGCCCCTTTGGAGCTTCCTGGTGCCTCATCAGCCCTTATTTCCGTCCATGTTCCCTTAATTTTGTCCATGCCATGAAAATTGTCATGTTATTGAACTCTCTGTAGTGCAGTCCTTTTGAATGAGGCACTTGCATCTTGTTGGAACCCTGACTGGCTCACCTAGTTGCAGAAGGAGTGGGGGATGGGGCAGTATGGGGTTCCAGGTTAGCTTTATTATCCTTCTTCTCCAAGGGCTCCCAGAGGAAGAGAGAGAGAGTTTGGACCGGTGAATAGGTGACAACTCTTTACTCAGGGTTTTCATTTGATGGATGAGGAATCTCTGCCGCCAGCCCCCCAGAAAAGAGAATCAAGAGGTAGTGCAGGCGGGTGCTGCAGGAAGACGTGGTTAGGCCAAAGGGAAAGAAGCTAACTATTCCTGAGGGCCTACCATTTGCTGGCTACTCTGACATCTGTCTCCTTAAGCCTTCCTAGTCCCTTAACCCCTCTAGATACCTTATCTTCAATTTACAGGTGAGAAGATTGTGGCTCAGAGAGAAAAAGAGGGAGCAGGACAGAAGTTTCATCTGCCTCCGTCACTCAGACAATCTAAGAGATGCCTCATCTTGTAATCAAAGGATGGTGACAGATAGATCTGGGCTTAAGTAGAAGCATTGCCCTGGGAATTTGGAGCCGGATTGCATAGATGTGAATCTTGGATCCACCTCTTTCTAGCTGTGTGATCTTGAGCATGCTACTTGACCTCTCTGTGCCACCATTTCCGCACTATAAATAAGGGGCTAATAATAATAATGACATCTACCTCATAGGGTTGTGGAGACAGTTCATTGAATAGTTAGGAAGTTCTTAGGAACAGTGCAGCAACGCCTGGAACATTGCATGTAAGTGTCAAAAAAAAAAAAAAAACTGAACCTCATGCCTCCTCATTTTCTACCCCCTGAACAACCACGGGGGAGCGCCTTGACAAGTCTGTTGATCTCCAAGACATTTCTGAGCATGACATGCCCTGTCCTGCCCCCCTGCACCACCATTTTTGAGAGAGCACAAGGACCAGAGACACCCAGATGGATCATCCGCATCAGGTCTCTATACCCAATGGGATCAGCCTCGAAGCCTGCAAAATGGCCTCTTCCCCACAGCCCCTCACCTTCCCAGTGCTACAGGGGGCCTAGGAGCTCTTGGTAACAGCACATTAAGCCCCTGTTTGTGGGAACTTTAATTTAAACACAAATTAGAGACTGCAAATGACTCTGGCAACCAGATAAGCCATCCCAGGAGAGCAGGGAATAAGCCAAGAGAATCAGCTGAGGAAAGGCCTGAATTTAAACTACTATAGATACTCAGAAGCCTGGAACAGGTAAAGGCTGGAGGTTCTCAGTGAAAGACCCCAGAGCCCCACACCCGAGCCGCCCTGCTCTGGGCTCCATGCCAGCTCCCTTCTCTGCCATTCTCCAAATTTTTTTTGCAAAATTCCAACCTGATTTCTGATTCCATTCCTCCCATCCCCACTCCACTCAATTCCTTTACTTTGTAATTGAGTAAAGGAACTCAATTCCTTTACTTTGTTTCTCAGCCTTGTCTGTTATCCACTATTCTGAGACAGTTCTACTTGTTATCTAACCTCTATCTGCTCTATTATAATTGTAGTCTAATACATCCCGCCTAGTGGTGGCTCAGGGGCTTTCTATTCAGGAGGCAGATGTGATATATGCAAATAACCTGAATGCTGAAAGACCTAGGCTTCCTTTTCTGGGTCTCAGTTTCCTCATCTGAACAACAAGTATGTAAGAAGATCTTTAAGGCTTGTGAGCTCTGACTTTTCACAGGAGAACTTGAGGACAAGGACATCTCAGGAAATCTCCACTGTTCTTTAACCCAGGAATTTTCCGCTGTTTTAGAAACATTGTTGGGTATTTGTGGTGGAGGGAGGGGGAGAGCAGTCAAGCCTGTTTGTTTCTTTGTGAGAGGGGTCCCCAGGCTTTACTTCCACCCCTTTACTCATAGCACTGACCCAGGCCCAGGCCCAGGAGAGAAGCTGACTTTTCCAACTCTGTCAAGGCCTGCTGAGCCCAGCTCTGTGGGGCGGTGGCTGTTGAGATGTTGTCACTGTCCTCTGGGGTGGGAGTGACATATGTTCCCTCTGTCATAGCACCTGTGAAGGTAGCTGAGGGATGGCAACCCCCAAGAGGGCAGAGTTCCATCTTCCCCCGCCGACCTTGAGAAATCTTCTTATCCTGTCTTTCTGGGAGGCTTAAAGTGAAGGCAGAGCCATCATAGTCCCAAAGCCTCCACCAAATGTGAAATTGCTGTCCTTCAGAGAGTATAAAAGAACACACCTTGGCTACGACAAGAAGGAAGAGGGTCAGACCGCAGGCAGAACTTCCAGGTTAGGTGCTAGAGCAGACTGTGACCCCAAGAGATTATCCAAAAGGGAAAACCCATGGTGCTAGGTCTCAGAGGTTGTCTATGAGGCATGGGGCACTGGCAGTGATGAGGATAGTGACCCCAAAGGCCCCTGCCAGCTTGTGACTCAGGAGTTCAGAAGGTCCCTGCAACTGGCTTGGAAAGATCTTGGCATTTTCTCTGGCCCTAGGCCTTTAGACAGAGGTGGGCAGCTGACACTGGGGTCTGGGGCCCAGCTGTGTCCCCACATTACCCTCCCCTCCTGTGTGTCTGGCTGGCCTTGGAGCCCCAGGCCTGCCCGCCATCTGGGCAGCTCAGAGGAGAGCCTACTGCCAAGGGAGTGCCAGCATTGATTTATAGCCCACAACCTTAGCAGGCTCGGCTGTGTGCCCGGAACCTCCTTTGCTCAGGAAAGAGGCGCACCTCTTAAAGGGGCAGTGTCAAGGGATATAGGAAAGTCTGGAATGAACACTGAGGCAATCAGGGGGCTGGTGAGGAAAAGCCCCACCCCTCAGGATTCTGGGTAACTGTCATTCTCTAGGAAGCTTCTCCACCATCCATCATACCCCTCATCATCCACTTCTCCTTTGTAGACTTAGCCCAACTGTAACAATTAGTCTCTTCTGGTAGACTGTAAACTCCATTGGGGCAGGAATCAGATCTGTTATGTTCATCACTGTATGTGCAGCACCCAGCACAGTGCCTGGCATGTAACAGAGGCTCAATAAGGACTTGACAGGCATAGGAAAAAATAAATAAATAAAGGTCCTTGTCCAGAAGGTTGGGGTAGAACCATGTGCCTTTTCAGAGCCTGCCAAGGTTTTTGAGACTCTGTAAAACCTACCTGTCCCCCTGGATCTCTCCACCAGGACCCTTCCATGTAAATTGGGACCAAAGGGGCCAATGTGTTACCCAGATCTACTTTACTCCCCAACTTTCCTTGGGTCATCTCTCTTAAGTCTCCACGCAATGTCCTTTTCATTCCATATTCCTTCCTGCAAGAAGCTTTCTCTAATTGCCTATGGTCTCAGCCCCTGAGTCAGATACTTTTTCCCCCACCACTTCTTAGCATGGAAGTGCTTCATCCATTCATTCAGCAAATTTTACTGAGTATCTGCTGTGCGCTAGGCACTGGGTGCTGAGAATTCATAAATAAATAGGACAGACATGATTCATGAGCTCAGGGACACTACATTTTAGGGGGTGGGACTAACAAAAAAATAAGTAAATACATAAATGCAAGTTGTGATACCTGCTATAAAGAGGGCTAAGGTAATCACAGACAGGATGGAATGGGGCCCATTAACTCAAGTGGTCAGAGAAATTTTCTCTGAGGAAGTGACATTTGGCCTGAGACTTGAAGAGCCAGCTGGAGCCCTGTGAAGAGTGAGGGAACGGCATTCCAGGAGTGGCTCAGTCACCTGGATGTGCATAGTAGAATCTCAGGGAGCAGAGAGAGGACTTTTCTAAACTGCCTACTCCCATCTCTTTTGCATTCTGAAAACTCCTATCCTTTTAATACAGAAGGACCATTGTTTAAAGTCCTTGGAGAAGCAGTATCAGCCTCACCTGGCAGCTGGTTAGAAAAACAATCTCAGGGTCCTCTCTAGATCTACTAAATCAGAAAGTGCATTTTATCAAGATCCCCAATCATTTGTAAGCACAGTGTTGTTTGAGAAGCAAGATCTAGATACCACCTCAAAGGTGGAACAGTGTGAGGACATTGTCAAGGAGGGTAGGGTGGGGGTGGGTGGGCAGATTGGTTGTTGAAAAGTTTGGATTCGAATCAGAGATGGGGTGTGAGAACGTGCATGCATCTGTGTATGTGCCGTGTGTGTGTGTGTGTGTGTGTGTGTGTGTGTGCGCGCGTGCATGCGTGTCCAGCCCTCATGACCATCTGAGGCTTTACATCTCCAGGCCTTTTTCCTTCCATGAGTGTGATTACCTGAGGATACATCTTTACTCCACTGTGACAACACCCCAACTTCTACCTGCAGCTGCAAGTCAAATGGAAACTGCTGGCCTCTGGGTGGTTGGGAACACCTCTGAAACAAGGCAAGGCAAGCAGATCCCTTGTTTCTGACCTCCGGCAATCCATTTATCTGACCTAAGTCTCATAAATGCATCCTGATGAGCCCAATTGCTTGCTAATGGTTATGAGCTGAGACCTGGGGATTTATAGCTGAGGCCTTGGTGGCCACAGACAGAAGCAGGGCTGTGTGCAGGAGACTAGGCTCTGCGTGACTTCAGTTCATGGACCATAACAGGGGACACCCCCTCCTCCTGCATTTGGGGCAAAAGTAATGCCCTGGGGAGGGGGTTGGGGGCTGGGGAAAGAAAGACCTCTGGCTACAGAAATCCCAGAAGAGTGAGTGTCTGGGAAACTGGCCCAGCTTGGCTATGTGTCTGTGTGTCAGGGTCGGGGGAGTGAACATTGGAGAAGCGAACATTGGAATTGGAGCCAGTCAAGCTGGGGTTCAAATCCTGGATCTATTGTTTACCAATGTGTGAATCTGGACAAATCACTACTCTTTTGGGAGCCTTGTTTCCTCATCTGCAGATGGGAATTGTGATACAATCTCATAGATTTGGGAGAATTAAATGAGATAAAGTTTACAAAAGGCACTTCAAATACTAATTGTGTGTATTTAAGTAGGTAAAGAGATTGGGATTTCAATTCCAACCCTGCCACTATTTGCTGAGACAGAGCATTGGCTCTGTCACCAATGGCCTCACATACATACCCTTTCTGGGTCTCAGCTGTCCCATATTAAGAAAGAGCTAGATCCAAAGTTCTGTTGGCCCCTTCCATCTCTGGTGTTTTGTGGCTCTAACAAGTAGTCCTTGGGTTGAAAGTGGAGAGTTGGAAGGGCACAAACCTCATCTTGGCCATACAGAGGGAATCCCTGTAACTGTGCCCCAGAGACAATGTGGGGGTGGGAACTGAATCAGAACAGCCCCTCCCTCAATGGTGCCTCTTGTAAGTACAACTCCCTGCAGGATGCTTGGCACTGTGTGGAGAAGTTTGGGGCAAGAGGGGTGATTAGGAAAGGCCCTGCAGAGGGGTAGACGTCAGCTGGGTATGGTGGAAATGCTGAACCATTCATGCATTTTTCACAAGTAGGTCTTCCCCATATGGAGAAGTGTTGCAGGGACATTGCAGGCAGAGGAGAACGCAGTGCCCAGAAGGTACCAAGCTGATCCCAGCCGGATCAGTAGGGCAAGATGTTGTGTCCACTGTACACATTGGCCCCTGGGCCATCTTTCGCAATGTTACTTGATATTCTCTATTGGTCCAGGAATCTCTCGAGGAAAGTCTTCCGCAGAGCCAACAAAGTGCAACGAGGAGGCCCCACGAAGGCTTTGGGGGCCCTGAAGCGCAGAGGACAGGCGCGCACAGGTACTGCTGGGCCCCGTGGGCGCAGTTGGGCCCTCCGCCCCGCGTCGGTGCGCCGCCTTAAATATTACCCCGGAGTTTTCAATTATCTCTTCTTAATGGATTTGCAGGGGCTCTTTCATCAAGCGCGGGGTGGCTGGGTGTGGGGGTGTGGGGAGCGCGCGGTGAGGGCTAGAGCTGGGAAAATGGCCCATATTTCAATATTAAAGCCCTTTACGATCGTCAGCAGCATGAAAGATGCTGCAAATAAAACGGAGCCACCCGCGCCAGCCTCTCCATCTCGCAAGTTTTAATTAACGCTGAGGGGGAGGCGGCTGCAGCGCGGGGCCAAGCCCGGCCAGGGCGCAGATCGCAGAGCCTGGTGGATCCCCAGGCTTGAGCATGAGCGTCGGGGATCCCGCCCGCCCCACCTGGCAGACGGGGAATGTGGAGGGCCGGGTGAGGCCGAGAAAGATGCCAGCAGAGATGGTAAAGGAGGAGAGGGGAGGAAAAGAGGTTGGCAGAGTTCTGAGAGTCTGACCAGGAAACAAACACCGTGTAACCGAAGGCACATGGCTCTTGTTATTAAAGAGGAGGGAACTTTGGGCCAAAGGACTGAGCTCTTCACACCAACCCTCCTTCAGCCTCTTCTTCAGGCCAACAGCAACCCCCAAACGCTCCCACCCTAGTCCCAGTGCACCATCGCCCCTACCCCAAAGCACACATCTTTGGTCTCTCAAACAACCTCCCTCTGCTGGCATTCATTGGCCCTTGTTTCAGCGAGGCAGAGGCAGACGTATTTTCTGAGGCTCTGGGTCCCTGCCCCGCCCCCTCACAACTTCTGTTTTGAGACGTCTGCTTTCTCCATCATTCTCTCAGCCTCCCGGGCTGGCCCCATTCTCCAGACACACGGAGGAGCCCGCACAGAAGCGCCACTGTTCTGCCTTGGCAGCGGCCTGGCCTGACAGCTTGCGCCTGAGCAACAGACCCATCCGTCAGGCGGGAAGGATGGAGCGACGTCCGGCTGCCCTCTCTGAGGACTCCCCTGGGAGCCACCTCTGGCCTTGGCCCAGACTCCTCTCTTCCCCTTTCCCCACTCCCCCAAACCAGCAACTGCCAGCTCAGTATATATGTCTGTCTCCATTCTCCCCATCTGCCTCTTGCCCCACCCCCATCCCCCTGTACACACTGCCTAGAGGCTGAGGCTCAGGTGAACCACCTCCTCTCATGGGTCACACTTAAAGGTCCTGCCACTACCTGCAGTCACATGGCAGGCATAACTCTTTGGCTTAAAAGAATCCAGGGATCTCAGTGGACCACAAGCCAAAGCTAAGTCAACCAATTGATACTCAGGGTTTAAACCAAGGACTTTGAGCAAACTCCATAGAGTGGAGGAATTAGAAAAATAATATAAATAAAAAATGTGGTCTTTATTCTTGGGTATTTAAACATACTTTATGTCCTGAAAGGTTTTGCAGAAATCAAATTCTCTTCTCATTGTGCAAAGAAGCTTACAAGCACCAACATGACATTCTACATTAAAACAAAGGAAAAAACTCCTCTGCTTTTCAGTGTACATTTTTTTCTTGTTGTCAATTTGTGATAATCATCTATCAAGCCTGCTTAAAATAGCACATACTTATGCAGTAGAGTTGGGAAGACAGAACTCTCATTTAAACAGTATAGGGAGCAAAAGGCAAGTGCTGTTGGGATATAGAGTAGTAGGAGAAGGATGTGAAAATTAAAACATGGTTAGCTTAATCAAGGAAGACCTACTGGAGGGGACTGGATTTGGAAGTAGAATATAAACTTGAAAAGAAAGTTCCAGACAGGGAAACACTGGTCCTAAAGTAGGACACATTCTGTATTTTATTTTGGGTTGAGAAGCCCATACACTTGGCTACACCATATCTTCTCTGTGAAAAGAGTAAGATGAAACAAGATTTGTGTGGTAGCGAGAAGTCAGAGTAGACTCTGGGATCTTCGATGATGCTGGAGATTAAAGTGAGTGGGAAGGGTTCCTGAAACACCCACCCCTTCTCCAAGGAGTCCTCTCATTTTTGGGATAAGCTATGGGAAAGATACCTGGACTCAGGGACTCAGCCACCGCTCTGTCGTACCATTAGAGGTTTGGATGTATGGCCATTGAAGGCAGGAAGGGTCCCACAGCTCCACTCATAAGCCCTGACACAGTTGGGGGAGGAGGGAGAGAGAAACAAAGATTCTTTCCTTCTACCCAGACTGTAGGAAGAAAAACCAAGGCCCAGCCACTCAAATTGATGAGTATTTATCAAGCACCCACTATGTGCCAAACACTATATAAGGCACTGAGGATCTAGAGAGGATCAGGGCATAGTCTTTGTGAACAAAGTGCTCACAGTCTAGTGGGGGAGATAATTCACTCATTCAAAAAAAAGTATTGAGCATTTGCTATGAGCCAGGCAGATTTACAGGAGCTAAAGACAGACTTGATCCCTGCCCTCTTGCAGAGAACTGTCTGGTGCAGAAGATAGGTATATAAGAGGCAGTTATAATTCAAGGTGATGTGCGCTATGAAGGGGAAGGGACAGCTGCCAAGAGGGGACATGCCTATGAGGGACTCCTATCCTAGCCTGTGAAAGCGGAAACAAGGACAGTGTGGAAGAGGCAATCCAAATCTACCTCAAAGAATGCAGAGAATTCAGAGGCAGAGTGGCATAGGAGGGTGTTCTGGGTCAAGGTTTGTGTGCCTGTTCAGCATCCCACCAGGAGCTGGTCCAGCCTGAGTTGCTTTCCTCTAGGCACAGGACGGCACTGGCCTATCCCAAAGCAGCTCTTTCAACAGCAGCGAGGAGAGTTGGAAGATCATCCTCATACAGCCAGACCAGCAAATGAGGTTATTAGTTTCCCTTATTCTGCTGGGAAGCTTCTGCCTCAGGGCTAGGCTATTTGGGAAGGCTGGGGGCAGGGGCTCTGTGGAGGGTCTCACTCTTTCCACCTCCCTCTCACTGATAACACTTTTGAAACAAACCAGATTTTAAATAAAAAGAAACAGGTGATCTGTCTCTCTAGCTGCAGCTGAATACAAACCAGGACAAGAAAGAATTGTTCTCTCAGAGTGTTCCTACCTCCCCCGTCCTAAGCAGCATCTCGTACCAGCCATCAGGCAGGAATTAAGTAGTAAAGCAGGAAAGGCATTCAGGAGAAGAGAATGGCCTGGGCAAAGGCCCAGAGGCAACAGCATCTATGGTATCTTTGGGGAACTGCTGCTCCCTCAATGGAGGGAGGAGGTCGGCATAAGCTCATGAAAGCCCAGCATGTCAGTGGGGGTGGGGGTGGGGGAAGAGACAGTGAGGGACCCCTGAGGGTTTTATGGTTTAAATTTTGATGAATTTTCTATAACACAGAAAATAGAATAATGTCACACTCTTGTACCCACTATTCATACTTAAAGTTTTATTAAAGTACTGTTAAAATTTTGTCAACTTTGCTCTGGAGTTTTTTTGTTTTTGTTTTTTTTTTTAAATAAACAAGTCATTACAGATAAAACTGAAGCTTCCCTTGCTCCCTTCCTAGCACCATTCTCTCCTATCCTAGAGGCACTACCATCATGGATTTGGGGTGGATCTTCCAGTCCATGTTTTTCTATTATTAATATATATATCCATGAATAATATACTATATTGCTTCAGTGCATTCTTTAAAAGCTGTCCAACTGTTACGATATAATTTACAACTTGATTTTTTCACTCTGCATTTTTAAAAAGTCTTCATTTGAGATTTTTGGCAAAGCAATGCTAAGGGTAATCTGGGTTTTTAAGATCACTGTGGCTACCAAGCTGGGGATTCCAGGTAACAGGGTAGGACCAAGGATGGCGACAGTAAGAAAGAAGGTAATAGATGTTCAGAAGATCAAATCCACACCGTAGGTTACTGATGGCAAGCTCATGGGGGCAGGGATTTGCTCTGTACATGCTATTCTTCAGCACCATGAACAGAAACTGTCTCCTGAATGATGCTCAATAAATACTTGTTGACTGAGAGAGATTGGTAGGGGCAGAAGACTCCAGAATGACTCCCAGATTCCTAGCCCAATGTGACAGTCTCCAAGATGAGGGTCTCAGGAGGAAAAGCTAGATTATAGGGAAAGATGAATCCAGAAGCCATCCTTCTGGCCCAGAGGAAATGAGGCTTCACTATACAGGAGGAGTTGATATTAGGGAGCAGATCAGACTTCTAGTTCTCAGGATTGAAGGCTATGAAGGATTTGAAAGAAACGAGAGATCGAAGGGGAGAAAGGTTCAGTCCTGCTGGGGGCAAAGGTTAGTTGAAAAACAAACCAAATTCAAAAACCAATTTCCTGAGAAGAAGGGGAAGGCAGGGCCCAGCTTCTGCATTTACCCAGTGCCTGTTGCCCTTTGTGTGGTGGGTGCCCGCAGCCCATTAGCCAAGGCAGAGGAGGAGGAAGAAGGTGTAATAAGAGATTCTAGAATCATAAAGACCTTGTCAGACGCCCACACTCACAACTTTGCTCCCACTTCATATTCATCAACAAGATGGACGGGGCGGGGTGCAGACAATTGCTTCCTAGGGACTTATTCTTAACCAAATCCAATCTCTCTATTCAGGGAAGGATGTGAAATATAACCTGCTTTCCTGCTATTAGGACCCAGAGTTCTGGTCATCACCTCCTAAGGCTACCCTCTGCCTAAAGCTCCTTAGAAGTCACTGCCAACCCTCTCTTCCCCACCTCACTACCCCCTGCCCCAGACCCAGCCATCACTTACCCTCTCATGCCAATTCACCTTTAAACAGTCCCCTGTTCATCTTGTTCTTCTTCTTCTCTGACATAGTCCCCTTCCCTGGAAGCCTTCCATGCCCTGCTTTTTTTCTGACCCCAACACTTTGTCCTGAACTAGTCTGACAGCTCTCAGTTCTGTCCTCATCTGTCTTTGTCCCTCTTTCCATCTCCTTACCTGAGCCTTTGATAGCTTGGCATCAGAGTTATTTGGGTCCTGGGAATGGTTAAGTGGCATTTCCCTGTTATCCCTCGGTTCTTGTGCATAAATGCTTGTAACATCACCAGTGCCCCTTTCTTGGGGGGACCAGAGGGTCACTTTAGTTTCATTTGATCTGGCAGAGCAAGGAATTTTCATCTCTCAGAAATGGAGCGCTCATGGATCTAAGTCGTTTAACTCTCTTTCTAGGAATCTTGCAATTTAGACTTGTTCTTTATTCAATAAATTTTAAATATTATGAAGTAATAGAGTAGGTATAGGAGAAAATCTTGGAAGGGCTGGCCAGGATCTGGCCCAGGAAGGGCTGGCCCATATCTCCAAGAGTCTGCCATTTGAAAGGGTGGTGAGATCTGTTGGAAAGGCCCCTTGTCTTCTGGATCCAACCCCTGGAGCCACTGAAGGACCAACCTAATGATCCTCAAATCAGGCTGGGCCCAGTCTTCTCCCTCCTTGAAGTTGGGCAGGATTCTGATTTTTATCAGAGCAATGCACCTTGCAGAATACCATCTCCCTGATCCCTCACACTGAGCAGAGAGTCACACTATGTAGATTTCCACCTTCAATAGGTGTAGATGAAACAGGTCCTCCTCCAAGTCATGTGACTTTCCCAGCTGACCAAGGTTATTCCTTAGTGGGGAAACCACTGGGACTTTTTTTCCTCCTCCTTTTCACCTACCTGGACTGTTAAATTTCTCCACAATCAACACATATTGTACTATTGTACTATTAAGAAGAAAGTAAAACTTTAGGAAGATCAAGAGTTAGAAGTGTAGATGTAGAGGGACATAGTGATGGCCACTGCTGAGTTAGTAACAGAGTCAGGTGTCCTATGGATGATCTAATGAGTCGAGGGCCACTCCCAGGGACATTGCGAACACAGAAGCCTTGAGCCCTGGGCAGCCCCAAGGCTGGGCCGAAAGAGGGCGCCTACAGAGGACTAGAGTGGGAGGTAGGGAGAAAAGGGTCAACAGGACTCAGATGGGCTAATTCCGTCCACTGTCATAAAACTTCAAAGATCTAAGCCTTCAGGTCTTTCCTTAAGAATCCAACCAAATTTAAGTGTTCTGCTTTGCAGCCTTCTATAAAGTGTGACTAGTTACCCTGTTGATGTGCAGTGGTTTGGCTAGTAATTATTAAACAGGAGGAATCAGAAATTTAAACCAAAAACTTCATGTTCTTAATGCTAAATGTGAAGGTTAAGCAGGGGAAGGTGGAAACAGTCATGTTGTTCGTTTTGCTGTTTTGAAGAGTGATAAAGTCAGAAATCTTGACTATTGCCCAGGCTCTGTCTCTGACATAAACATTCTTAAACTTTTCTGTCAAAGTCCCTTCGATATTAGAGGGAGGAGAATAATTGGACCTCAGCAGTCTAGGGGCTCAGTTCAAAGAGCCCTCATTGAGGACCAAATTCTTTTGAGGCCTTAGGTTTTAGCTTTAAAATTATGCAAACTTGGCATTTTATTACATAGTGTATTTTGTGTCTCAATATAAAAATGATGTTTTAAGCAATTTGCCATCAAAAAACTTCTGTGGTCCTCAGAGAGTCTTCTTATGTATCCTGTGACACCCGCACAATGTGGCCACAGTAGTGTGACCCTCAGGTACCTGCGTCCCAGATGAGAAATGCTTCAGTGGGTGGCCCCCCAAGTAAGTACTTTCTCTGTTTGATTTTTTGACTCTAGCTTTTCTGACTCTTCCCTGCTACTGTCCTGGATTATATCTCTTATAACTACTATTTAGTGAGCACTTACTATGTGCCTGGCTCTGGTGCCAAATGCTTTATATACATTATGTCATTTAAATTCTTACAACCACCTGCAATTCAGATAGGTAAAGCGACTTGCCTAAGGTCACATAGCTGCCTAGTGGCAGAGTGAGGGTTAAATGCCAGTCTGCTTGACTCCAGGCAGACTGCAGACCCCTGTTGCCTTTCAAAGACCACAGCCAGAGCACCTGCCTGAGTGAGCACCTCCCAGGAGGGAGGACGTTGTGGTACATCTAGAAAGAGATGTAATATAGGAAGAGTCAGAAAAGCTAGGTTTAGGTCTAACTCTGTCCCTGACTAGCTGTAGGTTCTTGAGAGAGAACCTTAGCCTGTGGGTCTTCATCTATAAAATGGATTTTAAAAGGTCTGTGCAAGAGATAGTGGAAAAAAGATAATCCTAGAATCAATATCTTGCTCTGCTGCTAACTGGATGTGTCATCTTAGGCAAGTCACCAAATCTCAAAACCTCTATTTCCTTCCTTCTAAAATGTGGAGAATAATACCCACTACGCAGGAGTACTATGGGGATTAAAAATAATATGTATAAAACACCTGGAATAGAGTTTGGTGTATAGTCATCGCTCAATAAATGCTTTGCAGTAGTTGTCTCAACAGTAGTGCCCATATTAAGAAATTGTGATGATTGAAATGTGGGAAATGTGTGAGAGCAAAATTACAAAGTAAGGCAATCCCCTAAAAATAAGCAACTGGAGAAGGGTCTACCTTAGTGTACTGCCAAATCGCTCTGCTGGGTGACGGCATGGAGTTCCCTTTCATTGAGAAACCTCTAACATGAGTCAAAACCAGAGAAGGAGCCACAGCTCATTTTCCTCTCTTTTTTTCTTTCATATTCTTTCTCCTATCACTTCTCCATGATCCCAGAAAGAACACCTCTCCAACCCATCCCCGGCTGCGCTGGTACCTCATACCCGGGACCCATCTGAGAAAAGACACACCAAACATCTCCTGCAAAAGGCTATGGGGAGGGTGGCCTGGAGAAAGAACTCCTGAGACAAGTTAAGGCAGGGATAGGGAGGATCCAGGTCCCTCTGCAAGCCAGTTTGGAGAACAAAGTCAGACACTCCAAATAAGACAAACCCTCGAGGTCTCTCCCAACTTTCATTTTGGCTCAGTCTGGTTCTGCAACTTAGCCAGTCAGCCCTAATTCCTCAGTGTGGGCAAGACCCCGAAAGACCAGTCACACTTGTCTTGGTGAACTGTGTGGCCCACCTTGGCAGGCACACAGGCACTTCCCAAAGTATCTGATGTGAACTCTTTCTGAAGGGATTAGAGGTCTTGACCCAAGACTGCTTCTCCATCTTCCTGTTGGGGCCTTGCAGGCCAACCTGAAGGGAGTTTTCCAGAGCAGGTGCGGCTTCCTGAGCATCCAAGATGCTGTGGATGAGATGGGCTCTCCTTTTGCTGGGCCTTTTGCCCCTAAAGAGGTGTCCCAGGCACCTCTTCCAGTTTGGAAAGTAGATTATTTATGGTTTATTTTTGACACCAGATCATCGCTGCCCAAGTTTCATCAATTTGTCACTGTTTTTATTGTCAGCAATTGCCCATAACTGGAGCACATTTAAAATGTCATTGATCTTGGTATTACAGTGTCATAATCTGACAGTAATAGGTGTAGCCAGCACAGGAAGCCCAGGCCCTGAGATTGATGGCGTTCAGCACACCAATTATATTCTGTCCATCTAAGTGATAAAAGAGTACGTAGGCGGCATTCAATAGATAAATTAGATATCGCTCCCAATTATGTCCCTTTATTTTATGGAGTCACATGCTCCCTTTAGAAATTTTTTCTTCATTTGGCTTGTAAAGGGGCATTACTTGACCCCCTCAAATACCAAGGCTGCTCCCCTGCATGCCCCACCTTGGGTTTGACCCTGATCCCTCCCTACCTTCTAGAAGTTTCTCACCTGGGCTTTCCCGGGACCTAACCTAGGTGCCTCCCCAATGTGGTGGGTGGATACAGGTATGAAAGGAAGAAGGTGGAGGTACCTCTGAGAAGGGGTTAGATCAGGCATTCGGGAAGAACTAAGAGGTCCAATGATGCCTTTCCTTAATATGACTCCAGCCAAATAAATGGGATCAGGGGAGAATCATTAAATAGCTCCAAATTCCAGCAGAGCCTTCAAATTAGGACAATTAGTGAATGGCTATTGCTGGGGAGGAGGAAGATGGTCAGAAAGTTTTCAGTCTTCAGGAAGTGACTTCATACATCTCCCTGTCTCCACACTAGCTTGAGCTGAATCAATTCAAACCTTTCCTTGGAAGAACCCCCAGAACCTCCCTCACCCCTATTCCAGTCAGATCCAATACCTTCCTCTGCTTGAGTTCCAGCTCTGCCACTGTGGTAGGAGAATGATGGTGGCTTTCCTGGAGAGGCAGTGAGCACCCTCCTGGAGAGCAAGCCCCAAGAGCAGCCCATTTTTTAAGATAAGAGTTCACCTGAGGCAGGAAGTGACTGGCCAGAAATGAGAGGCAGAGAATAGAGATACAGTAGGAGATCACTTTATTTAGGTCCTGGTTTATAAACACATTAGGCTCTGAGGACAGTCTTGATCTGGTCTAGACTCCTGCCCTTCCCCCCATGTCCCTTAAAGCCAGCAGGAAACACAGAAGAGGCTGAAACATCAGGGGGAAGTGTTCCAGATTCATTTATTGAGCTTTGCAAGAGAAAGTGTCCACGACTGGGCTGTTCCCCAAAGCCTGTTGCCATCTTTACTGTTATAAATAATCCTGGCAGTAAGTGCCCTGTTACATTGAAGGGAAGTTGTTCTTATGGCATGAAACCTGAGAATAAGGGTCAGAGGAGGAGGGATGATGGGGGACAGGAGAGAGAGATGGGGAGCCATCACCCTCAGGCTCCTCAAGTATACCCCTGAGCTAGTGATAAATGAATTTCTGGAGCAGCAGATGGCAGTTCAAGTAAAATGTTTATAGGAAACGAGTGTGATTTAAACAATGTCTTGGCCGATAAACACCAGCCAGATGGGGGGAGAGGGCAGGGCGAAGGGTAGAAGAATCTAAGGCCCAGAGGCCCTGGGTGTTAAGTAGCTGTCTGAATCTCTGCTCAAACACACACACCAGCTTTGGTCTTAACATGTTTTTAAGAGCTGGTTATGATTTCCTTGAGGGCGACTCAGATTAAGACTAGAGTGGAGCCCCCAGCTGAGCGCCTTCAATAACTGTCCATCACAGTGTCTTTAGAGACAGCAGCCTCTTCCCTGTGGCTCAGGGAGCCGGGGACTGGGGAGGGTTGCCAGGCTGCCCCACTCATCAGCCTGTTCCTAGGCAGCACTGGGGCCTGTTGCCGTATGCACAAGCCCTGCCCTGGGTGCTGGGGCAGATCCTGGGACAGGACTTAAGCCCCACACTCAGAGAGCTCTCAGGCCTCAAGGAAAGAGAAAACACACAACTTAGAAAAGAAAATAGAGTGAAGAGAACAAAAGGATGGAAGTCAAGGAAGAGAAAATGGTTACCAAATCCAAAATCCAGGCCTTTCTCACCATGTCCACTGCTGCCCACCTCTCATTTGGATTAGGGGAGTAATCTTTCAACAAGTTTCCCTGCACCTTCCCTAACCTCCTTGCAATCTATTCCCTACACAAAAAGACAGAACTTAAAACTTAAATCCAATGTCTTTACTCCCCACTTCACTTGAAGTAAAGATCAGTATCCTTAAGATAGCCTACAAAGCCCAGCATCATCTGGCCTCATTACTCTCTGATGCCAACCCCTCCCACTCTTTTCCTTGCTCGCTCCACTCCAGCCACAGTAATCTCTAGGTTCCACAAACTTGCCAGGCATGTAGCTGCCCCAGGGCCTTTGCATTAGCTTTACCCTTTGCTAGGAATTCCCTTTCCCAAGATATCCTTGAGGCTTACTTACCGCCTCACCTCTAAGTCTTATTCAAATACTATGTTCTCAATGAGACCTCCTTGACTACCATATTTAAAATTGCAGACTTTTCCTCTATCCTGATCCTTCTTTCCCTGATCCACATTTTCTGTAACCTTTACCACCTTCTAATATACAATATAATTTACTTATTTAATACATGTGTTGATTATTACTGTCTCTCCCTGCTAAAATGTAAACTCTACACAGGCAGTGGTCTTTCTCTGTTTTGTTTACTGATGTACCCTGAGAAACTGGAATAGTGCTGAATAGTAATTACTTAATGAGTAAATGCAAAGGATACAGTTAACCAGGGCAGGGTTTGGAGGGAAGGACAGGGGAGGCCATTCTAGGCTTGGGGTTAACTTGTGCTTTATCTCGTCACAGGCCACGTGTGAGAAACTGAGGGCCAAGATGATGGGCACAAGTGCAAGAGGTGGCCTAGGGCATTATCCAAATGGGGAGATTCGGTTGGCAAAGAGACTAGTCTAGATTTACCCTTGAATCTGATGCAAGTCTTGGCTTTAGGTTGAGATTTCATCATCTCCAAGACCAACCTGTACTTTGACGAAATAGTAACAGAGGGATGTGCCAGGCAAGTATGAAGTGGTTGGAAATAAGGGATGGACTGGGACTTCAGAGGCCCTTGAGGTCGATGGGGGAGGGTTAGCTGAGAGACAGAAGAACAGGCAAATGTCTTATAGGTCTAGAAAAAAAGATCAAGGTGTAATTATAGGGCCTGAAGGAAGATTGTGTATATGTATAAGTCAGGGGAGGGAATCAAGTCATCATCTCAAAGAGGATGTTCCCATCTTCACTGGGGGCAGAATGAAAAAGCCATGGACTATATCTAAAGTAGAAGGAATTGGAGTTAGACATCAAGAAAAACTTCCCAAAAGTGCAGTAGGTAGTAGAGGGAAGGGTGGTGCCTTATTCTTTGGACAACCTGAGCAGGACCTCAGCTGGGCTAACACTGAGAGCCCCGTGGATCCGCGAGGCCCTGGGATGACAGCATTGGGGACTAGTCCCCTGGAGAGGGTTTCTGCCTTTCCCTGGCCTCTGAATCTTCCTCTCACCTGCAAGGTTTCTGAGCTCATAAGCCATGCAGCCATCTTTCCTGGGTGGATGGGGAAATAGAGTATTTGCTATGTCCCTTCGCCACTTCTCCCTGAAACCTCAGTGCTCAACTCGGCTTTGTGGTGACTTCAGAGTACATGCCTGGAGAAGTAGAAAAATATCTTTGGAGTGTTATGCAAGACAATGGTTCCTGTGATTATAATGGAGAGGTGATCCAGGTGGGCTGGTAGTGCTGAGAATGGGAAGGTGATTTACTTGTCATTGTACAACTTATGATACCTTTGATCTTTCGACCAAGTACATGTATTTCCTATTTTAAAAAAATAATTAAAATCAGACAACAACAACAATAACAACATAGAATAGATCCAGAGAGGTGGGAATTTGATACCCTGAGGACAATGACCTGGCCCTTTTGGCCCACATCCACCCTCCTTCTCATCTGGTGTCTCCATTCTCTAGAGGTTCAGAGAGGGGTGTGGCTGGTTTGATGTCACACAGCATTTAGGGTTTAGTAAAGGTCTGGAGGTCAGTTGTCCAGACTCTCAGTGTCAGCTTTGTCTCCTGGTTTTCAATGGCCCGGTCTCCCCCTTGACCTCTCCATGTTATTTGCAGGGCTGTGTAGATGCTATGAATCAACCTTCAAAGAGATATTTAAAATGTGCATGGTCTTAAATGCTATCATTCCCAGAAAGTCATATCTCTATGAACTCTCCTCTGTCTCCTGTGTGGTATCTAATAGTTTATTCCCTCTCTTTCTGCCTTCTTCCTCTCCACCACCCTTGACCACCAAAGTGGTTCCCCACTGCAATTTGGCCCTGCCCCTGACAAGACATGTGATCTTGAGCAAGTCACTTAACCTTTCTGTGGCTTTGTTTCTTCTGTAATGGAAGACCATGACCTTCCTCCCACAGCTCTTCATTCATCCATTTGTACGACAAGCAAATATTCTGTGCCAGGCACTGAACTCGGCACGAGGATCACACAAGACAACATGTGTGGAGTTAGTACAGAGACACAGAGAGTTATTGCCAAGGTCTCCTTCCTTGGTTGCTTTGCTGTGATGAGCGTGAAAATCTAGCCTGCTCTTGGAAGAATTTCTTCAGTCTACTCCCAACCTCTCAGCTTCCAGCACTGTTCCTGGGGTGAGGCTGACATTCTTTTCTGGATAAAGTGTCAGGGGCTGCAGGAATAGCCTCTTTCCCAGGCTTTTCCACTGGCTAGATCCAAAGGTATTGCTTTACTGCAAGAAGGAATAATGCTGAAATTCATCTGTGGGTCTGTAGTCTGGAGTTTCAGAAGTATCCACCTATCTTGATCTCTAGAGACCCCATTCCTGAGAATATGCTCATGTTCCCACTCTACGCATCTCTCCTTTCCTGAGACTCACATCTCTTTGAGGGCTGTCACAGAGGCTAAGAATCTGGGATAGGAAACTCACATCTGCCCTCCTCTAAATATAACCTGGGCTTTGGAAGGAAAATGGTCCCTTATTTAAAACAACCACCACAACCACAGAAGCTTGTTTCAGATGAGGAAAAGAGAAGTTTCCAGAGCTCTTGGAGGGAAATTGTCCCCAATCCCTGCCTGGCCAAGGAGGATTAGATGAGTATCACCCGGAAGGAGGGGCATTCGTAGAAAAGATGTGCTACTTCAGCCCTGGTCATGACAAGATCCCAAATCAAGTCAAAGTGATGATGATGAACCTTGGAGAAGGAGGAATCAAGTTTAGACAGAAGGAAGCATTTCCTGATAGGTAGGGACCGGGTTTAAAAAGAGAGCTCGTAGAGAAATAGAACCATTCCAGACACAGTTTTCTCAGAGCTGGGGGAAGGCTAAGATGATCTTGGGGTTGCAAAAGATTCAGAGATTCCGTGGCGCTATAGAGTTGGCAGGCACTAGGGAGATGTCAGCTCATCCATGTCTAGAGCGCAAACCCCACAGACAGGGACTAAGTTCTTAGGAACCTCCAACATGCCCAGCGCAAAGCCTCACACAGGGCAGACTAGAGAATCTGACCAAAGAGGACAAGTCATTCCCTGGAAGATGGTGTCAACTCCACCATTAGGGAAGGACAACTGCTTTAGAGCCCCAGCAAAACATGGCTCCAGACTGTGGGACCCAGGAATATTTCTTTGAGTCCAGCCTCGGGGCTGCTTACCACAGCTTGCTTTGATCTCACTGCAACGTGTGGGGTTTACCCATCTCCAGAGGATGAACTGAGTAGGAAATAAGGGCCTTGCTTTCAGGCCTAGCCTGTTGTCCCTGGGAACAAAACGAGTTGGCCAAACTCTCAAGCACCTGACTCAGCTCCTGGGGAGTCCCATGGAGAGTAAAAGAGGGTGTTCTTCCATGGAACTGCCAGACTCCATGAGGATGTAAGCAGAGCAGCAGAGGGCAAGGGGTGTTGAGTGGCCAGAAGAGGTGGAGTTCAGGGAAACCCCTGGCTGGGGTGAGGGAACTTTTTTGGATGCTCAGCCTTCCACCCTGCTGAGGAAAGACTGCAGCTTCTGGACTGCAGGAACTGGTGCTGCATCATTTCAGCGGCCCCAGGGCCCAGTACAGAAGAGATGCTCAAAACCTATGGGATGAATGAATAAATAAGTCTGGGCGCCAAGTGCTGGTCCCTTCTGCAGCCAGAGTGGGTCTTTGCATAAAGGATCTCTTCTCTGGCCTCAATTTCTCCATTTGTAAAAAAATGGGGTTGCACTGGATTATCTCTAAGTTTTTTTCCACCTCTGTTTCCCTATTCTTTCACTCTGTTCCTCTGCAATTCTCCCCCCTTTAAATCCTTCTCTCCCACTTCATCCATATGCTCTGCCCTCCCCATCTCAGTCTCTTTCCTCCCCAGGCAACTTTCTCCTGTTTTCCCTTTTTACAAGTGTTTCCCCTTTTCTGTTTCTGGTGATTTCTCTGGGCACTAACTACCCTCCCTGCAACCTTCTGTGTTCTGAGTTCCCCCTCTTCCTCCCCCGTTTCTAGCGTCCCCTTCATTGACCTCAGACGCCAGAGCGGGAGATTGGAACAAGGGGAGGAGTCCTAAAGAAGACTCTGGCCTGCTTCTGCGGTGGCCGACCCGCCCCTCTCCCAGCAGCGGGTGCCGGTGCCGCGGTGCGCCCTCGCCCCACGCTAATGCGATCTGGAGAGACCTGGGCGGGCGGCGGGCAGTCTGGGCCGAGCGTCCTGGGCGGCGCTGATGGATGGTCCCATGACAGTAATCGCAGATTGAGGACGCGCTGGCGACGCTCTCGTGCCCGCGGCCGGCTGTTTGGCGAGCTGGAGGATCCCTCCCTCCACAGCGCCTGCCTCCCAGGCGCTGTCCCCAACCCACTGGGCTTAGGGGAGGCCTGAGGCCTGAGGTTTGGGCGGAGGTGGGGACTTTCCCTGCCTTCTCTCTGCCAAAACACTGGTTTCTGTTTTGTAATTGTCCTGGGATCCTACACTGCGTCTGTGATGCTGAACAAACTACTAGGCTCCTTGAGCCTCAATTTCTCCTTCCGTGTAATGGGAATCAATGGACTTCCCAAACCTGGATAGAGAGTGTTAGCGGCAAAGGAAAAAACACTGAGAAATCAATTTTTACTTTTAGTTCACAGGACTCAGTATAATCTGGGCTAATGTATGAAACTGAATGGATATTCACACACGGAATATATGTTTATACCCATACACACATCGTAATGTTTGGGGGCTGTCTAATAAATATATCTGAATTTAAGAGATGGCAACATCAGTATTGCTTAGATGTCATTAAAGAGAAGCACATCTGCACAGGTATTTCTTCAGGTGACTGCCTTGGACAGGACTCTTTCTCCACTCCACTGAAGACCATCTACTGTCTAAGTCCCATTCCCCAACCAGTCTTGGGATCTCCCTCAATCCAGGGCTAAGCTGACTAAGGGCTATGGGTTGAGGATCCCCCCTTGGGGATTTGTTCTTGGCCTACTTCCCGACCCCTCACCCACACTTCCAGGTGACACGAAGTTCTAAGGCTTCTCTACTCCTCCAGCCCCAGAGGAATCCCCTTGGGTCTGGGCCATGCCGAGGAACTGGAGGCAAGGATCCAGAGCCAATTACAATTCTGAGAGCATGCCCAGATGCCTCCTTACTCCCTTTTAACCTTTCTCTCTCGTCAGAAGCCAAATTAAGTTAGTCTTGAGTTTTGATTTAATTCCCGAAATGGAGTCATAATCTGTTTAGTGTCCTTTTTCCCCAAGCCCTGGGTACTTAAGTGTGTGTGTGTGTGTGTGTGTGTGTGTGTGTGTGTGTATGTGTGTTGGGGGCAGGGAGGGGGTGCGGGTGGGGGTTAATGAAAGAGCAGTTCAATGCATTGTGGAGAACTTTCACACACACTTAACCTCCAAGCAATACCAAAGAGCAGGAGACACCATGGCTTTGATTGCCACTGGTGGTATAATGATGATGATGATGATGATGATGATGATAATGATGACAACTAATATTTATTGGGTACCTCCCATGTGTTAGTACTGAGCTAGGCACTGTCCGTGCATTTCTCACTTCTCACAATTATCTTCCAGGTAGGTACCATTAATATTCTCAATTTAGAGATGAAAAAATTGAGACTTGCAAAAGTTGAGTGGCTTATGCTGCATTCTACAGCTATTGATTAAATGGCAGTACCCAACTTTGAAACTGCAGTCAGACCACAGAGCCTCTGCTCTTAACCACTTAGGCAACATATTTAAGTGCTACCTGCCTCATTCCCTCATTGCATAACGTAGATAATAAATACAGATTAACAATATACTCCCTTCACAGGGTCGTTGTGTTGATTAAATGAGATATGGCATTCAGCCTACTCACAGTAAGCATTCAATTAAGGGCTGTAAACATTGGGGTAAGGTTGAGCGAGGGAAGGGGTGTAATGCAATGTAATGAGTGACTATTATAAATTGTGACTGTCGATAATCATAATTATCATGGTTTGAAAAGCACAAGCTATCCTACAAGGAAAAGACTGTGATGCTTATTTTACAAAAGAAGAAACTGAGTTTCAGGTAAATGAAGCAAATTGCCTAAAGCCAACTAGCCAATAAATGACAGAACAGAGTTTATATTCATATATTGGGCTCCTGGACTGCAAAGCCTGCTGTTTCCAGCACCCCCAGAGTCAGGAGAGGCTGGCCTCTCCTGGGGGAGGCCAGGGCTGAGGCCACCAAGCCCAAGTCACACCTTCTACCACCTGAGACCCAATTTTCTCCAGGTGAGCAATGTTTCCTTAAAAGAATAGGAGGAGAGTAAATAAAGAGGCAGCTAAGACAGTTTCTCCCTCCCCCAAAGTCAACGTGGAACTTTCCTCCCACCCCCTCTCCTTGCTTTCCTGTTTCCTCTGTGCTCAAGTTTGTGGCCATTAAATAGAAGAGGAGAAAGTTTGAACCAGGCATGAAATATTTATCAGTTAATTACAATATGCAGATTCTGTTCCTGAGGGTGATTTATCTTTTTGGAAATATAGGAAAAGATCCTGGAAACTTGTACCCTAATTGCTTGGCCTATTATTGTAGCAACCAGGTAGAAACTTCATTTACTATGTAACTACAAATTTTCCTACTAGCTGCCTCTGCCTCTGGTGGTCTGGGGGCCATCTGCTTTTCCAATGAGAGAGAAGCCTCTAAGAGGTCAATTTGTCCATTTTCCTGTTTCCTTAAACAGGTGGCCCCTTTCTATTTCCTGATAATTGTAGGAAACGGAAAGGATGAGAGTCTTCGAAATTCTGAGATCTCAAGAGAAGCAATCCTAAGCGACACCCTTCCCCACTGAAGTAATGTGGCTGCTGATGGGGTACCCCATGTAGAGAAGAAGCTCTCAGCCCAGCGGCCTCCTCCCCACCCCTCACTCACACACAGGAGAAAGGCAAAGTGCCGGCCCTCCTCTCAGCTCTTATATTACCTCCTAGGGCCCATATCTCAACCTCTGGCTGCATCTTAGCATCAAGTGAGGAGTTTTTTAAAAATCCAGATGCCTGGGCACTGCTCCAGACCAGCCAAATTAGAATCTGAAACCAGATATCAGTATTTGTTAATATCTCCAGAGAGTTCCAATATGCAGCAAAAGATGAGAACCTCCAGAGCTAATAGAGTATGGCTGCCTGATAAAGGGGCCCTGCTTATATAGGAGCCCTGCAAGACTATATAATTTTTATTCCTCCCTTTCAGGTGCTGGAGGAGGCGATTCCTTCACTTTTATTGGAATCCGAAGAGCATACTTTTCTCTCCTCACAAGAAGCTTCTAATATTAATAACTACCATTTATCAAGCCCCTGCTGAATGCCTGTATCTATGCAAATAAAATTTTATCTGATCTACATAACGACTCTATAAGGTCAGTGGGTATGTCCATTTTATGGATGGCTCATAGAGGTTTAGTAATTTGCCTAAGGCTATACAAGTAACAAGTGGCAGATCTGGGATTTTGAATCCAAAACCCGTTCTTTTACGCACTGTGCAACCCTGCATTTCGGTTTCTCAGTGCTGGAAGGAAAGTGCTTCAAAACCAGTATCTGAAGGGCCTAGGGAAGGTCTTGGAAAGGGAAAGGAAAGAGAAGCAAAGAGAAGTACAGAAAGGGGCCACATGTGGGTGGAGCATGCAAGGAAGAGTGGTAGTGGGTGGGAGAGACTGGAGAGGCTGCGTGGGGATGAGATGAGGTACCTGAAGGAGGGTATGGTGAGGGAATGCGGCAGTGGCTATGGAGAAAGCTGGGGATTGGGGTCCAGGAATGGGAGCTGGCAGCCAGAATGACAGACAGAATGACAGAATGTGAGTAGTGCCCACAGTGGATTGGGTAGCTGGAGAAGGGGAGGGACCTTGTGCTGAGGAGGGGTCTTTGTGAGGCACGCAGCAGTGAGGAATTCCCCGCCATGAATACTAAGGGCAAGAAGAAGAGAAAGGGCCAGAGGGGGCTGGGTGATGTTTAGCTGCTGGGGTGATTAATGGGGGTGAATGGAGGGTGAAACTCAAACCCTTCGAACTGAGATGGTAGGGAATGGTTGTCCAAGAACAACAGTGCACTGTTTCATCCAGAAAGCCAATGTCCAGAGGAGGGGCAGTGGGGAGGACGCCAGGCACAGTTGCTCCTTCCCTTTTTTCCCAAGGTCTCTTTATTTGCCATCAAACAGTAAATTAAAATATACTTGCCAACTCTGGGGGACTCTCTGGATGGGCTTCCTACCTGCCTCCTGGCTTAGGGGAGACCCAGGGGTGGCTCGGGGAAAGAGCAAATGGGGTTTTGGATGGCAATTGAGATGCCTCCATGGACCGCTCTACCAGGGCATAAAGTGTTGACATGCTGGCTGGTCCACTGGCTTCCCTCTGGATCAGACAGGCAGGAGGAGATGCATGAGAGTTGTGTCCCTGAATGTCCTATGGAAGGTAGCACATTCTTAAGGCAAATTTCTTAGAGCAGCCCTGGCCTCAGGGAGGACAGAGGAGTTGGGGGAAGGAGGAGGGAGACCATGGCATCAGGGTGTTAAGCTAGGTTTAAGGAGTGGGGGTAAAACTTGTGGGAAGTAGAGGTTTGAACTCCCCTCCCTCATTTCTGTCTCTCTCTCTCTCTAGGTGCAGTTGCCTCAACTTCCCCACCAGCATTTTCAGAGAGCAGAAGGAGGGAGGAGGGGATAAAGTCGTGTCTCAGAGGAGGAGAGGGGAGCTGCAGGCAGGGATTTAGATGGATATTATCTCACAGGATAGGAGCAATTTTCTCCCCTCTAGGCCATTACAGATGTGAAACAACTGGCAGATCCCACTTTCCCAGCTCCAGCTATCCAAGGGTATGGCGTGCATTGAAGCCTTTGCCTCCTACAGGACAGCAGGATGGGCAGAAAGGGAGATCAGGGTGTGTACTCAGGGGTCCCCAGCGGGCTGAGGGAGACCAACAACTCCTGAGGGCAGGGGAGGCAGAATGCCCATCCCTGATCCCAGATCACTACGAGTCCTGTCACCAGGACTTAATTCCTGTCTCTACACAAAGCTTGACCAAGATGCTTCTCTTATTGGGATCTCACTCCCAGTTCTCACTCTGTCTTTCCAGGAGCTAAGCCTACAAAGCACTTTGAAATCTGAAGTTAGTGAGAAGTAGTTTATCGAGTGCAAATACTCTGTGAGATACAGCATGACTTGACTGGTAATGAGACAACCATTCCACAGAGGGGCCGAGTTCAAGGGCTGCATTCCAGAGGGGCTGGGCCTCAGTTTGCTTTTTCTGAGGGCAGGGGCTAACAGATGCTGCCCTCTGCTTCTCAGAGAAGGAAATAAAAGAGCCCACTGGAGAGCAATGGTCACAATTAACAATCTTAATTATGAATTAATAATTCATAATTATTCCAGACTTGCAGATAAGCACAAACCTGCTAAATTATTTCCCAGGGAGGAACATAGAGGGGGTGGGAAGGAGACTTTAGTGCAGCCATTACTTCCAGAGGCCTTTACATTCATTCCTCTGCTTCCCAACCAGACCTGGAGGAGATTCACTCATTTCTTAGGCTGAGTCCTTCTAACAGATACCTCCTTACCCCCAAAGCTTCTAAACACAATACTACACTGCCTCTCTGTTCTTCCTGAGGCCAGAGGGCCAACGTGACCTCAGAACCTGGACTTTGGATCTTTGGGGTCTCTCTGTTCCCTGCTGCAAGCTCTGCTATTGATACATGAGATGCCCAGCAGGAGGGGCTGCCACTGGGTGTCCCAAGGAGGTGTGGTGACCTTTCTCCCTCTCCTACCTCCCTTCTCATGGGGATTGCCTTGGACTGCTCATATTGTGATAGAAGGCTTCTCCAACTTCATGTGGGAAGGGAAATAGGGAGTACCCCTTCTCTTGTGGATATTGTTGGTTCCAGGATCTGGGTTTGAGGGGCTGACTCTGATCTCCTGAGAAGACATCTACATAGCATCAATAATTGGCTAGGGAGGCATGTCCAACACCAGACCTAGCTCTCTGCTGCTTCCCTTTCCAACACCCATAATCCCAAATTTCCACTCCAGCAGATTTTTAAATATCTTACAGAAGCCTCAAGAAGAGCCACTCAGACCCTCACAGCCCCAGGGGATCTCCTTCTCTCAGGAATCTGAAAAGGAAGAGAGATCCTTGTTCTTCCAAATAATCAACACCTTAGGCTACAAAGGGCCTTATCTTCTGGACATAGGAGATTCTTAACCACCATCTCTGCTGTGGAACCATCCTCTTCAAAATGCTAGAAGGAAGGAGAAGTGAGCAGATCATGGGCCAAGGAGATCTGGCATTAGGAAGGATTTCCAACCTCAATTCTACAGCTCTTCCCTCAGCCTCATCATTTGTAAATATGCATGTCAGGCTAAATCTACAGGATGAAGGGAGTTGGAACATTGGGACCTAAAAGCACCCTTTTCAAAATCTGTGGGTACGTGTGCATACTTGAAAAATCTGTGGGTACGTGTGCATACTTGAAAACCTCCTACCAAGGTAGATGATCAGCCAAGCACGCAAGGCGGGCATCTAGGGCCATGAGGACCACACACCTTGCCCGCCCTTCATCCCAAGCTCTGTTCTTCCTTGGCCCCACTTTTGGTCTCAAGAAGAGTATCAGTTAGGTGTGATCCAAGTTATCCAGATAATTAACTGTGAAAGAACAAGTTGTTTTTGAAAAAAAAATGTCACTCTTTTGGCCTCCAAAAATGATATCCTCAAATCCTTTCCCTCGCTACTCCTGTTCTCTACCCCTCTCCCGAAAAGACACTCCCAAATCCTAGCTACAAAAATTTCTAAATACAAGGGGTAAACTTTCTTGATCTACCATTTTTCTCCACCTGCAACCCCTGTCCCCTCCTTCCCCCTCCCCTCAATTTTTTCCCCTCTCCCGCCAGAGCCTCCGCTCTTCGCTTCTTTAAAAAAAAAAAAAAAAAAAAACGAAGAAGAAGGAATTTTCAATAGTCCCACTTGTCAAGCGAAGACCATCTTTTAACCTTCAACAGCAGCGAAAGCCGTGTGAACTCTCGGTGAACCAAGATTGAAGTCATAAATCACGCGTACAAAGGCGGCTGCGGAGGCTGGCGCGGGCTGCTGCACCTTTAACGCTTTCTGGGGCTGACAGGCGGCGGCCCAGCTAAAGTTCACAGCGCCCGGGGAGGGCCCGCCCCCGCCTCCCCTCCCCCGGCCCCGGCCTCAGCCCCGGCCCCGGCTCCGGCCCGAGGCGGCCGCCCGACTCTCTGCGAGGAGGCCCCTTAACTGCGCTTGCAAAGGAAAAGGGGTGCACTTTTGCTCCCTCCACCCTGCTCCATCCTGGCCAGTTATCTGCCCTCCTCCCTCTCCTCCTCTGCTTGCTGTATTTAAATAGGCAACTGGATCCACACGGACACAATAATTTAGCTTGTTTTGTCTTTGGCATTTTCTGCAGGACCCCAAGAGATGGACCTTCCGCTCTCCTTCCTCCCTCTAGAACCGGATCCTTCATCTCTGTCTGCACAATCCCAATTATACAGATCCTTGGGGTTCCAATAGGATCTGAGTCGTTGGAACCAGAATACCTCGCTGAAACATGCCTTATAATTAGAAAGGATTTTCTTTTTCCTTCTTCTCTTTTCTTTCTTTCTTCTTTCTCTTCTAAGACAGTCGGAATTGGCTTCCGCGTGACTGGGGCGGAGAAGCGGGTGGGGAAAAGAAACACCGACCTCCAGCCGGTGCGGATATCTCCTGGCTTCCAGCGCTGGAGCCCGGACTCAATTCTTTCCTGGGCTTCTCCGCCTCCTGCTCCGATAGCTTTTTCCTTCCCACCCCCTGACTTCTCGGTTTAATTAAAGTTCAGCAACTCCACTTGCCTTTCCTCCCCTCTCGTTTTTTTCTCCGAAAGCAGAAACCAGCCGGCCCAGCGGCCAGCGGCACCAACACAACCTGGGCCTACCGCAGGCAGGGCCTCCCTCAACCTGCGACAGCCTCCTGGACCGGGTCCCCTATCCATCCACCGTCCCTGCTGGTGTGCAGCCGCTGGCCTGGGGGATCTGAAGGACAGGGTCTGGGGTAAGAGTGTCCTGTCTTCCCCTGGACCCCCAGGCTTGCTCCAGAAAGTTTGGAGGGTGGGTACACCCCAACTCAGTCAACCTGCTCCCCCAAACCCATGGCCGACTAATCTGATATGACAGAAGCCGGGTGATGGATTTGGTATATGTTAATTCACAATGCCCTTTTCTCCAGAATTTAACTATAAGTTAATACACACCGGAAACCACGCACATACACGCTCGTTAATGGGCTTAGGTATTAGCAAGTCCTAACGATGCATACAAATGTGCTCTGTGCTCTGTAGGCCCCTCAAGATTTATGGGCCTTGAGCTCTCTGAAGCTGTAAACAAGGAGAAAAAAAGAGAGAGAGAAAGACTTGGGGAAAGAGACAGAGGTCTGACTCGCCCCTCCAGTTTGTGGGAGAGAATGGACCTCTGGAAGTGGGTTCTTACTTATTTTCCTTTCCTTATCAGCTCTATGTATGTGGGTTTTGGCATGGGTCTGGGGGTGGCATTTGCTCCTGAATGCTGGTGCTCAGGTAGTGTGTTGTTTGTGTGCTGGGGTAGGAGGATGTCTGCCTCCTGCGAATTGCTGTGCGGGGGCACTTTTGGGCATTTACCTGTGAGTATATGTTCACCATGCTAGGGGTGTGTGTGTGTGTGTGTGTGTGTGCGCACGCACACACGCGTTCATATGACAGTCAGGTCCCCATCTGGGCCTGGCTGCTGTCCCCTGAACCCAGTGAACAAATCTCTAACAACAATCATAATAACAATAAATAATAAATACCAATAAAAATTGTAGTTAACAGTCCCTCCCTAGCGGGATAACAGTAAAATGTAAGAGGAGAGATTTTGAGGAGGGGACAGAGGAAGGAGTCATGATCATAGCATCTGAGGGGAAGACAGGAAGGGAAGGAAGTTAGCTTCTTTCCCTTTGGCTGGGGACTGGATTTGGGAACCCCCTCCCCAGATAAGGTCCTCTGGCTAGAGGAGCAGAGAAAGCCAGGAGGCCTCTCGTTCTTGCTGCTTTTTCTTGAGCTTTTGCTTTGTATGATTCAGGAGAGGGACCCCACATACGGGGGTGGTTAGTAACTTTGGGGACTCTCTGGAGCCCCTATTTTAAAGAGGAGGCCAAGCGTGCAGGTCAAGTGGAGGATCAGAGAAAGATGAGGTGATGACCACAGCTGGGTTTTCAGCGCGGCAGGGCGGCCCGAGGTGCCCCGGAAGACTAGCCACCCGCCAGGCAGGGACAGAATTTATGGCCGGCCCTAGAGAGGGTAGAGTAAGGCTCGTGGCTCCAGTAGGCCCAGGGAAATTTCCCTTGCTACTGTCTTTTGAGAGAAGGGGAGAGAGAGAGAAAGAGAGAGAGAGAGAGAGAGAGAGAGAGAGAGAGAGAGAGAGAGAGAGAGAGAGAGAGAGAGAGAGAGAGAGAAGAAAGGGATTGAGGCTCGTTGAATTTTCCTTCACCGGATTCAAGTGGAGCAGATTTCCATAAGGGAAGAGAAGACACGGTGATCTCGGATCCTTCCATGTTCGCCTCATTCTCTCCAGGTACAATTTTCTGATAATTATATTAATTTATTTATTTGGGGGAGGAGAGAGTCAGAAGTATAAAAATAAGAAGCTGGCCGGGGAGGAAACCACCCCAACAGTTTCGGGTCTAACGAAATTTCCCCCTTTACAAACAATTGTATCTAAAAAAAAAAAAAAATCGAAGAGGAAATATAAAAACACAAAATAGCCAACTTTTTAAAAGAGAAAGAAAAGGGAAAAAAATGACCATAACAAATGAGAATGAGAACTTTTAAAAGATTTAAGTCACAAACCTTTTCAGAGGTTTGGATGCTTTTTCGACAGCCGGTGACCCATCTGGTCTGAAAAGAGGCGGAGAAATACTTTCCACTGAGTCACTTCTTTAAGAACAGTGTACACACAAAGATTTGAAAAAGATTCTGGGTGTCCTTGCATTTGAAAAACAACACGAGGTGGAGAATACTGCAGTAACCAATCGTGCAAAATGATAAAATAAAATAAAACCATTTTCAACGCTGAGCGCAGAGAGTGCGCAGAGGGCCCAGGTCTAGGTTCCAGGCAGCAGCCGGGAGAGGGAGAGGCAGCTTGCCTCGGCCATGAGGCGCCAAGCTGGCGGGTACCGGCTGACGATCTTGCTTGGTCTCAGCTTCCTCAGCCTGGCTTGTAGCCCCCTTCTCCCCAATCTCTGCACCCCTCCTGCTCTTTCTGCAGGGATGCCCAGTTTGAGCTTCCCTGGTTGGAGGGTTTGTGGTCTAAGAGGGGACAAAGTGACTCAAGCCAGTCTCTGCTTCATTTTTCTCCCTTAGGCCTCTCCACTTGTCCGAGCTCTCAGCCACCAGGAGACTGACGCGGAAGGGGTTTTTGGGCTGCCCTCCACAAACTCCTGCTTGGCTTCCCAAAGTCCGGCCACCTTCAGCCCTCCTTGGGGGAAAATATCAGTGCCCAGACACCTCTGGTCTCTGTCATATATGACTGCACTCGCTTCAGGATTATCTTACAAAGAAGAAGAAGAAAGGCCGGCTTAGAGCCGTGTTTACATCTAGTTCTACTGATCCGATTCACATCTGGAGAGTTTATTTATAACTCCCACTATAACTCTCTCTGTTTGGAAGCACTAGTGGCTCTATTGACAGACTGATGTCTAGAAAATATTGCTCTATCTCTAACCATACCTAAATGTGCTGTGGTCGTATTTACAGATTTATGCTTGAGGAAAATATAATTATTTCCATTGTGTTTCTGCATATACAATAGTTACAGGAGCAGATTTATATATGGGAAAATATATGACTCTCTTATAGCCATCCAGCTTTATGGACATTTGATATCCTGACAGATTTATATCTCTGAGCATCTATATAGATAATGTATATCATTGAAATTATGTATCAGGAGATATGTACTTATTGATTGTGATATAGAGTAGTTAGAGCATTCACTTACAGCCATATATGACTATGGAGATATTTTTATATTATTATCACTATATATAGACATATCTATTTATAACTACATAGTTGTAAAAATAGACATAAGTAATTATGGTCCTATATGTATATGCTGTTCTCTCTCTCTAGAGTTATAGACGCTTGTGAATATAACTCTATAGAGATATCTGTATGTATATAAGGGTGTAATTGTCTCATGATATGTGTGAATTGAGGCTTAAGCTAGTCTATCTCTGTACAGACATATTTATATGTAGGGGCTGAGAGAGACTTGTTCTTGGAAATATTTCCAAGGGCCAACTGGAAAGCCGTATTGGGCCATCTAGGAAACCAGCTAGCAGAGTTCTTACTTATGAAGGGATGAAGTTACACAAGGGTAAACAGAGCATGGGGAGCCTCAAGGAGAGGAAGTGAATGGAGAGTTCTTGGAGAGGGCTCGCAAGGACAGATAGATACACAGGGAGGAAAGGGGTAAACACCTAGCACCCACCCAGGGGTGGAAACCAGTTTTGTAAGGGGCCAGCACAGACAGGCATGGGTGTGGGTCTTATGGAAGGCGAGGCAGTGAACAGCCCAACAATCCAGAGATACTCTTCCCCGAGGTGGGGAGCAGGCCTCCATTTGGGCTTTCGATGCACTAAAGGTCAGCTACCACCTAGCTTCTCTCGCATTCCTAGCGCATTTTTCTTGAACCCTAATTTTGAGGTCTCAAAGAGTGGGCTTTGGAGGGGAAAGATTTAGGAGCGAAAGGGCAGGGAGCAGAGTATACTTTCACCACTGCTGCTTTTTGATAATACAACCAGGAAAGCGAAGTAATGTGGCCAAGTAAAGCTTGCTTTCACCTGGGCCTCCTGTGCGCCTGGTGAGTTGTGTGGCTGGGACTGGGAGCCTGGTGGATTGAGGGGTGAATTTCCCAGTATTGGGAATATTCTGCTGGGGGTTTCAGGAGGCCTTCCTCACCCTACCCTCTCAGAGGCCTGTGCATCAGGGGCCTGATACTGCTCTGCTGGGTCACTCACTCCTCTTTTGCTCCCCAAATTGCGTTTCCCTCTCCACTAGGTACTTAGGGGCCCCTCCAGCTCACTAACAGCTTTGTCCTGGGTTTTTATGAGGAGAACTTGACTTTTAAGAACAGGGAGCATGGAGGGAGTCTCACTGGGCCACAGCAGGCTAGCAGGCACCCAGGTCCCTTGCTGAAGCTAGGCCAGGGATCACATGGCCTGAAGCTACAGGCAGGTCCAGTTGTTAGTGCCAGGGTGGGAGAGTAGACCAAGCTGGGGATGGAGGAGGGGAAGAGGTGGCAGGAGGTACTCAGAACCAGAAATGGGAGAGGGGGCAAGGCAGGCTTTGCCCCTACCTCTAGTCTCCTGGCTCCCCAGACTTCCAAGTATATGAAACTAAACCAGAGCCAAGACCTGGGCTGGGAAGGAGCCCCCTATAGGTCTGAGGGGCCCAAAAAGGAACCACCACTTGGTCCATTAAGAAAAATGCAAATAAAAATAAATCAGCAGAGACAGCCAGCCTGGCTGAAGGAAAAGCCTCTCTCTCTCTGCCCCAGCTCTGCTCCAGGCATGCTACCAGAAGGAGTGGAATTAATGTTTAAAGTTTTTTTTAAAAACTTTACAAAGCTCACAAAGCAACCCTTTAATCAGGTTGCTTTGCATAGTTATTTTTTATCATCATCATTCCCTGCCCTGCTCCTGGCACTTTGGTCCCTGTAGAATAGTTCCTTTCTCGGGAGTTTGGGGACAGACAGTCATCATCAGTGACTCGGGGCGGGGGGGGAATGGGGGGCAGATGGTGAAATAGACAGGTTAGTTTCCCCATGTAGCGAGGATCCTAGTCTCTAGGGAAGGATTAGTCCTCTCTTCTCCCAGGTTATAGGGGAGGTGGACCCTTCCAAATTGGTTCCTTTTCCCTCCAAGTATCCTTAGAGGCAAACTGCCCCTTGTCTGAGTGAGGGACTGAGGTCCAGAGAGGGGGCTAAGTTAAACCTGAATCTCTTTTCTGGTCCCCCAGCCTATGAGTTTCCTCTTCTCCCCTTCCTCCAACACCTAACGCCCACAGGGTGGTGGATACTTTCCCTAAAGAAATGCAGGGAGGGGAAACTGAGGAGTCTACATTTACATATGTTTGCCTAAGTGGAACTCAGGCAGGTGTCTGTGCTCTGGCCAGGAGGAGGCAGGTATTGCTGTAAACCTTAGAACCTGCAGGCTTCAGGTAATGATTGCCTTGGCCAAAGGCAGGAAATGAAGAGACACTAACCATAGATAGTTGAGCTTAGAGAGTTTGGGTCCCTTTACCTGGGCTGGAATGGCTCTTAACTGTTTCAGCGTCCCAGATCCCTTTGAGAAGCTGATAAAAACAATTGCTCTCTCCCCAGCAAAATGCGCGTACACAGTGTTGTTCATAGTTACTGAGATTCCCCGGGAAGCTTGAGATCTCGGTTGAGCATCTCTGATTTGCATATTTTCTCTTCCTTTCTGTGTCCCATCCCCAGTCTTCTGACTTAGCTTTGGCCTTCCCTGAGTTCCCTCGCTTGGGACTCAGGAAGTTCCGCCTCAGGATTAAACCTTGCCATTCTCAGCGAAGCCCTTTTCCGTCTTCGCTTTACTAGAGCAAGCACCAGGCAGAGGCCTTGCATGCTTATGCGAGCTCCTTAACTGCTCTTCTTCTGCAGAAATCAGGAGAGTGGCTGTTAACTGAAGCCGGGTCTACACTGCTCAATTACTCCACTAACTCCTGAGAGTGAGGGTAGGGAGAGTCTGGAGGTAATCTGCAGCAATGGGGGCCAGGCTGTAAGGGGACCAATTCCCATCTCTAATGGAAACTTGGATGCAAGGAGCACGTTTGCAATTGCTATAACAATAGTCATAATAATAACAATAATAATTTATTTAGCATATCATTAGATGTGTATTTACTATCTTCCCTCTCCTTTTTTACAAGTGTCTCTTAAGGAATTCTCACAACACCCAGGGGAGACAATAATAAGCTAATTACCACCCTTCAGTTCCTTCTCCTCCTCCCATCCACAAAGTCACCCTCTCAGAGATGGAACGGTTACAGAACCCCTCTCTGTTTTATACTTGCTGAACGCAGTCTCCCCATTCCCAATTCTCCTCTCCCATTTCCAGTTTTTTTCCATCCTTAATAGGGAAATTTCCCCATAATTTGGAGGAGGAAAGTCTGGGGAGGGGAGCAGCTGAGGCCCCTTCTGTGTCAGTCTCCTGGTGGCTGAGAGCTTGGACAAGCTTCCCTGATATCACAGCAATATTTAGGATAATGTGGGAGGAACCACATTTTTACTTCTCTAATTGTCCTTTGTGGGGACAGAAACACCTGAACAGGGTTTAGAGGCAGACCAGGTTAGAGAGAGGACTTGTGCTGCCATGATGTCAAAAGATGAATCAAATGTAGGAGTGTGGCCAGTCTTGCAAATATAACATCCACATCAGACCTCAGAGATGCCAGGCCCATGTGCCTCATTGGCCTCTTTTGACAATGGAAAAAAAAGAAGAGAAGGAAAAAAGGAAGGAAGGAAGGCACATGTATGTATATTTGTGTACATGTATGTATATATGTAAATTTACATACACATATTCATACATATTTTTGAGCGAATAAGCATGACAATGGTTACATTTTAAAAACACTAATTTCTTTGTACTTTTAAATATAGATTCATATCTTCTCAGAGATTATAGTTAAAACACAAACCAGATACATGTTTTTTTAGTGACAGATTCTGGGTGGACCACCTAAAAGTCCCCCTGGAGTCACAGTTCTCTGTAGAGCATACTTTTAGTTATTCATTTCTTTGGCCCCAACCCAGGGTGGAGAGCTGTAGCTGATGTCATAATAACCTTGGTCACAGACAAAACTAATAGGCCTGTTATTGAGACACTGTGTATTGCTACCTAGACACTGAAGCCAGCACTCCACTTCTCTGCCCAAATACACAATTGCTTCTGGTAAGAAGCAACTCCAAAATGGAGGGAGCAAGGGATAGTCAATATCAAGATGAACTGGAAAAGTCGGAATTGAATGTACTTCTTAGCTCTCTAAACCATAGGTAGCATAGTTGGCATTCTCAGTGGGTCCCATAGTCAGTTTGGTATCTTTTCCTCTTTCCATAGTCCTCATGTCTTTCTGCTACCCATACTGTCCACTGTGTGCCTCTGGCACTTTTACATCCCTAAACCTATCAAAATTTACTTGTCCTGAGTCCCAGCCCCAACTCTAGGCCAGACTGCCAGATTAGGAAAACTTCACCAATGTGTTGAAATGTATTTTCTCCCAGGAAACTGTAATTTTTGGTAGGGGTTTTCAGAAACTATTGCCCAGATGGAAGGAATGAAATTTCAGACCCATGGCAGGTGATATAATATAAATTCGTGTGAGGGTGGTTTATGATTTTTCTTAAACCATATCATGGAGGTAGCCACCCATCCTGTTTGTTGGTAAGGCCACCCTTGCCATAAATCTAAGTGTTTCAGGCTGCTTGGAGGGGTCCAAAACCCTTTCTGTTTCTTTTATCACCAGATCTTAAAAGGTAAAATTAAGTTGGAAGAAGACTGGATTCCATCCAAGTAAGAAGATTATGCATGAATTATCAGGGTCTGGGCTCCCGATTTGTTGAGAATATGGTGGTCATTCATTTCATGACTTGGTTCCAATTCATGGGTAGTGTCCTGAAGTCCCCTCAATACTCATAACTATAATAGCTTCCATTTATAGAGAATTACTATATGGCAGGTGCTTTTTGCTGAATTTGATGAGGAAATGTAATCTCAGAAAGGTTAAGGCACCTGCCCAAGGTCACGTACCCAGGTTTGAACCCTAGTTGTGTGTTTCCTCATCTGCTGGGTTTTAACACCACTAACTCATGCCTCCTGGGTTAGAGAAACAGCAGATAATAATGAAAATGAAAAAAAAATTTCCTGAAATAGTTTTACATCCTCTGGACATACAGAGTGGGGATCTGCAAGGCACTCCTACACTAGCTTCTGTGGTGGCTTATCCAAGTGCACGTGCACTATCAGAATTTTCATCTCCCTGAATTCAGTTTTACTGGCAGCCCCTGTGATTTTTCAGCATGATGACTACCCACCCCTTTCCCAAGAGTAGAAATATACCCATTGTTCAAGCATCTGGTTTATAGGAGAGTCCCTGAGTTCTCACTTCCCCAGGCAGAGTCTAGCTTTCTCACAAGGGCCAACCAATGTGAACTGAGAAGTATCTCGAGATAAATTTTCAGAGCCCCTCATCTCCCTGAGCTTCCCCACTAAGTACGACTTTTCTGGTTATATCCTTGTTTGATAAAGTATCACTGCGGTGCTTTTGTATTTTAAGGGATGTGAGTGGGGAGGACTGCACTTAACACCATGTGCTCTATGGTGGAACTTAGTCTTAAAGCACTTCGGTAGCAGGATAATTGGGGAGGGGGAAACAGAGCCTTACCAGGGGCTTTAAACTGCATCACAGCATAAGGCTTACCCTGCATCTCATTATCCATTAACTTCAGATGAAAGCTATAAAATTGGATGCCTTTATTCTGATATTTGAAACTAAGCAGATAGTGGGCTGATTTCTCTGTTTTTACCTGGTGGCTAGCATCATGCAGATACCCTCCCTGTCATCCTGCCCCATCTTGTCTTTGCCTCTTTCCCCTCAGGGGCAGGGTCCTTAAGGGAAACAGCTCCCCGTGGTATGTGTGCAGAAGCTCTGTGGAAAAGGTTGAGTTGTCAAATGAGGAGACACCACAGCTAACACCCCCACTCCCCCACCCCCCTACCAACTCTGGAATGAAGATGGAGAGTTTTCTGTGCCTGGTTTGGTTCACGAAGACACATAGTCCATCATTTGATTTGCTACAAAGAATATTCTTTCCCTGCCCCCAGCATCCTCTAGTTTTTGCTTAGAGTCTCAGAGCTGGAAGGATCTTAGTGATAATCTAAATCGAACCACTTCATTGTGAAGGAAGGGAAACTGAGGCTCAGACAGAGACCTGAACCCAGGTGTTCTGATCCCTAAGCCAGTATTTTCCCCACCACCACACTGCATCTAGCTCTCTTTGCATTTCAGCTGGATGCTTTTGGAATTGCTTCCTCCCAACTCTAGGATTGGAGCTTGCTTACCATGGTAGAGAACACAAGCACTAACCACCATGATAATGTGGGCCCCTCTGCCTGGATGTGGCCTCTTTTTGGCATATGCTTCATCACATCCATACCATAATCCTACTGTAGCCCACCTGTGGTTTCTATGAAATTAGAGGGCCTCTCTTCCCGTTTCTGCGTCACGCAACATGTCAACTCACCTCAATTCACTCCCTAGAGCTGGCCAGGGCCTAGACAGGGGCTGAAGGTTTTAGGGCAGAGAGCAAAGGGGTAAGTGCACCATTTTTTGCCTCTGACTTCCTATCCTCAGCCTCAGATGAGGAAAGAAAGAGGCTGTCTTGAATAGAAAGTTTTCCTTAATATGTTGTTAAACCTTCCTCAGTCTTCAAAAGAAAAAAATTCTCTTATTGTCCAATTTTGAGGACTGGATGCAAGGGAAGAAGGTTGAGCTTAGCATGAGGAATGCTGATTGTACATAAGAAAGAACTCATAGCCATGAGAGTTGTTAGACACCTGTATTCTCCAACTATACCAGGTAATTCTCACCCCCCTGTAATGGTCAAATTAACCTCAAGAGTTCCTTCTAGTCCAAAGGTTCTGGTTAGAAAATTTCTTTTCCCAGTGTTTGGTGGTCTATTCCATATTCCTCAAGCAGTGCCACTCAGTTTCTTATCAGGCCTTGGCTCTGAAAACATTTTTAAATCTTATGTTGATCCTAAACAACAACCTCCCCATCCCTAATGGAACCAATTTGGGAAAAAATGGAACCAATTTGGGGAAAAAAATCCACGAGATCACTTAACAGTTTGATGTGGGCACAAGAGTAATGGACTTGGGGTTCAGAGCTTTGTTGTTTGTAATAGGCTGAAGTATGTTCCCCCAAAATTCGTATGTTGAAGCCTTAACCCCCAGTATTGCAGAATTTTACTGTATTTAGAAACAGGGCCTTTAAAGGGGTAATTATGGTAAAATGAGGTTATATGAGTAAACTCTAATCCGATATTATTGATGTCCTTATAGAAGAGGAGATTAGAACACAGAAAGATACAGAGGAAAGACTATTTGAAGACCATCAACAAGCCAAGAAAAGAGGCCTCAGAAGAAGTCAATCCTGTTAACACCATAATCTGGGATTTCTAGCCTCCAGAACTGTGAAAAATAAATGTAAAGTACCTAGTCTTGGTACTTTGTTATGGCAGTCCTAGCAAACTAAAACAGTATCTAAATATGTCTTAGCCATTCACTTTCTGCATGACCTTGGACAAGTCATTTAAAACTCTCCGAGCTTCAGTTTCCACATGAGCTCTAAATTTCCTTCAAAAACTAACATTCTGTGAGTCTTTATAAAAGGAAAGCCCCAGTTACATTACACAACTTTTACTTTCTTGCCAGTGATGTTAGTTGTAAGAGGACACAGTTCCAGACACATGTACTCATGCAACCACCTACATAGCCTTTCATTACCACACTATCCTTCTAAGTTTACAGTCACAGAAATCTTTCACTACTCTAAATGCCAGTGTAGATCCAGCTTGCAATGCAAAAACATTTGAGTCCCCTGACTCAGGTGCACTCTCTTTGCTGCATCTCACAAAAAAAAAAAATTGGTTGAAATTGAACATTTTAGTCAGTTGATTGGTTTTGGTGAACATAGTGCCGAATATCCTCACTGGTTTATCTCTACATAATTGATGGATCTTGTTTTTAAACTGTCAGATTCTGTCCATATTTTTTGACTCTGAATCGCTCTGTGGCCATGCAAGTCCTAGTCAATTCCATCACCGTTATTCTTTGAATTGATTGGTAAGTTCACTCAAAAGAATCAACCCAGACAATTGACACAGCCTCACTCAGGCCCAGAGAAAACACTCTCAGGTCATGTCTAGAAGATGCCAAAACATCCACTCGAGTCAATCAATTCAGTGAGAAATCAGTCTAACCACCAGCTGTTGCACAGTGTAGGCAAAACAATGTTCCCTTGTCAGCCTGAGGTGACTTAACTTTGTAAATGGCCAGTGTTCTTCCTCCTTCTTATTGAGCTGACTTGTTTGGACAAAAAAAATGTGTGTTCATATGGACACACGCACACATGCATACCACACCACACTACTCAGTCGTCTCTTTTGGAGAGAGAAAGGACTTGGTGATAAAAAAAAAAAACTTATGCTGGCAGAGGCAGTGGGAAGACCTTGGGATGACTTATCTCAGGTATGCATTTTTATAAATGGGACTAAGATTGAAGCTTTGGCCGATAATTGCCCCATTTGATGGAATGAGAGAGAAGGAGCCAACTAGAATGGGGCTTGGCCATGTTAACTAGTCATGAATAAAAATGACCCAATGTATATTTGCATATGTTTGGGCTTTTGTATTTAGCTTTTTATACTTTTGTTCCAGGACTTGCATGTTTGTATCCCCACATATTCACATATGTCTGAATGTTTGGGTTTGTGTTCCTGTTTTCCGACATGCCTGAGTCTGCTGATGTGTACTTGTACATTTGCATCTGTCTCTGACTGTTTGCATATGTTTGTACATGGCCTGTGTATGACCAGTTAGATTTGCCTGTGCCTCTGTGCATATCTCCTTTTGGGTTTCTGTAAAAGGATGCAATTACATGTATCTGCTTGTCTTTAGATCAGTAACTCCAAAGTGAGACTTCAGACATTTTGCAAATGCCTGGCAAGCCAAGGATGAAATCTGATGCTAGAGAATAGTTGGGCTGGTCCTCTGCTCAGATCCCCTCTGGCTCAACAACCATTTTTGCCCAAGATGAGGTCTGCAGTGTCTTCCAAGGACCCCTTCTGTCTATCTCCACAACATCTAGACCTCCAGGGTCCTCCCTCAGCCCATTTTTAATAGACCCAATGAGTGGAGATGAGTCTCTCAAAGTGAACTGGAATTTTAAGATGGAAATAAAAAAGGAAACTTCTCTCTTTCTCCCCACTCTCTTCGTTTTCTCTTATTGACATTCATCAACTCTGAGCCTGAGGCACAAGGGAGACAGCTACTTTGCATTTCTTAGATCTTTTTCACATTTTAAAAGCTCAAAAAAAAATTGCTAAAATTTTTAAGGTAGGTACGATAATCATATTGTTGTTAGGCTGTAAAAAATGTCTTTATCTTATAGATATTCATTCAACTGTTCACAGAAGAAATGCTATGATGTCTCGGATTTGCTTCAGAATATATGAGGTAGGGTTGGGTTCAATTTAGATGAAACTAGATTGGCTGTGAATCGATCATTGTTAAAGTGAGGTGATGGGTACATGAGTGTTTGATTACATTATTCTCTTCATGATTTTGTTTGACTTTCCTCTAGTAGAAAAGAATTGCGTTCAAAAATAAAAATAAAAAGAATCCTATTCACTCAATCATCTCCTACTATTTCCTCACTGCATTCCCCATCTGGAGATGTAGCGGAGACTATAATGATTTCTCCCCCATTACGTGGATGAGGAAGTGGAGGCTCTCACTGGGCATGATTTGTTTAAGGCAACTGGGAGCAGAAATCTCTGACTAGAGATTACCGAGGGTTCTTCTCATTGGATCATGCATAAACATGAGCTTCATACAGCCATAAAATGTAGAATTTGTGAGTAAATACCTATTAATGAAAGAACTGAAACTCCAGTTGCTCAGACATTTGCATGGGGCATACCTAGACAAGTATATGGACACCCAAGTATTCTACATTTGCATTTGCAGAGACACATACACACTTCAGTTCACACAGCTATGCTTTCCTTGGTTGTACATTTGTAGATCCCTAATTTTGGAAGGTACGTTAGGCATAACGTATGGGGGAAAAATGAAGGAGCTCAGATTTTTACTTCCTCGTGTGTCTCTTCTGTGTGCTCATGCAAAGAGCTAGGCTATCTACATACTTTTGGTGAGAATGAACCAACAGGAAACCTGGAAGGAAGAGATGTCCCTGACAAAGGACACATCAAGACCAGGACCACAGACAATTGGATAGTTTGGTAAGGAAGGAAAAACATTGGCAGGCTGGTGCCTTGTATTTCTCAACAAACTGTAATTTTGCACACAGGGATACAAGACGGTTTTTCCTCTCATACATAGCTATGTTCATATAAAAAATCCATCTATATACTTTCATAAATAGTTGTGCATTGCACACATCCACCTCTCATATACATGTTATGCAGCCATGTCTTTAGAGAGAGGGATTCTGAGGGGTGAGCATGGGTCTAGGAGTCAGAGGACAGGAATTCTAGTCTACTGTCCACCACTTGCTGAGCATGTCATCTTCAGCAAGTCACATCACCCTTCTTTTGTTCAGTTTCCCCTTCTGAAAAACGAGATTGATATTAATAGCTAGGCTGTTCACATCAAGTAATGCTAAACACATAAAAGCTATTTTATCTATAAACCTATATTTTACTCTATATATTCATACAAAAAATAATGAATACACACATATAACATACATAAAACATGTATGTTTGTATATCTATCCCTGTATAATCTAATCTATGGGGTAGAAAAATTGAGTAACTTGCTTCAGATAACCAATTTGAAACAGTATGAAATAGTGAAATGATGATGAGTTTTGGAGTTAGAAATACTACTAAATAGCTAGAAAGGTATCCAATATAATTATGAGGGAAGGGTAGTTGGGGGGACTGGGTGAAAAAGGTGAAGGGATGAAGAAGTATAAATTAGTAGTTACAAAACAATCATGGGGACATTGTGTACAGCATAGAGAATATGGTCAATGTTATTGTAATGGCTTTGTGTAGAGCCAGATAGAGTGCTAGAGTAACCGGGCGATCACTTCATAAACTATATCAATATCTAACTTTTGTACTGTATACCTGAAACTAATATAAGAGAAAAAAGAAAAGAAAATGCTTGTCTTTGAAGGATACAAGTCCTGAGGCATCCAGAGTGAGCCCCACCTAGGAAGCTAATTCCATTACCATAAAAACCACACCTGGAGTGAAGTTATACTTGTTCACTGGCTGGAGGAATGTAGTTAGCTAAGGAGAAGAAGGAGAGGAAGGAGGGGTGAGGTTTCTTAAATAAAGAGACGTTTGGTTACATTCTTACCTCTATGTTAGTTTGCAATGCTTGTGACTTTTTGTTTGTTTGTTTGTTTGTTTTAAATTTTTTCCCCCTTAGTTTTATTGATTTTTGATTGACGAATAAAAATTGTATATATTTAAGAATAAAAAAATTATTATTATTATGGAGTGACTTCCACTGGTAATCTCAGTTGGTTAAATTAGTGGTTCTTGAAGTGTAATCCAAGGATCCCTGGGGTCCCAGAGGCCCTTTTGGGAGCTCTATGAGTTTTTTTCTCTCCCAACTATATATCTGCGGAAGGCTTTTTACTTTATGCACTTCAACCGAAGTAATACAGCACAACAGATTAAATATAGAAACAGATATGAGAATCCAATTGTCTTCTATTAAGCTAGACATTAAGGAGAGTTGCCTATATGTAAAACAATGACATTCTTCTCACTAAATTGTTTTGGAAAATACAGTTATTTTTCACAGGAAGTTTGTTATGTTTATATGTAAGAGATTTATTATTATTTTAAAAGTTTTTTAAAAGATTTTAGTTTTAATTTCTAAGAAGATAAATATTGATGATGTAACCCATATTTTAAAAATCTCTTTGAGATTCTAATAATTTTTAAGAGTGTAAAAGAGTAATGAGACCAAAAAGTTTGAGAACAACTATGTTATAGGATAAGAACCTGCCAAGGCAAGACCAAACCACATAGCAAAACTCAGTTGCTCTAGGCTGCTTGCCCTTGGGTTAGTGCTGCCCTACATCCTCACTGGTGCTCTCTGCCAATCTCAGTCCTATCCTAACAACCGGTGCCCATGGCCATCATTAGTAAAAACTCGGAATGGTTCAGAGCACCCACTTTGGCATCAGGCAAGTCTGATTGGAGTCCTGGCTCTGCCAGTGGAGCATATCGTTAGCCTCCCAGGCCTCACTTGCTTTCCTTTTTTGTAAAATAGGGATATGATAACTTCCTTACAGTGTTCTCATAAGGCTCCAATGAGATATCAAATTTAGCACAGTGCTAAATACACATGGTACATAGTAAGCACTTAAGAATATGCCTATTGTTGTTAATAATAATAATAGATAGCAATTACTGAAAGTTTTCTGTATGCTAGGCATTCATGTAAGTGTTTTTCATACAATAATCCACTTAACCCTTCAGTACCGCTGTAAGGTAGTTAACAACCTGGGGAGATAGTTACTCTGCAGTTGTGGTGGTGGTGGTTGTTTTCTGGCCTTGCATGTGTGCAGGAAAAGTGTAGATTGGAAGAGTAAATAAATGTTTGTGGTTTTGATATAACTTTGACATAGAAACAAGAATAATAAATAAGGAATCTGATCTTCCAGAAGCCTCTGACTCCTACCTGCTTCTTCTATAGTCACCCCAGGCCTAAGGAGCGAAGTTGCAGGATCAAGGATGAATCCTGAGGCCACGTGATCTTCAGCAAAGGGTCAGGCCTTTGAGAACGGCGTATGAGGAAGAGGATACAGCAAAAGCCTCTGTCACTAGTGACATGAGTGATAAATCAAAAAACCTACTTCACAGCTGCTCTAGTTGGAATGTTATTCTCTGTCACCTCAATACACGCATGTGCGCTCACACACATGCATCACCTTCAGCAAAGTCACCTACCCATGCATATATGAACAGAAAAAATGACTGTGTTGAGGTCCTTGCATATATTTGTCACGTGTGTTTTGAGAGTGTGCCTCTAAGTAAACACATGTTCAGAGAGAAAGGACTGTGTGAAATTATAGACTGGAGTTAGACTGGAGGGACTCCCTCCACAGTCTTCCCTCTTCCATCCTGATTAATCAGCAAAGATGCAATAATGAAATATAAAATCCCATCTCGAGCATCATTCTTAGGTCAGATTCCCCTAGAAAACACTGTGGCTAGTCTAGGTCTATCAACCACTTGGGGAGGGGAGAGGTAGTTCAGTTGCCTCTCACTGCCATGGAACTGAGTGGCAGAGCAAGAACCTGGGGCTCTTGGCCAACCACCAGTCTTCAAGAAGAGAAGAGAGGACAGAATCTCAAGTCTGAGCTAGACAGAAGGGAGAGGAGAACTTGATCTTTTTTAGTAGTTTTCAACTGTGGTCACTAGGACAAAGACCTTGGGCTTATTCCAGTCTGGTGCTCTGGGATATAGTTGGTTGTTGCTAGAAACAGGCCTACGAGGCGGAGTTCAAGAGCCTTGGGCCTGAATTATCTCGACTCAGATCTAACTAGATTGACTAAGAGAGTAAAAGACAGGCTACTGTCTACCCTGATTGGGTTTACAACTCTCTCCTTCAAGCTTTGGAGACAACATATGCCTGGATATGAGTGGAGGAAGAAGAATGTGAGGGAGTCTTTTTTTATTATTATTTTTTGGAAAACAGAGACAAGAGGCTCTTCAATGTGAGTAGTGTAAACACTGCCTTGGTCTCCTCAGTTTATGTTATGGAATTCTGGGAACTGATGGGCATTCTCATTACTCAGAAAATGACTTTGCAACCAAGGTAAGGGGTAGGAGAAGGTGATAATGACCAGGTAAAGAGGTTAGGAGAGGCCATCTCCCTTCTATGGTCCTAATATGAAGATATATTCAAAATCTGGAGTCCGAAAGAGCCCAGTAGAGAACTGGGGCAATCATTTAAATAATTTAGCACCAAATCCTCTGAGCTCAGATTCCTTGCTTTTACCTGAATCTAATAGATAACTGTCCCGGAGAGAGAAGAGACTGGTCGCTGGCCAGACCAAGACTCAAATTGTGCAATTCCAGGACACTTTCCAGCTGGGAAAATAAAATGAAAGTGACTGGGAGTTGGGGAGGGGTCTCAAGGTTTGGCCTCAAAGGTCCCTGGGCCCTGGGGTAATAGAACAGGCTAGAGGACAGAGGCCTTCCATTTGGGGGCTTCTTTGAGTGCTAGAGGTGGAGGGAGGGGTAAAAGGAGGGAAGAGGGTTGCTGGGAGGAGGGGCAGGCAAGAACAGATGCTTCCAGATCTAAAGAAATAATTTGAGGGGGAAAGGCAAGAAGGATCAAACGGAGGAGAAGGAGGGGGAGGAGGGGGGAAAAGGAAAGAGAACAAAAGTGTAGTGGGGACTGGAGCCTCTTTGGTTGAGGAGAGATAAAGGGGAATCTGGGTGAAATGGTTAAACCAACATCTGCCCCCAGCTATAAAATAAATCTGTTCCATTGGCTGCTGGCCCAAGGGCCACTCTAGAGTGGTCAGCTCAGACCCCAAAGTGGCCTAGACTGGAAGCTCAGCAAGAAACCTTTGAACCTCAGCTGTCCTTCCCAAATTGCTGCCCCCCCCCCCAACCTTTTGGTTCCTTTTCCTCTGCTTACTCAGTTGAAGGGGAGTTCGAGGAGGGGCACTGGGGTTGGGGATTGTCCCAGAGGATAACTGTAGGTTGAGAGGGTCAGAGGAGCAAGCATGTGAAGAAATATGGAGCATAGAAAGCAGCAGGAATGCTAAGCAGAGACCTTGAAACGGCTGAGCAAAGACAGACAGACAGAGCTGGAGGCAGTCACATTATAAAATGGTCCGAAATCATCAGAGAGACTAAGTCCAAGGAGAGAGAGGTTTCCAGCTGGGAGGCCCACATCTCCCCATCATACCTTAAGCCTGGTCAGGCAGGTTAGGGTGAGATGAGGGGCTGGAGAAAGGCAGCTAAAAGGCAGGAGCAAATATATACAAAGAATATTCCGTACCTCCTCCATTTTCTCCTCTCTTTAAATAGTCTGCCTTTTTTTATTTCCCCTTCAGCTAAAACTCAACCCCTCTTCTGTAACCTTATTTTCCAAAGTCTGTTCTAGCTGAATGGAAAGACTCCACATGTACAAAGTAAGAGCCACAGAGTGAGGAGAGATTGCCCCAACAAGAATAAACTGGTTGGGGGACATCTTCCAAGTGACTCACCCACCCACCTCCCACCCCCTGCTTCCCCCACCCCCACCTATGGATAGCCCAGCCCTGTCCCTGCCCATCAGATTTGAAAACCTGTTTCTCCTTTTATAGGAACCCTAATCCTAACCTGGCCTCCAGAGACAAAGGCCAGAGGAAGAAGATGGCAATTTTTCTTATGATTTGGGGTGGTGGGGGACCCATTCGGTTGCCAAATTCCAGTTAGGAAATGCTTCCACTACTAACTAGATCTTCCATCGCCATCCCCTCAAAAATCTTGAGAGAGTCCCATTTCCTGCTCTTGTAACTCAGAACACTATTCTTTCATTTCTAAAGAAAAGGTAATCTCCTTATCTGGTGATGAGAACAGTGGGATATTGGTCAGTCAAAGAGCAACTAAAAGTCTGCTCAATTTTCTATGAAAAACTGGAAAGTGTAATAGGGCAAAAAAAGGGGAGCTTGGGCTCTAAAGGGCGAGACCCCGGAGGTGGAGCGGAGTTCACCGCGCAGTGAACCCGTTTAGCCGGCCACGCAGCCCGCGGCCCCCGCCCCGTTCCCTATTGTCCGCGATCCGAGCCCGGGGTCGTGACCCAGCTGAAGGCGACACCGCGCCCGGGCGGACACAGCGTGGAACCCGGAGGAAGAGCCTGGCCGCCGCCGGCCTCTCGCATCTCACTTTTGCCCCCTTTGGCCCTATTTAGTGATCCTCAAGATCCGGGCCGCTCACAGAAGGGGAGCTGAGACCCCTAGTGAAGGCAGCTTGTTTTTTGCCCCATTCTCTTGTGCCTGGCTTCCCAGGAAGACAGAGGCGGTAGCGGGAACCCAAGGTTGGGCTTTTTTGACAGTGCCTCTTACACGCTCCGTTTTAAAGGTTTTCTGCCCAGAAGTTCAAATATACTTTCCTCTCACAATCTCTAACGCTGAGAAGGGAGGGTTAGAAAAGAGAAGTCTGTAGAGGTGATATTTCTTTGGGCTTGACCCAAATCCCATTACGGCTGGCAGAGTGGACCTAGACGACTCTACTCTTAGGGAATCTGAAAATTAAAAATCGTCCCTTTCCATTTTTTAGGCTCTGTAACCCTATTCACCCTCAAACATATTCCAAGACCCTCCCTACCCATCCTCGTCTTCCCTACCTCCTGATTTATCTGCTAGCTGGGCCTGCAGGAACCGGGAAGCAGGAAGGTGGAGCTGCAGAAGCCCTTACCCTGCTTGCATGGATGTGGGCTCAGCTTCTGGATGGACCCGTGCTCACAAAAGCTACAGAGCTGACACCAGAGAGAAGAGCAGAAAAATCCTGAGAAGCAGAGGGAGAGCCAGGTCTGAGAAGGGGTCCCCAGACCTGGAGAGCAGTGAGCAAACCTTGGTTTCCTCTCTGCTCCCCAAATCCAAAAGGGATCCGAGCTCCTAGAGCTGCACAGGTTTTAATGCGGCTGAGAGACCCCTTCAGGCCTCGGAGTCAAACAGTACACTCTACCATTATTAATTCTCAAGAGGCAGCTAAAAATTGGGTACCCAAAGCAGCCACACGCTGCAGGAATAAAATTAAAATGGGGCTAGGGATCCCGGGTGCAGAAAAAGCAGGCTGAGAAGGGTGGCTAGTTCTCTCAGAAAGATTGGTCAGAGGCAAAGACTTTCTTTTCTACCAAATCCCCCACATGTTTATTTTGGGCTCCTGCCCATCTAGATAAATCAAGCTAACAGATTAGGAAGTTCATAAAATTGTATTCTTAGGTAATGATATCCAGAGAGGTAATAAATATTCCCTCTGTTCTGATGGCCGCTGGAGTTGGGGGATCCTCTATCTCTTTTTCCAAGCCTGAGACAGGTTTCTCAAAAGAAGAACATTTTTAGAAATAGTTCTCCAAAGGTGGGGTGTAAGATAGAAGCTGTGTAAACCTGAGAATTGCCTTTGTGAGGGCATGCACCCCCAGTACTAGGCAAAAAGCAGAGAAATAGATGGAGTTGCTCCCAGCTCGCTGCTCTTTCCTGTCATAGCACCCTCTATCTCAAGGGCTCCCTTCGCAGTAAGTGTCCTTTAATCTTAGAAAAGCAGACAAACTATGCCTAGCAAGGGGGTACCTTGGCCCCAAGTTCTAAAGAACCCCTTAATTATTTTGTCCTTCCTTACCACTCCCGCAAATACACACATATACATACATCAAACATCAGGTAGATGTCTCTGAATTGCAATCCGCCACGTCCACACATGAAAAAAGTTGATGCACAAATTGTGGAGAAAACTTTGTAGGAAACTTCATACAAACAGCAGTGAGAAGTCCTTAGAGAAACAAAGTTCCCCTGTCCTTTCCCCAAGGCTTATATTTTCGGCTCTCTCCTTTTTGAGCCAAGTTTCTTCACTCCTCAAGTATATGAGCAGTGCAGAAACTCCATTTTCCCCAAACAGAAGCCTTCCCTCCCCAAGACTGGAGTTGAGGTAAAAATGGAATGGCAGACAGAGATAGAGTTGAAACTGCTACTATGCTCCTCACCTCCAGAGCAGATCAGTGCTAACTACTTACATGTCAAGGGGATTTTTGACCTGTGGGCTATCCTGGTGCTTGGAGAGGATTTGGGACGATCGGTGTAGTCCTTTCCCCCTGTCTTCTTTTTACTTGGCCATTGGAGAGAAAGATACAATGAGATAGTGAGGCATTCATGTGCCTTGCCTCTCCCATTACTCTGCGAGAAGTCGCTAGCCCCACAAAAGCAGTGGCATCCTATCTGGAGATCGGGGATTGAGCCAGGGCTGGCTTGGGAGGGTCAGAGATGGGGGTGGGGGAGAGGTCAGAGGCGCTGTCGAATATAAAGGCGATGGGAGAGAAAATGCTGTGTCCTCCCCGTGAACCTGGGCTGCAGTCTCCCTGGTCTCCCTGCCCTCCCTGCCCCACCCCAGCCTTTCCCCACTGCTCAACCCAACTTCAATAAAAGCCCGTGGGCCCTTGGCCCTCAGCTTCCCAGTGAGGTTGTAGCAACGTTGGATAGATCAGCAGCAGCAGGAGACCAAGACTGCTGGAGCTAGGGGATCTGGCTCAGGTTGGCCCCCCACACCCCTTACTCCGATCCTTTTCAGCAGGAGCCTGATCCCATTCTGGGTGGTCAGTTTCAAGGCAAAGGAGAACTTTAGGGGAAGAAGAGAGAATAGAGCCTACTGGAGAGAAGGCCAGAGGCCAAAATCTTCAAAAACTCAAATGTAAATGGGTTTAGTTTTGTTTTATTTGTCAAGAGCTGTGGATTTCTGATGTTCTCCCTTTTCAGACCAACAGGGACAGAAAGAGACATAGAGAAAATGACTATGTCTGTATGTGTGAGGGGAAGAAGGAGAAACTGGAGCCACTAAAGAAGAGAAATAAAAGAACTGTCCCAATCCTTTTATGCTGCTTTTCCTGAGCTAAAGAGTGCTCCTTCAGCAAGATGAGGAAGAAGCTTAAGAAATGAATGCTTTTACCTCTTCCACTTTTGGGAGGAAAGGGGATAAATTTCCCTAAAACCAAAAGAGCAAAGTTAGGAAAGGACTACGGATCTTAATTTCTCTCTCTCTCTCTCTTTCCATCTTAGCTTTCTACAGGCTTGTAAAGACACCCAGGTCCACCACTCAGAAGCACAGCTACCTCTCTCTTTCTGCCCCAAAGTTAACTGCCTTAAGATGACAGGAGCTACAGTCAGATTTGGCCCTTAATTCACTTGATTACATAAAATAACTCCAGATAATTGTTGGCCCTGCTTCCTTGCACTGTAGGCAGCATGTTTTGCTGTCTCCAGGGCACCATTGAGGGAGGAGAAAGTAGACCTATAGTTCCAAGTGATTCTCCCTAACACACACACATATTCCACTCCAAGTACCAGCAAGTAGTACAAGAGGAAATAAATCCAGAGCACATCTAATAAATTTTCACACCTTGGTTCCCTGTTTCCTTTTATTCCAGAATCTGGAGAGAGAGGAAAGGAGGATCTCTGGCTCCCCTATATGCCCCATATCTCTTCTCCCTCTCTATTCTACTTCTGATAACCCTCCATCCTGAAATTTGGATAAATTGCCTGAGAAGCTCATCAACTGCCTCCCTTAACTTCTCCCAAGAAACAAGCAAAAATTTGAGCAGGCCTCACATACAGCTTGGTCTTCAGGACCAGAATTATTGGGAGCCTTTGGCTTAAATTAATTATTCAGGTAATTCAGACCAATTTTCTTATTGTTTCTTTTTTTAGCCCCAAGGAAACATTTGATCTCCACCTCCCCCCACCCCGCCCCCCCAGTCAGAAAGCCTTCTCCCAGCTCTTCAGGACCTGGAAGATTACAGGAAGAAGGGTGGTCCCTGCCTTCCTCTGTGTCTTTTCTCAACACCTGGCAGGTCCATGATAAAAGTTAGAGAAAAAAAATAAAACTTCTTCATTATCTCCAGGCATCAGACTTTGAGGCCTATCCATACAAGGGGGCCTTGCAGGCCTCTGGCCTCCACTTCACCCTTCTTTCCAAGTCTAAACAAACAGAGGAGCCATCCTGACAGGTCACTTTGCTGCTTCAGAATCACCGGTTCAAAATCTTTCTTGTTTTAAGAAGAATGCACATGTTGAGGGGACATCTTTCTTAATCCCTATTCCAAAAGAGCCCTAAAAGATGAATACTCTTTTCCTTCTTACTCCCTAAACTTGCCTTCTTGTCTGCAAGTTGGAAGGCCTACTCAGCAGAAAAAAGAGAGAAGGGAAGACAGGGAAATAGACAAAAAGAAAGCAAGGTTAGGGAGTGCCTAACTATAGAAAAGTGAGATCCCTCAGCTCCACTGTAAGTACCCCCCAGGAGAGTCTGGCCTCTGGAGACCCAAAGGGAAAGAACAGGAGAAATCAGCCCTAATCTTCCACATGCCCTCTTCTGAGGATCCCCTGCTCCAACCCCATTGCTGGTTCTTCTAAGGATATTGGAAAACTGGAGTTGAGAGTTAAGATTTGTGTGTTTGCCTAGAGTGAACTTAGGCAACTATAGAGAAGGTGGGATGTTACCAGGCCAAAAGGAGGAGGGAGATAAAAAGAAACCATCAGACATTGACGTAAAACTAATTCACAGCCACTGGTTTATTATTGATCACGGGGCATTTCACATCGACACTAAAATTCTTTATTGCAAGTTTTACAATAATCAAGTAAATTCAGTCCAAAAACACAATGACCATGGAGGGGGTGGGGAGTGGGATTCTACCTATAGACTGCCTCTCTGAACTGAAAGTTCATTTTAATTTTCTTTTGGCTTCTCAAACTGAACAGCTCTGAGAGGCTCTCCAGATGCATTAGCTTTGTCTGCTGTCTTCCCCCCTCTCCTCCCAGCCTCCCCCCACAACAATAATACAAAAGAACTTCATAGCTTTGTTCTCCTTAAAATGACTTCCCCCTCACTAACCTCCCCTGGTGCATTTTCAATGCAAAAGGCCTAAGGAAAGAAGGGGGGAGGAGGAGGAGAAGAAGGATGAGAATTGGCTTAAAAAATCTCTTTCCTTTATTCTTTTCCTCATTTCCCCTGAAATTCACCCAAACCAGACCATCGCACCTTGCAATATATAATTTTTGCAGTTTTTTCTTAAAAAATAAATAACCCCCCAAAATGGCCTTTAAAAAAAACCCAGCAGGTACCATGCTAAGACAACATCACATGCTTAAAAGGGTCCTTAACAGTGGAAGGGAGAGAAGGGCAGGGGGCTTGTTTGTTTATCTGTTTTGTCTGCTTGGAATTAACAAGGGATAAGGTGAGAGAAAGAGAAAACCAAAAAATATATATATATTAAATTCTATAAATAAGAGTCAATTTGTATGTGAGGGGCGGATGGGGGCATGGGGTGGGGGCAGGGTGTGAGTTTTGTTTTATAACCTGGTAATGTCCTCTGCCCGTTGCTGCTCCGGCGGCGTGGCGCTCTGGGAGTGGTCTTCAGAAGTGCCCGGGGTGGCTGCCGAGAGGGTGCTGGGCGCAGCGCCTGCCGGGGGCGCTGACCTGACTTTGGTGTTGGGCAGTCGGTGGTCCTTCTTCCATTTCATGCGACGGTTTTGGAACCAGATTTTGATCTGCCTCTCAGAGAGGCACAGCGAGTGGGCGATCTCGATCCTTCTTCTTCGGGTCAGGTAGCGATTGTAATGAAACTCTTTCTCTAATTCCAGGACTTGCTGCCGGGTGTAGGCTGTCCTCGAGCGCTTGGGTTCCCCTCCGTTATAATTGGGGTTCACTGGGGGGAATGAGGAGGGGAAAAAGCAAATAGTGGGGTTCAGAGGCAGCAGGCTCCCTGCCCCCCACCCTCACCCCAACCTCAGCTCTGTGGAACAGGAGGAAGGGGTGGTGGAAATAAAGTCATCAAGCTAAATGGGTTATAAAGAAGTTGAAGGAAGCTGGAGACTTTGTAGTGTAATAAGAGGGGAATCCTCATTGTAACGACACTGAATTATTTATGCGCCCTTAGAAAGCGAGCATAGTTTTCACACATACATAACAGATCGTAGCACATGGCTCGGACTGCCCAGAGTAGCTAAGCCATAAAATTTATGGGGGATGTAATTACCCATTCTCGCTCGTAAATCCAGTTCAATTGTGCTAACCCAGAGTCGCTCCTGGAGAGAGAGGGGGAAGGAGAGAAAGGAGGACGGGGGCCAGAGGGGGCCGGTGAGGGTGGGGAGCGCTGGGGAAGAGAGGAGGGAGGGGGAGAGCAAAAAGCAAAGTTGCCTACCCGTGCTAACGTGGATTTTTTTCATCCATGGGTAGACTATGGGTTGCTTGCTGGCGGCGCTGGAGGGATGGTCAGGGGCTGGTTGGCTGCAGGCTGGCGGGGCTGGGGACGGGGAGGCGGAGGCGCCTGAAAGAGGCGCCGGCTCGCAGAGCGGCTGTGATTTCTCAGGGTGGTGATGGCCCGCCTGGGCCGGCCCGTGGCCTCGCGAATTGCCCGGCCCCTGGAGACTGGTGCAGCTATACTGGCGCTCAGGGTAGCTAGGGCGCGGAGGCGGTGGTGGGTACAGCTCCTGGTGGTGATGCTGGAATCCCGATTCCCTGGTCCGGCCGTAATATTCCGGACTGTGTTCAGGGATGTAGCTATTTTGCGAATATTCTTCGCATGGAGGAAATTTCGGATCGATGTAGTTAGAGTCCATCAAATACGAGCTCATGATCATTAATTTCTGGAGTGGAAAATAATTTTTCTCGCTTTGTCGTTTTTCTGCTCCATAAAGCCCTCCTACTAGCTAGCGACCCTGTAAAGTTACTTTCACCATGTGACTCCGCCGGCCAATCACACGGAGCAACCCAGTCCCCGGATAAGGAACCGAATCGCTTTATTCAAAATGTATCCAATTTTTTTGTGTGTGTGGTGGTGGTGGTGGTGGTGCTAGGGTGGTGGTGATGGTGATATGGGGTTAGCTGGCAGGGGCCGGGGTGCCCCTGTGCACACCCTGCCGACTGACAACCTTTCCTTGCAAAAAGAGATGAGAAGCCTCCAGCTCCCCTCCAAAGCCTGGGCATTGGGGGGCTGTCGGGAGGCTGTGATTCAACCGCCTCGCAGGGTCTTCCCTTGGGCCTCCCGTGGGCCCCTTGGCCCTCGACTTCTGAGCTTTTCCAGAGGTCTCCATACATGGCGATCCTGTTTCAGTCTGTGTAGGTCACTGGGCAGCACCCCTCTTTCGCAGGAAAAGGTAGTTGAATGAGGACTGGAGTGGAGATTGGATGGGGAGGGACCCAGGCTAAGCCTAGGAGGCTGAAGAGCCAGGGATGCCACCCCATCCAAGAATACCAGAGTCCAGCCCCCTTCCCCAAACACACTCACCCAACCCTCTGGCCATGGGGCTGGCGAGGCAGGGTCCCAGCTGGACCGGGCAGGTAGAGGCCGCGAGATGCAAATGATTCTGACGTCATTTCTGGAGGTCTGAGGGGTACAGTCCCCGCTGAAGAGAGACAGGAAGTGGTTGGCAAAAGCAGAGTTCAGAAGCCTTGCCCTCCCCTCTTACCAAATGACCCTCCCTGTCCCAGCCCAGGAGCAGAGGATCTCTTCTACTGCTGGTTGCTGTTTCCACTTTTCATTCAGTCTGTTCTGCTGCTATGCTCCAAGACTGCTTCCTAAGGAGCTGGGGCAAGGAGGAAAGCCATCTGCCTGGAGTCAGTGCCCCATGATGGTGCCCAGCCAAGGCCCTGGGAACTTTTCCTTCTCCATCCCCACAGAGGGCAGACCTAGCTAAGAGGGAGGCCTGTGTTGTTAGGCCCCGCTTCCAGCCAGGAATTGTATCCATGAAACACATGTGTTTACATGTAAACACACATTCCCAATGGCCAGCTCCAAGCTGCTTTCCAAAAGCTGAGGGGGAGCTCACCAAGCTGGGGAAGCTGGGCAGGCCTCAGGGGTCTCCAGTCCATTTCTGCCCCCTCCCTTCTCTCTGCTATTCACCCATAAGAATGCTCTGGTGGAGGGGTGGCTGGGTCGTGGAGGAGGGAGGGGGCAAGGAGGGCTGCTTTCCAACCCCCCTCACCTAGGGGTGGCCACGTCATGCTACCAATTCCAATTAACTGATCCCATAACTCAGAATTGGGGGCGGGGTGGGGGGCTGGCAGAAGGGAGAGCCCAGGGAGGGAGCCTGGTCCCCTTGTTGTACTTGATAACAATTATAGTTTAAAATCATAGCTTGCCGAGGCTCGGCTATATTTTACTTGATAACAATAAAAGTGACACATAAAGTTAACTGTTTATGTTTTATTTATTAGACTAAATCTGCCAGCGGTGGTATGAGCGCTTGCCTCGTCGCTACAGCTTTTATAGGGCTGTAAAACGTCATAAATCAGTCTCGAGGAATCGCCCGCACTCTTTGTGTCGGCGGCAGCGCAGGGCTGGTGGCCGCTGGCTGCCTGCTCCCTCCTTTCCACGAAAAGTCGTAATGTGATTTTTTCCCTATGATTTTATTATTATGATCACCGCCGTGATTAGTCAATCTACCTTTAATTCGCCGCCCTACGCTGCCTCCTCCCAGCCCAGCCTGGTTGACACTTGAATAAGTACCTTTTAAAACGGCATAACAACTATTTGAGGGTTTAATTAGAACATCTGCAATTAAGGGAATGAGGAGGGGAAAGAGAAAAAAATAAAGCCCTTGTGAGAGGGAGACTGAAGGCAAGAAATTCTCAACCTGTCTCTCCCACCTTTGAGATACCGGAGAAGGTCCCCACTTCCAAATTAGGGCTCACCCTGAGGGAGGGAAAGAAAGAGGCTCTGGGCCACAGTCGACGTCCAAAGGGGCTGATTCTTTGCCTGGGCCCTTGACCACCTTCCTTCCTCCAATACTCAAGGCCCCTTACTCTCACCCCAAGCTCACCAGGTGCCGGGGTGGGGGTCCCTGGATGGTCCCTGGATACCCTCTTCCCTAAGATGACAGTTCCCTGCCCACCTGCCACCAGGGGGGTGAGGGAACAGGAATTCCATGAAGGTAGACCATCTCTTGGAGGAGATTCCCAAATTTCCACAGTTGGTTGAGAGCCCCTGCCCAGTCTTGTCTAGGGCTTTCTGTGTGTGAGGACTGGCTGGTTTGGTTGGAAGAGGAACTCGAGACAGTGAGAAGGGGAATGCTGCTGCTTGGTTGACAGTGATTCGGAATATGTGAGGGTTTTATTTTTTGTAATTATTGATGGTGGGTGTAAGATGATTGTAAGGTGCTGGAAGAGGGCAAAGGGAAACCAATGCCAAATGCTGAACCACAGCCCCAGACTGCCCCATGGGGAGAGCCAAAGCTCCAGGGATCTCAGGTAGAGTGGGGTGAGGGCTACTGAAGGAGGAGAAAGTCTTCCAGCCCCGCCCTGAACCTTCCTTCTGGGCCAGCACCTGGATCAGGTCGCCCCATTCCTCCTGGCCGGGAATATTCTTTTCCCCACCTGAAGAGGTGAGGTGTTGGCCTGACACTCACCTCCTACCAGCTCTGCTTTTGCCTCAACCCTCATTTTTCAATCTCTTAACCCTCTTGGGCTTGTTAGGGAGTCTTTCCCAAGGCATTGCCCATTCTACACCCCCACTCCCCAGGATTCTGAGCTCCTTCCTACAGGTGGATCGACGAAGCCGGAGCAGAAAACCCATTTCAGGCCAGTATATGTAAGTAGATACAGAGAGTCCAGATGCCTCCAAGTGAATGTCAAGTCTGTCTGTCTTTCATAATTACGGCTAACAAACATTTATGCATACATACTATTAATATTTATTAATATGTTAACTGTCTCCTTATGCATCCATAAATATGTTAGGCTATCATCCCCGGTTTGCATAGCTAATTTAACATGCTCATCCAGAAAGCAAAATCTGGGAGATTTCTCCCAAATGTGCCTACATTCATCTACATTATTTACCAAAAAATAAAAATACTCTCTTTGGGCTTCTACAGCCTAATAGCAAGGAAGTCACCTATCATATGGAGAAAATAGCAAGCTAGACTTCACCACATGCATACATACATTTTTACTTATTACCAGGACAAAAATCAAACCCCTTCGGAGGGCTTCTGCTCTTAACATTGGCTTAATAGAGGTGGTGGGGAGGACTAAAACAGCTCTTGCCTGATACGAATCCTGTATCTGGTCCTATCTCCTTTTGTGCTTTGCCCTCCTGCTTCCTGTCTTGCCAACCCAAGGATCTCTCCACCTTAGCAATGCCCTCCACCTCTCTCTATCCCCATTTCCTTTAAAAAAAATTTTCTGACCACCTTTTACCAGCTTTCAAATGCTCTGCGAATGCCCCCACCCCATCTCCTTTCTACAATCTCGATCTGGTTTCTCTTTCGGAAACATGTTTCAGTACAAAGCGCTTCCCTTCTGACACCACTGAAGAAAAATATGTGTCCATTGTGTGCGAGGCCTTATTGTGCCCAGATTACCATACTGACCGTTGGATAACCCATATTCCTCCCCTCCCCTGTAACAAGCTGCTGGCTGAGAGACCTCAGCGGCTCCACAGATTCTGTGCTGCTTTAAAATCTCACCTCTCAGACTCCCTGGATTTTCCTAGGGAGAAAAATAAATGGGAGAACCAACTCAGGATTTGGAAGGGACAGAAAAGGAAAATGAGTCATTCTTTTCCCCATTCTCAGAAGTGCAGGGGATTTTTTTTTGGTGTGTGTATGCGGGTTTTGTTGTTGTTTTTTATAGAGATTAAAAATTGCAACATATCTCTTTCCTCTTCAAATAAATTGCCTTTTAGACAGTATGCAATTGAGTAACTCATTTTTTTTCAACTTGAAAACTCTGAACTAAAACAAGACTCTTATCCCATTTTTATGCATGTGCATGTGTGTGTATGTACGTATGTATATATGTATGTTTTGTCTTTTTCTAATGCCAGCAGGCAGGGCTAATGTATGCAGAAGAATATGCAAATACTTAATTGATTTTTTCTTAAATCTCTTGTCAGTAAAAGTAATAAATTGGTCTAAAATGATTTTAATAACCCGATGTGTAGCCAGAAAATACTCAACTTTTTTTTTCTCCTGGAATCACTTATAGTCTCAAAAAAAAAAAAAAAGCAATCATGGAATGTTAATTTGCCCCCTTTAAAATATTAAAGATAAATTTCTCTTGTTTGTTCGGAGACCATAGGCGAGGTCCTCTCGCGAATTTCCCCCTCCTTGCCTTGCCTTTCTCGGAATTCAATTTTCTTCAAATCTCATTTAAAGTGGCTTTTTAAAAAGTGGCCGCATTTTAATATTGGTTAGACAGAGTGACCTGCATTTCACCTCGGGTGTTTGACTTGTTCCAATAGGTCACTGCCATGGGGTTATTGATGGGGAAACTCCATTGAAATTTGTCTCTTCGCAAATGGCCTTTAGATCTTCCAGCGAGTTCAATAACTAGTTATAATGTGGAAGGGGAAAAATGAAGGCCCTGGGCTAACGAATTTGATGTTTCATTTTTATGCTGGAGAAATTGTTAGTTAGAAGTTGAGTTCCCCACCCCCTTCCTAGCTCATCCTGGCCTCACTGACCCCCGCTCCTGTCCAACTTGGGCTGGCGTGTCCCTTTCTCCCTTTGATGCAAGCTTTAATTCTTATTATTATGAATATTGTTGTTGTTGAAAATTCTGACTTAATGGCTGCAGGAAGTTTGCGCTGTTGGAGATTTGTGACCTGAACTTTCTTTTAGAAGGGTAAGGACTTTTACTTTTAAAGGAGCCTAATGCAGTTTTGAAAGATTCAGGAGTTAAGATGGCTTTAGGGTAGTTTATGGAGGGCTCCCTAGCCTAGTGCTCCCAGAATTAAGAAAATGATAAGAAGCTGGAAATACTTTCAGGGATTGATGAGGGCTTTGAGATGCCCTCATCTGTTCTTGGCCTCTGAGCTGCCAGATACCCATGGGATCAGGCACTCAGGACCAAAGAAGGCAGAGAGCGGGAAAGGCTAAGTAAGGACAGAGGGAGAATTCCATGGAGCAGGCAAGAGAATCCTGGGTCAGAGACAGGATTCATGAGACTTGGCCTGCCTGCCGAACTTCATAAAAAGGGCGCCCCACAAATGCCCAGTGCTAAAGATGGTGCATTTTAGTGAACTGGAGAGAGCAGAGGAAAATGACTGGGGGTAGGGAGAGGCGATGCAGATTTTATAAGGTTCTCTTTTTGCTGGAGTTCTCAAGGAGTGGGAAAAGAAAAGACAGGGGAAGACGGGAGGTCTTTATTTTATTCTCCCTAATCACAGCCAAGTTGGGGAGACCTCGACTTCTCCAGGGAAGTCCCTGTGAGAAAGGGCTGTGTAGAGATCATCTCTCCAGGCTGACCCCAACCATACCAGATCATTACCATTATTCACGTCAATAATAACAAGAACATCTTTCCCTCACAAAATAGAACTGCCTGTGTGCCTTATTTTCTTCTTCCAGGAACTGTTCCTTCTCCTTCCCTGCCCAAAGATGTCCAGTTTGCTCAGCTCCAAGTTTCCCCTTTAGTAAATGCACACGTTTTTTATCCCCTTCCAAGGCTGGGCCCATCAACGAGAATCATTCCACAGGCGAGCTTTGATTCCTGGTTTGGGGTGCTCAAGGCTGAGCCCAGTATGCAAGTGCCTGAAACGAGGCTGCCACTTTCCTTTACCCTCTCAAACCTAGTGGCAGCACCTCGGTGCCACCTGCGCTCTCAGACAAACTTGCCCAGGCAGATCCGTGGCACTACTGGAATCCAGAGAGCAGCCTTTAACCACACGCCACAAACCCATAAAAATGAGGGAACCCCAGGAGGGGCCATGGGGGGCTTCAGAACGCGACCTGTGAGAGGAGACCCAGCCTGCTCTTCCCAGCGGAATCAGTAGCGATCTATTCTAAACTTGCCCGCAGCCCCTCCGTGCTCTGCCCGGGAGGGCGAGCCCCTTCTTCGGCTGCTCGCCCGCCTCGGCCCGCACCTTGGCTGTCTCCTCCGAACCCCAGACTCCCAGCCTGGGCCTCACCCTCTCCCCGTTTTAATTACGTGATTGATTTTCGCTTTGGCCGCGTCAGGACGCCTCTGCCTCCGACCATTTAAATCTTTAGGCTCCCTTTCTGTCTTTCCGAGCCCTCCTGACGGGCTGTAATTTAGAGACCGACTCTCCTGCGGCCTCGGTCCAGTCGCGATGCTGCCTCGCCCTACAAGCCAACGAAATGGTCCTCCTCCGGCTCGGCCGGGTCTGCAGCCAGCTCGGCACGCAGAGCTCTGAGGCTGTGGTCCTTGCCCAGCCGCCTTTCTGAATTATTTTGTGCTCCATTATTCTCTGATAGCGAAACGGTCCGTGTTTGAATTATCACTGCACGCCTGGGCTGGGGCTGGGCTGCCCGCGGTGCTGTGTCTCCTCCTCATCCGGATGAGGGGTGTATTAGGAGGTCTGCACTGGGACTTGAGGAAGCGCGACGCCTGTCTCCGGGCTCGGCGGGGAGCTCCAGCCACGTTCCCCAAGACCCGGCCCCGCGTCTGCGGCCCAGAAGCGCCCGGAGAAGCAAATTCGGCCACAACTTTCCGCCTCTAAGCGCGAGTGGGACCGCAGGGTCGGCTGCTCAGAGCTCCCCACCCTGCACTTGACCATGGGGTCTGATGTTGCTCCCCAGCCCCAGACAGAGGGCCCTAGCCCTGGCAGCCCTATTGGCACCGGCTGCGGCCTCGGGCATATCCGTCCAGGAGCACGCCGGGCATCCCGTACACCGGAGGGACTGAAGGTGAGGCGAAGAAAGGGAAAGAGGGGAGGAATTTTAATTTACGAGTAGAGTAGATTTGGGGTGGGAAGCAGAAGGGGAAGACGTGAAATAAAGAAAAGGAGCCCCTTCTTCCACCACGGCTGACTCCCTTTCTCTCTTCCGGAAGAAAAATTCTTTTCCTCCTCAAACCGCTGGTGTTCCGCTTAATCTCTCATTTATTTACCACTAATAAACACCTCTCTGATTATTCTCCCACGGCCTGTTCATTCTTTGATCCTTTCCAATGAGGCAAGCAGTGAGTTACTATTAGCAGTATTTTATGATTATATTTTTCCCCTCAGGCAGAGGAGAGAGTTGAGAATGTTTTTCTCATTGGGGAAGTTCAGTGAAACTTGAGTTGGTCACTACCTTCTCCCTGTCCTCCGACCTACAACACCCGGATCTCTGCTCCCCAAATCCCTCCCCGCCCTCTCCGCCCCCGCAGCAATGTTGCCGGGTAAATAAGAGTCCGCCTGCCTGGCTATTAGAATTCTGGAGACGTTGGCATCTGTAGCAATCATTAGTCAAAGCCGCGGAAGCCAAAGGAGCGGAGGAGTTGGACAGAAAAAATCTTGGAAATGATATACAGGAGCCACGGAGGCATCAATCCCGCCGATAAGAGCGCTGCTGCTGGGGTCGAGGAGGCCCCTTAATTGGGCCCTGGGCACCAAGAACGGTTGGGGAAAGGACACCAATGAGTTGGGCAGTGGCCCTGGCCCCATTTGGGCATGCTACAAAAATGGGCAGGGACTTGAACACCCTTTTCTCCAAGTGTCGGAGACCCAGTTGGGGTACGTGTCTCTGTGTGTGTGTGTGTGTGTGTGTGTGTGTGTGTGTGTGTGTGTGTGTGTAGGGAGGGGGACTCTCATGCTTCTCTCAGCCTCTCCACCCTGGGAGCCCAGAGGAGTTGGGCTGAAGGACTTTCCCTTTTCTTCTCTCCCCTTTTCCTAAGTGGCTGGCGTGGGAGGTACTGCAGACTGGGGAGCCTGGGCTGGGACTTCGGGTCACAAAGACAGCCTGGAGAGAGGATGTGGTCCCTAGAGTGGGTTTTCAGAAAGCAGATAATTCAGTTGGACAAGATTTAAGGATAACCTTGGAGATAGCTGCAGAATTACTCCCTTCAATAAGTAAAACATCCAAAAGATCATTGTTCCCTATCCCTACTCACCTGTCTTTATTGATCACAGAGATAGACAGAGAAATACAGTATGTTTAAATCCTTCCAGAAGGAGAGCTGTGCCCCCTTCATACAGATATATGCAGTATGGAACCATCTCTAAACATATGTTCAAATATTTAAGTTTGCAGCAAAACTGCAAAGACTGTAAAGATCTCCAAATGTGTAGTTTCAATATGTAGCTATTTTATGAGTTGGGACCCTTACATAATTCTAGATAAAATTTTCAAAAATAGAGATTGAGCAACACATGCATAGTTCTTTCCAAGTGAGAAAAAAAACCCACAAAATATTCACCTAGATGTTTAGAGAGAGAGCTGTACCAATACATTCTAGCGTATACATCCAACACTATAGAAAGATTGGTAATGTGCACACAGGAATTCAACAGAGGACTGTTATGTTCACCGTGGATCTATAAATCTAGAGATCTATAAATCTGCATTTAAATATGGAATGGAGAGGGATGTAAAACATACATCCTGTTATAGAGTCATAGAGCAATCTATAAATACATTTTCATGTGTACATTGCTCAGCTCTCTGTAAAGATACGTGAATTTGAGTGGAGTACTAAAAATGAGGGCGATTCTCTAGTGCTTGTGGGTTTGGGATGCCCCAGCTCAGATTTCTCTGGGAAATAAACAAAGGTAAACTAGAGTCTGTGAAAGTGTTAAGAGGGTACAGGAACTCAAATAATCTGTGGCTTCATTTCCAGCAATGGGGGCATTTCTCTGGTGATGGGTAAGAGCTCTAATGCCTGGGCCTGAAAGCATCCTGACTTATGGAGCCTGAACTGAGATGGAAACAGAGGGCTCTTTACTTCTTTGCTCTTCAGCTTCCTAGCTCCAGGCTCAGGGGAGGGACCCATGGGAAGTTGGGGTGTCTTTACCAAGGGAAAGCTCATTAACATTACAAAATGAAGCCATTTAGGTAAAATATGATTTTGTTTGGAGACAGCTTGGTTAGAGAAAGACATGAGAAGGCTGTGGGCACTCATCTTAATTATATAAAATCAGTCATGGACTGCAGAGAGTCTCTTGCATTCATGCAGTGCCTCACTTCAACATGCCTCACTCCCATCGCCTCTCTTCATGAGCTCTCTCTTATATACCCTGTCCCACCTTGTCAAAAAGGAGTTTGGGGCTCAGAAAGGAATCACAAAGAGACGGCAGCCCCTGAAGAGAGCAGAACCCCCAGGAGTCATGTTTCTACGACCAGATTCAGAAGGTGATTGCTTTTGATGTTGGTTCCCTTTTAATTGAAGGATAGGGGGACCAAGGTTTGCATGGGCAGAAGAAAATGAATGGTCACACCATTTTAAAATTTGGAACTTTAAAAGTGGGGGGAATCACCAATGAGTCCTTTTCGAATTGAAGGTGGAGGATTTTGGGAGCCCTGGATTTCCTTTTATTTTACTCCTTTGGTTTACTGGAGAATGGGAAGTATACAGGAACTCCAGGTGGGCTTGGGGAAGTGCAATCCAATCTAGCTGGCCAGATTAGGGGAGTGATTTACAAAGCAAAACCTAGATGCTACTTCCTGAGAAGTCACCAGATCAAAACAGCCTCCTCTAGGCTTTTATGACCGGGTTTCTACTCCCAACAGGAAAAACACCCTCAATAAAACCTCGGCCCACACCCCCATCCTCTATCCAGAGGAGGGGGAGAGACACAATCTAAAATGAGAGACCCGACCTTTACTCCCTTCATAAACACACACACACACACACACACACACATACACACACACACACGTCTCTGTGTGTGTGTTTTAGTTAGAAAGTTGACTTTTTTAAAAAAGTATTTACTAAACAAGATTTTTTTTTACTCTCGCGCAAAGAATCAGCCTTGAGGGATTTGGACTTTGAGCCTAGAAAAGATAATAAAGGGGTACTTGATCAGATAAGGGTCTGGCCTCATAGTCCTTTATTGCCTTTCAACCCCCACAACCCAACAGGTCAACAGGACACAAAAGGTCACCAAGAGCTTGGCTGTCACCATCTGTGGGGGCTGCTCCAGGGTTTTAGTTTTCCAGAGAGACAGAGGGAGGAAACTCAACAGTTGCCCAGGTCTTGAGGACAGAGGTAGGAAGGGCAGGACAAATGGTTTTTTAGGGTGGGCCAATGAAAAGAATGAGACAGGACAAAACTGCAAAGTTGTTTCAAGACTGGTTTACTGTGGCTTCAGACCTCTTTTATACCACACTTGGACCAATACATATACTTCTGCATGTTCAGGTGTGGTGTTTGGGGTCAGGGGCTGAGAGAAAGGAGAGATCTTTCTAGGGCAGAACTCAGTCTACTCTGCCTCTCTGAGAGCTGTAGCATGTGCAGGACTGAAAGATTCCAGGGAACTGAACCCACACATTCCACTCAGCTCATACAGGGCTGCAGATCATGGTAGAACTTTCTCTGTACTTGTTAGGTGCGGAGAAGTAGCCTCCTCCCTTCACTAGCTCCCCAGCCTGCCCAGAGCCTTCTATCCAACCTCCCATTCCTATTGTAGCTTCTAAGGCTTGGTCATCAGAGGCTAAACAGAGTGGTGGACTACTTAGGAAAACTTTCCCAAGCCCCTAATATCATCTCTCTCCCCATACACACAGCGATTCCTCCTTGGTGTCTTAGTTTCCTCTTGCTCATCAGCGAGGGAGAGGGAGATGGATCCCATTGTTCTGTAGGACTCAAGGACCAAGAAATTTCTATCACCCCAGTTCCTCAGTTCAGACTCCTTGGGCTCTTGGGGATCCAGCAAAGCCATGGAGGAGATATTATCAGAACAGACACACCATTCTGAGTTACAAGGACACAATAAAAGGAGATATGATTTTCTTGGCCCTTTAGTAGCCTAGTTTCTGCCTTAAATTGAATCTCTAACCCCTCAAAAGCCCTAGCTTGGGATCCTGATTCTTTCCTTTCTCCATCTCAAAGGGCTCCAGGGTCTCCAGTCTCACTGAGGGGAAGGCTCAGAGTGGTGCTTGTCTCCTCTGCAAAAGGATACAGAATTGAAGCCCAGGAAAATGAGGTTTCAGGTCAGAAACTTGGCCCAAAGCAACTACACACGAAGAGGGAGAGTCAAAGAGACAAAGTTTACATGGATATTAGGAGGGCTGAGGCGATAAAATCTCTCTTCCCAGTGCCTGCTTAGACAGCCAGTGCCCCCTGTCTTTCTTTCCCCAGCTTCATGAACTCTGGAAACTCCAGTGTGAGAAATCCACATTGGAGGTGAAGGTTAGTCTCAGTCAAGACTCCACACCATCTACCAGGGAAAAATAAGTATTTGTGCTTTCATTCTAGTTCATGGAAGAGGTCAATGGAACAGTGTACTTGAAGGTAATTGGGAAGCTGCTCTCCCTCCGGTTTCTCATTCTATCCCTTCCCACCTGGCCTGTGGCATATTCCTCAAATCAGCCCCACCCAGAAGGCAAACAAGCAGGAGGGTGCTAAGGAAGCCCAACACCAACCGGGCTACCCCTCCTGTCCTGCACTCTTGCCACACCTGCAGGAGAGCTTAGAGGTCTGAGTGGCACAGCCCATCAGAATTTCCAATCCTCTGTCAGCTCAAAGAAGGCAAGAGATCTGAAAGAGAAAGGGAAGGGAAGGGAACCCAACCAGAAAATTAACCCTGGAACAAAGCCCTGGAGACTGGGGAGTTAAGGGAGAAATGCCTGGGTCCCGACTCATGAATGGGTTGACTCAGGGTCCAGCCCAAATGTTCAAGAAACACAAACACTTTTGTCATACATGCACACTCTCTGTGCCATCTCTGTGCCCATTCTAGGAAATAGTGTCTCACCCATTGCTTGTACTGACCTGATCATGTAAACACAGTGAAATCCACACCTTCAGTGGCTGTGTCCTTTGATAGCTATCGGCCAGGACACAGCATCATCATATAGTCTATTATTATTAATGCCTTGTTTAAAATGAAAAAGTAAAGAGCTTAAACAAATCCATCCACTGTTGAATATGGAGGGAAGGTCCTGATATTCTGTGCTCGCTCCCCTTTTCTGACCCTTTCATTCAACTAGCTCCAAGTTATTCAACAAACTAAAAAAGCCAAAGGTACCAAACACAGCTTTCAAAAAGTCTCCACTTTTGCTCCCTTCTGCAACCATGTCTGAGGCAGTTTGATAAAGCTAATGGTGCCTGAAACATTTCCAGAAACACAAATCAGAAGAGATCTCTTCTAATCATCCCCTCTACTCCCAAGAAGATCAAAAGAGAAGAAAACTTGGTTACTGTATAAGTAATAATCATAAAATTTGAATTCAGTGCTAGAGTTTCATATCCACACCTGCTGCATAGCATAATCTAGAGTCCATATCTATAAAACCCAGAGAATTGTGTAAGATCACACTGGTCAAAATGGGATTAATCCAGAGGTCACCCTTACAACTCCAGATCCCTGTACAATTGAGATTGACGTGGAGGTACAACTTTGTTAGAACTGAAGGTCACAAACCCAAGACTCCTCAGAGATTGTTCAGGGACAGAGGGAGGGGCTAGAATATTCTCAGCGTCATTTATCCCCTTCCAATCTGAGATAGGGCTGACCCAGGAGCTAAGGCGAGTGGTGGGGAAGGAGGGAGGATGAGAAGTGGAGGGGTAAAAGAGAGGCAGAGACCCCAGTACTTTTTTTCTGATTGGTTGGTGGGGGGCATGTGACCCTACTTAGCGCATTCCTGATTGGTTGCTTGACCTCTTCTAGGGTTAAAGACCTAGGAACAAAATTTAAAGCTTTCCGGGTTGTCTGGGGCACACTGGCATCTGATTGACCGCCCATTCCCCCGCTCCAGAGACAACCCTCCCCATTCAGGGGCACAAGGAGGGGGTGAAAAAATCAAGGACCTCAGGCCCCGTTTGTATTCTTCCTACTTTTATTTATATTTGTCCAATAAAACAGAAAAAACACTGGCTGACGTAAATTATTTGAGAGAGAGGACGATCTATTATGACTTGGGTAGGAAGAGGGGGGTGATATTTAAGTGGAATATTTGAGCCTAAGAAACAGAAAAGGGGACGAGAAAGTCATAGACTCTCCCCTAAGAGACGCTGTGTAAATCCGTAAAACAGAAACACACGCATACAACTCTTGACACGGAGCGGAAGGGAATGGGACTGAGATTTGGCCAGAACTCAGGGAAGGCTGCGAGTCTTGCCTGGGTGTGGGTCTAGCGCCTGGGATAAATTCTTGGTTAAAGACCATTAGACTCGCTCCCAAAGGCTTTGGGGAGGCTGTAGAGAGGGGAAGAAGAGTCAAGTTATGGACCAAGGAAAACTCCCATCTCCCTGCTGCTTGGATGGAAAGTTTTCAGAAACCCTCAAAATTACAGATTAGTGTGGAGGGAATAGTTGAGTAGGGCCGGTAATGATGAAGGGAGAAGCTGAGAGTTAACTTTTCAAATGGGCTGCTGGGGAGAATCCTTTGGGATCCTAACACTTTCCCCGGTAAATAAAGGAGTGGGGAGAAGAGTGGGGAGGCAGAGTCTTGGCGAGGGACTAAGGCCGTGAGGGGAGGCGTCGGGGGAATTCTCCAGTCCGGCGCCCTCGCTCCTCACGCAGGCGACAGACCGCTAGAGAGCGAGTGCTGGGGCTCTGGCTCAGACGCCGGGTGTCTTTGAGTTTCTGTCCGCCTTCACCCCCACAAGGTCTGCGTGGGCTCTCTGTCTTTGCTTGATCCCTGTTTCTTCCTCAGGCTCTGGGGCGGCGCAGACACGCTAACAACGTTCTCTCTCCATTCCCCAAACGCACTTCTCCACAAAGAGGGTACCCAGAACACCTCACAGCCCAAGGCAGGCCCGACCAAGGTGCCGACCTGGCTCGCCTCTTCCGCTCCCCTCCTCTTTCCAGAGTTGCCCTCCACGGGCCTTCCACCCTGCTTTGGAATCCCTCTCGATTCTGGCCATCCCCTTCAAGGAGCCTGAGTTCATATATTGACGCTTTTCTGGCTTAGCTCTGGGTGACGCCCCGGGTGGGGTACGCACTCACAGGTGTGGAGGACACGTGTCTCCTATGCCTGACACCTCTGCTGCTCCTTCCTAGAAACCTGAAGGGAGCTCCAGCCTGAGATTGGCCCTAGGACTCCATGCTCATTTGGGCCCTAATCGCTCCATCCCTCAGAAGCCACTGGCTCCTCAGGGCTGGGGTGTGTTTCCTGGCCAGCCTAGTAAAGACCTTGCCTCTATTCTGCAACACATTTACACTCCACTCACAGTACGAATCTTCTAGGCCTCCGGTGGCCTAGTGTTACCTCAGGCAAGGGCTAGGGATGCCAGGAAAAACTCCAACAGCTCGGGGGGGGGGGGCATGAAACCACACTGGCCTCAGACAGAATAAGACCCCAGACCACAGAGGCTGGGACAGCTGCCCACTTAGGCCTGGTGATTAGGAGGGAGAGGATGCTTTGGGACCCCTGGGGTTCAATTGGACACCTTTAAGATGTTTTTGTCCTTTCAGGTCACAGCCTATGGTCTCAGATGTCCCAAAACTCTCCTTCCCTGCCTCCTTCTCCAGCTACCCACCCTGCCTGGATTCTAGGCCACTCACCAGGAACCAAACTGGACCCTCCTTGGACCACGAGGCCCCAGAAGCACTTTGCGCTTGCTCCTAGAGTCTACATACTCTTACAAACACCAAATGCCCATGTGTCTGCCACTGTCTTTCTTCCCAACTGAGGGAGAAGGAAGGGTCAGGGAGACTTGGCAAAACTCTAGGGAGCACAGGCCTCTAGACTGTAGCTGACTGTAGCTGGGCAGGGAGGGGAGGGCTGGTCTGGGGAAACAAGCTTCCTCATCTTTTTACCTCCCAGCACCTTCTTCTCTTCTCCCATTCCAGCCTCCCCAGGCCTCCCCTTAATGAGTGAGAACTACCTTTTCTCATGGAGGGGGAAGATTAGGTAAACTGAGGGGGGGCGGGGGAGAGAGAGAGAGAGAGAGAGAGAGAGAGAGAGAGAGAAAATATTAACTTACAGCGTTCGCCTGGGATTCATTTTCGAAGATGTAACCTCTCTCACCGTCATCCCCAGCGCCGTAATCCCCTCTAACTGCCAGGCCCTCTGTCCTAGCATTAAACCTCACCAGCAGCTGCGTGGCTGGACAGTTAAGATTATATATGATGTAAATATATTGTGGGTTTGTCAGCTCTCCCTACACCATAAAACTTGGTTTAATGACATCACGTGGTCCCCCAAGAGCCACTCACGGGCTTGCCTTCAGGCCATTCACATAAATAACCTCCAAAAGTTTCAAACTCCTAAATTCACATAGAAGCTGTTAGTATTTCTCTAATGCTCAGTTACACTAAAAAGCCCTTGTGCTGCTCCTTTGCCCCACCCCCACACCCCCCCTGCAGGGTGAGGAGGGGGGAAAGGGTGGATCCTTATTTATTTACTTATTTCCATAAGGACCTGTCGACTTCGAGGTGGTGTTGATATTTTTTCCTCTTATATTTTTTTCCTCCTCTCTCCTCTAATTGCTCAGAGTGGGCCGTGTCCCTCTCTTTCCACTCCCCCGGGAAGGTAAGTCATGCTTCTTCCCCTTCTTTCTCGCTGCCAGAGGGGGTGGGTTTCAAGGCAAAGTGGAGAGGCAGGCTCCATGATCTCCGTTTGGGACTCAGAAGCCCCTCCACTAACCCCCAGAGCAATGCCAAAACCTGGTACTTAGAGATTGTTCCAGGAAGCTGATTGGTGGGGGAAGCTATCCAAATTCCAAAGTAGTAGCCTCTGCTCAAGGAGAAAGCAACGGTCTGGGCCGGATCCATTCCCAGTGCAGGGGGAGTAGGTCCGAGGCCTCTGGCTAGGTTGTAGCTGCTAATGCCGTTGAAGCAGAGGCTGAGGCCTGGGCACAGACTTGCAGACTGTGACAGGAGGGGAAAAAGAAGAAGGCATGGCTGCATCTACCCAAGCCCGCCAACCGGAGTCAGTCCTCCAGCTCTTCCAGGGAAGAGAGGCCTAAACCCTGGAAGGAGGAAGCAGTCAGTGTACCGGTGGGGCTGGTTAGCCCTGCCCAGTGGGCCTGAACAACATTGCCCCCACCTCTGACAAAGCCCTTGGTTCTCCCCCTGAGGCAGTGTGTCCCCCAGGGTGGAAGCGCAGGACCTCGAGGGCCAGGGAGGCTGGGGTGGGCCATGTTGGGCTCCACAGCCTCTTCCTTAGTTAACTGTTACCCATTGGAGATGCCGGTGCTTCTCCACGCTTCACCGCTCACCCAATAGTTTTACTCAGCATGGAGAAAAAATTAAGATAACTCCCTGAAGAAAATTACACATTTTATTTGAGACAGGCGGCGGGGGTGGTGGGGGTGGGGATCAAGAGAGGAGATGAGTTGGTGCTGGGCTGGGCCGACTGCTGTGTGCTAGTGGCTCCTCCAGACATTACCGGGTGCTCTAACCTGGCCTGAGTGCAATGTGAAGGACAGTAGCAATGAGTGCAGTTCAATAAACTGGTGAGACCGCCTATGTGGTAGGCATGGGGTGAGGAAAGGCTCTTGGATCTTTTAAAAAATGACAAACAGGTAGCTTAGGCAGTAGGATGCAAAGAAGTTAGTCCTTACAATAAATCCAAAGAGTATCAGGATTAATAACCATAAATATTCCCCTGTCCCTCTCCAGAGCCTCTCTGCTCACTTTCTCTCTTGGCTGTTGGAGCAGCCTTCTACCCAGCTCCTGAATCTTTCCCCCCACACCAATGTGGGGGGCCTAGGCTTGGCTCCAGGAAATCACCCCATTGTGGGAGGCAGGAGAGGAAATGCAGTAAAGTTTTATGGACCCTTCCCACATTTGTTTCTCGTATAAAGTATTTCCTCCCCCATCCCATCCTAAGAGTCTGGAGCAGAGCAGAGCCTGGGCCTAGGCCAGCCTCGGGCACCACCTGAATTATCTGCTTTTTCCCTTCCCTTTAGTCCATCCTTCCTCAACACAAAATCCCAGAGACTGAGATAAATGATGGCAAACAGACACGATTCAGGCACTGGTGTATGTGGCTCCTTTTCTAGCTAATTGTCCAGCAAAGCTCTAGGCCCTAGAATGTGGGGGTGACAGTCTGAAAGATTCCTGCCAGGCAGGTACAGGCTGCAGATTGCTCTCCCAACTCCCCCTCCCCCAGTATCTGAGAAAGCTGAGCCACACCTCCTCCAACTCCCCCAGCACCCCTTTACTAAGCAGTATCAGCTCTTTCTGAAGCTACTTCTGGGACCAAATGGACCCCTAGGTTGAGTGTTCAGTCCTCCTTCTATCTCCAGTGAGGCCCTCAGGGATCACCTAGTCCTGGGAAAGATAGTCAGAGGCCCAGAAGTTCCCTGCAGATTAGTTCTGGCATGCAGTGAAGGCCACTGCCAATCTAGAAGATTCAAATCCACCCAGCCAAAAAGGGAATGGGGTGCAGAGGCCCGAATGCCTTGGACAGTCACCAGTACAGGTGGCCTGGGTGTCTTCTCCTTCCCCCAGGGGCCCTTCTTGGAACCAGGGATCAGGATAGGAACTCAGTTTCACCTCCCTTGTCTCAGTACCCCCAAGAAACTCCTAAAAATTCCCTTAAAGAAGAAGCTTAAGGGCTGTGGCCCTCTCCCTACACCCCACAGCCCATTTAGACACTTTTGCCCAATACATGCCCCAAACAGAGAGGAGCCGCTGTATCTTTAGTCCTGTTCTCTTTTTGTCTTTATTTGATATGACAAAATATAGTTTCAGGAAAGACCTGGCGTCAATAAATAGTTGTATAACAGCAATGGGCAGGAGGGCACAGAAAGTCGGCAAGGACTACTAGGCAGCCAGGAGCCTCTAGTACCGCTTGCTAGGGTCCTGTGGCAGGGAACCCCAATAGCTGAGCTAGCTAGAGGTCAGAGACTGAAGGCCTAAGAGTGCATGCAGAGGATGCGGGCTGGAGAGGTTCCCAGGCTTTGGGGTTGGGGCAGAAGGTTTGGAGAGCTAGGGCAACCAAGGGGCCCCATCGGACTTTCAGCCATCTCCCCCTTTTCATATGCAAATCATAAAATGAACATCTTGAGTTAGTCACGACAAGGAAGCACCCCAAGTCCGGCGCCCGGACTCCCTCAGGCACAACCACTCTTTTGCCAGCCTGAAGCTGCCTGGCCAGTCTAAACTGGGAACAAAGGAGAGGGCGAGGCCAGAGGTTCCGGGCACGGGGCGTGGGGCCTGGGGCGCCAGAAGGGCCCACCTTAACTCGGAAGGGCCATCCTGGGGTTGGAAGCCTGAGAGGTGGCCCAGGCCAGCCTTCGGTCAGCTCCAGCCCGTAAGCCACAGCCCTGGGGAACCTCTGCGGAGCTTGTCCTGGGACCCCAATGCTGAGCAGAACTGAGGGGAGTCCGGACAGCGCGAGTGGCCCCGTGGGAACCTGGGGTCGGTTGGGATGCGAAATGCCAAGGGATAACGCTTTTGTTTGTGAGGCCCTGGAGTCGATGCTCCAGCCACCGCCCTTGCCCAAAAATATAGAGAGAGGAAAACCGAAAAGGAAAGGCGCAGGAAGCGAAGCGGGCTGGGGTGCTTTCAGCGGGCCTCCCTGCTGCCTCTAAAGAGCCTCTTTGCTTTTCATTTTGGAATCTTTCTTCCACTTCATCCTGCGGTTCTGGAACCAGATCTTGATCTGTCTCTCGTTGAGACACAAGTTGTTGGCGATCTCTATGCGCCTGCGGCGAGTGAGGTAGCGGTTAAAGTGGAATTCTTTTTCCAGTTCCAGAGTCTGGTAGCGCGTGTAACTGGTTCGGGACCGCTTGCCGTCCGTCTCTGGAATATAACATCCCCCCGAAGCCGGAAGGGGTGAATAGCGTGCAGCGCCCCAGAGTCCCCACCCCAGCCCCAGGCCCCCACCCACGGCCAAAGGGCGAGGAGGCGAGCACGGTGAGACAGGCCCCGCGGGCCGCAGACTGGCCCGGCCCAGGCCAGCCCCGGGAGAGGTGCCTCTGCCCAGGCAGGAAACTTTCCGCCGCAGCCTTCACTCAGCAGCCGGAGTGGCTGAGGGGTGGGGGGAGAGGGAGACCCAGGCTCGGACCGAACAATAAGCACCCTCGAGATCCGAGCACCGGGGACCCCCCTCCCGCCCCTCCCGAGTCGCTGGAATCCTCCGGAGCGGCGAGCGCCGGCAGAGCCGGCTCCACAGGGGAGGGAGGGAGCCACGGGGGGATCCCCGCTCTGGAGCCCCGCGCTCCTCACCCTTCAAATCCCTCTATTTTTTTAACTCCCTCCCTCTCCCCCAAAAATTGAATATTGCCTTTTATACACGTTTTGTTCCTATGATCCAATTATGTCGTCGTAAATTTGGGCGCACACAGCCTCTAAGCCTTTTAGTGGACAGTTTTACGAGCCATTGATGCCTGGATCGTAAAATTTATGGCCGCAGGTTTTTTTTCTTTATTTGCCCCGCATGGCCTATAAAACCCAGGCGGACCCGAGCGCGCAAAATGAAGTCCTAAAGTTTACCGTGGCTCATGTGCAGTTTGGTCATCCACGGGTAAATCTGTGGCGGGGCCGGTGGCTGGCTCAGTCCGGCAGGCTGCCCTGTCTGCGCCTGCTCCTCTTTGATCTCCCCACTGCTCTTAGCTCGCTCCTCCAGCGCTGGGCGAGCCGCCTTCTGATTGTACATCCCGGGGTTCAGAGGAGCCGCTTCATCTCTGCCCAGAGCGTGTCCCGGAGCGGCCGCGGCGCTGCAGGCGGGGCGGTCGGGGTGAGCCCGGGGGTTGGCAGCCATGTCTACCCCGTGGAGAGAGTTGGAAGGCGCAGGCGGTGGGAAAGTGATGCTTAAGTCCAATCCACCGTAGCAGTACCTGGATGCCTGCACCTCTGAGGCCGATCCATAGTTCCCACAAGTTTGCATGTTATAGGCAGGGATATTGGGGCTCTGCTTATAGAACGAATTGGCTACGTAGGAGCTCATGGCGGGGAGGGCCCAAAAAAATTTCTGCACCCTTTTTGATTAAGGGTGATTTGTGACTCTTTGAAGTTGAGGGGTTTTTTGTTCTCCAAAGTGCACAATTTATAGGTGGAGATATCTCTTTCTTTATCCTATGCGCTCTTCCCAAATAAGGGAGCCTTAAATAGAGTCACGTGACTTGAGCGGCCACTCATAAATTTGGCTTGATGACCTCCGGGAGGTTAGTGATGGAAGCCGGCGAAACGCATCTTGATATGTTGGCAAAGCCCAACCAAGGGGGAGAGGGAGTGAGCGAGAAAGAGAGAGAAGGGGGAGAAAAAAAATGGTTCTTGGAATTGGGGGGTAGCTGGGACAACGAGCCCACAGCGACACCTGGTGCCAACATTGAGGAATTGCATCCTTGCGCGCAGACTCGCCTTCCAAGCCGCTGGATTTTCTACCCTGTAGAGCGGAAGCTGGTTGTTGCTGCAACAAACCCCTGAAATGGCCTTTTAAATTGTATTTAAGGAATGATGAGGCCTCATTTAGGATGCATGAACGATGTTTTTTGTAACGGATAGTTCTATCCTCTCCACTCTGAGGGCCTTCCAATCTTCAAAAATGGCTGAGGGAAGGCGATTTAGGTGGGGGCCCCCCTGCCCAGGTCGGACATCTGAGGGGCCTTATCTCAGGTTCTCTATACCAAGGGTGGAGACTTCTCCATGGAGGTTCCAAGGCCCTGATATTGCTGAAGAAGTTCCTGTCAGCATGGGAAAGTGAACCAAGTCTCTGGAGACATGGACAGGAGGGATCCTGGGTGGGCAGAACTAGATGGGGTGGGGGTCAGGAGACTGAGAGTGCTGGAGACTCTGGGCAGGAAGAGGCTGGAGATGAGGAGGCAGGAGAGTTGAGTAGACCTCCTCACCATGCCAGAGACCCTCCAGGGGCAACAAGGCAATTTTCAAGTGTGTGTGTGTGTGTGTGTGTGTGTGTAGAACCAGGCACAATGGCCTGAAGAACTACTCTGCTTCCCTATGTTTGACCCTCAAGTGGTACCTATGCCAGATATTTTGAATAGAAAATAGATATTAATTGAGGGTATAGAGAAGCAATATTCAAGCCTCCAAAAATATGAGTAGGGCAGAGGAAAAGGCCTGTTTTGTGCCCTGTGGGGGGAAGGCCTCTGGAGTGGGTTCTCTGGGAACCTGGGTCCAGAAGGTCTACCGGAGAGGGATTTCTGAGCTATGTGAAAGCATAGAAAGGACCTGGCTGGGAATAGGAGGATGGAGGGTCGGCAGGGCAGGCGCCAGGGCAACCTTCGCAGCTCGTGGCTAGGGTCTCTGCAGCCGTTCGTCCCCTTTCCGACCCCCCTTCCCCTAGCCCCAAGTCTTATTCTTTCCTGCTTGCCTCTCCCCAGGAAATCTCCGCCCCTGCCAGGAGAAGCCCCCCTCCCGCCCCCCCGCAGGCGGAGGCGCTGGAGGGGGCGCTGGCGGGGATCTGGAACGTCTGGAAAACTCTGGCGGATTTTTCCCTCCGGGAGACCCCCTCACTGCCTCACCTCCTAGGTCCACTCAGGTTTCTGTCTGGACTTACGGAGAGAAGGCCTGAGCTGGGGAAAGGTTAGGGCCTGGCTGCGCTCCTCACCCGCGGTGTTCAGGGGAGAAGAAAGAGTGAGGAACCGGACTGGGGCTAAGGCTGTAAGGAAGAAGGAATTTTGTCCCAGCCCTGTCAGGAGTCCCAGAGCAGACGAGAGCTCAGTTTCCAGGCTTTCTTTTTCGAGATGTCCTTGAATCGTTCAATCCCTGGCGAAAGGCTCAAATCCTGCCGTCTTCATTCTCCCCTCCGCTCTTTGCCTCCTCCACGTTTCGCAACAGTCGGCCTGTCTCAGGTCGGGGGCAGCTCACAGGGAGCCCCCTCCTCATTCGGGGAGTGGGCGGGGTGACCCTGGTGCCTGGATAATGCTGCTGTTCTGGCCTTTGAGGCTCGGGGTTCAGAAGACAAGGACCCTAGACTATCACAGGCAGGAAGAAAGGCCTCTGTGGGGCTGAAGACCAATCCGACTAACCCCGGCTTTCCCACTAACCCCCATGGAAATCCCATGCGGCCTTTTTTTGCGGGGGTGAGTGTGTTGCTCTGCGTTGCGAGCCCAGAGAGACCTCTCAGCCCCTCAGCGCGATTACCAGAAGGGGAGGCCAGGGCTGGCGCCCGACTCCAGGAAAGGCTAGTGCAGGGGCTGGGGGCTTGCAGGCGGCGAGAAGACGCGGAGCGCTGGGAGCCTGCTCCAACTTTCACCCGGAGGCTGGCGGGAGAGCGAATTAACAGAAATCCCGATATAAACTTTTAAAAATAATATCAGTTTTATTAAATATTCGAGAACGGATCCAGAGGTCGGATTTATACAAGAGGGTAACACGAGGGGATTTTTTTTTAATTTATTATTTTTTTTACTCCTACTGGCTAAACAAATGTCATTCACTTTTTTCCTCCCGTTTTGTAATTTTCTCTCTTTTTTCCCCCCCTTTTTAAGATGGGGTTGGAACACGGACAGTGCTAAACATAAATATAAATACAGAAATCACAAATACAGCTAAAAATATTCACACAGAAACGGTCACAGTTTGTAATATGCCATAATGACCCCCAGGATTCTTTAAATACAATCCGCCTGGGCTGGGCATTTGCTGGGACAGAGGGGTCGGGCAGGGACTGCGGGGAGGCCCTGGGGGTTGCTGTGGGACCGCCACGCATCCTCCTTGGGCCTCCCGCCCTCCCCTGCTGCGAGGCCGGGCCCTGAGGCCCCGGAGCGGAGGCCCGGGGCCCGGGAGCCGGCTCTTTTCGCGGGGGCGGAAGCGGGGAGCACTAAGGGGGTGGGAGGCCAAGTCCTCATTTGCAGGGAGATCTGTGGAGTCTAAAGCGAGGTTTAGGGACAGAGACCCCAAGGCCTGGGCGGGGGAAGGGGCTTGCAGATAAGCCGAGAACGAGCTAGCGAGGGATCAAGGAGGAGGCGAGTGGTGAAAGAGTTTGTGCGGTGAGGGAGGGGGTCCAGAGTTGACTTTCAGGTCCATATCTGACTCCCTAATTTTGTTTTAGGGAGTCAAAACACATCAATTGTGCCAGTGATAAATACAGAGTGTGTGATTAGGAGGGAGGTGGGGGAGCGAAGGAGGAGAGAGATGGGTGGCAGGGGCAGTCCTGGTCACTCTTTCTGCTTCTCCTCTTCTGTCTCTTCCCTCTTTTCCTCTTTTCCGCCCAGGCTGTCGGCCGCGGCCCCTCCACCGCCCCCTGAGAGCGTGGACGTGAGATTAGATTCCTTTTTCCACTTCATCCGGCGATTCTGGAACCAGATTTTGATCTGTCGCTCGGTCAAGCAGAGCGCATTGGCGATCTCGATGCGCCGGCGCCGTGTTAGGTAGCGGTTGAAGTGAAATTCCTTCTCCAGTTCCAGGGTCTGGTACCGCGAGTAGATCTGCCGACCGCGCCTCCGGTCCGCTCCATAGCCGACCCCTAGAGATCCAGGCACAAAACACACTAAAAACAATCAGCAAGGTTTCCTCTACGGACAATTTAGCCTAGCGAAGTCCTGACCCTCCCAAGTTGGCAAGCAGGTCAGGGCCCCCTTGGGTTCCAGCCTTCTCCCCTGTGCCCTGCCCCACCCCCACTGGGGGTATAACCAGGATTCTAACTTCATTCAGTTTCCACCATAGGTTGGTAAGTGTGTGTCCCAAAGAGTGGTGTGTGTGGGGGGGTGGGGGGAGCACTAACCAGGGAGAAAGCTGTAAGTCTAAAAGCTGATTTTTTAAAAATCCCAAACACTGGGAGTGAGGGCCCCCATTTCTCAACGACTGAGTTCCCCCACCTCCCCAAGTAACCTAGCTCCTTAGGAACTTCTCCCCACTTCTCTGCTCCGTCCTCTCCCCCTTTTTTCTCCTCAACCTGACTCGACTTTGGGGTTCCCCCATCCTTTACCCCCTCCCCTCATCCCCTGCCCTGTTCCTGCCCCCTCAGCTCGCCTTGGAGCCTTCCAATCCGTCAGGGGCCGAGGGGGCCAGGCCCCTGTGAGCAAGCGGGAGGCGAGCAGAGGGGGCAGAAGAGGGGGCCCTGTCTCGGCGTCGGCGAGGAGACGAGCGTGATTGTTTTTATGGGGCCATAAAAAACTCTCTCCGCCCGTTCTTCTAGGGAAGCCGGTCATAAAGCCAGTTCAGTTTATTTAATTTATATCTTGGAGCTGTAAAACTCACCACTGTGCGAATTCATTCGCTGCATCCAGGGGTAAATCTGGATACTGGCTTTCTGGTCCTGGGGCGCAGTCCTGCCCTGCTCAGAACTAAAATCCTGAGCGATTGAGGTCTGTGTGTTATGTCCTAAGGTGTTTTGTCTGCAGTTTGAGAGCATGTCTTTCTCCTGGTAAAAGGAATTAGATCCATAGTCATACGGCCCCCGGCTGGAACTGAACACGACATTCTCCTGTGGCGAATAAAAGGGAGTCGAGTAGATCCGGTTCTGGGCAACAGCCGCTCCATAGGTCGAGAAATGCCTCACTGGATCATAGGCGGTGGAATTGAGGGCGACGTTGGGGAGGACGTCCTGGCCCCCGGCGAGGTGGCAGGATAAGGAAGGGTTAGTGAAGTAGGAATTCATCCCTTTGCCTTTACCTGGTCGGGCTATGATTTCTTTAATATTTATTTCTGTCTCCAGTTTGTACTCGGAACTAGATGGTTATAGGGACGGCTCCAATCCAGGACAGACAAAATGACAAAGTCAGCTGACCCCCTTCCAGCCAATCGCAAGCCAGATGTCAAGAAGGGGGAAAAAAATCGCTTCTGCTTCTGTTGATTCCCTAGTTGAGACTAAGTGTGTGCTTTGAAAGTAAGACTTGGATTTCTTTAAAATATATATACATAAGGGAACTGATTTCGAGGTGAAGGAAGGGTGAATGTCCGTGAGCAGGGCCTTGGGGCCCAGGGAAGGAGAGCTGCTTTCCCAGGAAATCTCTCAGCTCCAGCTAACTTTGCTGTGCAGTGGCCAGAGCCAGGGCTGGAGAAATTCCTGTATTTTCGATCTGATTTCACCTTTTATATCTGCCCCCTTCTAAAATTACATCCTGGTTTCTCCATGAAAGCTCCTTCCAAGCTCAGGGGGGATCCCCAGAAATCCTACAGGAAATCCTGGTTTGACACTCAATGAAGTGGGTCCTCCTTGCCAAACCAGTATATTTTTTTCCCTGTGAATTTTTTAAAACTAAAAAGTAGAAAGAAATTGCATAAAACATGGTGCTCAGAGGAAGGAGAGTGTGGCTGAGACTTTTAGGTGTAGGGGGAATGTGGGGAGCACGCATGTGTCAAGGGGTAAGGGTGAGACTTCAAGGTAGAGTGGCAGAGCTGAGCAGGGCAAAGGGGCCAGGCATCTGCCTCCCCCCCCCCCACTAGCTCCCCTCTGCCTTCTTCTCAGGACCTCATTTTTGGCAGAAACTCTTGCAGCATTTTTCCCCAAAAGGGATAATGTATAAAAATACAAAAGAAAGAGGAGAGAAAAAAGTAAAAGGTAAGAGAGAAAAAGGAAGGAAGGAAGGAAGGAAGGAAGGAAGGAAGGAAGGAAGGAAGGAAGGAAAGACGGAAGGAAGGAGAAAGAACTCTGAGAGTCTTTCTAGACACATCAACTCCTGTTTATGCTGGTGAGAATTTATGATTTGGAGTCAGCGAGGGACAGTGGGGTAATTCACACAAGATCCAGCCAGGAAGAGAAGGCTGGTGGAGCTCTGATAGACTGTTAGTGTCTTGCAGGCTCAAGCCCTTGTACAGGTCAGAGCTCCCTGCCCCCTCCCGGCCCTCTGCCCTGCCAAGGGAGGCGCCCCTGGACCTGAGCTTTGGGGCTTGGAGATTCCAGCAAAGCGTTCCTAGGGAGCTCTCACCCAAGGGCCAGTCACACCTGGTAGGGCCCAGCCTCTTAGCAGCGCCTATCCCCACTTCTTTCCACCCTGGGACTGAGAAAAAGGAAGAGAATGTTAGGAAAAGGCAGTTGAGTCCGAGGCTTCTGTGGAAGCCGCAGTGGAAGAACTGAAGCAGCGGAAGGTGTGCAGATGGGATTTTTCTCCTGATTAATCCAAAGTTAATTTGATATCGTGGCACGGGCTGAAAATGCTTTGAATTGACAAAGAAGGGGTGGTGGGGCAAGCGAAGCTCATATTCCGCCCCCCATCATTTTTGGGGGGAGGGGGAGAGGATTGGCTATAACAAGGACCCGGATGTCGCCGGATTTTATGATCTTTTCCTTCTGCGTAACAAAGCGGAGTAATCAATGGGTAGCAATAAAGCCATAAACAGGACTACGCTGGGAAAAAAACTCGTTTATTCATCTTCTGTAACATTAAGGTTTCCCTGGAGTGTCGCTAGGGGGGAAAAATAAAGTTTCGAACCCAAAAGCAGACAGTGTGTAGGAGCTGGTGGAGAACACATGTTAGTTAATACATGAACCTCGTTAGGAACTTAAGAGTCTGCCTGCTAGACAATTTGCGTTGGCTTTTTTTTTTTTTTAAAAAAAAACAGTCCCAATCCTTCAGAAAAGAGGGATATTTGTCGGTATTTAGAAAGGTAGGGGAAAGGCCCCTATAATTACAAAGGTTACCCCTCTTGGCCCATACTTTCTTCCCCCAAAGGTGATGAAGGTGAAAGGGTAAAGGAGTGTTCTTAAGAAATTTCGAGATGAGTTGTCTCATTTCGGGGTGACATGGCAGATACACAAACAGACACAAGCATGAATTGCTTTCTACTCTAGAATCCAGCTGTCCTCGAATTCATGGCATGCCTGGACAGAGGTTTCCACCAGCTGACTGGGGCTCCAGGCCCCCTGGAGGGCAAGAGGGAGAGGGAGAGAGAACTGCGGGTGGGGAGACCCAGGGGGCTGAGCTAAGGAAGAGTCAGTGCACCCCTTGACACAGTAGCTGTTCAGAGTTCCCAGCCTCAATTCTTCCCTAAAGGTAGTGTGTAACACGTAGAATAGGCCAAAGAAAGAGTAAATCCCCCCCCCCATCAGAGGGAGATTGCTAGAGGGATAAATCATGTCAGTGATATTTCCTTCAAGATATTAAATTGTTGCAATGTACAACAAATTGAATGATGGAAGCTCGGATGTCTTAATGAGGTTTCACTTTCAATGCGTAGATCTTCTATGTATTTTTAAATCCCTTTTATGGTGGGTGGGAGAAGGAAGGATCTTGAAAGAAGGGACTTCTGGGGATGCACACACTGCAGCTTCCTAGCAAAGATTCCTGGGTTTCCTTGAGCCCCTCCTAAACCAAGTCTGGAAGGAAAAAGGGCCCCAAAGTTGGGGACAGTCTCCGTTGGGGCCCTAAGGTAGTGGGCATGGGGGCAGGCGACCTGAGGAACAGAATGTAAGTCTCAGTCCCGGAAAGTTAAGTGTTTTATTACGTCCCTAAACAGAAGGCAGAGACTGAAAGGTCTCCCGGATTTATAATGAACAGAAACCAGCTGCTGGGGGAAAAAAGGCAGAAATGCTGAAAGAGGGAGAGAAGGGGAAGCAGAAACACAAATAATTTCCCCCCAAATGAATTTCCAACACACTCTGTCCTATCACCTTCCGTTCCCGGGGAAAGAAACCTTCTTCTTTCAGTAAGATCTTTAATTATGCAGCTGAAATTTGCTGGAAGGATTCGCTCCAAGGGGGGAGAGCAGGTCAGATTAGTCCGATCTTCCCTCCATTGGATTAAATTTTCCTTTTCTCATTTCATATTTATTTTATTTTATTTAGTGAAAGAACGACTGTCTATGGGGGGAAAGCTGGGACTTGGATTTTTCTAAATATATTTATATTTTCTTGTTAAATTTGTCTGAAAACAATTATGGAAACTCATCAACAGAAGCAAGAACAGATGTTTTATTAAAACTGCAGTTGAGCTCTGTAAATATGCACAAATTCTGGGAAGGTGGGGGGGAGAGAATTTATTCTTTGTTTCCATAAAATAAGCCTAGAGAATCAGAGAAAACCCCCCATCAGGCCCTCAGGTCTCCGAGTTGCTCTGCCCCTTCGGCCTCCGGAATCAGGCATTCCGAGGGAGTTTGTCAGCGAGAGCAGATTTTCACTTTGGGAGCTGTAATTAGTGGGTTCAAAAACAGAATTCAAAAAACAGAGAACAGGAATAAAGGGGGAAAGTTTCTAATCGCTGCTCTAGTCCCCCCACCCCAAATCCAAATCACATGCTTTTCATGAGCGCTAATTACAGAAGAGGAACTTACTGCAGGCTCCCCATGGGCCTAAGTGTGGTACATTCACTGGCCTGGAGTCACCCAAGGCTCAGGGTCGCATTGGAGACTGGGCACTTGAGGGTGTCTCCCAGAGTAAGTCAAGCGCTCCTACTCCAGATTTATCCTGCTCCAGGCCAGGGACTAGGGCCTGTGTATATATGAAATGGGGAGAACGTGGGTGGGACTGGACTCTAGCCTGAAAGGGGTTCATGGGCAGGTCTCACCTTGTTTGCCTTTGCTTTCCATTCTGCTCTAGAAAATATATTAATTTCTTGGGGAAGGGTCTCTGAAGTGAGAGGGATGAGATCTGGAATTTTTATTTGAGGGCAGTCTTTTCCAGAGGTCCTGATTAGTTTGTGTGCTGCCAGTATTCTTTCTCTCCCCAGATCTTCCAACTCTACGTGGATGTCTGTGATCCACCTAGCCTCACACACAGATACACAAACTCCATTCCTGGCTGCCGGCGCCACCAACTACAGCTCGGCGCCTCCAGAGGCTGCTCGGGACGGAGACATTGGAGCTGCAGGACTCAGGGCTCGGCCTGGGCAGTTGGCTGCCTGGAAGCCACTGCAGCTGCCTAACCCACCCTCCCCAATTCTCGATTCCCAGAGTGGGAGAGGAGTGGTTGCCCCACCGACCCCTTTTGTGCCACAGGGCGAGGGCTGAAATCCCTCTTGCAGAGAAAGCCGAGTTTCAATAATTGTTCAGCTCACCTCACAATCGCACTGTTTGGTTAAGGCTTTGCTGTTCTAGAGCAACTGCTTAGTTGGCCCGACTGGCTTATGATTAGATTTTTTATTTAAAAATTAAAAGAATAAATCCTACTCCAAACGCCTAGTGTTTTGTGCATGAGCTCCTTTGATCTTCACAGAATCCGGAGCAAAAGGATTGCAAAGAGTCTATTAGTCTTCCAGAGAACCTGAACACGGGGAACTGGGTCTGTTTGGGGACACGAAAGAATAGTTCACCCTGGGAGCCCCCAGTTTCTCACAGATATGGTGAAGGAAGTTGTCTGAGCACATACCCCCCCCCCCCCATATACACATTGCATTCCTTAAAAGAATACTCCCCCTTTCAAAGTTCAGGCATGGAGACACTCGGGGGAAAAAAGGAAATCTGACACACCCAACCCGGAAATGGATTCCATTTTGGGGTGCTGATATTCTGGGGACAGGGCTCAGGCTGGCCAGCTAAAGAAGTTGGGGGTCTGCAGGGAGGAGGGAAGGAGGAAGAGGCCAGATGGGGCATGTCAAGCATCTGAGAACTGCCCCAAACACCTCAGAGGCCTGGGCTGGTGACTCCTCTTTTGAGCTAAGAGGTTTAGAGTCTGCCCAAGCTGCTTTTGTTTTATTTGCCATTAAACAGAGAAGAAAGGTATACAGAAGGGTTTGCTAACTCACATCATATTTCCTTTCTTCCTTCTCTCTTTCCACATTTCTGCCTAACCTTTATTACCACTCCACTTAATGCTGCTACCAACAGCAGACACCAACTCCCACATCAGCATTTGTTTGGCTTCTCAATTCACTTCTCTGGCTGAAGGTTCTAAAAGTAAAACAGGTCCCAAGCGCCTCTGTCCCATTACACTCAGCCCTGAGCCCCAGTTGGTTCCCTCTAGAAGGTATTATTTCTGTGTTTTGGGGCCCTGCCCTGAAGCCTCCCACTTCTATCCCAAGCAGCAGATTATCAGCTGAGGAGGGGGCACGCAGAGAGCCTTCGAACATAGTATCTCAACCCCATTAGGAATGGGACTCAGACTCCAGTGACATTTCAGGGAGGCAAAGCAAAGTGGTCCTGCTTTGTCCAGGAGGAAAAATGAAAAACAAGACTATTCTGAATATTTTTGGCCCCCAGAATGAGGCTGAAGGATCCCCCTGGCTTCTCTAATACCCATCCACACTGAGCAAGCACTGCTTATACCCATTTTGGAGGTTTATAAGAATTGTAAAATTCAAGAACGTGGCATTTATGACGTCACCGTGAGTCGTCATGAGGAAATTGTGTCATGAAAGTTATATACAGCAAGAGTTTTGTGTGTGGGTGCCCTGCCTCCCCTCATTTGTTTTTCCTTTTCCCCTTCCTTCCCTGGTCTAAGTTCTCCCACTTGAAAATAAAATGTTATTATGTTCTGGAACAATAAGCCAACAATGAAACATAGTCCTCATTTTCCTATAAATAATTTTATCCTTTATTGTTTGCAGATCTGAAAGAACTATTTAATCTGCGCTGGCAAAAAGAGGGAGAGAGATGGGGAGGGGGAAATTAATTTCAGAAACGAGAATATTACTTACTTCGATGATACTCTTTTAGATTTGATAGCCAGGAGCAAAATTAGAGGCGAACAGCGGCCTCTCCGACTCTACACCTGGCGGGATTGGAGATTTATAGGATCTTTAGCGAAGGGGCAATTTAATTTTGTAGGATTTGCTTAAATTCACTGCTATTTTGGGGGGCTGAGAAGGGAGGGTGAGGAAAGAATGACATGCTTTATCTGGCTTTATGAATCCGCCAACATTACTCTGATTTAAAACCTAACAACCTGTGTCTCAGGGAAAACTCCTGCAGAAAGGAGTGGGAGAATGGGGGAGTGGAATGAGGGGGGCTCAACTTTCTCAGTGACTGTGGCCCCTTAAAACAAGCAGTTGCCAGGGGATAGGAAGAAAAGCCGAGGCAAAGGGAGGACTTGAAGTCCCTCCACCACCAGGACACCAGAGGTTTATGATGTCCCCATAATTCCCCCAACCCTAAAAACAGCTGCCGATTTTAGGACAATTTCTGCTTCCTCCTCTCAGAAAGGAAGAGTGAGGGAGGAGGTAATGGCGGGAGCGGGTGCCGGAAAGGGGAGGGAGTTCGGATAACGCTGCACTTTGTTCTCCTGGGTGAGTTTGCTGGTTTGGCGGGTTTCTGACACAGGGTGGCAGCAGACAAAACAAGTAAACAACTCCTCACAGACACAATAAACAGGGGCGGCTGCAGCACCATGGCAGAGGCCGTGGGCCAGAGGAAGGACAAGATTTGGGGGTAATGTCACCCCAGCATCCCAGGGTGCACAAGGCCGCTCTTGGTGCCAGCAGAGATAAGGTGGAAGAAAGCTGCAAGACTCCGTACCCGCAGCATGTCTGGACCTGATCACCTAGGGAGTGGAGGAAAACCCCGCCAGCCCCTCTCCTGTCCTTACTTTCTTTTATGGGTTTTCTCACTATTTATCATTTATATTCCCCCCACCCTACTCTGTCTTTCCATGGCCCCAGAAGGAAGAAAGGCTAGGAAAGAAGACTGGTTAATTCCCAGCCATGGCTGACGCTCAGCACTCCAGGCCCACAGACACCTAGACCCAGCTTCTTTTCTAGCACTGATCTGTCAGCCTTCTCCCCAACTCAGGTAGCAGACAGAATTCAAACAAAGTCCCATCATCTGGATATTTGGTGAACTTAGCGTCTAATCTGCCCCACAGAAGACGTAGGCAAATCTTGGGCCCAGGACGCTGATAAGGTGAGCAGGGCTGAGAGACATATTCGCCGCACCCCTAGCTATTCTGGCACCTTCTCAACTGGCCTCTCCATGTACTCTAGGGGCAGCCATTCCAGACCACAGCCCAGAGCCCACCTTATTAACCACTTCAATCCCTTTCACTGTCCCAGCAAGACTTCAAGCACCAGGGCCCAGCGACTGCTGGTAGCCCCACCTTACCCACGAGTTTCCCACAGAATTCACTTTCAACACAACTGGGCTCCCCCTGGTAAAATAGTCTCTGAGTTGGGGAAGTTTATGGGGAGATGTGGAGAGAAAGCAGAAGGAATCAGTATTTCCCCAGCCCAGCTGCTTGGACAGCAAAGGCAATAAGGTAGAAAAGCCTTTGTAACATCCACTGGTTACTGGAACCCGCATACTCCGATTTCAGCACGGAGACATTTCCAGCAGAGCATGCACAGAGGGTGTTCTGGTGCACTCAGTACCCCCCTTGAGCCCATGCGCATATAGTAAGGGTTAACAAAATTCTGCATGCACATAAAACAGTGTTTGAGCAAATATAGGCATGGTAATACACAATTAACCATGGAAATACGAGACTATATATATATTCATGCAAAAATCTGAGTCTGTACATTCGAGCCTGTATATAATAAGTGTATAAAGCTACCAAGCCTGGATTTTGAACACAACAGTAAACCCAACAAGCTGCCTTCTGAAAACAAGGTTGCATTCTTCCTGTGGATCACAACTATCAGACAAGGGAGAGAAAGGGTTTGCTCTACCCATTTCTCCCTTGCTAGGAACTGGCGCATAAAATACAGCCCATGGCAGGGCTGACAAAGCCTGTAAGGGGCAGGCCTAAAGTGCCCAAAGAGTGGGCTCAGAGGGGAATGCTGGGAGCACTGGGTTCCAGGGAGTGTTGCCAGGCACTGACCCACAGATTCAGTGCCTCTGCCCAACCTTAGCCCTGGGTGTGCAGAGTCCTTGAGCTAGATTCTATTCTCAGCAGCCCTGGCTATTATTAGATAATCACAGCAGTGCTCTTCTGCACTAAGAACCGTGTCTACAGGGAATTTGACCTGCAAGGAGGCTGAGGGTCGCCACTGGTAGCCCCCCTTGTGCTTCTGGTTGAGTGCCAGAGAGGGAGAGAGAGAAGGGAAAGAAAATCGAAAGTAAGGAGGGAAGTAGGGGGCTGGCTTAGGGGACCAGGTTTATTCCCTGGCCAGACTACAAAACTGGAAAAAAAATAAAAGGGCCAGTCACTGCTGCTATACTTTCTCTGCATCCTTCTGTCTCATGAGTCTAGGGGTGAAGGGCATGGGGGTCTGCAGGACTCTAGCCAGGAAGAGACAGAAAATCAATTGATAAAAATATTATATAAGTATGTGTCAGGATGGTGCTGTTAACTCGTCAGCCACGAACCCTAACACCCTGAAATCCCGCCAACAACGCATTGGGTTAGATCCCTGTATGCCAAGAGAAATAGCTCAGCTTTGCCCAGGCCCATCCCTCCGAAGAGAGAGGGCCCTTTAATATCCCAAGTGAATCCCCACTGGCCTGAGTGGCCTTCTCCAGAAACTGTTTCCCTGAGGGCAAAGAAGACTTGTGCCACCCCAGACAGTGCGGCCACCTGCGGAGGTGGGGGGGCAAACGGCGGGGGTCAGACAAAACACAGGCGAAAGAGAAATAGAGGCCTCACCGGTCGGCGGTTCCCACATTACTCCAGTAGAAAGGCTCCCATTTTCAGGCCTCCGGGTTCCCTCCACTGGCCCACTGTCCAACCCTTGCCCTTTCCAGGTCCCACAGACTCGAAGTCTCGGTGGCCGCGGCCTGGCTCCCGACCCGGCTCCGGACCCGGCAGTCCCTGGGCCACGCTGGAGCGGCGGGAGAGCGCGCGGCAGCCTGAGGAGGCGGCGGGCTGGGCCCATTTGGGGAGAGCCAAGCGCTTTTCTCGATCGTAAACAAGGAACGCGAAATTAGCCCCTCGGCAGACGCCTCTACCGACACACAAGTCCTGTGGTGGGGGGGAAGGGGGAGAGAAAATGCCATTTCTTCCCCCAGGAGAATACCTCAGAGGCCTTTATGTCGGCTGCGAAAGGGGAATTTTGGGGGGGCAGGAGAGAAAGGGAAGGGGATTGTGGGGGGAGGGGAGTGAAGATTCACCCTCAACTCGAGCCCAAGCGGCTTGATTTGAATGCAGTCGAACTATATTTTTAAGAATTAATAAAAACAGGTTCTTTCCCCCCACCCCCCAGGCTACGGGTCAGGGTTTAAACAGGAAATCGAGGAGCGATCCCCTCCCCCCACTAGGGCTTGGTGGAGAAGTCCTGTCGCGCCTCTGGGAGAGGATGCGGGCGGCGGGGGGGGGGGCGCGGGGGGAATCCTAACTCGGACGGAAGGCGAGTCTAGCCCCCAAACTCTCGGCCCTCTCCAGGAATATGCGCCCTCCTCCCCCAGCTCTGGGGTGTGTCTGCCTGGGTGTGTAAACGTTTGCCTGTGCATCGCCTTTTATAAACAGCTCACACATATAGGGGCCGCCGCGGACCCAGGCCAGGGAGCAGGGCGCGGTCATATATCAAACTGCAACACATTCAGGTCCACGTACATTTGGAAGAAATTAAGCCACTGTGTTATGAAACCATATGTGTCGGGTTAAAACTATATACAACACGCCATTAGCACCAATTATTAGGAAGATCCCGAGCGCCCAGGACCCTCCCGGCCGCCCAATTCTGACGTCCCTACCCCATGAGCCAGCCGCGCCTTGAGTACTCACTGCCTCCACTCACCCAGGAGGCCCCGCCAGCGAGGCCTGGGCCTGACCCCACCCAGCCTGGTGCGGGAGGTCTTCCCCAAACCCACCTCCGCCCCAGGCAGGGTAGGTCTTAGCCCAGAGCAGCCAGGCCGAGGTGGGTGAAGCAGCTCAGTGGATACCCTGGGTGAGGTGGCCGCAATTGGGGTGGGGACGCCCCTCCGGGAGAGAGAAGGCAGATTGGCCCCTTTTCTCCGAGCACAAGATGGCTTTTGAGTACCGCGTCCCCCACCCCCACCCATCCACGCAGTGCAGGGCACCTCCCATCTTTCCATCCGCTCTAGTGGGGGCGGGAATAGGGGGTGGGCAGATGCTTTCCCCTCCGCTGACGCGCACCAGCCACCAGCCTCCCCACTAATTGCCAATTAACAGGCCCCGCCGCCCTCGGAGCCGCGCTCTCTTCCTGCTCCGCGGCCCGGCCTGCACTGCGCATGTGTGAGCCCTAGCGGTCGCGCTCTCACGGAGGGAGGGGGCTGCGGAGCAGGGAGGGGGCGCTGGAAAGTTTGTTTGGGGGTTGGGGGGCAGACTTTGCTCAGGGGGCAATGTACAGGTTCTCTCTCTTGCCCTGGAGTTTGAGCTTCCGGGCTCCTTCTATCCCGCTTCCATTAGCTAAGAGGCCGCAAATCTGTATAACAGGTAAGGACAAGGTGGGCATCAGGCATGGTCCGCGCACTAGACCCTGGCCTGAGCCCCACATGCGCAGTCCTCTTGCCCCCTCAACCCTCAGCTTCGGCGCGCAGTGACATCAGAACAACACACTACCCCACTACCATATTCTAGTTTAACCCAATTTCTCCCCCCCCTCCACTTTTCCTCCCTATAATTGCCCACGCGCCCACCCTTTCTCCATCCCCCTCTCCTCTCTAACCAAGACCAGCCGCTGCTGTCCTTATCTTGAAACCGCCACCCAGCTACGGACCATTAGTTACATATTTGAACCAATAAGGAAACACTTACCGGGTGCTGCTGTCACTCTCCCTCTCCCTCTCTCTCTCTGCCTCTCTCTCTCCCACTCTCTCTCTTTCTCGTCTTCCCTCATTCTGTGCCGCTGCGGAGCCTGTCTCAGCTCCATACACACGTATATACTTTATGTAAATTTAAAAAGAAAAAAAGAATAGTCCCAGTAATCAAAAAGCCAAATAAAATTAAAGAGAGTTGCAAGAAGGTGGCAGGAGGCAGAATCTGGGAGAGGGAAGGGGGAAGAATCTGCAGCTCCAAATCTCAACTGCTCCCGCATTCCTCTTGCCCCTTGGGGGGCTAGAGGGTTGGAAAGGGAGAGAGAGTTGCCCTCAACTCCTGCCTCTCCCCTCCCCCTTCCCAGGTGCCCCCAGCTTCTAGGAACTCCACCTGGGAGGAAAAAAAAATTAAATGGGGAGAGAAAATAATTATTAATCAGATTAATTTTAAAAAATACTAGTAATGAAGGGAGCGCCCAGCGCAGGTTTCCCTGGCAATGGTTAGGCTCTTACAGAGAAGACTGTTCTGCGGAGCGCTCCGAACGGACAAACCACAATAAAAAGTTCACGTTCATGGATGGAATCCACATGACTTCTTGTGGCCAATCCAACTTGTGAGTCGATCGTAAACTTTTATTACTCAGCTGTAAATTTTCTGCAAACAACCGGGAATGCGATGCATTTGTGTAGCGTGTGCAAATGGGCGCCGCGGTCGCCATGTTTACCCAATTCTCTCGGAGAGGGAGCATCCCCCGACCCCCACCGCACCCCCACCCACCGCCCACTCCCCATGGGCCGGGCTGCATCAGGCTAGCGCAGAAAGGGCAAAGGGGGACGCGAGAGAAGGGAAGGAAGGATTCTGGTACTGAGTAGGCTGCTTTCCTTTGCCATGCCGAATTTAAAATATTTTCTTAATAAATGGGGTATTAAGGTCGGTTCTGGGGGACTGAAGCTTTGCAAAGGTTTCTGGCATTGGGACAGTGAAGGCTGACGAGGTGAAGGGACCAAGAAGGGATGCGCTCCTTACACCTACCTTTTTTTTATTCCTCTAGGAAAAGAACAACATTCTTCCCAATGGGGTGTTCCGCCCGGCAGACCCCCACTCCACCCCAGACAGGAACGGGAGGGGCAAGCCGCTGGAAGCCTCATAACCAAGCCTGACCTGGCCGTGGTCTACAGCGCGGAAAAGGTTTAGGCTGGCCCTGGGCAGTCATGCACAGGCACCAGGAGGAGTGAGAACTGGGGACAGCCTACAGAACTCCCAAAGCACCCCTCATTCCCAGGTTCCTTTTCCAGAGAAAAATAAATCCACTCCCCCCAGACCATCCCTAGTGTCAGGTCTCCTCAATTCCAAGGTTCAGATGGAAGCTGACTCCCAATCTTTTTAGGATTAAAAATAAAAGTAAGGCCCAAGATCTTGGTTCTCACTTCTTTTTCCTTTGGGTACAAGGCAGTTTGAAGCCTTTTCTTTCTTGTCAGGTGGCCCACACCTGCTTGTCTTTTTCAGAAAAATTCTGGTGTCCAGGCCACTGGGACACACCTTTGAGGCCATGAAAAAAAAAAAAAAAAAAAGACCGTATTCCTCTCTAAATTGCACCTTCCAAGCTAAATTCTGAGCACCTGAGGTAACTAACCCCCACGCTTCTCCAGACTCTGAATTTTGGTGATGTGTCCAATGTGGGGAAGCCCAGAATAAATTCTTCCATAGAGACAATTTGCCAACCAGTCACAGTCCAGCCACTCTTCTCGTCAGCTGGAGATTTGAAGACTCAAAGCTCTCCCTTAGGTTTGGCTGGGAGCTGGCACGGTGACTTCCACAGCTGGGTGCCCCACCCCAACCAACAGGGGTCCCTCATCCCCTCCCCAAACTTCCTCCATAGTAAGCGCAGCAGTTCCCTCAGCCGGATGAGGGACCTTGGTTCTTTTACAAACCCACTCATAAATTTTATAACAGGTAGTTAAAAATTACGACAAGGAAGCGCTGGCCCAGCTTTTCACAATGGGCCGCGGGGAGAATGGGACAGCGCTGCGGGCAGCTCACCGGAAATTTTACTTCTAGTCTGTGGCACAACCTGTCCCGAGTTCGCCCTAATTGGGGCAGGGTAACGTTCTCCAGCAGGCTCCCAGCCACTGGGGTATTTTATTTGGAGAAGATGAGGCTGGGGAGGCCAATCCACTCTCCCATCTTAGGGTCCACCAAGGAGCCCCTTAGGACACTCACAGCCTCCCTCAACCTCCAGATCCCCTGCAGGCCCGCACCTCTCCTGGCTTCTGCAATGAAGTGAGGAGAGAGAAAATGCCGAGAATTTAAAAAAAAAAATCTAAAGAAACGAATTTGCCCCCCAATTTAATAGCTACATTATCCCGTCTCTACGGTTGAGATTAGAATAATAAATTCAAGGCGAAATGAGGGAGATGCTTCAACTCAGCATTTTGAAAGATACTATTTTTCACAAATCACAAATAGCTTTCGGAAGCCACTTTGATTGGCTAATAAAAAGTAAAGAATGGGAAAGAGTCCTATCTGCTGCAGCAGAATGGTCCTCATTCCAGTAATGGGACGGCAGGAACATTTGGGAGAACGAGTTTCTAAAGAGTGCATCCTGCTCGCAATTAAATTCCCCCATAAAACGGGTTTTACCTCCTTTTCTCTCCAAACGAGAAAACGAAGGCGGTGGGCAGAAGGGGTGGAGGAGCGGGTACTGCATGAGGGGGTGGCTGGAGCTCTCTCAGTCTGGCCCATCGGATGCTTCGCATCTCAAGCGATGCCCGGCGCCAGACGCACCCCGCCCTCCGACGACGCCGGCGGGCTTGGGGCCACGGGCATCGCTGAGCAGAGCAGGGCCAGGGATGAATGGGACATTTGGTGCGGGAAAAATTCGGCGAGGGTCTTTGGAACCATTTACTATAGGTTTCAACCCACTCGGCTACTAAGTCAGCGATTTTTATTAATAGAAATCACAATTCTACATTTTAAAAATGAAACGGCCCCTCTGCCAGCCCTCGGAGTCTGGAGGGGCCGCCTCTGGGAAGGCCTGAGGTCGCAGCGAAATGCTCTCTTTTCGGGCCTCACAGGCGGGTAGCCTGTATCTCCCGCAGCAAACGGGGTTACCTGGCTGGCACTTCGGCCCTCGGTTGGGACCCCAGATTCCAGCAGATTTTCTCCAGAGCTGCTCAAAGCTGTTCCCAGCTGCCCCCAGCCCGTGCTTCCAATCTGCGGCCTCTTGGGCTACAGCAGTCCCCTATCCATGATGCCTGACCCAATCCTGTTTTCAGAACCACTTTGCTGAGGAGCCAGGGACCCAGATTGGGGGGGCAGCGGAGAGTGTCCAGAGTGTCGGCCTGGGGCCTAAGTCTGGGGAAATAATTGTCAGGGTGGTGGCGGGGGGGAGGGAGAGAGAGAGAGAGAGAGAGAGAGAGAGAGAGAGAGAGAGAGAGAGAGAGAGAGAGAGATCTGGCCTCAAAAATATTTCAGTCTGTGCGGATCTGGTTTTTAAGACCAGAAGATCCCATCCCCTCCCCTTTACCCTACTCCTTTCTGAGTCAGATGACTTGTATCTCTGGAATTTGGTATTATTTGACCAGAATTTTACTGGCATAAACAGATTTCTCCATCTAAAACCCTCCAGGGAGGAGTGAGAGACCCCTTTTCCCCCTGAGTCTCTTAGCCTTTGACCTTTTATTTTGGGGAATAAGGAGTCCAGTGAGGACTCTCCTTACCCTGCTGTGGCTGGAGTGAGAGGACTGTCCACTCAGCAGGCTTATTCCCCCTCCCAGGCCAATGGCCCCCGCTTTGTGGGCAGGGCAGGTTGCCCAATTGCCAAGGTAAAGCTGAAGGCTTAAAATAGCCAGACAGAGGCTAGAGTAGATGCAAGTGGGCTGGGTGACAGTGATGGCTCTGTGCTGGCTGAATTTGAATTTCAGAATGTGGACTCATTCCTTGTGGGGTACCAGCTCACTCTCTCTCCTTTTTCCAGGCTTAAGCTTCTTCATCCCCACCCCCAATCCCTTAGGCATCATCCACCCAAGTCTTCCAGGCTGCCTTGAGCCTCATATTCTTCCCACCCTGTTCACTATTCTAGTGCTGGGTGCTGGGTGCCCAGGATTGGCCATGAGGCCCATGTGTAGATCAGAAAGAATCCCATTGCCTCATCCTCAGCCCCAACCTCTGGAAGAAAAAGGCCTAGCTGTGGGAGGAGTATTGGGGTAGATTCTTTGTCTGGGCCCAGCTCAGGGCTGGTGAGGAGGATGGTGGATAAGTGGGAAGATACTTTCTCCCCATTGGGATCCTGGCATCCAGAAACTCACTTTACTTGGAGCCAAGATTCTCCCAAGAGCATACTGCTCTTCTTCCTCTTCCTCCTCACCTCCTTCTTTCACCTGCCCTCCCAGCCCATCCTGATCTTTCAACTCCACATCGAGTTCCCCCCACCTCAAAGTGAGATCAGTGGAGGAGACCTTTTCCAGAGTGTTGGGAGAGAAGGTTAAGGGAGATAGAGAGAGGATAGAGAATGTTAAGGGGGGTGGCACTGGAGAAAAAACAAGTCATTCCAGCTTCATATATTTTTTTCTCCTTTTTTTTTTTTAATTATGACTCACGTATACAATACAAAGTACTTGGACCAGAAACAGGGCTGCCGGGACACAAAATCTACATTCATAGCTGGACATAAAGACAAATGACCAAAATTATCATTATAGATATATTTTAACATTTTTTTTCTTTCGAGCACATTGCATAAACAGAATTCAAGACAGAGTTAACTATACATTCAGTGCAATTTAGTTCTACTCTACTGGGGTTAGAAGCACAATAAAAGCGCACAGGACCGGCGAGCTAGGCAGTCTCAGTTGTTGGGTTTTTCTTAGTGAAATAAGCAGCAACAAACGACAACAAAACCGCATTACGAATACTCAAAGCAGGATTTTCTTCTATAGGTAGTGATAAAATACGCTGGAGGTTTTCCTTTTTTTTTTTATTTTAAAATTTTTCTCTTTTTTTCTTCCATATTAGGATTTTTTTTAAAACTTCTCTTTTTTATTTTTCAAGATTATTGCAGATTCCCTTTAGGTAGTATGTTAAAATTTTATTATTAATATTATTATTTTAATGATTATGGTGATTTCTGAGCGCTAACACTAACGCAGCTCAGAGGAAGCTGGGCCCAACAACAGAAATCAGAAAGCGAAGGGGAAGAAGGCATGGGCCCAAGTGACCATGGGATGACTAGGTAGGACTTCAGAGGTGATTGCAGGCTCCTATTTACCCGCCGGAAGCGGGGGGGGGGGTGCAGCAGAGACCCACATATTCAGGTTTCCATCAGGTTCCCAGAGAAAGTCAAGGGGTCTTTCTAAGCGGGGAGCCCCAGAAAGGGAGAGGAGATATTTCTTGCTATCATTTTTTTTTATTTCTTTAAACATTTTCCCTTTCCCTCCCTTCCTTCCTTCCTTCACTTTTTCTTTCCTATCCTTTGAAAAGAAGTAAATCTAACACTAATCGTAGCAGAAAAACAAAACCATGAGTCTTCTTCCACATTTTGAGGGGCTTCCCTCTAAAATAAATACCAGAGAAGCAGGGAGGTGGGAATGTGACAAGAAGGGGCAGAGAGAGGGGGCAAAGAGGCAAGGTCTCAGACCTTAAAATCCAGGCAGAAGTCCGAAGGGTGGGGGTAGGGATAAGTGTGTGTGTCAGGGCAACGACTGAGACAGAGACTCCGAACTTTTCGCTGTGTCTCGGTCTCCCCCCTCCAGCCCCCGAACAAATAAAGATCGGGGGAAGTCCAAAGGTAATAAAACCAGAGCTGCAAGTATCTGACAGGTAGTTAGAGTTGTGAGTGTCATTCTATTCTCTATAAAAGCAAATGACAGTCGTAAACTTCTCAATTTATCCGCTACCATAAAACGAAACTTCAAGGGAGTTGCTAAAGGGGTGGGGGGAATCTCTCTTTTTTGCTTAGTCCTTGTTTTCTTCCTTTTCCTCCTCTTCTTTCTCCTCTTCCTCATTTCCTTCTTCCTCCACTTTCTCCTCATCTCGGGCTCCAGGCAGTTTATCCTTGTTATTCTCCTTTTTCCACTTCATCCTTCGGTTCTGGAACCAGATCTTCACTTGTCTCTCAGTCAGTCCCAGAGCGTGAGAGACTTCAATTCGGCGCTTTCGTGTCAAATAAGGATTAAAGAGAAACTCCTTTTCTAGTTCCAAGGTCTGATACCGGCTGTAAGTTTGCCTTCCGCTGCGCCGCCCCGGAGCTAGACAGAACAGAACCCCAGTCTCGTTATGTTTGGGTAGGGGCTCAGCTTTCCCCTGCCACTCTTCTTCTCCTAAAGTCCCCCCTCAAATCTCCCCAGTTCTCCTCCCTTCTGCAGAAAAGGCGAGAGCAGAAAGCAAGCAAGGGCAGGAAAGTTTGTGAGCTTGTTTTGGTTTGGCTTCACCTTGGGAGGTGGGGTGGGGGTGGGGGCAGGGACTGGGGTCTGTCTGGAAACCAGGGGATGGCAGAGGCCAGGGGAGCACTACAGAGTCCCCCCAGGGCCTGAAGTCCCAGGAAACTGACCCTTGCAGCTTTGTTTACAAGTGCAGAGTGGCATTTGGTGAGCAGGGCTAAAGACAGTCTGTTTCCAAAAGACAGGAAAAAGATCTCAGGATTAAAGAAGAGGGGCTTTGCTCACTGCCCCCTCCTCGAATCTCTCTGCCTAATGCTTTGCCAGGAAGAAAAATAATTGATCTCCTGGAATGTATCACTGCTTGGCCTGATTGCTAACTGGAGACCAGCAAATAAATCACGGGCCATCCCCGCTGGAACTTGTCGCTTCTCGCTTCCCCTTTTACTTCGAAATTGGGCCACGAGGGGCCACCCTTTGAGGGGCTCATGACCTGAGCCACTCTGAGGGTTTCCAGGAGACCCCACAAGCCTTTGATTGGGGATGGCTTGGCTAGGGTCCCTAGGACCTCAAAGCCCTCTAATCTGCATGGCCTCTTTTTCCAGCACTCTTTTTTTCTCCTCTCTGACTCCCTCTCTTCTCTCCAACTGAGGGAGGTACAGCAAAGTTGGGGTAGTAGCCCTAAGATTAGTTCTCTGAGACGAGGCAATGGGTGCCCCCAGAGAGCCAGAGTACCTATTGTTGAAGTCTCACCACCCTCTGACCTAGCTAGGGAAGGGAAACAGGGTCTCCCTTCACCCCAAGACAGCCTGGCCACTGTCCTGGATTAAGGATCTGTGCCTATGGAGACACTGGTTTGCTCCAAAGGCTGATAAGCTCAGGGTCTTCAGCCCCCTTCCCAGCCACTCCACAACTTTGACTTTAGAGATGGCAAGAGGGAGAGACAGACGGACAGACAGACAGACAGAGGTGGAGAAAAAGATTTTTAACCCTCTGCACCCAGACACCACCTTTCCCCCATCTTCACCCCAGTCCCCAAAATATTCAAGGCGAGCCTCCGCCCCACCCCACCCCCAGCTGAACCTCCCAACCTCAAGAAACCCACTCAGGCATGGAGGTGGGGCTGGGGAGACCCCAAAGCCAGGAGGGAAAGCCAGGGCAGACAAAAAGGAGGCAAGGGAGGGGGGGAAGACCCCGGAGCGCGGGAGACCAAGGGGGAAAGAGAAAAGACTTCTCACCGTGGGGTCTCATCCATGGAAACATGAGGCTGGGAGACGAGTTTTGATTTAAGTGGCCTTGTCCTTCGCTACTGTTAGTGTTGGCGGAGGATTTACAGTCGGGATATTGCACCACGCTCGCCTCTTGCTGAGCCCCATAAAGGGACTGTCTAGGGAGCGCCTCGTAGCCATAGAATTTGGAGGCGTCTCCGTGGCAGCTCAGCGAGCACGGGTTCTGCTGGTAGCCCGAGTTGGAGATGCCCGAGGTGCCGTGGTGGAAGAAGTCTTGGACGTGGTGCGAGGCGTGCTGGAAGCCGGGCGCCGAGCCGCCCGGCCCATACACCAGCGCATGGCTCCTGCCCACGCTCTGGGGGAACCGGCAGTCGTAATAGGCCGGTTCCAGGGACTCGCCGCCTTTGTATTTGGAGAACAGGGGGTTGACGAAGTAGGAGCTCATGCTGGGCACATGAAAACCCGCCGCCCCCTCCCCTCTGGCTCGCGACTCCCCCCGCCCGGTACCCCCGAAATTCCCCTCCCCCCGGGAGCGAACCCCCGGCCGGCTGGCTTCCCGGGGCTGGGCCGGGCTGGGCGAGTGGGGGGGCGCCGGGTGCCGGCCGGCCGGCTCACGCAGCTCCCGGGCTGGGCGGGCGGGCGGGCGGGCGGCGGCGGAGGCAGCGGGCGCGGCGGCGGCGGCGGCGGCGGCTCTCTTCACTGTCGGTAGGTAGAGCTCGCGCTCCCTCACTTAGCTCTTTCCTTTAACAGCCCAGGCGAATTCCTCAGACTCCCGGCGGTGGCGGCGCTTACACGCGATTCGCGTTCATCAATCCACGACATGAAGACAGGCGAGAGAGAGGGAGAGAGAGAGAGAGAGAGAGAGGGAGAGAGAGAGGGAGAGAGAGAGAGAGAGAGAGAGAGAGAGAGAGAGAGAGAGAGAGAGAGATGGTGGGGGGTTGAGGGGTTCAGGCTGGGGGGGGACCTGGAGGAAGGGGAGGAAAGGAAGGGGAGGGATGGGGGTGTGGTATATACATGTGTGTGTGTGTGGGGGGGGGTGAGCCAGCCCCAGCTAATGGCTGGGGCCAGTTTTTCCAAGGTGCGCATTCAGATCTGAAGGTGCCTCTCCCCTACTTCTCTTTTCCTTCCTCTCAGAGAGATACCTGGGCCAGCAGGTCAACTCAGGTTACCTCAACAGGTATAAGACCCCCCAAGGGGGTTGAATGCCAGCAAGGGAGAGAAGGTCCCCTGACCCAAAAGATGGGATCCCAGGGGGTCCTTAACTCTGAGGACTTTGAGGAGGAACAAGCACATCATATCTCCAAATACTTCAGGCATCAGCAGTCTTCATGCCTGTTGCCCTTCCCAGGGTGAAAATCTGCCCTGTCTTCCTTAGGTCCTCAAGGCCCTCTTGCCTGCCTGCTGTGGGCAGTGAAGAGGGCCAGAGGTGGGTGGCATTGCATACACCCAGTCTGGTCTACATTGCCCCTTCAGACTCCAGTTCCTGCCTGAGGCACAAAGCCCAAGCAATGGCCAGGAGCTGGGCTGGAGACTCTAAGAGCAAAGCTGCTTGTGGGGATAGAGAAGGAGAGGGCAGCTGGTGGGTCCCTGGCTTCTGGCTAGGCTGATTCAAGATATTTCTTCTTAGGAGAATACTTATATCTGGGTTGGAGGAGACTGGAGCACGGTTCTTGTCCCCACACACCCTAACCCCATAGGAAATGCCAGCTAGCCCTAGAGGGCCCCCCTGGCTTTACTGCACCCCTACTTCCCCAGGCAGGCTGCCCAGGCCAGGATGTGGATGGGAACTGTCAACAGACACTCTTTAAATATTTACCCACATATTCTCGGGGGAGGGGGGTTCTCCCCATCTCCAAGGCTAGGTAAATTCAAATTAATTCTAACAGATAAAAAACAACAACAACTTTACTCCATCAACACCTTTCTCTGGCCTTATGTGTGTACAGTTATGTGGGCCGAACACAGACAGAGAGAAAAGAGAGAAAGTGAGAGAGCTGTGGATATGTGTGCTGTGTGCATATGAATTAAAAAGAGGAGTAAATGATTTTTCCAGTCTCCCCCCTATGCAGGGCAACACTGAGGCACAGGATACACACATACTGTATGTGTTAGCCTTCCATCCTGAAAAACATCAAATGCATGCTCACTAAACTACCATGCATGCCTGGAAACACCCCTGTCACCTTACAGACACAGTGCACACACGTGCACACCCAGGCACATAGGAAAATAATACCTGACAAACACACATGCATCTTTAGCTCTTTGTAACATGAAAAAAAAAATGTTACCAATTTTCCTTCCACATTCTGGGGTTTCAGAGTTGGACAAGGAAAGAGGCATTTAGAAAACCAGATCTTTTTCTCTCCTATCGGGAGCCCAGCTCTAGGGGTAGAGGAAGGAATGGCATGAGAGGATGGTGCCAATAGAATGAACACCCCCCCCCCAATCCTTCTGTTATCTAAATTATTGCTGGGGAAATGGCCACCCTCAGCTAAATTCTCAAAGGAGATTCCCTGGTGCCCCAGCAAGAGATGTTTCTTCAGTCCCCTGCATTTGGAGAAACCCACCCCCATCAGAGTTAGAAATTGCTCAGACTCTGCAAAATCTAGAACACAGGCCCTGGAGCAGGGCGGGGATGGGGGTAGGGGAAGGTGGGGAGGTGCAGAAGAGGGCTATCCCAGGGATACCAGTCTCCTTAGGGTCCAGGATAATGCAGGGCAAGACAGGGGTCTTCGCCACTACCAGAGAACATGCTTCAGCCTGTTCTTCAAGTACTGAGCTAAAGGAGCTGGACTCTGGGCTCCAAGCATCTGGGTCACTGGGGACTGTCATAAATACTTTCCCTGGAAAAAGGAGGCTTTGCAGGCTAGATCCGCTCTGGGGCCTACGCCTTATCTTTAGAGGGTGGGGGCATATCTCGACAGTTTATGGTCCAGCGAAAACCCTGTCACACAGCTATTCTTCCTGGCCTTTGTGTCTCGGAATGCGACTGTCCCGAGAGTGTCGCCACCACCTTCGGCTCAGAGAGCCCACCAGTCCGAAATCCTTGGCTGGACTTGGTTTTCCCTTTTGGGGGTCCCTCGCCTATCTTTCTTTCATTTGATTTTTTTTTTCTTTTACACATATCTGGTTGGTTTCTCTCCAGGAACCTGGAAATAAGGAAATCACAAGCAGCCATCCTCGCCGCGGCGTCTCTGTCCCTCTCCCAGAGGCCTGCACCGCCCACTTAGGTACCACGGATTTATGTTCGTTTGTCCGGGTCATTCTGCCTTTTTGTGTTAATTACGCGCTGCCTGCTTCGTGCTTATCACCTCCGCAAAGCGATTCTTTTCGACACCCGCCCTCTTGAGCCTCCCGAGCCTGCTGCCAGAGCGAGGGCCCATCTCCCGCCACCACTCACGATTTATTTACACCTCGCAGGTGAGAGGATTGATTTGCTCAGAGCCAGTGGGGCCAGGCTGAGCCGGGGCGCGGGGCCTTCTTGCCGTTGCTCCTCGGTGCTGGGCCTTAAATGTCAGTGCGGCCAGGCTGGTCTGGGGCACCAATGCAGCCTCTAACATTGAGCAACAGCGCCACCTCGCGTCCACTTGCTCTAATGCAGTCCAGCCGGGTAAAAAAGCCAACAGACACAGCAAGCAAGTCCCAGGCTTAGCCCTAAGATGGGAAGTGGGAGGGAGTTTCTAAATGGGTGCGAGAATGAGGGGAGGAGGGTCCCCGGAAGAGATTTTTCTCAGGACTTCTGTTCCCTTGTTTTGTAAGTTCTCGAAATAAACCTTGTCAAAGGTTTCACACTATTTTCTCTGTTTGTTACCCTCTCTTCCGGCATTAAGAGACACTGTACGAGAGAACTGCCGCGATCTTTCCCCCTATTCAGGCACATTTCTGGGCTGGGAACACCTCTGCGCATTCAGATTACTTCCCAAAGCTCCCGCGACCACCTGCCCGCGGCGCGCACCCTAAAATCCTCGATCCTCTTACCCTGCTGCTGCTTCCGAACAGCCTATTCCGCTGCCGCCCGCAGGACTTTGGAGTGGTATTCTGACTTCTCCCGGTTGTTGGTCCCCTGGTTTGTAGCCCATCCCTCTCTCACGAGCGCTCTCTCCACCTCTCCCTCCTAGCCAGTGAGGTCCTGTTTTCCGTGGGCCATAGACAAAACATTCCTATAATCCGATTTCAAAGGAAAGAGTGTCCACCTTATTTAAACCATAAAACAATTAAGCCCAGACGTCTAGCCAGCTCCGCGCTGCTGTTTTGTTCGGCTCCATTCAGAATCCAGAGCAGGGAGACAAACAGCGCCATAAAAGTGGCATTTCGGGGCTGCGGAAATGTACCTATCCGCTGCCTTCCCAAGTGGAACAACCTTTAGGGTTTTGTGATTCTGACAAAGGAGCTGAGGAGAGGTGGGAGGAAGATTAGGGCAGGAGGGCGTTTGCTAGCCCCTCTTTCCCCTCAGCTTTCGTTTCTTTCCCCAGATGTGTGTTGTGTTCTGGTTTTAATTCACAAGTTATAATAAATAAAAATAGAATCCAATCCTGACCTGCAGGCTGGAGCCTGAGCTGGTACTGAACAGTGGGCCGGCCGGGTGGGCCTGCTCTGGATCTCACGCTTCTCTTAGGACCCTTGAGCCCTGAGGCCCTCCTTCCCGCCCGTATTTAGGCCGTGTCTGGCGGGCTGCAGGAAGCAGGCCACGCTGACGGACCAGGGGAGGCGACAGGGCCTTGGAGCAGGGGCTGGATGGAAAAGTCCGGAAAGGCCGCTGAGCCGGGCTTGGAGAGAAGCCTGAGTCCCTTCGGTCAGAACAGAGGAAGATGGGTGCCTTGTCCTCCACCCGGTGTGGAACTGAGGCCGGGGTCGCAGAACAGCAAAGCGGCCAAGAGGAGGAGTAAGGAAGCAAGACAAGAGAGAAACGACGTGTAGGCAAAGCACCTTTCAAAAGGACCAAGAAAACAACAGCTTCTGGAATTGGGGAGGTCTCTTAAGCTGGAAACATGAGAGGGTGCTTTAGCAACTAGGAAAACCACAATGTTGTTTGTAACTTTCGATTGCCCCTCTCAAAATATTATTGAAACAAAATATTCACCCCTTCCCACCTTTCTACAACCACCAAAATTGGAGTGTTTAGTGGAAGAAGGGGATAGGAGATTCAAATGATAGGGAGGGGCTGGTCCCTACAAGTGCCTCACCAATCCTGTAAGGTGATACGATGGGGGGGGTATTACACATGGCCTGGGGTCCCCAATTATTTTTTTATGGTGGTAGTCCCCAAGTATTCAGAGCAACACCCTGCACCCTCTCCAGAATGGGCAGCCTGAGATATTAAAGGGCTATATTTCAGGCAGTCTTGAGTTTAATAGTTTCCAGATTGGGGGATTTCCGAGAAAGGGGGCGCCCGGGCAGAGGCATACCCAGCAACTTGTGTCTGCTTCTGATTAGCAGATGAAAACTGCTGGTTCTGGGGAAGGTGCTCTGGGGTACAGTGCAGCTGACCAGCCCCATCAGGCTGTTACACACACATCCCTACACCCTTGTGCCTGGAGTCCCACAACCACCAGAGAACACCCCACTTCTGGCTAATCTGTGACCAACTTCCTTGGGCCCTGGCCACACCATCCCCCAGAAATCTGCAGCTGCCCAGCATAACCCCATCACCCCCAGACCAACGTTCAAACTAAATATCACAGAGACAGAGAATTGAGAAGAAGAGAGAACTAGGGGACAGAAAGAGAGAGAAGCTACAAATGCGCTGAGTAAAAGCTATATCTAATTCTGACTATTGGCTTTGCCACTTCCTTCTTTCCTTTCCTTCAACTTTCTCTCTCTGCCTCACTGTCTCTGTCTATGCATCTTCCTCCTTTTACTCTGAACGCAGTCCCCAGAGCCTGTTCTGCTCCCTGAGGCCTGCTAGTCTTCCTCCTCCTCACTGCACACCCACCCTACCTGCCCCGCTCAGCCATCCCTCGAAGCACCGATGCAGCCAGGCAAGAATCCAGCCTGGGCCCTCACCCAGCACCCAACTTTTATCTTCACCTATCTCTTCCCTCCAATCTCATGTACTCATAAATTATTACAATTAATTACAGCCAGGGAAAACCATTCATGCCATGCCCCCCTCCTCCCCCCACCCCGCCCCGCCCCTGCCGGCTCCATTAAGCTACCAAGAAACTCACAGGCAGCCAGCGGAGCAGGCACAAGCACAAGCTATACCCAGGCCTCCACCCCACCCCTGGATCCCTCACCCCCATCCCACTCTGCCTGGAGAGAAGCCACAGGCACTTGCCCTTTTGAGGTCGAGGGAGCCCCTTCCTGGCTCCAGCCTCCCCCAAAGGATCTGAGCACTTGCCTCCTCCACGACAGCAGCCTGGGAGCCACAGGGAGGAGAAATAACGAGAACTGGATGCAGTTGGGTTTCTGGTTTTTTAAGTGACTTCGATATATTAACACAGAGCTGTTCTACCATAACAAACAGAAGCACGTTACAGGACGGACGCTGGGGATGAGAGAAAACACTGCTATGTACACGCCCGAGGCGCCGGCCTGCGCCGCCGGACCCAGCCTGCGACACTGTCCCGGCCCTCGCCCCTCAGTTCCTGGGCTGAGAATCGTTATTGTGTATGTGTGTGTCTCTTTTTTGTACAAAATCTGCACGCAGAGCACCCCAGGCCTGGGGAGAGATGGCCCGGACCAAATACGATACAGGAAAAAAAAAATAGAAATATAGCAATTCAAGTACTGGCTTCTCTGAAGAAAGGAGAAAAAATCACATTTGTGTGTGTCATTTATTTCAGTTGCGCTGGGAGAAGAGAACGCGGATTCTCTCCCCGCCTCCTGCTCCTCGCTGGGTAGGACTAACTCTAAAACACCAATTTCTCAAACACTGAACCCTCCCAAATCGCAAGAGTTTTCCTTTTCCCTTTTTTTTTTTTCTTTTTAAGCTGATTGGCTTTTCTCTATCTTGCTTTTTCCTTTTCTTTTTCGTGCTCTCTCCCGCCTGGGTTGGGTTTTTTTTTTTTTTTTTGTGGGGTTTTTGTTTTTCCCTTGGCTGTGCCGAGGCAGCAGGCCGGGTCAGGGTTTAGGATTGCTCCTTGTCGGTTTTCTCTTTATTCATCTTTTTCATCTTCATCCTCCGGTTCTGAAACCAGATTTTGACCTGCCGCTCGGTGAGGTTGAGAACCCGGGCCACCTCATACCGACGGTCCCTGGTTAAATACATATTGAAGAGAAACTCCTTCTCCAGTTCCAGCGTCTGATACTTGGTGTAAGGGCAGCGCTTCTTCCTCGTGGAGCGGGCATGGATCCAGTTGGCCACGGGGTTGCCTAGAGGGCCAAACACAAGCAGGGATCAGTGGAGCCCCTTTCCAGCCCAAGATCCCTTCCACCCCATTCCCCAGGCTTAGCTAGCCTCCCCAAACCCAATAATTGAACCTGAATTTGGATAGGTTTTGCTTTAGGATCATCCTCCCCCCTCACTCCTTTTGCGTTCTGCTCCCTCCCTATCTTCCCCTTCTTCAGTTTCCAGCACCTAAAACTATAGGAAATCAAAGCAATCAAAGCCCCTACAGTCTGGTCCTCAGCTTCAAGGGTAGTAATTCGAGAATATCCTCATAAAAAGTCCAAATTCCCAACCGTTTCATAGGCCCATAAACGCTTCTCTCTCTTGTTTTTTATTTTTATAGCAAGGTCTCTCTCCTCCCCACTTCCCTCCTCCTCTGCCCCCTCCCATCCTCCCAGCCCACGACCAAGTCCTGAAATTTCGACAGTTCTGCTTCCTGACCCTGAGAGTCCCTAAGCCCCTCGCCACCCTCTCCAGCGCCTGTCTCCGCTCTACGAATTCAACCCTGTTGAGGCGAATTCTCAGGGTGATGCTGGGCTGGGGAAAGCCTTTCTTCTCTCCCCAGAGAGCTGCTGGACTTGGAAACAGGCTCCCCTATATCTTAGCTTCCCTGTTTGGCTTCTCTCTTGCCAGCCCCAGGACAGGCTCTGCAGGAGCCAAGCCTCCAATTTCAGGTTTATGGGAGTAGCTGAGGGCAAGGAGGGAAAGCTCAGAGAGGTATAATTAGGCCCTGGCCCCTTATGGGGCTGGAGGAAAGGATTTCCTGGAGCCCCCTCCTCGGACTCCCCCAGACACTTCCTCACACCCAGGGGGCTGCACCCCCTCCCCTGCTCTTTCCCTTCTTTCTCCTTTCTCTGGCCCTGCAGCTCCCACCTGCCCCCCCCCAACCTACCCCTGCCCTTCTTTGCAAGACTCAGAAGGCTCCTGTGTGTGGGGGGGGGGTGGATGGGGGTGTATATATGTGTGTGTATAATTCTCTAATCTGGGGAGATGCCTCTCCCCACTTCTCATCCCTCACCCTCCATCCTTAATCCTCTCTCCTAAAGACCCTAGAAGAGGGTTTTCAAGTTTAAGGAGACTGGGACCCCACTTCTCTCCCTCACCTCTGGAAGTCCTGATCCCTCTAAGTTCCCAGGCTGTGAAATCCCCCAGACCCCTCACCCATTGCTCCTGGAAGAGAAGTCCATGGACCTTCTGTTTCATGAATCTAGTGGGGTGAGGAGCCCCATGCTGGCTGGGAGGTAGGGGTGATTTTTCTTTCTGGGGTATTTCCTCTCTGCCCCCAGTGTCCTTCTCATTTCTCCCCATCCCACCTCAAACCGTTAAATGAATCTCGCTGCCACCCCATCCCCTGGCCCTTCCTGCATTTCTTCGAAAGTAGCGACTGAGCCAAAAAGCCTAGGCTGGGTGTGTGGGGGGCGGGGGGTCTCATCAAAGCCAGCTCCAGGGAGAGAAGCCCCCTCAGTCCTCTCCCAAACTGGCTCTCTGAGCCCCCTTCTTAGACCTTCTTGCCCCTGAAAGCTCCCCAAGGTAATTCGCTTTTATTGAGTCCTCGCCCCTCTCCCTCGCCCCTCTCCCGCGCTCCCTGCGCAGCTCCGAGGGGCTGTAATCTGGCTCCCCCCGCCCGGCCTCCCCTCCCCTCCTGCGCTGGTTGTAAAGGAAAATTGCTCCCAACTTACTGGGGTCCAGGTCGGCCTTCTCCTCTTTGTGCTTGCTGCCGGCGAGGGCGTCCGCCTCGGGCGAGGGCAGGGTCTGCGGGGCGCGGTCGCGCAGCTCCCCGGGCGAGCCATACATGTAGTCCGGGTAGCTGCGGCCGTCGCCCGGGCCGCAGTCGGCGCGGCGCCCGGGGTAGGCGTCCGGCTTGAGGGCGTAGTGACGGCCCCCGGCCGGGAAGCTGGGGAAGGAGACGGCGCCGGACAGCGGCTCGAGCCAAGTCCGCATGTAGCGCGTGTCGGCGCCGAGGTGGGGCTGGGGGCCGTACGGGTGGTACACCACGGACGACTGCGAGGGCACGGGCGCCCACGACGTGCTGAACACAGCCGGCTTGGGCGCGAAGCTACAGGACGGAAAATCGCTACAGTCCGGCACCAAGCCGCTGGGTCTGGCGGCGGCGGGGTGAGCCCCGGTGGCCGGAAACCTGGACGCTAGGAGGTCTTCATTGTCGTGAGAGATGAGCGAGTCCACGTAATAGTTACTGATGGGCCCCGTCGCCGACATCGTAACGGGGTTTTACATACATAAGATTATTGTATGAACTGTATATGTACTTTTTATCTGCTCACAGAACAATCAAGGCAGGTAATTATTTTTCCAGCCTTTTCCCCGCAGCTCATTGGCTCCCCGACCCCCACGTGATCGTATTTACCCAAAAATACGGCGCGGATCAATGCGCAGGGGCTTTTTTTTCCTTGCTTTTCCCCCCCTTTCTCCCACCCCCTTCTCTGCTGATCCCCGAGACCTGCGTTTTCCTGGGGGTCCGGAACTCTGGATCTAAGGCATGAGCCACCCCCTCAGGACAACTCGTATCTCATCAGAGAACCCCCTTGCCCATGTCCACCCATAAGCAGATGGTCTCCAACCCCCACCCCTAGGAGGATTTCTTAATGGGGCGAAAATGCCAGTCCCCGAAGCCAGGGTTCCTGGACCCCAAGGGCCGAGCTGGGCGCAGGAGCCCCGCAGGGGCGCAGAGGCCGCCGAGGTAGGTGGAGGAACTATTTCTTGACGTAATCCGTCTCTGTCGGCCCCGACGCTCCCGCAGTCTCTGCGCGAGCCGAGATCAGCGATTGTCAGTTCGGAACGTGGCTTTTAAAAATGCGTTTTTAAATAGTGTGTATGTATGTATTTCTTTCAGGAGCAGCAGCAGCAGCGAGGGAGGGAGGGTGGGAGGGGACTGGGGAACCTGGGATGGAGGGAGGGAAAGAGGGAAACGGGAGAGTCCTTCTGCCACTGGCCAACTCAGCCCCCCAAATCTAGGGTAGGAGAAGCTTAGGGAAGGTGGTTCGTGGGTGGGAGGGGTAGGACCTCAGGATCTCATACACCTTTATCATTAGAAGTCCTCTCTGCTTTGGCACAGATATGCAAGCGCCTTTTTTTTCTTTAAATTTATTGTCTATATCTATTTATCTTTCTTTGCCAGCTTGAAGAAGTGGAGGAGAGATCTACACAACTTAAATGGGTCGTCCCCATCCCATCTTCCTACTCACCCTCCTTTGCACCCAACTCCATCTCAGAGACATTCATACTCACCCCCCGCCCAATAAAAAGAAGTCACCCCCTCTTCAGTCTGCAGAGTGCCAGGGTGAGAGCAGGCAAGGCGAGAGAGCGACCTCGGTCGTGGGCAAGTAGCTTGTTTTTACGTCCTTCAATAAAATTTTTATGAGGATCATTTGATTGTTCATAAATGTGTCCTTCATTAAATAAAATTGTAGGCTGTTTTTGGAACGGGAAAAAAGCAACGGAGGGATGAGAGAAAGCAGTTTCTTTGGGGTCGGACACAGGAATTCTGGAGAGGCAGTGTGATTTTAAGCAAGATCAGACAACTTGGATTCCTCCCCCCAATAAGTTGGTTGCTACCCTTCTCCTTAAATTTGGGGTTCGGTGCCCAGCCCTCTGCTTTCCATCAGACTGTCCCATGGTTGTTTAGTAAAGGTGAGCTTTAAGCAAGCAGAAAATTCTCAGTGTGGGTGCAAGAGAGGTGGTAGGGAGGTTGGCTGGAGGGGTGGGGGATAAGGGCAAGTGATGTCCCTAGAGGCAGATGCACCCTAGGCATGGCAGAAAGAGTTTGAAGGTAGGGTGCAATTTCAGGGTCAGAAGGGAAGAGTCCCAGTTTGCGCTAAAAGAAACAAGCAGGAGCTGAGCCTGAGATGCAGGCTCTGAGGCAGCAGGGAAGGACAAGGCTTCCCAGACTCAAGATGCCTGCCCTTCTTTCCCACTCTTATCCCCAGGAGGGACCAAACATTAGGGGTGGGGGCCGAGGCAGGTTTTCTCCTGCACCTATGTCAACCTGTCTCCTCTGGGGTGGAGAAGGGATAGAGAGAGGTGTCCCAGAGAGTGTAGTATGTGTGTTTGGGGGGGGGAGTGGAAAGTTGAGGGAAGAAGGGTAATTCTGAAGCCCACAGCACTGACCCCAGCTTTCCAGGCCCCCTCACCAGTCCCTGCTCCTCCCCCTCTCCAATTCTTTCCTTTTCGGACAAGCGGGGCTAGGATTTCGACGCATGGGGGGATGTGAGAAGTGCCTGGCTGGGGAGAGGAAACCTGGGGCCTCAGCCTCCTCACCCTCGGCTCTGACTATCTTCTCCTCCCCAGACTGGACTGGTCTATAAAATCCAAATTACAGCAAGAAACAGAATATCTCTTTGGCCTTGATGGAGTTGGGTTAGCTGTCAATCAAAAATTCTCCCTCACCAGTTCAAGGAAAAGACAGGAGGTTCTCTTTCCTCTGCCGAGGCTTTCTGCAAATCCCCAGCACCATCAGCACCTCCCCAGCCCTTTGCGTCTGGGGACCCTACCCAGCTCTTGGGTGGCTGCTGGCAGATACATGTAGCCTTTGGTGGGCCCAGGGCCAGACTGTGACCAAGAGGACGTCAGGGGACAGAGCCTGAGAGAGAATGAGCCTGAGATAGCCTGAGACAGAACAACTGATACAAGGCATCAGGTCCATAGGGAAGGAGGGAGGGAGGGAAGGAGGGAGGGAGGAAGAGAGGGAGGAAGGAAGGAAGGAAGGAAGGAAGGAAGGAAGGGAGGGAGGGAGGGAAGAAGGAAGGGAGGGAGGAAGGAAGGGAGGAAGGAAGGGAGGGAGGGAGGGGGAAGGAAGGAGAAAAAATGGAGGATTGGGATAAAAAGGAGAAAGGAGAGAATCAAAGAAAAGAAAGGAGGCAAGATGAAAAGAGAACGGAAAGGAAAGTGTGCAGAGAGTGAGAGGGAGGAAGGGCAGTGATAGGCAGGAAGGACGTGGTAGGGCGAGAGCTGACTGAACAGCCGTGGCATTGTGCAGTCCGCTTGCTTGCTGGGCCTTTGCTGGGGACCGACTCGGGCGCAGCGGCCACTTCTGTCCGGACACAAAGAAGGAAGAGGCCTCCTCTCCTGCCCCTCCTGTGTGACTTGCTCCTGTAGGTACACTAGGCCTCGGGGAATATGGAACCCCATCTCAGCCCAGGGAGTTGCCCAGGCATCTGGGGCTGAGCCACACTCTAGTCAAGGAGCAAAGAACACATGATGAAGGTTTCATGCCCTGCTCCTCTTTTGCATCTTCACCAGGGGACAGGGCCCATCTCCCCCAAACTCAGTTTTCCTAGAAAAAAGATGCTCCTAAACACCCTCTTCTATGCACCTCTACTATTTGGGAGAGCCCTTTAGAGATTGTGGCTGTAAAGAGATGCCTTTTCTCTTCTACCTCCTTGGGCCACTGCCTTCTTTTCAGCTCCTGAGCAGCCTGTCCACTGTCCCTGCCCACTCAGCAGAGGCGGCAGCAGCGGGGCAGCCAGGATCACCCTGCTGCTGTCAAATTCCCTGTGAAACGGAGGGGAGATTGTCACCTGTGCTTCAGAGCGAGAACTCAGACCCTCCCCACTCAAGCAGGCTCAGGCCCCTTCCCACCAAAGCCTCATTTTGCCTAGGCATTGCTGAGAGAACCAGCCTTGGGGAGGAGGGCTAGAAGAGGCTGGGAGCCCCTGAGTTCACCAGGCCAAGGTCCCTGGGGTTTCACAACTGCATGTAGCTTGTACAGCCATGCAATGCATTTGGAGGTAAAATGACAGGTCAGGGCTCTGAAGCAGAACTTTAGGCTCCCCCAATCCAGGCCTGTAGGTATGAGGGCACCAAGAATGTGGGGGCATCAAGAAGGAGGGGCTTCTCTTTCCAGGTTCAGTTACTGCTGCTGAATCATCTGCTAGATTCCAAGACTCCCTCTCACCCCCACCACTACCTTTAATTTTCTTCAGGACTGATGGGGAAAACTCAAAAGCATGGAGGCCACTGGGAATTCTTGTTGTGGAGTGAACCCCAGCTTTAGCTAGCAGCTCTGCATTTACTCTGGTTCTTAGAGCTCCCCTCCAACCGGGAAAGATTTCAGTGGGCACAGGAGAGTCCCCCAAGGGGGAGGAGCACCTTTACTCCATCAAATCAAACCTGGGCAGCTTCGACCACAACCAAGCTAGCACCACTGTGGGAAGGACAGACAGAAAGACAGACAGGGTAGAGTCATCCCTGCCCTTGCCCTGTGCCTCATTTTTAGTGATTTAAATTCCCTTCGGTTCAATCCACACCGTCAAGTTCGGATTAAATTTAAAACAGGCTTTCCCCGGTGCCCCCAGTGGGCCATCCCAGACGCCGCAGGCAGGGAGTCCGCTCCAGGGCTCGTCAACACCCGCCCGCGCGGAGGAGGCCGTGCTCCATTTGCTTTCATTTTCCTTCTCCCCCTGAAATGGGCTCATTTCACCTCTTCGCTGCCCTCTCCCCCTCCCCGCCCCCTCCCCGGTTCTCCTCTACATTCCCCCCTTCTCTCTCCTGATCCCTCTTTGTTGGGAAAAACACACCCATACACAACTCCTCCTTGCTAAGGCCTGTGCTGGAAGCAGAAACTGAATTCTCTTGGCCTGCCGCGAGGAGACCCGCGTCCTGCCCCCACCCCAGGTGGGTATCCGGGATCCCTGCACTCCAGGAGTCAGGCCCCTAAGCTCTGCAGGAGTGAAACTCCTAGGGCCTGTGAACATGGCCCTCTCAACGCCATGGCCTGCATTCCCGCCGGCCCCCTGCCCTGCCGCCCGGCAGCAAATGGGGCTATTTCCGGCTCCCCCAACCAGTCTAGTTTCCCGGCCTGGGGAGTGGCTGGAGGGGGAGGGCCCCAGAGCTAGGGGTGCTCTCTGCGTGGAGCCCCCATGGCCCTGGGCGCCTTTTTACCTGATCTTTGTGTGATGTGTGTGTCGCAAGAAAATTTGCAGTGACTTTGGAGCCCAGACTGAGGAAGCAGAGGTGGCGAAAGGAGAGACAATACGGGCCCGAAGTACAATTAAGGGGCCAGAGCCGCTATTCTCTCCCCCGCCCTCCCTGTGCGACCGGGAGCTGTCTGGCCTCCAACCTCAGGGCAATCCGCGAACCTGGAGCCGGAACTCAGTCCAAGGCGGAAGGAACCAGAGGATCCGGCTTCCAGAAGGGTGAAAGCAAGCTCCCCTCCAACTTGGGGGCGCAGCAACCAGCCCCGCTAAGTTGCAGGGAAGCCAATGAATGAAAGTGCACATTCCAACAAATTGTCTCCATTTTTTCAGCCTTTGGAAGGATAGCTTAGGGTTTGGGACGTCTCAGACAGACAGACAGACAGGCAAAATGCACCTCCGGAGGCAGACAGACTCACAACATGAGTGTGAGCCTGAAATCAAATACAGGTTCAACATTCCCCGAGGCCTCTCTGCCAGGCCAGCGGGCGCCGATCTCCCTACCTTCTGTCCCCTCCAGGGCGCTGGGCAGAGACCCCGAAGATTCGGTCCCTCTGGCTTGGTCCAATCCCGCCTCGGGAAGCGCCTTCGTTACCTGCTTCTCGGCTCCTCACGGCCACAGAGAGGCAGGGCAGCCGCCTCTCGCCGGGGGAGGGAAGCCCGGGCCACCGCAGCCGCCGCTGCCCGCCCTCCTTCCCTCCCTCCCTCTGTCTCGCCCTCCCTCCCTCTCTCCCTCCCTCGCTCTCTGCCGCTCGCGGGGCCCTCCCGCGGGCAACCTGTTCTGGACCAAATCCAGGTATCTCCGAAAGAGAGAAAAAAAGAAAGGACTTCTTATGTGGGAAAGAAGGAAAGACCCTTAACTGCTTTTATTTTTCATGTTCTGACCCTGGTTCGGCCTTGATTCCCACGTCCTGGACACAGCCCTGCGGGTGCAGAGGTGTGCGGGGCCTGCTGTCTCGCCCACGCGAACCGCCGCGCCCCGCGCACTGCGTGCTGCATACTCTCTGGGCCGCCGCCCCGGGCAGCCCAAACACCACTCAGACATCAAGGTCCTTCCTACTGACTCTACATCCGGTTGCCCGCCTCGCCGCAGGCCTCCGCCCGGAGCCCGCTCCGCTCCGTCTGCGGCCAAAGTCCACATGCAATCCACCTTGTCCGTGCTCTCGCGCCCGGCCCAGACACCCCTCCCAGCAAAGGCGCCTACAGGACCACATTCGGGCTGCGGTCTTGCCTCCGGCTACAAACCTCCTCCCCTGCCCGGGACCTACACAAAGCCCAGGCCCTGGCGCTCCTACCCACAGCCCCCGAGTCCCCGCTGCCGCCGCTGCCTTTCACCTGTTCCCAAGAAGGGCTGCATCTCCGTGCCGAGGCCAGCCCATGGGCCCAGGCTGAGGGTGCTGGGGAGCCGAGGTCCCAGGGAAGCTACAGAGATTCGAACAGGCTGAGCCGAGCCCTCGCAGTCGGCGAGATTATCTCAGAGACCAAGGCTCTCCTTGGCGAGCTCTTGCCTTTTCCTCTTTCTCCCACAAGTCTTAAACACTCACACGCCGAGAGTTCAGCTCTATAAATCCTGCTCCTCTTTCTCATATCATAATTAAAAAAAACCAGTAGGGGAGGTTTTAACTTTTATTGCGATTTCTAGAGTTGGGCTGCGGAGCATATATTAAGTTTACGTTATGCGCTCTCGGCGGGGAGGGTCCTTTAAGAAATAAAAATCCATCTTAATATCCGCAGACGAGAGAGATAATTTTCCCCTCCTCTTCACGCTGTTTCTTCTGAAGACTCCCTTCCAGCGAAGCGAATAAATAATCACCACCGCATTAGCCATGATCCATGGCCCCAGTGCCCTGGGGTGAACACGGGCCACCAAACTGGCCCTCACCTTGGCCCTATGAGAACTCGCCCCATTCCCCAGGATTTGCGGGGGAGGGGGGACACGGAGAACCATGGCTCTGTGGATAACCCTTATAAGCCCTCTGTCTTTAAAATGGAAATGGAGGCAGAGACATCCAAAGCACAGAAGTCGTTCAAGGAGAATTTCGGCCCATCAGGGACCCTGTTTCCAAGCCAGGCACTCCTGAGCACCCTGCCCCTGCCTGAGACTCCCTTCACTCCAACTGGGCCCCTGCTTCTAACAGCCTGAAAACTCAGAGACTGCTAAGGGCTCCCAAACGAGAGATGCCCCTGTCTGCCTTACACCAGCTGGCCCTCCTCTCTGAAAACCTCTCCATTTCCCGGGGAGCCACAGAGATTTGAGCACTTCCACCAAGGGAAGAGATTTTTTTTGCCCTACAAAAGACCAAGGGACAGAAAGACAGATTGACAAATTCAGCTGGGGAGAAGAGAAGCTCTATTTCTATTTTCTCCTCTAGCCTCCTTGGGATCAAAAGAAATCTCTTTGTATAATAGAAAAATAAATGAATATGCACATAAATATGTATAGGGGGTTGAAAGAGCCTAGAGGAGACAGAGATGTATAAATAGAGATCCACATTCATACAAGGTTACATATATACCCCAGCTGACAATTGCAAGAATATAGAACTCCATGCATATATTTTGTTACAGGGACGTGATTTTATTTCCCTCTCTGAAAGTTTATAATGTTTTACTAATGACAATGATTCCACAGAAAACCAAGAACCTGTCCTCCATTTGGTTTTCTCTTTCCAGTCTCCGAGAACAGGAGCATATCTCCCAACTCTCCTTGACCCCCCCCCCCCCATTTTTTTCTCCACAGGCAGAGAATCCTTTTTTGAGAGCTTCTTTCTAGCAACCAGGGCCAAAATTGAAGAACCAGGGACAGGGGTGGGGAGGAGAGGAGGGAAAGAAGCTTTGCAAAGTTTCACATTGCTCAGATTTCTCCTCACCCCATTATTCTCCCCTCCTCTCCCTGGCATCAGCCAACAACCTTTCCAACAATATGGTAATGGTAGGCACTGGCAGCCTCCGTTCACCCAGACATTTCCACACAGCGCAATAACAAGAAGCTGCCTAACAGCCACAGACACAACAGATCAAGGCCTATGGGCCACAGACAGCTAGGACAGAGACCAGAGCCAGATTCTTGCCCTGATGTTTCTAGTAGGGTGAATGAGTGGGTGGTGTTTCTACTTGGACTTGATGGCTTTCCTCTAACCTTTTAACACCCTAAATATGCTTTTCTCCTGGAGATGGAGCTATAGAAGGGGATGGAAATGTGGCTGAGCTGGCACTCAGAGTTCCCAACTCTGGGACCCCCCAGTTACCCCAGTTTTCTAAGGGGAAGCTTCAGTCCCAGCAGTCTGGAGGCATAGTTTTTATTTGGAGGTGGCAGGAGATTGAAACTAACCCTTCCAGAGACTCTCTCCTCTTTCTATGCTCTTCTCGCTCCTGATGATCCTGCCCCACCCTGGCTGGCCCGCCAGGCTACCTTTTAGTCAAATTTGTGAATTTCTTTGTATTTGGCTGGACCTTCTTTGTTTGTCTCCATCATCTGAGTCTAGGAAACAATAGCTGCGGGGTAAACTTCTCTCTCTGAGCCACAGAAATTGGGACAGGCTGAGGAGTGGACAGTAGAAAGCGGGTTTCTACAGACTTGTCCTGCAGCCCCACTCACAGCTTGCCCTCCTCAGTCAGTATTCACTGTGCCCTGTGTGTGTGTGTGGGGGGGGTTGTGGGGCAGTCCCACGAGGGAAGGTTGTAGCAGGATAGGTGGGTTGGGGCCCTCGACGAAAACCGACTGATGTAACTCAGGCAGTTTCTTGTTGCCGAGTTCAAAACTCAATCCCAACAACATGAAACTACCTAAGCCACAGATCAGCTGAGCGAGCAGGGCGGGAGATTCGGCTTTGCATTTATCGGGAGGAGAAGGGAAGGGGGTTGGTGAAGGAAGAAATTCAGCCCCATCCCCCTTTCCACCCCCACAACCTCCCTAAGGACTAGAGAGTAGGCTTTGGGTGGTTGGGTGGGTAGGGGGTCTGGCTGCCTCATCAGCTTCTGGTCTAAGCAAATTGCTCAGGAAAACTCTGGTGAAAGGGGACCTCCAGTCACCAAACCCCCGCCCCGCCCCCAGCACCGCAGTAGACCTTAGTCCCCTGCCTCTGGCCCTAGCCCTAGGGGAAGCTGAAGTGACCTTGCATTCTTGAGCTGGGTCCCCTGTCCATCTGGCTCTCCTAGATTCCCTCTGATCCTCTCTCCCTCTCAGCTTGACTCTGGCTCCCCTGCGTCTTTAGGTGGCCAAACCACGGAGACTGTGCTCCAAAGCCTCTTCCAGTCAGGCCACTTGCCTGGCAAAGCCCCATGGCCCCAAAGCCCCATGGAGTGTGGGGACCGAGAGCCTGGATAAGGCTCACATCCAAACCAGCAGAAAGCAGAAAAACCAAAGCTTCAAGCTTCAACCCTTTCTAGCCCGCCCTCTCTCTGCTCCCCCTAGCAAACAATCAGACTGAGCAACATCTACACCCATGTGTCAACCTCGAGGAGACCCTAAATGTCCGTGTAGAGAAAGAAGCAAAAACCCACCAATTTACCCCTTTAACCGCTGAACCCCACAGCAACGGGCCGAGGAGGGAAGGAGAGGGAGCTCACTGCTACTACCCTTCACTGCTAGTGGCCACAGGCAAGCCTGGGCTCTGAACAAGCTCGGATGCCTGAAACACCTTCCTCTTGGTTCTGCCCGCTGCGCAACGGGCACCTGGGGACGCCGGAGTCCCCATTCTGCCGCCAAGAAAAGAACAAGAAACCGCTTCTCTTACCTTGTCGCTGCCTCCTCCTGCTGCTGCCTGCGCTTCTGCTGCTGCTGTCAAGGAGGGGGGGGTGTTGGCTGAGCTCCTCAACCCCCTCCGGCGGTTAAGTTTATTCCTCTCCTTGGATAGGTGGGGAGCTCTTGGGGTTCCCCCCAGCAGCGGTGGGGGTGCTCCTGGCCTAGCACCCCAGGCAATCAGATCCGTCTGCTCCTCAAGATTGCAGTTTGCTCTCTGCCTCTTTCCCTCCTCCAGTCACCTTTAAATGCATCTTTTACTGCAGCACCACATTATATTTGCAGATCATAAAATCCACCTCTCGCGCGCACCAAGACCGTCCTGACATTACTGTTTTATGACCTTGACTTATTGTGGTCACCTGGATAATATTTAAATCAACGTTATGGTCTCTCACTTACATTAAACCTGCCAAGAGACATTCTAGAAAGGCTCTAGGAGATGAGTCAAACACAAAACACATACATCTACACACTCAACATCTTTGGGGACGGGGTGTCACTAAAAATAGCTAAAAACAAAAAAAACCACCCATTTGAGGATTATGATTCTGGAAATTTATTAGGATTTTTTCTCCATTAAGGAAGCTACATGCAAAAGATACAACATACAGAATATCTTTAAATAACACAACTGCCAGACAGGCACAGGGTGATATTTTGGTTGGGGGGGGTGGGGATTCTGTCTCTGCTTCACTATGTTCTATTTTTAATTTTTAATTTTTTAGTTCCACTGGATAGAATTTCTGAGATGTCAGTGAATGGGGGATGTGGAGGTGCTGGGAGGATGGGAGAAAAGCAGAAAGCAGTACAAATACAAGACTTCAAGCAGATTCTCAGAATGACTGGGAGGTAAAGACACGAAGAGGGTTCGGTGGACGCGCTGGGCACTACGACAAACACACAAACACTAGCTGAACTTTCCAAAACGTCTATTATTCTACGGAGGAAATGCAGCAAGGAAAGAACGATCCTGACTGTGCTCTGCGAGATTACAGACCTTCTCTTGTTGATTTTTGTCCTCTTTCCCCCCCTCTCATCAGGTGGATTCTACCTTAACTTTGCTTGGAGAACAGGATGATGTGTGTGAGTGCATGGGTGAGTGAGGGGTAGACACACACACCAGCCACACTCCTACCCTTCTATGCAGGCACATCACACCCCAAACCCCGGCACCCCATTTCTCATGCTTTAGGTGGACGCATCTTCGCAGCACGAACCATTGGTCCCTTGGAAAGAGAGTCTGAGGTCTTTGCCTTTTTTGCAGGCGTGTTGCATTTATACTCAGGGAGGAAAAAAAATATATATATATATATGTATATATATATATACCACCAGGCACAAAGGGAGGAGGGGCGGGGAAAGGAAGGAGTGGGGAGAGAGAGGAGGGAAGGAGAGGCTGAGCGCTCAGGTGAAATTAAAATTGGAGGTCAGTTCCCGGATCCGATTCTCTCGGTTCATTTTCTTGAGTTTCATTCTGCGATTTTGAAACCAGATTTTGACTTGTCTGTCTGTAAGGTTAATGGTCTTGCTAATCTCCAGGCGGCGCTCTCGCGTCAAATACATATTGAACAGAAATTCTTTCTCCAATTCCAGCGTCTGGTGTTTAGTATAGGGGCACCTCTTCTTCCTTCCGCTCTTTGCTGTCAGCCAATTTCCTGTGGTGTTTTCTGCCTTTATCTCCTCTGTTAAAAATAACATTATTTACATAAGTATCCCTGAAGAGGCAAACCCTCCAGCATGCTGCAGCCTTTGCCAGCCTGCTGTGGGGTGGCTGAAGAAGCACAGAGGAGCTGGCTCTCGCCCCACAGGCATGGCTGGTAGGGTCCTCTTGGGCTCATGGCTCTTAAAATATCTTTGGGGTCTAGACTTACATGGGAGAAGGACAGAAGGTTCTTGCCTCCAAAGCATTTATTAGATTTAAATTACTCCAATCCACCTTGATCTAGCAGATTCTGAGTACTCCCGCTCTCCCTCAGCTTGCTGGGCGGGCGCTCGAAACCTCACCAGGCCCTCCCTCCTCTCTGTTCCATTCCAGCTTTGGAAAACTCCAACCAGGAGGAAAAGCAGTTTCCAGGCCCCAGGCCAGGCTGCGGAGTCTACACACACGGTTGGCTAGAGCAATTCCCAGAGAGCTTTGACCTTTTTCAATTCAATGGAGGTATGTCATCCCAGTCTCTGCAGCCAGAAGCCATTGCAGTTGTCCCTGCACCCGACCTCCAGTCCTTGTTCCCACCTGAAGTGCCACAGAGCAACACTACCCCATTCAATTTCCCATCACTAGATCTTTCTCCCCTGGCCATTCCCCCCAGCTGTGAGTAGCTGAGGCAAGAGAGTTTGTACAGGCAACAGAGGTCAGGGGCAACAGCTGAGTGGTTCTCAGACAACTGCCCTGGACATAGGACCTAAGGTCAAGGGAGAGAGGTATCCTGAGGCAATGCAGCCTCTTGCAGATCTTCTGCCTAGTCTATGTAGATATCTACGCTTGCTTGCACGTATGCATGTATTCCTGCAGAGCTGTACACGCCTACACAGATGCACACCCATATAGATATGCACACGTGTCTATTTATATAAGGAGATACTATAATATAGTGTGTATTTCTCATTGTCTCATTGATAGCTTCTCTCCCTGGACCACATTCTTGCTGAAATGAACTGGCCTTACTTCTCAAGCAGCAGAAGAGACCTTGGCCATCTTTTCTAGGGAAAAACCCAGAGTCCAGAGACTGTAGAGGGGCACCCAGGAAAGGACTCTGCCGGTGGCTCTTTGTGCTATCTCCCCCCATGACAAATGAAACTGCCAGGTTCTTGGATCTTATCTTGATAGAAGGGATGGGGACACTAGAGGAACCAGGAAACACCAGAAAAAAAAAAAAGCAAACTTGAGACTGTAGTTTAAAACATCTAAATGTCCTTAATTCTGCTCCTACTTCTGCCACCTGCAGCCCCTTGACAAATTGTTTAAAAGCTCTCCACATCTAACTCTGTCCTGTTTATTTTCATATTGGTGTTGTTGGGCTTGGGGGAGGGGAGAAATTACAAATGGGGAAGTCTGGCTGAAAGCCCTTAGTCTTTGGCTTGGTGGAGACACCAAAATGGGAGAGGGGGAGGCAAGAAAGGCACAGACAAAGTAAAGACTGAGAGGGATTAGTTAGGGCGGGAGGGCTTCGGTTGTTGTGAGAGGGGCAGGAGAGAAAGGGGAGTCTACAGAAATGGGGGCAGTTTGAGTTAGGAGGTGGACTTGTTAACCTTGACTTTGCTTTGGTGGGGCTAGAATGCAGCTTTTCCTACCCTAAATCTGCACCCCAACCCAACTCAGGGGCTGGGGAAAGGGTGTAAAATTAAATTTCCATGTTGCACATGTGCCACAACGAAGGCTTCATGGATGTGTGTGCCTCACTCTCCCCCTCACCCTCATGAACACTCCTCATCTTCTGCCCAGGGTCTCCATGAGCTGATTTGCGAAGGCCACCTTTGCAGAGGAAACCCAAGAGGGCAAGGCTCTGCCCTTGCCCGCCAAAAGAGTGTATGCACAGGTTATGAGCAGGCATGCGTGAGTGTGCACTGAGCATGAAAGAGGGGTGTGTATGAGTGTGACACTGGTCACTGCCAGGCATGCCTGTGTGCCGCATCCATCTACAAAGCACCACAAACCACAAGATCGAGACAGCCCCCAGTCCCTTCAGTTCTCACTAGCCCATCTACCTCTACACCCATTGAGCCCCTCTTATATACAGCCTCTAGTAGCCAGTGCCAAGGAGAGCAACTTTATTCCTCCTCTCCCAGTTGGGCCTTTGCTGATGCTTTTGGCTCCAACTTTTCGGGGAAAGTCAGTCCTCCTCAGCCTCACTCCACTTTTCTCATTTCCTCCACATTCTTTCTCCAGGTGTCAGAGAAAGGTCTTGAAGGCCCCTAGTTCCCGCAACAGAAATGGATCTTGAACCCTGAGCTTGAACTCTGGCTAGACTTTCTCCAACCAAAATCAAAATGAAATGTAGCTAAAGCCATATTCCCTTTCAGGAGAAAACCGCTTGCTGTGCACACAGAAATTTCCAAACCACTCATTTATAAGTTGCTTTTGGAAACCAACGAAAAAAATAATAATTTAACTAGAAAAAAAGGAAAAGAAAATCTTAGAAAGGAGACAAAAATCTTACAACATTCTAAATGCCCTTTTCCAACACTACGCCCAAGCTAGGCGTCTTGGGGAGGGAGGGACGTGGCGGGCAGCCCTTTACCTCCACCTCTTCCGGCCCCAGCCGGGTTGCCTGAGGCCCCCAGGCCAAGCCAGAAACCGCAGGAGCCCAAACCACACGCATAAATAAGACCCACAAAGAACAAATCGCGCTTCGCAGGAAACAATTTTCAAACGGGAAAACGCAGTAAAGCGAAATCTTCTTTTCCCCCAGCTTTCTCTTGGCCCAAGATCGCCATTTTAAGCTTCTTGCAAGCATCTGACCTGAGGTGGGGGAACATCAGCCCCCCCCAGGACAACAGCGTAGAGCAAGTAAGCCAAAGCCAGCACGCACCCGGGAGCGGTCACCCGCCCTAGGCAGCACAAGGCTCCTGCAGGCCCCCCTGGGTGCGCAACACCTCCGGGTCTCAGCGCCCACGGTCGCTGCCAGCCCGGCACCTCCACTTCGCCGCTTACCTTCTCTAGCCAAATGACGCGCCACCAGCCTGGCGCTCAGCAGACACGAGTCGCAAACCGGGTTCGCATTCCCAGGACCGTCCAGGGCCTTCTCGGCCCAACCCTCTCCCTTCCCCTGCCCGGGCCAGGCAGACTAAGTACCCGAGCGTCCCAGCCGGGCCACGGCCCAGGCGGCCTTACCTTTCGCTTCGTTATCCGAAGTGTCTGGGCTGGAGTCCGCAGTTTTGGCCCGCTCCTTCTCGCTCTCCAAGGGGCTGCCTTTTGGGCCCGCCAGGCTCTGCTCAGTCTTGATCTCATTGGGGGTAGGGGTCTGGCTATCTGACTTGGGGGTCTCAGGGAAACTCACTTTGACCCCAAGCTCGGGTGACTCCAGATGTTCTGTGCGCGGGTTGAGGCTGGCCCGCTGCTCAAAAGGGGCTTCGAAGTCGTTGGCCCCGGCACAGTGGGGCGGCTTGTCCAGCGCGGAGTAACTCGGGCTGGCGCGGTAATAGCTGGGCACGGGCACCTCATGCTCCCCGAGGCAGGACTCTTGCAGGGGGTGGGAGTAGAGACCTGCCTCGGGGCCACTTTTCGCCCGCTTCTCTGCGCTGTACATGCAGCAGACATTCTCCTCCTTGACACTAGGTGGGTAGGAGCAGGAGGACAGCGGCCTGCCAACAGGTTGTTCCAGACGGTAGGCGGCTTTGGGGTCACCCCAAGAGTCCAGCTGGGAGAGGTAGGACGGGTAGGTGTTGAGGGCGAGGTTGGGGCTGCTACCCTCGTCCCTCTTGGAGAGCGAGGGCGCGAGCCCGCAGCCCCTCATCACTCCGCAGTTGAAGTCACTCCCAGATTGCATATACATGCCTGTACTCCGACTATAGCGTTCTCCTCCGCCCGGCACAGCCAAGGGCTCCGCGTATGAGTTCGGAGTTACATTGCGAGGGCATGTCATTTTCAGAGAGAGGGGTTTTTAAGAAGCAATACTACAGCGGAGAAGCTGACATCTTTTTTTTCCCCATCCGGGAGGGGGGGGCGGTTGGAAGAGAGGGAGGGAAAAGAAGGGGAGGGGGGAACATCAGCTCCATAATTATCCGCGCATTCAATCCTCACCATGTGACGGCTAGACCAATGGGATTTGAAAATGGCCTTGATGATTCAGACGGCCGTGACGTCAGCGGGGTCAAGTTGTCGGCAGGCGGAACGCGCAGCGTGGAGCAACAGCGCCACCTAGCAGCCGCCTCGGGGTAGGGACGCCCGAGCCCTTCCCCACGAACAAAGGAAGCGCCCCCGGGGCGGCAGGGGCAGGAGCGGGGTGGAGGGGAATGGGGGGTTCTAGGGAGAATGGGGTTTGTTTACCCTGGAACCAGACTGTAACTCTTGGGGAGAGAGGGCCGGAGAAGGGGAAGATGCAGGAGAGAGGGAGAGAGCGAGGCAGCTCGGGGCTCAAAACAGTCAAAATCAAATTAAAAGGTCAAGGCACGATACAGGTACTTACTCCCCTCTCCTCACTTCTCCTTTTCCCTCCTTCACCCTCGCCCCTGCTTCTTCTCTTGGGTCGGGAGTGGGGTGAGGTTTGAGGGGTGGGGAGGCTCCAAATAGTCAGGGAAAGGGAGAAAAAGTTAAGGAATCCCAAAGGGAACTAAAGTTTGTGTTTTCCAGCGTCCTAATTCATCAAGCTTGGCCCTTGGGCCTGAGAGCTTAGCTCAGGGATCGCGGGAAGTTGGTCGAATTGCAAGTTCCGCGCGTGTGTGTGTGTGTGTATGCGCGCGCGCGCACACACGCGTGTGTATGTTTTGCGGGGGGGATGGTGACAGGGAATCTTCAGTGTATGGTGTGGACTAAGGAGGGGGTCACTATCACTTCAGGGCTAATCGGAGAAAAGAGGTTCTGACGGGATCTAGGAGTCAGGGGAGGAGGAAGCCGGCGACCAGAGGCACTGGTTCCGCATCAGGGAGTGCAGCCTAGGCCTGGATAGGTGGGCGGCTCCTGCGTTACCATCTCAGCAGCAGAAGACTTTGGCCTTGGGATCCTTTCCGGGGCTTTGCTCCAGGCTCTAGCAGTCCTCTCTTTCCAACTGACCTTGCCGCCACTAAAACAGGGAATATTCCCAGGGAGAAAAAGAGAACCCACCCGGGTATCAGCCGGTTTGGGGGAGTCGCATATCATTCGGGTAACCGGGATACCAGAGGCAACAAAATCCGACCCAGAAAAATGGAACGAACTGGGTGGGCATTTTCGAAAGGAGAAAAGGGATGAGTCTATTTTCGTGGTTATTTTTTAATAAAGGGAAGAGAAATAGGGAGTAAAGTATGTCTCAAATAGTTATTTCCGCTTCTCCATTGCCTTTCTCTCAAAGCGAACTAAACTCTCCATGCCTTCCTTAGGAAACGGAATCTGGAGAATAACTTGTTTTTCCGGTCGCCCCACATTTCCTCCTGGAAAAAGCCGCGGATTTCTGACTTTCCGAAGGTCTGGAGCCTGGCAGGGAAAGGGCTGGAGCTCCCGGCACCCGACTACGTGGAGGAGTGAGAAGGATGGATCGCTTCTAGGGAGGCCCAAGCCCGCGGCTACTAGAAGGAGACTTCGGAAAGAAATCCGGGCATTCTCTTATCCAGGAGGCCAGAAAGAAGGCGCAGAGGTCCCAGGACCCGGGAAGAACTGGAAGAACATCTGTAATGTGTGACTTATTTGCAAGGCCAGGCAGGGGAGATTTGAAATGGTTTTGTGTTTTCATTTGCAGGGGTCGCAGTGGGCTCGGCACAGGGGTTGGCCGGCCGGGGCAAGGTTAGGCTGTTTAGGCCCCAGAGGAGACTTGGGATTGGGACAGCCCAGGCAGCAGTCAATCCAGGGAACCATTTGTCCCACCACTCACCCCGAGGGAAACCACAGAGACTTTATGGCCACTCTGTTTGTATTATCTGCATAAGTCTTTCCCCACCAGTTTGATAGAAACTGTTCACTTTTATGAGGACCCAACGAAAATTCCCCGTCATATTTATCAGCCAGGAATAAAAATTTAGTATGGGAACTGATATTTCCTCATTTATGGGGTGATGAAATTAAAGACCAAAGCAATTGAGAATTATATGGCTTTGGGGGTTCTCTCCCCCCTCTTTCTCGTCTCCTTTATTTTCCTGTCTGGTGTGCTTGTCCCTGGAATTTGGCGTCCCAGTCTTCTGCCCTTGCCTGGATCTACTGGGCCCTCTTGCCCATGCCCAGGTGTCGCTTGGTCACCTCAGTCTTTCCTGTTTTTTCTTTCCGCATTAGTAGCTGGGGGCCAGGACAGCACTACCACAAGCCTCATCTAGTCCAGGCTGTGATCTGGCTGGGGCGGCAGGAGGGTTGCAAAGAGCCTCACAGTGGAAGGGTCTGAGCCCAGCCTGGGAGGGGGTGAGGGAGGCGGAGGAGAAAGGGTGAAGGAGACAAACTCCAGATTACCTCTCAAAATCTGTGAGCCCCTAGGCTTAACCTGAGGAACCAGAGGGAGAGGAGCGGAGTCACTGGCCTTAGGCCCTGTCTCCCACTACCAATCCGACCCTCACCCCCAAACTCGTTCCTTACCTCTGACATGGGGCAGGGGGTGGGGTGGAAGGAGAAACTTCAGAATCCTTGCCATTATTAATGGAAGTAACCCCCGAGGGAGAAGGAACCTCCTGCCTCAACTCCCAATTTCCCACGAGAAATAATAGTGTTTAAAGTTGAAATAATTAGAAGTATGATAAATAGGGCCCATTAATGAAAAAAAGAAATCGAATTCATCAGCCTAAGTGGGACCCCTGGTGGGACAAATGTTTGCCTTTAATTACACTTGATAAACGCAAACCCGCAAACCCGAGAAACAGACACAGACTTGAATAACCTGTTGGTTTTTTGCAGACTTTGGGATTCTGCCCAGTGGGAGCAAAAGGGAGGAAGATGTGAGGGTAAGGACAGGCAAGAGAAACATTTGTGCAGGTCCAGAAAGTACAGGCAGATGTCTGTCCCAGCCCTGCCCCTTTGGCTGCCGTCTTTCCTGAGGCCACAAGCAAAGGTTGTTTCTGTCCTATTGTCCGGGCCTGGCGTTCAAAGGCACTTGTGCTGCCACAGCTATTCTGCCTGCTGCCACTGCCAGACACCCACCGGCCCAGCCTCACAGTGCCAATAGCCACAGGCCTACACCCCTGGGGAACTAGATTGGGGTTCAGGAAAAGTCTGTGTTAGAATCGCCCTGTGAAGCCGTTTCCCCAACTTTCTGCGCCTATGCTTGACTCTGGGGCTCCCCCTTCTTGCCTCAACTTGGGGATGTGACAATCCAGGGGCTGCAGGGAAGAGTAGGGCTCAGACTGTGCCCATATCTTGGCAAATCCCACCCACCCCAAGAGCCCTGGCCCCTTGTGCCTTTCTTCCCCGTACCCAGACCCTGGAAGGGTGGCAGGGATGGGGGCTTGGCCCGCCTGCTGCCTATGGGACTGTGAGTTAGGGAGAAGAGAAAGGTGTTCCTTGCATACTCCAGGACAGTCAGTGGGTTCCGGAGGTGCAGGCCGAGGGCAGGGGCACTGGGGTTCCCATGTGAAAACAGAAGAAGGAAAATGAAGTGTTCAACAAACAGAAAGGCACCTCGGCTGTTTTCTGGACTCTAGCCCTCAAAGTACCCCCAGAAACACCCTGATTTCTTCAAGGAAATTTAGCGAAGTTTCCCCAAGAGGTTAGAGTCATCACTGGAGGCAATTCCAAAGGTGAAGAGAAAAAGGAAGTGTCTCTCCCCTTGGGGTAAATTAATAAAAGAATAAAGTGTGTGTATTGAAATCTCATCAAGCGAAAAGGAAAACAAAATCGCACCAGTAGCGAAAATTGCAGTTCTTTTCCTCTCGCTTTGGAAGCCGAAGTAAATCATTATTTTCCCAAAACTTGAAGAAAAGACTTGTTTTTCTTTTCGCTAACATGGGCTCTGCCCTACTTATTTGGGAGCAGGGAAATCCCAGACAAAATGAAAAATTCTAAGAAGCCCAGAAAAGAGCTTTTCAGACAGGTAGGAGAGGGAGGCAAGAGGCCGGGGACGTTTCCAGGGGCCTCCGGTCTTCTAGGATCTCGCGGCTACTCCGGCAGCTCAACCGTCAGAGTCGCTCTCGCATCTGGACGTTGTGTGCGCATTTGCGCCCAGGCGCTCTGGAGTTTACTATCTACACACGTGTCTAAGTTGTGCTTAATTGTGTGTACAGAGCCACAAATATTCGTTTTTATACCAAAATGTACTCCCTGCAATCCCCGCATCCTGAAATTTTATAACCTGAGCCAGCACGATTGCTTTCTTGCCTTGCGGAAGCCGGCCAGTTATTTAACTTTGCCTTCTGAATTGAAACCAGACAGCAAATACGTCCGAGAGAAGCTCTGGGAAGGGGAGACGGATGGAAGAACGTCTTTAGGGAAGGCCTTGCTCCCCACTTTAACGGTTTGCTTCCAAGTTGCCCCAGTAGGTCGGGTTTCCAGCTGCAGCCAGGGCTGTGGTTGGGCCGGCTTATTCCAAAGAAAACCCCGCTTGTTCCTTACCGGCTAAATTCCTTTCCCAAGATCTCCGTTTTCCATTATTTTTTCCTCTTTCTTTCTTTCTTTCTTTCTTTCTTTCTTTCTTTCTTTCTAAAATTTCTTTGTCTTTTTTTCCTTCTTTCTTTTTCTTGTCCTCCTCTTTTCCCTTTATCTGCTCCTTTCTCTATTTTTCTTTCCTTCTCTTTTTACCTGCAATTAGTTTTTTCCTTCTCGTTCTCTGATGCTTTTTCTTCCTCAATTCGTTGTGTTCTTCATTCCCCCTTCTTTCTTCCTTTCTTCATTATACAATTAATTCTTTGCTCTTTTCTTTGCTCTTTTCTTTCCTCCTCAATCTTCTCCTTCCCCTTGACTTTCTCCCCTAGACTTTCTTGTTTATCTCCGTGGTGCAGTGCTCAGTGAGGGGAAAGAACCAGGCCCGGTCTGATCCCTCCCAGCCCGCTACTCAGGTTTGGAGTTGACCTTCTCCTGCCTTCAGTCTTAACTCGGCTTTCACAAGGCAAAGTGTAGACCTGTGAGCAGCCGGGAGCCAGGCCTCAGGAGTCGCCATTAGAGAAGGAGTAGCGGGTGCTGGGGCACGTCCCTACTTACTCCGGTAGCTCCCAGCAACGCTGGCTTCCAGGGCTCAGGTATCTTCACTTCCATCACCCCGAAGGAGCCTGGTCCACCAGGCCTAGCTTTATCTTTGTGTTGACCTCCAGAGCTGAACATTAAAATAACCCCAATTTGAGCTCAATTGATTTCCCCAAGGCTCGAGTCAGGGGAACTCAAGGAGTGAGGTTCTGTCAGTTCCAGGTGGGTGGCAGATCCAAGGGTCACCCGGGGGCTTAGCAGCCCAAGGCCATGTTCCCACATGGGGGCACCTTTGTTCTCTGAGCTCCAGGACCACAGACCCACCGCTGGCTCTCCTCCTTTGGTCCTGCAACCACTGCTACCTCTGGGTAGGAATTTCTCGGCATTTTGATTTCTATCTTTCTTCAAACCCAATGTGGACTTTGCAGGAGGCAGGGATGCAGGGGTGAGTGTGCAGAGACCCTCTCAATTCCCAAATCAGGGGTCTGAGTCAAGGTTATTTATCTCCACTTTATGCAATGGATTGGGGAGTGTGTAGGGGTGTGAGTGCGTGTGTGCGTGAATGTATATGTGTGAGAAGGAGAGAGAGAGAGAGAGAGAGAGAGAGAGAGAGAGAGAGAGAGAGAGAGAGAGAGAATGATGTCTGCAGGAGAACAAGAACAGGGCTTGGGCTTGATGGGGGAGGTCTGGTCCTGCCAACATTGTCTAAACTTTGGGGGTCAATAAGGGTGTGTCTAAAGAGCAGAGAGTGAACAGGACTCTCCTGGAGACCTGCAGCCTCTGTCAGCTGGGAGCTCCCAAATCTGGGTCTGACATGGGCTTCAGGAAGGATTGACCTCAACGTTTAAACTTTGTTTTGCCTTAGGCAGAGAAAGGTAGCTCCAGATATCACCCACCAAGGGAATCCCAGAGCCTCTCTTTCCTTCACTTCCCTATAATCCTGAAATTTTATTCCATGGCAAAACCAAAACTCGAAGTTTTTTAAAAAGGGAGGAGGAATCTTGTAAAACTTTTATACCAAACAAAGTTATAAAAACTTCCTGGGCGTTGCCTTTTCCAAAGGTTTATATGAATAATAAAGAGTGGAGTCGCGTGCACAGGGTTCCGGTGAGCTCTGAGACAAGGAAGGTTCCGCAAACTGCATTATCCAGCCCTGGGGCACCAGGAAACCCCAGGGGCTGCCCCTTTGAGAGCATGTTAGTCCAGAAAGAATTGCCTAACCGATTCTTAAAGGGGCGGGAAGAGGGAAGGGGTGGCGCCCTTGACTCCCTTGAAGTTCAAAGTTCTTTGCTCTGGTGAGTAAAGCCCTTCTGCCTTCAGTCCACTTGAGAAATTAGCCCCTGGTAGTTTCTCCCCCTCAGGTTGATAACTGGCTCCAGGTATTCCCAACTATTCACCTTTCAGACATCGGGCCTGTAACTTTCTTTTTCCCCCAAAGCAGAGCTCCGCATCCTCTTCATCTGGAACACCTAGCACCCAGGGGGCTTTCTCTTGTGGGCTTGTGTGAACCATCTTCCAAGGAACCCTTGCATGGCCATTCCCTAGCAACCTAGAGGTCTGAGTGACAAAGAAACCCCAAACCCAAGGCTGGCCCCAACTCATTTCTCCTTTCGAGTCCTCCAGGTTTCCCCTGCACCCCCAAAGCTCATAGTGGGAGGGGGAGGGGCTCAGAGTGCTCTCTCTCAGCCCACACCACTTAATACCCTTGTAAACTCCCACGTGCGCTATAAACTTGGATTTTTACAACCAACATTCCTCCTTAGCTCCAGGAAACTTTGAACTCGGCCTCGGGTTTATTTACTGGGGGGGGTATGCAGGGGGGCTGGAGAGCTGGGAGCTGAGAAAGGCTAGAGAAGGGGGGAAAATGCCAGGCAAGGGGGTAATGGAGTGGGGGTCTGGGGAGTGTTGGGGGTGCCAAGACCGTCCACTGCACGTTTATTTACTATTTAGGGCGGAAGCGTTTTCTAACACAGGCCAGACTGGGTCGTTAAGGGCGAAATGAAACTGGGTTTAGAGGCGGGGGGTGGGAGGGGGTGCTTTATGGCGGCGTCTAGACGGGGATCTTTTGTTCCTGGGCAGCGGCTCGGCTGGAGGGGATTACCCAGAGAGGTTGAGCTCAGAGTGCCCCTGAACAGAGAGGGGTGTGAGACATCCAGGGGGGCCAAAGATGGGTTTGTTTGGGGGACAGAGACCCCTTTTTTCTTGTGCTTAGATGGTTAACAAGTACTGGCAGTGTCCTGGGCCTGGGTTGCAGAAGCCCTTTTTTTTTTTTTTCACTATGATTCCCCCCACCCACTCATCCTTCAGAAATCCCTTCCATAGCTAGAGATCTTTTTTGTGCTGCACATTGCAGGGAAAGTGGTAGCTGCAGATTTATATATATTTTTTTACCAAAATCAGAAGCCATTCGGGGATTAATATTTTTGCTTTATAATAGGTTTGTTCTACAAAATTATCTTCATCTTATTTTATTGAAAACATGGCTGGCAGGCCAACATTCTTTGATATGACTAGTGGATAAACACCACACACGTAGAGAAGTCTCATGTACCCACACATGCATGCGCACACATGCACACACATACATACACAGAAGACCCTCAGTTGCATTCCTGCTGACACTCACTGAACACTGCCAGTGGTTACATACCACAGAGGACACAAGTCCTAGATGTGCATGTGGTCGGGTTTACTCCATACTACAGGAAAAGTGTACAAATAATATTCCTTCTCATGTGCACCCATCGGCACATTGACTTAAATGAAAATATATGTGTGTGGGCACATGGAGGAACTGTGGGGCTGCATATATAGTCCAGTTTGCAAATATTGTCTCAAAACCACATTTACAAATTAGAGATTCAGATACCTAAACTGAAGAGATCCCTGTTAGCAAAAATAACAATGGAGCCTAGATGTAATAGTCCATAGTCCTGGAGCTTTTATCTTTCATTCAACAAAATTGTATTAGCAAAAATATTTTTTTGAATTACGTAAGAACAGTTCCAAAGAGACAAGAAAATCTCTGGTTCCCAAATAATGAATTTAGATCAAAGACTGCTGGAATGCCCTCACTGAAAGCACAGAAAAGACTATGGTTATCTTTATGCAGAAGAAACATGCAGCAAATATAGATGGGTGTGGTGACCGTCCCCACAGGTCATCTCATTTGCCAGCGCCGCACCCCATGCCAACCTCTTAGAAAACAAATCTCTGGGGCTTTCTCCTCTGGGACACCTTCTGTGTAAACATCAGGGTAGCCCAGCCTAACATCTTGTCGTGTCTGGAGGAGCCTGCCCATTTGTGCTTGAGGGGAAGGGGTCCAGCCCCACCTTCCCACCCCTTAGAGCAGCCAAGGTGAGGAAAAGGAGGGGGCTGGTTTCTCCTCCTCTCCCCTCCTTCCTTCAAAACTGTATATTAAAATTCCAATACAGTCTTCTCATGGGGGGAGGGAAGTCCTACCCTCAACCCTACACATTTAACTGAGACAGACGGAGACATCTGGCAGGAGGGCGGTGGAGCCAAGAAAATTCCTATAAATTTAAGTTCGATGATGGTTACAATTAACTCCACAACAAACATGTACTTAAGCGGAAAGCATTGCTGGGTGTTTGGACTCAGCTCAGGCTGCACATGAGAAAGGGGAGCTTTAAGAGGAGCCATAGAATGTTCTCAGCTCGAGAGCAAGAGGAAGCTACCTCCACAGTCTTGCTCCTGTCAGTGGAGAGGGGTGCAGGCCCACCAGCTCTGGCCTACGTCACCTTCACACACCACCGCTAAGACTCTGCCTGCCTGCCTCCTCCTTCACCCTGGGAATATTGAGGGTTTTAAGAGGAGAGGGACTAATAAAAGGGTCAAATAAAATCATAATATTGAACAGAATGAAATATCTTTATTTGCCACAAAAAAAAAAAGAAGAAGAAGAAGAAGAGCTCACAGCAATCCTTCTGGGACAGGAACAGGGTTGGGGGGGAGCTGAACACATACACACACTCACGCACGTGGAGAGAGATGAGTGATTCGAATCTCATTCCAGCAAGTCCTTCCCCCATTCCCTCTGGGTAAAAAGAAATGCTCGTGAAATTTATTTACAAAAATTCAGGCTTCAGCATGGGGGAGGTGCCCAATCCCATCTCCCTACTGCCTCATACACCCCAACTTTTTAATTTTTTTCCTTAAAAAAAAAAGGTGATAACAACTGCATAGGCTATAGCTATAAATGTTTGGAGTAGGGCACGACTCGGAAAAAGGTTAGGAAACCTCAATGCACCAGTTAAGAAATTTCAAAGGAGGGCTCTACACAGTCACGGGAGAACAGCTTGGCTCGGGGCGGGGCCTGGGCGCAGACGGAGGTAGGACACGGACTTTGCACACCTAACACCAGGATGAAGATACAGAAATTTCACAGCAAGGCAAGATCACATTTAGCTGCACCCCTAGCAGTGGGGCAGGTGGGGTAGGGGAGAAGCGCCCGAGATGTCTCCCCTGGCAGACACGGTGTCTTATAAGATCTTTTCACTTGGCCAAGGGAAAGCTTTCAGTTCGAGGATTGTTCTGTTTGGGAGCCACGACTCTCGCCCCTCCCCCACCGGATCAGAGCAGCAAGACATTGTCGCGAGGTGTGTTTTCTTTTAAATAAAGAGTCTTGGCCTCGGCGCCAACGGAGTCCATTCGCAGTGGGCCAGACACTTCCCTTCACCTCCCCCCTTCCAGGCCCGGTGTCTGTCCCGCGCGAGAGTCAGACCGAAGTAGAAGGAGGTTCCAGAAAGAATTGCGGGCAATGGCAGTGGGGGCCAGCCCTGGCCACAGTACAGTTTTCCACCCGCGGAAAGAAGGCGAGTTAGAAAATAAAAAATAAAAATAAAATAAAATAATTTCTTCCTTTCCCCCTCCCTCCAAAGGGCCCTGTCTGCGGTTACAGTAGAGGATTTCCCGAGAAATACTGCAGCCGGTCTCTGCTTAGTTTTTTTTCTTTCATTCTTCTGTTCTGAAACCAAATTTTCACTTGTCGGTCTGTCAGGTTCAGCATCCGGGACAGCTGCAGCCGCTTCTCTTTGTTGATATACACGTTGAAGAAAAACTCTCTCTCCAGTTCCCGAATCTGGAATTTCGAATAAGGACAGCGCTTCTTGCGGGTGCGGGGGGCGTCTGGAGGGAAGGGGGGCAAGTGCGAGGAGAAGGGGAGAGAGACACGTGAGACCCGGGCGACCCCTACCCGCTGAGCGCTCAGCGGCCCTTCTCCCAGCCCCGCCGCCAGGCAGCCCTCCCACCAGGCCGGTCGGCATCCCCTGGCAGGCCGAAGCGCTGTGGCCAGCCATGAACCCCTAGTCAGATCTAGCTAGTCCCAATCTCAGGCTACTCAGGACCCCCCTCCCCCCGACACACACACACACACACACACACACACACACACACACACACACACACAAGCACACTCAGGCAGAGCCCTGGCTGCCCGAGTCTGGGGGAGAAGGAAGTCATCCGGGGCCAAGTGCGTCCCTGGCCTCGACACCCCCGCGCCTGCTCAGCCAAGAGCCTCTGCCCTTCTCCCTGGTCCTCCTAGTGGCTCTGGAAACCCACCGGCCCCTGCTCCAGAAATCGAGGGTAACAGCGGAGAACAAGCGCGCAGAAGTGCGAGCGGGCGACAGCATTGGGGAGGTGGGGAGGAAGCGAATGAGCAGGCACCAGAGACATCCGAGAGCCGCTTCCGGGGGCCCAGGCGCCCCGGGACGCCCGCCGGGCCGCGCGTTCCCTGCCACCCGGCTAGGCCCGCGATTAGCCCGCGGAGCGCAGAGAAACGCGGAGACCCAGGCCTGGCGCAGAGTGGCACCCAGAGCCTCCTCTCCCCACACCTCTGTCGCCGCTAACCCCGGGTAGCTCCGGGTTCTGCTCAAGGAACCGCGAACACATAGTTTGAACATTTCAAAAATAGTTTTTAAAAGAAGTAGAGTAGCCCTGGCTGGCCTCTCCGGTCTCAGGTTCTGCTCCATTGCCTCTCTCCCCCACCACTCCCCCTTTCTGAGTTTCTCCCTGTCTTTCCCTCGCCCTCCCTTTTTCCCCCCTCCATCCCTCCCCCACCCCCCCTGGCAGTTCGGTTCCTCATCCTTCCTTAAATACTCCTCTAAGTTCACGATCAAAGTTAATATCGCCCGCGATGGTGGCGCTTTTTAAAATTTCACAGACAGAGGGAGATAACGGGGAGGGGGTTCACCCAGCTTTTCCAAAGAGCTCTTTTCCCTCCCTCCCCACCCCTTCTCCATCGTAAAAAGTCGAGTCGTTGGAAGAGAGGGCTTTGTAGGTTATAATAAAATCCTTTGAATGCTTATAAAACTCCACATAAAATCGGAGTGACCCAAAACACGAGGCCGTCCCTGTTCCCCTTGCCTCCCCCCTATTCTCACCCTCCCTCTCTGGTTCCCTCCCTCGCTGCCCGCCTGTTCCCCCGCCGCTGCTACCTACTGGGGGCGGCTCCCTTGGTCGGCTCCTTGGCCGCGGAATGGGCTGAACCGGACGAGCTGGGATTCGTGTTTTCCTCCTCGGCCTCTGCCTCGGCACCCGCCTCACCCCGGGACGCTAGTCCCGAGGCCGCGGGCACCTCGGGCTCCCCTTTGGCCTCACCCTTGCCTGGGCATTGGGGCTCGGCAGGCGCGTCGCCACCACCACAGTAGGCGTTGTCGAAGAAGCGGTCGAAGGCTTGAGGCAGAACGCTGTTCTTGTTGACCGAGGAGTAGAAGCCGGCGGGGGCTGCGTGCGGGGCGCTGGGGTGGTGGTGACCGCCGTATGAGCCTTCGTTTTTCATGAGGATCTCCGTGACGGTGGAAGGAGGCAGGCACTCCCGGTGCATAAGCTCGTCGGCCGCCGCATAGCAGGAGGAGTAGCTGTTCCGGTGGTGCCACTTGCCGGATGGCTCCAGGCCGTAGGACACCTCCCGGACCGGGGGCACTTGGGCCGAGTAGGGATAGGAGATCTGACGAGAGGGGGCCTGGGGCAGGAAGGAGGAGACCGTGGAGAACTCAGGCACGTAGTAAGTGCAACTGGGCAGATAGAGGTTGGAGGCGCAGCTCCCTCGCTCGCCGAAATCAGCGCCCCTCTCCTTGCGCGACGGCGAGCAGAAGTTGCCCAGGTTGACCGAGTTAAACATCGTTCTCTTCTCCTGCCGGCTCCAGATGGAGGTTTTGGACCCAGTCTAGCGAGGGGGGAAAATTTGGGAAGGCGAGATGACGCGTTATCCGTCTTAGTCTCTCTCCCCGAGCACGTGATCCAAAGTAGATATTGTCATATATCAGTTCGGAGCACTTCGCGGACGTAGGAGGGGTTCTCTCTTAGGTAAGATGGGGACGTTCAAGCGATTGGTTTGCAAACACCGCAGAAACATTATGAAAATCAATTGCAGATTTGTATTCGTTTTTCTCTCGTCACTCCCCTCTCCATTCCACAGAGCGAGCAAAGGAGGAGAGAGGGTTGGGGTGGGGTGGGCGGTGGGATGGGCGGGGGTGGTGGCTAGGAGGGGGTAATTGTATTTTTTTTCTAGCTGCTGCTCTCTTTTTCCCCAGGATTGGATGACGGAGGAGGGCTCTCACGTATGCGGGGGTCTTGCCTCCTCCTCATGATCAGCCAGGGACTAGGGTGGGGATGAGGACCTCTTTCCCCACTGCAAGATTCCTCCAGAGATGTGAATCCTTCCTCCCAACTCTCAAGGACTCTTACCCTGCCAACCCGCAGAGGGGCCAGTGCCTGTTTGGAAGAGTTTGAAGAAGTTGATTCTTTTTTTTTTTGGACAGGGCTGGGTGTCAAGACTCCCTTTCTTCTTAGGAGAGATGCCTCAGAAGAGTATCTGAAGTTTCCGAAAGGTGAGGCAGCCCAGTAGCAAGTCCGTGTCCCAACTTTGTCTGGCTTGCTGTGCTGCTGGCAGCTAGGGACTCAGATTAGTCATAAATGAGTGGTAAGCAGTGCGCCAGCCGCCCAGCCGGTGCCTGGCGAAGTCTGGGAAAAACCTTCTCTAATGTTGTGTTAAATATTTAGTATGAGAGAGTGGCCCTGGGTGAATATTTCATGCCTGCCTTTATTGTCAATCAATGCAAAGCTACATCCACTGTGGATTTTTAAATCTCAAACCCCAAAGAAAAAGGTTGGAATGAGAGCCATATATCTTCTCTTGGGTTGGGGGCTCAGCCTCAGTTTGGAGGTTAAAAAGAACCTGGTGTCAGGGTCCAGGAAGGATATGGGGGGTGGATAGATTTGAGTCTTCTATCTTTAGATGATTTGGGCATTTTGGGGTGGGTGGCAGGGCCAAGCATAGGTCTCCAGAACAGACCAGCAAGGTGATGGAAGGGAGCTGAGTAACCTGTGTTGGCAAGGCAGGGCCAGGGGCCACTCCTAGCTCTGCTCCCAGGTGCCTCCTTCCTCTTTCTCAGCCCTACCATGCCCTCCTCCACATCTGCCAACTTTCTGGATGGCTGTGGCCCAAGAGGTGGACTCAGTTGTTCTGCTCTCCCTTGGCCATCCCTCTGGACAACACAAGACACATTTGGGCAGCAAAAATTACTTTATTGAAAGGTTCTGGAATGAGCCCGAGGGGCCAGGGGCCAGAGCAACTGTCATAAGTAGAGCGACCTTGCATCCAAGGAAGAGCTGCCAGGGCACAATTTGTTCGAGTAGGAGGGGAGGAACTGAAGCCCCCAAGGACTCTGCCCATAGTGCTCTCAGGGAAAGCCAGAAATGACCCAAATCCTCTTTACACCCTAACTCATGGTTAAAATTTGAATTTGATTATCCTTTCAGACTAATGATGAGGTACCGAAGCCCCAAAATCAAATGTGGAAGATACAAAAAATGGTGCCTCGTCCCCAGGTACAACCCTCTAAATTTATTCCTTCTTAACCTTCCTGCCTCCCCAAATTTGATCTGTCTTTAGAGCAATACTTGGGGTGGAGCTGCCTCTGCCATGGATCTCATTCTTGGGGTGGCTCTGTAATACCCAAGGATAGGCCTCCAGCACCCCTTTACCCATTCATCCATGGCCGAGTGCTGTTTTCCAAGCCCTTCTTTAGATCTGACTAGATCCTAACTGAGGGGGAAGAAGAACTAGGTTAGGGCTTTGCTAAAGTGTGCGACTGCTCCATCGGTAAGGGGCGAGGAGCTGCAAAAGAAAGATCTGTTGCTTTTTCTCTTCCCTCTACCTTTTTTTATAGGGTGAGCCAGGCCAGCATTTTTAATTATAATGGTGGGGAACTATGGACTATGGCTTTTATGGGGTTCATACTGACCTCATTAAACTTGAGTTTATAGGAGGCAAATGCTCCCCGAACAGAGAGGGGAACCTACAAAAGGTGTGGATGAGGTACCACTATCCCTTGCAGAAGTGTGGATAAGGGCTCAGAATCTCAGGTCTGGCTTTCCCCACTTTCCTCCAGGGCCCTGCTTCCTTTCTCATCCTGGCCTCCAGGGAAACGTGGGGCCCAAGCCCCCAAGGTAAATTCTGCACAGTGGGGAGGGGGTGCGCTTCCTGTGAGCAGACAGCTGTGGGCCTGAGCACTTGAATTTGACCACCAAAGTTTATTCCAGGGCCACCATAAAAGTGAGCCAGGCGGCTGCTGCAAGGAGCTGCTGGCGGCTCTATTTTCTTGAAACAAAAAAGAAAGGCAAGAAAGAAGACCCAAGGAATTGATGTCCAGGAAACTCTAGGGTCTCCCAACAGAGGTTTTTGAGAATTAATATTATTCCCTTTAAAAGTAAGGCACCAAGTTCCATTTTTCCCCCTCATTTTGGTCTTTTAATTTTTCAACAACTTTAGAAAATCCCAGCAACTGGAGGCTGCTGCTGGAGTCAAGGAGAGACCGACGGGTTTGGAGAGGCATTGATTGGCAAAAATGCCTATGTTGTGGGCTGCCCACCTCCCTACCTGACTCTAGGTCTAGGCCCCTCTGAAACATAGACTGAGAGACTGAGCTGCCTACCCCACCCAGACTGCACCCCAGTGCCTCCCCCAAAATGAGACCTATCTGTGGCCCTAAACCAGTTTCCAAAAGCCTGGCAAACCCTACTTTCTGGGGTGGAGGTAGCTTTCTTCCCCCTCAATCTCATGGGTGCCTGTGGCCCCGTCACTATCCTGAAGTCTCAGCTTTCACCTGAAATACTCCTCCTCAACAGAGATATTCTGCCTGCTCCACAGTTTTTGGTGGCATCAGGAAGCACTGCCTGCTTGCCTGGCTCCTAGCAGGCAGCTGTGGTCTGGGCAGCTGCGGAGGTACTCTGGCCAGGGCCACGGACAGACTCCAGAACACTTCTCTTCCACACATGGACACTAGAAATGGCTTCAGAAGGGGGCAGTATCTCCCAAATTCCAGTCTGGGAGACCCCAGCGCAGCATCCTCCATACAGCTTTGGTTGTCTTGCAGCTTGACCACCTTCTCCTGCTGCTCTGAGCTCTACAGTAGATTGTGGAAGGGAAAGGGGCCTACCCCACAGACCGTAAACTGGGAGGAAACCCCAGGGAAGCGAAAAGGAACCAGTAGAGCTCTGGTGGGCTTGGACTGTAAATTCAGGTTCTGGGTGGAATCAATAAAAAGAGCCAGAGGAGGGAAAGAGCAATTAGGAGGATCGCTTTGTAAACTACATAAATGTCTAACCAATGTACCGTATACTTGAAACTAATAAAATAAAAGTTTTAAAAAATAAGTGCACGAACATCCTCAGCATTCGGAGGCTGGGCAAGCAAGGTTGTACCCTCATTAGAAATTGGCTTGCATCTTTCTGCACATATTTGTTTCTTAGAGCAATACCATTACGTTGAACAATCCCTTTAGTGTGCTTGGGGATTTTCAGATCAGTGGTTTATCCTGTACCCGTGGGACACCTCTCACTCCCAGCTAGAACTAGAAAGGGATAGAACTGTTCGTTCTCAGACCCCACCTATCCTCAGCCCTGACCATGGCCCCAAACCCAAAGCCCCAAATCAGTCCACCTAAGAAGACAGATGCTGCTCAGAAGATCCTTGGGCCCCTGGACTGGACAGGGGGAGGGAGAAGGGCAGCTCCTCCCCCCCTGACAGCCCCACCTACCTTCCTCAGCAGAAAGACTGTCCTAGGAGGCTAGCAACAAGACCCCATTTTCCCCTATAAAAGTCCCATTTTATGAGCCGGTTTCACTGTTCCCCTTCACCAAATGCTCTAAAATGAAGGAAATGTCTTAAAAGCAGTCTGGAAATGGAGCCGCTACCTTTGGACCTTGGTTTCCAAACCCGGTTGCAGCAGCAAAGAAAATGTTTTCTTTTTCTGGGCAGAATTGCCCTGTTGGGCCACCCAGGTCTCCCAGTTTTCTGTGGAACTGAGGCCAGGTTGGCCTGGACGTTATTCCCCGGCTTTAGCGCCTGCTTAGGCTGGACCCAGTCTGCGCAGATCAAAGTGAGTTCGCCGCATTTTTATGAGATCAACTTCAGTGGCTCTTTACTTGTAATCAGATGCCTGGGTAGAAAATGCGAAAGGGGACAGCCTATCAATCCACAAAGGAAAAGCGGAGGGAGAGAAGAAAGAGAGACACCATGGATTGAAAATTTTCAGGTGACACATAGCAAGAAGATTTTGGTCACCAACAAAAAAGACCCTTCTGCAGCAAGGATGGTTTGCCGGTCTGTCTGTCCCAGCCTGCAGGCCCTGCCATCTGCCTGCACATTTCGCCCCATTTCCGGGAGACGGGAAGCCTGACTCGCCTGTGTTCTCAAGCTTGATGTGAAAGCTTCCACAGTGTGGACACACCACGTGGGACGAGTGTGGCTGACTGCATTCCCTGGATCCAGCAGGGAAGTCGCCTTCAGCTCACAATTTAAAAGTCTTGCCCATTTTTCTGCTTTCCTCTCTGCGGTCTCGGTGTTTCTCTCATCACTACAGCCAGAAGTTCAGTTACAGGAAGATTCACCAGAGATTTATCGCCTGGCCCCAAACTTGGAGAGCTTCGTTGTCATAAACAGTCGTCTATTGTCTAGACTTTTATCTCCGGGTATGGATTGTGCATTATTGAGGCTCAGGAGACACGACCCAGCTCTGTGGGATGTGTGTGCAGCTGAGTGCTTGCTCCACCCCCCAAGGATTTCTGTGGGTAGGTTTAGGAGAGTGCACAAATTTGTGTGTGCTGGGCAGGTACACTTGAGTGTCCATGGGTGGAGACCCAAGATAGGGAATGTCTCTCTGTGCCTGAGAACATTCTGGTGCATGTACTTGTGTGTTGGGCGAGAATTTGTCACGGTGTGCTTTGTTCCTGGGGCATTTTAAGTGTTCCTGTCTGGGCTTTTGGGGTTTTATTAACCTGCATCCGCTCGGTCTGTTTATGCCCTTTCGAAGCAGATCATCTGGTGTTTTTCAATATTGGGGCCCATTGTACGTGTTTGCTGTCTCTGAGGAAACGGGCTTGGGTGCTACTTTTCCAGTCTTGCTCCCTCAGATTCCTTCACCTATCCTCAGTCGCACACACCTCAGCCTCTGCCTTCACCAGAGTGCCTGGCCTTGCCCCACACCCTTCAAGACCCTAAGTCTTCCAAGCAGCTACCAATTTTCTTTCACCAACATGAAACACATTTTTTTGCAGGATGAGTTCTGACTATCTCTGTCTTTCCCATACTAGGGGGAAATGTGCCAGCTCGTAAACACCCTCATCTCCTGGAGTTCCCCTTACCCAGACTGAGGGGGACATCAGAAAGGACCTCCCAAGACAATTTTGACCTTTTAAAATACTCTCCACAGAACTCTAGATAATGCCAAAGAGGGCCTGCCACTTTTTCCCAGGGGACTCCTGGTTGCAAATGTCCTCACCCTGGCCACTCCCTCAGCCCCTTGAGTCCAGGCAGTAAGATGTTTGCCCAGATTTAATGTCTGTGAGAGAGACAATTATCGCCTCAGATCTCAGGGTCAGACGGTATTTTTTAAAGCCAGGATACTTTAACACCAGGAGAAATAATCATATTCTCCCCCTTTGTTTTTCATTATCGGAACAGAGTGAGAGGCTCCAGGCACTGAGGCCTAGGAACTCCACTCACTACCCTTACTGCTCCTGGCTGTCTCAACTTGGGCCACAGGCCCCACTTCAGTTCCCTAATAGTCCTTAGATACCCCCAACTAGGTAGGTAAATTAGGAGACTGATCTCAGAGGCTGATTTTTCAGTTGAGAAGGGTAGAGGGGACAACAATTAGGGGTTTGTGGAGCATAAGATTTAACCAGAAGCCCCCACCATTGCTTTCTGGGTGTCCCTCCCTTCCCTTGCCATTAGAATACCCATTTTAAAAACAATGGTTAGGCCAAAAAGGGGTCCAAGGGCGCAGAGCACGAGAAAACAAACTGAGGTCCAGGAAAAAAGGAGGTGAGCCCTTCACAGACCTCCCACACCATATTCACAGCCTCTTCCCCCTCCCCCATCTCTATCTCTATCTCGCTCTCGCTCTCGCTCTCTCTCTCTCTCTCTATCTCATCGCTAGTACGACATTGGAAGGAAAGGATCAAGGATTCCACTTCAGGTTCTTTTCTCCCGTCGCCTCCTTCTAGAACTGAGCCTTTCGGTTGCCCGGCAGCCCGGGCGCCGCCGCTGCTCCGGAACTCACTTTCCCTCTGGCGGGACGGCTGTGGCGTCGCCTAACTGTCTCCCTGTCTCTCTCCATCCTTGCCTCTCCCTCCCCTCTCAAACCAAAAAATATCTACTATCCTTGTTACTCCGCGCGGAAGGCGCAGGCTGAGCGGGCTCGGAGCCGAGGCAGCCGGGATCACGCCGGCAGCGCCGGGTCTTTGCGCGCGCGCTCTTTGCTCTCAGCCTCACCCGCAGCAGGCTTCTTCGCTAGCTGCCGGGTTAAAACGCTTCTCCATCGCTTTCCTGCTTCTCACCCTTTTTCTTTGCCTATGGATCTGAGAAAAAAATCAAGTCTCCTACCTCATCACCCCACACACAAACAACACACACGCGCGCGCGCGCGCGCACACACACACACACACACACACACACACTCGTTCTGCCTCACTTCTCCTTACCGAGTGTAACGTCTTGTTTTCGGAAGGAAATCTTAATAGATATTTAAGCTGTAAATGAACTTTTCTTTGTGACGGCTAATTTTCTGTCCAGTTCTTAACGATCTGCTCCTCTTCGTGGTGGAAAGGAACGGATTTAGAAGTCTGCAGTAGGGGAGGGAGGGGTGGAGAGAGACCAGCCCAGAGTTACATACAGACAGACAGTGGCGAGAGATACCGAGGACTGAGAGATACAGAGAGGAAAAGAGGCGATGAGGTGAGGAGAGGAGGGAGAGAGGGAGGAAATAAGGGAAGGAGGGAGGGAGGGCAAGAGGGAGGGGGCCCCAGCTGGCGGGAGCAGAGCCTGAGAGAGAAAAGGAGAGAAAAGTTTCCCGTAGTCTTCATTAGTTGACTTCTCTGTCCGCTGCTTCCCCCAACCGGCTGAGATCACCTCCAATAAAGGAAAGGAGGGGGGGGGGGTAGGTGTCTTTTTTTTTTTTTTTAAAGACCCCAAAGAGTTCAGTGTTTACAGACCAGAAATGCCACGGCCACGTCCTGGCAGAAAGAAAGACTGAAATGGAGGACCCGACGCCTTCCTTATAAGGTACCATGCTAACTTGACCTTCACTTTGTCATGGCGCCCTCCGCCCACCCAGGCTGCTTCAGGCAGCTAGGCAGAGCCAGAGCCACGGCGGACCCTGGCCTCTGCCTTCTTCCTTTCTTTCTTTATCTCTCATATCTATCTTTTCCTTTTTTATTCCCCTCCTTTTTCTTTCTGCCTTTTTCTTCCTTTTTCCCCTACCTTCCCTTTTTATTTCCTTCCCCCGCCCCTTCAACTGACCCCTTCGTCCGTCTTCCTACTTCTTTTCTTTCACTCATTCCTTTTACTCTCGCCTGCCGGTTACATGGTTTCCCTTGATTCTCTCTTGCCTGGCTCTCTGTAGCATTCTCTCTCTCTCTGTCTCTCTCATACACCACTCACCCTTTCCCTCTCCCTCTGTTTCTCTCTCTCCAGCCCCCCACCCAGCTTTTTGGTCTTCTGAATCCCAGAAACAAAAAAATATATTTTTAAATTTTTTCCCCACCCTCACCCCAATTGATCCATAGCTATAGGCTGGCTCCCCCCACCCCAGGTGTCCATGAGGAAGAGGGTCCAGGAAAGAAGGCCAATTGGGATCAAAAGGGCTTCACTCTGGGCTCAGTGCCCAGTTGGGGACGACAATGAACTTGGTTTTGATAAGACCCTGTTTTCCTCTCGCTGGCCTCACCTGCCAAGTCTCTATGACTCTAGTGGTTTTGAACTGAGGGTGAAGCCCTTGGTTGTGGTGGGGGGCATGGGGACAGCAGAAACCACTGCTCTTGAGATTAAAGGGTAGATTTAAGTATCAAATTGTTGTTTGCCTTTCTCTGAGCTCTCAGCCCCTAAAATCCTAGAGGTTTCTCTTAAGACATCTGGGGAGGGAATTTAAAGAATTAGGGATTTCAGCAGATTCACACATGCATAAAAATAAGAAAGAGAAGACTATTGGGGCCTCGCTACCTTGCCTCTTGCTGCTCCCAGGCTCCAGTAGAGCTTCCCACATTAACTCTAACCATACCTCGTGAGGCTATAAAATAAATGATATTATCAACACCCTAACAATTGTCTGTTGTTTGCCTACTTGTGACAATTACAATACTACATGTGGTACTTCTATGCAAATAAAGTAAAGACAAGCAAATATCCTAGAAAATGAAACTAGATCACCAAAGTCTGCAAAATCTTTTGTCCCTTCTTGAGTATGTTCCAGAATCTGTAAGCTCTTGCCTAAGATCTCCTTGGCCAGGAGTAGCCATCTTGTAGGGTATAGGGTAATATTGGGAGACCCTACCACCTTTTCTTCTATATCTCATACACCCCTCTCCTTCTCTGCACAGATACTGGAGGGAATCAGACAATAAAAGGGAAATGCTTTCTCTCTCTCTTCCCCTACAATTATCCGAATAATTGCATGAATTCTTCCTTGAATGCTGCTGTATAGTCAGGGTTGGGATTTCAGCAGGAAGTGCAAGGGACAGGATTCCAAATGCAGAAAGCTGAGAGCCCTGCCTTCTTACATTCCCAGACTTTATAGTTCTGTCTAGTGTTACATTGTTTCTTCAGGCAAAGATCTTTGTTCACTTTCAGTCATATTTCTCTCTTCCCCCTCCTTTTTCCCTCCCTCTCCCCATTTTGGTCCCTTTAAAGGAGACTCTGATCATCTTCTGCTTTTAATAGATGGCTATAAAAATAAAATTAATTCCCCCCTGCCCTTTAATATCAATATCTCTCTGTTAAGTATGAGCATTGGTGAAAATAAACAGAATTAAGTGCTGCGACTCAAATCAGCAATTACATCCAAATTATTTTTTCTCTCCCACTGGGTCTGGCTTATCTAGAGGTGTTCACTCTGCCATCAGATAATCAAGGGATATTTGTAATTTTTTTTTTTTACAAGCTCACTGGATCCTGAATCAGCACCAATCTGGTAGAAAAAGCAACCATGAAGCCAGAGAGAGTGCCACAGAAAGGAAGCGAGTACCATACCAGACAGAGATGAAAAGAAACCACTCGCAGAAATGCAGAGAAAGGAGGAGGTGGCAGGTCCCCCAGAGGGCAAGACAGGCAGAGACAGAGGTTTATGTACTTTTATTTAAAGGAAAAATTTTAATTTGAGACTCGATGAAGAAAGGGAACATTTCTGGGAAGGGAAGAAGAGAGGCAATTACCCGAATCACAGCAGAACACCCCAGAAGGGGAGAATCCTGGATGCTGGATAAACCCAAGTGGGCACCCCAAACAGCCCACCAGTCAGTTGCTGCCCTACAGACTGCTGAGCTGGGACCTCAAAGCCCCCCCTCGCGGCCACCAGGGCTTCTTAGCTCCCCTTATCATCTTCATCTTTATGACGAGGCTTGTTAACAAGACCAGCAAGCTGGCCACGTATATCTATCTAAGCCGCTCATGCTCAGCTAAGCAGAGGCCAGTGTGGCACTAATTAATTGATTCCTTTGGACAGTAAAATATGGCCACATCTACATGGAACCCATCAACTCATAAACAATATCTCTGCTGGATGTGAGTGCATTGCCTCTCAAAGATTTTTCCATAGGCATGTGTCATGCAGTCCTGGGTTTTTAGCTGCTAAAGAAAGATGTAAGTGGGACTAATTTTTAGGAAGCCAAAACAGTAAGCTCAGTGCCAGGAAATGTTTTAAGTTACTACTGCCTGAGTGGGTTTTGTTGAAAAAAGCTTGGATTATAGGATACCCTTTTTCTACTGCTTGTGTAGACCCGGCCAACAAGGTTAAGGATGGGAACCGGAGCGGAGAAGCTGGTTAGGCCAAAACGCTCTCCCGAGTTGGCTGGGAAGGAGTGGGGCTGCTCCGGGATTTGAGAGGAACACAGAATATGAGGTCTAGCATTTGCTTCATGCTGCTCTCTAGACTCGAGATTTAAAGATAAAAACTTTAAAATTTAAACAAACCTTTACTTTTAGGAGCCCTCAAGTGCCCAGCACACATCCGGAACCTGTCTGTAGCTCAACCTGCCTGTTATACACCTCACTAGGCTGTTGCATTCCCCTTCTTTCCCCTTTCCCTAACTGGCAGCCTAGAGTAATTCTATAATATTTATATTAGATCTAGAAGAACACGTTCTGAGACATAGGGTGTAACCTAATTATGTAATGCTAATTTCATACATTTATTATGCAGATTCTGCTGCTCTAAATATAGACCATGACTTCAAAAAAGAGATGCAACAGGGAAATAGAGATAGGAGACCATTTATATAAATAATCCATGTAGACATAGAAAGGGCTTTGAAAAACCATAAATAATAGAAATACAGAAGGACAGAAAAGTTAGCCAATGGAGACTGTCATTGCTAATGCTCGAGCTTCCTTCAGCTACTATTTAAGTTTGCAAGAGAAATATGTCTTATAAATACAATAATATGTAAACTCAAAGAATGTACTTCAATTGTATTTGGTACACACATTTGGTAAGCAAACAACATATTTTTCATACACTGGGTAGATTTGCATATTGTATATATATGATAATGATAATATTTTAATGCAGTTTTTATTATGGACATATTAATATCTGGATGCATTTTCTTTGCACTGATTTTATATGCCTTATGGAATGTAAATACCCATGTAGCTAAATAGATGCAGGATTGTAATTCTCTGTGTTGGATATATGTAAGTGTACTGTCTATATATGTAAATAAATTTTTACATGTGGTGGATATACATGCGTTATGTAATCTTTATCTAGGAGGTTGCTCTTCTATAGAAGTACTTCTGTATGTATATTTTCTAGAGAAATATATTTTTCATGCCCAGAATGTACTACAGATATATCTGTGCATTTTAGGCCGTTTCAATATATTGGTTATATTGGCAGCATGGCTAAATGTGCATTTTATGGAACATCTTTTTCCGGCTCCATATGTGGACAATGCATCTTTTACAGGGAGCTTTCTTATAGCAACAACTGCCAGTGAGTCCCATCCACATAGACCTGTCCTTGAAGGAAGTTCTCTACTCTAGGTCAAGAAAACTGACAAAGTGGAGGCTGGTCTCCAGTCCCCAGCAAGTGGCTTCGGCTCAGAGAGGAGAAATCACTCACAGGCAACCGGCTATTTACACTGGCCAAAGATCCGGCTGTGTTTGGTCTCGTCTAAACTCAGTTTTTTGGTTCTTGTGCCAGGCTCCTACGGCGGCACAGGTTTTAGGAGCCTCGGGGAAGAGCCGCTGGCCGCAAGAGGCGCGGCGGGAGGGCGGGCAGCCGCTGTGGAGATGCTGCGTGCCCACCAGAGGGAAGGCACTTAGGAGAAAGGCCTGGTTCCCACAGTCCAGCAGCACCTCAGACTCAGACTGTTCTTCGAAGCCTCCCACAAACTCACGAGGAGTCCGCCAGGCCTGGGGTGCTCAGGGACGAACCGCTGAGCAGGTCCCGTTCTCCGCAGCCACCACGGCTCCGGCCAGCAGGGGTCATCCAGTCCCTCGCGGGGCCCTGGTGACCTTGGGCGGCGACCAAGAGCTGCCTGCTCTGTGGAGCTCCAGGTCAGCAGGAGCTCCAGGTCAGCACGCTGGCTTTCGTCCCCGGACCCTGGAGCAGACCGGAGCCGGGGCTGAGCCGGGCGGGGAATTGGACCAAAGTCTCGGAGTCCTCGCCACCCGGCCAGGGTTGGGAGCGGGCGGCCCAGGCGTCCGCGCCATCCCCCGCGGCCGATGCGCCTTTGTCTCCCGGCATCCCCTAAGCAGTCGGCGGGAGCGCCGCGCCGGCTGCAGCGGTGCGGGGCGTCCAGCGGCGGCAGGCGTCTGGCGCACGCTTCGCCGCGGAAAACGGACAACTCGATCTCGACCGAGACAAACACGGAAGAGCGGCCGCTCCAGCCTAAGGCTCTGGCATATGCGGCGCTGCAGGATCCGGGGCCTGCAACCCACCTCGAGCCGAATTACACCGGATCCTTCGGCGCCTTCATGTGCCCGCCACGCAGAAAGGGTTGGGGACTCCAGAGTGCGTTGCGCGCGCGGGCTCGGGGCCTAAGAACAGCTCTTACTTTCCCGGTAATGGCGGGGCGAATGGGCGGGGACTCCGGCCTGTCCGGAACCCAAGGTCCTGGGGATTTGCTTTGTTCGCAGATCGGGGTTGGCAGTCCCTGCTCTTGCTCTGGGTCTGAGCCATCGATCGCACCCGGTTTCCGGCTTCGTTAGCATCCACAGAATCCGGGCTGCCGGGCCAATCTCGCGCCCGCTCAAGAGTGGTTTTAAATACTCTAGCTGCGTTTATGCAGGTCTGAGTGGAGTGGAACTGGGTGAATGATCAGGACCAAATAGACAATTCATTTGGAAGCTTACAAATACAAAACGGCAGAATTATTTTCTACCTGAATCGTCCAGATAACTCCCTTTTTCTTGCTCCTCAAGATCCAGTTACAGACCCAGATTGCTTTGTCTTAAAGTCAGTGGAGTAAATTGTAGTTTAGGGGACTTAACCAGACATAGTTGCAAAATAGATGCAATCTTTGCTCAGATCCAGAGCTCAGCCATGCCTTGAATATTTGGGTTGCAGCTCAACCATGACCTTCTCTTTGGCTGGGAGACCCAAGGACATGTCAGCCATTGGGAAGAGGTTATAGTGTCTTTCCTTCTGTGACAGCTTCCCCAGTTATTGAGTCTCAGGGCCTGTGTAGACACTGCCCAACAAGGTACTTTCTCTCAGATCTGCAGTGTCTCTGGGAATAAGTCAGGGGAATAAATTAAGGGCCAGTTACTCCTGACCTCCCTAAAGTTCTTCCTTTTTAGACAGAAATGTCTTTACCGTTAACTCTTCCTGTATAGATGCATCTTAAGAAGAGGATAGTCACTTGCCTGGATTCATTGGTATTCACACCCTACCCCTCCCCTTTATTCAGACCAAGGAGAAGCCACCCATTCCCTCCCTGAGCTCATGGCTGCCAGAAAGTATCCAGTTTCCAGCATCATCCACACTCTGGGGGGACTTTGTATGAATACCCCTCAAAGCTTGGAATTGCATTTTTGCCCAAACCCCTCATCTACACAAGACAGCTAGGGATTGAAGGGTAAAAGGAAAAGGGGATTTGGTTTATATTTCCTAGTTTTTCTAGTTGCAGGAGTAAGGAAAGAAAGGAGGAGTGGCCTGAAGCCTGGGCTCAGCTGGAGGGACCCTGCTATTCCAGAGCAGGCCCAGGAGCGTGTTGTGGGGGGGGGGGCGGGGGGGGATTTGGAGGAGACTCCATGATTGGAGCCAGGCTGTGAGAAAGAGAAACTGGGACCAGAGGCACAAGGGTAGAAGCAGAGAGAGGGCATCCAGCCCAGAAGGAAGGGTTGAGGTGGAGGTGCAGGGGGCTCATGGGCTCAGCTGGAACTGAGACTTGGGCCTGGATCTAGACCTTTCTCTGGCATAGCCCAGAGCAAGTCAGTGGCTGAAGGAGATGGAGCCTATTTCATCAGCTTCAAGGGTTTTTTAGTCCCCTGCCTAGTCTTGTTGCAGTGCACCCAGAAGGAAGCCATGCAGTAAGGACCATGGGGTTGAAGCGTGGATCCACCAACACCTGCCCCATATCCCGGGGCACTCTTATCATCCCAGCTCCCACTTGCTACCACCCTTAACCTGGCTTTGTTTCTTGGAGATTCTGCAGCTCGGACTTCCTTTTTCTGGCCCTGAAGTTAGTTCCAGCCTCTGTTGGGCTATCTACATTATTTTTACAGTCCCACAATTTCTCAAATATTCCTCCCTCCCCAATCTACTGCCCCCCCCCCCCAGTTTTCTCTCTTCTGGTAAATGCTTGGGACTGGAGATGACAGCTCATCAACAGATCTTCGTTGCTCATATTTTTTGTTGCCCCTGCAACTGCTCTTTCTTTTTATTTTACATTTATTACTTTTATTATTCACCTGAGCTGGAGAAAATAAAGTGGGAAACAGCTAGGAGGCTGGGGTCCCGTTCTTTTGGGGCAGAGGAGACAATGTGTGGAAACTCAGTTAAATATTTTTTTTCTCAAAAAAATCACATCATCATACAGTCATGTTTTAATTCTTATTATTAATATTAATATGATGAAGCAACTCTGTACAAGGACTATAGAAAGGAGAAAACGTGCTAAGGACAAACATTTGAATAGGAGGGCACACTACAGAGAGCTGGGGATGGAGGAAGGGGAGGGCATCATCTACCCAAAGGGACTACACAAGGTACTAGCAATAGACACAGAGAACAGGACATATATTGACAGAGAAGTTCACAGAAGTCAAGTTTTAAGCGACAGGAAGAGAATATTGCATATCTTTGTCTCCCCACCCCTTTTGGAGTATTCTTGTCTATTCTCTCTATTAGGCTGTAGGAATCAAGCTGGAATGGTAGAGCTGGAATTCAGCACCCCAGAGTCCATGATGGGGTCACAGGAGGGGCTGCATGAAGAGGTACATGGGTGACCAGGCAAAGGCGAAAGTACCTCATACCTGAGTCAGCCCACAGGGAAACATGTAGATAGCTGGAACGGTGATGATTTCTGCAAACTTGTATATAAGTAAAACAAGTTTTACTTATATGGGTGAGGAAGTGTGTCAGGTGACCAGTGGGGGTTGGGGGCATGTGATTGTATAGCTACTCTGCAGGGCTGTATTTGAGGCTTCCTGCTTTTAAGTACAGTCAGGAGAGTGGGGTGGGCCCAGTGATATACTGAGCTCAGTTGTGCCTATGTGTTTGCCTGTGCCTCACACAGGGACTCAAAACTGTGTGCTAGTGAGAGAGTGGGGAACTCTGGATTGACTTTCAAGAGTGTGTTATGGGAGATTCACCCTAGGTGGGAAAAATTCCAAGCTAGCAGGTTGGTTTCACACTTTCTAGGCTGGGCTTAACTCTCATCAGTCCCTTGTTATTGGCAACAGTGAGTTAGCAGATGGGAATTTGGGAGACTCTCACCAAGAGGGATAAAAATGAAATGTGGAAAGGCTGTTTCACTGCTTCTCTCTCCTAAGCCACCCTAGGATCTTTTGGGCTGAGGCTGGGGCCTGAAGGGGGCTGTGAATAAAAGGTCCTCCGCTGGAGAAGCCACCCTCTGGCCTCCAACTGGTTCTAAGGATATGCTCCTCCCTGTGCTCTGGTCCACAAGTAATCAGTGGCCCTAGGCCTGGGAGGCAGAGCAGTGAACCCTGAGAGAAAGGGCAATGTTGGGGAGTGGGGATGGGTAAAAGACAGAAAAGAGTTGAGCGTTGAGGGGGGGGGCTGTAGCACCCCCTCCTTCATTGTCACCAGCCTGGGAAACCTGGGATGAGCTGGAAGCCTCTGTGGCTGGTAGCCCCTTTAGGGGCGGATTCTCCTCCCGCCTCATAAATTATGCCTGTCCAGCTTCCAGCGGCTGGGCTGGCCGTGACCATGAACGCCAGCAGGGATGGGAGAATCAGCAGTGGCAGCCCTGGCTACCAGAAACTCTCCCCGCCAATCAATGCCACACTTCATAAACCCTTTCACAGCCTCTTGGGCTTCCCGAAGGGCCAGGTGGGGGTCCCTGGAGTGGCCACTGAATAGGAGGCAGCCTCTGCTCGGCTCTCAATTCCCCGCTTGTGGCTTCGGGTTCACGGCTGCCTGGGAGGCAGGAAGAGTGGATGGCACCACACCTGTGAGCAACTGGGCTGGCAGAGGGCTCGGGAGAGGGCTGGGGTCCAGGAAAAGGTTCAGGCAGCCTGCCTTAGAGGGGACATAAGGTTGATGATCACCTTATCTGATGCCGGGTCTGCCAGACATCCATGCTTTCACCTGCTCTGTCATCCATGCCTGGAGAATGCAGACCCCTCGGACTTGGGCATTGCTGATCATTCTATTCTCCCAAACCACATTTTTTCCCCTAGGTTCCCCCACTTCCTTCTGCTTGCCCAGAGATACCCTGACCCCCTTTGCTCTCTCTGGCAATCTTCAAGTCTCACTCCTTCCTCTCAGTGCCTCCTAACCTCAACAACAGTGAGTTTTGGAAACCTTGGATCCACTGTCCCTACCTTCGCTTACTCCTGCAGGCAGACAGACTGAAGACCATGGAAGGAAAATAGTGGGAGGGGGTGCCTGAGTCACCTCTCCTCAAAATCCTCAGCTGGAGTCCCAATGCCCCAGTCCTACCTCAAATGAGCCTCTCCCCAGCACCTCAGCCTTCCCTATTCCAACCCATAGCCTGCAGCTGTGGGCTTCTTCTCTCCCTGGCTGGGTTCTTCCCTTCTTTCTGGGACCTGGCAGGGCCTGCTGGGGATGTGTAGGAGGGAACCACAAACAAAACAGACAAGAGGATGTCCAGGGAGGGCCTGCCAGAGATGCCTGGCGTTCTAAGCAGGGAACGTGTCCCAGGCAGCGCCCCCTCTTGCTCTCTGCCAGAGACAGGCTCAGTCTGGGGCTGGTGCCCATGTCTTGCCCCTTAAAAGAAGGAAAGAGCTTGCTCCCTCAACAGAAGTCTTTTCTTTTTCATTCTCCGGTTCTGAAACCAGATCTTGACCTGCTGGTCACTAAGATTCAAGCGGTCTGAGAGTTCCCTCCGGCGCTGCCGTGTGATGAACTCGTTCACCAGAAACTCGCCCTCTAGCTCCGCCAGCTGCAACTTCGAATAGGGCTTGCGCTTCTTCCGTGAGCGGCTGTGGATCGGGTACCAGGGCGTGCCTGGGTGGAGACGAACCAGCAAGGTTGACCAGAGGACCAAGAGGTGACAAACTCAGTGTCCTCAGTCCTTCCCCAGCCCTTTTCACCTTGGTCTAATGTCCCCACCCCAAGCCCTTCCTCTCTTGTCTCCTCTCTTTTTTACAGACCTTATCCCCACCAACTCCTCATCTTCATCATTCTCTTTTTTCTCTTTCACTTCTTGCCTTCCCAACCCTAACTCCTACTTCAGTATCTCTGATCCTTCTATGTTCATATTCCCTTACTTCTCCTCAAACCATTTCTTCTCCAGGAATCCTGGCCCCTTCCTCTCAAGAGCGAGTGGTGAGAGTAAACCCTGTCCACTGGCTTTTCTTAAAAGAAAAAATGTAGGTAATGAGGGCCTGTGGAAAGGGGGAGGGTGAGCCCTGGAAGAGAAGGATCCAAGCTCTAGGTCTCCACCCTCTCCTCCCCAGGGGATATCTGCCTCAGGTCCCCCTTCTCTGGAGCTCCCTGTTCCCTCCAGCCACAGGCTGAGGAAAAAAAGAGATCTCTCCAGTTCTTTTATGGGGATATTTACATGTTTATGGGGTTTCCCCCACCCCACACTTCTTTTTAAAAGAGGCGCTCCCTCATCACACATTCTGTCACTCCAGGTGGCCCTAGCTCAGTCCTACCTTGCCTGCCCTGGTAAGTTGTTCCACCCAGAGTAAGGCTCATGAGTGGGCCGGGATGCTTACCGCTGGCTGAGAGCCCGCTGCCAGGATTTAAAGGCGATACCAAGCTGCTGGGGTCGCCCGCGCCGGCGCCCTTGTTGCCCTCATTGAGCAGGGACGAACTGGAGTCGGATTCCAGGGACTGGCAGGAGGGCGGATCGTGTGGAGGTCCCGCGCCACCGTCGCCACCGCCGCCGCCTGCCGCGTAGTCGTACTTGAACCCGAGCGCGGGTGGCCCCGACGGCTCCAGCGGGAGCAGAGCTGCCCCGGGCCCGACTCCTGGGCCCAGGTCACGCCCGCGCTCCTCACGCTTCAGGCCCCCGCCGCCGCCCTCGGCGCACGGCTCGCGGTAGTAACCCTTGCTGTCCTCCACGCGCGCCAGCTCGCACGTGCGGCCAAAGGGCGGGTTGAGCGATACTGGGCTGCCGAGATAGGGCTGCGGGTAGCCATTGCACGGCTCCGCCGACGGCCAGGGCAGCGAGCACACGTTGTCGCGGCGCGGGTAGGACAGCGAAGGCAGCCCGGGGAGCTGCGCCCCAGACGCGCGGAAATTGGGGAAATAGAAGGTGTCTCCCGTGTGGATGTTGACCAGCGGCCCCACAAACCCGGGATTCAGGAGATTATGCTCGCCCATTTCCGCGGGGCCCGACCGGCAGCTTCTACTTTATTGCTATCTGACATTAAACATAGTTAAACCTGCACCGGCCACCCATTGGCCGTCCAGCTCACGTGGGCGCCGCCGCCAGGGGGATGGGTGGGGACAGCGAATCCCCCCACCCCGCACCAAGTCCAACTTCCCCCATCCCCAATCTGCGGGGTTGGGTGGGACGCGGGGGCAGATTTATTCACTGGCTTCTGGTTTTTGAAAAAAAAAAATCATATAAAACCTAAGGCAGAAAGTGAGGCAATCGCCTGACACGGGACAAGAGGGAAAAAGCCACACCAAAAATAGACGCACGTAGACACTTCTGCACCCTGCACCCTGCACTCCCCAGATGTATTATCTTCTTGCCAACAACTGGCCAAGCACAACCCATCCCTCTTTAATTAGCTCCTTTATTAACTAAAACCATTGGAATTTACAATATCTCGCCAATAAATTACATTAGATATTGTGTCATATAAAGTTTACTGGCTATTTAAGGAGACGGATGAGCCCTTTGGCTCAGGGTTTTTTTTACAGTAGAGGCAAAGTGGGGGTAAGGGCAGGTTTTCCTGCCGCTATCTCTCCTACCCCTGTGGCTGCTGTGCCCTTCTTCTACAAGTCTTTCGCCTCAGGAATTTGGGAGCCCTCTCCTTCAGGAAGGAATAGAGGAGAATTGTTAATGCCAAGTTGAAAGCCGCTCCAGCCTCACACCTCCACTCAACTGGTAGAGAAGGGATGGATGCAGAAGGAGTCAGAAGAAGCAGAAAAAGCAAGCACCCAGCTGGATGTGGATCTGCCTGCCTGCTCTTGAAAATCTGGGGTCTCGAACTAATTTTTTCTCTGACTCTGTGTTCAGAAGAGCTTCTGGGGGTTCTCCCAGAGTCTTTGCAGCAAGAGTCTCTTGGTTTACCTGGGAGGCTCCTTATTCCTACTGGGGAGAAAGCACAGGCATCCCTGAACCCACCCAGCCTGCCGCTGGGGCCATCAGATAGCAGCGATAAGGCCAGTAAGTGTGCTGGGAATGAGGGAAAGAACTGCAGAGAATTACCTTATTCGGGGGCTTAGAATTATATTTATGGTGCTAATCTCAGCAGCTCTTTTCAGAAAAAGATTAGAACACAATGCTAGTCATTGCCGAGATTCAGCAATGGCTGGAAACCACAATCCAATCTCAACTAAGTCCACAGAATACAGTCGAGTGGATTAAACTGAGAAACAAAACAAAACCTTCAAAACTAGGTGTATTCTACTGGAGTCTAGTAGACAAAATATTCGGATCTCTATGTGATTATTTTGGGCTCCTATCCAATGCACGGCTTTAAGTAATACAAGGTGAGATAAATAGTTCAGAAAACGTCTAAATACGAAAAAACACCAGAAGATGTAGAGAAAATTAGACTGAGAAAGTCTGAGAGAATATGAGAAAAAGAAACCCCTGTAGGTGAAAGTTAAATGTCTGAACATGAGACAAAGCAGACAGAGACAAAAAAAATTTCTCTTCTCTCCTTTTTCTCTCTCTCCTCTGCAGGACCTGGCAGAGAGAAACACAGATTCTTTAAATTCCACAGCTCCCAGCGACGATTTCATATCCCAAACCATAGCTGCTCACTCGGACAGAAATGTGTCCACGGGGTCGTTGCCCTGCCCAGCGCCGCTCTCAGCTAGGTGCCTGCCCCTCGACCTGTTTCCTCTTCCCTGCTGTGGCCCTCCAGGCTGCTGGGCCATGTCCCCACTCCCATCGGAACCGAGGCCAAGGGGTGAGATGCCAGCCCTGATTGATCAGTCATCCCAGTCAGAACCGTGAGAGCCAGGGAGCAAAGAAACGAACAGGAGACCGCCCGCACTGGCTTTTTTGTACCTAATTGATTAAGGGGCTGCAGGGCTGCAGAGAGGAGCATCCCTCAGCTGCAAATCCCACCTCACAGCACCTCCGACATCTTGTTTATGTCCACTTTTCAAGATATATTAAGGATCACCACTGAAATTTTAATTTTTAAAAATTTATTTGGGGTTATTTGGGTCATACAGCTAAACAGAGTGTGACTGTAATATTGTCGCTGGCTTCAATCAGAACACTGCGCTGGCGGCGAGGTCTACAGGCCTCCGGGCCTCTGTGCTTAGCCGCTATTGTTGGCGTAAGAAGCTTCGCCGAATAATCACTAGTTCTTGTGGGTTGGAGGCTTCTCCTCCTTCTCTTTTTCCCTCCAGTCCCCTAAGGGGAGAGGACCCCAGGAGGAAGGTCTCAGCCTCCTCCCATTCCTTCCTAGCTCACAAATCTCAGGCGCAGAGCTCTGCTCGCTGCCCTTCAGTCAGGCGGCGGAGCACACAGAGCAGCGGTCACAGGGCGAAAGAGGCAACGCTGGGGAAATGAGGACGGAGTGAAGACTTCCCTCGATTGCAGTTTCTCCTGGTTCGATTTGGCCCCATCAAAACAAACAAACAAAAACAAAACAAAACAACAACAAAACAAATAACCCCACGCCATTTCCCCAGGTTTCGGACTCTCTGGGCACCGGCACACATATAAACCCCTCTTCCTTCCCTGCAGCCGACCCTGAATCCTCGGGAGAACTGCCGAGAACAATCGGCAAAATTTGCATCTCCAGTGTCTTGTTCCTCGGGCCCAGTGTGAATCTAGGAGTTTTCAGGTCTCCGGTGAGGACCCAGGAAATCTAAGCGCCCGACCTCCCCTTGTACCCCGTTGTACCACCGCAGTTCTGTCCTCCTGTGAGGCACCCGCTGCACACGCAGCTCAGGCTCCCCTTTCATAACCGGGCTCGGACAAACAGGCCTCCGAGTGCTGCTCTCATCCTGGGTCTCCAGGACCGGCGGGAGACTCGGGTGCGAAGCTTCAAATCTAAATCTAGCCTTGGCAAGAGTTGCTCGCCAGGAGCCTACTGGGGCCGGATGCGAAGACTGGGAAGGACTAGCGTCCAAAGCGATGGACGACGGAATCTAGCCGGGTTTAATCCGTTCGCACCTTTCAGCTCCCAAACAAAACCGTCATTGGCGAGGGACTCGGGTTCCGAAACCGTGGAGCGATCTGCACTTCCACTCTTCCGCACATTAATCAAATCACAAGGTTAGAGGAGGTGGCCCACGAGCTGGCATCTGGGCCACCGCTCTTGCTGCAGCTGCAACCATGCCCCGTCATTAACGAAGAGCTTAATTAAAACCGAAGGCCAGGATGTGGCCCAAGGATTTCCTTGAAGACCATTGCAGCCCTCATACTTCCGTGCATCCAACAGCCGGATGCCACCACCGTCTCTCCCGCGCCTTCTCTGTCTGAGCCTCCAACCCTCCCTCATCTTCAGGGCATCTCGCCGGGCTTCGAGTCCCGCCATTGCCTAGCCAGGTGAAAGGGGTTAATTATAATATTTACACGGGCTCTGGTGGCAGGGGCAAAGTGGCTACGGGAGACAGGCCGCCGCGAGCGGCTGTGAGTGATTGTGTTTGGACTTCCCTGCCAACCCGAAGTTAGAATTATTCGGTACGATACTGCCTTCTCCCCTGTCAGTCGAGAAGCAACAGTGGTTCAGTTCAAGGTCACTGTCTAGTTTGCAGAAAGCGATTCTGCCGAGTATGAAAAAGAGGCAGAGCCTGGGGCCTTGTAGGTAGGAGCTGGGCTGCCAGTGAGAAGGGAGATGAAGAGCGGGGCATGTGGAAGGTCTGGGCCTCCTCCTGACCTTTCAATTCCTTCTATTTCGTCCTTTTGGGGCAGCTCAGGCTTGGGACTGGATCTTTGTTGAGGGGTGGAGGTAGGGGGCCCAGTCTCCTCTTTCTTTGCTTGACTAGCTCCTCCAGGCGTTGGAGCCCACCAGATTTCCAGGCCACCCGTTGAGGGCCCAGGACTTAAGAAGAAAATTGGAAGACCACCTTTCCACCTCTCACCTGAGCGTTTCTAAACGGGACATCTTCCCCCAGTTTCTGTAATTTCGGCAGGCTAATAGTTAAATAGTTTTGCGGCTCTGACATTTTCCCCCTCCGCCAGCAGAGGATCTCCTCCGCCTAGTGAATTACGGAGTGTCAAGAAAGGTGTAGCGACCAGTCAAAAAAAACAAAAAACAAAAAAAACCACCTCTCATCAAACGCCACACCCACAGCCGCCTGCCAGTATCCCAGAGCGCCAGCGCGAGGGGTGGTGGTGGTGGCGGGGGGAGCGGAGATGAGTAAGAAAGGGGGCACACACTGGTCTCAGCGGACCTCAAAGCTCCGTATAGGGTGACTACTCCCAGTAGCCCCTGCCCCACAGCTAGCAGCTCCTTGTGACCATGGCTTCTGGCCAGGCCTAGCTTCTAGGGAGCGGCTGAGATCTGCTTAGGTTGTGCTCTACCCAGCTATCCAAATGTTCTCCAAATCCAAGCCCCCAGTACAGGGCGAAGGGCGCGGGCGGATTGGAGTTGGGAGAGGCAACCGACCTAGGAGGCTAGTGGGGGTGGGAAGATGTGCTGCTAATCCCAAGGCTGGCTGGACTAGGGGAGCAGGGGTCGACCTACCTTTGGAGACAGAAGAGGTTCAGAAGGGTGCAGGGTGGGGGTTCTCAGCCTCCAGAAACCCTCTGGGTTCCCCCCTCCCCGAGGCCGACCGCAGGCCAACCAGGGGTATCTGAGCGGGCGGGGCAGAGGAGGCGGAGGGAGCCACCAGCGGTAGGCGCGCAGGAGCTGAGCTGCATCTCTGGCGAGGCCGCCTTTTATGGGCGTTATTAGCGCCCCTGTCTAGACTGGAGAGGACACCTCCTCTGTGTGTAAACAGAGGCGGCGGGCTCTGGCGGGAAGGGGAATGGCGCGTCAAGGGGGCGAGCGGCCCTCCCCTTCTCTGGCCACCGGAAGATCAAGGCCTTTTCCACCCTCCCCCCTTCTCTGTGATCCCTGTGATGTCAAGGTCAGAAAGACCTAGTCACGGTCAAGGCTAAAAGAGGAAGAGTCTGGTTGGTTGCGAAAACACCCTGGCTCCCTCCTCCTCCCAGAAGCCCCTTGCTCCCCAGGGCCCAGCAATCCTCCACCAGTTCAGATCTAAATACACATCTGCCTGAATCAGCAGTTGGAGTTGGGAGGTTTCCGACACCATTCAAGCAGGGCCCAGGTGGATCCTAGGGTGGGGAGTTCTCTTTTGAATAGAGGAGGCTGCCACAGGGTCCCCAGCTCCAATCTTTTCAAAGATGGAGAATGTCTCAGGAGCTGTCCCTGCCTTATGCCCATACTGGCCTGCTAATTCAGCCGTTTGTGGGTAAGCCTCAGGAGCAGATGGTCTGGAGGGAGACTGTCGTGTGTGGATCTCCAGAGAACTGCTGGCCTTGCTCCCTTAGGTGGGTTCCTGGCTGTGAGATTACCAACTGAAAAGCCCAGCTCTAAGTCTGGGGACTAAAATGCGAATAGGGAAGGGCTTTTTTCCTCCCAAGCTCAGGAAAGGATATAAGTGAGCCCTTCTTAGCAGCAGGGCAGAACGACCTCCAGATGGAGAGTCTTGTGAGGCTCCAGCCCACCAAGTCCCCTGTCTTGGCCTCAGAGGGCATGAGGAGTGGAGGGTGCCATCAGATTATGAGAAGTAGCAGAAGCCTCAGTCCCAGAGGATAAGGGCTCTTTCCAGGGGAAGCATCTGTGCTCACAGCCCTTTAGACCTTTTCTATCCCCTTGCACCCTTATATTTATTACAGCCTCACTTTCCCATAAACACTAGAAGACTAGCCTTGGAAAGAAAGACTTTTTATAGACTTAAATAAAGAACAGAAAATACACTTTATACCCTGAGATGAGTGCTGGGGTTCTCACTCCTACTTACACAGCTGCACACACAGGCAGTAAAGACTGAGAAAATTCTCCACTAGTCAAAGGCTCTATATACACACATGTGTGTGGGTGTGTGTGCACACATACATACACACATTCACAGGAATGTCTTGCAGAGTCCCCAGTAAGAATGTAAACTCTTGGAGGAAGGAAAGGTAAGGGACCAACTTGATCAGGAAAAAAATACTACATTTTTCCACTTTGCCTATCTAGAGCACACACTCACAATACCTGTCTCTCAAGAGCATTTCCATTCTTATGCTCACTCTTATGGAAGAGGCAGCTTTAAAATCAATTCGGTCATGATAATTCTCCAAAAATCCATTCAGATGTATTTAATCCAGGGCATGAGAGGGTCCTAAACACCCTGGCACACTGGGACTCGGAGGGACTTCAGTCTTTGCCCTGGGTTACTGGAGTCCCAATGCAACCCCAATGAGCCTGCATAAGCTTTCTCCTCTTTTCCAATACCCTCTTCTGGAGCCTTAGTGTGGATCCCTGTGTGTGTGTAGAAAGACTCGCTCATTTGGCTACTGTGTGTGGGTTTGTGTGCAGAAGTAGGGGATCCCTCGGAGAACTCTAGACTTCTCTTTCTTCAACTTCCACTGTGTCTACACTGTGTTGTGGAACTACTCAAAGCACCCATTCAAGTCAAAAGGGGTGAGGGCCCACATCAAGGGAGCCCCAGGCCTCTTGTCTACTTAGTTCCATTTTCTGACCAAACATACATTAATCTTCAACTCTTTCCATCTCAGGGATATGCTGGGGTTTTAGCCAGAGGTTAGAGTGGTGGGTGGGAAGAGAAAAGGGAGATGGAATTAAGAATGAACATTTTAAAAAAGAATGAAACTTATTCCTGGGAGATCACTTACTCCCTCCTAAATCTCTACTGCCTTACATGTGATTCTTTGGTAGTTAACCCAGAGTTGAAACAGAGTTAAACAGTACTGGTGTCACATCAGTAGCAAACCCCCCAATGAAAGTAAATTCTTTAGGTTCTTTGCCTCTCATACTCCCTCTGTGTGTGTGCGTGTTTCACTTCCAAACATTTATTTATATAACAAATTAAAAACTTCAGCCATCAGGCAAAGGGAGATGGGGAAACTCTGATTTCCAACCCAATGCCTCCAGTCTTTCCGTGTATTGGGAGAGGAAAAAATTATATATAAATAATAATTGCTGCAGTAAAGATTTAATCTGAGATAACATTGTTTTAGGCTATATTGCTTTTTAAAAGTCTCTTAACCTGACAATTTAACGATCTCATTAACTCCGCCAGATAGGAAGATAGGCACAGACTGACGGGAAGCGACAGGGAAAACAAATTAGTGGCAGAGTCTATAAGGCTCCTGATTTTTTTGAAAGACTGAGGTTTCCAGGAACACTGTAGAATAAAAGTGGGGTTGGCTTAGTGAACTTGGGTCCCAACGGGTCTTAGTGGCCCGACATCTCTGCATAAATTGATAGGGCAAGCAAAGAGTGCAGCTTGGGAATGCTGAGTAGGGCAGGCTGTGTAGACCCCTTCCTAGCCCCAGCTCTGAATTGGCTGGAGGGATTTGGGATCTCGTGGGGGCAGTAGGGCCTCAGGAGCCTATGGTTAGCTCCCCATTGCTGCCTCCACAACACGCAGCTCCCACCTGGGCTACTGCCTTCTTAGCACCAGAGCCAGATCTGAGCTTAAACTATTAACTGAGGTAAACATCAACATACTTTTCTTATTTACCTGATCCAGGCTTTTTCAGCCACTGATTATACCCTTCTATCCCCAACATATACTCCTCATCTATATGGGGCACCAGGATGGGAAGAAGTTTTCTCCTGTCTAGATGGCTTCGGCCACCTAAAGTTTTAAAAAGAAAAAATCTTAAATGGAACAATCTAAGAGTTTGGGATCTTCCCAACTGAGGGTGATGTCTATACTCTTCCTCTGCCTATTCTGTCTGGGTCAGAGCATCAGAGACTTCTTTGAAGAGCCAGTAGATAGAGGCGCTTCAGAAAGAATCTGAGCAATAAAATCAAGGCCGAAAAAAAAATTTTTATTTTAAAAACAGGTTTGTGGGGTTTTTCCTTTTGCATTCAATACATTGTTATTCAGACATCACAATACTATATACAGATACATAACATTTTTTAAAAAGCCTATTTTTTGATGAACATTTCAAAAGAACACTGTTTCGTAATGTGCCATGGGAAGGGAGGAGAGGGGCCCCCAGCACAAAGTTGGCCTTTGAGGAGGGAAATGTTAGGCAGCGTCTATGTTAGCTGGCTACTTGAGGGCCGTCATTTTGGCCTCCTGGAAGAAAACTGCTTTCCTCTGGACAATCGGTAAAAGTGAAAGTGTGAGGCCTGTCTCCTCCCCTATTGCCACGTTAGAAAAGCAACTGGAGAAGGAGCCTGCTGGAGGATCCACTCTCCATCCCCTTGGAAGAGAAGTTTGTCTCTTTTTTTTAAGAAAAAAGTTCTGCTTTTTTTCTTTAAAAGTCTGTCCTGATCCCCAAAAGAGAGAGAGAAGGAGAGAGGGAGAAAAAGAAGGAGAACGAGAAGGAGGAAGAGGAGGAGAAAAGAGAAATATTTAGAAGTATGGTTGAGTTTCTGTCCTTGTTCTACATGTTGACTGGGAGAGACCAGAGGAGGCAGTGGAGGCAAAGGCAGCTCCTGAGAAATTCAGTTTATTGGTTTTGAGGTGTGAGTGTGAGGGGGTAGGTGGCTCCTCAGCCAATTCCAACTTTTGTTGAAACAGATAGGAAAGAAAGAAAATCTATGCGCTGTCTGTACTCCAACTGTAATGCCAGATCCCTAATAATTATTATTAATATTAACACGACTTTAAAAATATGTACAGAAAATCTTAACTGGGAGATGTTGCCTAACTAAAGAGTGCAGGAGGGACAAGGACCAGGGAGAGGAACTGAAAGGAAAGTATGAGCTCGCCATGTCCTGCATCATGGCTGCAACCCCAGGAGGGTCCTTTATTTACCTGCCTAGGTAAAGAAGGAGACAAGAATGGAGTTATTGGGGGTTCCCCAGCCTTGCTTCGATTGGAATGTTCCGGCTCTTCACTGCCCTTCTGGCAATCTGGCAAGGAGCGGGGTGAGGGGAAGGGAGAGTGGGGTCCCGCAGCCTTGCTGTCATAGCCCACCCGACAGGCATCCGAGGCTGTTGAGACTTGGTAGGTCCCATCTGGATGGGCGTGGGGGTTGAGGATGGGATGGGGAGTGGGGAGCGACACAGCACACCCTCTGGTCGTCTTTGCCTCCCGGCGGCACGGTTCCATTAAGTTGTTAACATTAAATATTTGCCTGCACCGCCTAAGCGTCCTTCGTGGGTTGGGTTATGGTACAAAGCTGGCGACATAAATAGACAGGAAAGGCAGCTGGGTGGGCGGTCAGGTGGAGTGGAGATGAGGCGCTTTCGATTTGCTGACCACCTTCTTCTCTTTGACCCGCCGATTCTGGAACCAGATGGTGACCTGGCGCTCCGAGAGGTTCGTGGTGGCGGAGATGCGCCGACGTTTCTCTTTGGTAATGAACTTGCTGGCTGCGTACTCCTTCTCTAGCTCCTTCAGCTGCACCTTGGTGTAGGGTACGCGTTTCTTGCGCCCGCGCCGGTAGCTGCTCACCTCAGGCTGTAGGGGAACCACATCTGGAAGGGAGAAAGAAGGCGGGTGGCATCAAGTGAGACGCGGCTGGAACCCGGACCCCGGACCTGGCTAGTAGGACCGAGGCCGCGCAGCTGGGGAGCCACGAGTTTCCAGCAGGGACTCAAAGGGGGCCGGCGGCTTGCTCTCAAATCCTTTGCATCTGTTATTAGCAAGGCTACGACTAAGGTGAGGCCGCTGGTGTATTGGCTCTGGTGAAAACTTTAAAGGAAGGGGGTGCCAAAAATTCAGTAATTAAGATAAATAATACTTTAATACAATATTTAAAAAATCACATTGAATGCAAAAAAATCCATGAACAAAATATCAAAATTTTAAATAAACATGGGACCAGCATTACTGATTTTTCCTTTTGCCTCAGTTTCAAATATGGCTCCACACAGCACTCATTACTAGAATGATTGTGCCCTTACTGGGGTCCCTGTAAATTTCAGCAGACTCTGGTCTTCTGGCTTGCAGGATTGCAGGTATTATTCCTGCACTCAAGATCATTTGGACATCCACCAGCTTATACTCTGCCTCAGTATGAGAAAGAAGGAAGACATGGCAGGCAGGGAGACAGCTGCAGTGGGCACAGACCACCAAGCCATGGTTCACACATTTGGTCACTGGCTCTGCACTAGGAATCAGAAGCCTGTATCAACAGATAGAGGAAAATTGTCCAGGTGAAGCTAGACTGCTTGGGAGTCAATCACTCTAGGAGTCCAATGTTGTGAGTCACTTTACGCCCAAAATGGGAGGTCCTGACCCTGAGATGTAGAGAATCGGGTCCCTGGAAGTAGAGGGTCCATGCCCCAGAATCTGCTCACCAGAGAAGGTACCAGAAAAGCCCATCTTGGGGAAAAGTGAGCTGTTCACACAAGTCTTCTATAAAGAGAACTCAGTGTCCCCGTGGCCCCCACAAATGTCCACTCACCAAAACAAAGCAAATTCTGCTTCAACCCCCTCTCCTCTCCATTACTCCAAGGCTGAAGAAAACTGTCTTCATCCCATGCAGGAACCTTAACCCTGAATCCTAAATACCTTGTCATCTTAACCATTAGTAGTTCAATTTCCTTATAGTCTGAAAATTTCACAGGAACTAAAAACAATAAATGTCACTTATATCCCCTTTCCACTCCACCTTCAGCTCTGTCAATAAAAAGGTCATAGCAACCCCTTCAAGGGGAAGTAGGGAACCGGGGAGATTATCTGAATAACTCACTCATTGATTTTTAAAATGTAATTATTGGACTTCTTCAGGCAGAAGCTAATGAGGAAGACTGGATATTTGGGGATTCCCCTTCATTCTTACTGCCCTTTGGAAGTGTTGACAGTCCAGAATGAAGACACGAAGCTCTTCCTGAAATGCTTGTTCTCATCCTATCCTCATAAAACACCTTCCCTACACTCATTCCTAATGGGTCTGCTCTTTCCCAGGGACTCTTTTCTATACAGGATGGGGAGAGAAGAAGTCACGATCAAATGCAAGGGGAAAATAAAGTGCTTAGGAAGAATATGGGAGAGACGGGGATCCAATGGCCTGGTTTGGCTGTCTTCATAAGGACAATTTCTCAGGAAAATTGTTGGACTTGTCACTTTGCTCTGCCTATGTAGGAACAGGCCAAGGTTTTTTTAAAATCTGAAAAACAAAATGACTTCACTTTAACAAAGCAGATCCTTTAGGTTAAAAATGATTTTTTGGTAAAGATAATTTTTATAAATCCTCTCAGTTCTCAAATTTGTTTTACTATTACAGATGTAATTACAATTCAGGAAATTGATGATTATGGGACAAAAATAAAACAGAGAAGGTAAGTAATGATACTGAGAACACTGTAAAGTTTTATTTTTGTTTTAATCTTCAGAACGATTTTTTCAGGCTCATTTTATTAAGCCTACTTACAAGATGGAAAACCTGAGGGTCTGAGTAGGTAAAATAATTTAAGTGGCAGAGCCAGATTTTAAACCCAGATTTTCTGACTTAATGACACAGTAAGTTCTAAAATGGAAATAATCCACCTGGTACAATCCAGCTTTAAACAACCTCCTTTTCCCTGGAGAGCAAAATGGAATTAAAGTGCAATTTGATTCCTGAATTAACCAATAATTGTCCATGATTGTTGTTGTTTGTTTGTTTGATTTCACTTTCTGGAAATGCTAAAAATTACCTACCCAATTTTAGGTCCCCTAAACCCCAACTCTAACTTTCCAATGAGGTTTAATCAACATAACCCTTAAAAAATCAGTTAAAAAAAGGACTGATCTAAACTGGTCATTTTCCTCTGTAGAATGTCAAGGATTGATTCGGCCAAGTTTTTCACAGTTTGGACCAAACTGCTGTGGGTTTTTTCCCCCCTTCCTAGAGAAATACCCTCAGTCTTGCCTTCTCAAAGAAGCTCCCCTTCATTGCCACTGTCTTAGCTGAAAAGAAAGTGGGATTTATAGATGCAGAAACATCTAGAAGCTTAGATCTGGAGTTGTGTCCATACTGCCTAAAGTAAGTAGGAGACTTGGCTGTTAATTTTACAATCAACCCTTTCCTAAACTTCCTCTAGAGCACACATGCACACAAACCACTTATACCTAGGAACCTAATAGACACCTTTGAGGAGCAAATAAAAATCAGATCAATGCTCAGTCATAGCTTGGGGCTCTTTGTACAGGTTCCTACTGCCCACTCACTCTTGACCACCCTCTGCTACAACAGAGATCTGAAGAGGACTCTGCACAACTAGAAATCCTAGCTGTTCTACTTAACCACAATCCAAAAGTTTGTCAATAGGTACTTCTAGTTTGGCCCACTATTTCTTTCTCTTTTGCTTTCTCCCCCAATCCTATCTGTTATTATCTGTCTCTGTCTCTCCTAGTCCCTTTCTTTGCTGATTCTCTTGGATTTCTGTTTCTCTCGGTCAAAAAAAAAAAAAAAGTGTCTACATTCACCATAGGAAGAATAAAAAGAGCAATGAAGCAAGGGTCTGTATATTGGGCGAAGGAAGAAGCCACGATGTATCTTGGCCTTAATTATCTGAATCTTTCTGAACAATTGCTTCATCCCACACCAGCCCAGACTACCATAGATGAGGTTGTTCAGAGCCAGAGGCGCTGAAGAGAGACAGTAGTGTTTATGCCTAGATGCTGCAGAACAAACCACAATTGCATATACAGAGTTATCTGGAAATCGCACTACTTCTAAAAGATTTCTGTGTGGGTAGAGATGCAGGGTGTCTGAAGATCATTTCTTTTTCATTTACCTCTTTCCTGGACCTCTGCACTCACTGAGATGCACCAACTCGATTCTATTCCCACACAGGGAGTGTGTGAGCACATAGCTGCTGAAACACACTGGGTTTTATATCCATTTCTATGCCATAATTTGCAAATGTATGATACCTCAGTTGGCTGTATTTTTAATTTCAAAGGTATTTTTTTCCTCTAGGAGGCTGTGATCAAAAAGTTTATTTTTAGCAAGTTTTTCCCCTGGGAATCTTTAAAATGTTTATTTTGCTCAAAAATATTTCTGAGCTTTTCTCCAATCCTTCAACCCCCAACCCGCTCCACATGCATACACAGGGATGCCAAAGCAGCTCCTTCACTTCCCTTCCTCACAGTAAATCTACATTGCCCATTGCTCTAGATCTGCACCTCTGCCCACATTGGGCCTGGTGGGCATCTGCTCCCCTACCCTTCAGCCCTTTAGCATGGCCTATTGGCTCCCTCTGCTCCACGAATTTCTGCTAGGCCCCCATCTCCTAAGATGCTTTCCGTTTGGGTGAGATGGGGAATTAAAGGGCCATCTCTCTATAATATATTATTTGTGTGTGTGTGTGTGTGTGTGTGTGTGTGTGTGTGTGTGTGAATTGCTTATATTCTAGAAATGTATTACCGTGTTTTTGTATTAGGCAGTTAATAACACAAATCATATTATATAAAAATATTATAGCCAATGCAGAGCAGATAATGCATGATACCATATACTAAAAGTCTATCATCCTTAAATCTTCTGGAAGCCAGAAATGAGGTGTCCAGTGAGGGTCCCACCTACGTATGTAGTTGTGTTATACTGAATAATCTCATAATATTTACGACAATGTTGTTTGCTACACTTTCTAACATCATTCAGCAATTTTTTTCACCATCTGCCCTTGCCCCAATCCCGGATGCAGAGGAATTTCAGGCACACCCTTAAGAAGTCTTTGAGTCTATATTTCCCAAAGAAAATGTCCCTGGGCCCACATGCAGAGCTGGAGCAGTATGTGGCTGCTCTGGGACCCCCCCCCTCCAAATTCCCGTGGGCATCAGAAAGAGGTAAGTCAGCCCTCTCCCACTGAGCTCTGCTTACAGCCAGAGCAGACTCAAGCCCTGGATTGGTTAGACCCCCAAATACTGATTTCTCAGTACAGTGCTGAATTCAAAGCTTCTGATGTGGTTTTGAGAAACCTGGGACTGGTCTTTCCCCTCCAGGGAGAGGTGGGGGTTGCAGGATCCCTTCCAGTTCAGAGATAGTTTCAGCTGGAGAAGAAACAGGACACTGGGGGAATTCCACTCACCCACCTCCGTACATAGCCAGACAAAATCCAGGGGTGTCCAGCCTGGGCCTGGACCCCAGAACCCTCCAGAACAGGTCTCCTCCCCCCCACCCCCGCCACCTCTCATCTTTATTCCCCACTTTATGTGTCTGAGGCACAAATAACTCTCTTTATCCTCTGCATTTGGGGGAATGGGCAGAGGGAACACCCATAGAATTTGAGCTCAGTATACCAGAAAGGAAAATAAAATTTATATCCCAGGCGTGCAAACTCCCTTCTCTCTACATTCTCTCTGGAGATTTTCGCTCCCTGTCCCTTTAACAATTGGGGAATTAGTGGCCAGAGTTTAAAAATAAATTAAATAAAAAAGGAAACATCCTAAATTTCTGTAGACCCCAGCAAATTAGTCCCCTATTTTTAAAAACCGTCTAGTGCCTGAACAATCTTGGAAATTCAGGCAAAGAAAATGTTTGGGGGTTCTTATCCCCCCCCTCAGTTATTCTGTGGCTTAGAGGTTTTGTGCTGGTTGTGGATTCCAAGGCACCCGAGGGCCCACCCTAACACCTTTCCTAGCCACAAGCGGGCTTCGGAACCAAGAGCGGTGCGTGAGACCTGAGCTGGCTGGGGGAGGAGGAGGCAAGCTACCGACTCGAGCTCAGCCCGTGGCCCGGCGCTCGGGCGCCTATGATTGCTTCACTCTCAGGCGGGCAGCTTCGGAGAACGTGTCGGAGCAGATTTCTTCTCCGGCGCATTCCTCAGAACAGCTCGCCCGGCCGGCTCCATCGGCAGCCCAGCAGAGCCGGCGCGCCGGGGCCAGACGGCGGGGGTGGCTGGGGCGCGGAGCCCCAGGGCAGGCGGGTTTGGGAGGGGTCCCTGGCGGCGGCAGCGGCGCTCGGGCCCCTTCCTTACCTGGAAAGGGAGACTTCCAGAGATGGGCGGACTGCGACTGCTCTTTGGAGCAGTACACCTGACTGTCCCAGCCGTTGGAGAGAGCCCAGTGCTGATATCCTTCGACGGGGATGAGCGCGTCGTGACGCGGCTCCGGGTGCCCGCTGATCCCAGGCACCACCGACACGTCCAGGTAGCCGGGCATCGCCTGATAGGAGCTGGCGAAACTGGGGTAGAAGGCAAACTCCTTGGCCCTGGAGGACAGGTCGTCGCCGGGCAGGGTGCCCGACGGCTCCGGGTACTTATCGCCCGGGTGGTAGGCGCAAGGCTTTTGCTGCAGGTTCACGTTGTGTGATAGGCGGCAGCCGTAGTAGCTGCCACCGAACGGGTAGCCGTAGCCCAAGGTGGCGCTGGACGAGGTGGGGGGCGCAGGCGGCGGGGCGCACTGGCGCGCCGCCTCGGGGGTCTGGATGTCCGTGTAGACAGCACCTTGAGGGGCGCCAAGGGGAGCCGGCGGGCGGCCCAGCACCGGGTGCGGAAGCAGGTCGCGGCAGTGGCTGGCCGGGCAGCTGCTGCCCAGCCCGTCCATGCTTGGGGCTTTGCCTGGGCTCGCTCCGCTGCAGCCGCCCCCCGCTCCTCCCGCGCTGCCGCCTCCCCCGCCGCTGCCGCTCTCCGCCGCGCTGTCCTCATAGACGTACATAAGGCTCTCCGGCCAGCGCGGATGCAGGAGCAGCGAAGTCGTCATGACATGATCTGCTCGAGCTTTTTAAAAACTCCTCTTGCCAGAGGCAGCGAGCTAGGGAGATACCTCGCTCTATTTCCCCTCCCCCATCCCTCCTCCTTACCCTCCCCACCCCTCTCCTCCTCCTCTTGGTGCTTCCACCTCCCTCCCCATATTCCCTCTACGCATGCGGAGACAGTTCATTAAGAAATCCGCGGGCTCGGGCCAGGCTCCCCTCCGCACTGTTCCTGAGCCCACGTGACAGGGCCTGCGAAGGCGGTGCCTGGGCCTGGTCTCCTGGGGTTCCCAGCCCTCCAAGTGGGGCGGGGCGGAACAAAAAGGTCTTTGCTGATTGGTTCTCAGGAGGGGCAAAGAGGAGGGAGCTGGGAGATTTAAAGGGACAGGGCAACGCCCCCTGGCAGGCCTCGAGGAGAGAGAGGGAAGAGGGGGAGGCTGAATTTGGCCGACGCAAAGGGGTTTGGAGAGACGAGTACCATTACTGGGAGCCCCCCAGGCTTAGGATGGGTATGTGGGAGACAGATTACAACCCCCGTACCCACCTCCCCTCCCCTCCCTCTTCCTTCCACCCTCCCCCCCCCCCCCCCCGCCAAAGCGATCTCTGTGGCTGGATTGGCGCTCGGAACTAAGGGTGAGGGGAAAAAACGGATTTTTTTCCTTTTAAATGAAGAAACTAGAAAGCAGGCAGAAGCGAGCAGGGGCAGGGCGTGGGGAGCCCTGGCTGTGGCCCTGGCAGACTCCGCTGGAGCTCACCGCTGTAAAGAACCCGATGCTGCGCAGCAGCGAGTCAGACTTTGATGCCGAGACTGTGTTACCATTTCCTACTTTGATCCACTTACTCAAAGCCCCAGTTTTCTGAGAAAGACTCTTTCGGCTCCTCGCCCTCAGGTCTTCTCGAGAGGAGCAGAGAGTGCTGGGAGGATGTAATAGCCCCCAAACACACGTATCATCACACAGAGCAGGGATGCTCTCAGTGAAAAACGAAGAGAGAATAAAAAGAGGGAAATGGGGACAATAAAAAAACTGATATTCCAATATACAATCGAAATTTGAAAGCCTCCGAGTGAGATTTTTTCAAAGAAAAGGTGCCGGGGTGGGGAGTGGTGACAGAGTATTCAGTCTAGGAGAGCTTAAAAGCTCTAGATATGAACAAGAGCACGCGCGCTCCCTGGTCGGTGTACAAAAAGAAGACATAAAATGAGGGAGAGTCAGTGGCGCTGCCCCTTTGGAGGCACCTTTCCCAGGCGTAATTCTGGGAGACCGCAGGAGAACCGATCTCAGCTCACTGCCCGTGGGTCCTGGAGGCCCTGGGCCTTGGAGTAGATGCGGGCCAAGGGACTGGGCAGAGCCCGGGTCAACGCAGTTCCCAGCTGGACAACCCCAAATTTAGCTCCCACGTATTTCTTGGGGGTCACTCCTTTTTAGTGTGGAGTGTTTTCATGCTTTAAAATTACCACATATTTCAAAGGACAAATTAATACCAATTTACTAATTTTTCAAAAATCCCCTCTTTTCTTCCCTCTCAATCTCATGACTTATCTGTCTTCCTATGCCCAATTTGGTGCCTCAATAGAGTCACCACTTTCCGAAGCGCATCTCCACGGAATTGAGCCAAGTTCCTTTTCAGTACAAGGCCTCCCTGAAGAGATGAGGTAATAAAGAGAGAGGAAAAAGAGGGGAGAGGGGCTGCAGCATCTCCCTCTTTCCTGTCTCTGCCACATAGTTTACATGCTGGGCGCTCCTGTCCAGATAGCATGCAGGCTGTGGCCACACAGTAGCCCCAGGACTAAGCCAGATACGCTGGACTTCTCCAACCCTAAAAGCAAATGGCAAGGTCTGTGCTGAGATCCAGCTTACCAGCCATCTCCCTTCTTCCTGTGGGGAAAGGTGGTGTTTGACAATGGAGAGCATCCTGGCATGGGTGAGTAATGATAAGAAACTAATCCTCATCATCGTGTGATCTTCATCGGGAAATGTCGCCTCAGAGTTCAGTTTGAAAAGCAGGCTTTGGACTGGACTGGCAGTAGGAGGGAAAATACAACAGAAGGGTTTGAAACAGACGCAGGCTAGCTTGAGTATGTTTTGAGAGTGTTGATGGTGGTAGGAAAGATAAGCCCAAGGAGAGGTGGGTATTGCTGGGAGCCAGCTTTTGGCTAGGAAACTGGCTTCCCGGTCCCCAAAGTCCAAGGTCAAGATGAAAGAGGGAGGAAAGCAAACAAGGCCAGAGCAGTCAAGACTGTGTCCTGTGACCTTGCCTTCCCCCCACATCTGGTCTGCCTGGCCTGGCTGGTGGGGGTAGGTGGGTGGGGATATATACCAGTTTCCACCCACAATGGAGAAGTTGCACAGGCCCTAGCTTTCCCTCCTATGAAGTGCCAGTCTGTGTAGAGAACCCGTAGGGCAGCCACTGAGAGAAAGGGCCTGAAACACCCACTCCATACCCGGGGCGTCTTCCTGGGTACGGGAATGCTCGAGCCCAAAGCCAGATGACAATTTAGAGAGTCAGGATCTAAAGACACTGTCCCCAGCCTTTGGGAGTAGGGGGCAGAATGGCGGGAAGGATATGGGTGTAAGGCTGCCTAGCAATAAATGAAGTTAATAGTATGTTCTTTTCCAGGTTTATATAAGGACATTAACTATTCCTATTGCAATGAGATATAGTTTTAATTAACCTGGCAATTTTACAATTCCATTTATTAGGGACATTATATAGCCAAAATTTAGCGATGAAAAGAGAGAGCTGGAACCAAAGTCCCCGTTGTCAAGACTAGCTGAAGAAGATATAGCCCTCTGTTCTCCAAGAGACTTTGGGGAGAGGGAAGGCTGGAGGGGAAAGTTTAGGGCTAAGGACTTAAATGAGGCCGGAGAAGAGTCCACATGCTCTGCAGGATCCCCTACTCTTTCGTTGGGTTCCCCAAGATCTTCCATGTCTGGAACTGTCAGCTCCACTGCTGGGGCGCTCCTGGAGCAGGCAGGGAGGCGGCAGTGCCAGAGGCTGCGGGCGGGCGGCGGAAAGTAAAGCCTTGTTAGTTAATTACCTTTAAGCCTGGGGTCGCTTCTCCCTCCTCCCCCGAAAAAAATGTGGATCTCGCTGAGGCACAAATAAAACCAAATTAAACACTCCAGGAGAATATGCACCACTGGAAACGTAGTAATTACATCTCGGAGGCGATCCGCCCTAGAAAGCCAGGCGCTGAAACCCACAGCTTCGTTCTCACCCCCCACCACTCGGCCACACCTTGCCCAGACGGGCCCATGGGGTGAAGGCGCTTGACTACCGACAAGGTTTATAGAAAATCTAGACAAATTAAAAGGAATATGTCTACTTGGTCTCTAGCTGTGCTGCTGCTGAGGGGGAAAGGACGGAGAATTTCATTATACTAGAGGAAAATGGAACCTGGCCCCTCCACCACAGTCGGGAAGCCCTGGCTCTGCTCTGGGCTTTTTACAAAGGGAAATTTTCAAGGATCTCAGGAGCCACTCTGACCGCAGCTTCTTCTATGGACTGAGGTCCCAACTAAGTTCAACTCCGAAATTCTTCTCAAAGTCTCCAACATATAAAGGAAATATTCAATGTACCTCTCACTGGATATGTGTGCGTGGTATACATGTGCGTGCTTGGCCTGCGGGTTTGAGACTGTGTGCAGGCTGCATCTACTGTTCCAGCACATACACTTGTGGACAGGGCCCAAATATGTTTATGAAGATACTCAGCCCTCTACTGAAATCCTCTACATGCAAATAAAGATTTCTGCTGGTCTATTTAACTCTTTGTATACACAATTTATATGCTCATCCTCTACTTAGACATTTCCCAGGGAAATACTAAGAAGAAGCAGATATCTGTGTCTTTCTGAAGTTGTAGAATGCCTGTCCCACTGTATTAAAGGCAAAACCCGAGGTTTAAGTTCACAGCATTTGCAGTGAGATGGTGCAAGCTTGAGGCACACACGTGAGGACTGAGTGTAGCTGTAATACCAGGCTAGGGGGAAGAATGAGAGAAATGAGGTTGGTGCGCCCCTTATTCAATACCCAGGTTGCCTTCTCTGGAAATTAAGTATTGGTTTATTTCTCCCCCACTTCCTGTTTCTTCCATATTCCCTAGAAAAAAAGAGCTTGACGTTCTGAAGCTCCTGCCACCCCCCCCCCCTTTTAATGAGACAAATTCCAGTTTAAAAAATGTGGGGGATGGGTTGAGGCTGCAGGAAAACAAAGAGCCTCACCACCATGGGGTCTGGATTTTGGCCCAGATTTGGGCCTTGGTGGATAGGTCAGGAATTTGGGGGTCTGCTTCCTGTCTAGGGTTTGGGCTGTAGGATAGAAAAGGAGATGTGTGGAGGACAGGGGACATAAGATATCCAGGAAAGAAAGGCATGTTTGGTATAGAGAAGTCACTTATAGGAAGGAGTTGGGGTTCAGGGGGGCCTATGGAAGGGCACCCATGAGAGTTTGTCTGAGTGGAAAGAGCCTCTCACATACATAGAGGAAATTTCTGGTGGTTTGCAAAGGGTGGTATTGGTGGAGAAGGAAAGAAAAGTAGATGATCCTGGGACTCCCTGCCTGCTCAGTCCCCTTATGGCCTCTTTTCCTCTACCTCTCTGGACTCTGGAAGGTCTGGGGTGCCCCAAGGAATATGTAGATAGGATGCCACCTCCCAGGTTCTTGGATCCCTCTGGAACCTGCCTTACTTTAATCTCTCCACGTCCACAGCCTGGCCTCAGAGAGAGCCACGCAGGCCTCTCCTCCCAGTCTGCAAATTCACCTTCTGAGCAGCAGCTGCCATCTTGGTTTTTCACCTTTATTGTCTTTCCTCCCTGGGCCCCCAGCTTGAAAGAAGATGGGACCAGTATGGTTGAGATATCGCTTTGCTCCTAGTTTCAAAATTTTCTGCTCTCAAACGCAAACATACCTTCCTCAAGGTCCTATTTACTCCCGTCTCTTAGATTTCAGGAAAATGCACTCCAGCTGCTGCCTACTCAGGACTTGCAATGCTGACCCAGAGTTTGGTGAGTCACACCAAATGATCCCCTGTGCTTCTGCAGAACCCACAAAAAAGTCCTAGTTTAGGCTCTTATCAGCGACCTTTTTCTGGATTCTCTGCCAGCCTGCCCCCAATCGCAGATCCTGCCTGGTGGTGCACTGGCTTTGGGTGGGACAATCAGGTGGCCTCTTCTACAGAGAACTCTCAGGAAACCTCCAGTGGCCTCCAAGTTCCCTACCCCGGCCCTCTTTCTTTCACTGCTTCCTAGCCCCACCCTCCCAACTCCCACCAGGCTCATCACAGAGCCCCTTCCCGACCCTCCATATTCTCTTTTTTTTCCCCCCAACCCCATCCCTTTTCTAATCCTTACCCCTCCTACTTCCTTTTGCAGCAGGATCTTGGCCTGTCACTTGCCCTCCTCTCATCCCCCATTGATAAAAGAAGTTCAGGGAATAAACACAGAGTCAAGAAATTAGCAAAGTGTCTCCTCTCTCTCTTCTTGCCTCCGCAGAACCCCTACCCCCACCCTATTCTCTGCTGTGGGAGAGAGACCTCTGTCCCCCTCCTCTGCCCCCAAAGCACCTCCCCCTTTCAGGAAGCCCTTCAGAAACAGACAAATAAAATCCTGATTTTAGGGCCTGTCTGAGAGGGAAGTCCAAGTTCATTTTCAAGTTAGACAAGGAAGCTGAGGGGGGTTGGAAAAGAGGTGGAAGAGTGTTGACTGGGGGCTGGATTTGGCTTCCTTGCAGAGATCTAACAAAGGCTCCTTTTGGTCAGAAAGCCAACAAACCGGATGCTTGGAAAAGGTATTTATCACTTTGGATCATTTCCTTCATCTTTTAAAGTTTAGGTTTGGAACCTCTAGAAAAGAGGTAGGGTCTCTCTCTCTCTCTCTGATTTCTAGTTATTTTAAAAAACATATTAAAATAACATATTCCCCCTTCAGAATTGTGAACCCCTGGGTAAAGTGGACTGTTTAACTTGTTCCGAAGAATGACTAGATATAATAGGTATAGCTGAAAGGCTGGACATTTCAACTCTAACTAGGTGAGAGACACCCTTAATGCCACCATGATACTGAGAACTGGAGTTTGGTGGGGTCCTAAGAGGCAGATGGTGTATGTATATTTCATCATGGGTAAGAAAAAAAAATTACACTCCAAATGGATCACAGCCTAGTTCTCCCCATGACCAGACACCCTCAGAAGTCACAGCAGAAGATACATCCTAATCATTTGAATTGAGTAGAACACAAGAAACTAAAGGACCATTAGAGGATGCTTTGTTAAAAGAAAGTATAATTTTCCCATCTCCAAAAAAGAGAGAGGCGAAGACCCAAGATTCAACTAAAGAGGGGAAAAGAAACTCCTCTTTGCTAAAATGGCAACCTTGTCTGGGATCTATAGAGCAAAAAGTCAAGAGGGTAGTTGAGACAAGATTCCTGCCAGTGGTGATTAATTCGGTCTTTCTAAAAGGATATAATTTGGTGCAGTTTTAGTGACTGGAGGGAAACTGTTCCTATGATACCCCTGGAGAGAGAGCTGTTGGATTTTCCTTCCTTCACTGCCTCCTCTCTTTAACCCAAATTTCTCCTTCTGCAGGGATTATTTCGAATAACTTTTTTTCTCCTAGTTGTGGTGTTGCCTTGTACTGCCATTTACTACATGACTTTACTGCATGCAAAGTCAATACAATATAAAGAACTAGAAAGGAGGATGGGGACATTCATTTCTTCTCTTTCCAAAGATTACTGCACTCACTTGCAGAGAAAATTTAACTCAGATAAGAAGAAATATCTTCAAAGCACAGAGAGTCACCCTAGTATCATCATACTGGATGGCCTTTAGCATTTCTGGGTAGCATGATTGTTGAGCCTGGATTTTTGGACACTATTGGGTCACACACGTGCTGGGGAACATGTGTTGCAATGGATGTGCCTTGTACTTGTATAGCATGGAGACATTTTCAGGTCAATGGTGACAAGGGTGCTGGTTAGACTGATAGAGTAGAGGTGAAAGGAAAGGAAACAGGGTTAGGATGTGAGCTTGGATAAGACTCCGTGAATCCACCAACTCCAGCTCTCTCCCAAGGTGGCCTTCTCTCCTTCAGCTCAGCCACTATAAGCAAATGGATGGGAGAAAAGACTATCCTCAAGTTTTTCAGGGATGCAATTCTTAAGGTATAGCAACAAGGAGAGAAACCTAGTACGATTTCTCTTCGGAGGCCTTAGGAAAATCCTTTTCTGCTATAACCTGCATTTGTGACTTAAAGCACTTGTAACTTTCTTTTCAGTGCTTGGCTAATTAATAAATTTCTTTCCAAAGAAGTTATATAGACTTACTTCTCTCTCATCTACTATTGACCTATCATCTATAGAAAAATAAGTGCATAATATATGCTTGGTTAGGTTTAAAGGAACTTTAGATAAATATTAACATACAATATGTGTTCATGGATACCTATACATATATAATTAGGTAATCTCTGTAAAAAAATTTTTAAGAATATTTCCCCTTGAATATGACAACATCGTCGTGTTTAATTTAAAAATGTTAAAGCATTTCATTGTGTTTATTCTAATGCTAAGATATGTGTGAGGGGAGGGTTGGTAAACGTACAGTTTTGTGGGTAGAGATATATGTTAGCACAGACATGGTCTTAAATCCACCTCTGGTGTTTTCTCTGATGCAGTTAGCAATGAGGTGGAAATGGTATTCAGGCATATATAAGGCAGAAATTCTTTTTAAAATGTTATTTTTAAGAGCGAATAAAAACGCCAAGTCTAAGGATATCCAGGAGCAACTTTGCAGTATATAATTCTCAAATCCATTTTCCCCAGACATTTTAGGGGAAATATGTGCCTGCTAAAAGCCAAGTTGTCAGCTCGCCCAAATTGGCGGAATCCTGGCTTTGAATCTGTTCTTTTGGCACTTCTTTTTTTCCTGCATGGATTTTAGGAGATTTGGGCCACTTCCGGAGCCTGAGTGCGAGTCCCCTCAGCCCTAGCCGTCACTGCCGCTTAGCTCTGCTAGGAATGGGGCACTAGCATCTAACTCCTTTTTCTTTTCTCTCTGGGTCGCTCCCAAGACTTCATAAGAATTCCTTCTTTATTTTAATACCTTGATTTTTTTGTTTTTGTATGTGTAGTAATTTTTAAGTATTTGATTTCACTAACTCCGACCAAGCTTAAGCTTGGCGAAATTCGCTTGCGCATAGGACAATAAATGGCGGACACGGAGGACAGCGACTCAGTGCCCGCGCTGGGAAGCACCGGCTCGCTCCACTTTCCGCCGGCGCCAGAGAAGATCCAGCGAGCCAAGCACAATCACATCCGTAACAGTGATTGATGCACTTGTGTGCGCTCTCTGGGCACCTATAACTGTGCACATAGGTGGGTACCTTTATTTGTGTAGTGCAGCAGACTCTAATGAGATCCCTGAGAACTCGGGTGTGCGGGGAGGCGCGGGGCTACCCCAGCTGAGCATTCATCAGTGTGCTAATATGAACCGATTTGGCGATTTGGGGAGTTGGGTCCCTCTGCCTCCAGGGGCTTCTGGGTTTATCTACAGGAACACAGCCTGACTGCAGATTTCTGCTGGCAACCAACTGCCAAGACCAAGAATCAGCGGGCTTTCCTTTCCTTCTCTCTGCCTGCGCCTTTTCATGTGGAAAGGATACCTCTCAAATAGGGAAAGGGGGGAAAAAAAGCTCTTATTTTTTTTCTTTTCTTCTTCTTTTTTAATGATTAGTCTTGGGATACAGAAGTGATAAAATAAAAATTATACATTTACAACGATTTTTCAAAAAAGGTTGAGAGAATCCCTCGTTCAAAAAAAAAAAAAAAGTGGGGTGAGTGAGGGAGTGGGCGGAAAAGGCTGGAGACCAGAGGCAAAGAAGCCTTGAGAATCAACTTCTGCAAAACTGGATAAATCTTAGCTGGTATAGGAGTAAAAGAGGAAAGCAAATTATTCAGATGCCAGGTATCTCCATATTAGTTTCTGTGTGGTTATATATCTGTTGCCATTTGCTGCATATAATATATATAAAATGGCATGGTAACATTTTATGTAGAAACCTTTGTTGACAATATCATCATAAAGCTGGACATGTTTTAAACGTACTTCTAAACCTTGTGCCCTGTGGGTCTACAGGATTCCTGTATTAAACCTTTTCTTTACAATATTTTATACTTTAAATAATAGGGACAGGACCACAAACAGAGGTAAATTTCTCTTTTCAAACATTGCCAGTAAGAAAAGCTGGCTTATTACCTTTCAAAGCTTAGTTCCAGCCTTGAAAAAGTTTCCCAAATGTGATTTATTCTGGGAAAAAGAAAGCCCAATCAACTGCTCACTAGATCTTGAGATCTGGCGCTCTGGGTGTAGCCATTTAGAGGAACACTCCTCTGGAGGTCCAGAGACATCCCTTTGGTCTCCATGCTGGCCTCTCAGGGCTCACTCCTTAGGCTCTGAACCCTGCAGGGATTTCTGTGATGTTCCGCCCAGCTTGAAATATGGATCCGAACCTGCCAATTCAAATGGAATGGGGTGACACCCAAATTCACTCTACGAGTGCATATTCAGCCTAAGGATTATGGGCAGCAGGCCAGTTCTACCAAGCTTCAATCATCCTGGAAAAAAACTGAAGCCCAAATATTCCCACCAAGAAATACGTCTTCCATTGACATAATTAGAAAACCTGTGCGCCTGTTGTGCACGTTTGCACTCTCTGTCTCTCTCTCTCTGTCTCTCTCTCTCTCTCTCTCTATATATATATATATATATATATATATATATAAGTTTCTCTAGCCTAATGCCTTTTATCATTAAAAATAAAAAGGACGATATCCTTCCAGTAATTGACTGATGCCCCAGAAAGGCAGATCCTGTCCTTGTACACCAGGAAAAATGCACAGAGGACCCAGTCCATCATCTCAAAGCACACTGCGCTAGTCTCTATTAGATTTTCCTTCTGTCTTTTCCCTCTCCAGCCATGATGAGTCTCCACAGTCAGAATCCACATTTTCCTGAATTCCTCAAATAATCGAAAGGTAAGTGAGAGGAAGAGTTGTCTGAATTTTTCGATGGTTTCACTGCGATGCTTTTTAGAACGCTGAAATTTTGTCACCCCACTTCCATGGAGAACCTGGCAGCTGTGACTTGCCCCACACAGAGGACTTGGAGAATGTGGTCCATGCTATTTGAACAGGGAACATTTCTTTAAAATCTGCCTTGATCACGAACCCCTAGAACAGTGAAGAAACCCCCGTCAGCACCTTCCCCTCCACCATTTCTTCAGCCTTTACTTAATAGCTTCAGTTTCAGGGCTCTAAAGTTGCAAGGCAAGGTCCCCCTTCTCAAGGCCAAAGAGGCGTCTTTTTGTGCCCTCGGGTACAGAGCCAGCTCAGTATTGCAGGCTCGTGGGGGTGGGAGGGGAGACAAGGGAGCCTCATCGGAAAAGCCAGTGAGGTCATAATCTCGCTCCAGGTCTTCATTTTAGAGATCGGTCTCATTATTTAATTGTCTTTTCTCCCAGGGCTGTTCAAAGAGCTCGGGAATATCGCCTTCCTGCCTAACTCCCCAGCACCACGGTATTTTGTCCTCGAAAACTGACGGCCTCCTGCAGCCAATATCAGGCGGAGGGAATGGCCGAAGCTGCGCGGGGAACTCTCGGCTAAGGACTGGCCTTTTCCTTCCCGCCCCTCAGCCGCGTGCGTTCGGTCAACACTTTCGGGGCGGCTACTTCGAGGAGTGCGGGCTAAGTGCTCAGAGCATTTTCTCTGCTCACCCTCGCAGTGATGCGGGGTCCAGCTGTGCAGACACAGCCTCGGAATCCCCCTCAGGCTTCGGGCAGCTGAGGACCCCCAGAATGTTTACGCACGCAGTCCAGAGCCCGAGGTCCCACGCTCCGGGCCACCCTTATTTTCTCAGCCGGGACCAAACGAAATCGGCACCCGTCAGGGCCTCAGTACCCAGACCCGATGGCGCCTGCCCGTCCGCGTCTTTGTTTTTTTCAAGGGAATAGATTTAAAGGCGGAAAGCACCGAATGGGAAGAAATTTGTATTTTCAAACATTTCTAGCGGAACGTGTATGTGTGTTGGCGCTGGACTAGGGCCGGGCATCCGCCCAGTGCCTCCCCGCCCTTTCCAGGGGCTGGGTCCTGCTGCAATGTCTCCATTTTAGGGGACCGCGTCACTTTCTCGCAGTCGCCCTCCCAGGACAGATAGCCCCCCGCCCCAAAGCTGTTTTACCAGAGGGGCAGCCCTCTCTCCAGGCAGCGTCGGAGCTCCGGCCGCTGCAAGCGGTGGGCGGGCAGTGGCGAGGGGAGAGGCCCGGCACCGGCGGCCCCTCGTTCCCCGCCGCCCGGCACAGCTCTGGGCCCCAGATCTTCGAAACCTTCCGAACCAGCTTTCGCGTGGACAGACGAGAATGAATGGCGAGAGCGAAGGGAGGGAGTCCTGACTTCCGAAGTCTCCAAAACCACACTTTGTAGTTTCGCAGCTCTGTAAACGTCAGAGCTGCTCTCGCTGAAATGCGACGACGGGGTCCTTCTTAATTGCGGCATTGGAGGGAGAGGGCATAATCTCAACCCCTACGTTTCTATAATAACGGATCATTCCTTTCCAAAGTCCTTCCATTAATTTACTTAAGAAGCCTTGGCTACTCTTATCTTTGAGATTTGACAGACCTCCCGCGGCCGGTGGGCGTTTGATTGTTCCAGCGTGTAGTCCAGCTCATTCAAGAAACCGGTCAGCGGAGGGTGCTTAATAGCAAACTCCAGCGAAACTAGAACAGGAAAGTGCTCACTGCACATGTGCATGAATAAGATAGTGAGTGTCGCTGCAGAACCGTACATTTGGGGGACAATGGAGACTGGTCTTTCATTAGCGAGCAGTAAGGGCCAGAATAGAGATTAACAGAGAAGATTCGGTTGCCGGAAATTGCCTTGGGTGCGGGGTCCTGAGAAGCTGTTTGCCCCCATCACCATGAATGAGACTCCAAAAGAGAGTTTGTTGTTCTTGTTGTTGTTGTAAATATTCAAATTCTTCTTGTGATGACCTCAGCCCTCCCAGACTTGTCTTCTGAGCCTACCAGAATGAGGTACTTAAAAAATATCCAGTTTGGGAATTCGTCCGATGTAAAATATGATTTTGTTTATGGTTGAAGGGCCAGGAAATTCTCCTGCCTGCCTTCACTGGATTTTACTGACCTCTGTTTCCAGTGGCAAATTTTACTGGATTCTTTTCAGAGGCAAAAAGTTTTTTGGGGGGAGCGGTGGAGAGGGGGTGGGGAGGAGCAAGTGGGTAGGGAGTTCGTGTCTAATTCCAAGCTTCCTGAGATATAAGGGTTCCAGGAACATTTTCATTACCCAAGAGGCCAGAAGTTGAGGGATGAAGAAGGAACCAGTCTCTTGCAAGTGGAAGGTCTCAGTAGTCAAGTTACAGACTTGTCCATCTTCATGGCCACCTGATTGTTATCACCTCTGTTCCTGTTCTTTCATAGGAGTCCTTTCCTTTCTCTCCTATCTGTCTTTATTTTCCCTCATTCACCAAACACACACCAACAGGAGAAAAGTTCTTTTGGAGAGTAAAGATCTTCCTTTTGAAGAAAAAAAGGAATTTTGCTCTCTATAATGGTTGACACATTAGTACTCCATGAGGATCTTCCAGGTCAGTCTCTATAGCAAATAGTTCCCCCAAATCTTGTAGCTCTTCTCCTGAGCCCACAGCTGCACTCCATTCCTCAGCTTCCTTTGCATTTTGATGGGGTCATGTGACTGCTTTTTAGTCAATGGAGTCTATATGCCATTTCTTGGCCAGAGTTTATAACAAGTGGATGTGTCTTTATTCTACCCCCTCCCCATGCTTTTTGTCCCCTTCCTGTGTTTGGATGCAGACCATGAGGCCCTTGGAGAACACAGATGGAAAGAGCCTAGACCCAGAATCACATGTAAAGAGCTGCCCACTGACAAGAATTATTTCCCGAGGACGTTACCTGAGAGAGAAATAGCATACTATTGCGTCTGAGCCACTGCACATTTTGGAGTTTATAATTGCCCCCCAGTCCATCTTTAACTAACATACTCTCTCTAAAAGAAAAAAATGAAACTTAATTTTTGTCTTCCATCACCCCTTGTAAATGTCAATGGATGTTAGGTAATCCTTCCTGGCTCTTGGATTAAAACTCTAGGAGGTCCCAAGACTCTTCTGCCCACTCTCAGGTAACGAACAGTTCTATAACAACTTTAAGTTATATACACAATTTCAAATCTATATTTAGAAAGTCCAGTCCAATGTATCTTCAAGACTGAGTTGGACTTAATGTGAAATTTTCTCCCCATCCTAACTCTGGATTGCTTCATCTTAGATGCCTGTAGAGGGAAAGGTGTGTGTGTGTGGGGGGGGGGGGGTTGATTTGAGATTCTTTATTTTTTGCCCTCGTGTTTCTCTTCCTCCCCCTATTTTCAGTGCTGTTTTAGACCCACTAGTGTGATTCAAGAGATGAAGAAAGTGAGGGATTGACTTGAACAATGTTTTAGTGACTTTGACTTGTAGAGATAAACTAGATCAGCACTACTGTAGTGGTAACTATATCACCAGATGAAGCAGAACTTTCGTGGTTACTTGATATGTAGGCAAGAGAGTATAGATTTGGATAATTCAAGTTTTTCATATACATTTTCTGAATTATCTGGTTTGATATATTTCTAGATCTAAATAAAGAATCACTGTTTGCTTCACTAGATAGTGCAGAAATAGCTCCAATAAGCTCCTTGAAGAGGTGGCTGATATGCAAGCATTTTCTTTAAAGGTAATGAGGATATACTGCTTTGAACTGGTTCACCCAAATTCTCTCCATCTTCTTCCCCAGATATATAGTCTAGACTCACTCTCAGGAAATGAGTTTCTGGTTTCCTCTACCCCCTTTCCAACATTAGGAACTGGGCTGTCTCCTTCCTGTAGTTCTGTTTTCTATTTTGTTTCTCTCATGGAAATCACAGCAGCTGTCTAATAGTCACGATGCTTGTCAGACTCTGGCTCTTTTGAGACACTGGCAGCTCACATTATAATCAGTGCCAAGCCACTAGGCCAGCTCTGGGATCACCAGGTGGGGAGAAAGCCTACCCAGCCATAGCATGCCAGGTGGAGAAATGAAATGTTAATGATGCAGTTAACTTTGTCCATGGACACTGCTAGACGATAAGATTTTAGAACTGTCTATATGCTGACAAAGGAAAATTTCAATCTTTCATTGGATTATTTCCAAATATCTAGCTATGTGGTAGCAAGTGAATGAATTAACCAATTGAATTGCTTACAACCAATTGCTTGGCATTACGTAGACCCTTATTAAGTGTGCATGTTATTGAGTGGCACCAATATTCTCTGATCCTGAGTGTGAGGAAGAGCTGTAGAGTGAGGTGCATGTAGACACAAAGCATTCAAATCTGTGGCTGAGACTAATCTAAACTTGGAAATTTGTTTATCATTATGAGTCAGGAAGGATTTTGGATGTCCATGGTTAACAGCTAGAAATTACTCTGGTCTTTGGTGAAAATGTAGATTGGGTTAAAAATTGAAATATCCATCATGGATGAACACTTGGCTTACTTTTTGGTGAAAATGTAGATTGGGTTAAAAATTGAAATATCCATCATGGATGAACACTTGGCTTACTTTCTCTGGATTACATCTAATCTTCTAATTCACTTTTTGAAGTTTATAATATGTTATATTCACCATCACCACTTTTTGGGAAAAAGCAAAGAGGGAAGGACTTGACATTCAAAAGGAGAGATTGTGGGTCTATATAATGAAGGATATTATTCTGGCAGTAAGGGCTATTAGATAATGGAATGGGAATTGAAGAGTGTGACATCCATCCCCTTGTGTACCTTTTTGAATACTAGATTGTTTCTAATTTATCTGAGCAGAAATGGATGAGTACTAGACTGGAGACAGGGGCATGTCTGAGATGACCTCTTGATCCTCCTCCTTCCTTTTTGCCTTTGGCTTCTATAATTTTCTGACAACAGCTGTACCTGTGAAATGTGTCAGATTTAGTAACAGGGTCAGGGGCTGCTGTCACTTGGCAGACTTCAACAACATGACCCTGGCAAAGACTTCAGAATAAAAACATCAGGAAAATAAACACCCAATGCTCCATAGCAAGAGGACTGGCTGGGAGCTGTCAGGTTGAAATACTAGTCTATTTGGGAAGGGAAAGAACAGGAGTAAGGCCTCTGACACTCCTCTGCCTCCTGGAAAATTCCCCTCTAGCAGCAGAGCTAAAGCCAAACATATCAAATTTATTAAGAAAAGAGATGGGAGAGGTATTAGGCTGAACTTCTATCTAGCCAATCTGTCAACTAACATCCTAAAAGGAACAAGGCACATTCTGGGCTGGGGGAGAAGACACTACAAAATCAGAGATAAGAACATTTCCTGCATATGGGATGCCTCACCCCATCTGTGCAGGGAAATGGAACGTTTCCCTTTCAGGACCCAGAAAGAAAGATGAGAAGACTGAGAGACAAGAAAAGTGAAGGACATTGATGTGGATGGAAGCTGCAGAGGGACTAGAGGAGTCGACAAGAGAGTGATCTTCAAGGAGAGGAGATAGATCATTCAGAGTTGGGAAGCAGGGCCGAAATGGAGATGAGAGCAGAAGTGGGAAAAGACTTGTGTCCTAGGTTGGGCAGTTTAGAGAGTAGAGAGGACAAGATATGTGCCGGAGAGAGTACAGGAGTCTGCTTGAGCAGAAATTCTGCGTCGGGAAATCACGGGAGGAGAGGCTCAGAAGCTGATAAATTATAAAGCTGGCAGAATGATGTTGAACCAAATGTGAATTTCTGGGTAAAAGTGTTTGTGACAAAAATGATGACCAGGAAAGAAGCTTTTGCTCTGGCTACCTTCTAGAAAAGAAGTAAAATCCAAACAAATGAGGTCGATGCAGTCATCTCTGGACAGCTAAATACAGCAAGCACAGAAAAAGCAGGGTGCTTCATTGGTTTCAATCTGAAGCGGCAGCAATATCTGCCAGCTGTGAAGAAGTATCCCGGGAAGAGCCAGAGACTGTATAGGAGCATGTGTCTGGTTATATGTCTCCCAGTGTGTGTGTGTGCACATGTGTGGGTCTAAACCTTCATGCATACCTTTATGTATACTGATTGTTTCTTTATGAACACTTTAGAAAAATATGCAAAAGATGCACCAATAATAGACATTAAACATTAAATTAGAAGGTAGACTGATGAGAGGGTTTGAGTAATATGAATCTTATGGAGGAAAGCATAATACTAATCTGTCTACACCACACACACATACACATGCAGACATTGAATAACATTCATGTATATGTTAGAAATGCACATATACAAAGATATACCATTTCACATATGGATAACACACAAGTGCTATTGAGTAACTGCTAACATTTCACAGATGTACTGTAGAAAAGATTAAGAAAATATACACTCAAAATAGTGTTTAAATCATTTTATTTATTCTTTGGCTATAAGAAAGAACATCAGCTAACCAACTGTTTCAAGCAACATGACTTTTTTTCTTAAAGAACTCCAGGAAATCAATCCAATCTCTAAACCTCCACTAACATGTGTACTATAGAGGAAAATGCACTAAATCCTGCAGGAGTCAAAAGATATGGATTAGTAGTCCACATCTGTCACCCAATAGCAGAGCATTCTTTGGTAAGTCATTTTCTCTTTAACTCTGTCTCTTCATCTATTAAATGTAAAAACTGTTTATAAAATATATGGTTCCTTCTAGCTATAGTTTTAGAATTTATATATGTGATATACATAATAACACACATGCAATGTTATCCAAGTGCCCAGAAGTTTTGGTGGGAGAGAAATTAGAAGATGACCGTAGTTGTCCATTAAATGCCCAAACAACATTTCAGTTTTGTTTTCTAAAGGAAAAATTCTAAATATGTTTTTTAATATTGAGAGGACTAAGGGATTAAGGACTGACACTTTCATCTTTCAAGAACTGAGTTGGTGTGATATAAACAATAAACCTGAGAATGAATAGGCCCATAGTCACCTGTTCTACACATATGTTGGAAATGGATCCTGTGATTATGACTGTAGTTATGCAATGTCAAAACAATGGGATGATTTAGTGAAGTCAGTGAGAAGAAAATCAGTTACATTGGTCATTTGGCATTGGGTAGTCAAAAAAAAAAACTTTTAAAAAATATTTTAAGCAGATCCAAGCTTTGTCTGAGTTATTGGTGTGTGCCCACCTCCACCAGAATTAATGCTTGGACTCTCTTTTCCCTGAATCTCTCTCTAGCCTCACCCCCAATAACCAGGAGAGAGGATGTGTTCAGGGTTCCCAGGGCAACCACTTTCTGAGCGCTTATTATTATATCAGTATACCTTAATGCTCCACATATATATGACTGTTGAAGAACAGATAAACAGTCAGACAATAACACGTTCTCTTTTGAAGACTCCTAGTAGAGCACTAGCTCTTACCACAATATTCCTTTGCAAAAGAAAAAAAGTCTGCCACTGACAAACTTAATCCTGAATGTCGAAGGGGAGCTGATCTCATAACGCAACAGCCTGAGATAACCTGTATCACAAAGCCAAGGCTGGCTGTGATTACTTAGCATTTATATAGCACTTTATCTGGGTCCTGTATGTCAGCATCCATAATGGGAGATAACTCACCAGGAGTTACAGCTGATAAAAAAATTCATGACCAAAAAGAAAGAAAGGAAAGCTTAAAGGATCTGAGTGATTCCATAGGGACTTGTGGTTACTCAGTAATGGGGAGAGAGTAAAGATGCTGTTTAAAGAGGACAAGAAAAGCTCTTTTGTTTCTCCCCTGTGAATGGGAGTGACTGAAGGTGCAGAAGATACAGACAAACCCTGCCAATGTGACTGGCTAAGCTTGAGTATAACTAATAGAATGTGTAGTTTGTTTTCTATAGCACCTTAGATTCTAGGAAAATTATCATACAGGAAGGATTATGACTAATGAAAGGTTGGAGGATAGTTCCGTCTGGAGGCAAGGAGGCAAGGGGATGAAAAAGATGCCTCTTTAAGGTGGCCAAGCCCAGAAGTCAATTTTAAAAAATAAAATATTCAAAACTTCATCAAAGTTTCATTGTGACATTTTTATAAAGTATAAATTAACTTAAATCCTCTGTTATAATAAATAAGAGTGTAATCATTACATTGGCTGAAAATATGCAAATGATTACCAAAACCTCAGGAGACTGAAAACAGCAAGGCTGTTTATCTGTGGTTTAATGCTAAAGGCATGGGTTTAGAGAAAAAAAGACCTCAGTTTGAAACTTGGTTCCACCACGTGTTATTTGTGTGAACTTGGAGAAGGATTTAACCTCACTGAGCCTTAATTTTTTCATTTGTTAAAAGGGAATTTTGTAGTACATATCGATGAGACAGACTTTTGTTTCCAGTATTATGGTAAACAAGAATATTTCACTATAAAGCACCCAGAAATAAACTGAATAAAATATATTCTTTTAAATGCATAGCTGAGCTTGCTAGAAAGGAAGAAAAATCTCCTAAGGGATCAAAAAAAAAAAAAAAAAAAAAAGAAGAGAATTGAAAACCTGAATGGTAAATGTAAGAGCTGATCTTGGAGCTCCCCTACAATGTATTTGGGAGTACTTGCTCATCTTGGTAATCAAAGGGTTGTTTTTGTTCTGTTTTTTATTTTTTATTTTTATTTTTTCATTTTGTTTGTTTAAGGATACGCAAAAATCAGAATGCTAATTTATAATACTATAATTACAGAAATACAAACTTTGGTTGCTTTGTTTATTTCTTCCAATTTTATATATTTAACAAGAGTAGGTAATTTGTATCTGTTCCATTTCTCCAGTCAACACTCACTTACTTTTTTTAGGTTTTCATAGGCATCTAGGAATGGGAATCAAAATATGACCCAGATAAAAAGGAAGAGTAATAAAAACATCTGTCCACTAATAAAAAGAGAGGACAAAGCAGACAAAGACAAATATCATATGATTTCAGTTATATGTGAAATTTAAAAACCAAACAAACAAAACAGAAACTCATACAGAGAACAAACTGATGGTTGTCAGATGGGTAGGATTGGGGGATAAGTGTAAGAATTCAGAAGTGCAAATTGGCAATTACAAAATAGTCATGGAGATGTAAAGCACAGAATATGGAATATAGTCAATAATATTGTAATAACTATGTATGGTGTCAGATGAGTACTAGACATCAGAATGATCACTTCATAAGTTATATAAATGTTTAATCACTATGTTGTATACCTGAAACTAATATAATATTGTATAACAACCATAATTGAATTTTTTTTATTATTAAAAATGAAGAGAGGACAAAAAAGTTTATCTATTCTGGTCTAGGTTCTGGACTGGAAAAGAATCGCAACATTATCAAAACGCATTCTCCTGTGAGATTTTTTTTGCCTCCCTTTATGCCAGTTTGGAGTTCAAATTTATATCATACACATAGAATAGGAATTCCTTAGCCGAGAAATTGATATTAAAAGTGATCCCATGCTTGATTGCTTTGTAGAAGCAAACATATAAAACCTTTCTGAAGGGAGACATCCTCAACTAGACCAGACAGTATTCTCATGAATAAACTTTTACTTAAGTTCATAAATCAAAATTACAAAGGCACGAAGAAACCATCCAAAAGAACAAAAGTCAGCAAACACAACAAATAGCAGATTTGGACTCCCAAGAACTTAGAATAATCCATTATCAGATCCAGATAATAAAATAAGTATGCTTATATGATTAAAAATACAAAACGAGAATTTTTTTAAATAAGAAAAATAAATACTATCAAAAAAAAGAGACAAATTTGAAAAGGAACCTAGTAGAATTTTTAGATATGAAAAATACACAATATTTTATCACTTCTTAGATGTGCTATGTTCACATTTTAGCATCTCTGAAATCAGGATATTTCCTACAATTGCTGTTGGTTAGGCAGCTCTTTTAATGTAGTCGTCATTGCCCGCTCATACACATCAAAATTTGCAGAATAGATGACAATGACTTTGAACAAATCCTGGAGATGATATGCAGCGCTCTCGTTGTGTATGTACATTGTACCACAATAAAAAAATTAAGACAAAAAACGTAGTCACTATGTAATCGTAAAAGCAACAGTTCACCAGGAAAATACAGCAATTTTTTACTTTTATGTAATCACTTCAAATACATAAATGAAACTATAAAAAGAAATTGATAAATTTGCTATAATAGTTTGAGAGTTTTAAAAATCATAATTCTTTAGTAATTGATTAATTGGTAGACAAAAATTAATAAAGACAGATTTTAATAATACAATCAACAGGCATGGTTTAATGGATATATGTTTTATGCAAAAACTAGAGAATACACATTTGTTTTAAGAATATACAGAACATTTTAAAAATTGATCATACACTGGGCCACAAAACAAACCTTAACAAATAAAAAGAATCAGAGTTAAACATCACATTTCTCTGAACACAGCAATTAACTTAGATCTAAATAACAAAAAGATAAAATTCCTACACATTTCAAAGCATACCTAACAATGTAAATTAGATCATATTTAGACTGAACAATAAAGAAACAAAAAATGTAGGATAAGTTAAAGTAGAATTAGAGAGAGATTTATAGCTTTTAATACATAGAAAAGAAGAAAGGAAAACGAAGAGCTAAGTTCCCAGTTCAAGAAGTTACAAAAAGAATGTCACAGCAATCCCCCTCACAGATAGAAAGAAATTATAATTGTAAAAGTAAAAATTAAAAAACAAAGATACAATAAGGATAATCAGCAAAACTCCACACTGATAAATGCTTGCTCACCAAAGGGCACTGACAGGTCTCAATCAGGTGGACAAGATGACTGGGACTTGTAAATGCCAGTCAAACTCTCTATCAAGCCACCTAGGGCTTGCTAAAAGGGCTCATTAATATGGTAGTTATGAGAGCAAGGTCGGAAATTATGGAACAAAACAGATTTTCTCTCAGCGAGGCAGATCCGGCTATTATATATTTCCTAAGGATAATCTGCCAACAGCACAGACCAATAATGAGCCATATGGTATTGTGCCTGAGAGGATCAGCTAAGGCAGATTGATTATAGTGGGTTTCTTCCATCACAGAAGAGACAGTGTTTTGTCCACGCTGGAATATATTTTCTGTATAATGATTTCTTATCTGTCAGCACCATCATCCACGAACTTACTAAATGCCTTATTCACCATTAGATATCCTACACACTATCTTTCCCATCCAAAGTTCATAGAAAAAGATTTGAGGCAGTGGGTTCATGCTCACAGGATTTGCTATTCTTACCATGCACTCTATCATCCATAGGTGCCTAACATGAAATGGTTGAATGGCCTAATCGAGACTCTATTACAGAGCCAGCTGGGAGACAGCATCTTGTGAGGTAGGGGTGCTGTCTTGGGTGAGCCATACTTGGAGATATTTTTTCCATAGCCAGAATATATGGATCTAGCCTCCATATATCCACACAGAGCTGACTTCTTTCACTATTACACATAATAACCTACTTGAACATTTCTCTTGACTTTCATTTCTTTACCTTTGGATTTTGCTGATTTAGAGGTGTTAATTCCTAGGAGAGCTTTATAGCCTCCTGGCCATTTGTATTCTGCATGCCACTGAATCAACAGGAAAGGGGCTCCTGTACCAGTGGGCGTGAAAAAGTGGTTGCCTTTCAATGAGAGCAGGGAGGAGAGTGCTTAAAACCCAGAGGATCCTCTGGGGTGCTTCACAGTACCTCTATGACCAAAGTAAAGTTAATGGAAGATTAAAGCATTCCAACGCAGGCAGGACCCCTAAAAGCTAGCTCCTTCAGAAATAAAGGTTCGAATCCCTCCACTAGGGACCTGAACCAGATTGATGCTAAGGACAAAAAGAACATGGAATGGATAGTTGACTAAGAAAGTTATAAATAGCAACTACAGCCTTGTTCTCAGAAGCTTTGTGGCATATATAGGTCATGCTGGCAGCTATGATGGTGGGAGCAGCTTCCTGGCCTCTTGATCACAACCACGGTGGTATGTTTTTCAACTAACGAGTTTAATAGTACCTTCTGACTCCTGTTCTTTCAGCCCTTCCAACAATTTTGTAAGTGCTGAATTTCCTGTAGTAAATTCCTTTCTGCCTGGACTATGTAGAGTTATTTTTGTTCTTGCACTAAGGTCTGACTGAATCACATAATGATTAAGATAGTTTGGTATTTGCACAGGATAGTCAAATTGACCAATGTAAAAAAATAGAGAACCCCAAAACAGACCTGTGTTAATTAAATCTGATACCTGACATTTCAAACCAGTGGAGAAGAGTGGATTGTGTAATAAATGCTGCTGGGGACCATGGGCCACCTTTAGCGGGGAAAATCAAATCCTTTTCTCTCACTATATGAAGAAAATTAATTCCTACTGGATTAAAGGTCTAAATGTGAAAAGCAAAAGTAAACGCTTTTAGATGAAAATATATGAGAATTTAAGGCAAGAAACATTATTATGCTAATGACTTCTAAATTTACATCTCTAGTTTATACCTATCCCCCTATACACCACACTCACATATCTTACTTTCAATTCAAAAATTCCACTTGGATGTCTAACAGACATCTCAAAATTAACATCTTAAAAACAAAGTATTCATTTTCCCCAAAAACTTTCTCCTCGTGCAAGTTCCCCCATTTAAAAAATAGCACCATCATTCATTTGCTTAGGCAAGAGACTTGGAATTATTCTTGACTTCTCTTTCATATAATCCTCATCAAATTCATTGGAATATCTTATTAGGTCTAACTTCAAAATATACTCTGAATCTGACCACCGTTCATGATTTTCTCAGCTACTACCTTGGTCTAAGCCAACATCACCTCTCACTTAGACTATAGCAATAAGCTCCTAACTAGTCTTCTTGCTTCGATTTTGCCTCCTGGATATTATGATAATAGTCGCAATGATCTTTTAAAAAACAAGCGGAGTCACTCCCTTGCTCCAAGTACTCCAGTGACTTCCCATCACAGAATAAAATTTTTGGCTCTCTCTCTGAAGTAACCACTTAACACTCTTAGCCTCTCTCTTGCCACTTGGCCACATTGGCCACTTTCTCAACCATTCTTAGGACCTTTGCACTTGCTATTTCCTCTGCCTGGAATGTGCTTCTCCTTGCTTATTTCTACTTCTTGCTACCTCATCATCTTTAGTTCTCTGACTGCTCGATCTAAAATAGCAGCCTGTTGATTTCTCTTTATCTCCTCGTCCTACTTTATTTTTCTTCATGGTTAATTTTATATTTTTCTGTTGTTTATTGTCTCTTTCTCACACTAGAATCTAAGTCCATACGGTTGCCTGTCTCATCTACAATTATATTCCCTGAGTCTACAACAGTTTTTGTAGTAGACATTCAATATATTTGTCAAATGAATAAGTGAGTAAATGAATAAGAATTTTTTATGACCTTAGAATATGAGAGAATTTCCTAAACAAGATATGAAAAACATGAACCATATGGAAGAGTTTGAGAAATTTGATGAACTTAAAGACTAAATACTGTGTTGATTTACTTTAAAACATCATAAAAATATCATGATATTTATGATATTTAAAAGATATTTAAAACATCATAAATATAGATATAGAAGTTTCAGGCTAGGAGAAGATATTTATAATGCAGATATTGGACAAAGAATTACTATTCAGAATATATAAAGGACTCCTAAAAATCAATAAGAAAGAGACAAAAGCAATAGAAAAATAATCAAAGGATATAAACAGGAAAGTCACAGAAGAGGAAACCAGAATGTTCAATAAAAATATGAAAAGATATTAGACTCTCTAGTGGTCAGAAAAAATACATAGTAAAACAACAATGAGAAACCATTTCATATCATCACACTGGCAAAATTAAAAAGTTTGACAATATCAAGTGTTGACAAAGATATGAAACAATTCCATACTTCTGGTGGTAGCACAAATTGGTATAACTTCTTTGGAGAGCAGTTTGGCAATATACAGTATAATTGAAGATATAGATACTCTACAACTCAGTAATTCCAGTCCCAAATGCATAGCTTGGGGAAGTGCTTGCACATGGCACAAGGAGGAATGAACTAGAATATTCATTTCTGCATTCTTCCAACCCTAGACCTTTCACTAACCATTCCTTCTGCCTGGAAGTTTCCCCCATACCTACATGCCTCACTCTCTGATTTCCTTCAAGTCTTAGTTCAAATGTCACCTTCTCACTAAGGCCCTCCTTGATTACCCTGTTTAAATCACAGATCCCCTCAGCATTCCTCATTTCCTTTGTCTTGCTTTTCTTTGTCATAGAGCTTCTGACATATTATATAGTATTTAATATGCTCATTATGTTTATAACCATTTTCCTTCTACCATCCTGTAAATTCCCTAAGGACTCAGATTTTTGTCTTTTGTTTACTGCTGAATTACCAGTGCCTAAAAGAATATCTAGAAGTATTAAGCACTCAGTAAGAATTGGTTGACTAAATTAAATAATGAGTTTGTAATAGTAAAGATTTGGAAGCAACCTCAGTGTTCTCCCGAAGGGCAATGGCTAAATAAATTGTGGCACATTCTTTAAACTGGAATACTATGCAGAAGTTAAAATGGATAAATTTGAGCTTCAGGTATCCACATAGAGAAATATCAATAGCAGAATACTGAACATCAAAAGCAAGTTGAAGGATAAGTATGGTATGGCACCATTTATAAAAAGTAAGAAACATACAAAACAATATTGTATATAGCTTATGTTAGGTACATATGTAGTAAAAGTATAAAAGTGTCTGTGGTAATTATAAGCATCAAATTCAGGACAGAGGCTATCTCTGAGAACAGAGGAATATTAATGTGATAGGAGCAGGGTATTCACGGGTTTTCACTACATCTAAAATATTTTATTTCTAAGATGGAATGGGGGCACATAAGAGTTAATCGTCTATACTTTTTTGTATGCCTGAAATAATAATAAAATTAAATGAAATAACAGTGACTAGCATATAATAATAGTCAATATTTATATAAAGCTTTGTTTGAATCAGGCAAGTGTTTTCTATATGACAATTCATTTAAATTCTCACAACATCCTTATGAGGTAAGTACTATTATTGTCTCAATTCTAAGGATGAGAAAATAGAGATACAGAAAAGTTATGGAACCTACTCAAGATTAGCTGATGGAGGTGATCTGGATTTATTTTATTTTATTTATTTTTCAAATTTTTATTGAAGAAATGATTTAAATTCATTTTCCCCCCATCTACCTCCCTCCTTCCCCCTCCTTCCTTCCTTCTGGTAACCACTAGTCTATAGTCCATGTCCATGAGTATCTGTCTGTCCTGTTCATTTCTTGCTTTTAGGTTTATATCACACATATATGTGATATCATGTGATTTTCAACTTTTTCTGTCTGGCTTTTTTCACTTAGCATTATTATCTCAAGATCCATCTGATCTGTATTTTTTAAAAAGTAATTTGGCTCCTGTTTTAAATCCTGTATCAAATTGCCTCATAGTCTTGTTAAGCACCCAGTAGGCTCTTTAAATTCAGCTGAAATGTATGAGATTATCATTTTGTAGATCAAAATGGTCAAATGTGTTAGCAATTACATGTGGTTTAACCTAATAAATGGCCAATAAAAACAAATACAGCTGAACTTATAATATTGCAAAACTCCATGATGACTCTGCAAATGCTTTTAAACATATTAAAGTCTTCTGCGTGCATATTCTAGATGTTGTCACCCACCTCCATTCCCGAAACAGGAAGGAGGAAAGTTAAATGCCAGAACTAGTTTTTCAACCATTAATATTGAAATTAAGTGAAGAAAGGAAGCTTTTTAAGAGAGAGTGGTCATCGCCAGCGTAAGGTGGTTTAAGAGCCAAACACTAGTGGGAGGGTAGACAAGTTGTCCTCTCAACAGCCAAGCCTCCCTTCTCCTTCACCTTTCTCAGTTTGCCTAAGAGGCTGCTTCAAACCAGCCAGGACTTAGCCATAGGTTTGGCTTAGAAGTCTTTGTTTGCAAGCTTCTGAGCAAGCTCCTGAGAAAGCCAGACAGGATGGCAGTCTTCCTTATTAGAGCACCCAAGGGCATGAGATCAAAGGTCCCTCTCCCCCAGCTCCTGGCTGTACCCCAATTCCCTGGGAACTGGAAATAGAAATAAGAAGATGTGAGACAGATACACATTATCACAGACACACATTAGGTTCAATCTGTCTGTCTTTGCAGTTACAGTCCTAATTTTTTTAGCTGAAGTTTCCAAGAGTCACTTTTGGCATCTGTCCAATGCCACAGTCTCTTTCTTGGTCTCCCTATCTCTAGTGATCAAAACCTAACTCCCTCTAATATTCTGTATAGAATACCTGCATGAAAAACTGTTTTCCTTACATCCTTCCTCAAGAACATTTATGATAATTAATTCAAAATCCTTTGTGCAGACTTCTGCAACTCCTTGTCACTTTTACAGGTACCTCTCAAACCATGCCAACCTGAACAAAAACCACATCAGTGGTTCTATCTAGCCTGGAGGATGTGTGGAAACAGAAGAACAGAACAACGAACAAGGTTATTTCTGAAAAGTGAAATTATGCTGCACACTATTGCATACATGTTGTTTCTATGGACATAAATGTACGTATATGTACATGGCAGGGGTGGGGGATGTGCATGCACAAGTGCACAAGTGTAGTTGATAAGTGTGCCTGAAGGTGTTGTGAGCATTTTCTAGAAACCTATGCTCGAAATTTCCCTCCATAAATACCTTTTACTGGCATTACTCTGAAAACCAAAGGCTCTGTAATAAAATTACACCCCATTGTCTTTACCCTCCTGCTCCCCTCCACTTGCCTAGGATGAAAAACTAAAGATTGATAGTGATGTCCCTTTGGAGAAGCCAGGAGTGTCATTCATTCCCACTCTGTCAGTCTACCTCTCTAGAGCTTTTCTCACTCCACTCCTTTTGCTCTGCTCTTGAGGACAGGCTTTCTGTCTCTTCTTCCCCAAACCTTCCCCACTGACTCCTGAAATGTCATTGTTGGGGCAGCCACCTTGGATTAAATAGAACGAGAAGGACTTTTTAGCTGACCCAATCATAAGACTCAAAAAAAGTCCTCTGCAGAGATCCAAACAGCTCCAAGGTCTCCTCCTTCCTTCACTCAAAGCCATTTTAGTCCAACTTTCCAAGGCTCCAGGGAAGGTGAGCCCATGCTTCTGTTGTTCCTCAAGTAGAGTATTTCTAACTTTCAATGCTTTATCTTTTATCCTTTCCACTGTGGTTTTGGCCATATTCTCTTGAGATTGTTTTATTTCTGCTAGATAGAACGTTCCAGGTGAAGGATAAGGGGTAAATATGGGAGCAGAGACAAAGAGAGAGACATTTGTTTTTAGTTTGTGCCTTGCAAACTGTTAGTGATATATTTAGGTTCTCAGAGAGAGAACTGGAGAATCATTTTATCTGCCCCTTGCCTCTTCACCTTTTCCCTCCTAGTTAAATTATAATCTCTTTAGCATTCAACAAACCCCAAGCGCCCACCTCCTTGCTACCAAACAAAATGAAATAGACTTCATTGCTTCAATAAGCCAGTGAAACTTTGCAAACCCTCAAGGACAGAAAACCCCTTCTGAGGTCAGACCAACTCTCTCTGCAGCAACTTAAGCTCTAACTTCATGTAGAGAGACCACCTTTGGCAGCTGCCTTCTATGAAAGAAGGAGAGCCTCTCTTGATAATTTCCCATTCCAAGTTCTCACGCCTCTTCAAGATTCAGTTCCACCACCACTTTAATTGTTTAGGAGAAAACATAGAATATTTTTATGAGTAGGGAAAGAGCTCTTAAAACAAGATACAAATAGAGTAAATTATAATGGAAGAGATGGATAAATTTGACTGCTTAAAAAACTTGTTTTCTTTAAAGGCCTCCATTTAAAAAATGACAAACCACAGACTGGGAGATATTTTTTACTCAATGACTTATAGAATATTTTTGTACACCAAATATACAAAGAATTGATTAAAAAAAACAGTAAGAAAAGACAAACAGAATAGATAAAAGGGCAAAAGACATGAATAGTTCACTCACTTAAGTGAAACTCTAAATAGCCAATAAACATCTGAAAAGATGCTCAAATTCTTCAGGAATCAATAAAATGCTAATTAAAATAATCTATCAGATTGGCAAAATTTTTAAAGTATGACAATACCATGTTTTGGTGAGGATGTGGAGCAAAATTCTTATATACTGCCTGTGAGAACAGAATTGACACAACCACTTTGGAAACAATTTAGCTTATCTAATAAAGTTGAAGATGTGCATATCTCATCATCTAGCAATTCTGTTAATTCTTTGTGTGTGTATGTGTGTGTGTGTGTGTGTGCGCGCGCGCGCGCTCGGGTGTGCGTAGTCAAAAACATATAACGTAAAATTTATCTTCTTAACCTTAAGTGTATAGTACAATAGTGTTAACTACATGTACACTGTTGTGCAACAGATCTCCAGAACATTTTCATCTTGCAAAACTGAAACACTGTACCTATTGAACAAGTGCCCCTATTAAAGTTCTTTGTCCATTTTCTAACTGGATTGTTTGGATTTTTTTATTTTTAATTGTTGAGTCGTGGTGTTATATATTCTAGATGTTAGCTTCTTATCAGATACATGGTTTACAAATATTTTCTCCAATTCCCTAGATGTCTTTTCAACCTGTTTGTTGTTTCTTTTGCTGCACAGAAATTTTTAAGCTTGATGTGGCACCATTAGTCTATTTTTGTGTTTGTTGCCTATGCTTTTGGTGTCATATAGAAGAATTCATTGCTGAATACAATATCATAAAGATTTTCCTCTATGTTTTCTTCTAAGAGTTTTATAATTTCAGATCTTACATTTATGTCTTTAATTTGTTTTGAGTAAATTTTTGTATATGGTATAAAGTAAGGGTCCAATTTTATTCTTTTGCATGTGAATAGCCAATCTTACCAACACAGTTTGTTGAAGAGACTATTTTTTTTTTTTGCCAAAGAATAGCCTTGGTACTTTTATCAAAGGTCATTTGACCATATATGTGAGGATTTATTACTTTGATCCATTGGTCTTTATGCTAGTACCATACTTTTTTGATTGCTAAAGCTTTGTAATATGCTTTAAAACCAGGAAGTGTGAGGCCTCCAGTTTTGTATTTCATTGTCAAAATTGTTTTAGCTATTCAGAGGTCCTTTTGGATTGCATATAAATTTTAGAATGGTTATTTTCTATTTCTTCAAAACATGCCATTGGGATTTTGATGAGGAATGCATTGAATCTGTAGATCATTTGGGGTAGCATTGACATTTTAATAATATTATTTTTTTCTAATTCATGAACATGGAACGTCTTTCCATTTATTTGTGTCTTCTTTAATTTCTTTCAGCCATGTTTTGTATTTTCAGTGTACGAGTTTTTGTCTTCTTGATTAGGTTTATTGTTTTGTATTTTGTCTGTGAGATGGTCAGTCAGGTAGGACCAGAAGAGGATACAGAGGAGAGGCTCAGGAAAACAAAGCTTATTATGTACACAAGTCCTGGAAATAGGAGGCACAGAACACCATGCAGGGCCACATGGAAAAACACCAGGGTAGTCAGGAGACAGAAGACAGGAACAAGGGAAAGGTTTAGGCCCCGGGCTTTATTGAGATTTCCATACAAAAGTCAAGGCAGGGCAGAGTGAACAGTTTAGGACTGGCTAGTTTGAATAATTTTGGCAGACTTTGAGCTATAGGTGTGGCCTAAATTCCCTGGTACCTTGCCTTGGGATGATTATGGTAGAGAAATATTGCATCTGGGGTTCATTGGCTGGACAGAAGAGATATCTGCTCTGGGTTGATTAGTTTGCATATCAAAGGGCATGCTCCCAAATGAGTTCTCTAAGAATTCATGTGTCTCAGAGGGGTAGTTTCTTCCCAGCCAAAAAGATTTTTATAAGATGTCAACATATTATAATATACAGAAAAATTTAAATACACACATACACCCACACACAATACATTTACTCCTAAGTATTTTGTTCTTTTTGATGCTGTTGTAAATGTGATTATTTTCCTAATTTCAATTTTGGGTTTTTCATTGCTCATGTTTAGAAACATAACTGATTTTTGCCAAATTTGTTTATTAGTTCTAACAGTTTTTGGTGGAATCTTTAGGGGTTTCTACATACAAGACCATGTTATCTTGATCATAGATCATTTTACTTCTTCCTTTTTTGTTTGGATGCCTTTTATTTATTTATTTATTTTTAATTGCTCTGGGTAGGAGTTCCAGTACTATGTTGAATAGAAGTGGTGAGAGTGGGATCCTTATCTTCTTTCTGATCTTATAAGAAAAGCTTTCAGTTTTTCACCGTTGAATATGATATTATCTGTAGCCAACAGTTCTATTCTTAAATATATATTCTAGAGAAAATCCTGCATATGCATTCCTGGAGACATATACCACAATGTTTATAAAAGTACGGTTTGTAAATACAAAAATCTGAAAACAACGTGACTATCTATTGACAGGAGGATGGCTAAATATTTTGTGGTATATTCATTTATTTAACTATAATACAGCAATTTAGATAAACTAAAGCTATATGCTGCAATGGGGATGAATTTCATAAACATAATGTTGAGGGAAAAAAGCATCACCAAAGAATTCATGCATCATGACAGAATTTTTACAAAAGTTCAAACACATTAAAAGTTAAATAACATATCGTCAAAGGATCTATATGTAGTAAAACATAATGAAATGAAAGAAATGAAAAAGACAAAATTTGAAATAGAGGTTTCCTCTAGAGGGAAAGGAATGTAATCAGAGACACAAGGAAGCTTCACTAATATCAATAAGAATCTATTTTTTAGTTAAGTAAGAGGCATGTAGGTATATGTTTTTACTTATTTAATTTTATATTTAGGTTATATGTTTTGATATGTATGAAATATCTGAGAAGAATAAAAATGCATTCGCTCATTCGACATTTACCCAACACCTATGCCAGTCACTGTTCCAAGTGCTTGAGATAATAGGAGTGAACAAAGCAGAAAGGAAAAAAATTGGGGGTGGAGTTAGAAGGTGAAACAACACATATTTAAAATAAAACTTTCAGGTGGGGAAGACTTTTGTAAATCCTTACAAAATTCTGTTGGGCATGACTGACAATAACACCCAAATCTGCTATCCCAGGATAATTATTTATCCTGGGCAAGAGGTATAATGGTATGGATAATCTAAGACAAGTATTCATATACTAACTTAGATCAATATTACAGGGAAGAGGTAGAGGCAGAGTTCATCCAAAATAGTTCATCTAAAATATCAGTTAATCCAAAAAATAAAAAAATAAAAAAGAACAAATATCATTTGCATTTGTCTTTGGGGTATATTACCCTGTAACTGTAGCATATTCACTTAGTGCACTTTCTCTTGCACATTTGGAAAAGTAGTGTTGTTAACTTTACATCCACTGCCTAGGACTGCCCAGTAAAAAACTGTGGCTAGTTCAGTCACTCACTCAACAAGTGTTTATTGGCCTCTGCTAACAAGATGTCAATTATCGCTCTGAGCACAGAAGACACAAAGACAAATAAAATTTGATTCCTGTTCTGAATGAACTTAGTTGATAAAAAGGTGGTGAAAAAGAGATAACTTTCAAAAAACTTTTAAAAAACAACATTATACGGGCCTGGTTAGTACTTGGATGGGAGACCACCTAGGAAGACCAGGTGCTGTAGGCATAAAAACAACAACAAACAAACACCATTATAAATATAAAAATAGAAATATAAACAAAATGCTATGGGCACACGGAGGAGGGGACATTTAATGCTTTGGAGAGGAATGCATCAGTGTAGTCTTCTCAGAAGTGGTGATTATTTAGGCAGTATTAAAAGACAAGTAGGAATTTTCTATAAGAAAGAAGCATGTGGACTCACAGAGTATGGGACAATAAGAAGCTTAGGGTGAGAAGAGGGAGTTGGATTGAAAGGCAATTAGTGCCACTCCACTCCCAAGTTCTTGGCCTCTAACTCATAGGCAATGCAGAGCTGAAGTTTGAGCAGAGGTACGACCCAATCAGATTCATATTTTAGAAAGATAATTCTGGCAGTGATAGTAGTGGTGGTGGCGGTGGTGTAGAAGCTGGGCTGCAGAATGAAGGATACCTAGTAGAAAGAAGTATATAGTGGCTATTGCAACAGTTCAAGGTAATGGTGATCAGAGCTTGAACCAAAACAGGGCAGAAAGGAGAAAGGCAATTGAGAGATAGTTCTGATATGCAGTTCAATTGGTCACAAGCCTGGGTGACCAACTGATATGGAAGAGAGAGAGTTGAGGATAATTGCAAATAGCTTGAGAGACTGTGCGAATAGTAACTCCATAAACTGAAATGGGAAATGCAGGAAAAGAGGCTTTGAAAAGATGATGGGTTGAAGAATGGAAGGAAATTGAAGATGTTTTAGGAGAGAGATACAAGGAAAGTTTTATTTGGGTGAAAAAAAAAAATGAGAACATGGCTCAAGGACAGGCAAAAGAGGAAGGAGATGTAGTGAGAATAGAAGTGGAGAGGTTGTTCTAAAAGTAGTAAAGCCATATAGTCCTTTAATTAATATAAGAGATTTGGAGGAAAGGCTAAGTTGTTATAATAAAGTTTAGAGGCCAATGGGCTGGGGGAACATTGTGGGAGTTAGCATTTTTTTCCTTTTTGAAATATTTTTTTTTTCAAATATTATATCAGTTTTAGGTGTACAACATAGTGATTAGACATTTATACTACTTACAAAATGATCACCCTGATAAGCCTAATACCCACAGATGGTTTTAATTGGAGGGAGGGTTAGGAGGGAAGTATATTTGTTGAGGTTGAATGGGAGACATGAGATGTGAGAAAATGCTGTGTACTTAGCCATCTGTATATATTGAGATTGCAATTGTAAACCCATGTTTACAATCTGCAGTTTAAACGCTTGCTGTTTTCATACGTGTTCTTCTTATCAGTCCTCAGTTCTCTTAGAACCTCTTTCTTCCAAGTAGACATGGACACTCACAAAGCTGGTTGACACCAGAATTTCACTTAGCAGATTGGTGTCATTTCTTTCCATGTTTATGGTTAAGTGCAAAAATGGAACTATTGCAAACCGAGACATTTGCAAAGGCTTCTTGAAATGGCTTTTCCAGTTCAGGTAATTTGATGAATATTTAGCAAGCTACTTAAACATTTTAATTCTATGGAATTAGTGTAAATTCCCAGAGAAACACCCAATTTCGTGCACCATTTTTGAGAATTTATGTCCCAGACACTGTACTAGGCACTAGGGATTAAGAACCAGTAAAACACAGCCTTTGCCCTTGGGCAGCCCACAGCCTCATGGAACAGCTTCACTCTGATTTGTACAAGGCAATATGTTTTATATACGATGAGATTTACAGAAATCGATACTCTGTTTTTACTTTTAATGCAGTGTTATTTCTATGTGTAGATTATTTATATACAGTCAGCTTTTTAAAAAATTTCATAAAATTTGACTTAAATATACATTTGTAAAAGCAGCATCATAGCCAAGATAGTAAACATATTCATCACCCCCAGAAGTTCCTTTTCACCTCTTTGCCATCTCTCCCTCCAGACTTCAGTCTTATCCAGGAAACTGTTGATCTGACTCCATCACTATGGAATAGTGTGCATTTTCTAGAGTTTTATATAAATGGAACCATATAGTATGATTTCTTTATTATTTGGCTATAGTCAGCCATGCTAATGGAAAAAAATGTGGATAATTTCTTAGTGTGCGTATGTCTGTGTGTGTGTGTATGTGTGCCATAAAGAGAAATATTTTTAAATAAATTAATGCTCAAGGTCCTGTGAATTGATTGATCAAGTTCTGGAATATCAGTGGAAATTTTAAATGCACAATGGTCAATGATCAACCATAAACAAAAGTGGAATACTCCTTAGAGTGAGATATAGTGGAAAATTGACAGGTTTGGGTGCCGGAACTACATTCACATTTAGGCTCCACCATCCTTAGAAGAGTGACGTTGAATGAATCATTTAACCTCTCTGAGTTTCAGTTGTTTAATCCATAAAATGGAAACAATAAGGACCTCTTTATTGGGTGACTGGGAGGATTCAGTTAGACTTGAATATGAAAAATGTCTCACATTCAAATATTAGTTCCTCTTCCCTTAACTGTGCTTCTTGTTTCCATGAGAATATTACTTCAAAATCATAAAGAAAGTCATCTAAAAATTACCCAACATAAAAATAGCCACTTAGCAGCCTTTATGAGAACAGCTCTAGTGTGCAGAGCTGTGTTAATCTATGTAATCTTTTTTACAGCTGTAGGTTGACCTTCCTAGTTCTACTTTGTCCTAACTGACATGAAAAGGAATTTGGTATTAGTGTTCCCTGACTTCTCATTAAAGGTGGGAGCCGATAGCCAAGAGACCAGGGAGAAGATGAGAAATTGACCAAAGAAATGACCATGGATAAATTTCAAAGTGGATTTCCTATGCAGAGAAAAAAAAGTGAGTTGATGACGGCAGTTAAAATGTATCGGGGACCTATGGCATGCCAGAATTTGTGCTAAGGCTTCACCTGAATTGTTTGTTGCATTTAATCCTCACAACAAATTTTTGAATTAAGTACTATTATTGGCCCATTTTATAGATGAAGAAATCAGGTCTTAAAGAAGTTAACTAATTTACTCAAGTTCAAACAGATGGAAATTGCAAAGAAAGATTCAGACCTAAGTCTTGAATTTAGAGCTCAAACTCTTAACTACTTCTTTTAGAGAAGCACAAAGCAATCCCAGGCTCAAACCATGCCCCGAATTTTCAAATACTTGGTTTTCTTGTGGTAGGCCTTGGAAAAATTCTCTCCTCTTAGAAAGGAAGGAAAGGAAACTACTACCAAAATTGTGTCCTGAATTTTAGAAAAGCAACCATCCACAATGATTTCTTGATCATCTTTTATGGACTATCTGACCACGTGTCACCTATTTTAGGTCTTCCCACCTCTCCAACCTATTACCCCTAACACATACACTTGATTTCCCTCACTCTTGGAAAATTCCTACTGTTGTTGAATCTCAGTCTATCCCATTAAAATGGAGGCCCTCCAGTTCTGGCTAACACCCACTTCCCTCCAGGGTTATTTGTCGAGGAGGGGGTGAGTAGGGAATTAATGACATGTTTTCCTTAACAATCTTCCAAACCTATCATCTAGGACAGGGTTTATAAGCATTCATCAACAACGCCCTAACAAAGTAGGTTAGTAGGATGAGACCACTACTTGTTTAGGAATCTAGAAAGTTAAGGAATTTTTACCAAGACCCAGAACTCAGGAGTTCCTCCTGTATCGCATGACTTTTAGTAAGTTGCCCAGCTGCTCCGGTTTCCTGTCTTCTTACTTTCCCTCCATCCCCACTGCCCTCATCTCTGTTGGCAGAATGAAGGTGGAGTTTTTCTTCCCACAGAACTAATTAAAATCTACAAAGTCCTTTGAGAACGTTCAATGTGGGGTTCTTGCCAAGACAGAATTACAGGTGGGAATGGCAAGGAATGGGAATAGACTAGAACAAGGATAGTTGAGTTGTTCTAAGCACGGCTCCAATAAGCCTCATTTCATTATGAGTCTTAAAGCATTCATCTTTCTCTACTGCTTGCTCAGCCATCTCAAAAAGAGTTCCTCTCTTTTCCGCTTTCACAGGCTCAGATACAAGGCAAAGTGTTCTGCAGCTCTATCTGACCTTTCCCCTCAAAATCACACACAGACCTTTTCAGACAACACATGTCTTATGAAAAGAGAATGGTTGGATTATATCTTAGTCTGGAGCAAAGTCCTCAGATGCAGGATGTTGACTGTTATATTTTCTGAGCTTCAGCTGTCATTGGTTAAGCATTGTTCTTGAGCTTCTGCTCTAGCATGGCCTTGCCATGGGCACCTCTGAGAGAAGGAGTTAACCCCCAGGAGGAGTTAACCTGAGAGGGCAACACACACACAAAGCAAACTAAAAAATTGCAAAGCAACACGTTAATACAGGCAAATAAAGTAGCACTGGAGTGATCAAGATTAAACTTCAGAACTTTCTACTACAACAGATGTTATGAATTTTTCTGTGCTTGGTAGGTTTAGGAATATCACTATTTGAAAGCAGGGACCTTTTGGCTTTAACATCACTCATGTTACAAAAGCCTTGGCTTTTAGCAGGTCAGTTTGTATATTGGGTGTTTCTCCCTTTCTTCTCTCACTGTCCTATAAAACATTTTCTGGCTCCATTTCCCGCATTTCTATATCCTGAATAGCAAAGGCTCTCTACTGTCCAAATTGACCTCTCCGCTGTGGGACAAGTCATAGAACCAGCCAATATGCTACTAGGTGAAGGTGAGCAGTATTGTTAAATATTCTTTGGTATGTAAAATGCTGACATTCTAGGGCAAGGAGAATGAGAGTTGGGAGAAGCATTTACACCACATAGATTCTCAGGGATTAAGTTCCATGTTCTTTAAACCAAAGGTGTCCAAGGCCTTTTACCATTTTAGAAAAGGTTCTCTGTTGTCTCAATTGTTTACACTTCTGGTAACAAACTCTGACATTGATAGACAAAAGAGGAGATTTCTGATGCAGTGTGGGGAGGTGTTCTTTGAGGGGTCTGATCTAGCACAAAGGGTTTCTTTAGGAAGAATAAATATCAGGAGAGGTTTGTTTCATTCTAGCCCAATTGATACAGTAAGAGATGGCCAAGCCCAAGAATGCAGGGTTACAGGAACAAGATGGACCAAGGAAAACAATTGCTGCAAATGATTTCAAAAATGTATAACACACACAGCTAATGGAAAAAAAATGACAATAAGTGAGAAATAATCAACTCTTGCAAAAATTATATTCTTATTAGAAGAGGAAACAAGGGAAAAGGGAACTCTACTTTGGGGAAGGGGAGCTGATTCTGCACCAGGATCACCCTGGAGCTGTGGTTTCAGGCCAGGGGCCCGAGCTTTCAAAGCAGCAAAGCCCATGCCTGCAGCCTTGGAAGAAACGGTTTTAGTAGATGTGTGGGTTCAGCCAAGTCTAACAGGCCCAATTTTCTCATCCATCCCTATTCTACGATGCAGGCTTTCTCTTCTTCCCTACCATCTTCAGTGTCACCTATATTTCCGATCTTTTTTCTTCAAACCAAATTATATTACCCAGTGATATAAGGCTGTTGGGAGGCCACTGGATGCACTTAAGCAAAGTGGATGAACTATATCTTAATAGAGAGCAAGTTCCTCTGATACGAAATATCAAACAATACATTTCATAAACTTGAAATGGCAGATGGGCCAATAATAATTATTTGATAATTATTTGACCTTGCCTTAAAACTTTCTATGTTGAAGAATGATATCAAAGAATACCAGCTTTCCAGAGATGCTTATAGTCTAAGCAGGGAAACAAACACTAAACACAAACAAAGACACATGAGAACAATCATAAAGCTCACATAAATCTAAGCAAAATTACATAGCACATACTAAAGAAGGAGAGACCACAGCTAGATTTAGCTTTATTTTTATTAACCACCATTCCTGAGCATTTACTGTCAGCCAAGCTAAGAGCTAGGAGGTACTTTATATCCTTCTTTTTTTTTTAATCCTCCCGAAACTTTGTGGTGGGTATTCTTACCACTAGTAAGCAGGACAGCGAATTGGAACTCTCCTGGATTGAAACCCAAACCTGTGTGACTCAAAACTTATGCCTTCAACCACCTCCTTTAGAAGAACTTTCTACCTTGGAATAAGTTATAAATTATTTCTTTGTTTGAGAAGAAGTTGTACAACTTAGAGGCAGTATTGTGAAAGTAGAGGAATTAATTATGTAAACTTCTATGTTTTGGTTGCCTGATTGGTCTACCCAGCTCTAATCCCTGGGCTGAGGGAAAAACAAAAATAAAAACAAAAAGCAAGTTCAAGAGATGCTAAAGTTGCACCAGCTTCCAGGAGTTTTGAGCCAAAAGGCACTTTGAGAAGTCATTCTCCTGCTTCCACATGGAAGTCTCTTTAGAATCTGCGGGATTCACTCTAGGAAAGTGGATGAACTACAGCTTAATACAGGGTCAGTTCCCTTGACATCACAGAAAATCACATAAAGCATTTCACGAGCCTCTAAATTGTTTAGTCCCCAGTGTAGCTTTCATTATTTCACTGGCCTCAATAAAATTAACAGAAAGGGATATTGTGGGGATCTTCACTGACTTTTTGGAATGGAAGTTTTTCCATATGCTGCTATAAGATAAGCATGAGAGATTTACTGAGGCTAGGGAACACTCAACATACACTCTGTGGAACATAAAACTATATAAAATGGTCATTGTCCTCCAAGAACTTATGATATATGTATAGACAAGTAATTATAATTAAAGCAGGATTTAACATGGGAGGAGTATGAAAAGAGCTTATGGTCCTTAGCAGCAAGAGCTCCTTCAGATAGTGATATTTACCCAAATGCTAATGGAACCACAACTTATTTGAGGAACTCTTGAACAGGAAGGCAGGGTACTTGGGTTATAAACTCAGTTTGTGCTTCCAGTCCACCTTCTCTCAGAATTTATGAAATATTTATTGGGCACTTACGTGTGCAAGCACTGGGAATACAGAGATGACTGTGATATGGCCCTGCCAGCAAGGCCCTCATGTATCCATGTCCCATCCGACACATCCAACTTCAGCAAGGAGTTTAATTCAGGGGGTGGAGCACAGGGATTAATGCTAAGAGTGCTGAGTCAACAGTTTCTCCACCCCGACTTCTTCAGAAAGTGGGGGAGTAGGAAACCACATGAGTTTCACTAATCCCCCATCAATAGCACCCACTGCATTACTGGCTTCATTATTTCTTAATGGGACTTTGCTGATTACAGACTGCTTAATTAGAGTGACAGACTCCCTCTTGGTTGGGGAGGGGAGGTGCTGGGGTAAGAAAATAAAGATGAGAAGGTATGGGTGGTACCAGCCCCTACTATCCAGGGAAGGAGCTGAGATGAGAAAGAAATCTCTGACTAGCAATATTGGCCCTCTCACCACTGCCTACCCTCAGATAATAAAACCTCCAGGGATAAGGAAAAAAAATTAACTTCTTCTTACAGCTGTTTTCCTAATATTACTTTCTTCATTAGGCTTTTAAAATATCTGGTAATTAGAGAGAAACAGCAATATTGTGTCACTACTGAACCATAAGTATAGTATAATTTTTGGCACATAGTAAACATCTAATAGATATTTCTTGAAAAACTGAAAGATTACACAGAGAGCAAGCTGCTAGTATATCTATGTTGGGCTACTTGAATCAAGTGGCCCTTTTAGAAAAGCACTTTCCCCCCCACTAAAATCACCAATTGCACGACAGAGTTGACAACACCTGAAAGCACTTTTAGCATTATACATATGCATTATACATATACATACACATACTCACACGCATACGCATACGCATACGCATACGCATACGCATACGCATATACATATACATACACATACTCACACGCATACGCATACGCATACGCATACGCATACGCATACGCATACGCATACACATACACATACACATACACATATACATATACATACACATACACATATACATATACATATACATATACATATACATATACATATACATATACATATACATATACATATACATAGTGACCGAAGAGAGGAACAAAGAAGAAAGGAGACAGGGGAGCTTTCCTTCCGTGTGACCATTTATATGTAGCCATCTTGAAAAGGCTGAGATTGAAAGAGCAGGGAATAGGCAAGGTGAGGTAAAAACAACAACAGTAACAACAACCTGAACCAGCTACAGGTCAGAGAAAAAAGTATGGGACAGAATGGATATTTCAGGCAGTAGATGGAGAAGGTTTGGGGATGGTCCATATAGCCACGTCCACTTCAAGTAACATGAGTTAGCTTTTAACTGACCTCACCTTGCCACCCCAGCCATACCTGTTACAGGTACTCAGTAAATACTATTGGTTTAATCTCAGGCAACTCTTGATCAACTGTGCTAATAAAATGAAGTGGACAATGAAATATTAGAGATTATCAGACTGATTTTAAATTTGGTTTTGCCCAAGGAGTTATACCTTTGCAATTATGATTTACATAAGCATTCATTGGAAAAGGTTTGCAATGCCAATTTGGGAATGAATGAGGTAGGGCAGCCAGGATGCATGCTGATGCTCAAGGAACAGTCAAGTTAGGATTTTAAATTTCCCTAAGATAATTACATGCCATTATTTAAGAGCTGACTATTTGTACCTATATCCTGAGCTATATAATTAAAAAAAATTTTCTAATGTTCTAATGTCCCCATCATTCATTTGTCATATTCATCATCAAATGTAGATATAGCTCAGTGTTCTTTTGCCTTTCTTTTATAGAAACTGGCTATTCCATAATCTTGTAGAGTATGAAACTATCTATAAAACTCCCTAAATTAATCACCCAATTGTTTAGATATAATAAACATGTAAACCGTCTCAGTTAATTGGCTTAAGAAATTGTGTTCATCCCCAGAATCATATTTTTTTCTATCTTATACTTCCCCTGTCACCCGGAGCCAATGTCATAAGCAAGAAAAATTATTCTTAACTAATCAAAAACAGACTGACAAATATAGTGGACAATTTGGTGATGGATAGAGGGGAGAGGGATTGGGAGGCTGGAAGAATGGGGTGAAGAGTTAAAGAAGTGCAAATTAGTAGTTGATAGATGGTCACAGGGATGGGGAGCACGGCATAGGGAATGCAGTTAGCATTAATATGATGGCTAGGTGGAGGGCCAGAGGAAGGAAGGAGCAAACAGGGGGATCAATTTATGAATTTTAAAGAAGTCTAACCAATGTACTGGTATACTTGAAACTAATCGAAATAAAATAATTTTTAAAAAATTATTCTTGACAAATGCTAGATTCATGTCCAAAATTAGAGTAAGACCTTAAATAGGAATTTAAGAAATGATTCACTGACTTGGAGAATCATAGATGATGTGTAGGTCAGTTTTGTTCAGGGAGTAGGAGGAAAATCCAGAGGCAGAAGATAAAGTCCCTTCCACAGGGTGAGTTCAGTCTTGTAGGGGATATGGGATGGCACTCATGACTCAGGGACCAAGGTACAGAGAGACAAGGACAAAACAGGAGGCATTTTACTGAGTTGCAGAGGGAAGCGCTAAAAGAATGTAAAGAAACTAAATAGAGAGAAACCAAGTCAGGAAGTAAAGGAGTAAAATGAAAGGATATATATGAGATTCTGTGTGTAAATCTCTGTGCGCGTTTTATGCAAGGAGCTGTAGGGAAGGGTGGTGAAATAGGAGTGAACTTAGACCTGTGGAGAGAAGTAAGGAAAGGGTCCTAAATCTAGGAAAGAAGCCTAGGAGATGAAAGACAGGAAGGTGTGTTGTAAACGATGATGAAAACTGTCACAAGCCTTCTATCCTCCCTCGCTATTCAAATACACACTCACCATGGATGGGAAGGCCAGTAGCTTTTTGCAAGACTATCAGACCCATGTGAAATATGTCTTCAGGATCCCGAGAACGAAAAAGAGTGGATTCACATTATGGCTCTGAGCCTCTATTGAGGAAAACTTAGAGCTAAGTCCACTCTAATGTGAAATGATGATGACTGAGATATAACTGTCTTTAATAGCATAATGGGCTTCAAATCTCTGAAGACTAATTATTCACAGGACCACTAGCAGCTATTCTTCATTCTTTCTTAGGAAATAAAATACACGAGGAAATATAATGAAGCTGCAGAAACAGGGATTGCGTTAGACAGAGGAAACGTTTCTTGAGTGAAACAATGCCCCCCCTCTAGTAGCCTTCAGGGAAGTCTTTACTATGCCCAACCACCAGGATGACTGAGATGCCAATTTGTTGAACTTGTTAGAAAATAGTGCTAAATGTAATGTTTAATCATAGTTCAAATACTTTCTTATCTGTAAAATGGGTAAAATTATAAAGTATCACCGAGATGATATATGAGAAAACGCATAGCTCCATGAAAGGGCCCTTGCAGGTAGGTAGGTCGGTAGGTAGGTAGGTAGGTCAGGGGTAGGGGGAGGGCAGGAGAGAGAAATGATTTCTTCAGTAAACACTGATCCTTTTTTTGCTCCCCCTCAGTTTTCTTAAATGTAAAATGAGTTTGGACTGTATCCTTCAGAGGGCTTGGTGTGAGAATCAAAGGGACTCATTGGATGGGAAATATTTAGAAATTGTAAACCACCACACACAAAAGGTATATGTGATCATTAGAAACTCTGTGAAAAGTTTTTTTTACCAGCTGCCAATATGTACGAACCACTTTTATTTCAGGTCAGTAACTTTGTTTCATGAACACAGGCTATATCCATAATCCTTGCCACTGGCACAGAAAAACATATCTCACTCCTGGAAAAAAAAAATACACCCTAAAAACTCAAATTTCCCTGATGATGGGTGAGTCTTCGCATGTGAGAAGAAAGATCATAAGCTAGGAGTCAGTCGGACTTAAGTTCAAATCTCTAAGCCATTATTATTTAACATCACTGAAACTTGGTTTCTATGTTCACACAATGGAAATAAGTACTATATACCATTTGGATTGTTTTAAGTTTTTCACAAAATAAAATACATTAAAGCCCTAACCTACTGAGGGTGGTGTTTAAGTATTAGTTCCCTTGCTTCTTCCCCTTCACGTAGGATGCATTGCATCCTATTATAGGTCAGGATTCTGTTCAGTGACTAAAAAGTGAATACATTGATCTCTAAAAATTTAGGATTTGGAGCAATGCCTAAGAGGGCGGGGAGAATGACAGTGAACACCTAAAAGAGGATTACTGCACCTTGCACAGAATGGCTGCCTTTTCCCTAACCTGTTCCCTAACCTGAACTCCCTCATTTTTCCCCTAAGAATCTGTGTCTCTCTAAATGGTTTTCTAGCTTCATATTAGCTTCTGGGGCCTGCTTTGTCCAGGAGAATGGAGAAAGAGTATTGGTAATTTAAAAAAGGTACTTTCACCCAGAGTTTTCTCCTGACAATATGAAGCATGCTTCCATACCTCATTCTTTGCTAGAGAAAGAAGGAAGGAAAGTGGAGAAAGGGGCCAAGGTCTGCAGGTTGTTCCATGTGCACCCACATGCACACACATTAGAAAATGCATCTGAATGGTGTCATTTGCATCTTGGAAGATTCGATATTTGGGTGAATGTATGATTAGTGAGTTTATACATTGAATAACTGCTGAAGTGCACTATATGTAGATAGGTCCAGGGTCTATCAAGCTGGGCATGGGTGCTTAGGACATGTGGGTGTATTGGACGTGTTGGCGTTTGTTGCTGGGAAACATGTTGACAGAAAGCCACATGCAGATAGAATTCAATTACCAAACTAAAGTGGATAAACAATGCTATATATCTATATCTTCGAATTGAATTTATCAGATAACTTAGGCAAAAACTCACTTTTTCATTCCCAGTCTGTCTCAGTTTAATCTTCAGAGTAAACCACTAAAATACAGGCAGCATGAGGGCAGGGATTCTGACCGTCTTGTCAACTGATGTATCCTCAGCACCAAGAGGACTTGGCACATAGTAGATGTGAGGTAAATCTGAGATTAGTATTAGAATAAATAATTTATTTAAACTACTCCTGGGCTCATTCTGGCCCCACCAATTAATGAGGGAGTTGAGATGATGGCAAGGACAGACTAGGACCAGATGGACACTGATACTTGAGGAAGAGGAGGTGTATGAAGAGTGGAGCTGGAAGAATTAATGCGGGCAGGCTCCTCAGAAGGATGGGAATGTAGAGCGGAGAACTCTCAACATTCTCTGTAAGAAGTTATCCGTTGAGTATTTATTTTCTAACATTTTACGAGTATCTACTATGTGAGGATTTAGTATTTGGCGATGTGGTTATAAAAATGAGCAAACTGTGGTCTTTGAAGTATGCATTTTGGTTAAGACCAGTGTGAAAACAGACAACCAAAATAACATAGGCATGGGCCTTAATAACAGTCTGTAAAAAGTGCTATGGGAACAGCAAATGGGATGGAGAGGAGATAGGTTTTGAACTATTTGAGCTAGTTTTGGAAGCATGAGTTCTTCCTCACTTGTCAAGCACGAAAGGGGAAAGTGCCTTCCAAGTAGAATAGGGCAAAGCCCATGACGCTTTGTGGGAACGGGAAGGGCCTCAGCTTATTGTGCTTGTTGGCAATGACACAGATGATGCACAGGCACCCAGGCTTTTAGATACAAAGATTTCCTAGAGACGTTATCTTAAAGCAGATAATCTGTAAAGCAAAAACCTACTGGCGCATGTGTTAAAACCTGACTGCATGTGTAGCATTCATTGCTTTCATACTTGTCAATAGCAGAAAGAGCAATGTGTGGATTAAGGAACTGAGAAGTTACATGGAGATATTTATGAGATAATACTACATGAACAAGGTTATAAAAGGCAGGGGAAAGGAAAAGGAAAGATGGCTACTGAAAAGACTTTCTTGAAAGAACATAAATAAAAAAAACAAGGGAACATGGTACGCATATAGAAAAATAGCTTAAAAACACTTACAAAGCAACATATAAATAAGTGCAAATAAATACAGTACAGACTAAATCCCCTGGTGCTATGTGAACATAGAATCAATAAGAAACCAATATTGGGTGAGGAGAGCTGAGGTCTGCTTCCTGGAGGATGGAAATTTAATTATTGGAAATACTAGGATAAGTGTATGTTAAATAGAGTTACTTGGGAATGAATCAACCCAAGTTTAAAGAATAGAGTAAGAAAATTATCAGAGACCAGCCAAAAATTTCCCCCAACTCACTCCTAACCTGGGTTGATTTTTTTGCTTGTCACAATGAATAAGTTACTCATTTGCCACTCTGCAGTCTGTTTTCATTTCCTATTCTGCAGACACCATCTTAGACACCCTATTATGGCTCTCCTGTGGCTCCAGCAGTATGGGGATCAGGTTGCCCTATGCCGGGAAGAGGCAATTATCCAAATAACTTAGGTGTCAAACTACTTTATTGAAATGATCAAACTCATCCACCCAGTTTGTGCTTCCCAAAGCCCTGTCAGTTGACCGTGCTGAGACCGTCACACACAGCACCAAGTTTTGTGCAATAAAGTGCGGCTGTGTGGATATTGTATGAGGTTCCTTGGGTCCCTCAGCCACCTTTTCTCTCTGCCATTTGGTTTGACGTACACGGCGATATTCAAGAGCCTATGACAGATTCTTGTAGATGAAGGATGCAGACAAGCTTCTGGTTTTATTTGTCAGATTTGAAAGTCATTGTGTGTCACTCACCTAGAAAAGGAATGTGAGTTTGAAAGGACTCCTCACCATGGAATTCTCTACATTGGAAGACCGTTAGCCTAGACTCCTGTCAACATAGGCTGCCTCCCCTACAGGTAGATTTGAGAAATATTTAAGAGTTAAAACCAAGAGGATTTGGTGATTTAAATAATGGTGGAGAGAGAATGGAAAGGAGCAGAAGGTGTCTAGAATGATGACGGAGTTTCCGGCACAGGTGACTGAATATCCTCATCTCAAGTAGAGAATACAAAAAGAAAGAGCAGGTTTAGGGGAAACAGATGAGCTGTGCTATAAAGCACATTAAATTTGAGCTACTTGGGGGTAGACACCACTGGATACTTGTCTTGATACTATTAGACTTGCTGGATCTGTGCACATACCCTGGTTTATTTCATTCTCACATGGCCTATACCTTCTACCGTATTTCATGTCCTAAGAGGAGAAGTCTGAGGCCTAATGTTTTTTTCCTATTCACCTGCAGAGACCTCGTATGGTGTCCACTTGCAATCAAGGCTAATACTTACTGATTAGTAGCCTGGAACAAATACATAAATGCCCTTTCAGAGAAAGCTCCTACCTCACAACTCCGATCCTTGTTTGTTTGTTTGGAGAATGTTTCTTTGGACCCAGTATAGCCCAGTTTAGACATTTGGCTTTGCTGCTTCAGTCTGTTTGCTTTTTTTTTTTTTTTAAATGGTACTGGTGAGTCTCTTCAATAGGTTTTTACATTGTTAAACTATATATTAAACTGAAGATAGGCAAGATCATTTCATAAGTTTGTCATCCCATCTGCATTCTTTTTAATTAAACTTTATGCCATAAAATGGATTAAGACCCAAACCCAGTTCATCCCAACCCCACTGCAAATAAATTCATATCAAATAGTGATAAGAGAATACAGGAGCGGACCCAGGAAACCCCAAAACTTTCAAACTATTTGTGATACAGACACCTTAAGCCCCTACATCTTAAGAAGCACTAGAGGGGACTCTTATTTTCCCATTTCCTCACTCCAGGAAGAGTACTTTTACCCACCTCCATTCTGATGCCCCCAGGTCGACAAACTTGAAGCTAATTTTTAATTTGGCTTATTACCAAAGCTTTTGCTTTCCTCTACCTTATTATTGCCCAGGTCTATTCTTCTCTCCCCCAAGTTATATCCCTTGAGGTGTTAACTACTCTGTACGTCTGGGTTTTGTATACATGTGTGCTGTGCACAAGCTTCTTAAGCATTGGTGGCAAAAGGAAAGCCTTAGAGTAGGGGACAAAAGATGAGCAGCGTAGGTATGAGATGAGACCAGTCGGTGTGTGCCCACAAGCCACATGAAGGACCTTTTTAGCTGTAACAGGGACTTTGGTCAGAAGACAGGGCTGGACATGGATCTGGCCTGGCGTGGCCCAGCAACTAAATCTGCCATATTTGTACAGTCCTAAACCTGGTCTAGAACCAAACTGGTTATGTTCAGATCATCTCAAAACACTCCTATCAGCTTTCATGCTTTCATGTCTCTAGTCGTTCCCTTATTTAAATTAACCAGTCACTAATAAGAAATCAACAATCTATAAAAGCTGTTTCCACGGGGTCCCTGTGTTCTGCAATGCTACTATTGTTCATCGTATCAAATCAAAGCTCCTCAGTTTGGTCTTAACTCACCTCTTGAGCTGCTTCCCCCCAACCCCTCCCCCTTTCATCTAACGGATTTCTAAAGAGACTCTCCTCTCTGGTTCAAGTTCTCTGCTTCTTCTCTTTTATAGATGACATAATCATACAAAATCTCAAGCCTTCTTATCAAAATGCTCTCTTCCCCAGTAATTCAAATTTCTCTCTTATAAAAATAATAATAGCTAAGATTTCTTGAATACTTATTATGGACCAGGCACTGTGCTAAAAGTTTTGCACATATCATCTTAGCTAAATTTTCAGAAAAAACTTCATGGTAGATACTATTATCCTCTACATTTTATTAAAAAGTTAACTGGTATTTGGAAAGATTAAGCATTTTACACAATATTCTCTAGCTAATAAATCACACAGCAATGACTTAAACTTTGGTTTGTCTAAACTCCACATAAAACTTTCTCTTTGCCGGAAGACTTCCCTTGTTAACTCAACCTAATAGCAACGACAACTCTGTTGCTCTGTGACTGCTCAGCAGTTACAAATACAGTTTCATTATGTTGCTTTGCCACTTTTGAAACATTATTAAGTATTAAGTCTTTTGTTGTTGCTGCACATGTGCGTGTGCATATGCGTGTGCGTGTGCGAGAGAGAGAGAGAGAGAGAGAGAGAGAGAGAGAGAGAGAGAGAGAGAGAGAGCTTTTTCAAACTAGACCCTGGGCTGGGAGATCCCAGAAGGTAGGGACTGATATAGCTTTCATATCTCTGTCATTAGAGGGCAGGGTTCTACTCTTTGGCACTGGGAACACAAGAATACTATAATGCTAACTGAACCATGTTCGGATGTGATTTTGTACAAAACAACAGTGTAGTCACATATAGGATAAGAACCCATTCCTAGATTTTTCTCGCTAAAACATAATGAAGTTGGGGATGGCCCAGGGGAGAGATGAGAGGCTGACTTGTGATAATAGTGATCTTTATGTACAAAGATAAAATCTGGAGGGTAAGATATGATGAAAATCTTTTAAGTCAAGGATATAGTTGTGGGTGAATATAATATTTACCAAATCCTAAAGTAATGGATATTTTCCAGATGTACTTTTGTTAGGTTTTTAATCTAATTCTGTCGTAGTCAGAGAATGTACTCCATATGATTTGAGTCCTTTTAAATTTAGTAAGACTTGTTTTATGATCCAGTAAATAGTCCATGTTGGTGAATATTCCATGTGTACTTGACATATAGTCTACAGTCACTGGGGGTAATCATCTATAAAGGAAAACTAGGTCAAATTGATTAGTAATGTTATTCAAGCCTTCTATAAACTTACTAAATATTCTGACCATTTGTTCTATCAGTTCTTGAGAGATGAAAGTTAAAAATCTTCAGTTATAATTGCGGATTTGTCTGTTTCTTCTTACAGTTATGATAGTTTTGCTTCATATATATTGATGCTCTGTAATTTGCCAACTACTTATTTATTATTATTATTGCTTTTTGATGACTTGAACTTTTTATTGTTATGAAATATCCCTCTTAATCACTGGTAGTGTTCCATGTACTGAGGTCAACTTCGTCTGAGATTAATATAGTACCTCCAGCTTTCTTGTGATCTGCGTTTGCATGCCCCATCTTTTTCCCATCCTTTTACTTTCAACATTTCTGAACCTCTATATTTAAAGTGCTTTTCTGGGAGGGGGAAGGGGAAAAATAAATAAGTAAGTAAATAAATAAATAAATGTTAAAAAATTATGTATATATAATATGAAAAAAACTGGCATTTAAAAATAAAATAAAATAAAATGCATATCTGGTAGATGGCATATTATTGGTTCATAGTTTTTTAAAATTCTGACAATTCCTAGCTTTTAATTAGAATATTTAGGCCATTTATATAGTTAATGTAATTATCAATATAATTGAGATTAAGTCTATTCTTCCTGTCTGATCTTTGTTTCTTCTTTCCTCTTGAATTAATTAAGTTTTAGGATTCCATTTTTATCTTCGATATTGGCTAAATAGCTATACTTTTTCATTTAGTTATTTTATTGGTTGCTCATGAGTTTATAATACGTATCTTTAACTATCAAAGTCTATATTCCAATAACGATACACCATTTCATACATAAGAACTTTACAACAGTTTACTTCCATTTACATTATACTATTGTTGTCACGCATTTTATTTCTATGTATTATAAGGCTTACAATACATTATTTTTTTTAAATTTAAATAGTTATCTTTTAATGAATTTTTTTAAAAATAAGAAAAAGTCTTTTAATATTTACCCACATATTTATCATTTCTGGAACTCTTGTAAATCCAGGTTTCCATCCAGAATCATTTTCCTTCAGCCTGACAAATTTCCTTTACCACTCAGAATTTACTCAGTTTCAGTTTGTCTGAAGAAAAAAAAGTCTTTATTACATCTTCATTCTGAAAAACACTTTCATTGGTTATAGAACTCTATGTTGCCATATACTTTTAGCATTTTCAAAATGTTCTAATGTCTCCTGGTTGGCATTTTTTCTGGCATTTTTTTCTAATAGTTATCTTTGTTTCCTTATTTTAATGTGTTTTTTCTCTGGCTACTTTTAAATTTTTAGCAATTCGATTATAATGTACCTTGGTATAGTTGTCTTTATGTTTAGCCAGGTTCAGGTTCACTGAGCTTCTTGAATCTGATGGTTTAAAGCTTTTATCGAATTAGGGGAAAATTGGCCACATTGTCTTCAAACATTTTTTCTATGCCACTACATGGATGTTAAACTACTTTATATTGCCCTCGGGTCACTGAGGCTCTTTCTTTTTGTTTTTCAGTGTTTTTTCTCTTTGTGCTTTGGTTTTTATGATTTTCATGTTTTCTAGCTCACTGATCTTTTCTTCTGCAGTGTGTAATCTGCTTTTGAGCCCATCCTTCTGTTTTGATCTATATCAAAATTTACTGCCTTTTTGTGTGTCCAGTAATTTTTATTGGTTTCTGATATTTTGAGTGTTATATTGCTAAGTATTTGGACTTTGTTTCCTCTTTTAAAAAGTGTTGAAGTTTATTTTAACAGACATTAAGTTACTTGAAGACAAGTTTTATCTTTTTGAGGCTTGTTTTCAAGCTTTATTAGGGATGAGTCTAGGCTAAGTTAGCCTTTATACTGAGGCATCACCCTTCTAGAATCTCTACAGATTACTCCAAACGTTCAATGATGTCTCTATGCTCGTTAGATGGAATTTGAATGTTTCCCTGCTTAAACTCTAGGAATTGTTCAACTTACACTTACCTGCATCGTTTCTTGCTCAGCATCATGGAATTTCATCCTACCCATGCATAGATTAGTGTTCAGACAAAGATTCTGGGAGACTATATGAAGACTTCTAGAGCTCTTTCTCTGTATAACTCCCTCCTCTCAAGTATTCTGATCAACTGGGTCTAGCTGCCTCACCTTCCCTGAACTCTGATTTCTATCTTCTCAACTTAGAATGACCACCACATTCTGCTTGATGCTACCTCTCTCTGCTGCTACTGTTGGAAAATTGTCTCCTGGTTGTAATGCAGGATGATTATTGGGTTCACCTTTTTTGTTTCCTCTCATTCAGGTATCACAGCAATGTCTTAAAATAGCTTTTCATGTATTTTTTTTCTAGTTGTTAACAGTGGGAGAACAAGTTCTATATCAGTTATTTATTTATAGTTAGAAGCAGGTCTCTTACCTGGCTTCTTATTTTCTTTTTCTCTTCATTTTTCAAGTTGTACAGTTTCGTTAACACTTGTTAGGTTTGGATTTCTTTTTATTTATCTTGCTTGTTTTGGAAAACTAAAACTCCAAACATCATCTCTTCAAATACTGTTTCTTCCCTATTCTTTCTCTCCTTTTGTTTCGAACCCTTAATTAATGTGTGGTAGATCTTCCTGCTCTATCTTCCATATTTCTCAAGCCTCTTCCATATTTTCATATTTTTGTCTCCCTGTGCTACATTCTAGATTTCTTCTGACTTACCTTCTAGTTTTCTAATTTTCTCTTCAACTGGATCCAATCTGCTGTTAGATTCATTCTACTTGGTTCTGTTTCAAATATACTAGGTCACTTTTTATATTGTTTGCTTCATACAACTATTTTCAGCTTGTTTTATAATAGATGTCTGACAATTTCAATGTCCAAAGTCATTGTCAATCTGTTTCTGCTGTCTATTGTTTTAGTTGATTCTTATTTATGATGCCTTCTTTCCCCAGTACTAGCTTATTCATTGCATTTAAAGAATTACTTGTGAGGATTTTTTAAGCTTAGGATGAAGGATTTGTATTTGCTTTTGCCAGGTACCCAGGGGAAATACTTGTCTGGAATCATCTTAAACTAAATTCAAGGTTTTAGATTTTCCCTGATTACTTAGGTAATATAAATTGGGGCTACAAATCAGCCTGGCTTATAATTTCCTCACCGCTCTATTTAGCATCAAGAACAATTTCTTGCATTCCTTGAGGAGGTGGCAGAAGGGTTAGGTGTACTTCTGTTTCACTTTCACCTTTAGAGTGTAACCCTTTAATTCTTCAGTTTGACATGGGGAGGGTCTTCTATTAGACTCTTCACTTTGGACCAGCTCCGAGTTTTAATTTCTGAGACCATCCATCAAAACCAGAGTTCAAGCTTGCCTTGATCAGCAATACCCTTTTGGTCAAAAGGGGCCTGCAATTTTCTCTTTTCTGAGGAATTAGCGGGGAAAATTAAAAATTCCCCTTTATATTTAGGCCAATATGGTATATAAAAAGTCTTTCACAATTCCTAGCATAGGATATGTATTTAATAAATATTAGTCTTTCCCATCTCTCTCTCCTCTAGTTCTTCAGGGACATCCCTTTTTCAAAAACCTAAGTGGTCCAGTTGTTTAAAATAATGTGAGTCTGTCCTTGTTTTGGGTAAGTGGCATGGTCAGCATGACATTTCTCTAAATCTCTTCTAGTGCACAGCGATAATCACATGAATTGCTCATGCAGACACACACACAAACACACAGAGCCATATAACCTTATACATTACTGAGTTTTATGGCCTTTTATTTTACAAGGATTGTTATGAAGCATAACAACTAATATATCATAGAAGAGACTTGAGTTCTATTTAGAAAATAGTTCTAGATAGAAATAGTCTTGTTTTTTACTCAAATAGGACTTGGGAATTTCTAAGAAAGATATAAATCAGAACTTAATGTGTCTTTCTTCTGTGACTTTAGTGAAGGTGGGCCAGGCTTTCCACAGTAGAATAAGCGTATGTCTAGGATATTAGGCCACTGTGCAGATGATGTAGGGCATAGGCCATAGCCACTTCCCTACCTTCTAAAACATATTAGCAATTTTTGTAAGATTGCAAGAGGATCAGAGGTGCAGGAGCCCTCCTCCATCTTTTCCTATTTACTACAAATTACCAATCATAACCATCAGTACCACTTACACATTTAAATGGCTTTTTTTTCTTCTATCGGTTATGTCTTTTTTTGCGGGGGGTGGGGGTTACACAGAAATTTATTTCTCATAATTCTGGAGTCTAGAAGTCCAAGATCAAGGTATTTGCAGGTTTGGTTTCTTCTGAGACCTTTCTCCTTGGCTTGTAGATGGCCATCTTCTCCCTGTGTCTTCACATGGTCCTTCCTCTGTGAATTCCAATTATGTCTTTTGATTTTTTCTTCTTCAATTCGGTGATTTCTCTGCTTGTAGAGTTCTGTCCATGATACTGGAGGAGACTAAGAAAGAGAGGAAAACACAAATTCATAACATTTTTAAACTTTGAAGAATTCTTTCTTAGAGATGGCCTGATTTAATGCTTTCTCATTCAAATAATTAAGCTGAAAGGCCAGAGAGGTTATGAATTGAATTTCCCAAAGTTACAGAACATACTAGAACCCTGGGGTTCTTGATTTCCATGCTATCACACACCTCTGTGCTGCTAGTTCCCTGTATGCTCCTCAAGGTTTTTCTTATCTGGACTTCACATTTGAAGACAGTGAGGTGAGAGCAAATCTTGCATCCAGCTGAGTCAAGTTCTTTACATTGTTGGTAAGGGAGTTAAAATGATTGGGAATAAAGAGAGAATGCAAAGTTAAGAAAGGCATCTAGAGAGAGAGAGAATGGAACAGGATTCCGAAGTAATGGAAGGTCAGGACTGACAAGAGCGGGAAAGGCATTCTAGGTGAAGAAAATTGATATTTCAAGTCTCAATCCAAAGAAAGGATGAGATATGTTGGGTGTGGGGCACAATAACAATTGTGACCAAAATATGAACTACTAGCTCAGGTCAACAAATGATCAGATTATGAGGCAAATTTCAAATACCACTGACTTTCCCCTTCTGACATAAAGAAGATATGAGAGCAAACTAACGATTGAAAAGCATTATAAAAGAACAGAGACACATTTAGCTGGAGAGATATAAGAAGGATGTGGATCTTCCTTTCCACAGTGAGAAGTAATGGACTGGAATTGCTATAGGAAATTAAGATTAGAGGACAGGGGCAAACAGCTGTGCACGTTTAACCAAAAGATGCTGAAGATTCAAGAAATGTTGAAACAAGGTCTAGAGGAGACACCCTTCAGTCTGGGATGAGTTAAGTTCAGTCCTGCCTGGAGGCAGAGGGAGGGGTGAAATGTCCTGTCACAGAGTCTAGAAGTCTGGATCAAGGCCGATTCATGGAAACAAAGCATCTCATTATGGAGAGAGGTGGAGAACAGCAGGAAAAATCCCCGACCTATTTGCCTGGGGCTTCAAAGCAATGTAGAAACTTTCTGGCTCGATCAATTTTAGGCTCTGATTATAACAAAAAAGATTTCAGTTAAGCTAAAATGAAAGAACATCCATCCCATGATTCTGCCATGGAGCTTGGATCTCACTTACTAGGGAGTTTTGCAACTGAGAATAACTAGCAAGAACAGTTTAGACACGATTGGGAATGGAAACAGAAAAAGGGACAAAATTATTGCTTGGTTTGGGAATTCAGGAAGGATATGGCTCTGAGGCCTTGGAGCTTGTCAGGGAGGGCTGATTAAGTGAGGGTCCTCCCAGCCTAGTGGCTATGCAAGAACCCGCTTCTGGGAACCCACAGTGAAGGCTGGGTGTGTCAGAGCGTGTGCTGAATTCCTGGCTTCAATTACAGACTACCAGGCGGCTGAGGAGTCTGTCATTGAAGATGTCATCACATTTACAAGATTCATAGGTCCCCTCTCCTGTTAGACCCAAGAATGAGGGCCTCTCCGCACCTGCAGCCACGTCCCATCACTGCACTGCATGAAGAAGCAGAGCATTGAGTGATGTAGAGGCAAGGGTCTCTTTGCTATGTCCACTCACTCCCACCAGGGGAATGAGGACACGAGAGCTTTGGGAATTTACACTGAGCTTCCACTGTCTTGGTATGGCCTCCGTGTTATAAGCCAGAAAATCTCCAAAGGGGGAGATTTTTTATTTATCTAGAACAAAGGCAAAAGTATGAATAAGATGATCTCTCAAACTTCCTTTTAATTGCTGGTCTGTGAAGTACCCTCCACCTGTTAAAATCCATTTAAATTATTCTGCCACCATCTTGGAGGTTTCAAAAGAGTGTGGGTGCTCAGTCTATCTTCTTCAACTAATTGTTTCTAGGCTCTGCCCCTGGAGATGCCATTAGAGAACTGACAGGCATGGGGAACCGGCTTCTCTTCGCAGAGTGAAACTCCCAAACAACCAGCCCCACATTCCTCTCTGACTCATACCACCAAACCCCCACTGTGCCCTGCAGGTCAGTGGGCTGGGAACCCCGCCACATCTGGAACAACTGCAGCTAGAATAAGATGTCTGTTCCGATAGCCAAGACTCACCTCCTCCCATCCCCAGCCCCAGATCACTCACTGGCCTGTGCTCTGGGTATTATGATATGATGCAGCCAGTGATGGGCAGAGTACAGTCAACAAGGGATCTACCCTAGGGCTGCTAGCCTCACCTGAGGAAATCTGATCATAGTCTGTGGTTCATCTTGATTCCTCCACTTGCCATCGTATGGAACCTTCCCAGCCCCTGAGAAGTAGGCACTTCTCATTATCCAAGTCAGTGGATGAGAGCAGAGGCACATATAATTTTTTCATTTGTTGACTGCCTGCCATGTGCCAACTCATATGCTAAATCTACAATGGTGCACAAAATAGATATAAGGTCCAATAGATATATAAGCTCAAAATGAATTAGTGTTACAAAAAAAAAGTGAAATAAATTCACATTACTTATCTACACAAAGTCACTCATACACACACACATACAAACATGCCATCTGTGTCTATCCCTGATGCTCTTTCTGACACAGTGTTTATGCCAAACTTAAGGCAGTGGAAGTATGGAGTCTGCAAAAATCTACAGTGGATAATCTATAAATCAGGAATAAAGAGTTGACGCAGTATCAGTATGAAAATTAACTTTGACTATTTATCTAAATGTGAAAGTCATATCAAAATTGGTCACAAAATTCCATTTACATCTCAGTTGAATAAACTTCATTTTCACGTCCTCAAGGTCTTCTATCTCTAAAGCAGAAGGGCAAAAAAAAAAAAAAAAAGTTTTTTGAGGAATCAGAGAGACATACAGACACAGGGAAATAATTCTGAAATTACTGAGTCTTAAGCCTGAAAACAGAACTTTGGGGGTTTTCTTATTCATTCCATTACCTCCAAAATCATGCAGACAGTTGTTAATTGGCTCAATTCTTCTAGCTCCTCAGATAGTCTTCAATTCTTCAATCACCTCAATAACCCACTGTTAGGAAGTTCTTTCTTTGATAATTCTAGTCTTTCTTTCTCTACCAAAATTAACTCCTTTATTGGTATTTCGTCTTTTAAACCTAAACATACCAAAGGGAAGAGAACATAATATGATATCTTTTTTCCTTCATTTATATTTAAGCTTTGTATGGAAAGTGGCCACCTCTTCCTTCTGCTTCAGAGGAAATCCCAGGAGAGGTCCAAGGTGGAAATATGAAAGTCTGGGACTCTCCTCCCCTGTGGTCAGTTAGCATAACCAGATTTAGAAGATCTCTCTCTAACAGAATGGGAAAGTCCAGAGGCAGTTTCTTGGTGTATATTTCATCCTTTCAGTCATGGTCAATCCAGAAAGGTAAAGGTCAATGGACAGACATCAGGTGTGAACCAGATTTGAATGCTTCTTCGCCTTGCCACAGAATCTTTTTATACAGGAAAAATGCGTAGACTGAAGGATGTAAAAGCTTGCGACTGGATAAGTTAACTTCTGTAGGGCTATTCTATGATTCCAGAATAGAACCAAGCAAAATGAAGTACACAGTCCATTTGGATAAATAATTATAGCTGAAATTTAAGCAATATTTTTAAAAACTAGATCTTAGGTTTATAGAATAATTGATCTTTGTTCTTTATTGAATGTTAGCAGAGCACCTTAGTCAGAGAGTAGTCAGAGTCCCAAAAACCTTAATTCTTTTTTTTTTCAAAAGCTAGGGGAAAGAATAAAAATTTTAGTTCTCCTAAAGTTATTTTATTTATTCCCCTGCCTCCAGCTAGGAAGACACATTATCCTATGTTGGTCGTCTAGGTCCTCCGGTCAATTCCACTTTAATCTCTTTTGATTTTCCCTACTTAGACTTTGTGCTTCAGCCAAGATAACCCATTCATCAATCCCAATACCCTCACTCATTCCAGCATTCAGGCCTGTGTCTGAACATTGTCTTCTATTCCCTAGAATGTTGTCCTCACAGCCTCTACTCAAAACCCAGCTGAAAACCCTTTTCTCCAAAGAGTCTTTCTTTATTAACTCCAACTAATTGAGATGACTTCTTCACTCCAATTTCACCTAACCATTTAATTTCAACATTTAATTACATAAATCAGCATGTGTGTGTGTGTGTGTATGTGTGTGTGTGTGTGTGTGTGTGTTTATAAGACAGTGGAAGAAATAATGTTTTCTGTCTTGTTTGTTATATTTTAATTCCCTTGGGGGCAGAACTATGGTTTCTTTTTCTTTTCTTTCTTTCTTTTCTTTCTTTCTTTCTTTCTTTCTTTCTTTCTTTCTTTCTTTCTTTCTTTCTTTCTCCTTCTTTCTTTCTTTTTCTTCTTCTTTTTTTTTTTTTTTTATAAATATTCAGTCTCCTTAACCCAATTCTTAGGGATCTTCAGTAAATGCTAAAATTATGGTTCAGATGGACTAATTTCCCATCACAGCATGATACAAAGAACAACTTTTCTGTATCAAGTTCTGGGAAATGGGCCAATGATGAATAGCAATACCATGAATGGGAAGAATGGCTAACAAAGAAGAGAAATCCTAATTCTGTACTCCCTCAGAGACTTCCACACTTTTGACACTGTTAGGAATGTTTGATGAGTAATTTCCCACATCAGACTAATATCTAAAACCCACTCAGATAGAGTATTGATTACTAGCTCTACACAGAGGAGAAGCATAATAAGCAGTGCCTTGTACCTAGCAAATTGCTTAGTCAGCATTGGTGGAAGGAAGGAAAGGTGGAAAGGAAAGGTTGAGTCAGGAAGGGATCAAGAAAGTCAACAGGTTCTAAAATCACTTTTTATTGTCACTTGTTAACATTGTTGGCTTTCCAGGCAAGAGAAAGCCGGTCAATGACTTCTTTAACTGGAGAAACTGGAGGCCATGGGGGTGGGTACAGAATTAATAAGAAAAGTATTATCACTATGGGAAACATCCCTGTATGATGGAAAACAAGATACAGATCAATACAGAGAAAACAGGAACATCACTAAAAGGTCTAGGCCAAGGTCTAGCCACTTGTGGTGGAGAGGATGAAGGAAGGTTAAGGACATTTCTGGAAGGTAGCGAAAAAAAGACTTTCTGGAGGAGGAACAGGAAATAATAATAAACCAGAGTTTGGCAAGAAGGAAGTTACAGAATTGAGCACAGAGGAGTAGAACTGAAGAAATTATACATGTGGACCATCAGAAATGAGAAAGGGAAACAGTCTAACAATTTATCTTGGAAGGAAATGGACTTGCTGAAAGTCAGGAGAACTGAGACTGTCGATAGGAGGAATTGGTAAGAGACCCGGGAGGTTTAGATTTGTCTTTTCTTAAGTATATGGAATATAAGCAGTCAAAAAAGAGCCCATTCTTCACCTTCTACCAACAAGCACATGAGAGCAGAGCTGTCAGCCCTTCCTCAGGCACTCGACAGGAAAGTGCTATCAGTGACATTATTGTAGCATAAGGTAACAAGCTTTGTGCCAAGAGTGAAATGGATACCTCTAAGGAAATACACTACCCTCTTTGCTGACATACAAAATCCTCAAACTAATTTCATTCCCAGAAATCAGTGTCTTCTTATCTTCAGCTGCTTCTCCTGTAATCCTGGTTTTTCCCTGAGCAGCTCTGTACAGACACCATTTTAAATATCCTTTTGCCAGGCAGGAAGCTAATCTCAAACCAGTTTAGAAACTTTCCAAGAATGAATTTGTTTTTAGGGTCTTCTTAAACCTGTTAGTTCCATCTGCAGTCTAATTTACATTATTTTAGATGCCCTGCTCTCACCATAGACAGAAGGTGGAGAATACCCAAAGACTGATTTGGACAGTGATACAATGGTGACATGGTTAGAGAAGAACTGTAAGAGCAAAATAAACATGAAAACTGGACGCCGTTATCCAATTAATTGACATTTCTGGAGCATCAACTGTACAAAGTATTATGCTAAGCACAGAAAAGAATATAAAGTTTAAAAATATATATATTCTTCACCTTCTCAAAGCTTACAGTCTAGTAAATGAGACAACTACATATATAAATTATTCCAGTACAAAACAGTGCTATTATAGAGTCTCATATAATATGATACCATAGTTGGGGAAGAGACAGAAATAATTTTCTCCAGAGAGATCTAGGAAGTATTCTTAGAGGAGAAAATATTAAGCTGGGCTTTAAATGAAGAATTAATGTGTGGATGAAAAAAGGAATAGAAACAACAATTTGTGCAAAAGTCTGGAGGCAGAAGAGCAAAGATAAAGTTCAAGAACTTCAAGTAAATCCCTGAAGTTGTAGTCTAAGATATGTGAAGTAATGTAGATATAAACATAGGTAGTGTCACTATGGAGGTCTCTGAAGACCAAGTAACAGAGTTTGGATTTTATTTGGTATGTAATGGAGAATCGGGTAATTATGATAGATGCCTCATATTTCTTTGAAATTATTAGATAACTCACTCAATTTCTGAAGTCTGAGAACAAATAATCTTTAAGTTATCATAAAGAAAATGACACTTCATATGGATTCCAGCATGGAAGCTACTGCCTTTATCAAGTTTAACTACATCTATATGATGCTCTCCACTGGACATAAAAATGGAAGGCCAAGGAAGAGCGTAAAGTCTCCCTCTTTGGAGGGTTTTAGTGGAAGAAAGATTTTCATCCACCTGAGAAGGTGATGACAATAGTTTTTCTTTCAGTCAGGAGGCTCATTCAGATGGCCACAAGAAGTCCTTTGATGGATATATCAGACAATAGGACAGAGACATAAATGCAAATAATATAATGTTGAGGAACTATGGAATAATGGAGTCCTAGGAACCCGGTAAGGCCAATTAAGGCAGCCTTCTGGTGGAAGAGTCTTTAGAACTGAGTATACAAAGAGGAAAGGGACAGGGCTGAACAGGAAGGGTAGAAAAATAGTACCTAAGGTTGGGAGAGGAGGAACTAACCTGAATAAATGTTTGAAGGCAAGTACCAGCAAGCATATGTGGTTAGTGTCAAGTGTGGGAGACCGAGAACAAATAAACTCAGCTGGAATGGACAGTCTGTAACAAGAGCTAACAAGGACTCAGTCCATAGGTAGACCAGTTTGCAGCACACAACCTGGGTCAACATTGGATGCTACTTCTGGCCTCTCCAGAAAGAGAGGTAGGAATTTCCATCTCCATTTTCCTCTTATATTTCATAAGATGTGGGTTACATTCCTAGTTCTTCTGGACTTTGACTCACCTTTCTGTAATGAATATGAGTGTCCTAGGGAATGATGCTCTCTATTGTACTGAGGAACAAACTGAAGCCAGGCCAATGAAGACTATTGGACCCAAATTCAAATTATACTTAAGGACTGAGTTCTGTTTGGGTTAAACTTATATTCTTAGGATTTGACTACTCATTCTCCTCTTCCTCTGTTCCTACTGGACATCCCTGAGGGGATGCCGACTTCTACCCAAGCCAGGTAAAGCAGTACTCAGGTGTGAAAGAAGAGGATATTATAGAATGACTTCAGAAGGACCCAAACAGGCTTTGGGTTAGCTGTGTCTCATAGCCCACACTCTGTAGGCTAAGGCACAACATTCTCATTTCTAATCTCAATGACTTCATAGATGTAATTGGACACGATGGAAGTATCCTGTAAAGTCTAAATGCCAGAATAGGAAAGGCTCATTGACCATTCTGAGCAACCAATGAAACTACGCTGACCCTAAACCATGAAGGAAAAACAGTTGTTTTGCTGCATAGAGCAAAACTTTCATACAGCCCATGTGCAGTTAGAACCTGGAGACCAAGACATCTCTGAAACTCAGCTGGTGAATCTTTCCTCATGTTCTCTCTAAGCTCTACATTCTACCACAGAAAACAGTAAAAAGAGGGTTGCCCCACACCCTCTGTAAGAAAAATGTACATTTTGGGACAGTTTGGAGGCATCAAAATGGTAAGCAATTTTAGGGTACAATTAAGACCTGGCTGCTCAACCCTACAATAAATTACCATCAAAGGCACTTACACGTCAGTAGGAAAAAAAACACATGTGCTTGCAAGACGATGTGTGTTTGATGCTCATAAAAAAGATAAAAATATAGGTCATCATCATGTAACGAGCTTGTAGGTGTCAGAACGTGTGCCGTTGGGGGAAGTACGGGAGGGGAAATGGAGAGGGTTCAGCAAACCGAAAAGGAGCTAGAAATCCGACTCTTATCCCCAAGTTCTTCCCTTTAGTTGAAGACAGTGGATGTGCCAAGTGGGGCACAGAAGGACCCTTCCCTCATTTTTAATTTTGTAGAACATCCCCTACCCTGCTCCCCTCAGCTGGATTTCTGACATATTAATCACCCCTCCCATTTTGAAATCAGCCGGTCAGGCTATTATTCAAGCACTGTTAATGACACCATCGGCCAAGGTATCAATTAGGCAAGTTGGGATAAGAAGAGCAGAGAATAGGGCTGGCCAGAGCGCAGAACACAAGTCTGTTTTCGTGTAGGTAACCCACATGACAGCAAGGGCTCCTAACCCTCTTATTCTACTCCCTTTAAAGGCAACTGCAAATACACTGAATTCTCCAGTAAAGACTTAAACCAAAACACTGCTTCATAAGTATCCCTTACCTTGCTCCCTCAGTCAGCCCTTAACTGCACTTTAGCTAGTCACATCACATCATTCAGGACACATAGGCAACAGGCCACAGTTAACCAGCTCTGGGCAGAGCTGTTCCTATAGTTGGGCCCAGCATCATGGAAAGGAATGCCTCCCCAGTCCACGTTGGAACTTCATTTAAAATCGGGCTCAACACTTTCTCATCCATAAAACGTTTTTTAAAATAAGGAAAGTCTTCCTATTTGTTGATTATTTATTTCTTAAATTCAAGAGCTGAGTATTGTTTTCCACATCAGACTAAGAGTTTCCTGAAGGCCAGAGCTAACATTCCTTTTTCTGCTAAGTCTCTCTGCCTCCCACATCTAACCACATTCCTTCTCTCCATCCAGACAGGCTCTGTTCAGAGGGGCTGCTCAGAACAAATGGGTGCGACAGGTTCTCAGGTCACTGAGATTTGGATCCTGGAGAAAGGAAGAAAACCAAGACTAGAATAAAAACTACAGCATAGTAGGAGTCAATTCAGTCATCAAGACATCCAAGTTCCTTCTCATTATATACTTAGGGAGGTTTTCGGAGTGTTTTGTTCCTAGACTCCAATCTTCTTGAGTCATTCCCCAGCTCCTTCTCACCTTTCCACTCTTCAGATGGATATAAGTTCTCCATGGCTTTCTTTCCACACCCATCAATTATCCAACTCTTTAGACAGATGTGGGAGACTAGAGAAGGGTAAGAAGTCAATGTTCCATATTTTTAGTGTCTTTGGACCCAGAGAGGGTGCCTGGGCCAACTTGGTTCCAAACATCATAATCAAAATTAGAAATCTCAATAAAAAATATCCATGTTTGGAGTCTTGAAGGCAGGTTTTGCCTAATTAGATGAGCTGGGAAAGCAATAGCCTTCTCAGGCCTCTTCCCCAAAGGCTTAGCTCCTGGAGTTCCCTTTTGTTCCTGTTCTCTGCTGCTTTTTTCTTCCTTTAATGTCTTTGCTGCAACTTTACCCTAAATTTCAAAACACTAAGTTGCAGTAGCCAACAGAAAATAAATAATAAATAAACTTTCAAAATGGAGTAGCCAGGATTTTAAAGATAGAGAATAAAAAAAAAAAATGTTTTCAATTAGCTTGTATGTTCCCTAAGGGCAGGCACTGTATTACAATTTTTTTTAATAAAAGCTTTATCGAGATACAAGTCACATACTATATGATTCACCTATTTAAAATGCACAACTCAGTCTACAGCCATGCCACCCTGAACAAGCCCAATGTCTGATTTTGGAAGCTAAGCAGTGTCAGTCCTGGTTAGTACTTGGATGGGAGACCACCTAGCAAGACCAAGTGCTGTAGGCATAAATAATAATAAATAATAAAAAAGAATAAAATGTACAACACAATGGTTTTTAATATAGTCACAGGGTTGTGCAACCATTATCATAACTGATTTTAGAATATTTTCATCACCCCCAAAAGAAATCCTATATCTATTAGTTCCTGATTTTCTCCCCTACCCCCAACACTCTTAGCTCTAGGGAATCACTAATTTATTTTCTCACCTTATAGACTGACCTTCTTTGAACGCTTTATATAAATGGAATCATGTGATATATGGTCTTTTGTGATTGACTTCTTTCTGTTAGAATAATGTTTTCAAGATTCATTCGTGTTGTAGCATGTATCAGTACTTCATGTCTTTTTTACTGTCAAATACTATTCCATTACATGACTATTCCGCATTTTCATTTATCCAGCTGATGGACGTTTTCAGCTATTATGAATAACTGCTATGAACATTCAGATACAAGTTTTTATGTGAACATTTGTTTTTATTTCTCTCGAGTATATATTTAAGAGTGGGACTTCTGGATAATACAATAACTCTAGGTTTAACATTTTGAAAAACTGCCAGATGGTTTTCCAAAGAAGATGCATCATTTTATATCCCCACCAGCAATGTATGAGGGTTACAGTTTCTTCAATCCTCATGAATACTTATTATTATCTTGTTTTTATAATTATTATAGCCATCCTAATGTTTTTTATTTGCATTTTCTCGATAACTAATGACGTTGAGCATATTTTCATGTACTTATTGGCATTTGTATATCTTCTTTGGAGAAATGTCTATTCAGATGCTTTGCCCATTTTTAATTGGACTATTTGTCTATTTATTATTGATTTATAATAATTCTTTATGTATTTAGATGCGTCTCTTATCATATTTATGATTTGCAAATATTTTCTCTTATTCTGCAAATTGTCATTTTACTTTCTTGATGGTGTTCTTAAGCAAAAAGTTTTACATTTTGAAGTCCAATTTATTTCTCTTTTCTTATCGTGCCTCTATCTAAGAAACCATTACCTAGTCAGAGGTCATGAAGATTTATACCTATGTTTTTCTCTAAGAGTTTTACAGTTTTAGCTCTTACATTTAGGCCTCAATCCATTTCGAGTTAATTTTTGCATATAGTGTGAGGTAGGGGTCCAACTTAATTTTTTTGCATGTGGCTATCCAGTTGTCCAGTACCACAGGAAAAGACTATTTTTCCCCCAGTGAATTGTCTTGGCATCCAATTTTGAAAATCAATTGACGATAAATGTGATGGTTTATTTTTTGGTCTCATTTTATTCCATCAACCTATATGTCTTTCTTTATGCCAGTACCATACTTTCTTGATTACTGTAGCTTTGCAAGTTTTAAAATCAGGAGATGTGACTCCTCTAAACTTATTCTATTTTTCAAGATTGTTTTGGTTATTTTGGGTCCCTTGAGCTTCAATATAAATTTTGGGATCAGCTTGTGAATTTCAGCAAAGAATCCGATGGGATTCCAATAGGTATTGTGTTGAATCTATAGATCAATTTGGGAAGTATTGTCATGAACGTGGGATGTTTTCACATTTATTTAGTACTTCTTTAATTTGTTTCAGTAGTGTTTTATAATTTTCAGAGTACAAGTTTTATACTTCTTTTGTTAAAATTTATTCATAAGTATTTCATTATTTCTGATGTTATTGTAAATGGAATTGTTTTTCTTATATTCACTTTGGACTGTTTATTGCAAGTCTTGTAATAAAAAAAATATTATAGTGATAAGCATAATTATTTACAGAGCACCTACTATGTAAAAAGTGCTCCCCCTTTTTGAATGGGAAATAAAGAGTATAAGACTTGGCTCCTAAATTCAAGGAACTTAGAACCTAGTTAACTAGAAACAATGCTTTACACACATTTCACCTGTACATCTTTTCTAAGGTATTTCAAATACTTCTTCTCACTTGATCCTGAAAATACCTTTCATTCATTTATTCAGAAGTATTTATCGAGTGACTACTATGTGGAAGCTCTGTATTAGGTGCAGGGAATTAAATGGAAAGGAAAATAAACAGTTCCTGTCTTCATGAATATTACTGTCAAGTTAAAAAGACAAGTATTAATTAAATATTAATACAAATCATGGTAAATACCATAAAAGAAAAGCACACTGAACAGTAAGTAGGACAAGAATTACTATACCCATTTTGCAGGAAGGAAAACTGAGGTAAGCAAGAGTTTAAGTGTTCCAGGGGCCAAGAGCAAAGAATTCTGTGAGATGGGTTAGGCCTTCAGCTTGAACACTGAGTTGTTTGATTAGACCTAGAACATTTAGGTTTATTTCCTCTGTTTGGCCGACAGTAAGGAAAAGGAAGAGGCAATGTGATCATCAAGGATGCAAGTCCTCCTGTTCCAACCAGGTCAGGACACTTCAGCCACCAGTCTCATGCTCTGCTGGACTCAAGCAGAGGAGTGGAACACAATGAGGTCCCTGGGCCTTGCCTGCTCTAAGCACAGGGTGGTTTTAAACTGTTTCTCAGCACTGGCAGAACTAAGCCAAATGGGCTCTTTAATATTATTTCAATTTCTCCAGGTTCCGGCCTCCTCAGTAGTAGTCGACCTTCCCTAACTTTTGCAAAACAAAACAAAACAAAACAAAACAAAACAACAACAACAACAAAAAAAACAGGTTGGAGTTGTAAATACTCACCCAAATAACTTAAAATACTTTTTAAAAGATTCACAGAAAATTGGGAAAGGACAAGATTATAGAGAGTCAGTGATTATTTTATAAATGGATTATAGAAATAAAAGTTTAGTTTTATTTCTGATGTATTATACATATATTGGAAGAGGGACAGTAAGTTTTATTTAACCAGGGAGGTGAAATTAGGCCAGGATCTTCCCCTAATTTCTTCTTGACAAGCAGTGACAGGGCCCAGTCACAAAATGCAATTGTGGAGCCTGGACGAGAACCCAGACCTCTTGATTCCTATTACAGTGCTTTGCCACTGTATTTTGAGAAACTTAATAAATCCTTGATCAATTCATTCAACAAGAAGGGTATGATAGTTAGGACTAGGAGATAGAAGGATGAATAAAATAAAAGTTCTGCTCTCATCATCTGCTCCTCCTTCAGAGTTCATGCCCTCACCCATAGTGTGGGTTGGATACCTCTCCTTGTGTTTTCATAATACCTTGTGCATTGTTTTTCCACTACATTTTATACATCGTATTATATCTAGTTATTAACGTATCTGTTTCTTCCACTAATACTGTGAGTACCTTGTAGATGAGATCTTGTTCTTTGTTACCCCAGAACCATACACAGTGCCTGGCACATATTAGGAGCTCGATAAATCTTTGCTGAATGAGTAAATGAATAGCTGGTCTAGTTCTCCTGGCCCCACTTCATCCTGCTGATACAAACTTTGGTGGTATGTGACCACATATATGCCAGGGGAAAACTGAAAAGCTCATATGTCCACACTATGATTAATGTGATTAATGGGATCACCAAGAGTGTGAATGAAATAGCGCAGCATTTGTGAAACTAATAGAGCAATCCTACTCATCTCACTCTTCCTACATATTCATGCCAAAGTGAAGATTCGGATTCAAGTAAAACGATAAAAGTTGGTTTCATGTCGATATATTTAATAAAGTGAGATGTTTGAGACCAAACAATTCAGAAAACTCCCTTTTATTTTATTTCACCTATGAATAGTCAATCTTAGGTTCAAACAGAGCTGTCCTTCTCCATGGCCAAGTTGTTTTCTTCTCCTCATAGACCTCGTTTTGATTTTGCCAAGTTAAAAGAAGCAGTTAGGAGAATGAGATGTATATTTAAAGCTAAGTCGGTGATGAGCCAACCCGGAGAGAGAGGGATCTTAATAAAACTCATTTATATTCTTTTTCATTTAAAAAAATCATCATAAATGGACCTATAAAGCAGAGTCTTGGGAGCCTCTGTAGTTGGCTCAGCCTGAACTACCCACAGGGGATGGGAAGATAGCAGTGGACAGCTTCCCTCCCACTTCCCATTGTCCTCTGTGTGACTCTGAGCCCCAGCTCTTAGAAGCAACTTGGGGAGACACAGTTTCAATATCTATTCTACTTCCAGATACAACTTCCAAAAGTCATAGAATTCAGATAAGGATTTTGCAGTGATTTGTAAACAACTTCTTTGTCAAACCTTTTTGGGACAAAAGTATATCTACCTAAGTTGGCACATATCTACTATGCGGATAATGTGTGCTAGTCCGTTCTTGTCTCTGGAGACTGTTTTGGTTTGCTTTCTTCCCTCCGTGGACCATAAAGCTGTTGTCAGTCCAACCCAGAAAGGAATTAGGGTCAGTTTGACAAAAGGTGAATGTATATACAGACTCATGCATTCATGCACCTGCACGTGTGCTTGTGTTTGAGAGAAGAGGACAGAGTGAGAGATGAGATTCTGACTTCATCACAAAGACAAATTGAAATTCCTTCTCTTAGCTATTTCTTAGATAGTTTTCTACTCTTCCTCCCTTCAAGAGTGCAGATAATTGAAAGCGGACCCAATAGATCTTACTAGCTATTCACCCACACCTGTATCCTAAAGGCAAAAGGAAGTGTATTTAACTGGATCAACTATTTAGGGGCCATATCTGTGTAGCACCAAATAAGTAAAGATTTTAGGACCAGATTCATATAATTAATAAACACAAATTATTGAAGCCCCAAAATAGATTATTTGAGTCTGAATTTCCCACTTTGGCTATCTGCACAGATTCATACCCTCCCTCTGAAAAAGTTAACATAGATAACAACTAACATCTGTATACGAAGTAGAAAATATATACAAGATTTATAAATCTAAATACTTGGAAGAATCAGGATACAGGAGAAATTTTCAATCAAAATATGAAAATGGTTACAATTTTCAAAATATGTGCCCAAGATAGCTGCATAATTACCTCTATGCCCCACAAGACTAATGTAGTTATATAAATATATTTATATACTACTCTATTTAAATCTACACACACATATACACACACATATTATGTAAGCCACTATTATATATAGTTATATATGTTCATATGCTGAGATACATGGGTATTCATAGGTATGTTTGTTATTTATTTTATTAATTCATTTGTTAGATTTTTATTAAATCTGTTTATTTTGGTTTGTTATTTGTTGAGAATCTGGCCTCATACAGCCCTGCCCTCCCTCTTTCTATATTCCTAGATGTCAGGAGGGCTTGCGCCCTGAGGCCTGGGGTTTTTAGCTACATTCTTTAAACTGGGGGAAAGGTCAATAGTGGCTGAAATGAACCCATATATACTGCCCCATCTCCTGGAAGATAATCTTCTTTAAGTTAATAGGGACAGTCCCACACTAGAACTGCCCACTCTGTTAGAATGTGAGAAGAGATAAGGAACAACTATGGATTCCTGTTCTCACCTGGATTTAAATATAATTCAGAGTCTGGATACAAGTGACAGGCAAGCACTCTGTCCCTATGCTTACACTATTTAAAATAACTATACGATGAGCTGAGCAATGTAACCAATTAAATTTGGGCTTCATGTCCCTGTTTGAGTGTCTTAAATCACCAAATTCACACATTATCTATGCCACCAAACACAGCTGCCATCTCTCCAGCAGTTTTTATCCCTGGCTACACATTAACAGCAGAGGAACTTTTTAAAAATACTGACATTTGGGCTCTACTCCACATCAGCTGAATCTATACATCAGAGAGTAGGCATCTCTGTTGTTAAAAAGTTCCCCTAGGTGATTCGTTCCACAGTGAGGGTTGAGAGCCACTTGTTTATACTGACCTGATTCGGTAGAAGCCAGAAAAGAATCCCAGGAGTTGGGGACTGGTAGACAATCAGGGTGGGGTGATTCTGGCCAAAAATAAACTAACAAACAAAAAACAAACTAAAGTTCCTTTCATAGAAGTGTTTTTATCATGTTAATATCTGTTTACATAGATACAGCCAAAGAAATTGGGGTGGAAGTGTGGGGATGTCTTTAGGAGCCTCACATTCGAGAACCCATTCCCAGAGGAGTTATGTGCATGCAACACACACGCACATGCACATATACATTACCATGTGACTGCAAGCAACTTAAAACAAAAAAATTTAATTGAATTTCGGGGCCTGGGGAAGATCTGAACCTATAATTATTTCTTAGCAAACTTGCTGAACACAGGGTTTCCCTCCTCTGGGACGAGATGAGACGGGTAACATAATGAACCCTCTTTAATTAAAAAATAAAATGTTTTAGGATAATCATGTTCTTCCAAGTTACATTATTTTTTTTAAAGGAAAGGAAAGATAGTGAGAAAATGTCAATTTTCAAATGTCCAGTGTTAGGTTACCTCAAATGGCCTCATTTCTCATTCAACCCTCTAGACTCAAAATTTGATCCTGGAGGGAGAACTAGAGTCCTTGCATTATTCCTAGTAGGAAGCTAACTCTTTTTCGGCCACATCTATTCCCACTTCTCTTAAAAGCGACAGACAGATTAAACATCCATTGATTCCAGCCAAGCAAGGCTGGGAGGAGCGAGTGGAAGTTGAGGCTTGGAAACAAAGATTCTGAGCCCAATAGCTCTCTGACCTAACTTTTTAAGATTCTCTAGTAAAGTAGTGCACTGTTGATCTTTCCCATGAAGAGTTCTTCCAAGGTTCCTTAGGACAGGGGTCCCCAACTCCTGGGCCACAGACAGGTTTGGGTCCATAGCCTGTTAGGAACCAGGCCACACAGCAGGAGGTGAGCAGCAGGTAAGCAAGAGAATCTTCATCTGTATTTGCATCCACTCCCTCCCCAGCGCTAGCATCACCGTCTCAGCTCCACCTCAGGTCATTAGGCATTAGATTCTCATAGGAACACAGGTCCCTGGTGCCCAAAAGGTTGGGGACCATTGACTTCGGAGATATTTGGGATATGGACATACAGACAGAGGTGAGAAAATACTCACTTGGATACTAGGACTATGGAGAAGAGTAGTGGGGAAGGCAGAGGAAAGCTCATTCTCTGATTAACTAAAAATATCTCTCCTCGGACAGGGGAAGAAAACAAAGGTGTTCATGGAATGGGGAGGGGGGTTCAGCCTGAGTTCTGCCTCTCAATGGGATCTGTATATATTGGTAGCTCTGGGAAACAGTCAGTGACCAACCACCAGGGTAAATATGAGACATCCATTAGGAGGTTTCTTTTTAATTGTGTCATTTTCATTTTCTTTGAATCCTATCTCCTCTTCTATTGTTTCTAGGTTCGACACTCCGATTGCTAAAATTTCTGCATTTAATTGGAGATATCTTTATTTAAGGAAATAATAATATTTTGGAAACTCTAAATGGCAATTCCATTTTTTTCACAAGCCTCTCCTATCCCATTTCCCTGGACAGAAAAAGTAAAAGTATAAAGCAGCTAAAACCATCTATTACTGTCATTGATTTCACACCAAAAGTTACCTCCGATAGAATATGTCAACACTCCAAAGTACATGTACAGCAACTCCTTTAGCCACTTGAAAAGTATTACAGCTCTTCCCCTAAGCAGTGTAAACCTGTGTTCTCAGAGCTAAATGGGAAACATCTACACTTCAAGCTACATTTAGACGAACTCATTTGCACACACATGCTTCCTCCTCATATCCCTATCTCTTGAGGTCCATTCACCGGTCTCAGCTGTACTTACACCAGATACTTTGGGAATTCTCTAAATTTCCATTTACAAATTTAGAAAGGTAAAAGGAAGGTAGATGAGCATTTTCTCCCCCCCCCCCCAAAAAAAGTGTGGAAGTAGATAAGTAAAGGTAATGAGAGTGGGAAACCAATTTTCTGAGATTTTATAAGGCAAAGTAAGGCAAACACACACACACACACACACACACACACACACACACACACACACACACACACACTGCCTTCACCAGGAACATTCACCCGCTGTGGCTGAATGAAAAACTGAAGAGTCTGGAAACCTACCAGTGGGGAGGGACCTCATAGTCAACAGTCTAGAGAGCTTTGCCCTGGCCAGGTCTACACCTGCCCAGGGAGAATTTTGGTAATTTTAATAAAACCAAATTAAATCCTAAAGTAAGACCAGTTGGTGATTCAGTAGGGATGGCCCCAAACCATTATAGAGTAGCTATAAAATAAAAATTATAGATGGATAAGAATAGGAGCAAAGCAAATAAAATTATTTTAATGGAGGAGAGAGGGAACATGGCAGAGCAAAGGAAAACTGCCAAGTGTGGAGAGGGGGTTGTTGACAGGATTTTCCAGGGTAAGTGGCTTTTGAGATGGGTACCTGCAGATGACAGAAAAGAAAATCGGCACAGATGCTGGGATGTGTGTGTTTTTGAGGAAAGGGGGGTTGGTGCTTGAGTAGAAAGCCTCTCTACTGAAGCAGAGATGAGGCAAAGGGGCCTGTGGTGCTGGAGAAGGTGAGGGATTGCAGAGAGGAGATCCCCACCCTCAGGGAACTTGTCTTTTAATCAGGAGGGCAAGTTTGGATCTAAGACACCCTACAGGGCACTTCATGTGCATGTTTCACTCTGTTTTCATGACGTCCTTTGAGATGAATAGTCTATTACTCAATTTGGATTTGGAAACTGAAGCTCAAAGGGTTAAGCAGCCTGACCAAAGTCAAAAAGCCAGAAAGTTGAGGATCTAGGATTTGAACCCAGGTTTAGCCCACTTCAAAGCCCATGAATGTTCTTTTTAAGCCTATGAAAGAGGCTGAATATAATGTTGATGTTTCCCAAAGAGATATAGATCTGAAAGGATGCTTGCTGTCAGTTTGTCCACTTGACTGCTCCCTATGCTAAATCTCTGCCCTCCTCCCTGGAGCCCCTTCCCTCGCCTGAGAACCACCACGGGCAGGGCTTCTTTGGCTGAGGTTAGCTTCTTTCTCTCCATCATCCCTTCACAAGAAGAAGACATCAAAGATTGTGGCAGGGTCATAAAGAGAGGAAGGGTGTTATAAGGGAGCCACCCTGGGCTTGTAAACTGGGCGGGGGTGGGGGGTGGGGACCCACCTATTTGTCAGGCAATGCTGCATCTCACTTTCCCCAAAAACTGAGATCTCAGCTCTTGCTTCAGGGCAGGGCGCTTGAGCAAAGTGCGGGTGGTGCAGGCAAGGGGTGCACAACCCACTGATTGGAGTCATTCTGACACAGAAACCTTGCCACCTCTCCACCCCGACCCTGTGAGGCCAAGATATACAGGTGGGTTCACTGAGACCTTGGTTGTAGTTTGAGTTCTGCTGCACTGTGTCTGTGAGGAGCTTCTTCCTGTCCCCTCAGCCTCTTTACCTTGTTCTGAGGTAACCCCCTTGCCTTGCTGAGTGGCTCACTGGAGACCACACAGTGGAGGCACAGCCCAGCTGAATTCCCTGCACCACAACCAGGCTATGCAACTTGAAGAACAGCTGGAGACACCAAAGAGTCTCCATGGTTTCGCCATCTCCACCTTCTTCTACAGTCAAAGCAAACCAGAGCCTCCAAACTCTTTTTGGATGGTGCCTAGACCTGCAACAGTCATGCATATTCAGTAAAAATGATTGTGTTTTAGCTTTGAGTGGAGCCACCTTCATCAGCCTGAGAGCTCCCCAAGAACCTAAATCCAGTCTTGCCCTTAGAGGATTGCTTCACTGCATGTGGAGCTCTGCACAGTTGGAGCTCTTGGAATAGAATCACCAAAGCCCACTTGGATCAGAAGTCCATGTTCACCTAGGCAAATTGGATAATCGTAATTAAATTTCTCCCTTCCTCCTCATCATGTTCACTGTATAACTGCTTTTTCTCCATCGTCATAATCATCAACAAATATTTATGGAACATTACTAAATAGGGCACTGTGCTTGGTGCTTGATATGACAGATAACACAGATCCTGCCATCTGGAGACATGATATATACATTTAAAAAGATACAGAGAGAATTGGGAGAACATGGGCTCTGGGTCACAAGCGCCTGGGTTCAAATCTCAGCTCTGCCTCTTTCCTGTCATGGGATATTGCACAAGTTCTGTAATTACTCTGTGCCTCTGTTTCCTCACCCTTGTACAGAGAAAACAAAAGTCCCTACTAGACAGGATTGATGTAATGATTAATTTAGATGATGAATATAGAGCATTTAGTATAATGCCCGCCACGTAGTAAGCACTCAACAAGATAGCTATGGGAACCAGTGGGAAAGTGGCATGATTAGGGCCATGTTTTAGGAAGACAAATCTTGCAGAAGAGTTTAGGATGGTTACAAGAAAGAGAATTGAAGGAAAGGACTCCTGTTCAGAAGCTTTTACAACAAATGAAACAAAAAGGCAAGAACTTGACCTCCCAGAGAGACCTGGAACAACCAATATTGTTTAAAAGCTAGATGTTAGAAAAAAAAGGCCAAGAGAGTTGATATTATTTAAGCTGAAGAAGCCTGAAAAGTATGAATTCTGTTTATAAACTCATGAGTGGATGTTCCGCTGGAAGCTTCTAGAGATTCCAAATCTTGATAGATGATAGATAGATACATAGATGATAGCTAGCTAGCTGGATGGATGGATGGATAGATAGATAGATAGATAGATAGATAGATAGATAGATAGATATAGATAGAAAACAGATATAGGTATTCTATACCCCAAATTCCCACTAATACAAAACTTGTGGGACAGTAACAGAAGATATATTGATTAGGCCTAAGACAAAATTAATAACAGGCAGGTGGATCAAATACTACAGTGGGTTCCTGTTCTCTGACATCTTTAAGACTGGGCATTCAACCACATGTTGGCAAGAATGGCCTAGAGGTGGGAACCTGGACAGAGTAGCCTCTGGACTTTCTTCTAAAGCAGACTGTTTAGAACATCTAAAAATTCATCAACAAAATATTATCAGTTTACAGATTATGGCATTTCTTTCCCAGTTTTGTTAATATTTCCTTAACCTTGGAGGTAGATTTAGTTTTTTATACCTCATTTCTTTTGGGCCTCATGCCAAGACCATTTTAACCAGACCTTATGAGTTGGGAGCATGTTGGCGACTTCATTAGTGACTTCATTTCCATCCTGGAAATTCTTCAGAAAGGGCTCCCTAACTATTTTGTCATAGCTGGACATTAAACAGAACTTCAGCTCCCTTGCAACAGTCACTAGACTCTGATCAAATGCCAGCTCTTTCACATACTAGTTTTATAACTTCAAGGAAATTACACAAGTACAGTACTCTGTGCCTCAGTTTCCTCTTCTATAAAATGAGGGTAAGAATTCCAAGCATACAAGATTATTGTATGATTATAATAAAAACACCTTGAACTGTAAAAATGCCATTTACACATTAGTTACTATTATTACCGCAAGATTTCAGCATTATGAGAGAGAAAAAGAAGGCAGCTGGCAGGAACTCTGACCCCAATGCTCTTTTAACTTACACGTTTTGATTTTTTTCTAAATCTAACTGCAGTTTTGAAATCCTCAGCAAACTGGAGTTTGGTAGGCTTCACTGGAGTATTGTGTGTCATTCAAGAGATAGAAAGGTCTTTCATAACATACTGCATGTTAGGTCTTGGCTCTGTCACTTCCTAGTTGGTTTCAAAGAACTTTTTGCCTCAAAAGCCTGTGGAGGAGGCTGGAACAGGAGCTAAATCTGTGATGGGAGGGGGAGTGTAAATTCTGCTCCAGGCCATGAAAATGAGGCCTAGAGGGCATACATCAAGGAACCAGGCACCCTCCCTCCCCCAAGTCCTATCTAAAGTAGTTACAGTAGGATGTGGGGTAAGGATAGAGAAGGAAGGCTAGAGCTTCCATGAGCCCTAAGGACACCAACTGTCTTGAACTATCTGTGTTTACAGTCAGGCTGAGGATTGTCTGGCTTCCCCAGGGAGTAAACAATAATAATCTTAATCATTCCTCAATGTCAGAAGACAATCTTTAGTGTCCTCTTCCTTTTCTCCCTTCCCGAAGAGTAAGGGCCAGGGTTGGTCTTATCTTGCAGATAGAAAACTGACACATCGTGACTGAAGTTAGCTGAGGAGAGGTACCATGTTCAGGAAAAAGTTCTAGGCGTTTCCAGCTGTTATTTCATCCACAGGCACAGGTTTACCCCATAAAGATCTCTATCCAGCCACAGTGGATGCCTATCTGGATTTTGGCAATGACTACAATGGGAGGGAGGTGGAGTAGAGCCTGAGCACTGTCACGAGAAGGCACAGGGCAGAATGGAGCAATTCAGTATCCCTGAGGGGGATTACACTCAGGGGGGTAGACTAGGTCACCTCTTATGTTTAGAAGCTTCAAGACTCTGCATTTCAGTGATTTAGTCTTGCCATGATTACCTTGCAACTCATGACAAAGAGCCAAGTCTTTCCTTTTGCTTTGCTTTAGTCTTGTGAAATTCAAAAGAAAAAAAAAGAGAGAGAGAAAGACCCTCAGGACAGAAGACTTCTCCCTTCTCCCCTAAATTAGGAAGAGGGACAGAGGGGGAAGTACCTCATTCTAAGCAAGCCTGTTTACCAGCTGCCCGCCCAGACACACCCCCAACAAAATGCCATGGAGAATGATGTTGTGACTCATGGCTTGGCAAGTACCAAGATCATGCCCCAGGCTCCCAGATACCACACTGGCTCCTCCAGGTCGCTCTGGCTGTGCTCTGGCTGGATCTCCTCCTCCTCCTTTTCCCCAGAGGCATTCCTCATCTAGCTCTCCTGTCCTCAGCCCCTCCTCCCCTCAAGTTATTCTGTGCAGTGAAGAGGGAAGAGAAACAGAGTTAGAATTGGCATTTAAATTAGGATTAATTTTAGGATCAGGATTAAAGACAGGGTTAGGAATAGAGCTACTTTGGGATTTGGTTTAGTCAGTGGACTTTTAGGAGGTAGAGACAACAGAACTCTACTAACTTACATGCATCAAAGTCCTAGGGTTAGCCTACAGTTAGATGCGTTGGTGATAGGTCCACTTTCTTTAGGGTCAGATTAGAAGAGTTAGAATCTGGTTTTAAAAATGAAAAATGTCAACACTGAACAAAGATGTAACCAAGGATCCCTTCCTAGGAATCTGAGCAGAGGTTTTCAGAATCAACTACCCTTCTAAGGATTATAGATACCATAGAACCAATTTTATCTATTCTCCAGACATTGTGCAGTATTGTGTGACTTTACCTTGACCTCAGACTTAGAACTTCCTAGTATATCCAAGAGTCTTGGATTTCTTCTCCTAATCCCCTCCTAGTCTTATCAAAAGATTGTTCCTCTATCCCATCAACATTGGGAAATAGCTTGGGAGTAGGTGAAGCACCAGACCCTGACATTTGAGTACCTCCAGTGCAGTCTTGGTGGAGAGGCACCAAGCAGAGCATGCTGGGGCTTCCCAAACTGAGATGTCAGTCAGCAAGGCTTCAGGAGTCTCCCCTCAGGCAAAGGACAAGACACACTGCAAGTGCTGAGCTCAGTTTCTGAGGACGGGAAGAAAATAAAACTAGGAACAACAGCAGGGCAATAATGAGGGAATGGAGCAGGAGGCTTCCTAAGAAGTCATGGGGTCATCCAGGAGAACTTGGTAGCTCAAAGTGATGCCATTGAGTTGAATTCCTAGAAACCCATCCTGCACCTCCTTACATAAGTTGTTCAACAAGAAAAGATGAAACAGCTAGCAGCCCACCCACTACAATGCAACCTATATCTCTTCTATTTAATGTGAACCTCAGTTCCTCTTCTCTCCTGACTCTCCTCCTCCCACATCTGGCTCCTTGGGTGATTGGAGGTCCTCCTGCAGAAGGGCTAGAAGGGTATGAAGCTGACACAAAGCCCACCTCAGCTCTGCTCTCCCTATGAGCAGCAGAAAGACAGTGATTAGCAGCTCTGCCCAAGGCTCAGAGGTAACAAATTTTTTTTTTTCTTTTAAACATGTCACATCTGGCACATCTGCTTTCCTAGCAATGATGCATCCCAAGGGGTATAATCAACAGTTGGGGCGGGGCTGGGGTGCAGGTCTGTACTGACAGAAGCCTGAGCCAGAGACGCTGAGAGCAAAACTTAAGAACACCAACTACCCCCACTCCCATTCTACCCCAAGGGCTGAAGATGAGCCCTATCCCTGCATGTCTTTCTGCCGTAAAGCCAGATGCCCTGCTCATAGCCCAAACCCATGGAGACAATGCAATGGTGCGTTTTGCTTTGGGAAATTATATAATCTTTTCTGTTATTCGAATTTAAAGTCTCCTACTAGAATTAGAAGGGAAGTGGGAAAGAAACAGTCACCCTTTCTTTCCCATGTCGCGAGCTCAGAAGCAATATTCAGAAAGGCCGTGGTAGTGTTCTCTCCAGTCTTTCACTCCTGCTCCTAATAGCTGCCCTCACCTCTTCATTGCTATGACTCCTGGCTCCTTTCGAGCCCAATCGCTTATCTCAGGGAAAACCCTCCTACCCGTCTTGGACCTAGTGTTTCAAAGGTGTTCCCTACAGCAGTTTGATGAGACACCATCAGCACTGGGACTACTGTGCTCATTGGAACACCCCTTTCTCCCCCTCCACTTCCTTATGACACCTTCATTCAGACACACCCTTTCAAGCTAAGCAAAACTGCTTCTATTGCCGCAAATTTATCTCCTGTGACCTTAAAAGTCATTTTTTTCTCTCATCAGAGACATCCTCCTTTCCTTTCTCTTTGGTCCTAATCCACCTTTCCAATCTACCCCACACACCCTCATGAAGGAAGTCTTCCACCATAAGTCACTTATTTTGCTTCCAGTTGCGTCTCTCCACCCTCCATCACTCCCTAGATCTCTGCCCTTATCTCATCATGGCTGTGTATTTGTCGTTATCCTGGGTATCACATAGTTCCCACCTCACCGAGAGTTTCCTGAGAATAGGGACCCTGTCTCTCTCTCCAGTGCTTTGTATACTCTAGTTTCTTGATCTGGTAAAGGAAGGTAACTGAGTGGGAGTGACGCTTAGGGCCCAATATCTACTCTGCTGCCACAAAAAGTCATAACCAACATACACACATACACACACATGCACACACCAACATATCTCAAAGATGACTGAGCTTGTCGGATATAAATCATGTTTGGCTTTCAAATGCAACGGTAATTACACGGTATCTTAACTATCTGTGCAAACTGTCAGAGAAAATATATTGGCGATTCAGAAGAAAGAGGAGGGGAAGGCTGGAGCATCCATTGAACACCACCCTCACCTTCTCTGAAGTCATCCGGAGATAGGACTGCACAGAAGGGCAAAGACGTGCCAGGACCAGTCCCAACACTTTTGGAGCCTAATGGTTTTTCAGGTGAGATGTGCTGTCACAGGCTCCCAGGAAGGAGGGGACACTCAAGATGAATCGTACGCATCACCAGTCTCATAAGGGATTGCAGGGAGCAACAAGAGGGATTTAGGCTAAATTTTCTGAAGATATCCTGACAAGCTAGATTCTAGAAACAGAAGCCCATAGAGAAATTGAATCTTTCCTGTGAGAGTTGAGGAATCGTTTAGTCTAACCTTTAGTCTCTAAGCAAAATGAGATCCAGATGATTCCAGAACTTATATTACTATATTCAAATAAATCTCTGTATCTCAGGTTAGAATTACTTTATTTCTTTTTAGCTATAGTTACAATTTAGGGTGCTCCTTCCCCAATTACTACTCTCTCCTAACATTCTTCTCAAGTCCAGAGTGACACTTGCCTCGGCTTCCCTTTTCTTAGAAACATTATTGACTCCTTCCCAGGCTACTTTTCATGTGCATTTTTCTGCCAGTGTTTTCGAGAAAGCAGACTGATGGATTTCAAAAGGAGGACCCCAAGGGGAGTTGTATATAGGAACAGTTCAAGGAGGAAGACGTGAAATATGGAAGCCAGAGTAAGAGGGGAGAAAAGAACAGGTGGAGGGCAGGAGTGACATCCTAAGAGTGAGAATCTCATCCCTCAGGGGCAGAGGGGGGCGACGAGCAGAGCAGAGGGAAAATGAAAGGAACAGATTCCTCACCGTTCCTCTAGCTCATCTCTGGCTTCCGTGCAGATTTCACACACACATACTTGGTTTCTCACTGACACCAAGCCAGAGAAATGTGTTATCTAAAGCTGAGAAAAGAATAGTGCATTTATCATGAGCTTGCTTATGGATATTTCTAATGCACGCATGTGTAAGTATTCTAGTGACTGTTGGCAAGAAAAGCTGCTTCAACAAAAGGTTGTCACGCATGGCAGCAGAGAGCAGGGTCTCCTTCATTAGAGATGTAGGAAAATCTGATGGAACTCGTCTTTCTAGAATGGTTTTAGATAGCTCATTCTGAAATCTTCCCAGATCATCCTGATCTAACCAACTAACAAAACACCAACCAACCAAAAAAAAAAAAGTATGTTGTATTCCAAATACAAACTTTCAGAAGCAGTAACCCCTAATTCCCTAGTTAGCATCTGAATGAACCCTGTTTGTTTTAATACCCCAGTTGTCTCTTTAGTCCCACAGTCCCTCTGTCAAAGGAATAAGATTCTCTCCATTTTTCTCATTTGGGGACCTCAAGCTCACAGCCCTATGTTAGTTTCTCTCCTACTATCAATATCTCATTCTGCTAGAGTTGATGTTCAGGAGCTTTATAACTGACCTATAAGTGACCACTCTTTCTATAGCCCACAAGTAGTATGACAGACACACGGGCGGCAGATTCAGGATAGACCCTAATGATTGGCACAGCCTTCCCACTTCCCCGACAGAGTTAGTCATTTGCTATGGGATGGGGAACTAGAGAAGGGAGAAGTGTCTCTTTTCTAGTTCATAGGAGATAGAGCTCCATGTCAGACCATTCCCCCAAATTCCTAGGTTCCTAAAGATCCAGTATTCCTGAGCTCCAAACACTGCAGGGCTGAGACTTCTTGACCTGTCCCCACAGAGCCATGAAATCCAGTTATAAGGCAAACGAGGCCATGTTTGTCCCATAAAATCACCGTGTGTGAGCTAATTAAATAACATCATAAAACAGGGAGATAAATGCAGGCGGCAGGGAACCCGCCTAGGGATGGGGACGGAATCAGATGGGTGGTTGATAAAGACATGCCAGGAGAAGAATTGGTTGTGAATATCTTCAACCCCAACCTGAAGATTCCTCAGGAGCTTCCAACCAGCATCAAGTGAGGGGTGAAGGGAAGGAGGATCTGAAAGTAGAGAAAGGCTGTGCTAAGCCTAAGGAAGAGACACTAGCAAAGGAAGCAAAGCGGTATACCTAAATGTGGCCCTCCCTGCTTCCGATACATTTACTCATAGAGATTGTCACACATAAGACTTAAACCAATTTGCATGTATACACAGTCATATGTAGAGATATACATAAGCAGTCTCTTACACACAAACATTATAAACAAGCTAACCTTTCTAATTGACCCTATGACTGAGTTAGGTATCTTCTAAAACATGGGTATACAAAAGCCGTGACCTTGAGGATTCCTTCCAGCCCTAAAAGAGTCTTTGATTTTGTGATCTCTGAGCATACTAAGAGCATTTTAAAATGACACATGTTCATTGCTTCAACTAAACCAGAACCCATTGAGAATGTCACCAAAATGATGGGTACCTGGAGGGAATAAGATTCACATTGATATCTGGTCATGTGGCCCAGAGCTCTGCTGTCTCCTGAAAAATGGATGAAGGCTATAATTAAATGGTCAAGGTGCCCGTCCAGATGAATACTGTGGCAGGAACTCACAGAATTCCTGAAATAAGCTTAAAATTCAGTTTCCTTTATAGGTCTTCTTAGGCAAAGTAAAAACGAGTCTCAGGATTGCCTCCCACCCATCCCTTCTCCCATTCCCAGCCTATCAACCTGAAGTGCCTCTCCTCACTACTGCACCCAAGCTCACATCTCACCCAGAGAAGTTTGACTCAAAAGTTCACTTTCCATGCCCACATCCCTTCTCAAAGATGTTAGAAAAAATGAGAGCAGGGAGAAGCCCAAGATTAATGAGACAAATTCAGCATCCTGTCATTTGCTTATTCGTATATTCACTCAGCAAACAGTTATTAAGGGTCTTCTATATATCAAGCACAGTCCACCAGGCACAACTGAAGACACAAAAATGAACAACCCTGGCTTTTGTCTTAAAGAAAGCACATCTCTTTGGGCAAGGCTGTTGTTCTCAGCAATTCGAAAAGGATTCTGATATCCTGTAACACTAGCCTTAACTTTCACCATATTCTAGCGAGTTCTTTTTTCTGCTGAATGTGCAGAAAACTGGAGGACTGAATCACTGGTAGTAGAGAATATGGTCTCCCTGGACACCTTTCCTGGCTCCACTTTGACTCCCTGGGCAGTTCTGGACAAGTCATGGACTCAGTTTCTCGACCTGGGAAGCGGGGGAGGCTCCCACTGACTAGTTCTCAACTTCACAGAGCAGCTTGGTGATTAATGGGTTAATGCCCGTGGGAGGCTTTGAGCTCTCAGGATAAAAGACACCCCGAAGCCCTGACTCTATTGGAAACTCTGCTCAACCAACAAGATACCCTGAAACCAGAAAAGAGGCCTTTGATCATATATGAAGGGTTGTCTTTGGAAGAATGAACTAGAGGGAATGAGTTAAAACATCAGCTGGAATTAAAGCAGCATAAAAAAAAAACATAGGACTTTCTGGCTCCTGGGTGGAGTCCCTTACCCCTGAGTTATTTACAGATCTTTTTTTCACCTGCCTCTAGAGAGGGGTGGTCTGGATCATCTCTGGAAGCTTATTCTGGACATCCTACAATCAACTCCATGTTAGATGTTCTCTGATAAAATATTTAATATTTAAGGTTAAATATTTAACCTTAAAATGGTTTCACCACCCAAGTATGAAACAAGCCACCTTCCCCACTGCACAAGTTGGTAGTAATCATAAAGAGGGAGAGTCAATTTAATATATAAAAAAGTTTTAATTGCTTAACAAACTTAAATGTACAGAAAAGTTTTGTTATATAATTTATCCAAAATCCGTCAAGTATAAATATTGAGATTACAAACTGGGGTATAGAGTCAGGCTTAAGTTCAAATACTGGCTCTGCCATTTACCAGTTATGCAACTTTGAGTAAGTGTCTTAAACACTTTGAGCCTCAGTTTAATCATTTGTAAAATAGGAATAATAATAACTGCAGCTTTGTAGGATATTGTAAAGATCGAACTGGAAAATTTCAAGGCTACCAAGAATTGGCAAGTATGGTAGAATAACAGTAACTCTCAGATACTCTGGTTAGAGTGAAAACTGGTACAAATACTTTGGAAAATAATTAGTATTACTGAGTAAACTATGAATGTTTATACATCTTATGGCCCAGACATTTCACTATTAAGCATAGACCCTACAAAACATGGGCATGTAGGCACTAGGATACATGTTTGAGTATGTTCAGAGCAGTATTGTTTTCAACTGACAAAAACTGAAAGGACATAGATGTCCATCAACAGTAGAATGGATGGGTTATGGTATATTCACACAATGAAATATGTACAGCAGTGAAGATTAACAAATTACAGCTACAAGCAACAACATGGATGCATCTCACAAATAAAGTGCTGAGTAAAGAATGCAAGACACAGAAGAGTACTCACAGTTTGAATCTATTTATATACAATTCAAAAAAAAAGGCAAAACTATATTATTTTAGGATGCATGCACTGGTACTGAAATCATTACGAAAAGCCAGAAAATTATTATTGCAAAATACAGGATAGCTACCTTTGGGAAAGAGAAGTGACTGTGATCAGAGAGGGACATACAGGGGATTCTGGGGTCTTAGCAAAGTTAGTTTTTTTATGAGTGGTGGTTACATGAGTGTTTCTACATGTCATATTATTCATTAAAATGTGCATATATTTTATACACTTTAATGAATAAGTATCATATTTCACAATTTAAACATTTTAAAGAATTTAATTAGGTTACATATGGAAGGTGATTAATAAAATACCTAATGTATACTAACCTCTCACTGAATGGTAGCTTTTATACCATTATTTACCCATCACTACTTCAGAAATTATCAGTACCATTCTTTGCCTCCATTAATCACGGTAGATATGTGGATATGTGTTTGATAAACATTTACTGACTGCCTGCTATGTGTTATGCACCGTACTAGGGAGAGATGAATCGGACAGTGTCCCCATCTAAGGTGTTCGCTATGGTGATCTGAATACACCAAGACAGATAAGCTCCTGCTCCCCAAACCATCCATTTCTCTTTCCACATACCTTGGTTAAATGTTAAAGTTTCAATAATGACAAAATCACAAATAGGGATTTGTGTCCAGAAAGAAATCTCCACTTCAAACCACCTCCCTATCCTTATCAATCAGATGGCTGCCCTGGATCTTAGGTATCTATCCACCCTGCTATGCATATCAATGCAGCCCACATTAAGTCTGCCATACCTTCAACCACGGTGGAGAAAAAAGAACTGTGACAAATCTTTTGTAATAGAAAATCTAATGTCTGCAGTAGCCCCTTACTCATCCTTTCCCACCCCAACCCCACCATCTCAGCTTAAGGGCACGAAATACATTATGACCCTAGGCCTTCGTTTACATGTAACAAACAGAGGTCAATTTATTTCTAAATCACTTTTTTTACGGCTCTATTGAACTATTTGCCACATTATTTATACGTTAATGGGCCAGGCCCCTCTGGGAAGCTCCCCATCTAATAAATAACGTGCCAAATCATTAAGCAAGGTGATAAAATCAAAGCCATTTAAAAATACATCAACCTGCGTTCCTTCCAGTGAAATAAGCTCCAGGGGACTAGAGAAGAGGTGGAGGGAGGTGAAAAACCGCCTTCTATTACTGAGTTTGGTCAGGTGTAGGTTTTTCCCCCACCCTGGGTTTAAGATAAAAATCAAAGCTGGGAGATCTAGATAACCTGGCTGCTTATCCATATCCCCAGCAGCTAGGGTGAGAGGAAGTGGATAGGTATTACAATAAGGGTGGTTGCAGATATGCTTCAGGCAAGAGGAAGCATCAGATTCTACCTCACACCTGCCACTTAATGAATATTGGGGGCAGACAGAGCGAAGGAAGTTAAGTCCTCTGGCTGGGAATTGGGGGTTAAAGAGAAAATCCACTGAAGACCTTTGTCTTTCTACCTATATTCCATCACTACAATTTTCTCTTCTGAATCCCAGTATTTATAATTAATCTGAGTCACAGAGAAGAACATTAATAATAATGATTACTTTGGCTTCCACCCCCTACCTCTTATCCCAAAGGGCTTACCACACCCCTCTTCACCATTAACCCACTCAGAAACCCTATGTAGAGGTAGCATAGCAGTAGCAAGAGAACGTGGGCTGGAAGACTCATCCTTGAGCTCCCTAAGGACTTGACCCTGAGCACTTTCAAAGTGATCCAGAGGAAAACGGGCACACACCCATCAGTCTATTCCTACCCTGAGGCCCCCATGGGTAAATACCTGCCTTAGGTGCTATAAGGAATGATCCAGATAAGAACCACTCCCCAGAACTCTGACCCAGAGTGAATTAAATAAGCAACAATACAAATGAAGGAAGTATAAATTGAGTATCTAAGCAGAGAAGGCATGTAGAGCAAAGAAATTATCTGTGGGATAGGGGAGGTTTATATAAATATGTAAGTCCTAAGCAAATAAACCAAACATTATTTACTTTAATCCTTAGAAGAACCTTGAAACATAATTTATATATCCAGACAAATGAAGAGATTTAATCAAGGTCACACAACATGTTAGAGTGCCAGGGTTTGAATCCAGATCTGTTTGTCTACAAAAGGCTATATTCTTTTTTTATTAAATCATCGTGCCAAGGAGAAGAGATGAGCTTTGAATTGAATTCTAAAGGAAGAAACACTTATGGATAAACTAAGAGAGCTGGGGAAATGGGATTGCCAAATAAAACACAGGATGCTTGTGTCCAAATATTGCATGAGACATACACTAGAAATTATTTGGTGTTTATCTGAAATTCAAATTTAATTGGCATCCTGTCACCCCTTAAAGCAAGCAACTCTTAAACCTCAAAGCAAGGCAAATGGCATGGGTGAAGTTTCCCAAGTGAAGGAAAACAAGGCTCACAGGGAGGACAAGAAATAGGTTTGCCTAGTTGGTAGAGACAGTTCCATACTGGGAAGTCAAAAACTAGGGAGATGATGGCCATAGTCAGCTGCCAGAAAGTCTTGAAGAATGGAAAGTTTAGATTTGATCATAGGAAATAGAAAGTCTTTGGTTCTAAGTTTTGAACTCTGAGGAAAGGGAAAAGTAGTTTCACAGAATTTAGAATGGGAAGGTAATTTAGTTTATAATAGCACAATGCTTTTTATTTGAATAGTACTTTAAAGTTTTCAAAGCACTTACACATGCATTATTTAATTTAATCCTCATAGACCCCTGCATGGTAGACAATATGGATGTTATCTGCTCCCGTCAGCCTACTAGCTGGTCTCCAACCTTTCCTCTACCGCCAATATCCTGAAAGACATTACACTGCGTCCCACCCCCAACTCTATCACTCTGAAAATGTTCTAACACTATCACCAGTGACATATCCAATGGCTTCTTTTCATTCTTCATTCCACTTTACCTCTCTTTGGCACTTGACATTTTTGACAGCCTACTCTATCTGTGATATGATTCAACTCTTGTTCTCCTCCTACCCCTTGAGTCACTTTTCCTCAATCTCCTTTACTCTTTTGTTCCTTCATCCTTTCTTTTCAGTAGCTATTCCCAAGTTTCCATCCTTGGTCTTCTCCTTGAGTAATTCCACCCACTCTATTTTCAATTCTTGAATGTGTGCTGATGACCCCCAAATCTACATCTCCCGCTGTTTTTCTAGATACTAGATTAGAATTTAAATTGCTTCCTGGACATTTTTATTTACTACCTCCATTCCTATTCATCCTCCTACTGCTACCAAATCTAGCCATCTTATTTATTCAATGACTAGCTCCCCATTATTTACAGGATAAGCTCCAACCCCTTAGTGGGTTTGTCCATTATCATATAGTTATGACAAAATTTGGTCTAAATTAGGAGGTCAGCAAATTTTTCTGTAAAGGACCAAACCATAAATATTTTAGGCTTTGTAAGCTGCATATGGTCTCTGCTGCACATTCTTCTTCTTTTTTTTAATACAGCCCTTTAAAAAATGTAAAAAAAAATTCTTAGCTTGAGGACCGTACAAAAACAAGCCTTGGTTCATAGTTTGCCAACCTCTAGGGCTATGTCTCCTGATTCCCGATCTTGTTCTCTTTTCCTTGCTTTAGGAAGTTAAAAACTTACATGTATGGAGAATTTACAGTTTAAAAAATTCCTTTTTATTTTATTTGTTCTCTCTTCTTTGGATCCCCGTCGGACGTTATCTGTACCTCTCTTATGGTACAAACTCCAGTTCAGAACTTATTACTCTCTTAGATTATTCTTGAAGACAATGATTATCTCTTATTCATTTTTTTATATTCCATAGCAACTAGCCCAATGTGTTATTCACAATAGGCGCTTTAAAATGTTTGTTGAATGAATTAATAACCTAGTTTTAATTTTTTATTCAGATAGGAAAAGTGAAGAAGGGTCTGAATGCTGAAGATGCAATCAGATGGCTGGTGCTATCCTGGACTACAAGGATAGCTATAGGGATAGAAAGAAATGGAAAGGATGAGAGAAACTCACAACACTAAAGTCACTGTTTCCCTCACTGGGAGTTCCATCTCTCCAAGAGAAGAACTGCATAAAGTTTTTTCCCAAAGAAAACCCAAACTGCTGGGAGCTATAACTGCTTCACTTGCACCAGAGGTCTCTGAGCCTGACTGGAATGAAACCAGAGAATCTTAAAATTAGGAGGGACTTAGAGGTTCAGGTCCCACCTAGATGGCTAGAGTCAACTCCCAGTTATCTGAGCTAAGGCTCGAGAGCTGTGACACAGCTTTCACCAAGTCAGTAGAAAAATTAAATAAATTCTTTTGGACTTCTTAAGGCAGCATTTTTTATCTTCCAAAAATGTATCTTTGCTTTCAGAATTATCATAGAAACTATGTCTTGCTGGGAAATAAAGGAGAAGGCAGCCTTGATTAGGGAAAGATATTGGATGAGAGCTGACAACACTATTTCTGTAGCTAAATTGGGGCTGGGAGTTAGTACAAAATCATTGTATTTTAATATCAGGGTCTCAATAAATAGTTATAAATAAATTTATTGATGTAGTCTTTTCATGAAGCTTTGTTCTCTTGTACCTTCCTGTCTTCTCTTATTAACTTCTGCTTTTGGAAGGGGCCAATAAAGGAGAATTCCAGACATCCGAGCTAGGGGACTTCCAGAGGATAGCCACTCAATAAACTACAGCAAAAGCCTTAAGGTTAGGACATCTTCACCCTGAATACCTAAGTCTAATTCAACTAGTGACTGCAATGGAATAGGGGTAGAGCTGCTTCCTGGTAGCCATCAACCAGTAGATGTGCACAGAGCCTACAGAAAGCAGGGCCTACACCCAGTAAGTCTAGAGCCATTCTCCCATCTCTTAGGCTCAGTTCTTCGCACAGGATCACGAAGATGTGTCAATACAATTGACCAATTGCCAACTTCTCTTTTCTTCCCAAGAAGCAGCTGACTCCTATGGCTCATAGAACTGTTTTGAACAAACATTCTGTCTATTCAGGGTATAACTCTGGCAGCTGATGACAAAGTGAGTTAAAAAAAAGTTGATATGGGGAGTTTGTAAATAAGGTGTAGAACCTCACTGCTCAATGCATGGTCCATGGGCCAACAGCATCAGCATCAATGAGGAGCTTATTAAAAGTGTAGAACTTGGGACCCCATCACAGACTCACTGAATCAGAATGTGCATTTTAACCAGACTCCAGGCGATTTGTATGCTTATTAAGGATTAAGAAGAAACAAACACAAAAAAAGAGGCAATGGTAAGTTGGATGAGGTTCTGCTACTTAATAGCTGTATGACCTCGGGCAAGTTATTTGACTTCTTCATACCTCAATTTCCTTATCTGTAAATTTGGGATAATAATAGTTTCTCCTCATACAGTTGTGAAACCTTAGTTAACATATGTAAAGTGCTTAGAATTGTGCCTGGCACTCAATAAGTATGCAACAAATGTTAGCCATTATTACTACTCTCTTTGATGCATTCCATAAATCCCACTAAGGAGAAATGTCTGAACTTAAGGTGACAGGAGATGAAGAGTAGGAATACATGTTTGTGTATGGAGATGCAGAGAAGGGCAATGATAATGAGAGGGATAACTTTTTTGATTGCTAATGAAAAATTCAATTGCGGGGCATTAGGCCAAACATGGGGTACCCAGAGCTCTAATAAGAGTAAGTGATAATTCATATGATAGATTTATTAACATATACTATTTCCAGACCCTTGTTGGGTACTGGAGATAGAGTGGTGAACAAGACAGAAAAGGCCCCAAGCCCCAAAGTAGGGAAGTTCTGAAGTGTCTGTTAACACTGAGGGAAGCGAAGGCCTATTAATATTATATTACTGTGACTCATTTAGATAACAAAATTCTGGGGCCTTAGAAATTTGGTTTGGCTCTCTCCCCAGATCTTATTAACCTGATAGTCTCCCCAACTCTTCTTTCTTCCATGTCTCACAGCCAGCCAACTAAGGCCGTGATGCAGCTCACAGTGGCTGCATCATTGCTGGTCTGATCACGTTAAAAGTAAGAACTAGCCATCTTAGAGGCCAGTTGTCCGCATAGTCCCACCTTTCTTGAATTGTCTGATCTTGTTACTCCCCTTGTTTGGAAACCTTTAATGGTACACAAGGCCATTCACACTGTAGCCTCAAACTATTTGGCAGTCTCATTACAAATTATTACCCCTCACTAGCATGCACCTTAATTATAAGAGTAAAACTTGGGCTCTATTCAGAACTAGGTTTCAAATCCAAGCTTTGTTGTTTACTGTATACGTGAAACGGGGCAAGTTTTACAACCTAAGCCTCAGTTTTTGCATCAGTTAAATAGGAATAACAATAATGAAACGATAATGAAAATAGCTATTATTACTCCATATCAAGCATGGTTCTGAGCACTTTCCACCCATCGATTCACTTAATCTTCATAACAGTACTACTTCACAGCATTGTTGTGAAGATTAGGTGAATAAACACATGCAAGTGCCTAGAATCGTGCCTGATATGAAGTAATGTTTGCCATTATTATTACTAATATTAATATTACAACACAAAGGCGTTATTGTTTCTTTATACCTTTTGTAGTTCCTTCTCTCTGGAATGACCAACTCCCCTTCTCTGTGCTGCAAACTCCTAGTGTTCCTCAAAAAATCCAGCTTTTTATGCTTACATACACAGAACAAATCATCTCTTCTATACATGTTCTCATAATACTTTAAATATACATCCATATCTCTCATTTATCCTAGTTCATTGAAAATATATTTTGCATATCTGTCTCTACCACTAAACTGTGGGCTTCTCAACTGTAAAGATCCTATCTCATTTACTTGATATCACTCGGGCTTACTCTAACATATGGAACATAACAGATGCTAAATAAATGTTTGTTGAATGAATAAATGAAGGCCTGACTGAATAATTAAATACTTTCAGAAAAGGGCCTAAAATGGAAAATTCCAAAGAGAAGCAAAGTTGGGGAATAAAACAATCTGGATATCTTCTGCTCTGTATCCACTACCCCTTGAGCACAAAGCCATTTACCAGCACAAGCTTCCCCCACTGTCACTGGTTGGATTGCACCGCCCTACCAAAAACACTCCCCAATTCCCTCTTGCATACCACTCACCTCTGGCAGTGACAGAAATAAAGAGGATTACATCATTTGTTACAACAAAATGGTTATTATAGTAATAAGTATAATTAGCATTAGACAATTATAATAATAACACATTTCCTTGCTGTGGAGGTACTTTTTTAAAAAACAGGTTTGTTTAATGTCCCCCTCACATACCACCAAGAAAAAAAAAACTCTCTTCCAGAAGACCAGAGGCCTCTTTCATTCTGTTGAGATGCTATCTTAATGAAGGAACATTATTGACAAACCCTATAAAATGGGAGCAGATTCCCTTGGAGCAAAATCTCGTTTGCTCTGTCTCTGGTTTCTTTGGGAAAAAGGAAACCTTGTGCCTCTCTTTCGAGGGATAAGGAGAACTAAGTAAAGGATAGAAAAGATGAGGCCAGGGAGAGGTAAAAAGAAAAGAAAAATCTTCTCAAACAGCTAGAGCATAATATCTGTTGTTGACTATTTCCCAGCCTTTCTTCCTGGTTGCACGTACCAGGAAAGGAAACAGGCTATTTATTCACAATGGTGAATAAGTGTTTTAGATAGTTTTGCAAGCTTTATCAGAGCAAGAAACTTATAGGGCAAGATGGCACAAAGGCCTAGGAGAAGATCACAAATGGAAAATTCCTAGAGCATTTTATTTCGTGTGGATATACCCACATTAGATGCTTATATGAAATCTAGTTAGTTATCCCTGATTTTTCCAAAAAGATTTGGGAGAGCTTACAATAATGTGCCAGGCAAAATTTAAATATTGCACAGAGAGAAGATTAGATACACAGATATTTCATAAACTTATTGACATATACATAAGTGTATATGCACTCTCCATGCATGTATATAAACACAGACACACCCCACATACATACATAGACATGTATACACATACCTCATACATAGTAGGCTCTCAATAAATACTTTGCAAATTAATGAAACAAACCCACCCCTAAAGACAAAGAAATTTAAATAATAAGTAACTCGAATAGATTCAACCTAAGATACAGGCATGTATAAACATTCATATGTAAAAATATAAATGAATACATGCCTCAGGTATATAAAACAGACCATTAGCCACAAACACTAGTAGTATGCACACTATTTTACACTCATACACATAAAATTAAACTTCACCCTTTTACAACTACACAGCCATAGATGGACATATGGCACTTTGCAAAACTGTATACACATATAAAATATGGCCACATTTCTACATATATGGGAAAGTGCATACTCACTCACATAAACATACACCCATATACATAGACATATGCATACAGACTATACACACACAACATAAATCAAATAAGGACAACTATAAAGATAAGCTGCTCTGCTTATCACTCTTATCTTCTCTAAATGACAGTGCCCAGAGGCATGAACTTAATCTAAGGCTCTAGCCCATCACACCTAATGCAAGAGAAGGCAAAAAGTTTGAGCCAGCCCATAGGGAATCTGTCAGTATTCGAGATCACCCACAAAATGAATGTCTTGTCCCAGTACCCTAGGATTTCACTCTCATCGTTGGGAGTGAAATGTGTGTCGACCTACTTTTCCAGGTGCTCCAGAAAAAGCTCCTCTTTACCCTCATTGACTCCCATAATATGGCCCATTTCATCATACTTCCCCCCATGAACATTCTTCCATTCTCTTTGAATTTTCAGTCAGATGGCTTGCCCCATCAACCAGGGGTACTCTCCTCTCCTCACCCACCCCAAGAGCAGAGAATATCCCCTCTACTCTCTTGGTATCAGTGCTTCTTTCTTCCAAGGAGACTTCTCAGATCTTTCCCTTAAGACATTAAGCTGCATATAGAACAACTATGTGTTCTTTCCATAAATAGCTTTCTTTTCCTGCAGTGCCTCAAATGCATTTATTCAAGTTCTCTTTAATCACTTACAGGTTTAATATTTTATTCCATGTTTTATATGTTTTTACGGGTATGTCAAGATAACTATTTTAGATTTTAAGTTTCCGATTCTTAGGGGATTCTTTGGATGGACTCTGTCTTAGCTGTTTCAGGAAGATACACAGAGTAGAAAAGATGTATGTAATACCATTTAGGGGGTCTCAGACTGATAGTAGAAACAAACATTAAGAAAGAAACAGAATAATAAGGGGAAAAAATCTATAATGTCAGAACAAAAAGAGAATTTAATTCAGACTCCTCATTTTCCAAGTAAAGAAACTGAGGCCCAGAGACGTTAAGAGTCACCTAGAAAAATGAGTGGCAGAGAGGAATGCAATTCCAGGTCGCTGTCTCTTAGTTCAATATTCCTTCAACTATATCAGCACAAACTGAATTTTGTGAAACACTAATGTCCCAAAAACTTATAAAAGGTTTTTCTGGTTTACTAATATTGTATATTTTATTTCCTCTTGGTGATTCAAAATGAACACTAATATGTTAAAGATTCTGAGAAGTCCTACAGTTTAAGATTTTAGTTTTGTCTAGCCCAGTGTTTCCTAAACTGACCTGGCCATATAATACTTTTTAGATACCCCTGTTAACGTCAGATAGGACATGAGCATTTTGAGGATCACACAGTTTAGGGTATACAACACTCTTATAAACACAACAAGGGAGAGGGTCTGAATTAGGTTTCTTCTAAAACAGAAAGAGAATGAATTGAGTGCAAAGATGAGCATAAGACTGCCTTCTTTTCTATGGAGAAAAATGAGAAGCAGGATTTGATGAAAAGCAAGGAGGGAATGAATATACCAAGAGATAGAAATGACTGATCAAAAGCTTAAGGGAAGGAGATGATTAGGATTCAGAAACCAAGTTCTCCCAATGGTAGAAAAGGAGAGAAAATAGTAGTAGTAGTAATAGTAGTAGTAGTAGTAGTAGTAGTAATAGTAGTAGTAGTACAGATACTAGAAAAGGGTGGGTTCAAATCATTTAGTTAAAAGATGAAAACAGCAGCATTATCCATAACAAGAGCTGGCAAGCCCCAATCATGAGGGGGGGGATCCTCACACATATTAGGCATTCAATAAATATTTGTTGAATGAACGAATCAATGAAACAAGTTGATTTGTCTCAAGCAATGAGAGAGCCCAAGCCAAATGAATTTGAAGTTACTGCTAGTCTTCTGTACCTCCAGGGAGAATTAATGCTCTATGAGTAAAAGGAATAGGAATATATGACCAAAGACCCATAACCATTTGGCTCTTTTAATTCCATAGGGTCTGAGGGATTTTTCCTGGCAAACCCAAGCAATAGAACTGAGTACAGTTGGTGGAAGGAATGAGTCAGGTTGAGCTGTTTGTTTGTTCTCCAGGGCAGGGACATGCAAGAGTCAATAAACACACTGGAGCCTCTCTGACTGGGCCTTGGAGCAAGAGATCAGCTTGTTTGTTCTAAGGAATTTGAACTCGGTCGAAATGGCTCTCAGGGCCTCCCTTCCCTGAGGTAGAGTTCTCCAGGCAGCAACTGAGGCCATCCACTGGGCAGCCAGGTGCCCCACCTAACAATGCATCTCACATAAGAGGCTCCTTTCACCAAGCTGTTTATTTTTTCTTATAACATGTAGTGGACATACCAATCTGCCACCTCCTAGTTGGAGGATGTCTTATTATTTAACACAGGCCACAAACTGGTAAGCATAAGTTTAAGGCTATGGCATATTCGAGTTCGTTCACAAGGTTATAGAATCCCAGGACTGGAAATGACCTTAGATACTCATTTCAAATACCTCCCCCTGCCTCTAAAAAGCATCACCATACCCATCCACTTCTAAGTCGGTCTTCTTTTTTAATTCCCTTTCCCCAATTACGGAAGTAATTTTAACTTTCTCAGAATGTCCAATCCCAGCTATAGTCAGGCAACAATATAAGATCCCTCTGTGCACGCCAGGCCTCTCCATTAGGTAGCTCCTAATCTAAGGATTTTGATAGAACATAACTATCTAGAAACTGACTTCAAAATACTTATTAAGCAACTGAGCAGCAAGTGCAAACCAGTAGCTGGGCCAAAAAGATGAAGAACCAAGAAGCATTCAAATACAGAAGACGGTATACAGGGAAGACTTCCTGGAAGAGGTGGTATGAAGCTGGTTCGGTGAAAAAAGGGGCAAAAGGGACAGAAATGGAAAGGTATCCCTGCGTGGAGAGGGGACGTGCTTAGGGAATCTCAGCCTTCATAGGCCAGAAAACATGTCACACGGATAGGTCAGAAAGCAGCTTGGACAGGCTAACATAGACAACAGGGAGGGACAGAAAAGAAATGAGTGGGAAGAAGTTGATAAGGGAGTCTTGCATGTAAAGCTAGAGTTTGAAAATGACAGGTAGTTGCATGGCGTAGTATTAAAAGTCTTAAAGTGTGAGTCAAGAGACATGGGTTTCTGTCCTGGACCTGCTACCATCTCATATACCGTAGGTCTCAGTCTTTGCATCTGTAAAATGAGGTCATTGGATTTGAGGACCTACAGGGTCCTTTCTTACAATTCTAAAACTCTCAAAGCTAAGGTACAAGAGACCGTCAGGACCCCCATGGCGGTTCCTCAGCAAATTCACTTAATATTTTTCCCTTATACAAGACAAGTCTAAGTTCCCTTTATCCCTGTGACTGAATTACAACTTGAGCATATTTACTACGTCAAAGATTAATCCTCTAAACCTGGCAAGCTTGCTGGTTGAGCAGCAAGGAAATATCTCTATAAAAAGAATAGACTCTATAAATTATTGGTCACTTACCTAGGGTTGTTACTAAATTATTTTAAAAGGATATATATTCTGCTCCTACACTCTCACTTCTGTCTCTCTCAGACTAATTGCTTCCTGAACTAGGAAGGGTGTCCAGACAGAGACCTAGGAAGTTTGATATATTCCAGATCCTTAAACTGCTGGGATTCCAGATGATAAATAAACTGCACAGTGGAATTTGAATCAACCTATTTGCAGCCTTGAAAGGAGTAAAAGGGTAAGTCATTGAAGTTATCTTCTTTTTTTCCCCTTCTAAGCATTCTAAGCAGCATAATATTTCAACTGGCTTCAATTGAGGAAGTGTCAGCTTTCCCATGCTTCTACCTCAGTCCTTATCATATTGTATTTTAAATGTTTATTTTTCTGTTCACTGCTCTAGATTGGAAGATCCCTGTTGGCAGAAATTTAATCTTCATCTTTAAATAAGACCTAGCATAGAGACTAGCACATAGTTGGTACATGTGTCTGAATAATTGTTTAAAGAATAAATGCATAGATGAAGAAATTGTAATCTAATTGAGAAAGACGTTCTAGTGTCTAGGCTCAGTCTAATGCTACCACAACCATGCACCCCTTTTGCCACTGGGCCAATAAATCACACCCCCTTGCATCCCAGAACCCCATGCACACCTCTATCACAGCTCTGATCATGCTCTGTTGTAAATGCTGGCTTATTTGTCTAAGTTCCCACCAACCTGAAAGCACCTAAAAGGTAGAGACCTGATCTTATTCATTTTTGCATCCCTTATCCAAAGTAGTAGCTATCACAAGTAAGGCAATTTGTTGACCGAACCCAAAAAACACAATAGCTTATTATTTAGTGTTATGACCAAAGAAAGACTCTTTTAGGAAAATGTCAAAGGTCAATCTCTATGATAAAAGATACACCTATGACATTGTTTCTACTTGACCAAAGGAGAGGATTGCAGAAGAAATCACAAGGATATCTTAATTTTCTAAACATGCTTCAGAAAAAACAAAAGTTGTCTACACAGATCAAATTATCTAGGTAACTATTTACTGCTAGCATTTTACAGTATTATGAATTCAGGCTCTAAATTGCACTATGAGGGATGGAGCAAACAATGCAAACACAGTCTCTGTTGTCAGGAATGCCCAGACTGAAGCACATCAGTGAGGATGTACATAAGAAAGCTAAAGACCATTAGTGCTATACAATTAGCCAAAGAAAGGCAACAGACAAGGTAAGGCTCTTGGCTAGGGAAATGAGCAGAGATAGCTGATCATTCATGTTTTGACAAGCTGTCTTCTTATTGCCCAGAAGGGCTTCTTAGGTGTAGTGAGGAAAGCACAGATTGCTGGAAGGATAAGAAAAAGACGACCTAGTAGCTTGAGGAAAATCAAGGCCAGAAGTACAGTATGAAAAAATGTCCAAATTCTTATATATATATATCTTACAGGAAAAGAAGAGGTAGACCAAAAAGTCATTAAACAAGTTGGGCTAAGGAAAGTCATATTAAAATAGAAAGACCTCAGGCTCGTTTACGGCGTGTCATGAAATTATTTTAAAATCTGGAGGTTTAATATAGGGAATCACTAGGAGAAATTGATAGGAATATGAGCTAATTAATTAATCAACTGAAAAACTAAGATGACAAGATTCTTGATGATCCCTAATGGGATCTGTGCTCCTAAGTTGCTCTACATCTCTACCTAACCCATCTCTACACAAATGCCATTTCCTCTAGGAATGACCTCCTTCTTTTCAACTCCATGTTTGCCTCCTCCAGGAAGCCTTTCATAACTAATGAATCCCCAAAATACCCTTCCACACACACATTGTAGCTTGGCCAGGCTATGTACTACTCATTCATCTCCTGACCTCTTGTCATTCACTGTCTACCTCTGGAGATTACAATCTGTACTATCTCAGTATAAGGGCTCCCAGAACAGAAGTTGTCTTCTCCTGTGTGGATTTTGCTCCCAAAAGTTGTTCATAGTAAGAAAGCACAGACTGCCTAAAGAAGACAGACATCGGATGGCTCCATTCCCTGCATCACAGAATCTGCAATGGGCTCTTCTCTTACACTGGAGTTATGGAGCAAGAATTATGGCTCTCCCTGTAAAAAGTCATTATAATTATGAAAAATGTCTACAGCTCTTTCCACCGTTTAGGCAAAGCCTCTGGCTGCCTGAGGAACAGAGATTTAAGATCCTGTTCTCCATAAAGATGGCTAGATAGCTCCAGAGATAGATATGTTAACACCTAATTGGTCATTGTTGAGTCATCAAATCTATTTCAGGCAGCAGGATTGGACAATCCTGACTGATAAGGAAGACAGAAAACAGCTAGGGAGGAGGGTGGCGAGAGATTATTTTAGTCAGTGCTCTCTTTCTGCACTGGCTCCCCACACATTTTCACCGTTTCTTTGCACAGGATTTCCAAGAACAGTAGATTCCACAGTCTTGCTCAGAAGTAGCCTCATTCAACTTCCCATTATGGCAGTGCTTCCCTTAGTCTAATTCTAATCTCTCATGTTTAGAGTCCCAGTTATTTCTGTTCTGGCCTCAGGAAAGGCCAGCATTCTCCTTTTCTTGAGTTTTCAATACTTTAGATCCATTTGTCAGCATTTTCTCTCCTCCTTACTTCCTCTTTCTTCCCCTCCATTCCTGACCTTTCTCTTCTCCCTATTAACCACGACTTTCTTATGTATATCCTTTTTGCAGAGTCATGTGACATTTTAAACATATCTTTCTAGAACTCCTAATAATTGGAATGACTATCCCTTAATTCAGAGTGGGTAAAATATATTACTTGAACAATAGTCATTTTAGCAGCTAACTGTGTAGAGTATTGGCCAAGCCCCAAGAGTCTGGAGACTGGAAGGGTCGTACCTGATCCAGTGGAGATATGAGCGAAGAAGACGGCACTATTCACAATCTGTGGCTTTAAAATCAAAAGGAAAGATGACAATCTGTAGTTAAGGTAAGAGTTTTAGGAGGCTAGAGTGTAAAAACTTCATTTTGGGCTTTTAAACACAAAAGAGCATCTCTTTTAGCTGAGTTAGATTTTTTTCAGGAGGTAAAAATAACTTCCTGGGAAGATGAGACAAAATGACTTCTGAAGGAAAATTCATGACTTTCCTTTCTTCCCAAAGAAGACAGTTTGGCTTGTGGAAATAGTGAAGGAATGGTGCTCACGCTCAGAGTAAAGGTGCAAAGGATGAGGGCAAGGTGGAAAATCAGGTCTCGAGGCCCTGGTTTCCTCCACCCCTCACGCCGTCCAGGTGGTTGCAGCTGAGCAACAACCCCATTCGAGTTAGCTCTCAAAACACTCCGCCATCACCCACTATTATGAGGGACTAAAGTTGAAAACATTAACCTCACCCCTCTTAGGCAGAAAAGTGGAACATGGTTGCGGCATGTGGATTTATTTACTTTGGAGCGCATATCCCTTAAAGTTATCCCCAGGACCCTTCCGTCTATGCAATACTCCTCTACTTCAACCGTCCAAGTCAGAGACAAAAATTTTCAACATCCGATATGCTTCAGGGAAGGTGCCTCTCTGTCATTTCTCTGGTTTGACACATTTCATCTCTCTTTTATAAACTTAACATTACTCCTGACCAGCTTTAGTCAGAACTCATTTCCTTTTCTTCTCATGCCTACCCAGTACAATTGGTTTTCTCAGCCTCCCCTGAATCAATCACTTTCCTCTCCTTTTAGTCCAGAGACAAAGGTCAAATGAGGTGGTTATCCTCCATCCTTAAGTTCCAAATGCTCCTCCACGTACAGTCCCTCTTGAGACAAAGAAGCTGGAAAGGAGGTTTCTGTTGCTCTACGCTCCTCAGACCACTTCACCTCCTAGAGAAGCGGCATTTCAGAGTTTCCTGAGATTTTGCAGTGCTACTTGTCCAGTTACAAGGGGAAGACGGCAGATAGTAAAAGGAACTTTGTTAATACCCCAACAGAATCCAAGGCAGATAAAGCAAAATAGGGTTTGTCATTCCTCCAAGAGCCTGGCACTCCCTTGAGGGACAAAGAGAGCTGGGTGCCCTGATCATCTAGAGTAATTACCACCGCCGCCACCATCCTCACAATAATAACCCCCGAACCACTGACAGCCCTTTTCATCTGAAAGATCTCAAAGCACTTAGCTGCCAGGTGCTCATTAAGCCCTCTTGGATGAGGTCGGCCCGACGGGTCTAGCCCTTGCTACAGACCGTCAGGGTCAGGGGGTGACTCAGAGAACCTAGGGAGCCAAATGTTGCAGAGCAGGGGGGTGGCCATCAGCTTCCTACATGTGGGAAAATGAGCCTCCTTGGCCCATGTCTGGGTACCAACTGCAGGAGAATGAAAAGGAGGCTAACTCCTCCTCCAACAGTCTACAAGCAGGGTCATGTAGAATTAATTCAACACAGAGCTCATCTACTCCAAATACCAGACAGGACTGTTTACACCCCAAGAACTTGTGGGAGGCATGAAGAAGTGGGCAAGGGCAAGGGTAACTTTGGAGAGAAGCAGAAATTAGGGAAACATCTCCTCTTAAAGGAAATGGATAAGAGGAAACACTCCCTGAATCAAGAGGGGATTGAGGAGGTCAGTTTTGGAAAACTTAAGTCTCAGAGATGACCCTGGGTGGCAAAGCAGTGACAAGCTGGTCTTCATTTTCCTGAGTATCAAAATAGGCTGAATCAATTTTTCTACAGAAGTGGCCTCTATACGAAGCTTGAATGCAGACTGAACAGAGGGAGTTGTCATCCACTGTGCTCTGCACTGATAGTAGGTAGCCCAGAATGTGATTCTATTTACCGCTGACCCTGCTGTCCTGTCCCATTTTAGAGCCTCCATAATAGAGAGCTACATGGATCAAATGAATGTAAACATCCAACCTGCAACCCTCAGTACCACAGAGGGTCACTACGCTGGAGTGAATCCAAAATCATTCTGAATGGCTCTTCTGATACAGACCACAAAGCCTGCATTTAGAAATATGGACTACAAACTAATTCCATGGACCATTCAGATGGGGCATTAGACAGTCTCAGAAAATCATATTATCTGCTCACTCCCTTTTGCTTCTACAACTACCACAACAAAGGTCTACAGGGCTTTGTCTGATGGTTTATGTGTTTTTAAATAGAGTCAAGCCTACATCAAAAATATACTTTAAAATGATAGTATTTAGGGTAATAATTTGAAAATGCATAAATGGACAAGTTTGCGTATCTGTTCTGCTCTCTTTAGATGACCCAAAGCCAAATCACCACTGGTTCACCCAGTGGCAACTGCTGGAATTTCAGGTACAGGTGCCTTAAAGAAAATAGCCTTTGGTGTACTAACCTTAATATTCCCCAAACTAAAAGAAGACGTAGTAGAGTCACTTAGTGTCCTATCCTATGGAACTAGAGGAAGATGACTCCTTGACTATCAAACTTAGGAAACCTATGACTTGAGAGAAAAGATGGAGTCCCCAGCTTGCTTCTGGAAGCAAAAGCCCAGGAGACCCCTAAGAAATGCAAAGATCCCCAGACCTGTTATTCCACTCCTAAGATTTCCATCTCTTCAAAACTCTGCAATCAGAAGAAATACTAGAAGTATAGTCTGTTTTTAATTAGTATACTCCTCAAGGTCATTTCTGTATTCCTCTGCCCCTAAAAAGGACCTGTCCCCATCCTCCAATCTCAATTTTCCTAGACAAGAAAAGGGAGAAAGCATCAATCTGCCCAGAATTTGGGGGTTCCCACCCCCATTCTCTAAGAGGCGAGGGAGGCAGGATAAAGACACTCATTAGCAAGTTGCAGGTGGTGTTACCAGGGTATTATTTATTATTTGTTGGCTGCCAAGGCTTCCCTGAGCCTGCAAAGACAGAGCCATTGCCTCAGGGGCTGCAAAGTCTGAGACAGACAAACAATACACAACCCAGGCATGAAATCCGCCCCACTGAGGAGCTGGGGGCAACCTTGGGGATAGGAGCCACTCTCCTTTCTGGGTAGTCCTCTGGTTCCTGAAAATCCTAGAGAAGGTACAAATGTTCAGGGGAGATCCTAGATCAGAGAGGAGTGGACTCTCTAAAAGAATGAGGGGGCTCCAAAGAAAGGAGCCCAGGCACAGGTTGAGGCAAGAGGTCTTAGAATGGTGCGAGAGGTAGGAGGAAATGAGATCAGGGTTACAGGCTGGGACAGCAGGCAGAGGAGGCGGCTTGGGGGGAGAAGCGTTGCTGAATGGATGGGGGAGGCCAAGAGATGTCATCAGCTGTTGCGTGGGGGAACACTGATGCCAGAACACAAGTTGTGGCAAGAATGAACCATCAGAGGTACTGAACGATTGGGAGTTTAACCAGAGGGGAAGAGGGGCTTGGTCATCGGTAATACCCTGTGTCGAGATGCTATTGCTCCATGATAACTGGTCCATTCCCAGAATAAATGAGCCTGCAAAGAAAAAGGTTAGCATTTGTCATGGTAGGATTCCTCAAGATGATATTTCGCCATGTATCCCCTTGCTACCTCAGAGAGGTCAAAGCTTTCAGGTTCACCCATGCATGACCTCTTTCCCTAGCAAAGTAATTTGAGATCCCACTATCCCTTAGGAGTTCTATTTCCTGAAATCTTTGTTCTATACTCCTAATAGACTTCTTGGTCTGGCCTCGTCTTCTGTGCAGACTTCACTAAAGGAAGGGAGCTTGTTTGGAGGCTTAGCAGGGAAGACTAACCAAAGAAAGCACTTCTAACGAAAGTAAAGCACTTCTTGGTTTGGGGTTTTGTTTTGTTTTGTTTGTTTTGCGTTTTTAATAGTTAGCTTCAAAAGGGGTGTGCATGGAAAGGAGAGGGAAGTAGAGATTTCCATCCAGTCAACCCTGGAAACTGATGAAGTGAGAGATGTCAGAACCACACTTGGCCCTTATACCCAAAACAGGGTAGCAGAAAACAAGGCCTGAGAGGAGGACAGAAGGGACTCCACCAAATGAGTTGGTCATGTTGTGTTTCCTGTCAGGAAGTCCTTTATTAAATTTAACCTCAGCACCTCCAGCTTCAAATGGTCACTTTTCCTCTTATTTGGTAAAGGAGATTAGCAAGAACCTTTCTCCTTCATTTAGGTGCTATGGAAACTGGTCGTAAAAGCCCCTAAGCCAGGCGATCAAGTCCGAGCCCCCTCTAAACTGGGCAGTCCAGGTATCCTTTGCTGGTCTCTTCCCAAGGATTCTAGGCTACGCAAATGAGGAACTCTGAAGATAAGAAACCTGCTGAGTTTATTTATATCTCTCCTTCAAAACATGCACCCATTACTCAATATCCTTGGAGGGCTCAGCCACAAAAACAACTTAATACGAGCAAACACTGCAGGACCGCTCTCTCCTGCTCCTCACGCCAAAGCAGAGAGGCCAAATACCAGCCTCCTGCTTTCGATTCACTTAAGTTTTATCTGCAACAGAATGGAAACTTTCTAAAGGTCTGATCTAAAATGGCTCTAGGAGATTAAGTCAGGACATCACTCCTAGGGACAATCTCAAAGTCACTGCATAACATGGTTATACCCCAAACAGTAGTAAATGGAAAGCCTTCTATCCCCAGCTTCCTCCGAACTGTCAGCCCCTCTAAATGGGATAAGAAATAGCCAAGACTATACTGCAGGATAAATCTCTCTGTAAGTTTCCCTCTTCCACTCCTAATTGTGAATTCCTCTACTTTGTGAACAGAAAACAACATGGACAATCCAAAAACATTTGATAAATTTTTAAGAATCCTCATAGCTCTGAAATGTATTAAGTGAAGTTTTTGTACAATGTTTATCTGTGTTATTTGGGCAGATAAAGTTACTAAGGTCGCTTTTCCTTAGTAACTCTGAGTAAGGGAAGCAAGCCTAAGGTTACAAATTCCCTGCAAAGATGTCCAAGAATGGAAACTAAATAACTGACCATATTTAACCAGTCTGTTTCCTACCAAACTCTTTTAACAGTCACTATACACTGAGGAACCCAGACCTACCATGCATCCACCAGGGGGCCAGACGGTCAGCAGTCTTTCCCTTCAGCACACACAGGGGCCGGGGGGGAATGAGGTATTAACTGCTAACCACCGCAGGCGCTGAGGGCACAGGAGAGTCTACTCTCATATGTCAGTAGTGAAATCAATTCTTTCTTTCAATTGGTTTTCAATTTGACTAATTTATTGAGTGGGAAGGCAATCAGGCCGGGCACAGTAGACAACTTCCTAATAGGGATGTGGGCCTATTAACCTCTAGGATCTCTTAGATTGGTTGGCTTTAAAAGCATCAAATCTGTTCTTTTCTTCAAGCTAGATCATAAGAGAGTCTGTCCTGAGGCAGCAGAATTGGCAAAATGACTCTCCTGCTCACTCAGAGTCTTGAATCTTCTCTGCTAGGGAAAGCCAGATCCAATATCCAGAAGATGAGGGCTGCAATGTTATTTTACAAACAAGCCCTTCCTATATCAACGCCACTTACTGTACTGGAAGCTGGTATTAAGTGAACCGCTAGTGTAGTGCATCAAGGGCTTATTGAATATTGATTCCCATTTACGTGACAGCAAAATGGCCTAAGAAATCTTCTCTGGATGCCTCGGCCCTTGATAAAGAGGGTGTTAGTTTTGTTTTATGAAGCTGGGATCCAGGCCAGTCACATCTTATAGCTCCGCTTACTTTTATTTAATAAAACAACGGATGCTATGAGTGAGGAGGGGGAATGTGTTGTGTCGTGTTGTTTTTCAAGAGGATTCAATCTGTTGGGAAAGCAAGAGGAACAAGAGTTAGACTTCAGAACGGATTTTGCATCAGGCCATGGGCCAGCAGAGGGAATAGAGAAATTCTACAATGGGCTACCTCAAAGGCAGATACAGCTCTTTCCTCCAGGAGAAGAACCCTCCCTGAGTGAGACAGGGGAGGAATTTTGCTGGCCAGCAAATACCATACATGCAGGCAATGGAAGAGACGACTTAGGGCAGCAAAAGCAGAATCAGAGAGTATCTCCTCAGGGAAGCAGGGATCCAAATGTTGTCATATCCCTTCCCCACGTGTCAGCTCCCCTCTAACCCAGACCTTAATCTACATGAGAATTCCTCCTAGTCGCCAAATTTTCCATTAAAAAAAACGATTACACTAGTTTTTCCACCCCACCCCCAGTTTATAGCAGAGGCAAATTCCTTAATGTTAAATCTTATTTCCATTCATCCATATCTTCAAAATGTTCCTCTTGGAAAATAAACTACAATATTTTTATGGAAAAGAACTGACAGCTCCACCCCAGAACCACATGAGGGGGAAGGTGGCCATGGAGAATAGCAGAGAGGCTTAGAAGCTGAATCCCCTTCTGGATCCCCAGCCCATCTCCACTCAGCCTCATCTCCTAAGGTTAGACACAGGAGAAAACGTCTCAGTACAGAGGACCGTAGTAGCCATTTTCCTCCGGCCTAACTAGATAGGGTGCAGAGGCAGAAGGGTGCCGAGACTGGTGACGGAGCAACAGGGGAGAGTGAGCTGAGGAATGACCACAAATCGGTCAGCCTGCCAAAAGCCATTGACCCTGTTTTAATATCCCAGAGGTTGGAGGCGAGAGTGGAAATCACAGGCTCCAGAAAAAACAATCTTTGAAAGAAAATTGCCTGTCGCAGCCAGAGATATATGAAAGTGCTGTTACAGTTGGGGAGGGGGGAGCAACTATAAAACTACACCTGGTTATTGCACTGACTGGCTGACACCGGGATGCTTTTGCACTCCAAACGGTTTTGTTTGAAATAAAAAATCCCTGTAACTCGGGTAACTAAGATGGCGTGGGATGAGGTAAGTAAAAGAGAAGGAGGCAAGGCTGCTCAAGTTCCAGGGCAGATCCATGAGGTGACTGGGTTGGGAATGAAATGACTGGATTGTGGGGAGGAATTGGAGTGGGACCAGGGACTTAGCATTCAAGTCCCACAACAGCAAAGGGTGAAGAAGAAAGCAGGAAAGTTCTTCCCCAAGGAATCTTATGCCAGCTTCCACAAATGAGCTCTTCATATCTATCCTCTGACAGTCTTTGTCTGGCTTGCACTCTTGTCTCTGTCTTTCTATCTGACTTTATTTCTCTTCTTTTTTTCACTTACCTTTCACTGTCCATCCCTTTCTTGTCCATCTTTGTAGCTTTGTAGCTTTCACTTTCTCTCTGCTTTTGCCTAGTTTTCACTATTCCTCTAACTAGAAGTACTCCTGTGTCTCTGTCCCTATGGCGTCTGTCTCTCTTGTTATCCTTCTATTTTTCTTACAGTCAACGTCTTACATCCAGCTATTTGAGCATCGCTCTTTTTTTTTTTATCTGATTTTCTCTACTCTATCGAAAGGTGACCAGGGAGCAGAGAGAGGGAATTCTAAATAAAACTGTTAAGTATCTTTCACTAGGCATTTGCTCAACATCAAGCCCTCATCTAACATTCTCTTATTTAAGTCTTACAATTAGTCTGAGAAGTAGATCTGATTATCCCCATTTTACAGATGGGAACACAACATCAAAAAGTCTAAGTAATTCAGTACAAAGTGTCAGAACCAGGATTCAAATCCAGACCTGATAGCTTTGAATATCCAACCCTTAACAGTTAATGGGCAAAAAAAAAAAAAAAAAAAAAAAGAATAAAAGAAAGAAAAAAAAAACAGACAGAAATATGGCAAATGGGCAAATTGATGCCCTGGAGAAAATAATGGAGGCAGGAGAAGGTTAAGTGTTTCAGGCCAATCACTGAGAACAAGTAGATGTCCATCCTTAAGCTGCCTGCCTTCATACCTGATAGACCCATTACCAGATTTGTCAGGGCGATCATTAGCCCTGTCCTGATTCGAAAGTTGAGTGTGAGGAGAAAGAAAGAGAACCACTACCCCCAAGAGGAGAATCCTCCCCCCATCCTGGGCCCAGTCTTTCTCTTTTAAACCTCCTAAAGCCAATCCCTTTCAAATAAGCCTTCAAAATCCTTTGTGGAAAAAGACTGGCTCCTTGTGTCTTGGGTTACCTCCACAGGCAAAGAAATCTGTAAATAACACCATCAAGAAATATGTTGGATAACAAAATTCTCAGGATGAACGAGAGGTCTTTTATCTATCTCCAATAAATCTCTCTTATTTTAAAACTACAGTTCTCTCCATGACCCCTCTGGTACCTTACACCCTTCCCTATTCACAAAGTTTTCCTTAGCATTCACATCTATCTCTCCTGCTAGGACTGAATCTTGGTCGAAACACTACAGCCGTCCAACTTTCGTACAAGGGATGGTGTCTTCTAGCTCCCATGGGTGCCTGGCGTGTGCCATGGAGCGTGAGATGAAATCTTTGTTATCTTAGCGTCGTTACAAATGGAATAATTGGTCGTAAAAATTATGCAGGCTGTTGGAAAAGAAATAACAACACACACACACACACACACACACACACACACACTCATTACGGATTCCTGAGATAGCTTCTCCTGGCTAAAATTGCAGGTTTTCTCTATGTCCCAGTCATCACCCATATCCCCCTGGCTCCAAGTGCCCAAAACATTGAGTCTTCTCCAGAAAGAAGCTGGAGACAGAATACAGACTCAAAGCTACAGCCTCATCAGAAGTTTTGCTCAACTGAACCAACACGACTTGACCTGAAAGCTGAGGAGTTCAAAACAATGTCTACAACTTCTCTCATAAAGCAACTATGTGCAAATAAGTCAATATCTTAGATACTTTTTGAAGTAGAAAGGTGGGATCCCCTTAAATTCTCTCCTCATCAGCCAATCCGTACTGACACTGGTATGAGGTGAGATCCAGAAAAAAGTGGTGCCAGTCCTCACCTGCAGGGAGCTTTCAGCCTAATGAAGAAAACAGGCATGTTTAGGACTCAGAGATACTGAAACCAAATGCTAGAGCAGCGGTTCTCAGGGTCCCAGAGCTGGCACGAAATATGCGTGAGACATCTGGTAGTAGATGAAATGGCCAAGCCCATGCCACGTCTCAGAGAAGAGAAAAGAAATAGGTATTATTATTTACTCTGAATGACTAAAATGCTGGAAACTCACTAACTATATTCTGAAAAGCTTGGGCAGCACTTCCACTCCTGGTCCTGACCACCAGGCCTCACCTTGCCCCTTACAGTCATGCAATAACCCTTAAGGATTAGATTATAGCTTGTGGTAAAATTCAAAGTGTACTGCTTCAAAAGGTAAATACTTTTGGAGATGATAAGAGATACACACATGAAGCCTTTGGCTCAAGATGTACTCAGGGCCTCTGCTCTAGAAATCCTCACTATGAGAAGGCCGAGAAACACATTTCTCCACCAACAGAGCAAACTCCAGAGATCCAGGGACCCTGAAAACATGGGGAAGACTCGGAGTAACCTTTTCCCTTGCCTCTGGGGGAAACGCTTTCATTTACATTATTTTTCAACTCAACAGACCACCTCTTCTTCCCAGTGCACTCCAAACTTCGCCCTCTAGTCACTTTATAACCCCTTCAAGCTCTAAAAAGCAGCAAGGCCAGTGTTTCCTAGCAAGCTCTTTTGGAGATAACCAAGAAAGGTAAAGGCGCTAACCCAAATAATTTTAAACATCCCCCTCCACCCTGTGCTTTCATACATCATAGTTCTCCTTCACCTGGAGGAGAGAGAGCTGGGGGAGATTTCACTCAGTCCCTTTGATTCTCAAAGGGAGCGGGAACAAAAAAAAGAGGGAGCCTGGATATGAGCCAAGCAGACTCAGAGACTGGCTCCTGGTTTTCCCAGCTGTGGAGTGAGAGCAAAGAGTGAGACGAGGAGATTGCTATGTTAAGAACAGGTTTGACTCCCACACCCTGTCTCCAATCTTCGTGCCTCTCCTCACCCCCTCCCAGTGGGGTGAGGAAGGAGAGAATCACACCAGCTCTCCATTCCCAGCTAGAGTCAAACCTCCTACAAAATATGAATCAGCACTAGCCATGGAGACAGAAACCAGAGGTTATTTTGAGACCTGTAGTTCTGTTTCCCCCAAGACTTCGGTGACAATTGTCTGCTTGGGGACAAGTGCTTAATTCTGGGGAAACACCATCAGCTGACCTCAAAATGAATTTTAGGGAATTTTGCCCCTGTTCTGCCTAACTGCGAAACGGAGAGCTAGGGAGGTTCCCGTGCCTTCCCCTTGAGAACATTCTTCCTTCTCAGCCTTGGAGAGTCAGTTCCCAGATTTCTAGGCAATTCTGGTAGGAGCTCATAAATTCAAAGGACACAGGTTTTTTTCTTCCCTCTCCTCAAAAGATATCCACAGTTTGACTCTAGTCTAGAGGTGTTGGGTTTGTTTATGCACACCTGCAGTATAAATTGTCTATTGCCCCTCCTAGAGCAGTGCTTCTCCTGCTTAAATGTGCATGTCAGTAATCTGGGGGTCTTGGTAAAATTCTGATTCCCTAGGTCTGAGGTGGAGCCTGAGATTCTGCATGTCTAACAAGTTCCTGAGTGATGCTAATGCCGCTAGAGCCCAGACCACACTGTGAGTATTGATCTGCATGGAGTACACAAACCCAGAATGGATTTCAGTGAGAGACTCCTGCCTTGAGGTTGCCTCCAGTCTCAGAGGGAACTAGGACATAAAGATAAAGAGGCAAGAACAGGATAAGAGGAACAAGGCAGAATACCATGGAGTTCGGGAAGGAGGGCCAACAATAGAGACTGGGCATCTCAGGACATCTGGGGGTAGGCGGATGTCTTAAAGCAGAAGTATGGAACAGAATATGACAGTAAGGGTCAACTGCACTGAAGGGAAGAAAGGAGAATGGCAACACATGTAAAGGATCGGGTGGGAAAGAAGGACACTTGTGTAAGGGCACGGGCTCAGAACTGACCCTCAGAGTGGGACTCTTGAGCCAAGCGATGATAGGAGCTCATTGTGGTGAGTCTGTAGAGACCAGTGGAAAAGGGTCTTGAAATTCATTCTGAGGAGCTGAGAGTTAACAGGAGAAATAGAGCCTTTTAAATCAGAATGTTGCTGTAAGAAGCTGAGTCAAATCCTAGTGGAGACATGCCAGGGGCAGGGGCAGAGAGCAATGGGGTGTTATTGTTTAATGGGCACAGAGTTTCAATTTGGGATAAAAAAATTCTGGAGATGGATGGTAGTGATGGTTGCACAAAAATGTGAATGCAATTAATGCCACTGAACTGCATACCCAAAAGTTGTTAAAGTGGTCAATTTTATATATTTTACCATGATAAAGAAAATAATGGAGGCAGAGGCCATAAGAAGATGGCACTACTATCTAAATACGACTAAGATCCAAGCCCACCCTAAGTAGAGGAGATGCTGAAAAACGGGCCTCCCGAAGTCAAAACAAAATCTGAACTACCTCTCAACCCCAAACTCCACCCTCCTCCCCTTCACTCTTCTACCATGATATAGGTTGCTTATGTTCTTAAGGATTTGAAAGAAAAACAACCACATTACAAATGGGTTTCTGTTGTGCCTTTTAGCTTGACCCGCTCATCTTGAGTCATTAGGAGCTGCTCTGCGGGTGCCATGCATGAATCTCCCTGCTCAGCAGCCAGAAGATGAAAGAACCAGGCTGAGGATAGTTGAGGAAAGGTGAGCTCTTAAAATGCCCAGGTTTAGAGTCCTTGGGGACACGCAGCTTTTTCTGGGTCCACGAGAGAATTATAGAGAAAAGATATGAGTTAAACCAGTAGAGACGGAAAACAAACTGCGAAAAGAACCTACCAACCATCAAAGTTGGAAACATTCCCAAGAAGAAAATAGTAGCTACCCTAAGGGGCCAGAGAAGCAAAGAAATGGTTCTGCCTAAAGTCAGAAGCATGGAAGTCACAGACTAAGAAGGCTAAGAGAAAATAAAAAGCACATGCTTGGGCTAGAGAAGGGCCTGCATACAACAGAATACCAGCACAATGCGTAAGGGTTTCCACCAAGCACAGGCTGTGAAGAAGTAGCCTAGCCCCTAAATAAAGGATTAGCCTCAAGACAGACGACTAGAAGGAATTCCTGACAAAATTGTGGATTGCCGAGAAGGAAGTTTGGGAAGCCAAAAAACATTTCCTTGGGTTAGTCTGGAGGCAGGTAGAGAAAAAAGTCAGCAGTTGCCCTAAAACCTGTTTTGCTGACCCATCCATTGGGAGAGCACCAGACTGGATACCCCAGTGGGACCTATTTATCAGGGTGAGCTCAGACAGCGAGGGTTCCAATGAGCAAGGAAGAGGCTGGCTTCCCATCCCGGAAAGCTCTCTGCCCCTGAGCAGCTTCTGCCCCCGCTCTCTGCCTCCACCCTCCGTAGGTAATGGGGTGAATCCAGCAGCTGCTCTTAAGTCATTAACAGGAGCAGAGCTTGATAATATTTTCTGACTCAGAACAGACTAGTCAAACTCTTAATTTCTATTTGGAAATCCATCATCTGGGATCAAGCGTCACTACCGCTCTCCCATGTAATCCCCGGGCTCCTCCTGGGTCATCATAGCAATTCTCCTGTCTCCAACGATAATGCAAGGAGCCGCATTGTGATTGGGGGGATTTCTCCTATTATTTGTGTTCTCATACCTAAGTGGTTAAGGACTTCCGTCTGGAGTCTGCCCTCAAACCCTATTACTACAGCAAAAAATATTTTTTTTTCTTCAAGGAAAAGTTTTTTAAGGGACATGGATCTCACTGGCTACAAAGATCAAAGAACTGCCGTCTACAAATAATGAGTAAATAGAAAAGAGAATAAAGGTTGATGCACTTCATAATTATTTAAAATTATCTTTTAAGCTGCTCTATGTATAGGAGTAAAATGTCCTCCTCCATTTCCACTGAGAAATTAAGAGGGAGTCATTATGTAACATTTACAAAGTTTTAGAGAACTTTTACACCCATGATTTCAACCAATCTTCACAAACATCCCAGGATATGGTAAAAAGAGGCATTATAATTACGATGCTCATTAAAAAAAAAAAAAAAAAAAGTCTAGGTGAGTAAACTGAAGCCCAGGGAATGACCTTAGCTACAGGAGTAACTGAGGTTGGCATTAAGAAGAATTCACAGTCTGTAGGAATTGTAAAACACTGAAATGCACTCCTAAGAGATCTGAGTCAATCTAGCTTGTTAAAGCAAAAAGAGGACTTTGGAAGAAGAAGGCCAAGGGACTTTACTTGTCCCATTAGATTAGAATTGCTCAAGTACTTGAGTCTCAAGTACTTCATGCTTCTTCAAATTGCTCAGAGCCTGTGTGCTCTCAGAATCAACCACAGGGCCTGGTACATACTAAATAATCAATAAATATTTGCTAAAAGAAGAGGGAGGGAGAAAAGGACAAGGATGGTAGTCAGGGTTGAAGGACATCGTATTGGTAGATAAGCAGAGACTGAGAGGAAACTGGGGGAAGGATACAAGAGCTAAGAGGACACAGGGAAAGGCACAGGAGCTAGGGTAAACAGAAGGGGGAGAAAGGGCATTGGGGGGCACAGGAGCAAAAGAACTAGGGCTACCAGGACATCAGTGGAACCGGAATGGGGGCAGAGTCACAGAGAATAAAGAAGGGTTTGGGGAAGTTTCTGTACAAGAGCCATTCCCTTATATCTCTACAGCTGGTGCTTCCTATCAGAGGAGGCACCTTCTCCAGGATCCTGTAAGTCAGGTGCTAAGGATGTGATGGCTAAGAAGAACTGAGCACAGTGCAGACAAGCAAGAGACAGACAGTTTTTCAGTAAACATCCCGTAGCAAATCTCAAGGACAGAGGAGCCAGCTTTGGCAGCTGCCTTACTTTAAAGTCACTAGACAAGTCAGGCAGGTGGAAGGAATTTGGGGAGCACATAGAAGCTACTGTGCATAAGACATGATCTCATTATGCTGGGCATCTGGGTACCCACCTCAGCACACAGCTGATTACAATGGGGGTATGACTGGGGCAAAAGTCATGATACCCTGGGATAGGAAGCAAGTTTGAATCCTCTATGGGACAGCTGTCTTTAGTAATAAAGTCACTCAAGCTCTCTGGCTCTCACAGGAAAAGTAGATAGAATTGTACATCTAGGATTTTTATAAGATCCAGGCCCTACACACTTGACACTTGAATACAGTAGAAGCAACAGTTTCTTCACTGACCTTTCCTCCTCACCCATCATCATTAAACTCCTCTCCCCAAATTCCATCCCCAATAGCAGCCAGACTGTGTTGAAGCTCCTTGAAGAGCTGGAGAGACTCCATGTGTGGGAAATAGGTCCATGTGTGGAGAGAAATTTCAGGAAGGATCATTGAATTACGGGTACCCAAACTTAGCCTCTGGTTTTAGAGGAGAGGTTTATTTGTCTATATATTCAAATTAGGATGACACTGCTTGAAGGCACTTCCTGAAGCTCCAGATCACCCCACTGGTAAGAAGGGGCTCCGGCTTCTGCTGTTCGTTTCCATCCACAGACTTCCTAATGTATCTAGAGTTATCAGGGGGAGATAATTAATCTTGGAACTAGAGACTACTCCTGGCAAAGACCCCCTACCGTCACCAACCTCCCCATCCTACCCAGAACTGGCTCCTTACAGCTGGTCCTCACCTGCTGCAGAAAACAGGAGAATAGAAATGAAGATTTCAGTCATCACCATGGAAACCAGCAGTCTCTAAGGCTCCCCCTCACACACAGTCCATCGACTCTTTCCCTCCCACCTCTAAGTCATATCAGCTCATAAGATTTCTCTTTGTGGCCAGTATACTAATTTATCTGGAACAAAGAACAAAAACATAATAGCTGGTTTGGGGGGAAAGGCTGACCCCTGGCTTTCTAACCACTCACCTGCCAGATTATCACACCTCTTCTTCCCTCACACAGGCCCCTCCTATCCGCTACCTTCCAGCTTCATGTCCCCTCTGATCCCTTCTTCTTATTCTCATACAGTCATCCTCATCCAGAACTCCTGATCCGTTGGTCTGCAAATACGGATCTTTTAACTTCATAAACCCCCAGTTCAGACCCATTCGCCCTCAGACTGCCATCCTCTGAGTGCCTTCACCCCCATCTAGATCCATTCTTCATACCACCCCCACGCCTATGCACTATTTTCACAGTCCTAGAGCCTCCTGTTCTTAGCCAGTTACCCTCCATTCTTAACGTTCTTCAATCCGGGGTCCTCATCACATACCCTGCCCCCAGAACCTCAAGCACTCTTTAATAAAAAAGGGTCTTACAAAATTTCAATATTTCCCATTATCTATTCCCTTTTTTTCTTTCTCAGTCTTAATTCAGCCTCCAAATTAGATGTTTAAATCCCTGGGCCCCTTGCGAGAAGAGGAAGAAAAGGGAAATCTCTCAACGCTCCCTTCTCCTAACTTGGTCCTGCCCTGGTCCAGTCTTGGTCCTCACTGGGGCCTGTGAGACTTCGTCGGCCTTTCCAGATTACTCTGAGATTCTTGAGAGAGGCTCCAAAGACCGTTCTGAGCAAGGAGGAATTTTATTGGCATCTTTTACAGCTTTGTTTGTTCTTCAATTTTTTCCAGCTCAGACTCTTTATCTGAGTCTCTACAGTCACAAAATCACCGCAAAGGGACAAGTTGAAACCAAACTACATGGAGCCACCTTAATGCTTGCCCCTCGTCTTGGCCCCATGATTGGGAAGGGGGACCTGGATCCCCATGGCTACCACTCCACCCACCCCCAAGCACCCATCCCCAAGCACAGTGTCCCATTGCTCCCCCCCATCTGGGAAACTGGAAGCAGAAGATGACTCAGGGGGTCAGGGAGGATCAAGGCTTGCTTAGAGCTTTGAGATCTCTGGATGAAAAGTAAAAAAGGGTGGGGAGTGGTGAAAAAGTCAGGTGAAGCATCTGGGGCTCATGAGCAAATCACTGTCCACCCCACCCACCCACTTCCCAGACTGAGGCTCTTAGTCTTTTGTAAATGACTGCAAGCAGGTTTGCATTGAAGCATGGGCACTTTAAGCTAGCCTGAACAGAACTGCCCAAGTATTTACTTCTTCTCTAGGGAGCTGAAAATTGAGAAGACAGACACTTTCATTTAGAATAAACTCCATCTGTTTCAGCCAGACGAGGTAAAAATTTTCCATGAAAGCCCATCCTATTACTGTACTGGTCAAGATCCAGACTTCAGTAGAAAGAGAAGACTTACAGGGGGATGAGCATAGGGTCTTTTATGTTTCCAGAGAGTTATTTAACCTCACCTCTCAAGAATAAGACAAGTAAACATCTGGTAACAACAACACCAGATGACATTAACAGTGGCCCTGTAATGTACTCTCTTCTTCCCAAAGATACCTCCAACTTTCTAGTAATACATCTATTTTTGTGAAAACAAGATAAATAAAACTTTTTACTCAATTATCTTAGCCATTTTCATAGCTTCAATTATTATTTCTATGTAAGTGAGTTCTGAATCTATCCTTTCAGACCTAACCGTATTCTCCTTAGTCTTCTGCTTCAAATGTATGATGAATTTTCCTAGTAGGGACTCTACCAGCACCTTAAACCAACTTAATCTAAAATGTAATTCATATTCCCTCCAAAACCAGTCTCTTATAACTTACCTTTTTTCTGTTAGAGGTACCACTGTTCTGTTAATCACCAAAGCTGAGAACCCCCAGCTTCATCTTTGACCCTTCTTTCTTTTTCTCTTTTCTCCCATCTTACCCATCCTCCTCACCACTATCCTATCAAAGTTCATCATTGACCAGATTCTGTTCATCATGATTCCACAATGTGGAACCTCCAACCTTTCATGTCCATTCCCAAGCCATTGTCCTAATTTAGTCTTTTAGTCTATTGCCTAAATTTTTACACCAGCATCCTAACTGATCTCCCTGCTTCCATCTCTTTTCCAAGTTATCTTCCCACTGCCTCAAGAATAATTTCATTTAAACAGTTTTTGCATGTCATTTCATTCCCTCCACTAGAGACTGCAGTTCTATCTCGTTCGAGATCCTCACATGAACTCTCTATGCCAGATAAATAAATGGGTCAGTCAGTCATGCATTTATTCAACAAATATGCATTTAACATCTAGCTACTATATCTTTGGCACGTTGAGAAAGCAATGTGACTATATATCACCCTTGATCTTAAGAAGCTCAAATAAAGCTCTGTTTAGTATCCCTATAATATATCTTTTACTTTCTTACTTCTATGTCTTTGTTCCACTCTCATGTAGAATGTCCTCCTCTCTGTCTAGTCTTAAGTTTTTCTTTAAAATTCTACCACTTCCATGAAGATTTCTTTAGCCATCTCATCACAATTCTACCTCCTTTCTCAGAATTCCAATAACACTTAATTGTCTGTATCACTCACTGGCCATTGCCTCACTGTAATGACTTACAGTTCCCAATGCTACACTTAAATGTACACTATATTATTATATAATCTCCCTAAATGATTTCTGGCACCTGGAGACTAGGGACTCTGCCTTTCTTTTGTCACCCCCAAAATATTTAGCTCAATGCCTTAATATGATTGCGTATGTAATATAATTGGAGATGCCATACTGTCCAACTGAAGAAGCAAATTTCCGGAATGGAAATGTCATGTAGTGCCATGGAAAAAACAATGGTTCCAAAGTCAGAAGATATGTTTTTCCTACCAACTCCATCAGTTATTAGCTGAGAGAGACCTTAAATTCTGAGCCTAGTGTTCAGGGTTTTATGAGAATTTAATTTCATGAGAAAACATATAGAAAGAGTAGAGTAACACCTAATAAATGCTCAATAAATATTTGTTTCCTTCATTTCTATTTGGTCCTGGTAAGAAGGCAGGCCTCCTTTGGGGACCTTCCAGTTTCAGCTTGTGCAGTTCATGAAAACACAATCGAGAGAGAAGCACTAACCTATTCAATCACTGCTGGCTCTCCCTCCATCTTTAGTCTTGAAATCCTCAGCACTTGGGTTATTTTTTGTTATTACATTTGTTATATCCCAACTCCCCCTTTCTAGGAAGCTTCCCACTTGACTTTCACCCAGGATTCCCCAACTAGTCCCAGAACTTCAACTCTGGAGAATTGCTTTTCTCCATCTTCCCATTTCCTAGCCCCAACATCATCTTATTAACCCTGTCCGAAGATGCTGAAAGCTTCTAGAGTATTAGGTCTCAGGTTCTCAACATCCCTTCATGAGCCCATTCTCCTCATCAACCTCAACCACCACCTCTCCCAGCAACTCATAGATATTGTGAAGATGCTTGTGACAGTAACCTGAGCAATGAAGTGGCCAGAGAAAGCTTAGGAAAGTCTAGCACCTCTGTTTAACTGAAATAAGTTAAGGGTCATCCATCCTGGAAGGAAGGCCAGTGATTAAAAGGTTCTTTAAATTTTTCTTTAGATTCAGGTAAGGGTCTAAAAACAGACAAGTAAAGAAACAAAAGGGTAAAACCCAGGAGTCTTGGGAGGGAGTCACCCTCTCCCATCACTGCCACCACTAACAGCAGCAGCAGTGCTCCACCAGGGCTGTGGGAGCTCCTCTAATGGAGAGAAGGGGAAAAGGGAGGGATGAGTTGATAAGAGCTGAAAACAGAGGATTTTGCTCAAGGGGAAGAAGTCTGCGATGCAAGCTCTGGGGAAACAGTGTGTTTCCTGTATTTTCACCCCCTTCCCTCCACCTTTTTTCTCTCCCCACACCGCAGCCAGGTAATTGACCAGGACTCTGGTCAGAATCAGAACAACAGAAGAAGCTTCTGAAGAGCCTCTGGCTTCCATCTAGCCATTCCCCGCTCAACATCTATAATTTTCACTATCATCCTGACCTTTCCCCAGTGGTGGCTTAGAGTTACCCTTAATTTCAAATCATTACTCCTCAACTTAATCTGCAAGAGCTTAAGCTTCATGCTGCAGTTCCACAATGCTCACTCTCTGCCTTAAGCAAAGCAAACCTGTTTCTATTCTCTCTGCTTCCAAACCTTCACACAGACCTCTGTCTGGCACATCCTTTTCTCTTTTTCACCTAGATCTATCCTTTCCTTTCTTTCAAGCCCTACTCAGTATTTCCCTCCCCCAGGGAATTCTTCCCTAAGTAAGCCAAATTTCCAATTCTAAGCCCTCTTTTACACCGTGTACTCCTAGTACTAATACAATTTACAATTTCATGTGTCTGCATCTGTCAGACTCTAACTTAACTTGTCTAGCCTGATGCTCCTTCTCCCTCTCAATAATTTTTTGAGAGTTTTATGTTCAGAATCAGGCATAAAAAGAGTCCAAGCTACAGAGTAATAAAAAATGGAGTGGGCAACCTAAGAAGGGAGGAAGTAGGCAGTGATGGGTAGAAAATCACAAAGGCGGGAATGTGGGATGTAGAATTGCTATAAGAGGCAGGAGAACAAAAGGGTACAATCAGTTTTCCTCATTGTTTATCTTCACAATTTTCTAAGTTAGGTTATACAGAAAGAAATTACACAGATGGGCTTCCTGCATGTTAGAGTCTCGTAATATAGTCACAAAATACAACAAAAGACAAATGAACCCAAAGAATCAAAAAGGAAAAATCAGAAGACTATAGGCTGAAATATTAATAACTATAGCCCTCAGAAACCAGAAGTAAGTGCGATTGAGAATAGAGAGCATGATGTATGCAAGATGAGAGGGAGGACAGGTTTTGAAAAAGTAGAGTTGGGGAGGGATATAGGACTAGCTCGGGGCAGGGGATTCCAAGTCCAGTCATAGTGAGACCCGGGAATTCACCAGCTCTCCTCTAACCCAGGAAGGCATCCTTGAAATGAAGGAACTTTTGGAATGCTTTGAAGGTTGGGAAAGAGAAGGCTTGCTAAAGAGCATATCCCCTTTGAGAGAAGGTAGAAAGCAAACGAGGAGAAGGAGATCATATCTGATAAACCTGAGCCAGGCAGAAAAAGTGTTCTGCAGCAATCTCGGTCCTCTAACCAGGCAGCACTACAATGTCAGAGCTCTCTGGAACAGAGCACTGTTCCCAACAGGGCTGGCCTGTTTTGTATGAGTTCCACTCTCACCCCCCAGGACCCTTTGTACTCCCTACTAGAGTGCAAAACTTCAAATCCTGAAATAAATCTCCTCATCAATAGCCCTTACATCTGTCGCATACTTGACACCTTTCAAAGCACTTTCATATATCTGTTCCCATTTGAGACTCATACCCTCTACTGAATTTTTGTTCCACTCTGCACATAATACTTAAACCCTATATCACAAATAGACATGATGCTCCTAGTACCTATTTCATGGTGCCTGGCACATAGCTGGTGCTCAGCACACACCAAAGAATAAAGTGTTGATTAATTAATCAAATGGTTTACTCTCAACAAAACAGGATAAAGTTTGATATCAGAAAGGACTTTCTACTGTGTGAATGGGGAAACAGTAAAAGCCAAAACCATTACTAGTAACAGAATTGTTTTATAAATTCTTAGGCCAACATGATCTCTAAAATGTCTTTTCCTCTAACCCTAGCTTCTAAGATAGAAAGGAAAATGATGCTTGCTATATCCCTATTATGCACCAGTAGTAGGGACTTATACATACATTATTTCATTTATGTAAGCTACATCCCAATCTAGCTCTTCCAGAAAGATTTCTTATATCTCTTTCTTTAATATCCTGCAGAGATGGTAAATTTACACATTCATATTTAAGGTTTTTCTTTTGACTAGAGCATTACTTTATGATGCAATTTAAACTCATTTCCATTCAAAGCTTCTCTCTTATAACCCTCACCTTATCCCTCTCTCTCTCTTATTCTAGCACGCTTACGTACACCTCATATATACTTTATTTTCTTCTCCTCTGGGTTCCCTGCTTCCTTTTTGTACTCCAAAGGCAAACGACCCTCCCTAAACCAGTAAAAGATAGGTAGATAAAAGGAAGAAGAGGATACTGGGCTAAGATGGAAGCTTTGGGTCCAGAGAGACTAACAAGGGCGGGAGGAGAGAGCCACCCGCCCGCCCTCTGTCAAGGTGGCTTTGCCTGCAGTTTTTATTATGCATCGATTTTCTTATCCATCTTCTTTAGAGCCTCTTAGATCTTCAGGCTGCGGCTGTTTCTCCAAATTGTCATTCATTCCAAGCTCTCTAGCTCCTTGCAGCAGCTAAGGGAGGGCGTGGGGGGGGCGGGCAGAGGGAGAAGGCAGCCAAGAGAGGTGAATGAGGGTTGCTAAGTAACCGTTGCCAAGGAGCCAGTACCAAGGAGCATCCCAAGCTGCCTGCTTATTCCAACCTACCCCCCTTCCACATCCTCCCCTTACTGAAGTTCTCTCAGGTCTATAAAGCAGCTTGATTCTGTCACCTTCACCAGCTGCAGAGCTATTTCCTCAGCTCTTCCGGTGGAGGGCTGCAGATTCCAGCGACAGAATCTCACATTCCTAGACTGAGACTGGTCATCATGAGCACTCATCTGTCTTTCAGATGGCACAGTTAAAAAAAATTTCCAGAATGTAATAACTTAATTAACAAAAAGAAAGGTCTTGTCTGCATAGGCAGGTTATTTGTGGTAGTAGTCTGAGTTCAGAGGATGGAGATAGGGGCCAGGTAGAGAGTAGACTGTGTCCATCTTCCTAAGGGGATTTGAATCCCCTCAGGGAAGCGCCATTATTTGACAAGAAATTTTGTGAATTCCAAGAACAGAGGTTATATCCTGGTCCTAAGTCATGATCAATTCCAAACTAAAATGGTATTTTAATTGTTTAAAATTTAAATTATCTGCTAATTAGAATTATCTATGACTGCTCCCTTGATTGATGCAGAGATTCTAGAAAGCACTACATAATATTTTACAACAAATTTACCTTATTAATTCCATTCGACTCAAATAAATATTGAAGTTCACATTTGTTCAGAGGTAGTAGGGGGAGAATGTAGCAGGAAAAAAAGGGGGTGGGCAGAGAGTGTCACTGAGGAAAGCAAGTCTAGAATTCAACTCTGCCACAAATAATCCAGAAAGGAGATATATAGTCTTCTGCTAATAATCTCAGATAACTCCAGAGTCACCATCTCTCTGAGGCTAGTTTAGAGGAGGTTAGTTATGTATTACCCTAGGCTCTCACAAGTATCTCAATCCCTAAGTTGACTGAGGGTATTCTTTTCACTAGACCCACAGTTTCTATTTTATGCCAGTTATTATTCTCAGTACCACCCAAAGGGTTCCTGTTTTGGGTCAAAAGTGTCTCTCAGCCATCTTTTTCTCATTGCTGAGAAAAACATATTACACAGTTTCCTTCAGAATATACCAGAGTTTTCCATTCCTGAGAGTCAATGCATCTTATATTTTCCTGATGCTGCTTCAAATCAAACAGCAGCACCAAGGATAAGGCATCTTTTCATCTAAAGCTCTCTAAAAGATAGTTGTACGATATAGCGCAGTGGTAGATAAAAGCAAAGCTGTAGAGTAAGAAAGACATAATTCCTTGAGCAAGAAACATCACTTCTCTAAGCTTCATTTTCTCATCTGTAAAATGAGAATATCACCTATTCCATGGAATTCTAATAGAATTGAAGTATATACCGTGTCTTAACATAAGTGCTCGATAATGGTTGCTGCCATTATCATCATCATTATTATCCCTGGTCTACTCAGAATTAAGCAAGTGAACAAACCAAAACAGGGACCCACCCACAAAAAAAAAAAAAAAACCTGTTTTTGCAGCCTCCCAACTTCCAAATGTGAGCTAATTATCAATGAAGTGAAACCAGGAGGCTTAGGTTGTTGTTCTAAGAAATAACATGGACCAAAGAAGGTGAACTCCACTGAAGCTGGCATAGAGCTAGAGTCCAGGCCATAACCTTGGTCTATACTACCTTCTTAAGGATCACCAATTATTCTATAAGCCCAGGAAACAAAGTCGTGTTAAGAAATTGAAAAGAAAAAATGGGTAAAGTAATACTGTACTATAGGACCAAAGAGTCCCCTTTGCACTGACCCCTTCGCCCAAACACATTTTGTTTAAATCCCTGTCTCTTGTACCTCAAACCTATCTATTAGGAAGGATGGAGTCAGGAGGAAACTGCCCCTTAGACCACCCATGTTAGTGATGTCTGACCACATGCCTCTTGCTGTACACAAACCCTGCTTCCTCATAGATGTGTCCCTCAAACTTATTGTACCATCTCTTCAGAGTTGTAATGATAGAGGAAGAAGGTTGAGAGGAAAAAAAAAGAAATGGAAATGAGAAAGAAAGGAAGCAAGAAGAACTGATCAGGCAGTGGGAAAGGAGTTAAGAGGACAGGAAATAAAGAAGGAAGAGGTTGCAGGGGGTGAAGCAAAAGACTGAAGAACCAAGAGTAGAGTGAATGAAATATATAGAACATTCTCCCCAAAACTACTAAGTGGTATAGAAAGAAATAGACCTGGAGAGGAGGGGAAACAGGAAGAGGAGAGGGGAATAGAGAGATAAGCAGACAATTTTCTGTCTGAAAAGGAAATGAGTTTAGATCTAAGGAAGAAATTCTCAATATGCATGGTGCTTTGGTGTTGCAGTCTTTTCTGGAAGAGACTTGTTCTTCAAGTTGTTCCCCTGACTGAGATAGTCATAGGAGTATCTGCTCAAAAAAGATTTGACAAGATAAACTCACATGGAGTGGAACAGAGGATTAGGGAAGTTATTAGCAATCTGGGTTGTTTTTTTCTTCTTCTTCTTCTTTTTTTTTTTTTTTTTGAAAGTGGTTGAAAAAGGATAAAGTATGAAAGTAAAGCATTTAATGGAGACCATGATTTGGACCAAAGTCTCCCCTTGTCCCTCATCCCTAATCCAATGAACACAGAGAGGATCATTGGATCCTCTTTCTTTCTCTATCTCCCGTCCTGTCTTCTTCCCTCTACCATCTTTTGAACAAAGTTCTTGGGAAAATCTGCCCCTATTCATCTACATTAATGTCAGTCCTGGCACCCAGAATCTGCCCTGGCCTGCCCCGAGCTGCATGCCCTACCCTGTCTGCCTAAGAAGGGAACCAATACTGTTGCTGCCCACTGAGGAACAGACTCCAGAAAGGACTTTTAGCTAAGAACCAAAATATTAATACATCCCAGAGATTATTAACCCTGTCCCCTGTATACATCTGGGCTCCCTGAGTTCAGAAACCAGCTTAGTCATTCCTCTACCTCCTTGTAGTTCTTGTCTCACTCTTCTTTTTCCTTTTCCAAGCAGTTATTGCTGTTCTACCTCATTTACCCTGCAACCATAGCATAAAGTCCCTTACCAGATCTAAAACCAATTCCAGCTTATCTCAGGTTCTGGCCCCAGTGCAGATGGAAGAAGATATGTGACTATTCCTGCATGCTTACTACATCAGGCACAACAAGTGGCCCAGCTTGGATAAGAACTTGGTTGTTTAACTTCAAGGATTGTGTAGGTACACCTGCTCTATCTCTGATGATCTGAAGTATGTCTTATATATGCCTTAGCAGCTAAAAGGAATTATAGTTCTCCCTCTTCCAACAAGTGTCTCTTCAAAACAAGCCGATACACGTTAACTAGGTACATTTCTGTACTATGCAGAAAAGAGGTAGTGTTCATCTTGAAGTAGCGGCCTTTATTCTTGTGCAGGATACCAGTTGCAGAGAAGCTGGTCCCAGTTGGGTAGGAGAAGGCTTAAGACAAGTGAAGGCTATAACTTCAATTTGAAAAACTTATGTTAACCTAAATAAGACCTTCTCAACAGTCTGAGGTGTCCCTCAGCATGCCCATTCCCTTTTGTGAGAAGGGAAATCATTAGTCTTGAGCTAGCAATTGAAATGTGTTACTCCAACAAGAAGCAGGGGTTGGGAAAGGGTTGGTGGGTGTAAAATCTCCAAGTAGTAGTCTTAAATTCTTCTTACCCATTCCCAAGTCTTTATGTAATCAGTCTTCTACAAGAGACAGAAACTAATGCTACCAACTTGTGCCAGAAGTAGGAGGGCAGGAAGGTGGTCGAAGGAAGACCCTGATGATGAAAGAACTACCTGAAGCTTCTGGGATATTGGCAGATTGCATGCTTCTCACAGCCTGGATTGTCTTTAGCCTTGGAGCAGGGATCCAGGAATGACCAAGGGGATCTCTAAAGTTATTCAGGGGACATCTTCCCCCTCCCCAAAGGCCTAAAGGCCCTAACCAGCTTTCCCAAGAAATAGAGAGCCCAGAATCCACTGAGACTGAGGTAGAAGGTAAAAGGGAGTCTCTGTGACAGCAATTTGCCTCTCTCTGTCTACTTTGTCTCCATTTCTTCCCCAGCTTCTTACATCCTGGGGCATTATTTCAGAGGCCTCTACCTTGATCTGTCTCCAAGTCTCTAGCAAGATCAAAGCTCTTAACACCTGTTTTGTTACTAACTTTTAGGCAACAGAAGAGGGGGCAGGGACCATCCTGAGGCAAGGGGAGGGCCTGACTTCCCCTCTTCCCCTCTTCCCAAGACAGGAGGGAGGCTGGGAGGTGGAACTAAGAGAAGAACCAAACCTAAGGTTGGGTTGACAAAAACGCCCCCTGGTGGGAAGGCTGTTATTCTTATGCTGTTACCGATTTTATTATTTTTGTTGTTTGGGTAGAAATTGAATTAACCCATAATTATAGTAAGATAAATATATTACAGTGACCAGAAAGAACTTTCTTAACCTCCCTATCTAAAGAATGCTCCAGTTATTCTTTATCATGAGACCCTGTTTATCTCCTTCAGGTATTTATCACAACCTGTAATTATTTGAGCACTTGTTTCTCATTTATTGTCTATTTCACACTAGCAAAAGCTCTATATTTGAATGAAAGAAAGCATAAATTATGAATAAATAAATTATATGGGAATAAATCTACTTGTGGGATAAAAATTTTCTAATAATATAATCAATATCTGAAAGTATCATGTCCAGGCTTTTATTAACAATAATATCCTTTATATATATATATATATATACACACACGTATATATAATACCCTTACTTCTATATCTCTACCCAATACTTGTATCCCTATAGCTATATACTATTTATTAAAGTTATTTAACAATTTTTTAGCTGTGTTAATCTGTGGAGAGAATATAAAAATATACAAGGCACAATCTCTTTACTACAGAAGCTTACAGTTGAGTAAGAGACAAAGAGAAGATATACAATAACTACAGCTGAAGACAGTACACAGTAAGACAGCATATGATAAGACTGACACAGTCAAAAGGATATAGGAGTTTAAAGGAAATAAAGTGCTTCTGGCTGAGGTTATCCTGGAAAGCTCAGGCAGGAGGCAATATCTAAGCTAGACCATGATGATAATGTAGGATTTCAGTAGTCAGAAAATGGGAAGAGGGAATCTCAAGGAAAAGACATTGCTACTGGGAGGATTTCTTGACTTGGAGCATCAGTTGATACTGAAATTCTGTTCATCACTAAAGAATAAAATCAAGGACCAATGAAAGTCAAGATAAAACTGCAGAAGCTTGAGGATTTGAATAAGGAAGACAGAGACCAGAATCTGGATCCCAGCTCAGATTCTACTTACTTCCACTTCTCTCGTATCTGGTCTTACTTAAGGAATATAAGGTTCAAATAGGGCAGAGTACCCATTATGCCTCCATCTAAATGCCTCTCATCTCCTCTCTCCCCCCACTGAATTCTTTATTAACAACAAAACAATTTCTTAATCTCATTACTGAGAAGATCACAAAGCACAGAAAAGCACATGTATACAAATTAATTCACATAATTTGCATACCTGGGGAAAGGGAGAAACCCCTCTTCTCCCCTTCCCCATTGTCAATTTTCCTTGATCTTTTGACACCATATGTCAATAAATATCTATATTTCCTCCTTCCCTGGACAAGAGATGCTGTTAAATGTCAAATGTAAAGTAAAGTTTGTCATAAAAATCCCTCGTAAAAAAAAAAGAACTCCCAACTACTGGCACTGGAAAAGGAGGAGGGGAGTTCCTATTCTGTATTTGCCTCTTAATAATGTTCAGGTCATCCCGCCTCCTGCTTCCAGGAGCACCTCAGACAACCTTTTCTTAAAGTTTTCTAAAGAAGTAAACAGAAACATTTAATTCCTCTTACCACCCTTGAAAGTTCATTCTGGTTTCATAAATGACCAATTTCTCACAATCTCTACTCTAGATTTCTTAATCAATGTAATCTTTAATTCTCTTCTTTCTGGAATGGCTGAAGTATAGAGTCCCACTTAGAAGCAAAAAAGTAGTAACATGGCTTCTCTTAGCGCCTTTTATTGGGGGGATCTAGGAGAGTGGAGGCAGTTACGTGGGTGATGTATATACAAGAGTGACTGTGTATTAGGCTAGAAAGTAAAAGACAGGAGAGGTTTGCCTTGTGGCTGCTCTTTCTCTTTCTCTGCAAACCTCTGCTGATTATAGCAGATTTATAGGGGCCCCAAAGCAGCCCAGCATCTTAGCCATAAACTTCCCAGAAAGAAAACTCATCGAAGTTCCCTTGAGAGGTGGTGAAAAATAAATATCGGAGTTTGGTACAAACACATCAACCAGGTCCAGGGGTGGAAGGCAGCCAGTTCCCTATAGCTGGTTTAACTCCTTCAGGATCTGTGTACACACACACACACACACACACACACACACCATACCCCATAAGTCTAACAAATATACTCATATTTATAGACCTACTGAGATAAGTATGCTCTACTCTTAGGTTCATTTTTCTGGTCAAATGCAAACACATATGTCCATATATTAAATACATACACACATGACTTTCAATGAGTTGCTTTATAAATATATACCCAGCCTCTCCCCCTTCCCAAGCTCCTGACTATAGGGTGGGGCACAGCGAAGGTGAATGAGGGAATGTCTGAGTATAAGCTAGCATGTGTCACTAAGTATGTCTCTGACTACATTCCAAAAAACAAATAGAAATTTTTTTTCATAGTTCACTATTAGGAATTACCCACACCTCTAAATACATCATTACATTTCAATGATCATCCATCCCTTACTGAGCCACTACTCCGTGCAGAGTATAGCTCAGGGGTTAGTGGCAGAAGCTTTGCTTAAACTTGATACAAACCCGAGCTTCACTATTTACTTTGCACAAATTACTTAACCTCTCTGAGCCTTAGTTTCATTTTCTGTAGAAAATGAGAATAACAATACTCTCTTCCTAGAACTGTTGTATTATATTGGATGATTTTATAAAGTGCTTAACACAAAGGATAGAGTATAGTACTCAACAAATGGTAGCTATTATTATCATCATTTTGGGGGGCATTGAAGGCATAAAGAAATAATAAGTAAAAGAGGTGTTCTTTTCCCTTAGGAGTTTTTAAAATCTTGTTGATGGGACAAGATAAATACATGGAGAGTGAAAGAACATTGAAATCTAAAACTCATAGTTGAGCTCTAAAATGTAACTTATTCTCCTAAATCCAAATTTGTTTTGAAATTTTTAGCAATGATTTTAATGCTCTAATACAATTGTTTTTTTCTTTTATCATTCATCGTCCCCATACCTTACTAGCCTTATATATACCACACATCCACCACAGCCTTTCATTTAAGGAGATGACAGGAAAATCCTTGGGATAGAAGATATTTTGAGAGTTCGTTTTGTACATTTCCCTGCTTCAAGGCACAAGCCCTTCTCAGGCATTTCAAACTAAACACATATACCCATGTGCATGGCCAGAGAGTCTTCATCCTCTCATCTCCCTTGATTATCTTTCTAACCTTCTAAACATCCTTATGTTTAATCTCAATTTGTTTTCCTTCAATATTGACCTCTCCTAGTCACTCATTCTTATTGGGAATGAAGTACACAAACTCTCAAAAGTTTAAAAAAAGATCTCATGTGCCCACCCAGTAAATCTTTTCATTGCCAATCACCCCAAATATCTGGAATTCTCTGTATCCTATATTGTGTCATTAGCCCATTAAAAATCATTAAAAGATACTTTAAAAAGCATTAATTTGGTCCCTACCATGGTATAATCCCTTATCCAGTCATCTGGTCTCTTCTTGGAGCTGTTGAAAGGTGAAAATATTCTAATTTCCATTACAGATGATTAAGAACTCCTATCCCAATCCCCCTAACCCCTATAGCTTCCTCAATTAATATCATCAAATTGTCACTCATTCGATCAAGGGATAATACAACCCTGCAGCTGGGACATAACTAATATGACCTCCCCAGTCCCTTTCAGTCTATCCATACGAAGTAGGGGAAGCAAACTTGGCAGAATCCCAAGCCACCCAATGCTTGACCCAAGGGAGCCCTTGAGGACCAGGCTGACTCCAGCGTGGGCATGACAGGTATTATCTCAAAGTGGGCAGAGTGCCAAACCCTGTCACAGTGACTGGTATGGGAGGCCTATGAGAGGTGAGCCGGGGCCCACACTTCTCCCTCTTCCTCAAATTCAATTTCCCTAGCCTAGGCCCCTTCTCTGTGCTCCCAGTTCCAAAGTTCTCAGATCCTTCCAAAGTGCTCATCTGAGGCCAGACACCTATTGCCTATCATCTCAGGCCAGTACTTCTCAAACTTGAAAGAGCATACAGATCACATAGAAGCTTGTTAAAAATGTAGATTTTGATTCAATAGGTCTGAGTTGCAGCCTAAGATTCTGCATTTCTAACAAACTCCCAAGTGACACCCACGCTACTGGTCCATGGACCATGTTTTGAAGAGCAAGGATCTACATGACTATAGCAATTTCTACAAGAATGTCCCAGGAAGAGTCCATATAGCCAACTCCATCTGCCTATCTCTCCTCCAGATGGCAATGAAAATCATCTCATGCCTTTCTGATTCAGAAATTTCCCTCTATGGCACAGTACACAATACAAACCCAGCTCCACTTTAAATGTGAAAAAAACACATCCCTCACAAGAGTCTCATTCTTTCATGACTCTAAAGGTCTACGTACCCTAAAATTACTATTCCATTTCTTTTCCAACTTGCCTATCCATCCCCCTCTTAATTTCCCAAATTACTCCACAGGCGTCCTCCTCCAGGAAGTACCTCTTGACCAACATCTCTTTCTTGGTTCCTACTCATACCTTCCCTTTCCAAAGTAATGATGTCTCAATCCCTAGGAACTAGTCACTAGTTCCTCCTATATTTCAGTCCCCAAAGAATTTTAGATGCTCTCACAATGTTTTTGCACCAATCTCTCAAAACGCATCTAAAGGAGCTGGCAAGTATTTGGGTAATTCTGCCCCTAGCAGACTTCCCTGGTGTCACTGACTCCTTGTTGGGAATAGCAGAAATCCCATAAGTAAGAGAATAGCTTCCCCATCCCTCCCTCCCAGAGTAAGCCCCATACATAGGTACAGTAGAAAAACACTGGCCCTTTTATGCCAAAGCATAAAACACTGACTGATTCAAGAAAGATGCTTGTTGTGCCCACGCTGGAGCCAGACTAGTCTTCAGTGATTCCCTGGAGTCAGGTAGAGTGGGTTGAATCTTCTATCAATGTGGCTACTTCCCGCTCCTCCCCAAATTCCATGGGAATAGATAACATAGATAGTGAGGGACCCAGAGAGGTCATTTCAGGCATTCTCCTGCCCCAGGGTTGTATTATCCCTTGTTACTCTTTGAATAAACAACACTATTCTCACTGTTGGATTTAGAGGAAGGAGAAAACTTAGTCCCTGACCAAGATTCCACTATGATGGAATAGATAGGATTGTAACCAGGACTCAGGCATAGCCCAACAAAAGCACAATTAGAAGCAACTGGGTACAGTCCTAGACGCTGGGAAGATGGAGTAAAATACTGTTTGACAGAGAAGTTCTCTTAGAAGATAGTTTTAAAGTCATAAGACAGAATTAGCTTGAAAAGAAGGAGACTCTTCTGTACCAAAGAAATGTATAAAGTTCAAGTCAATGAAAGAGGTATTCATTAAATGCTCATTATGTGCCTGGCACCAAGCCGGATGCTGTGGGGGAGTGAACAAGGTACACTCATTACCTATAATCTACAATCTAGGGAACAATATTAAGAAAATAAAGACACACAGATAACTATGGTATTTAATTTTTTAATTCAGCTTTATTGAGGTATAATTGATATATAAAATTGTAAGATATTTAAAGTGTACATCATGGTGATTTGATACAGATATACATTGTGAAAGGATTCCCTGTGATTTCCCCATTGTGAAAGGATTAACTGTGGTATTCTAATCTAGCTGTTTTGTTAAATGAAGTGTTAGTGTTTTCCCTCATTTCGTCTTTGCATGTGAAAGGGATTCAGCTAGAGCTTCGGCTTTCAAAGTGTGTGGTCCCTGGACCAGCATCACCTGAGACCTTAGTAGAAATACAAATTCTGGGCCCAATATAGATCTGCTGAATTTCAAATCCTTGGGGTGGAGCTCAGCAGGTGTTTCCACAAGCCCTCCAGGTGATACTGATACAGTCCGAGAAACACCGAGCAGATTAACACTTCCAGCCTCTTTCCACCACCCTTTTTCTCGCTGTGACTTCTTTGATTAGTGAGTTGAAGGGACAGCTCAGCACCTTTCAATTTCTTGTTGGGTTTCTTTCCTCCTTTCTTTCTTTTTTTCTTTCTTTCTTTCTTTCTTTCTTCCTTTCTTTCTTTCTTTCTTTCTTTCTTTCTTTCTTTTACTTTCTCTTTCTTTCTTCTTTCTTTCTTTCTTTCTTTCTTTCTTTCTTTCTTCTCTCTCTCTCTCTTTCTCTCTCTCTCTCTCTCTCTCTCTCTCTCTCTCTCTTTCTTTCTTCCTTTTTTTTCCAGAGCCAGCCTGCCCACAGGACACATGCATTCCAACATTCTGATACCTGAGAAAATCTAAAAATCCATCCTGTGGTGGGAGGCTAGAGGGTAATTTAGTGGTAAGGTACTAGCAATGGGATTAGGCTGCAGATCTAAAGCTGATGGTTTAATCATCTGTCTGTCTCTATGTCTTGATTATCAAATGATTCCAAACATAGAAAGGGAAAAAAGAGAGTGTTGTTGATTTTACCCCTAAAACTCCAACAATGGGTAAAAGTGAAAACTGGACAGGATATGGGTTCAGATTGCTTGCAGTAGAGAGATGTAATTGACAGAATAAGACAGAAGAACCAGAAGAAATCTTAGAGGTGTTGTTGTTGTCGTTATTGTTGTTGTTGTTTAACTAAACGGAACTTTAGAAATGATCAGTTCTCACCTCGCATGTCACACATAAAAAAAAAAAAGCTAAGCATTGAAGGGACTGAGCAGCTTGCTCAAGGTCACATTGCTAGTTAGGGGTGGAAACAAGACTTGAACTAGGACACTTGGCACTCAGGTGTGCGCTTTCTGAGCAGGCGGGCCAAAGCAGACAACAGTAGAGAAATTGTCCAAAAATACAGATATTACCAATAGAAGAACCAACCCGAGGGATTTTCAGCATGGGTAGTTGGTTCAAAGCCAGATTGCTTTACGCTCATTGGAAAGCTGTTGCTCCAATCCACCTATGCATGTCGTCCCTTCACGCAGCCAAGGCTCAAGCTAACGCAGCATGCTCAGCGTGCTCTGAGCACTGCCTTGTTTTCCTGTGCTTTTCCTATGTGCAGTGAAACCCAATCTGTCCTTGAGGGGAGCCAACTCAAATGCCATTCCTCTACGAAGTCTTCTCTGATTTCACTAATCAGTCCTCGCAACTGTGCTAGCCAAAAATTATCCTCCGCTCTGAATTCCCAAAACACTTTATTTGTATATTACCTCTGGCACTTATCACTTTCTACCTTATGTTACAGTTATGCTTTACCCCTTGTATTAGAATATAAGCTCCTTAAGGGCAGAGGCCATGTTTCATCTTATATGTGCTGTCCCTCCCTCCATGATGCCTAAGATGTGGTGCATGATATTTACTGAGCCCATTATTCAACCAACTAATCAAAGCTCAGAAGTCACACGTCACCTGTTGCAGCCCAAATACCAAAGAAATTGACACCAGAGGATATGATAGAGAAATCAACCCTGCTTTCTCCCCAAGAAAAAGCACCAAATACCTTCCTTCCTACATTCTGCTTTTTTACGCACCACATGACATAATCCCATTTGGGTTCGTCTAACTCATGTAGCTTCATGTACTAATTAAGCCGTAAGACACAACAGGGCATGAATTTATTGTGCAATAATTCACACGCGGGATGTTTGCGCAGTGCTTGGGCGTGAGTTATGACACATTAATTCACGGCCTAGAGGGCCCCATTGCAATTACAGAACCATTTTTTTAAATATCATCTGGGTTTAAAATACAAGTATTGGTCCCCCCAGTCTTAAAACCCTTAGTCCCAAAATGCAGCTAGCCAAGGTCAGATGCCACTTTGATTCCCTTTCTTCTCATTCTGCATTTACCTATGTAGTTGTACTGATGGCAGAGAATGCACAGTCCAGCCCTTGACTTTACTCACCTATGACCACAGGGGGTGCTGTGAAAAGAGAGACAGGGGCAGGGACTTCATAACTATCTGCAAGAACCAGGCAAACTGGCTGTTGGATAAGGAAACACAGGAGAAATGGATGCGGCAGCCAACTGAGAGTCCATTACTAAGAAGGGAGAAGAGCCAGAAAGAACTTTTTATGAATTCTGACATTCAGTAAACCTCACCCGAAGCGACCAGGCAAAATTCACTACAATTTTTATGTCCAGAGTTAGGAGAGTATGATGGGTAGGGAGAGAAGGAATAAGTCACCTGGCTCAGTAGATCACAACTAAAAACAATTCCTTCTGTCTCCTGTCTCCCAGGGTTCTGGGAGAGAAGGTGAGCTCATTTCTTTAGAAGACTCTCCTCTCTGGCCACACCATGCTTTATAAACACCCTGTGCCACCTGTGATGTCAGACGTCAGCCGCCTGGAGAATCTGCCCTGCTCTGTGAGCTTGTATTAAAACACTCACTTATAACTCCCTATTAATTTTTCACGAGAAGTTATTTTTAACTCGCTCAAACCATTGTCTGAATATGCCAAATATATTTTCTTAATGAACGAGCCCGGCGTGTGGTTCCTCCTTCTTCCTACTCCCCTGCTGCTATTCAAATGGTCCCCTCCTCACTGGGAGCAGACTTCTGATGAACAATTCACAGCAATGCCCCGGAAATGAGTAGTAGAGAACAGAGAAAACAAAGTCATGCAGCCCACACTCTCCTCCCTATTCAGGCTTTGGTTTTTTGGAGAATTTCAGGAAGTGTTGTCAGAGGGTTTTAAAGATAGAAAGATCAAATCATCTTCTCTATAGATTATCATCTATAGATTATCTTCTCTATAGATTATCAAAAGGAAACCTTGGGTTATGGGGTCAGGCCTTCCCTCGACAAATCCATCTAGATCCCCTTATTTGCCACTCACCACTTCCAACGTTATGATTTACTCACAAGCGAGATAGGGAGAGTCAATTCTTAACTAACAGAATTTTTCTACACTGTAAATATGATTGAGTTGTCCCCCTCCGTTAACAGGCTTAAAACCCCCACTGTCCTAGGGATAAAACCTAAACGTCTTAGACCTGGACATCTGTTCCTAATCTGACCTACGCTTATTCCTCCAGCCTCATCTCCTTCCCAGTTCATGCCCCAACCACGTAATTCTGGACTCGCTCTGTTCTCTTGCCTCTAATGCCCTCTTGACTCCCTTCACTTAGTTAACTCCTACTTACCTTTCAATTCCCAGCTCAGACATTGCTTCCTCAGGAAGCTGCCCTTCCTATGTACTCACATAGCACCTATGCTCACCCCATTTGCCACTCATTATAATGTACCGAATTTCCAGTTCAGCTGTCTCCTCCTCTAGACTGACTTAGGTGCTCAATAAATATTTATTGAACAAATGTACAGAGAAGAAAAACCTGAAAAAGCACATAATCCAGAATTCCTATCTACTTGACTTTGAGATACCTACTTTGTAGCCAAGCAATCTTTATAAATCTGACTCAGGCAAATATATAAATGGCATTACATTCCTTGTAAAAGGCAATCAAAATGAAAAGTGTGAAGGGAAGAGCAACTGTGATAAAACCTTAACCGCAGATAATTCATGGCATGTATAAGCCACATGTGAGTGATAAAAAATTGTTTGCCTTTGAGGATACTTGTTTTAGAACTATAAGGCTGACTTGAATTATAGCCAACCAATCGCCCACGTTCAGTTGGAGAATCCCTACTTTTTTGAGAGTATCACGCTCAGCCTCTATAATCTAGGTAGGACATCCCCTAAGCCACAGGTTATCACTTCAGGGGACAGAGGGAGGCATAATCAAGACACCCGGGAAACACTTTCAAGCATCATAGCCTCACACATTGGAGATTCTTTTCCAACTTGCCCCTTCTTTCCCGAGATTGCTCTAAACCACCCTAACTGACAAGGAATTGTTCTAAATTTAAAAGGGAAGAGAGTCTAAAAGCTTCCTTCATAGGAAGACAGTACAATTTAGTAGTTAAGAGTCAAAGTTCTGCAAGTAGATTGCTTAAGTTCAAATCTCAACTCAACCTTATAGCCAGGTGACTCTGGACAAATTATTCAACATCTCTGTGCTTTAGTTTCAACAATTGTCAAATGGGAGTAAAATTTAAATACCTAGGGTTATTGTGAGGATTAAGTAAAATAATGCGTATAAAGTACTTAACTCAGTGACTGGCAAACAATATACACTCAATATAATCTACCTAATATTTAATATTAAAATCTGATTCAAAGTCCCAAAACTTTGAAAATCAATTAGTCTTCATAAATGTCTGGCCATAAAATCATCCACTAAAACCTAAGCCTGTTAGCTAGTTCTCATAAGAAAATGCAGTTTTATTCCACATAATTTGCCTCGATGCTCTAAGGACTTTAATTAGACATCCTCATACATGCTTGTGCGAAACACTTTGGGGTCCTAGGCCTATTGAGTTAAACCTGGCACTGAAAAATGCAAGGCTCAAATATAATAATAACAATAAATAATAATAATAGCTGATATTCATTGAACAGGTACTATGTACACTATGTTAAGTATTTTACCAGTACTTCCTCATAATAATCCTAAGAGACAGCCTTATTACTGTCTCCATTTTATATATTAGGAAACTAAGGCTTAGATGAGTTAAGAAACTTGTGCAAACAAAGCAGAAATAGTAAATGATGGCACCAGGAGCTGAACCAAACTCAGGCCAAAATTCAAGGTGAACCACTAGGACATACTGCCCTCCTTCCCCATGGCTATGTTGGGACTGACACAGCTTTCATTCAACGCCCAAATTCTTAAAATGGTCAGAGATCGAGAGGGAGGCCACAGGTTTCCTTTAGTGGTTACTTGAGCCTCAAGATTATATCTTCTGTCCAATTGGTCCTGAAGGGAGGAAATGATTAGAAAAGAAGATAGCGCAAATGTTAATGATAATAATAATAATAACGCCTTTGCCTATAGATACCTCATTTTATTTCTGGAATAGGCAGTACTGGGTGCTGTAGCAGTTAAGAGCAAAGAACATTATGTCAGAAATTCTGGATTTGAGCCCTGGCTCTCCCACCAGACTATATGAACACAGGTAATTTGCTTAATCTCTCTAATCTTAAATTTTCTTATCCATAAAATGGGAATAATAAGACTTACCTTACTGCGTCAATATGAAAATTAAATGAGAAGATACAAACTATCACATGCTGTTGGTGGGAACATAACTGGGGCCACCATCCTGAAGCACTATCTTAGTGGAATTAAGTGTTCACACACCTACAACCCAGCAATCCCACTGCTAGGTATATATCCCAAGGAAACTCTCCCAAGTCTATAGGAGGCCCCTGTAAGTTCCTTCATCACAGTACTGTTCATGGCAGTAAGAAAGTTGGAGGCTACTCAAGCATCTATTACTAGAGGAATATGTAAGTAAAAAGTGCTACATGTGCACAACGGTCAGAAATAATGAAGTAGATTTACATATAGGAGCATGAGTAGATCTCAGAAACGATGTTAATTGAGAAAAGTAAGAGCAGGATGAGGTGTATAGCACACTGCCATTTATGTACATTAAAAAAAAAAAAAACAGCCCCAAAACACTGTTTATTTTTCAAGGATACACATATATCTGTTTAAATGTTATATTATTCCTCTGCTCAAAACCGTCCAGTGGTTTCTCTTTTTATTCAGAGCATAAATAAGCCAAAGTCAGTATTTCAATGGACTGCAAAGTCCAACCTACAGCATTTGCCACTGACACAGCTACCTTCTATTTCTCTCTCTTCTCACTCGTTTTTCTCTAGCCACTGGCCACCTAACCATTCTGGCACCTAACATACCAGGCATGATCCTACCTCAGGGCCTTTGTACTTGCTGTCCCCATACCTGGATACTCCTACCTCAGGTATCTGTACAGTTGCTCCCTTACCCACATTTGGTAAAACGGCACCTTTTTAGCAAGTCCTTCCTCAGTCACCCTGTGTAAAACTGCAAACCACTCACAACACACCTTACCCCCTGCTCTTTTTATTTTCAATAGCACTTATCACTACTTAAGGTACTATATGTTTTATTTATTTATTTGTTCTTGATTTGTCTCCACTGGAATGTAAGCAGGAATGTTTTTTATCATTTTGTTCTTGACTATATTCCCAGCACCTACAACCATACCTGACACATAGTCGGCACTGAATACTTGTTGAATTGATAAATATATCTAAATAAACATATAGAACATGGATTAGAAGAGCATCTATTAAATATACAAAAGCAGTTGCCTCCAGAAAGGAGGAGATATGAAAATAGACGTGAGGAATGAAAGGAAAAAGTAACATAAATTGAAAAGGGGCCATACACAGAGTTGACATGCCGTGAGGTGAGGGAGGTGATTTAATTCTGTGCATTTGAGGTTCAACAAAGGAATTGCATGAGATAACGTTGTGAGAGTACCTGGTACAGAACATGAAAAATGGCAGGCACTCAATAGATTCAAATTGAAGAGGAACTGTAATCCTGTAATTTTCAGGATATAGAGTGTAAAAAGAAGGCATACCAGCTGGAATCAGAGGAAGAACTAGGGAAGACAGAGCAGCCCTCCTACCAGTTCCCTCAGAGCCCATTTCCCTTTTCCCAGTTCCTCCTTCTCCTTCATCTTCTTCAACTGTCTTTGGAGGCTCCTGTAGTTGGCGCTAAGTATGCTTGTATCCCGTTTTCTGTCTAGGGAACAGTCCTCAGCCACCTACCTTTCAACAGAGAGTAGAACAGTGGTTCTTAACATTTTCTGAATCACAGACCTCTTTAAGATCACTCACCTCAAAAATAAAAAATGTCATACACTCCTCTGAAGTCCATCTGTGGACCCTGAGCATCGACCCCAGATGAGGACAGCCTGAAGAGCAGGTGGGAGATGAGTAATACCTTTGATAATTTGTTTCTCTCAATTTAGTTACACAGGGTGGTCCTTAGGCCCTTCCCACTTTTACTAAAGATGAGTGAAATTAGAGCTATAGACAAAGTATGAAGACGCCAGAGAAGCAACCCAAAGAACAAAGCGTAGAGGATTTAAATAATCATATTTTATGACTCAAACAAAAGCAGGTAGAACAAACAAACAAACAAACAACCTACAGAAGAAAAAGCAAACACATGACTGGGAATCCTGAGAAAGCCTACCTGCAAAACATCCTAAAATAATGAAAGGAAACATCGTTCTTAAACGCAATGTGTAGAAACACCCTTTCCCTGTGCAATAATCGTCAATTATTCCAATAGTTTATAATTAGTCCAGATTCTACCTCCCCCTACCCTCAGGCCCATCAACTCATTCCTAACTCAGCTCCTTCCACCCTGGTTTTCCCACCATGTGATGAGCCTTTAGCCTGTGTAAGTTACTTGCTCTGCCAGGATGCCTTCCTCACTCCTTGCTGCCCAGTCTTGACCTTCTAGCTCTTCTCAATCCTTTTCTACAACCTCTCCCCCGACATCTAGGAAGCCTTTTACAAACCATCCTGAACTGATTCTCTCATCTTCCACTGTCCTCCCCACCCCAACAGCACATACTGCTCTAATTTTCCCTTTCTGTCTGGTGGTGTCCTGGGTGTGTTCCTTAAATTCCTTTATAGTCTAAAAGCTTCTAGAGGGCAGGGCCAGGATCCATGTACCTCCTCCTTCTGAATTCCACATACCCACCCTCAACCTTTACTACCCAGAACAAGGATCAGTTCCTCATTGTACCAAGCAACCAAAACAGGCATTTAGGACAGAGCGAATGAATATATAGATGTATTGATTGACTATTGTATCTTAAGATTCCTAGAAGTAGAAATTGGGGTGGGGAGGGTATGGGAGGAGAGAGAAAAGGCCAGACAGAGGTGGAAACAGGAGACAAGAACGTGCACAATCACCTATTTCAAGAGCATTTCCTGAGGACATTTCCTAATGAGGGCCCTGGGTCTGTGAATCTCAGTTTAATTAGGAAACAGTCTCTTCCAAAGGAGGTGCTTGGCACAGGGGAGGTGCTTAAAGAAATGCAGAAAGAGGCCAGGGAACTAGAAGCCAGCTTACACGAATTCCATTATGCCCCCAGCTCCCTCCATCCCTCCTTCCTCCTCCCTGTGTTTCTCTTAGTCTCTGAGCTCATTCTAAACTCCAAAACAAAAGTTCCATCCCAAGTAGCCAAAAACTCCAGTCAAATCCAACAATCCACCCACTAAATTGCAGGCTGTCTTGCTTTCCCAGCCAACCCCACCCACTCTCCTTTGTCTTAGAGGTCATTGTGTTCATTCCTCTGCCTCTAAGTAGGGTACTGCCCTCACTCTGGACCTTTCCTTTTCAAAACATTTTTGAAGGAAGTAAGTTCCACTGGTTCCCTTGGTTGGGTGTTACCAAGCCTGCCAGTCAGGAAGTTTGGCCTCATGGCTCCTGCTGAGTAGCTTCAAAAACAGTTTGGATACAAGTTGTTCTGCTGTAAGTTTGGCAAAGACTTGAGAGAGGAAGGCTAATAAGGCTGTTAAATAATTATTTTCAGGTTTCGACGTTTCAAAGAAGTGGACTTTAAATGCAACATTTCCAGAGATTATACCAATCCCTTTGCATGCACGTATAACTCCTTTCCCAATCCCGAATTGTGTAAGTTTCCTTGTGCTCCTTAAAAATGAGAACTCAAGAGCCAATCAAACCACTGTTTCCCAAACAAACAAGTCTGAAGTTTTCTGGATAGCTGAGCCTCCCCAGAGTTTCCGAAGTCCTAACTCAAGCACCCTTGCCTGGTAGGGGACAATCAGGAATAGAGTAGAGGCTTTGAGTTCAGGGTGAGAGCTTCAAATAATAACTGTGGTGTATGTAGTATGCTAACACTTTCAAAACTGGAAACAGTTCAGAATACATATGAAAAAGTAAACAAAACAAAAGCCACCATGAAAACTGTGTCTGAGTCATATATCCAAGGTCTAGAAGAAATTAGTTAACAAAGCCAAATGAAAAATGGAATTTTCTCATTTTCTCTTTCTGTGTGTGCCTTCTATGAAGTCTATGTCCAGTCATGGTCATTCATTCAACAAATATTTACTGGTCCCCAACTGCTCAACACTATAGACGAGCAAAGAAAAAATACAAAAATCCTTCTACTAAAGTTGTTTACATTCCTGTAGGAAGAAACAGACAATCAACAAATAATAAGAATATGTATTGTGTTGGATTGCAATCAGTGCTGCAAAGAAAAGTAAAGCAAGAGAAAGCTAGGTTGGGCTCAGGCAGGAATTGCCATTTAAAAATGGGTGGTCCAAGAAGACCTCACTGAGAAGATGACATTTCCCCAAAAAAATCAGAAGCAGAGGAGGAAACAAGCCACGACGCAGATTTCTAAGAAGAGCAAGTACAAAGATCCTTGCCATTTTTTTTAATGAAATTTTTTATTGTGGTAAAATACACATAACATAAAATTCACCATTTTAGCCATTTTTAAGTGTACAGTTCGGTGGCATTAAATACATTCACATTGTTGTGCAACCATCACCACCATCCATCTCCAGAACTTTTTATCTTGCAAAACTGAAACTCTGTGCCCATTAAACACCAATTCTCTTTTCCCACTCCCCCAGCCCCTAATAACCACCATTCAACTTTCTGTCTCTGAATTTGATTACTCTAGGTATCCATTATTTATACAGTATTGTCTATTTGTGACTGGCTTATTTCACGTAGCATAATGTCTTCAAGGTTCATCCATGTTGTAGCAAGTATCACAATGTCTATCCTTTTTAAGGCTGAATTCCATTGTAGGTACAGACCACATTTTGTTTATCCACTCATCTGTTGATTGACATTTCGGTTGTTTCACCTTTTGGCTGTTGTGAATAAAGCTGCTCTGAACACTGGTGTAAAAATATCTTTTTGAAGCCCTGTTTTCAGTTCTTTTGGATATATGCCCAGAAGTGGAATTGCTGGATCATGTGGTAAATATATATTTAATTTTTTTGAAAACCGCCAATACCATTTTTTACAGAAGCTGTACCATTTTTGATTCTCACCAGTATTATACAAGGGTTTCAATTTCTCCACATCCTTGCCAACACTCACTATTTTCTATTTTGTTTTGTTTTGTTTTGTTTTTAATAAAAGCCATCCTGTTGGGTTTGAAATGGTACCTGGCCATTTTTGAGGAATAATAAGGAGGCCTGTGGGGCCAGCTCAGAATGAGTGAGGGGGAAGCAGTTAGGGGATGAGGTCAGAAAGAAAGCAGGAGGCCAGGTCATGCATGTAAGGCTTGAGAGTCACTGTGAGGACTTTAACTTTTACTCTGGGTGCGATGGGAACCCTAGATAAATTGTTTTGTACATTGGCTGCTGGTTTCATGTTCTTTAAACTAAATATTTGCTTCTCAAACTAAGGAATAGGCCTCCTCCAGAGTACGAAAACAAAGTATGGAGACTAATTCTGCAGAGCTCTCAATAGATGTCTGTTACTTCTGACAATAAAATGAAGGCTGAACAAGCTGAGCCATTTTCCATCTGCCTCCATCTCGAGATACCCAAAGAAGAGATGCCATATCCCCACCTGTGAGAGATGAATATGATGGATTGCTTTCATCGAAGTTCTTCACTTTATGGATTATCTTTACCCAGGATTCAATCATTTAAAAATCAAACGAACATAATCATGGTATCATTCACAATTTTGGATTATCCCCTCCATTATTGAGGATAATCAAGAGCTGACATAGAGATAAAGAGCACTTTTCCTGGAAACTGGTGAAATTAAGGACTGCAAAGACAGGAGTAGGCAGACTCTCAGAAAAAGGGCAGCAACAATGTGAATCAGGCACTCACAAGCCTTGCAGAATAAAATAGATGAATTCAGTCCCAAGCCCCAGATGCCTCAGGAAGGATTGTCAGAAATGTCTGAGATGATCAGAGCTGGGGAGAGAAAGGGCCCCAAAGGGAAGCCTGAAAACACATTTTTGAAAAGCAAAGAGTACCTCTTATAACTTCACTTCCCCCAGGCGACAGGGATGAAAGCTTCTGCATCAAATTGAGAAGTCTGAGGAGTTATAGATTTTCTCAACAATAAATAATCTAGAGAGAATGGCCGCCCAGCCAACGTTTATAAATGTTAGAAAATATACACTTGTGTGTGGGTGTGCGGGTGGGGGAGATGGAGGGTAGAGAAGGAGAGAATTATGGCATTGTCCCCTCTGGAAAAGGAGGAGGGACAAGAATCAATTTTCACTATGCAATTCTTAGGATTCAAATGAGGATTAAGGGAAGGGAAGTATGGCAAAATCTGGAGACCTAAATAACTAATTTCTCTCAGCAAAAAAACAGGCCGAGTACTCCCAGGTTCTGTGTGTTCTTTTTCTTTCCACCTGAGGACCACCTTATTCTCTTCCATTCTCAACGCAGTGCGATCACCGCCCGCACCCTCGGTAGTCTCCGCAGCTCGCCTCACGTCGCAGTCCCTGTCTCATTTTCCTTCTCTGTGGTCTCATTACAGAGGTTACCTTTTTTTAAGCCCGCAAACATCTATAATAAAAATGAGAGTAGGATATAGGAGACTTCTTCCTATATCCTTCTTTCTTCTCTCCTCAAGTAGAAAGACAATGGTAGTGAGAGTTTTAGGTCATTCATTCAATCGTTCAATAAATATGAAGCTTCTTCTAAATGCCAGTCATTGTGCTTGGTGCTACAAACACAACAGGGAGGAAAAAGCCATGTTTCTTGCCTATGTGGCACTCACTGTCCTTAATAATGTTCTTATATAAGATTCCTGAATATAATGATGAAAAACAACTTTCTACAGAGAGTTGACTTCCCGCAAAACAACTGATCTGTACTCTTCAAAACTCTCAAGGTCAGGAATGACAGGCTGAGGAACTGTTCCAGATCAAAGGAGAATAAAAAGACATGAAAACAAAATGCAGTGTATAACCATGGATTGGACCTGGATCAAGGAGAAGTATTTTATTATAAAAAATATTATTGGACAATTAGCAAAATTTGAATATGGGCAATATCGTGTGTGTGTGTGTGTGTGTGTGTGTGTGTGCGTGTGTGTGTGTGTGTGCACTAAAGAGAGAGCATGCAAATGCAGCAAAATACTAATGACTGGTCAATACTGGTGAAAGGTAGGTGGGTGTTAATTATACTATTCTTATGACTTTTCTTTAGGTTTGATATTTTTCGAACTGAAAAGTTGGGAGGAAAACAAGGTTATGGATTCTCCTATTCTGAATGGCCTTTAAACAAGTTTGCCAGTCACTTTTGATAAGAACAAAATCTCACCCAGAATTATCTAGTCCCAAATCAGGAACTTTAGATTAGAGGGGTAAATGGGAACACAGAGCTCCTTTGTCTTTGATTTATGATCAAAATTGTCAGCAAGTGAAAATACCTCAAAAGAAACCACAACCTTGGCTCGTGTTAGTATGATTATAAAAAAAACACATACTGTTATTGTCATTTTGTGGAACTAACAAATTAATAAATCAGGGCCCAAGGCTGGAACTTTAAGACGCATTGGGGAAGATATGCAGAGGCTGCAGGCAGAAAAAACAGTATCTGGCACATAAGGGTACTTGGTATATATGTAAGAATTAAGGATATATGGAGAGAGAGGTGAAAGAGAAGCAGAATTTGTTAAGCTGCAAGTCATGCACATATGTTATTTCATTTAACCTCCATAACAATCCAATGACATAAGTATTATAATTCCACTTTACAGATTGAGAGGTTAAATAACTTTCCCCAAATCATACAGCCAGTAAAAAGAAGAGCTGAAATTTGAACTTGGTTCTTCGTGACTTCAAAGCCCATGTTCTTTCTACTACACCACCCTAATTCCACAAAAAGTAAAGATTCTAGGGTACGGTTGTTAAAGGAGAATTTGAGCCAGTTCTTATTGTGTGCTCAGGTCATACCCTGCCAATGTCTTCTCTTTCCTTCCAAATGGGTGCTGATGGGCCAGGACTGGAGGTAGTGGGGTCATTAAATCTGAAAGCTCCATATTAACCACGTCTAATCTAATCTGGGGCCAAAATGTCTCCAGATTATCATTTGCGATGCCAGGAAAGGAGATCCCAAAGCATCCCTGTAGCTACTCTAGTAGTTCCTAGATATGATTTTATGTCTAATTATAATTCCTACTCCCCCAACATTAACCCATCTCCTTTTCCTTGGTTTTTAGTAGAAATATAAGGTAACAGATCTCTATATGCCAACTATGTCACCCTTCTGAAACTTCTTTCCTCATGCTATTCTAGATCTTTTCTTTTTATTACCTCATTCTTGAGAGGAAAAAGAAAATCTTCAGTGAAGGTTAGGAAGTGTCAGAGAAGGAAATGAAACCTTGATTCGTGTTGGCCGGGGGCGGGGGAAGTTAGACATTTTTAAAGATGATAGCCCAATGGCAGGAAAATGGTTGCAATTTCCCTGACAAGCGAAATACCTTCATATTTGGCCTTCCCAAACCTCAGCTGTCACCCAAGACTTCCAGATGCTGCCGGCACACACCATTAGGAAACATCTGTCACAAAGGACAGACCCAAGTGGGACAAAAAAGCGTAGGAAGGCAGACGGTGCCAGTTTAATGAGGATGGTTTAACAAAACATCTTTTAAGTTTCCTAATTCACTTGGCCATTTGCTCCCCAGACTTGGCTGCCAATCAGAAGCAGACTGGAAATGTTTGCCAGAGAATGGTAATCTCCTCCTTATTCTTAACCCTGGAGAACCCAGTACCAGAAAAATGTCAGCTTGTCGGTCACTTTAAAACATGATTAATCCTATTCCACAGCTAAAAATTCATTGAGATGCTGGAACTTCAGCTACATCAGGTTCATCATTTTGGTCTGGTCAACCAGAGACTTGTAGAACATCAAAAATGAGCATAGTGTTCCCCATTATGACCCATGTCTGTTACCAGCTCTGAGCTCACAAAATCTAGAACATTTTTAGTATTTATTAATCATCCACAGAAACAAAGACCAGTGGACATCAGGCACCAGCCCAGATCTCTTAGTCTTTCTATTTTTGGATCTCCTCATTACTTTTACAACAAAACTTAAGAAATAGCAACGAGATAAGGAATAATGAGTATTCTGAACATGTTATCATTATATGAAGATCAACCAAAAATAAAGGATTGCTTTTCCATTTTAGTTTCAAAAGGAAGAAAGCTCCAGTTGCGATTAAAAACAAGAGGATCGACAGAGAAACCTCTAAGAATCCTGATTTTATTCAGAGAAATTGCACCAGATTTTGGACTAAATCTAAGGAATTCCAACTGATATCTTTGGTTTCAGATATTTGGGGATACTATCCTAGCCCTCAATTCAATTAAGCTGACATAGAGTCCCTTAGCACCTTGTCCTCACTAGAATTCTATCTGGTAGAATCCTACAGTTTGCTTATACTGTATCCAGGGCCAGCCTCCTGCCCTATTCCTTGGTCCACCCTCCTGGGTGTTAACTCTAAACAATGAGATCCTCTCATATTCCACTCAGATTCATTTAGCAGCCATCAGAAAGTACTATCCTTTCTTGAAGCAGGCTACAGCCCTAAATCACATTCGCCCTGACTGCTGCATTGCAGTAGATAACTGAAGTGTGAGTGCCCTCTACCCTCCTTGTGGAAAATGACACTCTCCTCAAGTCTTAAAAATAGACACACACACACACACACACACACACACACACACACACACAACCACACACCCCTCTTCTCCCAACCTGATCTGCAGTTTCCTGTTCTCTGTTAAGTCCAATAAGTCCAAGCTGCTCTGATTATACTTCCAGGGCTTTCTTTTCACTGTTCTTCTGCCATTTACTCCCACTATTAACCTTTTCTGTGGCTCTCTGCTTGAACAGAGCTAATCTTTCCCCACATGTGAACCTCCTGGCTCTCATTCACCTCGGCCTTCACACGAAACGTCCCTCTCTGCCTAGAATATTCTCTTTCCTGTTCAACATGACCCTCCTTCAGGAAGCTTCTCTAACCACATACCAGATATCTATTTCTCCAGTATGCTCTCCTTGCCCACTGCTCTCCCCTCGCTGATGCCCAGTGGTATAACTCACTGGCCTAGAACTTTGCACTGGGAGAATGTCCAGTTAGGGAAGAGGGTAGGAGTACTAAATGGTGAGGTGTTGCTGAGAAGCACAGCTCCTGCCTGAAGAAGATTTCAGCTTGCCTTTCCAACCCCGGTGAAGCCTAAGGTACAAAGAGTTAACTGGCCACAGCTAAGGAAGTACTCCAGGATCTTCGGCCCAATTTGGCAATGTCAGAGATTTGCAACAAGAACTCAGGTCCAAGTCTCTTTCACCACAACAAAGTGAAAGTACAAAGGAAGTAACTCAAATTGGCTGAGACAAAGTACATTTTCTGTGACATTTATTATTTGCTCCAGCGTCATCCCCTTGATCTCCAATGACTGAACAGACAACTCAGAGTTTTATTACTTTTATTGCTTTATTTAATTTGGAAAATAAGTCATCTCAAGCTTTGGTATTAGGCAACATGATATGATAATCTGCAATAACTAAGTTTAAGTTTAGACTACAGAAAAGAGGAGTGGTCTAACAGTCAAATGGTTGCGTGTTATTTTTAAAAGGATTTTACTTGTCTTGGGAGAATAGGGAAGTATCCACATAATGCCCTTATATTGTAAGCTCCCAGAGAAGATAATTTTCTGTATTTGTTCCCATTTATCTCATATTGTCTGTAAATAAGTACACAGATGGATTCTGTTTAGTTTGGTTTAGTTGTAAAGTGAGAACTGGATAGTCCCTATAAGGTTTGGTGTTTTCCTCAAGTGGAAAACACAAAAGGTTTCCAAGTGAAAAAGACTGGATTCAAACTATTAAAAATTAGATTTCAGCTAAGTATAAGTACAGACAAAGGAAAATTCCAAATTAGACAATTCAGGCACCAAAATGATTCTTTACATAAAAGAAGTCAAGGAAAAGCACTGTCCCCACACACAATTATAAACACTGTTGCAATCACCACAGACTCATTTACACATAGTGTGAGACAATAGTGGCAAATAGAGAATTCCTTTCTCTGGAAACTTAGTATTAAGGGCATTTTGTAAATTCTTCCCTGCCTCATAAAATAAGTAAAACATATATAAACCATGAAATGGAAAGGGTATTCCTAAATCAGAGATGAACAGTATGGTATTCACATGAGAGGCAAGGGCATGTCAAGATCCCAGATGACTTCATAGCTGATGTAAAGTAAGAGTGGTAAGGGCTTCATTTCCAGTGTTGGCAAGATTAGAGCATGTCTTCTGTTCACCTTGGGTTAATCTGAGAAGGCTGCATGGAAGAGGAGGGAATTACCTTTATTTCGGCATTTTGTCTAAGTGTTTCCCAGGGAAACATCAGTTTAAGCTACATCTTCATGCTGGTGTAAAGCTTGGGCTAAGATCCAGTACATTGAAGCTCATTTAGACCTTCCTTCCATGTTTCCCACCAAACACACACACACACACACACACACTCTCTCTCACTCTCTCTCTCTCTCTCTCTCTCTCTCTCTCTCTCTCTCCCCCCCCCACCACCCCCATACTCTGAATCAGTAAATCATGTTTTCCCGACTATACAAAATCCAGTTAAATATTTGCTTCAGATACGAATATAGATCTAAAATACAAAAATAATAATAATTCTCAGTCTTGGGTCTGTGCAGAAAAGGAAAAGAGAGAAACCATTTTAGTAGTAATAAGTATGTTACTCTCCCCTGGGGAAAGAGAAGTGAAGCTCAGATAGCTTCCCTGAAAGGCTAGAGAGAAAGCTGAAGTAACCAAATTCAGCTTATACTGAAGAAAATAAAAGCTTATCTCGCAGGAGTCTTCCAAGAGCCATCTCACCAAACTAACAGCTCACCAGGCATCTTCTCCCATCTATGATCTTACTTTGTACTGCATTGTTTAAATGTTATTTGAGAGGATACTTTGTCTCGCTTTCAAAAATAAAAAAAAACTCCTTAGGGTAGAAGCTGCTGTATATTCTTTCACTGAAGCCAGAAACTGTAATTCTGCAAGCAAATATTGCCAGCTGCAACCAAGACTTGAACTTGAAAGCTATGGCAGCCCCTAAAATGTTTGTTCCTTAGACCTGCCCTACCACCCCAGCACTACACCTCTCAAATCCCATCCCAGTCTGGCAGAGGCTAAATTCCAAGTCGGTGAAAACCCAATCAATGTAGACTAAAACACTACAGACTAACTGTGCCAAAATGATGTAGACAAAATCCATCCACCCAAATGTAGACCAAAATCCATGTAGAGGTGAACCAAAACATTTTTGCTTCCTTCCTTCAATATTTATGGAGTCCATACCATGTGCAAACACTACATTAGTATCATTACACCATTATTTGGGTAAACGATGAGCTATCCAGAGCTTCTCTAGAAGCTACATGTACTCCACATCATCTAGTATCATTCTGGAATGGTTGTGAAGAAGGCAGCTTTCCTTAGTTCCTCTGGGATAACTTCTGAGAATACAATTAGAGCTAAGTCCAACATTCCTCATTCATGATTTGACACATTCACAGGTTTTTCAGTCAGAATTCAGATTTTGAAATTATTAACATTTCTATCACACCAAAACAAGATTATTAATTTGACAAATCAGAAAGCAGAAGCAGACACTTTTACTTCTAGAGCTCTTCAGAAACTAGATGGGCTACCAGGAAGAAACAAAATTAGATTTTCCTAACAGGAATTACAATGAAAGGTGGAAAAAGCCAAGAAAGGTGTGAAATTAAGGGATTAGAAAGTGACATAATTCACTGATGTCGACAGTGAAAGTCAATTTCTTTTCTCCTCCTACCCCCTGGGATTCTCTACTTCCTTTTTCTCAACCCTGCATCCTATCAGCCCAGAACTCCTAATAAAAGTCATCAGGAGAAAACAGCAGGCTGTCTACATTATTTTCCACCCGGTGGTCCCTTCTATCACTATATTCTGTCTCTACTTTTAGACGAACAGCTGTGAGTGGTCAGAGCCTTGTGGCCTCTTCTTTCACGTACCTCCTCCCAACACCCACAATAATGTCCTACACGCAAGGTGGCTTAGGAAATGCCAACTATCACTCTGGACATCTCCCTTCACACCTTTAAATGTGTTTTGTCCTCCCATGTAAGTAGTTGGCTACCTCTCTTCCTCTCTGTCCTCTCACCAGACTTTGCTTGGTTCCTCCCATATCCATGCACGGCACCTGTTTTGCAGATTACATTGGCCACATGTGATCAGCAAAATAGGTGCCATGCATGGATAAGTGTTGTCTGAGCTTCTGGTGTTGGGGTACTGCCCAAAGTGTGGGGGGTAAGGGTAAGGGGGAGAATAGTTGAAGACTCCAACAGCCTTAGAAATTAAAGAGTTGCAAACATGTTTTGTGATAGCAGCAAACTGCCTCTAGAAGACCAAGGAAGCCAGTCTTATTTCAGGCTTCTCCTCCAAGCCTTTATCAATCAATAATATGCCTATCATATACATAAAATTGACAGATTCCAAGAGAGAACAAAGCCATCAAGTTTCAAGGTTTATTTAGCACTGGTTCATTTACAATATACTTGAGACCTCAGAACACCCTTCACACAATGTTTTAAAGACCACTAGGTAGCCACACCCACAAATGTTATTTTGTAATCTTTCTTTCTGCAGCCTGACCTGGCCTATAATCCTCAACCACAGCTTTTTTAAATGAGTTTTTTTTTTTTTTAAAGGCAGGGAGACTACCTTCAGCAACTATAAAAATACATATCTAGATCCTTGAGCACCTAGGAAGAAGACCCTCAAATCCTCTCTCATTATCGTGGACCACCGTATGGAGCTGGAGTTAATTTTCTGCAAAATCCACATCAATGCCCTCCCTAAGAAGATAAGATACTTTCGGAATCTCAAGTGAGAAACGGTGGCAACCATAAAGGAGGCATCAGACCCAGGTGGAAGAATCTTCATTCATTAAAAGAACATGTCTAACCATACTATGTGTTAGGCCCTGTGGGAAGGACAAAAGATGAACAAAGCAAGCCTGGACAGAGGGCATGGCAGAGAGGAGGGAAGGACCATGGAAGAGAGGAGCCCAGGACTAACTTCTCCTAAGTCATAATTTCCTAGGACCTGCTCTGCTGTGGACTTTTCTGGTTATGGAGAGAATGGAGTGTAGGCCTCCAAATCACTCTGGCCTTAGCAACTCGCTGGCCCTCCCCAAGCTTGCAAGGCCTCTGGTCTGCACCCTCCGATAAGAAGTTCTGCCCTGGCCCGTGGAATACCCTCTGCTCAAACCCCACAGGACTTCTAGAGCCAGCAGCACTCCAGGCCCAGCCTTCCTCTCTGGCTCTGTTGTCTTACAAGTCTATAACCACAGGAAGTCACTTATCCATGATCTTTTCTACCTCAGAGGAGAAAGACCTGAGGAGAAAAATGCAAGCCAAACCCAGGGACAGGGAAGGGGCTTGGACAACCAGCACCAGGGAGCAGGTCTGTCCCCCAAGCAGGCGGGGCCAGAGGAAAGGGAACCAAGGGGAGGTGGTACCAAGGAGAGGCGGGGCCCCGAGGAGGCGGGCCTTTGGGAAGGGGTGGGAAACTGTGAACCAGAAGGTTTAGCGGAGAATCCACGAGGAGAGCTGGAGGTGGGCGGTGGAAGGCAAGTGGGAGGCCCTGCCTGGGTGAGGAGGGGCTTAAACAGAGCTAGGCTGGGATGGACAGCAGGATGTGGATCTAGAAGTAAACCCGATTTCCAGAGTCCCTTCTGGCTGAAGGAGAGTCTGGGGAGGGGGCGGGGTCCTCCCTGTGGCGATTTGGGAGCCAATTCCAGATCGGGCTTAAGAATCTCTACTCAAGAGTCCTTTAAACAAAGATAGAAGCGTTTGCCAGTCTCTCCAGAATACTCCTCCTAGGTTCCTCTGCTACCACCACCTATCCCGGCCCCCTCGCCCACAATTTCCAGTACGCCAAAGATAAAACTAAAAAGGAACTAGTTTAAACTTCATCACAAGGGATTTCCTGAGATAGTCATCCAGCGTTCCTAGTATATTCTAAATGAATATGCATCGCGCTGGAGGAAATAAAGATGAAAAAGATATAGTCCTTGCCTAGAGAGCTTCCTGTTCTAGACATTCAAAAAGTAGGACTTCCAAGAACCTAAAACTGTGACCAGAGGAAAGTTCCTCCTCCATCCCAGCACGTTAATCTTCAGAGGCAAGGCTGTGAACCATCGGGGATGGAGAAGGTGGGGCCTACTTAAAGACTGGGGGCTGAATGGACAAGTCATCAGTTCGAGAGGCCTTTGGTCTCAAGAAAAAGGGGCACCATGGCGAATTGCTCTAGATCTCAGAAAGAACCTCTAACTGAGGAAAACATAAAAATCACATCGACCCTGCCCTAATGTGTCATCATTAGGCATGAAGCACTAACTGAACACCTCTTTTGTTCCAAGCGCTGTGCTGGGTAGTGGATGAGTGGCCCCAGCCAAGGCTACAGAGCCAAACTTCCTAGAGGCAAAGGAGACAGGCAGGAGTTGGAAAGATGGCTGTAATGACAGAATAGTAGGGGAGGGGCATCTGGGTGTTTGATTTATGTCTGTTCCAACAGTCCTAGGCTGTCTTCCCTTGCCTCAAGCTGGGATTTTCCCAGATGTGCATCTGCTTGAGGGAAAGAAGGGCGGGAGCAGGGGGAGGGTCTCCATGTCCTTGCATCTGGTCCCAAGAGCAATCCCTTCCCCTCTCTTCCTGTGCTAGCACTGCCTGCTGGGTAGGGGGTGGGAGGCTGGGGGACATGCCAGGGCCCCCAGATAATCACCAGGTAATGAAAAGAACTGGTCCAGGGCTGGGGGGAATGCAGAGGATGCAGAGTTGAAGCCATAAATCTCTCTTGGAGGAGGAGGTACAAAAATAGGGGGACCTGACAGTTGGAGCCCATCCAGGTGATTTCATATGAGGTATCTGAACCTCGAGGGGTAGGAGGAGGGACAATGAGAGGCTGGCAGGGGTGTGAACCAGACACCAGAGGAGGCTGAAAGAGAGAGATAAGAGAGGCAAAAAAGAGAGAAGAAAGGGAGGACAAGAGATGGGAACAGTGACGGGAGGCAGGAAAAGGAGATCGATGGGAGGAGACGGGATAGAGAGACTAAGAGGCACACATGGTGAAACTCATAAAGATGTGATGGTATGAGACCCTCGGAGACGGAGAGAGGGAAGGAAGGAGGGAAGGAGGGAGAGAGGGCCGCTGATGGCAGATATAGTTCCAGAAAAACTCAGACCCCAAAAAAAATCTGGAGTCAGAGAGACAGACGGATAGAATCACAGACAGACATATTTGCCTGAGATGAAGGTGAAGGAGGCAAAGAAGGAACAAAGAAAACAGGGATGCAGTGAGGAGGGGGGAGGGAGCTAGACAAAGAGAGGAGAAGGAGGCAAGTGCAGAGCAGGAGGAGGGAGCGCGGCCGGGGAGGGGGATATATATTTTCTTTATGATCCTCTTCAATCTCACTCGGCTCGCTGCTGTGGCTGTTCTCCTCTCAGGTGCTGCTCTGTGGCGGATGTGCCCAGAAAGCTGATAGGGTGAAGCTGCTGCCATAGCGGCCCCCACACTCTCTCCCAGTGCCAACCTGGGGGATCTTCAGAGACTACTACATGGATATGAAAACCCAGCCTGCCTCCCCTACGCTGTCCCCAAAAATGCTGAAATCAAAAGAGGCCTGAATCTCAGCCCTAAATTTTTCAGAGCTAATGCAGCCTGGCACAACAGATTCAGGGAGGAGTGGGGCAAAGAAGAAAAAAGAATAAAGGTAGACAGGCGAGCAAGGGAGCAAGGGAAGCAAGTTCTGGAAGAAGTGGGGGGGGGGGACAGACTTTGGTTAGGGATCACCTGAAGAAGAGTAAGAAGAGGTAAGGACTAGGAAGATGTCTGTGTGTGAGAGCTAAATAAGCAGCATGCAGAATATAAGCAAAATAAGACACTAGTGACTATTACTTTGGGGGCAGACACCTTCTGAGAAGTCACGATCAATGCCTTCAAAGAACTTTCCACTAATAGGCCCCTACAAAAATACACACCAACCTACAAAAAGGGAAACTGAGGGATAGAATAGAGATCCTGAGGTCAGTGTATGTGTGTGAATCTAGATTTTAAGGGACCAGTGATAGAGTAAGCGGCTAGTTTCTGAAGATCTAAGATAGTATGGCAAGCTGGACCCTGCCTTTTTTCCCCAAGGTTACCTTGAGGCTGAGCGAGCAGCTCAGATTTGTAAAGACTAGCTCCCCTGGCAACCCTCAAGGCCAAGGAAGACCCTAAGAACGTTAACTGAAGCAATCTACACAGGAATTGTTCTCCCCTCTCCCTTCCCTGCCAGGCACATTTAAGGTCCCAGAGGCCAGATGTTATTGTTGGAACCGAAGGTGTCTCTTGGGAAGCAAGAAGAACCTTATCACAGCTGATTTGGGCCTCTCAGAGTTAAATTCAGAGGCTGCAGGGCAACAACTGAGGTCCTTTATCTCTTCCTACACCCATCACAAAGGGGTTTGGGTGGGTGGCCACCAGAGGATCAGAGAGACTTCACAAACAGGGTAAAGGAGGGCCCAATTCCCTGGGGCCCTGGCAACAGCTAGATAGGTCAGTATATCTGGAATAGGGACCAAGGTTGGGCAGTCCAGGCTCCAAACCAGCTGAAGAATTCCCAAGACAGTTCTAATTCATTGGTGGGGTCACGCAAAACTGGTTAACTAGGAAGCTCTGCAGTACCAAAAGGGGCCGCTAGGAAGTGCTCGCCAATAGCCAGGCTCCAGAGAGTCAATAGTCGTCTGACGTGAAGGAGACCGAAGACCGGAAGGCAATCGATCAGAGTCGCCCTGGCAACCGAGCTGAGCCCGAGACAGACAGCCCGTCGATAATGAAATCATCGTTAAATGACTTCAAGCCCTAATTAATAATCCAGGCCAACCGAGGCCATGCCTGACTGGGGTCGTGGGGGAGGGGATGTCATTGTTGGAGGAGCATTGGAACCTTTTGGACAATTAATCAATTAATCCACTCACTCAATAATTGGCTCCTTTGTCCTCTACCGTGCCCCCTCCACCACCCCATCCACATCTGACTGTGGGGAGGGTAAGAAGAGACGTGGGGCTAATCGTTTCCGAGGGCCACGGTGACTCCCTCTCTTTTTTTAGCCACGCATCTGTTTTCTAGACAAACTAACAAAGCCTACCCCAAGGCTGGACTTTCCTGTGTTCTTCTACGAGACCCACCCAAGGGTGAATATTTCAGGACTTGGACCCTAGCTGTCCAGACACCTCTCCACACCCTCCTACCCCCTAACCCACCTCCTCCCATCTCAACACCATCACTACCACCACAACCCCCCACACACACACAGGCAGACACATCACTGACTCACAGCCCACCCTGACTGAGGAAAGAGCACTGAACAACAGTCCCAGCCACACCAGCACACCACTACACATGTGACCTTGGGCAGGTTATGACCTCTCCAAGGCCTCAGTGTCCTTCCTGGTCTGCAGCCTGAGGAGGTCCAAAGGATGTCCAAGATTCCTTCCCATCCCCTCACCTTTTATTCTAATAATTGGACCTGAATGTCTCTCAGTACTCTCTACTCAGTTTCTTTACCTCAGGGAGGTAAAAAGGGGATTGGAAGGAGTGCCAGGTACTGATATATCAAGTGCCCCATTCCCAAGAAACTCACCTTGAAACCCTAAAAAAGGGGAGATATCAGAAGGGTGTATGGAGGGATGCTTCCCCCAGCCCCACCCCCACTGGCCCAGTCATGCTGGCCCTTGCCACCCACCTTGCTTATTGCTCTCCACAACCCCCAGCAGGAAATGAAAAAGGTACAGGAAATTGCACTTTAAATCCCCTAGCTCCTGGCTCCCTCCACCAAATCAGGGAGCTGGGGAAAGACTAACCTCATGGACCAGGGTTTCTCTGTTTGTAATTACCAAGCCACTTAGGAGGAGAGGGAGCTCCCTGCAAAACAAGTCCCTCCCTCCAAAACAGCTAAGTGGGTTATCAAAAACAGTGGTGTTGGAGGAGAGCATTTGGGTTTGGTGAGAAGGAACCAGGGGTTTGGGGGGAAAATAAAGAGCCACTGGGACACCTGACCTAGACAGGTGATAGCCCCCTTTCTGGGAGAGCTGATTTATAGCGCCACCTGTAGCCTGGAGAAAAGATGTGTAGCCAAAGGCTGAGATGGGGTGGGAGGATGGAGAGGAAACTCTCCAGAGAAGCCCTGCAAAGATCAAGAAGAAAAACCTACCAGGTCCATCCCACCCCCATGAATACTTAGGAGTTTAATAACGTTCAGAATGTCCAGGGTTTACGTGTAATTAAATCCAGGAGCTAGGTAATTATTTTTCTTCTCCATGTGCTACCCTTTACCTTTTTCCTCCCCTACATACGCACATCTTTTATGAAAGACGTTGAACCATATCCTGGACTTCAGAAAATACCTCCACTAAAGAGGTGGGCTTAACTTCAGCAAAAGGAATTTAGAATACACTTTGGAAAGGATTTCCTTAGAGTTAGAACTGGTAAATGCTAGAACAAATAAGAAGAGAAGTGCACGCGCGCGCGCACACACACACACACACACACACACACACACACAGAAATAGGAAAGCCCTATTGACTATTCCTTGATTGTTGCTTTTCACGTGGGATTGATCTCCAAATGATGTCGCCCACATTATGAGACAAAATATAGTCTCTCTGAACATTAGGAAAATAATTGCCCTCTAACCCTTAGTTCCAGGAGGGAGATGACTATTTCCCTCCCCAGGTCATGGCAAATGTGCTACAGAAAGATCACATAGCTTGTCAGTAAGAGCCCCACATGCAGATGCCTAGCCTGGAGTCATATGCCCCAAGCCCTCCCTCTCCTGTTTTATCTCAACCTCTCTGCACCTCTCAGTGTCTGTTCTTTGGACTCACCCTGTGAACCAAATCCTGGGGAGGGGGAGAAGGGGGAAAGGGTCCAAAGAGAAAAGACAGAACCCTGCTCTCCACGATGTGAGAAGAGACACCTACCAAACAAAAAATCCAGGAAGAGCCAAAAAATGCATGTAAGTTAAAACATTGTAGCCTAATCCTTCAAGTGCTGAGGGACATATGGGAAGGAGAGTGGGAATAGAGGCTAAGAGTATAAAGCAAGACTGGAGGAAAGTAAATGTCAGTTTTAGACGATGGAGGATGGATCCAAAGGGCTTGGGAGCCAGGAGGTTGATGTGCTCAGCAGGTATGGAGAGAATAAGCTGAGAAGATACCACAGATGAGGATGATTTAAAATGCCTAATACATAGAAATTTATAAGTCTTTACAACTGTACACAGTTCTTTTGCATAAATCTCATTTTATTCTCAATAACAAGTCACAGAAGCTGGTATTGGTATTGCCATTTTGCAGATAATGAAACTAAGGCACAGAGAGGTTAAGTAACTTGCTTCAGGTCACAGAGCTGATAAGTGGCAGAACGAGGAATCAAATTACTGCATTCTGGTGCTGACTCCTACAGGTTCTGCCCTGGGAAGCAACCAGGCTTGGGGCCTAGTTGTGTGAGGGAGAGATCACTCTCCAGAGGGCAAAAGACCTGCCTTCTGGTGCCTTTTTCAGGATGTTCTGCCCAGAACTCCAGCAAGTGAGCCCAGGCTTCATATGTAAAATGGGAAAGTGATATCTTACCCTGTGAAGACAGGCTAAAACAAATAATTTATTGAAAAATTTTTAAGCTTTAAAATGCAATAATTCAACCCGTGAAAGGGGTAAATAAAGGGGAAAGCCAGGATAAAGGTTTCAAAGGCTTCGGTCTTCCCATTACTGGTCCCCATCCCAATACCTGTCTTCCCCTCTTTGCTGACCCCCGAGAGGCCTTTTTCTCACATTTCAGTCTGAACAGCTTTCTTCACTCAGCCATGGCTCACTAGCCCTTGAAGTCCAGGATCATTCATCCTCACACTCTATGTGAGCACATCAAGGCCAGGGAAGTCAGCCTAGCTTTCCAGCATCTTGCCCACCCAGCCCAGAATCACAATGGAACTACAATGTGGGACATTTTATATTGCTGTCCCACATCCCCACCACCACTGCCACCCCATTACACCCCACCCCTGGAGGGGTAGCCCTCTACGACATCACAGCCCAAGCTCTCTGCCTACTCCCTCCAGGAAACCTGACCTCCCAAACGTCGCCCCCTCCAGCCCTCTGCCTCCCGAACACACATTCCCCGATGCGTATACACGCACACCTACACATTTCTTCCTCATCTGCCTCCAAGGTTCATATTCCCTACCCCAAGATAACGCAGTTACTGAGAGCTCTCTTAGTTTTACTGCTCCTAACTAAATGAATAGCATTCTCTTTGTCTTCCAGGAAGCCTATGGACTTCCTCTGTCTTCCTCTATTTTCCCTCCTTTGATCATTTCCAGTCGCCCATTATTAGAGTCATAGCCTTGGTCCAGTTGCTCTTGACCACCTCAACTCACAAGCATTTGCTGAAGGAGTGCCCAGTGCTGTGCCTCTGGGTCTTGGATAACAGCCTCATCTTACTATCAGTCTAAAAACTCCCGCAGGGCAGGGCAGGGCAGGGCCTGTTCTCCCTCTGGATCTCCCCTCACTCTACCAGTAGAGTGTGTAACTCATTGATTCTACTTTCCAGCAGAGAGGAGAGAACTGAGAGAGAAACCCAAGCAGGGTTAGAATTCTGAGGCCACACTTCACCCTGTAAGATTTAGTGTCAAGAAGACAGGCAGCTGGAGAGAATTGATCTCCACTGCAGTACTGCGTTCCTTTAGGAATTCAGGGCCCCTTGAGGGGAGTGGGCGAACATAAGCTTGGAGGCCAGAGGACGAAGCTGGTTTGAGGCTCAAGGGGCGGGAGTACTAGGGGAGCTGGACTTCCAGACTCACTGCAGCCTCCTAGTGGACACAGTCCTATGACTGCATCTACGGAGGGTGAGACTGCTGCTGCGGGCCTAAAGCAGGTTGGACTTTGGGCATGCTTCCACACTCCCTGGGTGTGAATGTGCTCAGTCCACAAGGTTCCGGTGTTCTGTGGTTCAAGTCCATCTCCATCCTCCCTTCTTGTCCACACTCACAGGCATTTCCTGTGCTCAAAGCTGAGAGTATTAGATTGAACCATATGAAACTCCTGATATTCAATTGGTTTGGGCCTATAAAGTTTATAACTTGGTTCTCCTCCCCTCAAAAAAATTTTTTTAATTCCAAGCTGATGACACAGGAAGGCAGATTGCGGAAGGGCGAATAATAATAATATGAACTAATATATGTTGAGTACATACCACGTGCCAAGTATGTCGTTACATTGGTAATCACGGCGCTAATTCTCACAAGTTCCTTCAAGCACCTAAAATTATTTCCCACATTTTACAAGTAAGCCCAGGTTAGAAGCTACATGGTGAGGAGCAGGGCCTGTCAGAGAAAGAACCCCGGCAGAAGCAGAGCGAGAGGGAGACCGGGGAGGGGGGGGGGGCCTGCGCCAGCCGCAGGCAGCCCGCAGGAGAGCTGAAGGAGAGCATGGAGGGCGAGGCCAGGCGCGTGGAGACGGAGCTGAACGGCCGCCACGCCGAGGAGTCTATGATGCTAAGGGGACCGTGATGGCTGCGGCACAGAAGGAAAAGCTAAAGTCCAGGGGAAAGTGTGAAAAGCGGGAGGGCGGGAGGAGCGACCCTGTGCAAGAGATATGTAGACTGCGGCAAAAAGAGGAAGCGAGGGTTAGAGGCAGAGCGCGGAGAGGGAGAGCTGGAGTCCGCCGCAGCGCGAGAGGGAGTAAGGGGAGGGGAGAGCGGAGGAGGGAGCGAGAGCGACCCGAAAAAAGAGAGCCAGACGCTCACTCCGGCCGTCTGGTGTGTGGGGGAGAGACCTTCATCTCAAGGACACTGAGAAAGGCAGATGGATGGTGGAAAACAGCGGAGCGGCGACCCCAGCGAGGCGGGATCCGGCCCAGCCGCGCCGCCCGCGGTTGCGCTGCCCTCGCCCCGGACGCCCCCGTTCGGCGCCCCGCAGCCCCCGAGCGCGCCCCCGCCCTCCCCGGCCCAGCCCAGCCCGGCGCTCGCATGAAATTGGCTGCAGCTGTAATGAGTCCGCGCCGCGCGGAGGATGCTGAGGGCCCGCCAGGGAGCCGTGCGCGCCTCGTTTAGCTTGTTTATTGTTCAGGCCTAATTAAAACGTTCCACCGCGCTGCGTTTACATCCGCCCCCTGCTAATGAATTCTCGGCCGCCGGGCGATTTCGGAAACTGCCGCGGGCCGGAAGGGGGGCGGGAGGTGGCGGGACTAGGGAAGCAGTGAAGGAGGGGGCATCCCCCCCCCCGCACACACACGGGCGCGCGCGCGCGCAGACCTTTACACGGGCGGAGGAGCAATTAGATATCCGGCGATTGGCGCCGAGGTCCGAGTGGTGACCCGCAGCCCCATCGCCCCAAAACATGGCAAGCGTTTGGAGGTGATAGAAGGCAAGGCCGCAGGGCTCTTAAGGAGGCGCGGAAAGAAGATCATGAGCAAGGATAAGTGTCCTGTGCCTACTAGGCCTGTGTGTATGTGCGTGTGAGTGCACCTGCACCTGGGACCGCGTCCCCAAACGGCCTGTGTGCGCAGGACTCTATGTCTGTCTGTTGGTGGGTCCCTCTGGCTGCTCATGCCTCTTTCTCCCCCGCAGGGGGAGTCTGCGGGTGACTTACAGTGTTCTGGTCTCTCTGGGCGCAGCAGTTTGCCGTTTTGCTGTTTGCCTTCTTGTCACGACCTCAGCGAGGGCAGATGGAGCCAGTGGAGGGGGAGAGACAGACGGTGATGCTTGGGCAGCCAGGACTCCCCGCCGGCCCCATTCTTCCTTCAGACAAGCGACACACACATACGCAACACACACTCATGCACACACACTCTGCCCTCCACCGCATGTAGCCAGATAGACAAAAAGCAATGGAGATAACATTCACCCATGACCACATAGAAACATAAATGAACAAATGCGCTTATAGTGACATGCCAGTCACACACACAGATGGAAAGACAAGAGCCTGGGGTGCAAAGCCACATGGCACAAAGCCACCTGGATGTACATGCTTCTCCCCACCCACACATACACAGAAGTCATGCAAACTAGGATACACACTTCTCCAGACAATTGTGCATGCACGCATGCATCACTGCCTGACACTTGTCAGTGTACCCTCCAGCAGGCCCCAATTCCTCTGGTAGCAAATTCAAATCGCCCAGCGCGGCCTTCAGAATTTGTCTTCCATTCCGCTTCATGATGGTTCCCCAATCGGCTCTTCATTCCAGGCCAGCAAAGCTGGCTGGATTGTGGTTTGTTCATCCTGCTTCAGAACTGTCAGAGAGATATTTTCCCTCTTCTTTGACTCTGTTCCATGCTGTGTTGCATTTCTCCTTCCATACCCTACTTATAACTCCCCTCCTCCAGGCAGCCTTCCCTGATGAACTAACTGGCTCTGATTCTGAGTTTGCCCTAGTCATTTGCACTTGTTGATCTGTGTTGTGGTGAGCGGTACCAGGTTAGTTTGCATGTTATCTTGGTGGGGAGGAGGACTGTAAACTCCCCAAGGGCAGGACCACATGGCCAAGTATTTCTGTCAAATGCCAGGCCTCACCCCTTGAGGCAAGGCTGTGAATGCTCCTGGGAGCATTACTACCTGGTTTTAACAGGTGGAAAAATGAAACCAGGCCTCGAGCAGTCACTAGAAAGTTCTCCTTCTGTTACATTGTGAAACTATCTCATTCAAAATAACCTTTCAGAGCCACTTTGGAGGGCTACACCTTCCGAGGTGTCCTCTCACCTTCACATTGTTCCTAACTGGAAACACTGCTTCCGAGCTGGGTCCTCACCTTATTCTCCAGGAGAAAATTTGGCTGTTTTCAAAAATTAGATCCACCCTAAAGGATGAAAATGTGCCTCTAGTGATGATGCTCAGAGCTTTGCTACCTTCTCTAATGGCAATCCCCAGAGAGGAATGCCAGGAATGCCCTGGCTATAGCAGCATCACCTGAAAGTGCTACTTTGAAGAAGATGGCATGCATTGGAATGGGTTTTTTGTATTAAAAAAAAAAAAAAAAAAGATTGCCCTAAAAATTCATTTGTTGACTGCCTCCCCAACTCACCGCAGGGTAGTTTCATCCCAGCCCAACCTCTCTGAGGAGATGAGTGCCCTGCCTGCTTCCCCCCACCACCACCTCTTCCCCTTAGTCTTAACAGCCAGATTTCCCTCCATGTCCTTCTGTCCCTCCTGCAGATGGAGGCTCCCACCCTCTCCCTGTCTTTCATTTACAAATAAGCCTCCATCATATTTATTTTTCCACCTCTGTCTTTCTCTGTCTTCTGTTGATTTCTCTTCTCCCTTTTTCGATATCAGTTTCTCCCCCTCTGATTTTTGTTGGGGCGCTGCCATTTCTTTTCCTATCTCAGTCTTTCTCTAATTTCCATTTTTTTTTCTATTCTCTCCTGCCCTCCACCTCCATTGCTCAGAGCAGTCACTGTACGGGGAGTGTGTATAGAAGTCTAGTTCAGTACCAAATGACTGACATTTTGGATGGAGCTTGGAATTGCTGTGTTCCTGCTCCCCCCTGCCCCAGCCCCCCCCCCCCACACACACACTTACGAGCCTCTCCTCCTACCCAAGTCCCTGGTCCTGAGAGGCCAGCAGAGCCCTTGACCCAGAGCCTCCATCCCACCCTCTACAATCTCTACCTGGCCCTTCTCACTGCCTTCTCCTACCCTCCAATCCTCTGGTTTCCATTTCCTCTCTTCCCTTCTCTGTCTCTCTCTCCCTCTGTCTCTGTGCACATTTGTCTCCGTATCTCTCCGTATCTCTCTGTATCTCTCAGCCCTGGCCCCGAGTTGCTTTGCCTTTGGTTCTGGGTTCAGGGCTTTTGGTTTCTTCCTGAGCCTGGTTCCAACTGACATCTGAGTCTGTATCTGTCTCTGCTATTTCTAGCCTCTGGCTCTGTTTTTGTATCTGCCTTCAATCTTTCTCTCTGCTTTCCAGATGCTCCTCTCTCTTTCCTCTCTCCTGCTTCTGAGTCTGTCTCTCTTCTGTCTCTCCCATTCCACTCTGTGAATGTCTCTGTTCACTCTGTGTCTCAGTCTCTTTTAATCTCCAGGGTGCTGCACCTCACTCTGCATTATTGGTCCTGCTCTGTCAGTCTTGGCTTGAATTTATTGGGTATTTCTGCCCCTGTATCTGTGTCTGTCTCCCCCCTTCACTGCCTCTTTGCACTGCCCTGCAGTTATGGGGGGTGGGCTGGCGCGGCGGGCTTCCAAGGGGGACCGGGCGGGTGGCCCTTTGTGTGGAAGATTGACGGCCACACCGCAGCGCAGCCTCCGCAGCGCTGATTAGGATGCAGCGCGGGGTCCGACTGCAGCATTCTCCTCACCAAACATTCTCCATGACTCCAAATGCTGGTCCCCTCTCTGCCTGCTATCAGTCTCAGGGTGGTGTGCTTTACCTTTCCCCCTGCCCCAATTTCTCCACTGGGAGCCACTAAATATTCTGGAAAGGCAGTCCAGGGCCTCCTCTCTTACCCAGGGATCCACATTTTGTGCATTGTAAGAAAAAACAATGAGGAGAGGTGGGAGGCTGACTGGTGGTGCTTTGCTGGTGGCAGGAGGGTAGGAGGCATGTGAAGAACAGAAATGTCCCTGGGAGCTTTGTCCCAGCATCCCTGATGAAGAATTGCCAAGCAGCTCCTTGCACCCCTCAGACAGGCACCTGAGGAGCAACAAGTCCAGGGATGAGAAGTGGCAGGTTTTAAAATACAGAAAGGGGAACAGAAATATGCATGCCCCTCTATTCCCCTCATAGCACCTATAACCCTTCCTTGTACATAGGAAGCTCCCAATTAAATTATTGGCTCGTATTTCATCATTTCTCCAATAATTAGTGCTTAAGTCAGAAACTCAATTCTTTTAAATATGCCTCCTCATCCCCCCTCCCCCACTTATCCACCCACAGCAATCCAGTATCTGCCCTCTGAACAGTTTCCCCTGCCAAGCCTTCCAAGCACCCCAGTGATTAATACATCCCAGCTCCAAATCTCAGTCATTCCAACCACTCCACCTCCATCATCTATCTACCTGGTGACCCTCCCTCCTCCTGTCCCTCCTTTGCCCACCCCAATGCAGCCTGGCCATCTGGGTTCCTCCCCAAAGACAGTCAGTTACTAATAAGCACTGAGAACTAGAAGGGGGGGGGGAGGTGCCAAGAGAAGCCTGGTGGGTGGGAGGGGATTCCAGAGCTAGCAAATAACGAGCCTTGTCAGCATCTGTCATATATGCCATCTCCCTCCATCATCCCTGTCTCTTGCCTCCTGGCTTCTGCCAATCCATCTCCCTGCTGACGTTGACGGACTGAGCTCAGGTGCAAATTCATGGAAGTCGTGTAATGCCTGGTCTGCTTCAGACCCATTTTCTCCAGGAGTGTCACTAGACCCTGATGTCTTTCTTTGAAACTCCGGGCAACCCTAGGAAGCTGGGGCTGTAGATGGAACCCAAGGAGGAAGAGAAATTGCCCTCTCTGCTCAATATCTTAGACTCAGCACCTTGTCTCCACCACACATCTTCAAAAGTAAAACTCAAAACTTCAGGCAATGGTATGAAGGATTAAATCTCAAGAAGACCATCCTAGCCTTAAAGAGGTTGTGAATGCCTCCAGAAACTAGAGAATTGTTGGGGGAAAAAAGATGCGGTTTGACAACCAAAGATCACTTCTTGTAATATACCAAATTTCCACCAGAGGGCGAAGGACGCAGACTTGGGTGGAACCTTCTCTGCAGTGACCTGCGAAGGACTCGGCGACCACAGGAGGGCGGCAGAGAACGGTGCTCCCTGCAGAACCCAGACCTCGGCCCTGGGTACTGTCAAAGATGGGGCTGTGCTACACAAGCTAGAGGAGTGTTGCTTTAGCAAGAAACCGTGAATTTCTGAATTCAATAAATACTTCTTGCAGCTCTCTCCGTTTGGGCATCCCTTCTCAGGCTCTTAGGACCCTGAAGTACCGTCATCCACTTCCATTCTGGTCCCTCGGCACTGGGGCTGCTGGCACAGAAAGGCCCTGTGGCTTTTCCTTCACAGCTGTACAGCAAATGACACTCAAGCTCAAAGAAAGAGGTGACGTTTCATAGGGTCCTAACTAATAACTGGAGCCAGAACTAGAACCCAAGTTTTCTCCATTCTTAATACAGAATTCTTCCCATTGTCCTGGCTGATATTCCTGAAAGAAAAGCATACTTTACAAGCCCCAATGGAAATCCAGCTCACAACCCTTGGTTTAAAAAAATCAATGTCGAGTCTATGGCCATGCCACCCTGAACAAGCCTGAGCCCATCTGATCTCAGAAGCTAAAGCAGGGTCAGGCCTGGTTAATACTTGGATGGGAGACCACCTAGGAAGACCAGGTACTGTAGGTGTAAAAAATAAAAAAAAAAATAAGGGATTGTAAGCTGACAAGGTCCTTGCAATCTGTGAGGTCGACCAAGGGTTGCTTCTCACAAAAAAATAAAGAAATATAAACAAACAAACAAACAAATAAATAATGTCAAAGCTGTACCTTTTCCCATGTTTACATATATAACTGGTGCATATAAAACTGTTGACCACAGAGCAGACAAATAACCTCCTCTTCATTAGGTACACACACCTGTCTACCCCTCAGAGTCCCACAGCCCCTGTCCCTCTCTTCTTCCTGAACTGCAAGAGGAATGTCTCTTCATTTATAATCTGCATTTTCACTGTATTTTCAGAGGCTCCTCAAAGCTACATACAAACACTTTCCCAGTTTTAACCTTGGTCCCTCCTACCACAGCACAGCCCTGTACAAATGGAGAAGAAGGGCTGCCCAAGAATCCTCTCTCCCAGGCCCGTCACTGCTCCTTGCCTCTCCTCATCCCTCTGCTGACCCACCTATTTCTCCTCCAGATCCTTCTTGCTACTATTGGCCCTCCATGACCCCAGTCCTCTGTCTAGCCCTCACTTCTCCCTCTCTCCTTGGAGCTAAAGAGCTAACAGAGGTGAGGGTAACTGAGGGGATGTGTGTGTAAACTCGTGGGCTGATAGGCTGTGTACACATACACGCGTGCCACACACCGCCCCTTCTAAATAGCCCACACACACATGTACTCCATGCCGTGCCCCTGTCCAGGACTCCTTTATAAAACAGGAGGAAAAAAATATCATCTCAACCTCTCAAAAACCTTATTCCAATTTTTATCCTCTTGGGGAAAACTGAAAAGACAAGACCTCCCCCCCCCCCCGTTTTTTTCTTTCCCCATCTGCCTCCCGCCCACTCTGGCTTTTGAGATTTCCCCCTAGATCTCTGGGTACAGCCCCCAACACACACACCTTCCCCAGTATCAAGAAAGCACCAGATGCAGCCTCCTCCCTGCAAAGGACTGAGACAAACGCCAATCACACTGGTGCCTCTCACGGTGCCCATTCTGCTATGAATTCCCAAGGTCAAAACCATTCTGATGTTATTAAAAACATAAATGTTGCATACCAGGCAGCGGGGGGAAAAATTATAAGGCAGCCAGATGAGAGGGAGACGGAGGGACCGGTAATTGTCTTCGTCTTCCCAGAGTCAAGCTCCATGGGGCTGGAGCTGCACACAGAACATTGCTTTTTAATTTAACTCAGTAAGGTCAGTGGCAGTAAATGAGGCAGGGGAGGAATGGTACCTCTGAGGGAGGGTGCCGGGGCATAGCCCCCACCCTGAGCCTGCAGAACCAGGGCTTCTGGCCAAGATCTCCAGGCAGTGCCTGGAGAAGTAGAGGGAAAACGGCAGGGGAGATTCAATGACTCTCAGCCCACCAAGGAAGGGGACTGGCCTCAGGGGATGGAGGAGGAGATATCATTGGGAGGGCTTCTGAGGAACTGGTATCTGGGTGCAGAGAAAGAAAAAGTCTTCGAAGGGACTCTAGGACCAGAAGACTCAGGTTGATGGAGACAAATACCCCCCTTTATTCTCTCCCTACAGACTAACTGTGCACAAGAAAATAACAAGGGCCATGATTGGAATTTAGGGGTTCATCCTGCCCCCAACACTCATGAATCCTGAATCTCAAGCAAGAGAGTTCTCCAGTGAAATGGACAACTTTATTCCTTCCCCTTCATCTCCAAGGATCCAATGGGGCAGCTGAGAGGAGGAAGGAAGGAGAAACTGAGGTAGAACTGCCCTCCCTCAGAACCTTCCTTATAGGTTCCTTCCACGGGCCACCTTTCCTTCCGCAGCTCTGCTAGCCATATGGTGGTTCTGTCCATTTCCAGTACTATAGGAAGGGCTTGAGTTAGACCACAGAAGGGACTTCTCGGATTGGCATCTTAGTCATAGGAACAACACAAGCTGGGGTAGGGAAGTCTAAGGACCCTGGGTTTTTCTGAATAGGCCCAGTGAGTTGAACATGAGATCAGGGAACCTGGAGAAGGTGGGGCAAGTCCCTAGGTATGGGCATGGGAACTTTAAAAAAAGCTGTGAAACTGTCAGAAGCAGTGGCATTAAATACGCTTGGATTTAATGGGAAGTTCTTTTGCAGGTCAGACCTCAACTCCTGCTTTAGTTTCAGGCTGTTTCCCTTTTAGAACTCTTTTAGAAAGAGAATTAGAATAGTAGGTTTCAGACTTTAGGATGGAGTTTCAATTTTCTCTGTCCATCTAGAAATGTCTTGCTACTTGGCTTTCCTTCCAGGTCTCTACTCCCTTGTAATTTAGGAATACAAAGGCTCCCTGAAGGAACCCCCAATGTCAATGAGGAATTCTGAGGCCCACTACCCTTATAGTGCACACTCCTGCAGGCATCCTCCTCTCCCTTTCCAGGAGGTCCTGCTCTCAGCACTGAGACCCCAGCCCTGCAGTTCTCAGTAGCTGCCACAAGGTGGCGGCCAATGCCTCAAATGGTCCAGAGCTAGACCTTGCGCCTCACTGGAGTCAGGACCCTCTCCTCCACCCAAATCTCCACTCATTCCACCCCCACCTCTCCAGGCAGAAATCAACTCTGAGGGTCCCAAAAAAGGAAGGGCTTTCTGAAAAATACTCAAGCTTTGGGGATAGGTGGTCTGGGTGAGGATTGGAATGGACGAAGGAAAGGGAAGGTGGAAAAGAAGCCTAAGAGAAAAAACAAGTCTGAAGAGACCCAGTGGGAGCAGACGGTTAGGTGAAGTATGAAGGCCAAGTTGAGAAATCATAATGGAGCCACCTGCCACTCCCTGCATCAGGCCCAGGATCCCAGGGGTTCCAGGGCTGCAGACTAGAGGGGCCTCTTACCTGGGCCACAGGCACCCAGGAGGAGGAGGACCAGGAGCTGGGAGAAGGCCTAACTCAGAATAAACACCAGGATACAGACAGAGAAAGGCCCACACTGCCATCTCCCTCCTCAGCATGGCACTCAATTGGATTCCATTATCTCTGCCATTCCCAGAACATAGAAAACAGGTTTTCTCCACTGCAGTCCTGACCTACCTAGCACATTGAGAGGGTTCTGGGAGGAAGGAGAAAATGTAGGCCTGCTCATAGAGAGGTGCCAGTGCATGTGGTTGAGGGAATGGGGAAGGGTGAACAGGGAAAGGCACACAGCCAGGAAAGAGAAGAGAGAGGAACAAGAAAAGGCCTGCAGGTACCATAGCAGTGACTTAGAAATAGGAAGTTTGGGATCTAGAACCAGGAGGGTTAATCAAGGAAGACTTCGCAGAGGAGGAGAGTATGGGGAGATATTGCAAAGGTCTGAGAGGCTAGCCTGTAGGAAGAAGAGAAAAGATGGTCAAGGCTGAAGACAGACTGCGAGGCAAGGAGGGAGGGAGGAAGGATTGAATACTGGGATGGCTCCCCAGGTGGATCTAAGAGACCAGATGGAGGTTCCTGTTGAGGGAGAATGGGAAGTGGAAGGAAAAGGTATCAGTGGGCAAGAGACCTAGAAGCCTAGCTGGAAGTTACTACAGGCTTAAGGAAGAGGAAGGGGCAGCACCCCAGTCTAGCCGAAGTCGTCCTCCCTCTCTCCCCATCACCATAAAGCCAAGAGGATAGGAACATAGTCTAGGTTCCTCCAAATGGGGCACAAGAAAGACTCCTAAATCAGGAATCAGGGGCCTGGGTTTCCCAGAAGTGGCCACCATGTAGCAGGGGATATTGACTGAGACTTTCCCCCTCTGAGGCCTCTGGCTCCTGTCTATAAAGCAAGAGGGTTGGAACTGATGGTCTCTTAACTCCCTTCTCTGAAACCGTCCTGTTGATCATTGCCTCTTTTCCGAGAATGGTCCAGCTCATCTGTGATCCAACAGGCTTTAGCCCCATATTCTCTCATTTCTCTATACTCCAGACCACTCCGCTATCCAGAAGAAATTATTTCTATATGGGGGGGGGGGGACTAGATTCCAATTTCACAAACTCAGACCGGGCTTATGTGAACAAGGTACAAGAGGATTCAAGGTTAGACTCTGGAAGAACTTCCCAGCACAAGAGGTCTGAAAACCTCAGGTTGTGTGAAGTTCGATAAGAATGTGTGCATGGCCTTGCCAGAGGCCTCCAAGAGACAAGGATATTCTTTTGGACCTCTCTGGGTAGTGTTGACTAGAAAGAGAAATTTTCATTGTGGTTATGGTTCCCCCAGAGTCAGATGTTGCACACCAAGACTGTTAGGGACTCTACCACCCTAGGGCAGAATGGGTTGAGCCTAGAGGAAGGAATTGCAGCCTGGTTAGATCATTCTCTAAACCTGGAGGTTGGGGAGAGGAGAAGGGAGTAGGCCCCACCCCTCCACTGTTCCGGCACCTTCCCACCCTGGCTCCACCTCTTCATCACTCTCCCCATCAGAGCAGGGCCTGTGAACAGTCCCAATGTAAGCCCTGAATGAAGGTTTCAGGACCCAGTTTCCACCCAGCCTCAGACCTGGAACCCTGACACCATTCCCCTGTGCCTGGAAGGACAGAGGCACCCACTACTCAGGCTATAAAATCTCCCACACCCCAAGCAGATACAGCCTTCCTCTTTTGGCCTCCCACCTCAGCCCCACCACAAACCACAGCCCAAAACGTGCTAGAGATTTGGGCAAATCAAATCAAAAACATCTTTGGCTATGAGTCTTCAGGCTCCTCTGGGACACCACACATGTACGTGTACACATATGCACACATTCACTTGCACACATGCAGATACACACACATATGAACACACCTACACATCACAAACATTTTCACATGTATGCAATGCAAACACATACATTTACAGACAGGCATATACAAACTGACACAAACTCATACACTCACCAAGCACACTTGTGCACGTACACAATACATCTCTATTCCTTTCTTTTGACTGAGGAGGAAGAGCCCAGTCCTCTAGATTCCAGAGGTCTAGAATGTCCAGGGAGAGACATGGAAACCCACAGGAAACCTCCTTCCAGTTTCCTGGCCCAAAGTGAAAATCTTTTGCTATATCCCCCTTCCTGCCACCAGGGTCTCTAGGTCTCTGGCCCACACCATGGATATGGAACCTGCAAAGACAACACAACAAACATTTTTGAGCACCTATCTGCCAACGCCCCCCACCTGCACCCCTCTTCTAGGCCTGAAACTGTACTGTAAGAGTAAGACCCTCTGCTCAGTGACATGGTGGAAAAAGCTCAGGAGTTTAGGACCTGAGTTCAAATCCGGCCTGTGCCTCTTAATAAGCTGTGTAACCTTGGACACCTTACATAACCTCTCTGAGCCTCAGTTTCATCACTTGTAAGGTGAAGTTAATAAAATTTACGCAATAATTCTGTGAGGATTAAAATACAGGGAAAACCTCCATAGGCAATGTATCCACACAGAGAAAGCCACCCCCTTTCCTTCCCCAGCCCCTGAGGCAGGCATCTCCCCAACACCCTCCCAGTCCCGCAGTCGCTGAAATAGAAACCCAGTCTCCTTCAGCCTCAGACCCGCAGGTGCGCACGCCCCGGGAATCTTGATCTCGGACTTGGCCGGCTCCATCCGACTCCCGCTCCCACCCCGGCCCCCGCCCCTCCTGGTCCATCATGCCTCTCGCCTGCCCGTTTGCAGGTCGCGTTTTCCGTAATAACCTTTAATGCGGCTGGCCACGGCCCAAATGTTCGCGATGGAGCGCTGGGCCCCGCGCATCAGATGGACGATGAAGTGTTAATCATCCCCCAGGGAGCCGTCCCGCGGAAAGTCGTCATTAATTTCTCTGAATTACACCAATTCCGAGACATTCTTTATGGACAGACAGTGCGGGAGACAGTTATATGACAGGACTTGCTGTGCTAAGCAGATGTGGGAGAGATTGCGTCGCCCCATGAATACTAAACAATCGCTCGGAAGAAACCCCACAAGCTTCTGCGCTCAGAGCTGGGAAGCGGCCCAGGCTGCCCCCACCCTGGCGGGCACACCCTGCAGGTGCCTGGAGCTGGGGGGTGGGGGGTGCGGGCAGAGATTGCACCCACCACCATTCCTGCTGCTTAGGTGGCCTCCTCAGCTCCCTTTCAGAGTCAAGCCTCAGCCTCAGGGTGGGAAGTGGCTCTGGGGGTCTTACTCTCATCTTTCTGGGACCCTTCAAGGACCCACAAACACTCTTGCTTTCCTCCATACAGTCTCTGGTCCCTACATTCCTTCCAGGACCTGACCGGCTTCTGAACTGCTGTCAGTCATCCCTCTCTCCCACTCTGATCTTCCTCCAGCTCTCTTTCCAGACAATTCACTATCCTTACCATCTCTGAGTTTCCATCTGGCATAGCCACATCCTGTTTCTTCCACCTCCCCACCTGGCCCATCTATCACTCCATCCTCTTCCACATGCTCCATCTCTCCACCTCCCCACCCTGCCCCACCCCATTCCTCTGACCCCGTCATCCTCCCGCCTCTGATTCTGTTCCCCTCCAGCCTGGCCACCTCCTTCTCTTGCCCACCTCCCCAGACGAGCCCACCTCCAAGCAGGTTCCACTTGCTCGTTACCTCTATCGCTCCAACCTGCTGCATCCTACCATTTTGCCCTATTTCAAGGCTTCCCCCTACAACTGCTTTCACCCCTCTCCCAACCCTTCAGAACCTAGGGGGAAAGGAGGGGTTCAGAACAAAATGAAAGGAAGGAGGCTTGCTCTTTCTCTCTCTTCATGCCCTCTTCCTGCCCTCCTCCCTCGTTTCCTTCTGGCAGACCGGACAGGTGTTAAGGAGAGCTTGAGTCATCTGCCCACAAGCAAAATGATGGGCGGGAGTTGGGGTGAGGAAGAGGGTGACCTGGAGAAAACCTGCTAGGCAATTCGGTCACACCTGATGGAAGCCCCACCACCCGTGCCCGCATCAAACCCACACCGAGCCCGAGCCCCAGTCCTAAGGGACCCTTGGCAGTGCTGGGACCTCAGGAGGGCCTGGTTTCTTGGTCACTCCAAAGCCACTCCCCCTTAGAAGAGGACAGAAGCAAATGGTGATTGTTCCCCACCTGCTGGGTCCAACCACCTCTGCCCCTACCTAGAAGAAAGACTCCCCCAGAGCTCCTAGTGCGGGTTTGGGGAAGAGAAAGGAAAGTGCGCAGTCTCTGCGTCTTTTCTCCTCGTAGATAATTTATGTTTGAGAGCTGAGCAGATGGCGGGTAATTTAGCAATTACCGTGTGCAGGAACGGGACTCGTGCCTCCACAAGGAAGCCAAAGATTCCCCACCACAGTCTCACTTTTTCTGCCTGTTTTCTCTAGTCTGTCTTCCCTGCCTCCTGCCACACCTTGCTGAATCCCAACACTTAAGGGGAGAACCTCTCCTTTGGGTCTCTTTTCATCCCCGTTCCTTCCTTATATCCAGCGTAGAATTTCTGCCGCATAAACAAGGAGAGCTGTCTGCCTGCTGGAAGTTCATCCTCTCCTCTCACCTTAATCTTCCTTGCTGCTATAAGTAATCATACTGTCCTGGGAGATTGTGCGGCTCTCTCCCAACCTTCTCCTCTCTCTCTACCTCCTTAGTTTTTCCATGGTATTTCTCTCAAATATCTAGGTTTCAGATCCTAGGTTTCAGAAGAGGCTTCTGGGCTCCAAGATCAACCCAAGAACTAAGGGGTCTGGGTATCTGTCTGGGTGGCAAGGGGAACGCAGTGCTTATTAAGGTGAGAATGGTCAGAGAGCACTTTGAGCTCTGTGCATGGTAAGTGTGTAATAACTGTGAAACAGCTGATTGAGAAGCTGATTTAGTGAGATGAGGGAGGGTAGAGGGGACAGGAATGAGGCAGGAATGCCTCCTCCCCATGCCACTCCCTTTCCTGGGCTACCTAAAGAGAAGATGTTATAAGACAGGCCCTGGGCCTGGAGACCTCCTTAAAAAACCATCCACCTCCACCCAGCCCAGCCCAAGCCACCCACCACCAAGAGCCCAGCCCACTGTACCCCCCCCACACACACACACCCTCTCTTCAGCTAGGGCTCCCAGACCTCTGACCCCAACCCTGCACATCAGCCTAAATGCTCCCATTCTGGCAGAACCTTAGGTGACCTCTGGGCTCTGAAGACATGGGCTCTCAAGCTTTGAGACACCCCCCCCCCACCGCATCTCCTCATTCCTCAACACCAGAGGAGCCCTAATTAATTAGCATGTGCAACCAGCCATGGGCACGATCTCATTACTCACCACAGGGACCCACTGTTAACGTACCAGACCCCTGGGATGCGGGCACACACCAATTACACAGCCAGCAGCTCAGCTAATCATGGCTCCTAGTGACATTGTGGCTCACAGAGGAATCCCCATCTCCCCTCTCCCTACATTGCTCTCCCCCTGACATACACATGCTCCTGCCTCATAGTACAGAAGGCTGGAAGGAGGTAAAGACTGGTTGGGATAAAGTTGAAATGTGCTGGAAAACGAGAGACCAGTCATGGAGTAACTGAGGGGAAAGTGGGAATGAAAAGTTAAAAGGAAAAGAGAATTTTTCTACTAATCACATTGGGTTATAAACAGCCACTCCGAAATTAGTAACTGCAGCAAGAGCAAGTGCTGGTTAGACTACAGGAAGGACTTCCTGAGGAGGTGATAGGGTAGGATTGGGCCTGGGAAAGAGTAGCCTTCCTCCTTATAAGCAGGAGGCAAGAGAAGATGGCCACTGAGACGGAGGAGGACATAAGAGAGGGGCAGTTCCAGGAACACAGGTATCTGGTTCCAACCCATCCCCCAGCTACCGTTCAAGGGTACAGAGAGGAAGCAGCCTCACTGCAGACACAGATAGAGGCTCCCATCCGCCCCCACATCCCATTGACTTTGCCATTCCGCTGTCAATCTACAGCTTCTCCAAGATTTAACATATTGACTCTCCGAGCTGCAGAAAATTGAATTTTCTTCATTACGACTGTCTCCCGACAAAAGCAGCTCATAAATTCTCCATCTTTTTCAGGCTTCCCGCCCCCTCATCACCTAACTTCTCTCCAGGGGATTCACATATTTAAGCATGCAATTCACATGGGTGTAAAGGTAAGGCATGACTAGCATTCCCCACAGGACATACCACTCACCAGCACCATCCTCACTGCCCAAACACAGATACAGTTGACACCCAGACCAGGCCACTGCTCTCAGGAATGAGGGCACATGTCTTCCACAACTTGGGTCCTTGTATGTGGTATTCATGTGCCCCGTATAGCAGATATAGCAGGTCCATACCAAGGGACTGAAAGGTCCCATGCCTCAGCCATGTTTGTACTTTTCTTCTACCCTAACAGCACTCTCATAGATGTCTTTCCCACGCAAGATAGAGTCATATCCTGACATGCAATACTCAGTTCAGGTTCATCTCACCGCTGCCTCAGCATAATTAGAGGCCCCTTCCCACAGTATCAGAGCCCTGTGCGCAACCCCACCTGGGCATATACCCACAAGCAGGAAACATGCACAAGTCCACATGCTTTGCATAGACACAGAAGGAAAGGAGGAAACATTCCCTAGGACCTAGTAGAGTGTCCACCTTTACACTGTAGCAACTACTGCTGTCTCCTCCCAATACTGCCCCCAGCCCATACACACGCTAAGGTGGTCCTCCTCAGTAGACTACAGCCTAGCACCTCAGCACTCCTCCCCAAGGCACAGATGTCCCTTCCACCATCAAGGGGTGTGTGTTGGCATAGGTTCCCCACCCTGATTGTGCTCTCTCCATCTGACAACTCTCCTCTACTTCATCCCAGGAACAGAATTAGGGGAGGGCAGGGCCTCGTAGAAGTTCCTCCTGAAATCTGTGCCAGCCTGGCAGCTGAGGCTATAATGGATGGGCAAGAGGCCAGGCTGATGGCCAGCACCATGTGGCTTGTACCAAGGGCCAGATTGGGGCGGGAAGTAGTGGGCTAGGTGCCCAGGCACTCCACCCTCCAAAATGCCACACAATCTGTGAGTGGAAAGAGATAGAAAGAGAGATTCAGATAGATACAGACAAGGACACCTCCTGAGACCAAACTAAGCCAATATCTGCCCCCATCCTTTCCTGTCAATAGCCGCTCCCTCCCCCACAACTTTGACCCAGGGAAGTCACCCTGAACTAACACAAGGGAGGCCAACCTGCTATTTCTTTTCAAGTGTGACCAGCCCAACCTTACACAACAGGAACTAAAGGTTTGGGGGTGCAACCAAAAAAGAGGAGAAGAATGCTTCCTCACTCGGGAGAGGGGCTGATATTTGAGGGGTCTCCAATCATTTTTATGTGTGTTAATTAATGTACAAATCTTATGCACAATACAAATGAACATCTATTGTCTTTTCAATCCCAACCCTGCTCCTAATGGCATTTACACACACACACACACACACACACACACACACACGATTTTACCTGCGATTGGCTCCTCTGTTTCTCCCAGCACCTGAATTTCTGGAGCACCCTCCATCTTCTCCTTTAAAAACAAGTTCGGAGCCACAGAAAAATGGTCAAGAAGGTTGAGCTCCACAGTACACAAAATGGCTTTCTGGAGACTGAGAAGTACTTCAAACCCTCTACATCCAAAAATGGAAAAACTTCCCCCACCTGAATCCTACCCCAAACCTGCTTCTTCTGCTAAGGTTCCCATCTCAGGGAGGGACAACCATCCACCAAGCCAGGAATCTGAGATCAGCCATGACTCTTTTCTCCCTGGGTTAGGGTTGGCACAAGGTAGTCAGCCACACTCATTAAGCAACTTATTTGACAATTTTTTTAAAAAAACTGAAAGTTTGACTTTTTTAGGGTCACACATCCACAGGCATCAAAATGACTTCAAAAATCAAAATGTCCTGCTCCCCTCTCCTTCACCTCCCATACCCTGCACATGTCACCTCCTAAAGATCTCTTGAGTCTACCCACTTCACTCCATTTTCTCTAGCAGATGAGTCAGTTCTTTGCAAGATGACTGAGCTGCCTTATTATTGCTTTCCCAGGCTCCAGGGTTAACCCTCTCTATTCCCACAGCACTGGGGAGGCCTGGAAGCAGAGAGGACATGCCCGCCCACACAGTTTCCCAGAAAGAGGTATTTTGAAACTACTAGAAAGGTTATAGAACTGTCAAGTACATCAGATCAACTACTAAAATTGTGACTATAACACAGCTCTGTTTATTTTGTAATAGTATAAAAATTTTCAAACTTTTTGATACAATATGAAAATAAGCTATAGGAATAACACTCTTGAGGGGAAAAGACCACTTCCATCACCAATAAGTCTATGGCCTGATGACCTACCAACGTTTTGGTTGCCTGGGTTCCAATCTGTTCTTTAGCCAGGAGATCCTTGACAAGGAGTGGTTCACAGAGTTGGTGCTCTGTGAATTCCATGGAATTCATGAGATACAAATATGAATGTGCAGGCAGATTAGAATCATTCTCTCTAGAGGCATCTTTTCTCCCAGGACAACTCTGTTAATTCTAGAACATTGACTCAACCCCACATTGATAGAAAGTGGCATGGGCACATAGCTAAACTCATCTCCAGCCCCTTTGCAGCAAGGCAAGGTCATGTAACTGGTGACCACCAATGAAATATAAACAAAAGTAATGTCTTACCTCCTGGCTGAGCAAGTAGAGTTGTTGTGTCTTCTCCACATGCCTGCTCTTTCCCTCTCCTGGTGGGATGACACTTGGGCAACCTGAAGCCACATATTTAAGATGGCAGATTCACAGCGTGAATGGATCTGGATTCCTGATTTACTTGATCACAAATATCCACATTGGACTATGTAATGTCTAAATCTTAGTCATGTTGAGACGCTGAGATCTGGGGTTTGTCTGTTGTAGCTGTTATATGTACCTTAATGTACGAATCAATGTAGTGAAATCAAAATTGCAAGAAATCAGGCTTGAGGCATTGTAGAATCTGTGCTGTGATGGATATAGAGGGCAGAGAGAAGCACTTGAAAGTCAGAAATTCTTGATTTGAATCTCATACTTGCTGTGTGACTTTGGTCAAGTTTTTTAATATGTCATAGCCTTGGTTTCTTCGTTGATAAAAATTACATAATAATAATATGATCCACTTCACAGTATTGGTTGTAAGGATCAAGTGAGTCCAAGAATGTAAAAGGCCTTTGACTGGGTTTGTAGGCCTATGGAGTAAAGCAGGAGCGATAGGACCTGAGTATTATTGAGAACTCTATATCACCCTTCCACCCAGCCCAAGAAAATTGGAGCCAAAAACTACGAAGACAAAAGAAAATGGGACAGGGCCCCTAAGGAAAGTCCAAAACAATCAGACTTAGCCCTAAAAATATGTAAATGTTTTTCCTACTATTATGGAATGAATGTCTGCAGTCCACCCAAAATTCTTACGTTAAAGCCCTAAACCACAACGTGATGGTATTTAGAGATGGGGCTTTTGGGAAGTAATTAGCATTAGATAAGGTCATGAGGGTGGGGTTCTCATGATAGAATTAGTGCCTTTATAAAAGAGGTCACGGTTGTTGCTTTTTTCACTCTCCTCCATGTGAGGACACAGTGAGAAGTCAGCTGTCTACAAGCCAGGAAGAGAATCCTCATCAAGGAACCCAACTAGCCAGCACTTTGATCTTGGACTTCTCAACCTCTATAAATGTGAGAAATAAATTCCTGTTGTTTGTGTCACCGAGCCTATGATATTTTGTTATGGCAGCCAGAGCAGACTATGATACCTACTTCCCACAGAGTCCACAGTTTGGAAACACTAGTAACAGCCTGCAAATAAATGATACATCAACTGCTTCTGTACCTTTGTAAAGCATCCAACAGAGCACCTGACACATGGTAGGCATTCAGTAAATACTGGCCATTATGATTTTCTGAGAAATCATCTCATATGGGAAAATACATGGGTTTTAGAAAAAGATTGTTCTGAGACATCTTGGATAAGCTACTCTTAGAGTTTCAGTTTCTTCATCTATAAAATCTGATAGCATCTTGCATGGTTATTGTGATGATTTTATGAGAGGAAGAGCCCTCTCACATAGTAGGCACTCAAATAGTGGTAACTCCTCAAAGCATTCCAAGACTCCAGAAATAACGTTTATTCAACATTTATTATGTATCAGGCACTGGGCTAGATGAAGAAATATCACAGTTAGGACTTTTACAAAAGAGAAAAGAGACTTTAAATTTCAGGAAATACAATTCATTTTGCAGAAGCTTTTTCCACAGCCTCTAGAGAGCCTTCCAAAGATCATGTCAATCTTCCCCTAGCCCCAGGCAGGAGTTATCCTGTATTCTGAAAACTCCAACAGTCCAAAATCTCACAACCTCACTCAGATGTATTTTTTGTTCCCCATAACTTTCTCTTCCAATGGTCTTCACCGTCTTATTCCCCTTGTTTAAAAAAAATTATCAGTGACTAACTTCCTATACCTGGTGGGAATCAAGTCCAAATCCTTTAACCAGATGTATGGGTTAAGAAAATACTAGCTACTATAAAATATAAGCCCAAAATTTTAGTGGCGTAGCAAACAAAATTTGATTTATTGGTCAAGTGAAGTCCAAAACGCATGTTAGCGATTAGCAGAAGGTTCTCTGCCAAGGGCGATTAAGGGTGCTAGGTTTATTCCAACCTGTGGCCCCACCATCTTTAACATTTGGCCTTCAAGGTCACTGTGCTTAAGGTTATATGTATCAAGCCAGAAAGGAAAGAACGTGAAGGATCTCTCTTGAGAGGTTTCATGGGTCAAGCCTGGAAGTAGAAGAAATCACTTAAAGAAAAACTGAAAAATGTGGTCCAGCTGTGTGTCTAAGAAAACGAAGGAAAGAGATCTGATAAACACATAGCAGGCTCTGCCTCACCTAGCATTCAAGATTCTCCACACTCCAGCTTACGCTTACCTTTCAAAATTGATCTTTCAAAGTTGATACCATTTACCTTTCAAACTTGATATCATTATCCAATTATGGTTCTTAGTCATCTTTGCTGCAATAACATCCAATCCCCAAATCTCAGGGGCTTACAGCAACAAAAGTTTATTTCTGTCTTATGTATATATAGGCTGTGGGCAGGCCGCAGCTCTGCCCCATGGGTCTTCTAATTCCAGAACCCAGGTAGAAGGAAAAACTCTCCTGTAGCATACGCCCATGCTAGTGGCAGAGAAAAACAAGAAAATGGAAACTCACATCCTCAAACATGGCATGAGTCACGCCTATTCACATCCTTTGGCCAATATATCAAACGTGATCCAAAGTCAGTTAAATGAGATATATATTCCTTCTGCAAGAAATACTACAATTCACATGGCAATGGGCAGGGAAGTAAATAACTTCAAACAATAAGTCAATCCATTACAACCACCATCTTCCATCTGAAGTACATGACAGACATTACTAATTAATCCCAGAACTCTTTCCTCCCAGTCCTTCTCAACACAACATTTTAGGCAGTCATTACCAATAACCTGAATTAGATTAAAAAAAAAAAAGTTTAAATTGATATACTGTTCTTACGTGACCTCCTAGATTCCAGGAAACATTATTCATTCCTACCTCTGAATCTTTGCTTCAGCCTAGAACAAGCTTATCCTTTCTAGACCTGTCCTGCCAAACTATCCAAATCCAATACATCCTTTGAATATCTGTATTTTATATTCATTCTTTCAGCAAAATTTAATGAATACCTAGCACAGTTCCTGACACAAATATTTATTGAATGAATCTGTTTAACATCATTTCGTGCCTCGCACATATAAATGCTCAGTGAACATTTGTTCCCTGATTAACAGCACTGTTCCTTAGAACAATGGGAGTCAGTATCACATACCAGGAGTTTCTTGGGTGGGAATATGGTGTACTGACTACTGACTACTATGATGTACTGACTATTTGTGCTCGAATCCTGATTCTGCCACTTACTAGTTGGGTGACCACAGGTAAATCACTTAATTATCTGTGCCTCAGTCTTCATCACATATAAAGTGGGGATAATGATAGGGCCTACTACAGAGGCTATTGTATTAAATGGAAAACTTCTTAGCATAGTTTAAACACATTGTAAGAACACAATAAATAGGAGTTATTATTCTTAGCACCAGCTTGAGACTGAGTTTTCCTCCAAGCTCTTATTCTAGGTGTAAGATAAAAACCAAGAATACTTGAGACATGGGTGCCTGAACTGGCCTCACTCTTTGTTTTGTTTTGGCCTCACTCTTAACTTACCCCAGGACCTTGAGCTCAACAAGCAGCTCATTAAACAGGAATAGTCATAAATCTTGACTAATTATACAGACATGTCACCTAATGTTTGTAAAGCCCAGTGACTTATACTACCTGACCTAAGGTCAGGCACCAAACACCCTATTCAGTCATAAAAGCAAAATACTACCAAAAAACTTAGGCAGAGGCTCCATAAGTTAGTGTAGCAGAGAATTAAAGCAGGCACCCAGGAAGAGCAAATCAATCCTTGGACTGTAATCTCCTAACATGAAGACAAGGAGAGAGATCATTTAAAATGCCTCAGCCTACATGGGGACTGGACAGGGGCTGGGGTCCAGAGCAGGATGTATATGCCCAAGGCTTTGACTCTAACTTGGGCTGTGGGAGGACTGTGAACATTTCGCCTCTTAAAAACAAAAACAAAAACAAAAACAAACAAACAAAAAAACAGGAACAACATGTATTGTTAGCCTAATTAATTTAAGCCAATTAAAAGGCTATGGGCAAACTGTGGCCCCAGTAAGTAGCTTGTTTGTGAGTTGACAGGTCCTGGATTCTTTCAGGCTTCCCTACCAACTTCATTCTTCCACTTGACCTCCCCTCTCTCCCACCACCTCATCCTCAGGAAACGGATTCTCTTCCTAGACCTAGAGGTCACTCTAGGAGAGCCCACTCGAGGAGTATATTGGAAGGCCCATCACTGAAACCTTAAAATTGGAAAGAAAAAAATAATAATAGCGGCGCACAACACGTAGGTTTTACAAGTGCTGTCCCTGAGGTTGAAGCAAAGAAGAAACTGCTAGCACAGCTGTTAGCTTCCCATGCCCTAAACGGTAGATAGCTGTAATGTAGTGGCAAGAGCACTGCACGCGGAGTCGTGCAATCCTGGTGTCCTACCATCTCATAACTTTGATTCTTTAGACCGGTTCCTTAACCGTTCTGGGCTTTAGTTTCTTCCTCTGTAAAGTATGGATAACAAGACCGCCTATCTAACACCTCGTTGCGGTTGAAAGTGAACGAGAGACTGTATTTCGTTGGGGAATCTCTGTAAAGTACAGTACGGAAGGCGTTAGAGCCTTAACTCCTCCCCACCCCCAACCACGCACGTTACAGACCAGCAGTCACCACTAACATAGCCTGCCCCCTCCTAAGGAATCATGGGCCGTGAAGTCCTTTAATAGCCACACCCTCGTTTACTGTTATGGTAGTGAGAACTACGCCTCCCAGACTGCAATAGAGAGGCCGCGGCCACGACCGCCCCATACTCCGCCCCCTTTGCGCACAGCCTCCTGTGACATGTAGTCCCGGGTCTTGGAGGTTCGCCGGCAAAAGGGCGCGGAGGAACCACAAATCCCAGAAAGCCTCGCGCCCGCTCATCTCCCTCCTCTCTCGAAGTCGGAGTGCTGTTTTTGTTGTTGGTGAAAGGTGAGGGAACAGCTGATCCGTCTGTGGGGTAAGAAACTTGGCCTAATTTGGGGACGATCTTATGGGGAGTCACCCCGCTTTCCAGTCTGTGAAGGGATAAGCTAAGGAGACTATAAAGGTGATGCAGTAGCGTTTGGGTTTTAACGCTTTCCGTACTGAAGAAGCCACCCCCACTGTTTGGAGAGTTCTTGGTCTCAAGGGGGCCGTAATCAAGAGGTTGACCCCTCATTGTGTTCACTTTCCTCTCAGTCCTTCTCTATAAAGCTTGATACGCTTAAGGGAGGTGGGGAGAGGCTGAAATCTTTGCTCATTTTCACCCATGCAAGACTTGGCCCCCACAACCCTTCCCTTCAACCCTTCCCTTCCCCCCTTCCCACTCCCCCGCCAATCCAAAAGCTTTACGACACTGACTTCCTGGGGATAAAACCTTACAAGATGTAGAATGTCAAGGAACTGTAGATCCCTGCAGAATGCGAACACCTCAGTCTGGCTACACGCATACACCTTAGGTGCCCAGAGCTCTTTCAGGCCTGGGGAACGTTTCAAACCGTTAAGGATTTTATTTGTGGAGAGTATTTGGGATTCCCAAGGCTTAGATCTTTGGGACAATTCATCCCCCCCGCCTCCTTAGAAAGCCAGAGAATTGTATTTGGAGAAAACATGGACTAATTTTAACTAGCGATTTTTTAAAGAGATGAAAATCTGAAGAAACTTATTTTTCTCAATTCAGTCCATTTTTTTAGAAGTAGAAGTTATTCCGTTTTGTAGAGTTGGCCCACTTTTCTTTCTCTACCTAGTTTCTGTCTTCTTTTAAAGTTCCTAACGCTCTGACTTCAGCCTGGTGTGGGTTTATGATGTTTGGAGGCATGCACATGACTAGTGGCTATGGCTGATTGGATGCCAGATGCTGTCAGTTGTGGCTGACTCAGATGAAGATTAGTGGACTAGAGAGATGACGGTGGTCATCTTACAGCCCTGGACTGAAGAGTTCTCTTGATTGTTATTGTTATCTTTTCTCGCCCCACCCCCATATTTTCCCATTAACTCTCCCTACTTAACTTGAGACATCCTATAGTGTACCTCCAACTATCAATCTCAATCTTCCTCTCAATCTCATCCTATAGTGTACTTCCAACTACCAGTCCATGCAGATGGAGGGATTCAAGCACTTAAAAATAAGGCTAAGGGAAGCAGAGAGAAGATGGGGAGGGAAATAGTGGAGCTGGGTTAACATATAGTCAAACTAGTAGGTTTCTAGTACTGCTTCAGGCAAGACCCAAAGAGAAGATTATTAGGTTTTTTTGAACTATCTCTTCCTTCTCTGAATATTATATATACATTTCCCCTTCTGAGGGCCCCTTACTTCCTACCTTCCAGTCTGTCCCTCGCCCAAGGGTGGGGCTTTCCTGGCTTCAGGCCCCCACATTCCATCTCGCCACACGACCACGTTCCTGCTTAGTATTTTACTCCACCCTTGTAGCAGCCGCCTCCAGGATTCTTGGCTTCTTGCAGTAATGAAGTTGAGGACAGAACCTGTCTTATATCTTCTCTTTCCCTTTGTCTCTTGGATGAGATTGGAAGCTTTCTTTTTCTTTTCTTTCTTTCTTTTTTTTTTTTTTTTTTTTTAATTCATGGGGTAGATAGCTCAGAGAGGGGCCTGAGGATTGGAATGTTTCCCATATTCCAGCTCTGAACAGAGATTAGTTGTTGTTTTCAGGTGTCATAAGCCATTCCTGTGCACAGTTAGGTTAACAAGCCCAAGAGTGTACAGAGACTGGCTCAGAATGAGGGGGCCTCACACCTCAGTTGGATTTTGAATTCAAGAGCCAAAAACATATGGGGCATAGGATGTGGAGATGCAGGCTGAAGAATTTGGAATGTTCCAGGATGTTAAGACCTAAAAAAGGAGCCTAGGAAACAGATTTGATTAGTGGGGAAGTGAAAAGGGAGCAGAAATTAGAGATCTTAACTCTAGAAAGAGTCTGTGATTCAGAGTGGGTGCAGTGCGAGACAGGATGTGGACCGACTTGGAAGGCCAGACTTATGTTGTATAGACTAAGAGTGATACATCTAAAAGGGTCCTATAATGCAGCGGTCCCCAACCTTTTTGGTGCCAGGGACCAGTGCTCCTATGAGAATCTAATGGCTGATGGTCTGAGGTGGAGCTGAGGCAGTGATGCTAGCACTGGGAAGCAGCTGCAAATATAGGTGAAACTTTGCTTGCCCATCACTCACCTCCTGCTGGCGGCCCAGTTCCTAACAGGCCACAGACTGGTACTGGTCTGCATCCTAGGGGTTGGGGACCCCTGCTATACCCCTTAGGGACTAGACACTAGATATGTCTTCATCTCCAGGTGCAGTGGCGGGGACTGTAGTTAGGAGGGGATGAAGTTGAGGGGGAAAATGAAGTGGAGAGACTTTAGGATATTTATCCTTTGTTTCACAGGAGGGCAGAATGGAAGAATCATCACTAAGCCGGGCACCATCTCGGTGTGGAGTCAGCTTTCTGAATGTAGCCCGGACCTACATCCCCAACACCAAGGTGGAATGTCACTACACCCTTCCCCCAGGCACCGTGCCCAGTGCCAGTGACTGGATTGGCATCTTCAAGGTATCCCTGGAACCCCTTTAGGCTCAGGCTCATGGGCCATGGGTTGGTTGGAATAAGACAAATGACTAGGTTCTTGAATTCTCAATCTTGTGATGATAGAGAAGGGAAAAAGATGTCACAGGAAAAAGATGTGACAGACGCTGTCTATATAAGCAAAGCTCACCTACCCATCTGAGGCTTGCTCTCCTAACACATTTGTGTCCCTTCACTTTTCCTCTCCTCATCCTTGGCCCTGTAACACCATCCCATCAACCCTTTCTACCATCCATAGCTGGTAGTTTCATCACCATAATTCTCTCCCATCTTGGGCTTTCACAGGTGGAGGCTGCCTGTGTTCGGGATTACCACACGTTTGTGTGGTCTTCAGTGCCTGAAAGTGCATCTGATGGTTCCCCTGTCCATGCCAGTGTCCAGTTCCAAGGTACAAGGGAAGATGGAAAACGGGGAAGGAGGAACCAAGGGGATAGAGGTTTGGAAAAAGGAAGCAGGCTCGGAAACATAAAAGTTAGACACAGGACAAGGAAAAATAAGTATAAATAAATAAAAAAATATATATCCAACAGGACTTAGCAGACATAGAATTATGGGATTATCACAGAATCAGAAACTTAGGGATGGAAGGAACTGTGGAGGGCAGCTAATCCTGCCTCCTACCAAAAGATGGAGGAACTAGAGAGTAGGGAAGAGGAAAAGGTGGTGTCATATATTTAGAATCATTGGATTCTGATGACCTGGGTTCAAATCTCAGCTCTAATACTTATAAGCTATTTGATCTTAGGCAAATTACTTAACCTCTCTGTGTTTGTTATTTTAACAGTAAAGGGGGATGCCTGGCTTACAGGAATAATGTAAGGATTTTAAATGATATAAGTAAAACTGTTAGCAAGTGTCTGTTACGTAGTGGGCACTCAATAAATAGTTACTATTATTATTATTACTATTATTATTAAGGAGGGTAGGTTTGGGAAAGAGAGGAAGGAGAGAACTAGGCAGAAAGGAGAGAGATTATCCCAGGGAACAGAAATAGCCTGTGGGAAGTGGAGAGGAGAGACCACAAAATACAGAACAGGGAGCAAGGAGCCAGAGCCAAAGACAGTGGATAATCTGATACACTAGGGGAACCTCAGATCATATTGGGGTCTTGGGTTCATTCTTCTTCCTGCAGCCAGCTACCTGCCCAAACCAGGAGCCCAGCTCTACCAGTTCCGATACGTGAACCGCCAGGGCCGGGTGTGTGGACAGAGTCCTCCTTTCCAGTTCCGAGAGCCAAGGCCCATGGATGAACTAGTGACTCTGGAAGAGACTGACAGCGGCTCTGACATCCTGCTTGTTGTCCCCAAGGCAACTGTGCTGCAGGTGAGAACAGCAGCAGAGCTGTTCCTGGGCAGAAGAGTAGGAGGACAGCAAGGGGCCCCTTCCCACTGCACCCTCCCCTCAGCTGTAGCTTCAGCTGGAGACCTCACTGGGAGTTACAGAAAGTCTTTCCTTCAAGAAAGTCTCAATCCAACATAGACACAAACATGTAGGGCAGAAAAGCAAGCCACCCACAGACCAACATCACTCAAGATTTCCTAAGAGCTTTTTGATCCTTCCTTTTTCAAGTGCTATATCCTGCCTTAGACCCTAGAGGAAGATGCATAGGGTGGAGTGAGGCCACTCCAGGGAAGGAACAACCAGAGGAAGGGGAGGATGAGACCCACTTCCAGGATAGGTGAAGAGTGAGAGCAGATGGGTATGCCCCCAGGTCTGCTGTATCCAGTACCAAAGGTGCCACCCACATGTGGCGCTTGAGGACTTTAAACATGACTGGTCCAAATTGAGATGTACTGTATGAGTAAACCACATACCGGAATTGGAAGACTTAGTTTTAAAAAAAAAAGTGTAAAAGATTTTCATAACTTTTTATATTGATTACATGTTGAAATGATAATATTTTAGGTAGACTGGGTTGGAGAAAATATTGTTAAAATTAATTTCACCTGTTTCTTACTAGTAATTTTTTTTTTAAGGTATCTACTGGAAAAATTTAAATTATACATGTGGCTCATATTATTTTTCTGTTGGACCAAATAGAGAAGAATTCAAGAGTAGAGGTAGACATTAGCAAGGAAGACTCCCTGAGGAAGGCGAGGGCCAGGGCTAAGTAGGGAGGAAGTATACTCCCCAGACAGGAGGACAAGCCTGAGGAAGGCTTAGAAGGAGAAAATGAGTAGCTTATCTGTGATTTAAATAAATTCCTACCCTCTAGAACACTCTGTACACATAGGATCAACACATGAGTCAAGAGATATATGAGCTTCTACCCTGTGTTGTTTCTACATTTATTATTTTCATTACAATTACCTTACAACAACCTATACTAAGGGATCTCTTTACAAATGAAGACACAGAGACTCAGAGAAATTAAGTCACTTGTTCAGAGTCACATAACTAATAAGGATTGTATTGAAGATTTAAACCCACATCTATCTGATTCCAGAACAGATAGGGTGAAATGAGGGGAGCCATTCTTTTTGTCTGTGCAGATTGAGAAAGACTTTTGCCAGACAAGGGTTCTTGCAGTTGCTGAGTGAAGCAGGGACCAGGCCTTGGGTGGGGAATGGTAAGAGAGGGGTGAGCAGTTAAGAGTGCCAGCTGGTGTGTCTGCTGGGTGGTGGGCAGGCTTCAGTAGCACACAAAGCCTCCCCTTACTTGCCTCTTTGTAGCCTGTGCTGATGTAACTTCCCAACCCTGAAATGGATCTGCAAAATGATTGAGAAAGGACCTTGGAATGGGTACTTCACAAGCACACCTCTCTTTCCATCCTGCCCCCTGTAGAACCAGCTGGATGAGAGCCAGCAAGAGAGGAATGACCTGATGCAACTGAAGCTGCAGCTAGAGGGGCAGGTCACGGAGCTGGGGAGCCGAGTGCAGGAGCTCGAGATGGCTCTGGCAACTGCCAGGCAGGAGCATGCAGAGCTGATGGAGCAATACAAGGTGGGAATTGGACCACATGGGGGACAGACCTAGCTGCTCACCCATGGTCGAAAATCTGAACCTAGTGAAGAAGATAAAGGGGAGACATTCGTGGGCTATTTTTGGCATCAAAGAAATAGGTTTAAGGGCTAACAAGTGGCATTAAAGTTGATATGACAGGATACACATCCCAAATTTGTAATGAGATGCAGTTCTTTGAACACAGGAATGCTGAGGCAGGGTGGAGGTGGCTCACTGTATTCACCGGTAAGGGAATATTCCCTTAGTTTCTTTTTTGAGAAAGGTGACTGGATAGGGAGGTGGGAACAGTCAAACTCGGTATGTTGCACTCTTTAAGATGAGTGTTAGCTTCTCTCTTCTTCTGGGGGAACTTTAATTCTAGGGGCTTTCCCGGTCCCACGGGGAGCTCACTGAAGAGAGGGACATCCTGAGCCAGCAGCAGGGAGACCACGTGGCACGCATCCTGGAGCTGGAAGATGACATCCAGACCATCAGTGACAAAGTTCTAACAAAGGAAGTGGAGCTAGACAGGTGAGGAGACCTCCTCTCTTCCCATTACTTCCCATCATTTCCTATGACCCCGGAACTCCAGCTTTCTGTTTCAGACAGGCAAGGCTACACTCTGTCTCACATGGCTTCTCTTTCCCTTATCAACCTCACTTAGGGTATTCCAATTACTAAGGATATCTTTTTCTGCCTAGGCCCTCTTCCATCTTTCCTAACCTATTCTGTATTCCTGAACTGCAGCAGCAATCGTAGTTAACCATTTATTGTGCAGCAAAGGCTAAGCAGGAGCTAGGAGTAGAGGATTTGGAAAAAAAGAATGGGTAGAAGAGTCAATGCAAGTTAAGAGAGGATGTATTTCAGATTTTGCCACAGCAAAGAATAAGATTAGACTCTGTTCTCACTATTAGAAAATGTTAGAACTGGTGATCTATGAATGTTAGGGAATCTCTCCCCTGAAAAAAAGGTATAAATCATAGAATCTTTGCATTGGGAGGGATATAAGGTATTTAAGAGGGTATGTAAGAGAAGATTACTGTCTTAGAAGGCAGCTTTTTTCAATATTGGAAAGCTGTTATTTTTGTATGTCTTATATTGAGCCAAACTCTGCCATCCTGTAACTTTCACCCATTGGAGCCACACAGAATAAATTTCTTTCTTCTACCAGATAATTATTATTTCTACAAAATAGCACAAATATTGACCAGCTCCCCTGCCCATTCTTCACATTTCATCAAGAGAAATACTCTAATTCTTTCTTTTTATCAAATGACATAATTTTCATTCATTTAGTACAAGTAGATTTGATATTTTTAAAAACTCTTTAAAGAAAAGCATTCTATCCAGGAGTAAAAAGTGAGTTAATCCATGAGGCTTCTTCAGTCCAGGATACGTTAGACTTGCCTTAGAGAGAGACTAAATGTTTAGGTTCTAGATCATGGAATAGAAAAGCAGGGATTGGACTGAGCATCTGGAAAAGATTAAAGACTGTCTACACCAGGGGTCAGCAAACTATGGCCCATGTGCCAGATCTCACTAGCTACCTGTTTTTTAATATCCCCTGAGGTAAAAATGGTTTTGACAGTTTTTAATGGTTAACATGGGAAATTTTTTTTACATGGGAAAACTATGTGAAATTCAAATTTCAGCATTTATAAATAAAGTGTTATTGGAACAGCCATGCTCTCTCATTTACTTATAGTCTATGCTGTTTCCACACAACAGTGGCAGAGTTGAGTAGTTGTCACAGAAACCACATGGCCTGTAAAGCCTAAAATATTTACCGTTAGGCCTTTTACAGAAAAAGCCTGCCAACTTCTAACCTAGACCAAAAGTTTATTATCAGCCTTTTTAGAAGAGACTGGATTCTGGTCTCTTGACTGAGTGAAAACAAGGGAGCCATCAACAGAACATTCCTTAAAGTGATACAATAAAGAAAAGGAAAAAAATTGTTTATTTCTAGATTGTGCTCTAGAACCAGGAATCTTAGGTACTTGGGGCTCGAACAAGATTGTCATGGTTTGGGGATTTGAGCATCCCAGAGAGAAGTAGAGGTCTGGGCCTAGAGGAGCACCAGTAGAAGATCTTAAGCCAGAAGTGCATGGCCTTCATTCCTTCTCTGGCTACCAGTCAGTTATCTGATATCCCATCCTTCTACTCACAGGGTTAGGGACACAGTGAAGGCCCTGACTCGGGAACAAGAGAAGCTCCTTGGGCAACTGAAGGAGGTGCTTGCAGATAAGGAGCAAAGTGAGGTAAGGGCTCAGGGTTGATTTGCTTTCTCAGTTGTTCGTCCAGCATTCATCGAGTCTCTTCTGAGTGCTGGGCACCAAAGGGGATAAAAATGTAAAGAAAACATTGTGTACACTCTCCTAGGGAACACAAGTCATATACCCAAATCAGGATTTGTCAAAGGGGAACGTAGTAAGTGTCACAAAGAAGTGTAATAAAGTGTCACGATGCTCCATGGAGGTAAAATGGGGGAACATCTTGTTGGGGACATTAGAAAGAACTTTTAAAAAGGAAGCATAAATTAGCCTAGTAGTTCTAAATTTTTTCAGCAGCATAACCCTTTCTGCCCCACTCTGCAATGAAGTTTTACATCTTAAGTGGAACCTCACTGAATAAATAAAAGCAATATTTTATTACTATGAATTTATTTTTATAAATTCAAAAGTATAACATTTACTTAAAAGGTCATGAAAGCAATTAGGTAATTTTGATGGATACCAAACCTTGAAATTAGAAGTTATGGATGACTGCTCTGTCAGCCTTAGCAACTAATGTGTCTCTGAATTTGTTTCGGTTGTATAATATTGAAAAACCTTGAGTCACACACAAACGAGTGCAAATTGATAATAATTTTTAAACTATCCACCTTGCAATCTATTTGTTCTTCACTTCAATAGAAAATACAATAGAAACTTTATTATGATGTTTACACAAAAATGAATTAACCTGGAAGCACATGTCAGTGGATTGGTGATCTCTAATGTGTTAACTTGTGAGTTTGCATCATTGTTTTATTAGAGTTTTTAATAATTTAGAAATTTAAGCCAAATACTTGCAGAACTTCTAAATGGCTTTCTCAGAACTCTAGTCCTCTGTAAAAGATCGTTTGAAAACCATTTGCTCAACAATGAAGGATAGGTAGAATTTGAATAAACAGAGATGAAAGGAGGCCATTGTAGGAATGGGAAAACATGAGCAAAGGCTTAGAACACCCAGAACACTCAGAGCAGTTGAATGTGTGGGTAAAGAGTTTGAGATAAGGCCTATGTCAGATTGTAAATGATTTTGAGTTTAATCTTTATTCTGCAAGCAGTAAGAGGCATTGATAATTTTCAAGTGACATGTACTTAAAGAACTGTACTTAAGATTAATCTGATTGCCTTGTGGAAAATAAACTAGTTGTAAGGTTATTCAGCAGTCCAAGCAAGAAATGACCAGAGCCTGAGCTAACATGGTCATAGAGATAGTAGAAAAAAGAAAACAACCTATAAACAAGATGGAAAATGGAGAAGCAATAGGCTTTTCTGTGGGCCACTAGGGAGAGAACAGAACCAAGCATGGCACCAAGGTATCTGAGTGACTTGTGAAGCAGTTAGTACCATGGACAGAAATAAAAGTGGAAATGCCTACAGTAGACTGGGAGAATATGCTGAGTTTGCAGGGCCTTTAGAATACCCAGACTGTGTTTTGATTTAAAAGGAAAAGTGTGGAAGCAGAAATGGGACATGGGATACCTAGACTCATGTAAGATCCTAGGCTGTGACAGGATACTTCATTTTGGGAGATAGAGACTAGATGTTTAGAATTAAGCCACTTTCAGCTGAGAACCCAAGGAGGGCTGGCAAGAACTGAATGCTTGAGTTTGTGTTAAATCTGAGAAGTAGAACCTTGACCTCTCTCATCACCGTGGTTCACCTCTCTGGGCACCCCAAATACACATACCCCTTTCCTTACCTACTCTCCACCTCCATCAGGCTGAGCTCCAAATGGCACAACAGGAGAATCATTGCTTGAATTTGGAACTGCAGGAGGCCAAGGGCCGGCAGGAGGAGCAGGGTGCTCAGGCCCAGCGACTGAAGGACAAGGTGGCCCAGATGAAGGAAACCCTAAACCAGGCCCAGCAGCGGGTGGTGAGTGAAACCCCTAGGCAACAAGAAGCAGAGAAAGTTCTAAGGGGTAGTTGTAGACAAGTATGGGGAAAGACATGGTTAAAGACTTAACAACCCTGAGTCCTAATGTGGCGGGGTTGGGGGAAGTCTAGTCGCCTCCCTGGTTCATGATGACTCACTGAGAGCCCTAATCTCCATTTCATCTTTTCTTCTGAGGCTGAGCTGGAGCCCCTGAAGGAACAACTTCGAGAGGCGCAGGAGCTTGCAGCTTCAAGCCAGCAGAAAGCCGTTCTTCTTGGGGAAGAGTTGGCCAGCGCAGCCAGAGCCAGGGACCGCACCATAGCCAAGTTACACCACAGCCGCCTGGAAGTGGCTGGAGTCAATGGCAGGCTGGCTGAGCTCAGTCTGCACTTGAAGGAAGAAAAAAGCCAATGGAGCAAGGAGCGGGCAGGGATGTTGCAGAGTGTGGAGGTAGAGCAGTATGGGGACCTGGCAGGCTCACCTGTATGTGGTCAGATCTCCTGGGAGGAGAGAAAGTGGGTGGTGGGAACTTCAGAGGACTTGCGGGGGAAAGGGCTATGGGGGGCGGAACACTTCACTGTCCAGGTATGACCTATCCCTAAACAGTGTCTCAACCCTGGTCTCCGTAGCAACTTCCTTAGTTAGCATCTTGATTCAAAAACGTTTACCATTCTAGGCACCAAGTTATGCCATATGCCATTCCTGATCAGCAAGGTGCCTTGCTGTCAGGTCTCTTCCTTCATTTAAGGGAATGAAGGAATGAGGAAGGCAGAAAGGAAAAATTGCTCCCAAAAGATTCAATTAAATGAAGGGTTATGATGAGAGAAGGTGTTGTTGCTAGTGGCATCCCTTTGCCTTCACCTTGCTTTTTCCTTGCTGGCCATCTCCCAGGCAGAGAAGGACAAGATCCTGAAGCTGAGTGCAGAGATACTTCGGCTGGAAAAGGCCATTCAGGAGGAGAGGACACAGAATCAAGTGCTCAAGACCGAACTGGCCCGGGAAAAGGATTCTAGCCTGGTAAGGTGCCTAGCCACTCCTGAGTCCTGGTCCTGTGGCTTCCTGAGGCCAATGCCCCTCTGTCTTAGGTGTGGGCTCAAAAGTGCAAGGTGCTCACTTATATGTTAGCGGCGGCATCTCACTTGCACACCTCTTAGCCCTCACTGGTTTGAAACATGCAGTGTCCCTTTCTGCTCTCAGGGCACACATTCTGGGTGTAGTAGTGATGACTTAAGAGAATTATAGAGTGGCCCTACTATGACCAAGGCCTTTGCAGCCCAGCCCAGAGCAGTCATCCAGGTTTCTATTCGAGAGGCAGAAACTAGGACTCAGGCAACTGAATCTCTCACAGCCAAGACAAAGGACTCACGGAAAAAGTGTTAGAGCTTCCCCTGTGTGTGTCTGGGCAAGAGAGAAACAAAGGCATGGAGAGAAGTGCTTCTAGATTGTTGGTCCAGGTCCCAGAGCCCAGGTTCTTGGAGGTACATTCAAGGCTTCAGACTATACCTGGCCCTTTTCCCTTAGGTGCAGTTGTCAGAGAGTAAGCGGGAGCTGACAGAGCTGCGGTCAGCCCTGCGTGTGCTCCAGAAGGAAAAGGAACAGTTGCAGGAGGAGAAGCAGGTGAGAACCCCTAACTCGGGCCCCCTAGACACCGGAATTGATGAGGACTTGGGGGCTAGAAACTTTGTATCTTCTTGTTATCTCTTGGCTGAGAAACTGGTACCTCTAAGAAGGCCCAGAAGCTAAAAATGGGACCATGGCTTCTCTTATTAGCTGACTTGGCAGGACAGGAGACAGTTGCTGGCAGAAGGGAAGGATGTATAGGGTGAAGAAGGGCCTTTGTGAGGGGTGCTGAGGGTCTACCTTAAGCTGCCCTACCCTTTGGTAAAGGTGTGTAATCCTGAGGAGCTCAGACTTAATCCTGAATCAAGAGAAGGCTCTGCAGGTTAGCAAAGTTGGCATCTTCCCAGCCTCTAGCACCTCACCTCTTTTCCTTCCCAACTCCAGGAACTACTAGAGTACATGAGAAAGCTGGAAGCCCGCTTGGAGAAGGTAGCAGATGAGAAGTGGAATGAGGATGCTGCCACAGAGGATGAGGAAGCTGCTGCAGGGCTGAGTCTGTACACCCCCAATCTTGTAACACCTCTTTCCCGCTCTTCCTTCTCCTACTGGGGAAAGCTCCATGCGACCCCTCTGGGAGCTGCCTGTGCCGTCTGTGTTTTGCCTTTTTCCTTCCTAGACCCTGGCCCCTATCTAATTTAACTGTATCCCTTATCTAAAGGAGCCAGAGCTGATCCAACCCTCTAACAATGCATCCTTCTTCTCTTCCTGCTCTGCCTACAGGCTGCCCAGCAGCTCTGACAGACTCAGAGGATGAATCCCCTGAAGACATGAGGCTCCCGCCCTATGGCCTATGTGAGCGTGGAGACCCAGGCTCCTCTCCTGCTGGGCCACGAGAGGCTTCTCTAGTTGTCATCAGCCAACCAGCTCCCATTGCTCCCCACCTCTCAGGGCCAGCTGAGGACAGCAGCTCTGACTCGGTGAGCAGTGAAGACGGGGTAGGGCCAAGCCCAGTGGCCCCGCCTCCAGAGCAGGAAGTCTTAGCCATATAGGGCTCTCATTTTTTCTTGCACGAAGGCAGGCCCAGCCTGTCTTCAGGGTCACCCAGTGGACAGCACCCCAAAACCTAATCTGGCCCAATAGCCTCACTGCTATGAGTAATTGCTCCCCACACTCCTCTTCTTATCCCCCAGCTCCCATCAAAACACTTTTCCTGCCTTACTCTTACAACAGCCCACTGTTCTCTGTACTGACCTGGACTGCTCTTCCATTACCTGTCCCAGTGTGGTACTCCCCGATCCTGGGACACTACTTGAAAACCCAACCTATCTCTTTGGTGCCTAGGAGGCTGAAGATGAGAAGTCAGTCCTGATGGCAGCTGTGCAGAGTGGGGGTGAGGAGGCCAATCTGCTGCTTCCTGAACTGGGCAGTACCTTCTATGATATGGCCAGGTAAGTACAGAAGGAGGTGGACAGGAGGGAAATGAGAGAATGCCAGAAAGGGCATCCAGGTGCCCTTCCCCTAAATTCCCTCTTCTTGGCTCTAGCCAAGAAAAGGAGACATGGGTATGATTGACACTGAAAATTACCCATAATTCCAAATCCCAGGTGCCTTCTGGTAATCCCGCCCCTCAGCTTATCAATGGACATGTGCACTCACAGGCCCTGCCTTTAACTGGCTTCTGTATTCTAGCACTATCCTTCGTGGAGCCCAAATTGCCCTGCATCCCCTGTTTCCTGCCCCTACCCCTTTCCCAACTATCAGGTAGGTACCTAGGCTCCATTGGGGGAGGAAGGGAGTGATCAAGCCCCCAGGGACAGGAACAGGGAGAAAACTGAGATCTAGCATCCATCTGATCACCCCTGAGATGCTGTCCCTCTTCTGTGACTTCCCTGGGAAAACCCTTTGGGTGGTAAAGCAGCAGGGGTGGGGAATTCAGGGATCAGATTGTCCCCTCTGCCTTCCACAGTAGGTCAGGAGAGAAAGGCAGGGGGAAGAGAAATTTTATCACTAGCTCTGCCTGGATCTGAGATGCGCTAAGGGCAGGGTGGGAGTGATGCTGTCATCCTTCTTGGCTGGAGCAGGAAGATGAAGGACGATGTCAGACTCATTTTCAGCCTCATTAGGCAGCAGACGGAGATGGAGGGAGGAGAGCAGGGGGTTGGGGGTTGGGCTCTGCACTACAGAGACCAGCAGGGACTAAAGAAGGCGGGGGGCGGGGGCGGGCAGGGAAACTAAGGCTTCCAGTATTGTGGGGAGAAAGATGCTGTGGGAGAGGCTAGGAGAGAACTACTAGGATGCTGCATTAGGAACAGGAATCTGGGAGCCCAGGCACATGGGTCCTTCTACCTGAGGTCCACGAGTCAGGGCAGTAGAGCAAACTGACCCTCTCCTTTCCCCTGTCTCTTTTTAGTGGCTTTACAGTAGGTCCCTTGTCAGAGGCCAACACTGGGGGCCCTGCCACCCCTCCGTGGAAGGAGTGCCCTATTTGTAAGGAGCGCTTCCCAGCTGAGAGTGACAAGGATGCCCTGGAGGACCACATGGATGGACACTTCTTTTTCAGCACCCAGGACCCCTTCACCTTTGAGTGATCTAACCCCTCCCTAGTACAAGCACAAACACACACACGCATGCGACACACTTATGCACAGACACACACTTTAGTCTCATGCCTCTTTTCAACACAGTGAGCTCTACGATAGTCTGTTCCCTAAGAACCACTCCCATGTGCTCTTTTCACCCTAAGCTCTCCAACTTCATCCTTTCCTATATGGCTCTTTTGTCAAGGCAAGGGTCCCTCTTGGAAGCAGTGGCAGAATTTACCCACTGAAAGCGGTTTTGGAGGAGCCAGGGTGGAGGAGGCATTCCCCAGGAGGAATAGAATCAGCGCCTCCTAGCCCTGGTTGCTTCTGTCACTCTCACTAGCCACCACACCACCATCGCCACATACACACACACAAACACATACTCTTTGGTGCCCCAAAGCCAATCCCTGGGGCACCCACCCTCTTATTTGGGATCTATGTTTATTCCCCTGGGTTTCCTCTGGGGCCTGTGTTGAGGCAGCAGCATGGACATCACGACCTCTGCAGGTCTCTTTCGGTTCTGAGCTTCGCTGGTTCCTCTTACTGTCCCCCACTCCCATTGCTTTCCGCACCCACCTCAGCCTTTTCCATACCATTAGATATTAAGTTTGGAGGTTTCTTTTGTATTTTCGAGGTTTTCTGTACTCTTATCTTCTACTCCTTGCTGCCGCCCTTCCCCTCAGTGTCCTCACATGGAAATAATGCATTTGTGCCTTCTGTGAGGGATGGGGGAACAAATGGCCCCAGGTACCCCCATTTCCCAGCCCTTCCTCCCTCTCCAGGTTCCTCCCCAGCAATAACAGCTTTGCCCCAGTATCCCTACCCCCATAGTTTGGACAAATATATTTATATTGTAAGTATAACTCTTCTAATAAAATATGTTCTTATCATGAGGTGTGACCAGAGCAAAGAAGGTCCAGACACTGGGCTCTTAGACCTTGATAGAGGAGTGAGGGAGGGAAGGGACTCCAGGTGGCTTTATCTCATTGTGTCTCCTGCTGTACTGGCCACAAGTAGAAAGAGGAAGAGGGAGGAACTTTTGTCTCAGATGGGGGTCTGGCTTGGGGAATACTACAGTGGGGAAGGGAGCGAACTGTGGGTTTATGTCAGCTGTACTCAGGGTGTAGTCCCAGGATGGGGTGGGGTGGGACCCAGATTATTGGACCAAGGTGCATGCCTTGAAAGGCAGGTGAGGTTCCCACCACTCAGTTCTTCGCCCTCCATAGCAGCCATTGTTGCCTGTCAAGAGTGCACACCTTTGAGTATACATTTTGTAAAACTGCCCTAAACCCCATACCTCTAATGACTACTTGACTTTCCTCCAAGCCCTGCCTCCCTCTTTTCCTCCATTGCCATCCTCATCCATGAACACACTCTAACCAGTTTCACAGGCTAGAATACACACACAGCATCATAAAGCATTTACTAAGGACCTGCATTCTTACTAGCGCTCGCAGCAGTGCCCAGCACAAGCCATGCATACAGCCCCCCTTGTTTGCCATCCCAGTAGTTCCCTTATCAGCCACCCCCTATTCCCTTCAGAGCCCCAAGGTGGGCCGCTGCCACCCCACTATTCCCTGTCTCCATCCATCTGAAACTCTCCCATCCACCCCACTTCCAGCCCCACCTGGATGACATCTTATATCCTTCCTTCCTTCTCTCACATTGCTGTCTCCTAGCAACCCCATCTTATTCCCTGAATCCCTTCCAAGGAAATTAGAGATAATGGATCTCTCTTCTCTCCATCTCAACTCCTCTTTATTGATCCTCCTTTAATGAAAGTTAATTATAACAATGATTTAATTAATAGAATCCCTCTCTTCCTTTATTGCTTCCCGTATTAAGACTATTAATAAATACGAGCTGGGCTGACAGAGGCATCCATCACCCGCCTGGGATTCCCCCCAGCCCTCCTTTTCCCCTCCCTTTTCCCCCTCCCACTCTTGGCCTATAAACTTGCTGGGGTAGTGGGGGTTAATCAGAGAGGAATTATGAGCCAACATCCCCAGCAGGAGGTGCATTTAATGAAATCACTTGTGATTTATGTCTGGGAGGTTGAGGAGAAAAGAATCTGGAACCCAGATACCCTGACTTCCAGAAAGGTGGCCCCCTTGTTCAAAAGAGGAGGAAGACAAAAACAGGAACCCAGGGCCCCTGCTCCCACCCTAAAGCCCTTGCCAAGCTTCACACACCCCACAGGAGCCACATAAGAAGCTGCACAAGGCTGTTGACACAGGCTGCTAGACTGAAAGCTCTTTGGAGGACTGCAGCATAGGTTTCATTCTTTCTCACCTCCAAAACTTGACATGGATTGTTCTCACTACCTTCCTTTCTCCCAAGCCCAATTCTCCTTCACCTTCCCAAACCTGCTCCACACTCCCCTCCTCCATGAAGCCCTGATTCCCTCATCAGACTCCTCCCTCCAGATATTTAGAGGCCCCAGCTATTCCTTTCTCTGCCCTTTGTATGTCTTCTGGTGTGCAATCTGCACCTTCAGGCTGAGAGTTTCCCAGTAGTATAGAGGCATTTCTCTTCCTTACTCACGATTTGCCTACCCCAGGATGCAGTGCCTGGTCCCTGACAGGGAGGTCAGGGAAGGATAATTGACTGCATGAGCAGGGAGAGAAGACACCTGGGTTCCTATTCAAGTTCTTTATCCTACTTACTGTGTCATATTTGGCAACTCAGCCTTTCTACTCATTTCCCTTCTGAAATGGATCATCCCTTTCCCCTGCTTCTCAGCATCCATGCAGAAACTGATGGACCTGAGTGGGCTTGAGAGCCTTGTGTGAAAGGAAAAGTCAGACCAAGAAGCAGCAAATAGGAACTCCGATGTCAGTATTTGGTAGGAAATGAATGAATGTAAACATCATTCCCCACTTACAGAACTTCAATGGCTGCCTCTTACCTATGAGAACATGAAGTACAGACCACTCAGTCCTCCAGTCAGGTCCCACTTGCATTTCCATTTCCCATCCTACCCTAAGGAACCCTTGGCTTCAGCATTACTGAACCACTCCACAGAAATCAGCCCTACTTTTGCAAGCCTCTGAACGTATGCTTTCCCGTCAGCTCAAAGGGTACCTCCTCCATGAAGCCTTACTTGACTTCCTTCAGTTATCCTGTGAGATACCACATAGAGTACTTTGTAAAAACACACTACATGTTTACAAGTTTTTCTTCTCTCCTGACTATAAGCAGCTTGAAGGTAGACCCTGTGTTTTTATCTCATGTTCCTAAAGTCCAGATGGAGACTGGCATATGGGGTCGGTCCTCCAAAAATAATTTTTAAAATTATTTTAATAAAATATTTCATACATACAAAATGATACACATGTCAATGTATAAGGGATAAAGGATAGTAAAGTACACATCATTGGACTTACTAACCAGCTTTAAAAAAAATCACCAATACTGTTGAAATGTCCTGTGTGGCCTGAAAGGACAAAATGTGATGTCAGTTGGGATAGAGCTATTTCGTGCACTAATTCAAAAAACTTCATAAAGTGCTTTTTACGGGTCACTGGGAATAGAGATGGAATGATGAAAAACCCTGCCTTCAGAGAGTTCATAGTCAACGTCTATCAACAAATACAAGAAAGCAAGATAACGCTACTTTAGAGGTACACGCAGAGTGCTATAGGACCACAGAGAAGGGGGACTTAACCAAGACTGGGGGAGACAAATCTTCCTATAGGTGACTATGCGGGTGCTGAGTCTTAAATAATGAGTAGATGTGAGCCAAGCACATGCAGGCAGAAGGTACAAAATGCACAAAAACAACTTGTTCAGCAATCTAAACACTCAAGTAGGGCTGCTGAGTGAAGATTGTACATGGTGTGTGAAGCGAGGCTGAAAAGACAGACTAAGAGACGTTTACTCATGCAACATTCACTCAGCAAATATTCTTTGAGTCCCCACTTTGTGCCAGGTGCTTTTTCTAGGCACTGAGAAATAGATAGGGATGACTGCCCTCATGAAGCTTACATGCTACTGCCAGATCATGAAAGTTCTGAGAAACCAGTTAGAAACCAACTGTAATAACCCAGGAAAAAGACAGCACTAAACTAAAGTGTCAAAATGAAAAGCGGGCAATTCTTAAGGATGCAGAATTAATGGGACTTGGTAATAGATGTGAGAAGTGAACAGAAAGGGTCAAGTTGATCCTAGGTTTCTGGTTTCAATAACCAGATAACAAGTGATGCCATTCACAAAAAAAAAAAAAAAAAAAAAAAAAAAAAAAAAAGAGAGAGAGAAATAAATTGAGGGGAAAGACGATTGGCATAATTCTGTTTTGTTAAATTCCCAATATCTTTGGAATCTTCTAAAGGAGAGAGATCCAGTAGGCAATTGGATAGATATTTAATTCCAGAGCACAAAAGAGTTTGGATCTAGAGATAGAGACTTAAGATCCTTGAAAGTAAAGGTGATGAGAGTGAAGAAAGATTACCCAGGTCTCCCTACATGTAGAATAAGAGGATAAGAGAGCCAAGAGCAGCACCTAGGAGACCGTCAACATAGAAGGGAAGTATGGAGAATGTGGAGTCACAGAGAAGACAGAAGGATCAGTCAGAGAGATAGGAAGGGACTCAGGAGAGATGAGTTGAGAAGAGAGGCCAGTGAAATGACTCCTGAAAAGCACTGACTTAGCAGCCAAGAGGTCACTGGTGGCTCGGCAAGAGAAGCTTAAGGAGAATGTTGCAGCTGGACTTCACAGAGCCTGCAAGAGAAATGTAATTCTTCTGACCTATAGGATTAGGAATATGTCTCCAAACACATAAAAAATAGGGACTCCTAACTCAAGGTGTAAGAAAAATCAAGGGCAGGATCCAAGATGTCTGGGTCCAACATCAAAGACTGTGCTGCCTCTGACTGCCTTTGTACTGTCCATTCCAGCCTCCAGCCACATGCAACTATAGAACACTTAAGATGTGGCTAGAACAAATTGAGATGTTGTAATTTAAATTATGTAACATTTTAAAGATTTAGTACCAAAAAAAAACCCCTTAAAATAATTTATATATTGATCGCATGTTGAAATGATATATATTGGATATATTGGGTTAAATAAAATATATTATTAAACTTAGTTTCACCTGATTCTTTTTACTTTTTAAAAATGTGGCTACTAGAACATTTTAAATTACATATGTGACTCATATTAAATTTCTACTGCACAGCACTAGCCTAAGCCCTGCCACTAAATAGGATGTCCCCACAGCTTGGACATCCCTAGACTCATCTAACTTTCAACATCCCTTCTAACAGGAAGATAAATTCCATAACTACATTCTAGATACACACCTGTGCCCCATGCTCCCAATGCCATAACCTATAGCAAGAGATTCCAGTGCTTAATACCCATCTCCAGTTTCCCTTTTACTGGTCCCTTGTATTTTTTTCTTTCTCTGAGTCTGTCATTAATCAAGCAAAAGCAAAAATGTCCTGTTCTAACTCTCATGAAAATAGATTTTTTTTCCCCAGCTTGGAGTCCAGGATCTCTCTCTGAACCCTAAATTTAGAAGCCATGTCTTTTCCCTGTTTTCCCCATTCTTCAACCCCTTTTTTGCCTTTCCGAAACTATGGAAATCTCCCAAATTAGGAGAAACACAGTGTTATGGCAATCACACAGGCTTTAGTCTCTAGACTTAATTTGTCATTCTTCCTAACCATGTGACCTGGAGCAAAACACCTCATACCACTAAGCCCTCATCTGAAAAATGTGGATAACTCCTACATGGGAAAGTTACTGTGACAATTATATGAGCTCAGATGTATTAAATGCCTTGCTAAGAGTCTGGCACACAATATGTACTGTGTAATTTGGAGGTTCCCACTTTGTGTCTTACTCCTGCATATTTGGAGAACTAAGAAAAGAAACAGCAAATGCAATTTATATATGTGGCCTGACTGAACCTTAAAACCAAAGGGCACTTAGAGATATATTTCATTCAGTGCAGAAATTCCCTGGACTACATCCCTCATTGGTAGTCATCCAACGTCTGCTTAAACATCTCCAGGGGCCATTCATTGGCTCATTCAATAAACAAGAACAAGGCACTGTGGGAGCCACAAAGAAGGGCAGACTCAGATCTTGCCTTTAAGGAGCTGATGTATTAGCAAAAAGGATATATTGAGAAATAACTATGATATAAGGTAAACGTGGTATGTGCCAATTGAGGTGCCATGACAGAGAGCTAATAACTTTACAAGTGAATCCATGTTCAACAAAGAATAGCTCTAATGTTAAAATCCCTCCCAAATCTCAGACCTCAGTTTTCCCATTCAATTCATAGAAAATGGAACAAGATCCTTCCACTCTAGGTCATGGGTCATCCTTAAGGAGGTAATTTCTGTAATAATCTTAAAATTCCAGGAGGGTATGGATGTGGAAAGGCTAGAATGGATGAACGGATGCACAGGTGTGGGGAGAACTAAATTAGCTTCAAGATTCTCCAGCCTTTCTTGTATTATAAAATTTCTGGGAGTCCCTTAGATGTCTGCCCTACCCTCTGCGTACTACCAGCAATTCATGCCCTCTTGGAAAGCTCTGCAGAACTCAGGACTTATCCAAATGTTTTCTGTCTGTGCTTTTCTCTCCCTTTTCTCCCCATCCCTATCACATTTTCTTCATCTTTTATCAGCATCTCTATAATTTTCTTTGTCTCCATCTTGGCTTCAGGCTGCCCCTCTCATCATTAGAGTTTTGGTATCTGTTATTCTTGAGGTCTTTCTGCCTCTATCTTTGTCTCCATCTCTCTTACTCTTTCATCATATTCCATTTCTTGGTCTGTTTCCATTTTTCTGTCTCTGGCCTTGCTTTCTCCCCAGCTGCCGCAAAGCCATAAACCCAGCCAGCCCTGCAGCAGGCAGCCGCCAATCACTGAGCTCCAGAAGTTAAGGGGAGGGGGCTGCAGAGAGATGGGGGCATGAAAAAGCTGGGGAGCTGTTGCTACAGCAGGGGAGGGGGGAGGCAGAAAAGAGCAGAGAGATGCCTCTCCTAGAATTTAGTCACAGCTGCCTCCACAGCTCTTGTCTGGACCCCTTCCCTGCAGGGAGCAGAAACCTGGTCTTCCTGTTATGAAGAATGATGTCTGGATCCCTCCCATATACTCCCCAAACCATGGTTTCTCATTCAAAACCACTGTCCACAGATCACTCTATGAGACATTTGCCTCCTCCTTCACTTTTAGGCCTTCCAAGATGAGAGTGCTAAAGGACCCCAAGGGGTGTAAGGATGTGCAGGACAAATGCTTACATGAATATTGGGATATCAGGATGGTTAGGACAGGGCAGAGTGAAAGATGCTGAGAAGCAATGGGTGTTAGGGAGGCACTGAGAAGAGTGAGAGTCCTATTAAGCCAAGGGTGAACCAGAAGGTTGGCTACTTAGGCTTACCAGCTCCCTGGCCATTCCAATAGCAGGATTGACATCCAGAATCTAGGTTGGGATTGGGCAGTTTAGGGTGCTGCAAAATGGGCAACTACTCAGTTCATTATCAGAAACCTACAGGGTCTGGGTTTTGGGGGTGGGGGCTAGAAGGGAAAGCAGGGAAGGGGAGGGATTAGCGAGAGATTTTAGGAGAAGAGCAGAGGAGGAGGGACATTTCCGTCCTGTAGGGCAGAAAGAGACAGGCTCCGCAAATGGTAATTCCTGGTGTGCCGGCGACCCCTGCTGGCTGCACACACCACTGCCTGGGAGAAGAGAAGATGCAGTCAGCCTGTGTGAGTCCTTATGTGAACTGAATGTGACAATGCATTATGTGAGTGTATCACCGTACAACAGTGTAGCGCTGCCCGTGATTGTGTGTGGGCACCCCTGGGTGAGGGCAGTAACGTGACCCAGCACAAAAGCCACAAAGTTTAGGATCTGAACTTCTGGTTCCCCTGAGGGGAGTGTAAATATCTGGGAAAGGAGAGGTCTTTGAGCCCAGCATATTTCACCTATGTCATGTCAATAGTATAGATTCACTTGGTGAGGCACTTCTGGCATCAAAATAAAATGAACCCATCTGGGTTTCGGGGAAAAAGTGGGGGCTTTAGAATCGGACTTCTCTGGGTTAAAATCCTAATCACCTGGTTACTAGCTGTATGACTTCAGGCATGTTAACTTCTTTGAGCCCAATTTCCTCACCTGTAAGGGCATAATAATGCCTATCTCACGGGGTTATTGTGAGCGTTTAGCACAGTGACTGGCAATAGTAAGCATTTAATAGATGTTAATTTTCTGCCTCCCTCTTCCTTTATATACTCCCACCCCCAAGGTCGGGCAGGGATTTCAAAAGGCAAATAAACGGAGGATGATGTTAACAATGATGATGGTAGTAGTTTATATTTACATCACTCATGCAAATCATTTTAAACATATTTTTAATACATGGCTTTTTCCTTTTTATTAGCCAAGCACATCATGATTATGTTTTATTGGGATAGAAATATCCTGGTGTTATGGCAGGTATCTAGAATGATGGCCTTATGAAGTGATAACAAGGCATGACAAATCTTTCTTTATTGTGATACATTTTCATTACTCAGGTTAATCAGGAATTACCCATTAGAACAAGGGCTTAAGATAAGTACATGATAGTCATCTGTGGAGATCAGAATCTCCTGATTTTCCATTGAGTATCTAATTGTTATTGCTGTTGTGGGGGGACAATTAATGCTTTGATTGAACTGGTCTTAAAACATTAGAATAATTCAAGGCAATATGATGGTATTTAGAAATAGTATATTCTGAAATTTCAAAGAAGACACTGAAGAATATTCTAACCCCTATAGATGTCCAGAGACAGGGGCAAACTGCTTATAAAGTAAAGAGCTGCATTTCAACAGAAGCACTGAAGCAGAAGCTGGCTGACTTCCTGACAGGTTTACTGTGAAAGAAATTTGGGCTGCCGAGAGAGATCAGATAAGAGGCCCTCTGAGGTCCCTCCACAGATACACTCTAGTGCATAATGAATACTTAGCTTGGTAGAAGTGCTATTCCAAATGGCATTACTGCCATACCCATAGTCATTGTATGTCACAATGGGGTGGGGGTAGAGGGTAGATAGTAATAACAACTGTGTATTTTTTCTTCTCCGAGACTTTGTTCCCAAGAAAAGGTAAAATTCCAGAATCTTTCCCTCTCTAATCATCCCCACATTCCTCTTGATTTCTTCTTTTCATTTTCTTGGCTTCATAGAATTCATCTTCAAGTATTTTAAAGAAAATATTAAAGGAAAGGCTTTTTTCATTCTTTAGTTTTCTGCATTTAAGAGGTGGTCTGGAAATGGGTTGGGGCAGAGGAGGAAACAAACATTTGTGGAGGTTATGTTGAGTACAGATGTTGTAATTTTTGCATTCGGTTAAGAGAAGTGTGTATCTGCTTTCATGCAGGTAAATGTGTATGTATATTTTGTTTTAATAAATATGTATGTGTATACTGTTTTAATTGTTATATAAATGTATATGTAATGGGTCTGTAGGAATTCTCTACTGTTCATGCCTTTCTGAGGGATTTTGCTATCTAGCTGTCCATGGGGAAAATCTGTGTGCAGCTCTTCTGAGGATTTCAGTGCCTTCCATGCATACACAGACTAGCCAGGAGTTATTCTTCTAGCTTCAGGATCTTTGTACATGATCCTAGGTTTGCTTTCCCCTTCCTGGGCACAAAGGTATTGTCACATCAGGACTCATCTGCCTCTTTGCCTTCCATGTGTGCATCGTCGTATTTCCCATCTCTGTCACAATGCATGCAGATCCCTGTGCCCAACCTGCCCCACATGAAGCCATGTGTGTCCCCCAGCCCCTCCTCTTACCTCTGTAAAGAGTCCTTGGCACCCCCCCCCCAGCTACCCTCACTCCCCACTTTCCATGCCAAGAGAGATCTAATTACACAGAAATTAGTACAGAGAAGGATCGTTTGCTTTAATGGCATCAGCGCCAGGACAGCTGTAAATCTGGGGCCGCTGCTGCAGCCGCCTCTGGGCACTGTGCAGGCTGTAGGGGGACTTTAACTCCACAAGCCCCTTTGCTGAATGTCTGCCCAGCTGCCTGGGCCTCTACCCCTCCCCAGGATTGGAGAGCCCTATTAGGTATCCATCTCAATACAGGAGTGGGGGAAGGCCTGGGAGAGCATGGTCAATCAAAAGATGACACACAATATGTGCTCAATAAACATTCTCTAAATAATTAGAGAAGGGTTAATCCCAGTAATGCTAACCACTACTCTACTAACCAGACCAGTAGCCAAGGGATGAATACTGCTAGTAAGCACTTACTAGACAGTCTCTACTTTCTTATGAATCTCGATGAAATACATGAGGCAATCAGTCATCCTGTCTTCCACTTTAGAGATCCTAAACTCCTTCTCAGGCAGCATCAGATAATGAAGACAGCCCAGGGTTCAGATCTTGATTCTTCTGTTTACTAGCTAAGTGACCTTGGTACCTCACACACCCTCACCTGTGAAATGGAGCTCATGAAGCCTAGCTTTCAGGTTCCTGTGAGACATCAAAGAGAAAGCATTGGACCAAAAGGAAAGTGATTCACTAACTGTTGTTATCACTGTTAATGTCTTGCTAACTAACTCTTCCATTTTCCCATTACCCCTTAACTAGCCTTAATTATCCTAACTAACCCCCATTCAGGTGCCACCATACAATTTGGGGCAATAGGTAGGCAGGTAGTTTATACCCAACCTAGAACGAATGTTTCTTTATGCCAAGAATCTCATCAGAAGCCAGGGGTGAAGACAGATGACTCCAATCATCCTTGGACACCTGCAGACAGTTTTACCCATAGCCAGCTTTCTCCAAGTCCCTATCTAGGCAGTGATTATTTTAATCTCCATTATTTTCATGGAGTATGTGAATTTGTTCTTTGGGGTACTAAAGAGTCTTGTATATGATTGGGTAGAAAGTATCAATGACTTAGGAAATTAGGAGGGAGCAGGAGCTTAGGAACTGAAGTGGAGACAGGAGGCTTAAACCCATCTCAGAGCAAGGTCAAGGGAGTAGCAGAGACAGAAGCCAAAAGTCCAAGTTTCCAACTTCCTGCTAACAGTCTCCAAAAGCAGGGACTAGGCTCTTCTCTCTCTTGTCCTTTCCTACTCTGTGGTCTCCAGCCCAGGGCACTCATCAAGAAACTCCAGACTTTATGTGGACAACCATGGAGAGCTCTAAGTGGTATGTAGGCCAAGAAGGGAGGAACCAAAGAAAGGAAGGGGTACTCCCCCTTCCCAACCTCAGTCTTCCCAGAGCTCTAAGCACCGTTTGTGCAGGAACCCCTGCTCCCGCCATTCAGGGGCAGGAGGAGCCAGCAAAAGAAAGCTAAAGCACAACTATGTCCGGCTTCTCACCCCCTGATCTGTGTCCCAGGGAGGGTGAGGATTTGGCGTGAAGGGCAGAGCTACTGGGAGATTTCTGGCCCCCGCCTCCCCCCACCCCCAACCCAACTCAGGCTGCAGTCTCTCCTCGTTGTAGCAGAGCGAGAGCAAAGGGACGGGCAGTAAAGATGAGTGATGGCGCGGAGACAAGCAGAAATACACCATCATGAAAATGCTAATGACTCCTTGCTCTCTTTCTTTATGGTTGGAGTAATACAGACTTCAATCATAAAAACAATCTCCCAACATTTTAATGGGCTCCATCATGCCCGCACTTGTCGGTATATTTGAAGAATAAATCACCCTCCCCGCTCGGAATGAATTCGCTGTCAAACTCAGCTCCCTCGGAGAAAATGGATGGGGAGCGAGGATGGAGGGGTTTTATGGGGGGGGGGGGCTCTCCCCCTGTAACTCCCTCCTAAATCGGGTTTTAGATTGTTGTGCAAGACGCCGGCATCCAAAGTGGGAGGAGGGGGAACAACGGGAATTGGAGAGGAGGTGAACCTAGGGAGGGTTTGGGGATACAAGGGGCAGGGACTGAGGGACTCTACCCGCCCCTTGGATGGATGCGGAAGAGAGAAAGGGGCAGGAACTGTGGTGGCATCGGACAGAACAGGCAAAATCTTGACACTGAACCGAGAGAATGTAAGGAAGATGCAAAAAGCGTACAAGCACGCATTATTTCTGCGTTATTTGCTCGAATTTCTTTCAGACTAGGCCTCATACAGAGGCGCCAGGGAGAAGGGAAAAGTTCGAGCGATCTCTTTGGGGGAAGAGGAGGAAGAGAGAGCAGAAAACAAGCCCAGGAGTTCTCTCTCTGAGCTGGCAGGTTTCGCCGAAATAAGCCACAGGTCCCCACGGCTAAGAACTCGCTGACAGTCCCACAGTCCCGTGTAATTCTCATTTCCATACAGGTGGCCTTCAGCCAATGAAAACTTGCGATGCGCATAGTGTGAGCAGCCAATCCCAGTTAAGGGTGAGCCTAGCTGCCTGGCCTAATTGCATCTTGATTGGTTGTGATGTTGCTAGGCAGAAGTGGGGTCCCGGAGATTGATGCCGGCAAGATTGAAGAGACAGGTGGATATGAAAATATCCGGAAACCTAGGTTCCTGGATTGACAGTTTTCTTCCCGAGCTCCTTTATTCTTAAAGGATTAAGTAGTCAGGGGAATGCTCTTTTCTTCTCCACTTGAGTGGGATAGAGCCAAATAGTTACAACTTTTTCCTCAAACGCCTTCAGAGAAATCTGGCTACTTTGAGGGTCTTTTAATCCGAAAAATCCTTGGTGGGTAGGGAGCAGGCGTATTTCAACCTCATGCTTGGTCTTCATACTAAGGAAGTTCTCTCTGAGGCCTATCTTCAAGCCTTCTGGCATCTAAAATGTTCAAGAAATGGAGAAATCTTGCTTCACGTTCTTCTTTTAGACAGCCAGACTCAAAGCAACAGATTTCTCTACCTCCTGGCCACTTGGCCACGACCCAAGGGTGCCCCCACAGACCCTGGGAGGGTCTAGGGGGCCATAATCTTCCCCCAAAGGGCAGTGATGTGCAATTCTCAAACTCACCGCTCCCGCACCCTCTTTTGCATATCATTTGCATAGTCCTCGTTCACCTGCCCACCCCTCAAGCCAGCCTCACCCACTTCTCCTCAGCCCCCGCCCTTCTCCCCGCCACCCCACCGATGCAGTTTGTCTCCCTCACACCTTACCCTTCTCACCAGCTCACTCGCCCCCACCCCGGCGTATCACCCTCCCGCAGCCTCCGCTGCTGGAGACAGGGCGCGGAATCCTCCTGCGGCTCCTGAGTCACAGCCTGCAGGGAGGCGGGAGGAGAGCGGTGGGGAAAGAGACTGGGGGCTGCTGCTCAGAGCTAGGAGCCCGCTGTTCTGAACTAGATGGTCCGCGAACAATATGCCACCATTTAAATCTCTACGCCCTCCAGCCGCCGATTGTGATGTTAATTCTGGGATGATTTAGTGGGGCCGGCAGGCCGGAGAAGGGGGCTTGCCGCCGCTCTGTCAAAGTACTGTCCCGGGGCTTAATATTTGTAATTGAAGCTGATGAGGACTCTGTCTCTGTTTCCACTGATTAAAAAAAAAAAAAAAAAAAAAAAGAAAGAAAAAAAAGAAAAAAAGGCAGGGAGGGAAAAAGACCAACTAAATTATGAGGCCGGGAGAAAAACATGATTAATCAAAGGTTTGGACTGTTGCCGTGTTCGAGGCCCAGTAAATCTCGCCAGGCCCGGGCTTGGGGAGGCCTGAGGATAAATCTGAGCCGTCCAGTGTTTGCCGCCCCTTCTGTTTGCCTCTTGCTTAGCACCTCAATTAATTCGATAATTGGATTTGAAAGGATGTCAGGAGACTACCGAGTGGGAGCCGGGAGGAGTGGGTAGAGAAAAGGGTTCGGGGATAGTGAAGGAGGTGAGAGCCGGAGGGATCAGGTGGTGGGAGGATCCAGAGAGCTGGGCAGGTCCCATGAGCACCTCACCCAGCAGCCTAGCCTCTGCTGGCGGCTGGCGAGAAGACCAGGGAATTGGCTGCCTTACCCTCAGCTACCATTCCCAGCCCAACTCTCTACACACAACTCCCTCCAAGCTTTCCAATATTTTCTATAGTCTGCCCTTATGCTGTAGCTTCCTTTCTCAGTTCTGTTCTCCATTTGAAGCTGATGGGTGTCCCTGCCTGAATTCACTTGCAATTGCTTGTATGTTGGTTTGTGAACAAAGATTAAACATTCCCTGGTCACCTCCTCTGGTTCACCCCATCAGACCCACATGCACCACCCCCCCACCCCCGCCAAGATTCCCAGAAAGGCAGGGACCAAGATTTTTTGAATTCCTATCCTCAGTGATCAGAACAGGATCATGCACCCCGCCCGCCCCCCACCTCCTCTACCACACACACAGTTAAAATTCTAATCTGCAATTAAAGCTAACTTCTGCTTAAGGAAAATACCGTTACAAACAGATTACATACACATGAAGACTGACCCAAAACTGCAGATCACCAGGCTCTCAGCTGCAGCCTGACATTGAAGTAGATGCATCAGAAATTCAGCCCTTCGGTAACTGCAGGTGGATCCCCCCAAAAGGTGGACTCATCTCCTAAAAGGGAAATAATGTACTTTTAGTTTTTTCCTCTTTTTTTCATTTTTTTTTTTTTTGGTTTTTTGGTTTTTTGTTTTAGTTTTTTGATAGTGATCTTGATTTGATATTTAGGAACATGGTAAGGTCAGAGGAGAAATGAAATTTACCTGCCACTGTGTGTATATGTGTTGGGGGGGGGTGGGGAGAGAGAGAGAGAGAGACAGAGAGACAGAGAGACAGAGAGACAGAGAGACAGAGAGACAGAGAGAAGGGATTCCTCTTTAGTGTATTTTTCCTCCCTGGTCTCTGTAGAATTTTATGCAGAGATGGAGAAGGTTAAAAAAAAAAGAAATACAGGAGAACCATGCAAATGATTCTGAAAAATGAGAAGATGAAACTGGAGGCTGGAAAAGGTGGTGAAGACAGGACATAAAAGCCATCCTGCCAGATAACCTGATATTAAAGAAGATCTAGGCAAGGACACTAGTAGTCACCCCGGCTAGAGGCTACCCTGATGAGAACAGAACACACAGCTGCCCCTGATATACAGACGATGGAGGCCAAGGAGAGAGAGCTGAGCCAAATAACATGAGGGGTACAGAAAATCAATTTTTATTTATGCAGATCAATTTAAAATACTGATACCAGCCAACCACACACATTTGTTCAGATAACTGTCATCCTATGTCTGCATACACGGGAGGCAAAATCCCAATTATAAAGCGACAAAATGGAGGATTTGGGCAGTTTCGGTTCTATGTGAAAGCTCCTCAGAGAAATCGACCTTTGCCTGCTCTTTCCTACCTGGGCTCAATCTCTTGCCCATGTTGATCAAACTCTACACTCAAAAATGAATTGGACTCACCATCTGCCTTTTAATCATAGCCTAGTTTTGGCTATGTACTCTCAGAACAGATCCTTGATAATAAATATCCTGTATACTGGATAATATTTTCATTTAAACCTAGGAGTTAAAGGATGGGGGTCACAGGAAGAAATCAGGTTTAGGGGTCCTTTTCCAGCTCTGTCAGCTAAGCCTTTCATGAAGCCATCAAAATCTTCATATACAATTTCTCAAAAAAAAAAAAAAAAAAAGGACACCCATCTTATGAATGAGAATACCACAAGTTGCCCCTGATACAAGAAGATAAAAGTTGAGATTTGGGAATCGACACCAGATTTAAGCAGTCGAGGCTGGTGGAAAAGGAACAGAACTTGAATTTAAAAGAATAGGCTTTAAGGCAGGTGCTGTCGCTCTTCAGTTGTGTGATCAGAAGGGCTAAAGACTAGAGAGGTGAAATGACTTCTGCAGATCTCACAGCAAAAAAATGGCAGTACCAGCTCCAGAACTCAGTTCTCTATTCTCTCATTGTATAGACAGCAAAGTGTGGAATCAGACTTCTTGGATTCAAGTCCTGATTTTTCTGCTTATTAGCCATGTCTCAGTTTCCTCTTCTGTAAAATGGGGATAATAATTGTACCTACATTATAGGGTTGTTGTTAGGATTTAGATAATTTGTGTAAGGAAATCAGCACAACATCTAGCACATAACAACTACTCAATAATAGCTATTTTTATTATAGTGATGGGCAGAGTTCTTATAACTCACCAACCTGAATGACACAAATGGGCAAAAGGTATTCACCAATGCCTGTAAAATGCTTGGTGATTTAATCACTAGGTCTTAAGGAAAGGAATGAACACTGCCTTGAAATAGCCCTGAAAAAACAGTAGACTTTCTGTTTTGATGACTCTAAAGACCACTTCTCCACTCAAACCAGTCTTATACCTTTAAGTCTGCTAGAACAAGGTTTATACAGGAGGGATACACCTGAAACAGTTCTATCAAGGGCTCATTATTCAGTTGTCTCATTCATTCATTCAGTCATTGAATGCCTAGTTGAAAAGCAGCATGATTCATCAATCCATCAAACCTATATCGAGGGCCCATTATGTGCACAACACTTTTATAGGCGGTTATCAAACCATTAGTCCATAACATTATTAGCTTCTCTAGTGATGAGGAGATATAGATATATAGATATATCATCCATCTTTGTATTCCAGCACCTAACACAGTTCAGGCACATGGGAACTCAATAAATGTATATTGAATAAATATATAGATACCATGAAAAAAAGAAGAGAAATAGAAACATATCTCCTTCCCTTAATAAACTTAAATGCTGTTTGGGGAGAGAAGACTTGCATACATGAAACAGTAAGAGAACGGTACAAAATAGTAAGCATATTAAGACCGTGAATTATTTCTAGGTGATACAGACTACAAAGAGCTCAGGGGAAGTGGGGGAGGGTGGTGGGCAAGGATGCTTAACATGGGAAGATGAACCTGAAATAAAGAGCAGAATATGGAATGGCAGAGAAGTGGAAAGAGGGCATTGCAGCTACAGGAGCAGCAAGAATGACAGCATGTGGTAAGAATCTATACATGTTCAGGAACAATACGAGATCAACTTAATAAGAGGGTCAGTCCCTGAAAGACAGAATCCATGTTTGCCACCATGTGTTCCTCTGACGGTGTTCCTAGTCATCAAGAAATGACAGATTTTCTATTATTTTAGATTATTTACACCTTCTTCACCTATCTTAACCTGAAAACCAAGAATCAAAACAGTAATCAGCTGCTACTATCAGCAAACAGACTGTAAAAGTAATCACACTATTACCATTTCTCATTTATCTGTACATAAGACAGCTTACTCTTCCTCTTTGTCCCACATGGTCCTAGCCTGAGCTGGGCTTATTACTGCCTAGATTATTACTATCTTCCTTAGAAACTCCTTTTTCCCAGACACACCCCTCCCAAACAGCCTTGCCTGGAAAAAAAAAAAAAAAAAAAAAAGCTATATTTTTCCCCAGCCTCCGTGGTTACTGTAAAGAAAGCATGGTGGTGAGTGGAAAGGAAAACAATGTGAATGAGTGGTAGTTATTAAATACCAGGTGCTTTGCACATATTAGTTTATTTAATTCTCACAATAACCTATGAGATAGATATTATCTCCGTTATACACATAAGAAAACAAGTTCAGAGTATTTAGCCAGATTCAAAGAAGAGTAAATAAATATCATTTAGGGATTCAAATCCAGCCTATATGATTTCACTGTCCATGCTCTTAGATCTGGTAAGAGGGACCTCTACCCTGGATGACTGTTTTAGAGGGTGTCCTCCTCCTCCAGAGTGAAGATAATTTAAAACAAGAGGATGTGCCTACCCAGACAGAGCTCATGTCTCCCTGCTCCCATACCATGTTCCAGTGGCCAGAATCCCCTGCCGAACAGCCCCAAGCTGATTTCCAGGGCCTCTTCCTGGGGCCCAATCTCCTGAAAGCACAGAAGAGCTGCTGGAGGACACACCCCTAGCCCTGTTGGCCTGAAACATAGATGGAATTTACATGTACGGATGCACTGAGCACACACTTTTGTGTGAGGCCTCTCAGGTAGTGGGACAAGAGCCAAGAATGAAAAGAGAACCTAAGGGTCATACTGGGAGCTGGAGGAGTCCTAGAATTCTAAATATAAACGTCCTGGTTGATATTCATATATTTGTCAAGATAATAAAAAATGTTTTTTAAAATTACTTTTTTAAATTAAATTTATTGGGGTAACATTGGTTAATACAATTATAAAATTTTCAGGTGTATGTTATCATTTGACATCTGTATATTCTATTGTGTGTTTACTACCCAAAGTCCAGTTTCCTTCAGCTACCATATATTTGACCCCTTTTACCCACTTCACCCTCTCCCTAAACCCTATATCTGACCCCTTTTACCCCGTTCACCTCCCTCTCCCCTCTCCCCACTAGTAACCACTAGCCTACAGCCTTTGTCCATGAGTCTCTCTGTTTGCTTTTAGGTTTATATCCACATATAAGTGATATCATGTGATTTTCAACTTTTTCTGTCTGGCTTCTTTTGCTTAGCATGCTTATCTCAAGGTCCATCCATGTTGTCGCAAATGGCAATATTTCATCTCTTCTTGTGGCTGAATAATATTCCATCATATATATGTACCACAGCTTCTTTAGCCAATTATCTATCATAGGACACTTTGGTTGTTTCCATGTCCTGACCACTGTGAATAATGCTGCTATGATCATAGATGTGCAAATATCTTTTTGGATATGTGTTTGCAAGTCTTTGGGGTAATACCCAGTAGAGGGATGGCTGGATCATATGGTAGATCAATTCTTAGTTTTTTGACGAAAATCCATACTGTTTTCCGTAGTGGCTGTACCAATTTGCAGTCCCACCGGCAGTGTATGAAGGACCCTTTTTCTCCACATCCTCTCCAACATTTGTTATTACTTGTCCTGTTGATTATAGCTATTCTAACAGGTCTGAGATGGTATCTCATTGTGGTTTTGATTTGCATTTCCCTAATAGCTAGCAATGTTGAGCATCTTTTCATATATTTGTTGGCCATTTGTATATCCTCTAAGAAGAAGTGTCTGTTCGAGTCCTCTGTTCATTTTTTGTTTGGATCATTTGTTTTTTTGTTGTTATTGAGTTGTATGAGTCCTTTGTATATTTTGGATATTAGGCCCTTATCAGAGGTGTTGCTTACAAATATATTTGCCCATTCAGATGAAGAAGAACATATTTTATTTAATAGTTTGGTAGCTTTGATTTAAAACTTTCACATATTTAGATATTTCGTATGTAGGCCTATATGTTTTTTTTTTTAAATCTTGCCCTGGGTTCCACAAATATTAAGAGTGGGCCCACTCATCTCACTACAGCACACTGACTCTTTTCTTCCTGCCTTTTTGTTCTTTCTGCCTAGAAAGGCCCCATACTGGCCCACTAAGTAATTCACCCCTCTTCATCCTCACAGCTTCCCAAATTTACCCTTCACCTGAAATTTTTTAATACTGCAAAAAAGGTGCTGATTTTCTTTCATCCCTTTCAGAGCTGCCTAGACCTCTCCTGCTATTCGTAGACTGAAGAGGATGTATCTAATTTACAGTGCATCCCTGTAGTCATTTTACTGCCTATCCTGCCATTCTTCTGTCCTTTATGTCTGGGAGTCTTCAGGCTGTATTAGCACACTCATCAGTAGCTCTCACAAGCCACAACCCTGCTTAGCCTCTGTGATACTGAAGATCCTTGTTCTTTGATGAGTTTCCAATCTGATACACAAGGCAGAGCCTAATGACTTAGGTAGGGTTGGAAAAGTAAGGACACAACCAGGGGGATCTATGGTGGTTTCAGTTTCTTTTAGTAAGGAGAAAATTGAAGGAGTAGAGCTCAGAAGAAAAGGTTAGATTTGTGCAGGCTCATCCAGTACAGGACCAAGTTTAGAGGCAGGTCAACCAAGGAGGTAGGGTTCCTAGGTTGGGGAGCCAATGGGGGTGGTTCATAGGATGTGGAGATACAAAAAAATTAGGCTTAGAAGAAATGACACCACTCAGGTGACCCAGGCCAAAACACTGAGGACCATCTTATCTCTCCATCTCCTTCATCCCCCACAACAATTGATCACTGAGGCCTATCACTTCTTTCTAAATCTCTTGAACTCTGCCTACTTCTCTCCATCCCCACTATCACCTCAGAGTTCAGGTCACTACCAGCATCTCCCACCTGGATTATGACAACAGCTTCCTACTGCACTCCATGCCCCCAGTCCCACCCTACCTCATCAATTCTTCATATTAGAGCTAGAATGATCTAAAATGCAAATCTGAGCTTCTTATACTTCTATTGAAATGACTCCTTGGATAAAACCCAAATGTCTTAGCTTGATGCTCAAGATCCTACAGGATATAACTATTAATAACCAGTCTCACTTCTCTGTACCTTGCCACACCCACAATTGTTCATTCTAGCCACACTGAATTACTTGCCTTTTGGGGAAGAGATCACATAATCCCTCACTTTGAAGTATTTGTACTTACTGCTTCTTCTCAATGAGACATCCATCTATTCCCTCCCTATAAAGGCCTTTCAAGTGTCTCATAAATGTCACCTCCTCCTGGAAGCCTTCCTTGACTACTACTTCTCAGGACTAGGTGCATGTCCTTCCTATGTGCTCCCATAACATCCAGTGCTTAACCCTCTTATAATATTATCACACTGTGTTGAAATGATTTGTCTTTTAATTTTCTGTATGCTCTGCTAGACTATAAACATTTTAGGAGCAAGGACTCTTTCTTATTTACTGTTCAGTCATTCACAGAATTTCTGTTGAGAGCCTAGTATGTGCCAGGTACTATTCTAAATGCTGAGGATGCAGTGCTGAACAAGGTCCCTGTCCTAGTCAAGCTAATCTAATAGGGGAAAAAAGCAATAAAAAAATAAAAATAAAACTATGATAAATGCTAAAAAGAAAATAAAGGAAAATAAGAAGATACAGAAGGGAAAGTAGTGACTATTTAAACTGGGTGGTCAGGGAAGGCCTAAAGAGGTGATATCTGAGATGAGACCTAAATGAAATGAGAGAATGGACATGATTTGGAAGAAAAATGTTCCACGCAGAGGAAAGGGACTGAGTGGAAACAAGTTTGGTATGTCTGAGGGTCAGTAGGAATCTACTGTAGCTGAACCTTGGAATTTTTTCTGTGAATACTGGAAAATGATTAAGAGGTTTTAAGTTGCATTATCTGATCTACATTTTAAAAGATCACTTTAGCTACTTACTGTGTGGAGAGTAGACTGTGGTAAAACCAGATTGGAACCAGAGAGATCAACCAAAAGGCTATTGTATGGTCCAGGAAGAGATGTCAACGGCTTGGACCCGACTAGATTTTGGAAGTGGTAAGAGGTGCACAAATGTGAGATTGTATTCTCAGCATCTAGCATGATGTCTGGCTAGACATTCAATAAATATTTGATGAATGAATTAAGAATTAATTCATCCAACTAAATGAGGACTCTGAGCTGGAATTGAAAGCATCCAGCCTTTAAGCCTCTACTAAAATCCCAACCTCTCCACAAACTGGAGAGTAGATAGCTGCCACAAACAAAGAATCAGTATTAGATGACAGAAATAGATAGATAGATAGATAAATTTCTTTTAAAAATGCAATAGGAAGATGACAAAAAACTCGATAGGAAAATGGGAGATATACATGAATAGGCATTTCACAGAAGAGGAAATTCGATTGGCCAATAAATATATGAAAAGATGTTCAACTTCATTAATAATCAGGGAAATATAAATTTAAACTACCATGAAATACCATTTTATATTCAACAGATTAACTAAATACTAAAGTTAGTAAGGATAGGGTAACAATCAAAACTCTTATATACCTTAATGGGCATAAATGTTGGAAAACAACTTGACGTTATCTAGAAAAGTTGAAGATATTCATATCTTACAATTGAGAAATTCTCTTTTATATATCCTAAAGAATCTATTGCCCATGTATTCCAGGAGATGTGCAGGAATGTTATGAGTATCATTGTTTGTAATGATAAGAAAGTGGAAACAAACCTAAGTACTCTTCAACAGGGGAATTAACATATTGGTGGACTATCATACATCAATGAAAATGAATGAACTACAGCTCTCTACAGCAACATGAATGAATCTTAAAACATAATGTTTAATGAAAAGAGCAAGGAAAGAAGTTTACAAACAATATTATATCGTTCTTAGAATGGTAAAAAAAAAAAGGAGGGGGCTGGGCTCAAAGTAAACAATATATGGCAAAAATTTCAAGAAAAACCTTAAAATGATAAACATAAAATTTAGGGGCTACTATAAGAGAAAAGCACGTGGGCCCCTCAGTGATATTGGTAATGTTTTTTTTTCTATTCTTAAAATAGGGGTGGTTTAATGGGTATTCATAACTATGCTTCATGATTTATATAAAATGTCAGCTCTGGGAAGAAAAGGATTTTTGTCTTATTTTGTTCATGGCTGTGTTTCCAGCACCTAGGACAGTGTCTGTAACATAGAATCTCAATGAATATCTGCTGAATAAGGGATATACATTATTTTTTATGATTCGAATTTTTCATCTTTTTTTAAAAGAAGAAAAACTACTTTAATCATGGTGCCCTTTTATCACTCTAACTGGAAGTCATATTGCCTCAACTCCTGTTACCCACACAATCTATTCAATCTTGCTGATTATTAATTATATATGTACACTTCTTAGTGATTATAAATTTATGAAGAGAAGGGACTATGCTTTCTCCTTTATTCCCACTCACAATTTGTAGCATAATACCTTGCACATAGTAGATGCTTAATAAATATTCGCTGATCACTTGAAGTCACAGGAGATAAGGGCAAACCAGGAAGCACAGGTCTATGCTATTTATATTTAAAGCTGAAGAACTTCATAATCATGAAGCATTTTCCTACATTTTGCAGTAGAGAAAACTGAAGTCCAGAGAGGGAAAGTGATTTTCTCAAAGTTACATAATTAGTAGTATTCCAAAATCTAGATTCAGATTTCTAGTTTAGTGTCCTTAGCTCTTCACAATATATCACAATGACTTTTATTTTCTGTTCTGCCTTTGTGTGTTTCTTGTTCGGGAGCCACCAAATGGCAAGGACCAAATCTGTTCACATAGGTATTTAATCATGGCCTCTAGATAAATATGTAGGACCTGTATAAACTCATCATACAAATTCAGAGAAACTTACATTCTTCCTCAGCAAAAATTTGTTTGGCCATCCTTCTGCCACCAATTCTCCCAATGATCCCTCCCTCAGAAGCCTGGATACTAATGATCCTTTCTCTTCTTCCATTTATTGTTTTCTTTCTCCTGGAGTAGGGAGGTTTGCTGATAGATTACAGTCCTGCTATCGTGGGGAACTTATTTAGCAAGAGGAAGTAGAAAATACAACGGTCAGTGTCCACCAGCCCCAGGAGCTTGAAATTAATGATTATAAATAAAGAAGTCCAAGTGCAAAGGTACTACTTCAACTTGTACAAAATTGCCTGTTTAGCAGAAAGAAAGAGAATCCTGGGATGTTAACACTGGATGGAATCTTAGAGATCACCTACTTCTCTCCCTGGTTTCTCCAAATGAGGAAAACTGGAGTTTTGAGAGCTAAAGCAACTTGTGGAGTTACTCAGCTAGTTTGTAGTAAGGCTGGGACTAGACTCCCCAGTCTCCTGTTTCCCAGACAGCTATTCTTTCCACACCATGTGCTGGTAACATGTGCATCTAGCAAAATGCATCATAAAGTAGCCTCATCTTAAACTATCAGGAGTGAAAAACAAATTATTCAAATCTTTTCTCTTCTCTCTGAAAATTTTTTTGTGTGTGTTTCCCTGTGTCCTAGTCTCTTTTTATTCTTCTTAAGTTCCTCCACTTGGGGTTTCAACTGAACTGTGCAGCATGCCTGCATGATTCTCTTGATTCTTCTTCACTAAGCTACCATTTCCCGTTCAAAAGCAAACATGCATAAGCCAAACAAGACTCTTTCTTAGTGACCTTTGTGGAAAAGAACACCAAGAAAGAGTCTATATGAGAGGTGCTGGACTTTCCTCCTGGTCCATCCAGTCGATTAAAATGAGTCTCTGGCTCCCCTGAGGGTTGTTAACCAATCTTAAGAAAGAAAAGATTAATCTCATTTCTTCATAACCCGTGCAGGGAGGCTGCTAACCAGACTCTGCCACTAACTGTCATTAGAAAAACTGGTCAATCAGGCCAACCTTGTTACATGGTCTGGTAGGAAAAGGAAGGGATTGATTGGCAAAGATAGTTCTGGCTCCACACCCTTTACCTCCTGGACCCCAGTTTTCCGTCAGTGAAGTGAAGGAAGAACACTTTCCCCAGCCCTTGGTAAGGAAGTTCCCTAGACACTTTGCTAATGTTCTCTTGGATCAGCTTTTGTTGTTTTCAAATTCACCCCTCCCTCACATACCTCCATCCACTTTCTGTAGTTTCATTATTCCCCTACTAATTTAATTTCTAGCTTCTGACCTAGTAGCAATAGCCGCCAGGATTCTCAGCCCTCTCCACAGATCTCTACCCACCAACTCGTCAAATAGCTTGTTTTGCATGATTTATGTAGGTTAAAAAGTATAGTAATAATTGCAAGGACCTTGCAAGAGATATCATTGCAAGGACCTTGAATAAAGTCTCTAGGGAGCAGTGCAGAATTGAGTTGCAATGCCTCTAACTATAATAATTATTGTTGTTATTACTATTACTAGCATTTATTGAACTCTTCCTGAGTTCCAATGTTCACTGTGGGGTATACGCTATCATTATTCCCAATTTACGTGGGAGGAAATCGACTTAAAGGGGTTAAACAGTTTGCCCAAGGTCAGACAGCGATTTAGGAACCCATGTTTGGATGAATCCAGACCCCAGAGAATGAGATTAAGGAAGAATTAAACCTTGCAGCCCGTAACAACTTTTGGGAGGAGCCGGATCTAGCTTCCTCCCGGGTCCCTTCTCCAAACCTCCTTTGGGATCGTTAGCGATATCTGAGAGGAGCCTCAATGTCGCAACAGCTGCAACCACCGTTTGGTGGTAGCAGCCCCCGAGAACTGTAGACTTTTTGCCTCGGACTAGAAGCTGACAGCTAAAGGAATTCAGTATAGGCGAGGTGAGGATGTCTGAGGACTTCAGGGGATATCCTTGCTAGCGGTCTTCCCCTGTTCTTCACAGCATCTGGCACAGTGCCTGGCACTGCTTGGTACTTGTTAAATACCTGTTGATTGATTTGCAAGGATCCCGGCTTCATTCCTCACCTACCCTCCTCCCCCAAGACAACCACTGGAACTGGAGGGAGATTTGGGGATTTCAGGGGAACGAGTGAGAATCTTCATTGAGCTGGAATCGTGGATTTAAGAAGGACGAGAAAGTTCCCCCACCCTACTCTCCTCGCCCGCTCCTCCGATTTCTCTCCACTCCTTTCCCTCCCTTTCAGAACTCAGGGCCATAAAAATGCAGATGGAGGATCGGTGTGAAATAACGGGCCCATATAAATCCCTCTGCCGCCCGCCTGCAAGATGGATTGGCCGCATTGAAATTCCTCCGCGAGGATAATTAAACTCGGGGCCTCATCCGGGCAAAATTACATTCCTGTAATGGCGTCGCTCGGGGTCCCGGGAAATTGCTCCGTGGGCTTTCAGCGGCGGTTTTTATCGCCGGCCAGGGTGTGCCTGGCTGCGGCTCGCCTCTCCTCCGGGACCGTAAAGCTGCTGCCGTGATTTATCCTCCCCTTCTCCCAAATCCGATTAAATGGAGGAGCTCGGGGCCGGGGCGCCGCGGGGCCGGGAACCGGGAGGGGGCGGTGAGAAGGACGGGGCCAAGGAGGGGAGGACAAACAGCCCCTCAGAGGGCGGTGGATTTGGCTTTATTTATAGCCGCGGCTTTCTTTTTTCTAATTCTTTTATGGAGGTTTGGTGAGCTTTCCCCGTGCTGCGTTCAAGAACGGTGCCTGGGGTTTGCACATGAGAGGAACGAGGCAGGCTTTGCTGCCCTCTTCTTCCTAAGGGGCTCTTTAGACCCCGCCTGGGAGACAAAGAAGCCTAGAAGAAGCAATGAGGGGCAGAACCCCCGACCCATTCACTTCCTTGCATAGCAGAAGGATGTGCAAAAGGGCACAAGGGAGAAGCCAAGGGGTTTCCATGGGAGCACCTTATGGGGGTCTGCTTATCTCGAGTAGATGAAGCCTGGGCAGAGGCACAGGCATTTCGAGGGTGACCTCGCAACCTCACTGCAGGTCACTGGTGGCCGTTATTTCTGCACTGTCTCTGGACTTAGGCTCTGCGTCCCAATCATCTTTAGCCCCGATCTTCTGGATCTTCTGGCCACCAGAATGAATAAAGAGGGAGAGGGAAATAAAAGCAAAGGCACTAGAGGCACCTAGAGCATTTTGCTATTAGCCCACTGAACAGGTTACTCATCCGTAAAGCCTGGTTTCGAGGGGCAACAGAAGACAGAAATCCCATGTCTTCGTTTTCCTCCTATATTTTGGGCAATGAACCCCAATCCCGATTGCATGCTACTTAACACGGACTTTCTGGGTAGATTTTTTTTTTTCCAATGTGACTGCGCAATCTCGGAAAGGGGATGCGGGTCCAAGATCCCAAACGCAGTACAGACCAAACCGCAAGCCACGTTAGGTATCGGCTTACACTACGTAGTTTTCATTTCTGCTTACCGTCGACTCCGCCTGTAGTTTCTCTTCTCCAACGCCAGGTGGAGGACTGGACAGGCGCCACCACAGAGGTGGCAGGCGGCGCTGTGGCGCCTGAGCCGCCTCAACATTGCAATCGCTCTATCTTTGACAGATCGACTCGTTGGTCCAGGCCGCGCATGCGTTGAGCCTTCTTTTCCCTTATTCCCGCCCCCCGCCCCTCTCTGTCTTCTTTACCCCGGGAGCAGGTAAGGCCTTCGGCCCTCGCACCCGCTTTGCGCCGCGCAGGCGCGCGGGATACCCTACCTCGCGCGGATGCTTTGAGGCCCTTACCTTGCATGCTCCCACCCGGATCCTCACGTCCTTACTCGTTCTCGGTATCCCCACGCTTTAAGTCTGCCCCTTCCGCGTGTGAGTGACCTCGAACCGCGCGGGCCTGGCGCCATCTTGGACATCTCTGGGGGAGGGCGCTTTGGAGCTGGCGAAAGCCAAATCCCAGAGTGCTCATTTCACCTGTTCCGACTCAACCTTTACAAGTCCCTTTTCTAACCCTTTACCCTTTCAGAACTGTCACAACCCCCAAACTCTCCCTTCCTATCTCTGCTTTCTCCTCATCCTGACTCCGTTTCTTTATCCTGAAACCTCCAGACTTCAGGACCTCAGGTGCCGAGCAGTGGAGATAGTGGATCACCTAAAGCCACCAACCCCTCTAGTCAATTTAAAAAGTAAATTGTGAACATGGTAGAAATGAACAGAACAGTCAGAACACCTGCTGCCTTAAGGTTGTGATCTGGGAGAGCTATGGCAGAAAAGGGGCCGGTTTCTTTGGAAACTTTGTCTTCCGGTATTGTTCCTAACACTCCGGTGAAGTTGCAAAAAACACAAGTGGTAGGTTTTCCGTTAGAGGCAGCAGGCCCAAAAGGGTGGGGTGAGACTTAGCTTTGATTAGTCTGCACCTGCCAGCTCTCCTGTCAAGAGTTTACTGAGAGTCCCAGACACTGCCCTCAAGAGGAAAAGGTTTAAGAAAGGGAATGGTTAAATTAGCAGCTTTGTAACCGTGACTGATCTACACAGAGGAAGAAACCCAAGATGATTTTGGTCCTCCAATTCTGGATGGTGCTGTTGCCTGAGATGTTGTAGACTCACAGTTGCACAATTACCAGGGTTAGGAGACCTAGGGAGGAATCTACACTTCTTGCAGTTTCCTTGCCACCCTTTGTAGGGGACTCTTTACTGTGCCAGCACCACATTAAGCTCTTCACATATGTTATTTCGTTTAATCCCCTTAAGAACTACATTTTACAAATGATATTGAAGTTACTTCCTTGGGGGGAAAACTCCCTTTTTAATTTTTTTTCTAATTTATTGCTTTTTAAAAGAAATTTTGGATTTTGACCCAAGAAAATCTGAATAGTCTGGCAACAAAATTGGATTAGAGTTACATATGGGGCAGAAATCAGAGTTCTTAACAGGAAAAGAGTTGAAGACATCCATTAATCTAAAAGTAAGATTCTAGATTCAGAAGTGTAAACCGGAAAAATATGAGTCCAACTTATATAGGGAGGTGTCATTTAACAGGCCTAGGTAATCTCTTGGACTTTCAACCTGTAGCATATTAGAAAGCATTCATTTACAAGTGAGAAGAGTTCAAGTCTTGCCTCTACTACTACCATAGTTTCAAGACTGATTTTTAGACCATGTTCTCAGTGTATATAAGAATCATTTTGGAAGCTTGTTTGAAATATATGGTACTTGGGCCTTAACCCCAGAGATCTTGACCAGGAAGATTCTAAGGTGGGACCCAAGAATATGTTTTTTTAATATACCATCTTTATCCCCATGTAACTAGTTCAGGTGATCCTCTTACTTTACTTGGAAAAACCCTGCCTTTAGATATTTAACTTACCCACTTCTCTCAACTTCAGTTTTACCACCTCAGGCACCTACAGATTGTTTTGTTTCAGATCTTGGGAATACAAAATTGTATACCCTTTAGCGTGATGGTGAAAATAAATACTTTAACAGTCATTGCTAATTAGAGTAATGACAAAGTTCCTCATTGATCTTTCTTACCCTGTTAATGTAGGAAATTGTGTTTTGAGGAATCAACTACTTCCAGGTAATTAAGTAAAAAGATTGTTGGAGATCCTTCCAGTGTGTTGGCCTTCAACAAGTATCTCCCAAGAGTCTTTAAAGGGCAACCTTTTAAGGCCCAAACAATGAGGTCCTGAGAAAGGGGTTTTTTTGAGTAGAAATGGAGGAAAATTTAGGCCAAGGACACTCTTGGGAAATTCCTCTGACAACCCCAAGTCACAGGCTAAGGAAATGAATAACAGGTCTTAAAGCTGGGACCTAGTGGCTACTTGTTCAGACCAGGGGAAGTCACACAATTATAAGGAAAAGTTGGAAGCTCTGTGGAGGAAATCTTGACTTCAGTGTTCTAATTCTATCTCTTCTAAGACTGAGATCAACCACTATGTTCTCTGGGCCCTTTAAATTTTCCAGAGCACCATTTCTGCTAATAAGGGTGTTCTTTGGTGAGCAAAGACAATGTTTACAATGCTGTTTCTGTAATTCCAGCTCTCCTGCCACAGCCCCTCATCCCCTGAAAATGTATGCCTGCACCAAGTTTGTGTCTGCTCCCTCGGTGAGTATCTGCTTTTTTCTGTAAGAGTTTTTAAGGAGGGACATCTTGTCTCTTCCTTGCTAAACCTCGTTCTTCACAGTTGGGCTAGAGGAATACCCTGTGGTCTGCTAGCCTGACAAGAAAGAGCGAATGCTTGTCAGGCAACTCTCATATCCCTTGGAGGTCTGTTGTTTTCATCCAGCCATCTTAAAAGAATATAAATAAGGATATAGACTTAAGATGAGGTTATTCCTATCCCGAAACTTTCTGTAAACTAGAACCCAGCCAGAAACGATAAACATGAAGTAGATTTCCTAAATTGGACTGAGTATACACCGTGTACAGGATCTTGTCCTGAGTGTTGAAGAGCCATAGCTAAGAGTTCCCTTTGGGAGCTTAAATTTGGGTGGGATGCTAAAATACACATAAATACACATTGGAAAAATATTTGACTCAGAAGCAACAGCGTGGAAGAAATTACAAATTATTAAATGGTGGAAGCAATTGGTTCATCCATCAATAGTGAAATAGAATGATACTATTAGTGGGTACCATTTGTTGAGTACTGACTATGCCTGGCACTGAGTTTTCCAATTTGTATACATAATCTCATTTACTCCTCAAATCAACCCTTTTGAAAGGTGAGAAAACAGGCTTGGACAAATTTAAGTGACTTGTCCAAAGACTGCACAGCCGATACAGTGCTAAAATGACTAGATCTGATCTGAGTAAAGCCCTGGTTGTTAATCACCATATTTTGTGCCTTGGACATACTGGCTTGGGGTTAGTCAGAAAAGGATACCAGGAGGAGGTGAATTTAGAGCATGGACCTTTGTGCCTATTTTTCAGAAGATGCTCCAATCATTGGTTTCCTCATGGGCTAGCTGAATCTCTCTTATTGAATAAAGGAAATGCTTTTGAGGTTTATAGTTCTCATTCTCAAGGCCTGTGAAAGGGTAAGGCAAGGGGGAGCCCAAAGGAAGTAGACTTTCTTCTCTTAAAGCAAAGGAGAAGCCTAGGAAGAAGGAAAAATGGTGAGGTTCTTGAATCTAGAATTTGCCAAAAGTAAAAGAATGATCTAAGATTCTGATTTAAGTTTGAGAGAAAGAAAGGGGTATCCGAGTAACAACTTGGAATTGTTCTGAAACTCTTCTCCACAGTCTTCCTTCACCTTCTTGCCCTTGTGTCATTCCCACTAGGTCAGAAGCACCTCTCAGCTGCTGAGCCGATCGGTGTCTACATTGGTGCTGAAACGACCTGAGACAGATGAAGTACTTTATAGATGGAATTGGGCCTGTGGTTTGGGGGTAAGGGTTAGGGAGGGTTACCTTGCAGAACCAGTAGGGGGAGTGATGAGGACAGTTGACAAAGACATAAATTAGTGAAGGATCACGGCCATTGGCTTTAGGTGGCAACGGAGAACAGTTGATACTGTACTGTATATACTCTAGTGTTCCCGCTCTGGCACTAGTAGCACATGCCCATGTGTGCGATTGATAGCTGCCGTTACTTGGCCTAATTTACTGACTTCAGTTGGGAGCATTTAGTCCCAGGAAGATAATCTCTTCAGGGGACCATGCACAGACTAGGGCTTTGGCTTCAGTCTTAGACTTCTGGAGCATACTTGAATCTTAAAGGTATTTGAAGTCCACCTCTTACACTAAAAAATTCTGTTTGGCAGCATTTTAGAAGGTTTTCCAGGGAATAAAAAGCTATTCTGTTTGGGAGAGAAACCATGGGATTTGATAGCATAAAGCATTTAAATGGTACAAAAGTTTCCATAGCTAAAAGGGGTTTCTTGAAAACTTTACCTTCTACCTACCTCTCTTTCACAGAGCCTCAGCAGCTTGGCAGCCCCACGTCCCCTGACCACACTTATTTCTAGCCGCAGCTTCCAAACCAGCATCATTTCAAGGGACATCGACACAGCAGCCAAGTTCATTGGGGCTGGGGCTGCCACAGTAGGAGTGGCTGGCTCTGGGGCTGGAATTGGGACTGTGTTTGGGAGCCTCATCATTGGTTATGCCAGGTAAGATGGGCCCTCCATTGGCTCTCTGAAATGCTTTCTAAAGGTCTAGGCAGTAATATTTGGAGATCTAGAGCTATACTACCCTATACAGTAGCCACTAGCCACATGTGACTTTAAATTTTAATTAAAGTACACCAAGTTTAAGTTTTCAGTTTCTTAGTCACCAGCCATATTTCAAGTGCTCAGTAGCCACATGTAACTAGTGGCTACCTTATCGGACAGTACAGATGTAGAACATAATTAAACAGCTTTGATTTAGAGCAGAAATCGGCAAACTAAGGTGAGTGAGTATGTCTGGCCCACAGCCCAGTTTTGTATAGCTGAGCTAAGAATGGGTTTTTCATTTTTAAATAGTCATGAGGGGGTGAAAAAATGGAACAGAGACCATATGTGACCCACAAAGCCTAAAATATGTACTGTCCGGTCCTTTACAGAAAAAATTTGCTACCTGTGTTTTAAAGCCTCAGCATAGTGGCTTCACTGCTGTTTTTCCCCATCCCTGGGAATTCCCCTCTGTCACTCCTGGGAAAACTGTCTCTGTAGCCAGCTCCACTGCTTCCTGACACTTGGGACTATTTGGTCCCCACCAACTCTGGGCAACTTGCTGTTAGAACTAAATTAATCCTCTAGAGACCCAAAAGTTCTCTTAATGTCTTTGGGGAAATAAGTTTATTTTTTAGGATTTGTATGAAACAAGAAGCCTACTTGCTTCTATGTCCACAATTCTGTTAAAAGCCAGTGTTGTTTTAACTTATCTATGAAGGGTTCCAGAGGTGACACAGGGAACTAGAAATTACATATTGACTTTCAAAGTTAGGAGTTCTTTATCCCATTTTGATTCATATCATCTAAACCCCTATACTGTTGTAGCTTCTTAAAGCCCAAAATCTTTTGACTATTTTTGAAATGAGAGAAGGTAGTGTTTTCCTCTGACTCTCTTATCCTCTAGAACAGTGTTTTTCTAATTGTGTTCCATAAAACCATAGGGTTCTGAAGGTATGCCCCACAGACTGTCAGAGAATGAAGGGGAGACCAGTCATACAAGCTTTTAAAATCCCCCAGTTTTTTACCATTGCAGTTTGGCTTTTGTATGTTTCATTTTGTGGGGTTTTGCTGCTTAAAGTTTGAAAATACTGCTGTGATAGACCCTGCCACTCTGGATACTTTTTCCATCCTGGTTTATCCCTGAATAGTTAAGTGTTCAGGCCCAGAGATCTTAAGTTATGATGACATGGATGATGCATTAGAAATGGTAATGTTTGTATACAGTTTTGTTACACAGTTTTGGATTGTGCACGCCCCTCATTCAGTCTCTGTAGAGCCCTTGTGTCAGGGCAAGAACTTGGGCATGATGATGTCACCCTGAGACTCCTTACATGAGATGAGCTTAAGGGGATGAATTCTCCTTGAGCACACCTTTGATGTTCTTTTCTTTATGTGGACAAGAAATTCAGTCTTTTTTCTTCCCCTTCTCCCAGGAACCCTTCTCTGAAGCAACAGCTCTTCTCCTACGCCATTCTGGGCTTTGCCCTCTCAGAGGCCATGGGGCTCTTTTGCCTGATGGTGGCCTTTCTCATCCTCTTCGCCATGTGAAGGAGCCGTCTCCACCTTTCATAGTTCTTTCTCCAGTGTCTCATCTGCCCTGTATATTCCTTTTCCTATACTTCCCCAGGCAGCCTGGGGAAAGTGGTTGGCTCAGGGTTTGACAGCGGGAAGACAAATAAATACTGTATTAATAAGATGTTTCTTGAGTCTCCTGTGTATATTTCTTTTGTATAGTTGACTGAGTGCCTTGATGGGGGAATAAGGCCTGGAGGGTGGTGATGGTTCTAAACTCAACATGGGTCTGGCCTCACTTGTTCTTCATTCTGTGTCAGGAAAGCTTTACTCAAATTAGGGCTCCTTTTTAATAATTTTTACCTGGGATGGCCTATTACTTTAGATGATTGAGTCAGTAGCAACTTACAGTGCTGGCTTAAAATTATGACTAAAGGGCTTTCAATCTCCACCACTGCTATCCTGGCTCAGGCCCTCACTGACACCTACCTGGTCTGTTGCAGTAACCTCTTAATTGGCCTTCTGTTTCTAGTCTTTTCCCTTTAGCATTTACTTCTAACCAACACTGCCAGGTTAATCTTCCTGAACCAAAGGACTGATTTTGCATTTACCAATTCAAAAACATTTTGATAATTTTCTCAGCTTTATGTTTTATTATTCCCATGCACTCTACCCAAAGTGCACTATTCGTCATTTTCCGAATGTCCTTATTTTCAAGCCTTGCCCTCTGGCCATCTTTCTTTCCCTGAATCTTTGCTCACTTCCTCACTTTCAAACTCTTCACTATTATCCTAAAAGACTTAGCTTAAGTGCTGCTTGAAGCTCTCTGGTTTCCATCACTCAGCCAAATTAGCATTAACTTCTACAAAGGACTGTAGAACACATATCCTTTATAATGCTTATATGGTCTATGATAATTTGTGGGTTTGTTGTGTGCCTTATCTTCCCAGTTAGATTGTTAGTTTCTTGAGGCAGGTACTATGTCATGTTCATCTTTGTATCTTTAGAAGTATCTAGCTGGACACATCTCAGCAATATCTTAGTCACATTTTTATTTAATCATCTAAACCAACCACCTCATTTCACAAGTGAAGCAGGATTGGAGAGGTCAAAGGATTCTCAGAAACTTTGACTAGCAAAGCTGGATCTAGAGCAAGAATCGTGTCTTGGGTCCCAGAATGTAAGACTGCCACCCTTGTGGGACTCTTCCCCACGCCCATTATTGCTGGAGATTGTTATTTTTCCGAGCTGAGAAATGGCAAAATAAGCAAAGATAAACCTCTTCCTTTAAAAATACCTTGGTAGGGACCTTGGACAGTGGGGTTAGTATAAAGGCAAAGAATTACTTATATTTTCTAAAGGCTAGATAAACTTTAACCCTTATCTTACATCTGCTTAAAATAACTATAAATTAAAATCATTTCAGAAATGATAATGTAGATGACCACAACAGGTTTCCTTTTGGTTCAATCAATGACTATAAAATTAAAACCCAGGGCAGAGACTTGACCCCAGAATGGTCTGATGTTCAGGAAGCAGGTCACCCAAAATCATTCACTTTTGCCCTTTTGCTGTTGTGATCAGAGGTTGATAGGAATCCTATCTACAGTTTGCTTTCAGATTGTTATACTAGCCCCAAATAACTTCTGGGCTGTGGGACACATAAGGTCAGCTCTTCCAGCCAAGAGAAGGTGGAAGGTATCTACATGTTTGGAGATGAGGAATAGCCTTCCCTTTGTTCTGGTCACCAGAGTTTGAACCTTTGGTAGGAGCCTCCATTGCCCATCCCTTTCCCTAGTTATCAACTCAGAGTCATCTGTGTTTCCTTCCTGACCTTTTCTTTGGGATTGAATCTAACTAGCCCCTTAACTACAGGGGCTTGGAGAGAGCATGGCTTAGTGGCCCATGCCTTTTTCTCTCAGAGGTGAATGATAAGATGGTGCTGCAAGAATCTTGGAAGCAAATTTCTTCAGGAGGAGTCAAGGCAACCTGGATCCTCTTAGTTTCAGGCCCTAAGAAATACTTATTGGCAACATAAGTTGCCAACAACTTGGGGTAGAGGAGTGTTATGTTTTAGTATAGAGAGTACAAGAGCAAATTTTCTAAAAATCTTTTCAATTTTGATAATATTACAAATGAAAACTTTCCACTTGTCTTTGAATTTTAGAGCACATGATTTGAAATTAGGAGGTTTTAGTTCTAATATCCTACCACTGGCCACTGTGTCGTTGACAGATCACCAACCAATAACTCCAGGACCTCAATTTCCCCCATCTACTAAACGGGAGTGATAATTCTCATCCCAGCAATTATTTGCATGCAACAGAGTATTTGGAAAGGATAGTGCCATCAGTGTTCAATGTATATTGATTATAATTTGCTTTCTCATTTTCAATGGAGTTCAGAGCATATTATAGGCATTTTACAGACAGCATTTCCTTCTTTGGTTGCCATAAAAAGGAATTGACCAACCAAAGTTTATAAAGTCTATCTGTAAAACATCTGGAGAGAGAACCCAGGGGTGCTGAAGGCAACAAGTCTTGTTTCTCTCTTCCTACTCCTCAGTTTCTTCTAAGAGTCAGTTGTGTTTCTTCAATACCAGAGGAGGCACATCCATAGGTTTGTGCCATCCTAATCAGAAAAAAAAATTATGTCCTTTGAAAATCTTTTAAATGTTAAACAGCAATAATGAAGAACCCTGTTCCAGCCTCCCTTTCAAGATGAGTTTATTAGTTTGAGGCCTCCTTTGGTCATCAGGATGAGTAAGCTGCTCAGGAAACAATACTTGATTTAGCAACCTCCAGGAACCTAGAGGTTGCTATGTTTTCTTACCTCCATTCAAGAGAAATGAGATAAGGAATATTTGAGCTGAATTCTGAAATAGAACAAAAGAGGATTACGTCAACTGGTGACTGGAGAATATTATCCTAGTCCTTCAAATTTTGAGCAATGAAACTGTTGAGGCATATCTTAAAATATGCATTTTCCAAAATGTAGGACACACTCTTGAACAGCTTTATATTTTCACCGTTTGATGAGGAAAAGCTAAAACATGGGAAGATTTTTTAGTCCCCAGGCATTCCTTAATATGTCTATTTTTGAGTATTTACCTCAAGGCACTGTGAGTGCTAGTACATTGTGATCAAAGTAGCCACTTTAGAAATGACAGAAGACATGATAGAATACCATAGATGAGATCAGGCCTCTCTCATCTCAAATGCTTGGCTTCTCTTAGTAGTGTAAATGATTAGAGATAGTTTATTAGCTCTTCCTCCCCCCCACCCCAGAAGAGATCATTTCCTCTCATTTTTTTGAATAAGTGCTATAGTAGGCAGAATTTTTTAAATGACCCCCTAAAATGTCTTGCTGTAATTCCTAGAACCTGTGAATTTGATGGGATATTGCACTCGTGGTTATGTTATATTATATGACACAGTTAACTAAAAGGGAGATTATCTGCGTGGGCCAGATCTAATCACATGAGCCCTTAAAAGAAAGCTTTCACAACTGGCTGGAGAAATCGGATTCGAAGGAAGGATTCGATGCACAATTGCTGGCTTTAAAGACAAAGGGGACCATATGCAAGGACTGGAAAGTGGCTTCTAAGAACTGAAATTGATCCCCTAACCAACAGCCAGCAAGGAAGTGGGAACCTCAGTCCTACAACTTCAAAGAACTAAATTCTACCAACAACCTGAATGAGCTTGAAAGCGGATTCTTCCTCAGAACCTCTAGATAAGAACACAGCCCAGTCAACACTTTGACTTTAGTTTTGTGAGACCTAAGCAGAGAACGCAGTCAAGCCTGCCTGAATATATGATCTACAGAATAGTAAGATAATAAGTGGATGTTGTTTTAAACCACTAAGTTTGTGGTAATTTGTTATGTAGCAGTATAAATCTAATACAAGTGCAATCTTCCAGTCTGCAAAAAGAACAAAGTTTCATCTGAATCTTACAAGGAAACTCCACAAGTTGACTTCCCTGACCCTCTGCCTCCTAACTTCATTGAATCTAATCTAGCTCAGAAAGCTAAACAAAAATTGTATGTCATGCTCTTTTACTCTAGCTATTTCATTTGTATGAAGTAGATATTTTTTTCTTGTTTTAACAAATGAGAAATCTAAGACTCAGATTCAAGAATCATGACTTAGTCCTTGAGGTTATCTAGATAGGAAGTGATAAAACAATAGAAACCCCTGACCAAAGCTGTTGCATTATACCATTCCGCACAGTAGCGGGGCCAGGATATCATTGAAGGAGAGGAAAAGACAAATCTGGACAGTTTTTTAGATTGCTCAGTTAAGGTGATCTGTTTGTTTTTTATAAATACCATCCCTGTTGTGTCTTGCAGGTAGGTAGCGTTTTGTCTACCCCTGGGTTCATTTTACCTGCGCTGCTCATTTCCTGGGTTTCTGGGCAGGTTTAGCTTTGTTGGCTCAGCTCTGTCCCCAAGACGGATATTTTTAACCATTGTGGAATAGAGCCTTCCAGGAACTGTGTAGCTGATTTTACAGAAACAAACTCTGCAGATCTTGCTGGGGGTGGGGGATAGGGGTGTGTGTATTTGTAGGGATGGTATCTGAGCCTAAACAGTCTTGGATCTTCTCTTTACCCCTAAATTCTTTCCATTCACATCTCCCAACACCTGGAACAGGGACTTCTAAGTTTCCAAAACATAGTTGCAAAGGGTAACAAACAGCCAGCCCATAATTCCCTTAGCAACAGGAGACTAGTCAGTGGGGATTTACCTCAGGGAAAATTTATGTGGTGCAAAAGACCCATAAAATTTTCAGAAAGCAGCTTGGCCCTGTGGAGTTGACCAGATTAAAAGTCCCAGAATCCTAAATTCAAGTCACTGTTGGTTAACTCTTATACTTTAAGTTCCTTACCTTGTGTGAAATGGGCATATTTCCTTGAATTGTGCCTCCTGGAGATGTCATAGATGTAAGTGAAGTTAGAGTTTTAAACTTCTTATTGGAGACCTAGATCTTATAAATTGTCTCTGCTGTTTCTTAGTTATCAATTTACCAGGAGTAACTTAACACTAGAATTCTCTGCCAGTACTAAAATAAGATTCCACCACTCTGGGGCTTCCTTTTTTCTTTGCTTTTGTTTTTGGAGCCTGAGGGAAACGTGCTGCTGGAGTTAGTAAACTAAAGATTGAAGAATTTTTCCCACTAGAAAACACTATTTTCATCCTACTCACCTTATCATCTTTTTAAAGATGGAACCCAAAACAGCCCTGGATTTTGATTAGTTGATTCACTCATAGACATCTACCTGGGAAAGCTTAGGAATCTCTTGGGAATGAGAGAAGGACAGATAAAATTGGAATAGAGATAAGCTAGGCTCCTGATCTCTTCCGCCTGTCTCCTTTTCCCAGCCAGATGTACTTTCTGCCTCTAAAACTTTGAGGTTCTCCGTCACATCAAAAAAGGGCCTGGATATACTCTTAAGTGTGCTGACATTTTACTGAGGGTGGGAGGTTCAGGCATTGAGCACTTTTCCCGACCAAGGGTCTGGGGAAAAGGAACAGGCAGGAGGGAGTCAATCTTTTCCAGCTGCAACATAAAGAGAAAAGGAACAAATTCTTCACCAGGGAAGATTGTGTAAACAGTGCCTTTGGCTGGAGCCATAGAGTTGGGGAAGCAAAGAAAGGGATCTTTGTTCTCCCCTACCCCAGTGAGAGCACAATCCTAGAACTGGGATTGTTTGCTTTGGCAAGGTACTCCCCGCCTGAAAGGGCTAGGCGTTCCAGCGACTGGTGAGGCCTCTGTTGGGTTTCACTTATAGAGCTGAGGAGAGGACAACCCAGCCTAAATCTTTTTACTTAAGGAAGTGAGCTGGGAAGCTTAGAGGCTTAAGGCATCTAGCCCATTTTTTAACTTTGTTCACCTCTTTTCCTTCCCACCTTTACCCTACCACAGGGTGTTAGTTAGCCTCAATCTTCCTGCCTTTGAGGGTACTTTTGGTTCTTGTACTAGTGTTCTATCCCACAAAAAGTTACGTTTTTACAGGAAACAAGACAATCCTGAGGCTCTTCTCTAAGGAATCCGACAGGAAAAAGGGGTCATCCTCTCCGTCCTGTTACTTTTAGGTCGTATTACACATAACCCTTATAGTTAGTAATAAATCTTTCCAAAAATCTCCAGAAATGTCCCATTTTCCTTGGGTAACATTAGTGTTCCACAAATATAAAATAATATGTATGTAATGCCTATTAATGCCTGGCGGTCTGCAAAAGCCTTTTCATTTTAATCCTTGTGACCACCCTTTTAGGTAGATGCAATTACCCTTATTTTACAAATTGAGACACTAGGCATTAGCAAGGTAAAATAATTTGTCCAAGGTCACACAGATGGAATATTAGTTTGCTAGAGCTGCCATAACTAAGTACCACAAATTGAGTGGCTTAGAAATTTATTATCTCAGATCTAGAAGGTAAAAGTCGAAGATCAAGGTGTTGAAGAGTTGGTTCCTTCTGAGGACTATGAGGCAGAATCTGTTCCATGCCTCTCCCCTATCTTCTAGTGATTTTACTGATAATCTTTGACATTCCTTGACTTGTAGATCTATTCCTTCATATTTAATGGCATTGTCCCTGTGTTCATGTTCATGACTAAATTTACCCTTTTATAAGTCATATTAGATTACGGACTTATCCTACTCCAGCATGACCTTATCTTAACTAATTGCATCTGCAATGACTCTGTCTCCAAATAAGGTCACATCTGAGGTACTGAGGCTTAGAACTTCAACATATGAATTTGGGGGAGGGGACACAATTCAACCTATAATAGATAGTAACTTACTATACCATTATTTGAACTTGGGTCTAAAGCCATTTATGTTCTTTCTACTATTCAGATGGTTTCCAACTTAAGACTGTTTGACTTATAATTTTTTGACTTTTCAATGGTGCTAACATGATGCACATTCAATAGAAATGGTATTTGAATTTTGATCTTTTCTGGGGCAGTATACTTTCTTGTGATACTAGGCAGTGCTAGCCAGCCCTCCTAGTCAGCCATGCAATCAGGAGAGTAAACAACAGGTACTCTACAATGTCCTGTGTTGTCAATGTCTTTTGGATATTGTGTTTTGTGTTTTCGGATTTCATCATTTCTACAAAATACCCATTTGTGTCTCCTGCTTCTGGTGTCTCCTGCTCCTGTATACTCTTGAGATAAAACTCAAGATAATTGCTCACCATGGAAGTGGCAAGTCATAATTACATAAATTACATGAGATAGTCAATACTTTATTATAAAACAGCCTTTGTGTTAGATGATTTTCCACAATGTAGGTTAATTAAGTGTTCTGAGAACATTTCAGCTAGGCTAGGCTAAGCTATAATATTCAGTAGGTTGGTGTGTTAAATGCATTTTTGACTTAAGATATTTTCAACTTAGGATGAGTTTATTGAGATGTCACTCCATCATAAGCTGAGAAGCATCCATACTATGTTGCCTCCTAAAAATCAGAAAGTTATTCAGAATATCTCCTGGTTTCCAATATCTCCCATATTTAATGTAAACTCTATATTGCTATTGCTAGTGAATTTTTAAAATGTGAATTTAATCAATCACTTTCCTACTTAAAACTTTTTAGTGGCTTCCAGTGGCTAACTGGATCAAGTCCAGAGACTTTATGGTGGTACACAGGGCCTTTCTTTCATGCCTCTTTTCAACCTACTTTTTCACCATTCTCTCATTAATCACCATAAACTATAATGATACTGTCCTATTTACAGTTTCTCAAACATATGCTTATACACTCCTTCAGGCTGTGCCTTCACCCATCACTTCTCCCAATGTGTTCCTTTTACAGTTATCCTCATTTCAACTATTCAAACAAAAAAAAACTTTAGGGTCATCATTGATTTTCTCTACTTCCTTCACTCCATACAACCACCTTCATTGTCACCACCCTAGTCTAAGCTACCATCATCTCTCACCCGTACTACTGAAATAGCCTCTTAACTGGTCTCCCTGTGTTCATTCTTGACCACTCCATAGTGAAGTGATTACTTAAAGCAAAATGTTGATGGTTATTCTGAATAAAACCAGCAATGGCTTACCATTGGACTTAAAAATTAAATCTGAAGCCTTCACAATGCCTATAAGTCTTTATAAGATCTGATCCCTATCTACCTCTCTAGCTTCACCTCAAATTACACTCCCATCTTCTCAGTATATTAGCTATCTATAATTGTGTAACAAATTAGCCCAGACTTAGTAGCTTAAAACAACAAATATTTATTATTTCACAGTTTTTGTGGATCAGGAATTCAGGACTGACTTAACTAGTTAGTTTTGACTCAGGATTTCTCATGAAGTTTGCAAACATGTCAGCCAAGGATGCAGCTCTAGCTGACAAGGATTAGGGCTCAAAGATGCGATTCCAAGATGTTTTACGCACATGGTTGTTGGCAGGAGGTGTCAGTTCCTTATTGTGTGGGCTTCTCCTTAAGGGTGATGAGTATTTTTACATTATATAGATGTCTAATTCTCACAATGTGGTACTTGGCTTCCTGCAGAGTGAGTGATCCAAGAGAGAACAAGGAGAAAACTGAAGTGCCTTTTATGGCCTATTCTTGGAAGTTAAACGCCATCATTTCTGCCATATTTTGTTTATTAGAAGTGTGTCACTAAGTCACTAAGTCAGTCCAGCCCACGCTCATGGGGAAAGAAATTACCTCCACCTTTTGATGTGAGGAGTGCCAAAGAATTTATGGACACATTTTAAAACTATACTTGTTACCAGGGTGGCTCTTTTTTTGATTCAGGTTTATTGAGGAATACTCTGCATACAGTAAAATTTACCATTTTTAAATGTGTAATGTGTTGATTTTGCAGATATATACAATGAAACTGTCACTATTGAGATATAGAACATTTCTACTACCCCAACAAATTCCCTTGTGCCCCTTTGTAGTCAGTCGCCTCCACTACCACCACCACCACAGCCCCTAGCGACCACTGATTTGATTCCTATCCCTGTAGTTTTGTCTTTTCCAGAATGTCATTAAATGGTATGTAGAGTTTTGTGTCTGGCTTCTTTCACTTTGCATAATGCTTTTGAGATTCATCCAAGTTGTTGTATGTATTATTTTTTTATTACTGAGTAGTATTTCACTGTGTAGGTGTACTATAATTTGTATATCTGTTCACTTGTTGATAGACCTTTAGGGAGTTTCCAGTTTAGGGTTATTACAATAAAGCTGCTATGAACATTCATGTATGTGTATTTGTGTGGGCATATGTTTTTATTTCTCTTAAGTAAATACACAAGAGTGGGATCTCTGGGTTATGTGTTAAGTGTATGTGTAACTTTATAAGAAGCCACCAAATTGTTTCCCAAAGGTGGTATATCATTTTGCAGTGTATGAGAATTCCAGTTGCTTCTCATCTTCCTGAACACTTTGTATTGTCTATATTTTTAATTTTAGCCATTCTAATGGATGTGCGGTAATTTCCATAGGACTAATGACATTCAGCATCTCTTTATGTAGTATTTGTCTTTTTTATTTGGTGATGTGTCTATTCAAATCTTGTTCATTTTTAAATTGTTTTCTTATCATTGAATTCTTTTTGTTTTCCTAATACCAGTCCTTTATTAGATATGTTTTACGCATATTTTCTCCCAGTCTGTGGCTATTTTTTCATTTTTTAAAACAGAATCATTTGAAGAACAGAAGTTACTAATTTTGATGAAATCCAAATTTATCAAAATTTTTTTAGTTTGTGTTTCCTATGTCCTAGCTAAGAAATCTCTGCTTAACCCAAGATTAGAAAGACTTTCAGTTATGTTTTCTTTTAGAAGTTTTATACTTTTTTGGTTTATATTTTAGGTCTATCATCCATTTCAAGTTGACTCTTTTATGTGATACAATGTATAAGTTGTGGTTCTTTTTTTACATATAGATGTCTAATTGTCTCAGCACCATTTTTTTAAAAGACTATCATTTCTCCATTGAATTAACTAGACAACTTTGTTGAAATTTATCAATCATATGAAGTTTATTTCTGGATTCTTTATTCTGTCAATTACTGTAACTCTATAGTAAGTCAAAATCAGATTGTATGAGTCCTCCAATTTTGTTTTCATTTTCAAAATTGTTTTGGCAATTCTAGGTCCTTTGCTATCAGGAGTTCTTGCATTTAAGTTCTCTCCCCTGTCCCCAATCTTTTCATATCTGACTCCTTCTTGTCATTCAAGCCTCACTTCAAATGTTTCCTGCTCAGAAAGGCCTCTTACCATTCGTTTTAGAATAGACACACACTCATACACTTATGTGACACTCTTTCACATTACTCTATCTAGTATTCTCACTGCTAGAATGTAAGCTCCATGAAACTCCACCTTGCCTGACTTGTTTATCACTGAATCCTGAGCATCCAAAATAGTACCTAGCATAATATAGCTTCTTGATAAATATTTATTCAGTGAAGGAAATAAGGCCTTGAATATGTTTCTTCTTCAAACTGAATAATCTTCCACCTTCCCTTAAAGCAGCTCAGTCAAAAACCTAAATTTGTCAACTCCCTCTAGAGTCGATGTGGCTGTGCATACATTTATTATAGCACTTACTATATCATATTATAAATATTTATGTATATGTTTGCCTTGGCCATAGGATTGTGAGCACTTATGACATAGTAGCCACTCGATAAATATTTTTTCAATGGATGAATGAATGAAAGAAATGTCCTACATTATGGCTTATGTTATAATTTTTCTATAAGATAGGGCAACTTAAAAGAAAAAAATATATACACACAAAATAAAAAGTAAAAACACCTTAGAGGACCACTCTTAATATTGGATGTGAATAATAAAAATTAACATCTACCAAGCACTTACTGTGTGCCAGTCAGGGGTAGACCCAAGTTGGCTAGGGCCTGAATTTTATACAATTTGGGAGCTCTCTTTAAGAAAAAGAATTAAAAAACACAAATACAGAATTAAGTACAGGGCAAGTAAGAGCCCTGAAACTTAAGTGTCTTTAGTTCAAGGCAAATCTACCTCTAGTGCCAGGCACTGTTCTAAAGGTGTTACTTAATCTGTTTAAACAATCCTATGAAGTCAAATCTCCATTTTTAAAGATAAAGATATTGAGGCCCAAAAAAGATGAATGATTTTCACAAAGTCCCACTAGTACTAAGTGTGTCAGAAAGGATCAGAACCTAGGATGTCTAGCTTCAGAGTCCATGCTCTTACGTGCTGCTGCCTCCTTGAATTGGTGTGAAATATTTTTCATCCACTGTAGGTCCAGATCTGGCATTCCTCATCTTAAATCTTAAGCTTGACTCAATATAAGAAAAGCTGCAGGGCGTGGCTTTCTATAAGTACCTGGGGCATATTCTCTAGCTAGCAGCTTGTACTTCTTCAGAGCTTACTTAGTCAAAGATGAAAGAGTAATACTGAGTCTCTGGTAGCTCTCCTAGACACAGCTATTCTATTTTGTCTTCTAAATCTGTGTAGCTAATAACCTCAAACATGGTTCCTTTTGGTATAGCTATGTGAGCCATTAAAAATATTATCATGGACACAGATTAACCACACCTAGTCTAGTAATGAAACCTAATTTTTTTTTTTTTTTTTTTTTTTTTTGCCACAAGTAAGAGTAGCCAACAATACTCCATGAATGACAATCAGGAATCAAAATGATTGGAGGATTTTTTTCTTCTTAATTAAAAAATAATTATGAGCCTACCTATCTTCTTCCTTTTCCCTTCCTGAATAATTCAGTCTAAAAGCCATTAGATGAGGAATGTAGTAATCCCATTAGATGAGCCTCAACAGTAGCCCATTGTGGAGTGTTAAAGCCTGAGGAGGGTGAAGAAGGTTCTGGTTCTTTGTGAGGGCACTACTGTGGAAGTCTGGCATGGGGTATTGGAGCTCAATCAGGCATCCATGTTGAGGGGAGGGACAGGCAGCAACAGAAGACTGGTTATGTATGAGAGATTGATCAAATAAATAAACATATTGAGAATGAAGGGAGCCAGGTTTCTTATGCCAGACAAGGGTTTCAAGTGTGGAAAAGGAGAAAATCAGAATGAATCCTGGAACATTAGGTTAGAATTGGAGGTATCAGGATGAAATATATATATAGTATGATATATGTATATATAGTATATATTAGGGTGATACACGTGTGTATATTATATATACATATATATGTAACGTGTGTATCTATGTATGTGTGTGTGTGTGTGTCTATTCTATCCCCCCTAATTCTGTTCACTGGGAGGAGCTGGGAATAGTGATGCCCCATAGAGTGGATCACATCTTATTGGTTTCTAAATACCATTCTCCAGTAAAAAGTACCATTGCTCCATGGCGAAAGAGCTGATTCGAGGGCTTAGGAAGGAAAGTACAAGATGAACCTGAAATATCGCTTGTGCCAGGAAAGTATGGAATGCTAAAATAATAATGGGGACATGTCAAAAGGATTCAAGAGCCAGCTTGAATGGGCTCCCCTGGCCAAACCTGGGACAATTTGAACATCAAACTAAATAATAACAGTAAAATATTAGAATCTACTGAATAAAACAGGAATCCATGAGTCATTCTGACAATAATAAATTAATTGTAAATGGAAAGAAGGAAAAGATTTTCTCAGTAAAATGACAAGTAATAAATGTAGAAGAAATGATGGAATTACAAAAATGCCATTTAGTAACTGTCATAGTAATAATTAAGCCACAAAACATTAATGAATACTAAATTCGGTGAAAATTTGATGAGGAGTGGGATATTTCCAGAATCTCAAAGTACTTTCCCATAAAATACTCATTAATTATAAAAGGAAAAAGAATAATTTTACAGTGGAGAAACCTGGCAAACATCATCATAATCAAGGGATCAAAGTTAACATTATAATTAATAGGACAAATCAAAATAATGTATAGGTTGCTAGAATGCAATTAAAACATAACTTCTGTTGTAATTCCTGACAAAAATGCATAACCTGAATCTATCTAATCATGACAAAATATCAGACATACCCAACTGAGGAACATTCTACAAAGTAACACTGTAATCTTCAAAAGTATCAAAGTCACGAAAGTCAAGAAAAGACCAAGAAACTATTCCTCACTGAAGGAGAGTAAAGCAACATAACTAAATGTAATATGTGATTCTAGGCTGGAACCTTTTGCTCTCAAGGATGTTTTTGGGACAACTGGAAAAACTTGAACGGGGTCTGTGGATTGTATGGTAGTAATGTATCAAATGCTAATTTTCTGATGGCTCTATTGTGGTTATCTGCTTGGTAGGAATCACACTAAAGTATTCAGAGCTGATGAGACACTGTGTCATCAACTTACTCTCAAATGGTTCAGGAGGGGGAATTATTTGTACTATTCTGGTACCTTTCCTTTAAGTTTGACATGAATTAAAATTTTTAAAAAATATGAATCATATAGAAAGGCACTGAGAATTATAGAGATATCTGCTCTTACCATTCAACATTGTTTTCAAGATTCTAGTTGGTGTCATAAAGAAAAAGAAAAAGCATACATTTTAAAAAGTAAGAAGTAAGAATGTTTTTTTTTTCATAAATAACATGATCATTTATATAGAAAACTGTACAGACTCTACAAAAAAACAATTAGAACTAATAGGTGAGTTTAGCAAGATTACAGAATACAAGATTAACATGCAAAAATAAATTGTATTTATACATGTTAGCAAAAAGAGTCAGGTATTGCCACCTAGCAGATTCTGTAACTGAGTCATCAAAAGGCCATTCTACTGTTCTACCAAACTAGCTAGTTCGGGATGATGGAGAACATGGTCAGACCAGTGAATTCAATGAGTATAGGCTCATTATTGCACTGCTTTTGTTGTGAAGTGCGTTTCTTGATCAGAAGCAATGCTGTATGGAATACCATGACAGTAGGTAGGGCATTCTATAAGTCCATTGATAGCAGTTTTGGCAGAAGCATTAGGAAAGGAAAATCTGTATCCAGAGTAAGAGTCTATTCCAGTAAGAACAAAATGCTGCCCCTTCCATGATGGAAGTGGTCCAGTGCAGTCAACCTGCCACCTCGTAGCTGGATGACCACCCCAGGGAATGGTGCTATATTGGTCACTCAACAGTGGCCAGAGCCACGATGGCTTTGGTGAATAGAAGTCCAAGTGCTGAGTATTCCTGCCACCATGGCCACTTTGTTCATTGAGCCCATTGGGTGATGACAGGAGTGGCTGGGGAAAGTGGCTGTCTGGTGTTCACAGAATGGGTCTTTGGTGAGCATTCACAAGATACACAAATGCCTTCATGTTTTTTGCCTATTCAGTGAGGTCTACCTATATACTACTTCCCCAAATGTTCTTGTCACCAATTTTCCACTCATGTTCCTTCCATGTCCCTGCCCATCTAACCAAACTGTTGACCTTGAACAAATGGACAGCCAGATGTTACTCCAACAAAATGAGTTTATTCTGGAACAAAAAAGAATTGTAATTTGGGTCATGTGGTCTAATGGCAAACCATACAAAAGTCCAGAAACAAAGGAGAGGAGCGCTATCCATGGACTTTGGAGGAGCTGCTGTAAATGAAGAGTTCATTGGAGGAAACATAATCTCATCCAGAAACACCCTCATGGACACACCCAGAATAATGATTAACTAAATATCTGGGTACCCTGTGTCCCAGTCAAGTTGACACATAAAATGAACTACAACAAAAATCAGTGAGTTACATTTAATCAAAATTAAAACCTATTGTTCTTCAAAAGATACTGTTGAGAAAACAAAAAGACAGGCCACAGATGGGGAAAATATTTGCCAGACACATATCTGACAAAGGATTTATCTGTAGATTTGTAAATAACTTACAACTCAGTAACAAAAAGACAAAACAACCCAATTTTTAAAAATTGGCAAAAGATTTGAACCGACAGTTCATCAAGAAGATTTATGGATGGCAAACTCTTGAACAGATGATGAACATCATTAGTCATTAGGAAAACGCAAATTAAATCACATATCTGTCAGAGCTGATAGAACTCTCATACACTCCTGGTAGGAATACAAAATGATATATTTGCTTTAGGAAACAGTTTGTCAGTTTCTTAAAAAAAAAAAAATGCAGTAGTACCCCCACCTTATCCATGAGGGATATGTTCTAAAGCCTCCAATGGATGCCTTAAACCATGGGTAATACCAAACCCTATATATAGGTACTAAGTGACCGAAGGGTGGGTAGCATAGATATGCTGAACAAAGGGGTAACTCATGTCCTCCCAGGTGGGTTGGAGTGGGACATCATGAGAGTTTATAATGCTACTCAGAATAGTGCACAATTTAAAGCTTGTGAATTGTTTATTTTTAGAATTTTCTATTTAACATTTTTGGACTTTAGGTAACTGAAACCACAGAAAGTGAAACCACAGATAAGGAAGGACTACCATATACATCTAACATAACATATAAGTCAGCAATTCCACTTCTAGGTATTTCTCAAAGAAAATGAAAGCATGTGTTCATAGAAAGACTTGTACAAAAACTGTGGTATATCCAAACAATGGAATAACGTCAGCAATAAAAAAGATGAGCTGATACATGTACCAGTATGAATGAATCTCAAAATAATTATGCTGAGTGAAAGAAACAAGATTAGAGTACATACTGTGTCATTTCATTTATGTAAAATTCTAGGATACAAAGGCTAATCTATAGTAACAGAAAAAAAGTCAATGATGGCTCAGGGACAGGTTGGGGAAGGGGGTGGGTTGGAGGGATAGATTACAAAGGGGCAGGAGGAAATTTGAGGGTGATGTATATGTTTATGATCTTGATTGTGGTGGTTTCAAGGGTGTATAAATATGTAAAAACCTATCAAATTGTACACTTTAAATATGTGTAGTTTATTTTACATCAATTATACCGTAATAGAGCTGTTGAAAACACTTAAATAAAAATGTAAACTTAAATAAAGCAAAAATATTAATAAATAATAAACTATTTCAGATACAGACACAACCCTATGTACCAGTCCTTCCCTTCTTACACAGGCATAACCACATTACTGAAATTGATGCATATTATTTCTATGCTTTAATACTTTTACAGCATATAAATATCTATAAACTATATACTGTAAATTATACGTAATATTGTTTAGCATATTTCATAGTTATAAATAACACCATATTGTATGTAGTCTTTTCCAACTTGCTTTTTTCACTCAAAATTATGTTTTTGACTTAACCATGTTTTTGAGAGTTATCCATAAATGTGATTCATTCTTTTTAATTTCTGTATGAAGTAGAGTTTTCAACAGCATTGCAATGAACATTGTATACATCTCTCCTTGTATACAAGTGTAAATATTTCTCTAAGAAAGACTTCTCCAAGTAAAATTATCAGGTAATGGAGTATACAATTGGGCCTCTATATCCACAGGTTTTATATCCATGGATGGATTTAACCAACCACAGATCAAAATTACTTGGGGGAAGAAACCCCAAAAGCAAAAATTAAATTTGCCACATGTCATGCTGAGCACTATACTGAATCCACATGAATGAAGCGACGTGTAGGCATACCCTGCTGTAGCATATATGCAAATATAGGTTATGTACAAATACAATACCGTTTTATATAAGAGACTTGAACATCTCCATATTTTGGTATCTGTGGGTGTCCTGGAATGACTGTATATGTATCTTCGACTTTATGAGGTATCATCAAATTGTTCTTCAAAATAGTTGTTCCAAACATTCCTGCTTGATTTGTCCTTGCTCATACTTAATGCACTTAGTTTTCATCTGCCAAATGGTATAAAATGGAATCTCATTATTTTAATTTTTATTTGTCTGATTACTAGAGAGATTGAGCACCTTTTAAATGCTTATTATATTTACTTAAGTTTCTTTCTCTATAAATTTCCCCTTCTTATCCTTTGCTCAGCCCATTTTTCTATTATGTTGGTTGGTTTCTTATTGATCTCTCTGAGTTCTTTATATATTCTATATATGGATTGCATATATTTTCTGGTCTGTGACTTGTCTCTTCACTTTGTTTATGGTATCTTTTGATATAGAGAATTTCAGTTTTTTGTCTCCTTTATGGTATGCTGTTTTAGTTTTGTTGAGGAATCGTTCACTATCGTGTTATAAAAAGATCCTCCTACATTTTTTTCTGTAAACTCTCGCTCTGTTACTAACTAGCTATGTAATCTTAGGCAAGTTTCTTAATCTTTCTGGGCCTCAGAGTTTTTGCCAGTAAAGTAGGGATAGCAGTAATGTCTATTTCACAGAGTTGTTCTTAGGATTACTGATCTACATAAGGCAGGATCCCAAAGGAAACAAATGCCACTCTTAAATTAGGATGATATGAGACAAGTTTAATTACAAAGGTATGAGTAGGTACAGGGTAGCACAATATCCTGAGGGTAGTAACAGCAAAGAAGTCCAGAAGAGAGGAAGAAGGTAGACAACGGTTATTGGAAAGACAGACTCCACATACAGAGGTTTACCTTGGAAGAGAGTGATTTTAGGTCCGGGATAGGGTAAACCTGAGGCAATTTGGCAGAGAGGAATAAATACTCTGACTTCACTGTCCTTCCTTCTTTCAAATTCCTACTGGGGTTCTGTAAGGGCTGAAGCTAGAAGGCAAAAGAGTACTGGATCCATACTGGATCCTGGGAAAAGGGGGAATGTGGATCTAGGATAGCAAATAAAAGGTATTTGCCATACATTCAACCAGAACTTATTGACTGCCAACATAAGCCAGGTACTGTTCTAGGCACTGAAAATGCAACAATGAACACAGTGGACAAAGTCCCTGAGAGTGGTCCCTGAGAGCATCTTGGAGGAGCTCCCCCGGAGGAACAATTTGAGCAGTGATTTGGAACAGGACCATGCTTGGAAGTCTGAGGAAAGGTGAGGTGGTGTTGGAAAATAATTAAGGGGAGAGGAGCAGCTTATATCAGGGTGGTAGCAATGAAGGTAGTGATGAGTGGTGGGATCCTGGAACTATTTTGAAATTAGAGGATTTCCTGCCTCTCCAAGATTCACTGATGTGGGTTGGAATGTTTAAAAAGATAGACATTAAGGATGACTCTAAAGGATTTGGCTGAAAAATGATGAGAAGGAAGGAGTGACATCAGCAAAAATGATGGAGTAAGAATCCCCAAAATCAACTTCCATAAAAGCAATGAGAACATGGCAAAATTGTTAGGATCGATTTTTAAAAAAAAATTTTTTTTTTTTTAAATTAACCAGAGGTTTGCAATGATTAAGGGAGTGTTTATGCAAGAAAATGACTGAATCTTGGTAAGAACAATAAATTATGTGGTGTTTTAACTTGTTCTATTACCATCTTCCCCTCTTCTTAGCTCCTTGGTAACCTGAAAAACCAAAAGCCTGCAATCATGGTGAAAACCAGCAGCCTGACAGCCACTGGAGGAGGTCTAATGGGAATGGAGCTTTGAAAAGCCCCTTCTCTAGAGAACTGTCATTATTTGACCTGTCTAGTAGTTTCCTGGAAGATTCTACTCAAGGCTATCTTTATCCGACAGAGCTTGTCTCATGCAAATGGTCTTTTCCCCGGGGGAATTTGTTTAAAACAATGAGAGACCAATTTTCAATACTGTAGCTGCCTGTCGTGGTGGATAACAGCTGAGGTAAAAAAAAAAAAAAAAAAGGCTAATCAAAAAATTTTAAAGGAAAATCTTGGGGTTGTAATGTCCATAAGGGGCTTTAGAATGTTCTGACATATTCCTGGGAACCCAAAAGGACATTCACTTGTATAAAGCTGTGAGCATGGTTAGGAAAGACCTGAGAAGCCCTCTCACCATTGACTAACCTTCAGGCTCTGCACAAGTAGGAAGTAAAGCCTAAGGAAGAATTATAAACTACCTGGCTGAGTCCCAAGCATGTTTTAATATGCACTCAGAGTCCCTTGGCTAAGACTTATTGTTTTTAGGCATTTAAGGAAATCTCTGTTCAATAAGCGGGCTAACTGAGCAGAGACTTCAGTGGACACACATGACTAAGAATACAGAATTATTTCAGAAAAGCCACTAAATAAACAACCATCACCAACAATGAACAGCATCAAAATTAGGCCTTGGAGAGAGAGGGAATCTGCTTTTCATTGTTTCCATGTTATATTATTTCTTTTTAATTTATTTTAATTAGTTTCAAGTATATAGTACATTGGTTGGACATCTACATAGTTTGGAAAATGATCCCCCCAACTGCTCCCTCCCTCCCCTGACCCTCCACCAACCCAACATATTAATGCTAACTGCATTAACTAAGCTGTGCTCCCCATCCCCATGACCATCCATCAGATACTAATTTGTACTTCTTTAACCCTTCACCTCATTCTCCCAGCCCCGGAATCCCCTCCCCTCTGTCCATCACCAAATTGCCTACTATATTTGTGAGTCTGTTTTTGATTAGTTTGTTCTTTTATTCCTTAGTGTTTATTCATATAGTGTTTATCTTTTTCTTACTTAAATACCTTCTAGATCCATCAAAGCAATATCTTTTTCCATCTCCTTCCCTTTAGTCTGTGTGTGTCTTTTAATCTGAAGTGAGTCTCTCATAGGCAGCATATGTAGGGGTCTTTCAGTCATTCTATATTTTGGTTGGAGCACTTAATTACTTTCCATTTAAGGTACTTATTGATAGGAATGTAGTTGTTACCATTCTTTATACCTGTTTTTGACACATGTTTTTTCTTCTTAAAGAGTCCCTCCAAAATTTCCTGTAATTCTGGCTTGGTGGTGATAAATTCCTTTAGCTTATTTTTGTCTGGGAAACTCTTTATCTGTCCTTTGACTCTAAATGATAGCTTTGCTGGATAAAGTATTCTTGATCATAGATTCTGGGTCTTCATCCTGTCAAATATTTTGTGCCAAGCCCTTCTGTCTTGCATAGTTTCTTTAGAAAAATCAGCTGTCAGTCTTATGGGTGTTCCCTTATAAGTATCTGTTTTTCTCTTGCTGCTTTTAATATTCTTTCTTTGTATTTAACTTTTGGCATTTTAATTATGATGTGTTGGTATGGGCTTCTTTGGATCCCTGATTTTGGGAATTCTCTGAGCTTCCTGGGGTTTTATGTCTATTTTCTTCACCAGGTGAAGGAAGTTTTCCATCATTATTTCCTCCAACAGCTGTTCAACATTTTGATTTTCTTCAGTTATGCTGCTCAGATAGATATTTAAACCCTTAATAAACTCCCATATGCTTCTTAAATTATTTTTATAGGCTTGGCATCTTATCTCTTACCATTCTGATGGTGTGTCCTTGGCTTTCCTGTCCTCTCGATAGGGCATTTGATCCTTTATTCACTTTGTTTTTTCCTTTATTTATTCCATTTAATATACTTCTCATCTCAGATAATGTGTTCTTCATTTCAGACTGGTTCCTTTTTATAATTTCCATTTCCATTTTTAAGTTTTTTTTTTTTTTATCTCTGTTGAAGTTCTCACTGAATTTATCTACATTTCCCTTAAGTTCATTGATCATCTTTATAACCAGTGTTTTGAACTCTGCATCTGTTAGGTTACCTGACTTCATTATTCCTGGATCTCTGTTCTGTTCTCTCACATATTTTCTGCTTCTTTATTTTCCCATTTGGGCTGCTTTTCTGTGTCTGTTTCTATGAACTAAGCAAAGCTCCTAAGTCTCCTGGTCTTATTAGTGTGGATTTGTGAAGCAGGTGTCTAGTGGCACAATCCTGAGAGGGGTTCAGCTGCAGGCCAAGTTTAGCCCCGGCCAGTGTCCCTCCAGGGCCACCTATTAAGATTCAGCAAGTATTCCACAGATGCTGTACTTATAGTTGTCTCAAGAGGTCGTGCCAGAAACAGGCCAGCTGCCTCCAGTGTGAATGTAGGCGCTGCTCAGCAAGGAGCACCTGACTCGCTGAGGATACACCTGGATGTGGCTTGGGTGGAACCATGAGTTGGAGGAGGCGGGGTTTCAGGGACTCCTCTGGGCAGAGTGACCTCTGTTATCCAGTTTAATGATGTCAGAGCTATGGCGGCACCGTGTCCGCCATACTGTAAGGGAGGAGGGCTCGACAGGGAACAATCGACACCACCAGCATTTCTGTACAGAGCGAATCTCGCCTCGACCCTCTCTCTGACAACGTCTCGCTGTAAGTCCCTGGTGCCCCCTTGCACACAGCCAAATCAGCACTGGTGCTTAGAGCGAGCAGATCCGTCACCACACAAATCCACTCACAGATGTGGCCCCTTTAAGAAGCTTCTGCTGCTGCTGCTGCCACAGCCTCTGTCTCATTCAGCCACTCGAGTCGGGGCATCCCCAGGTCCTTACCCCATCTGCCATTGCAGCGTGCTTTCTTGGATTTCTTTCTAGTTTTATGGCTTGTTCATCTAGATCTCGGATGATTTTTCCTTGCCGCTGCTCCTTGTTTCCGTCACAACTTTGATTTGGTCACCAGAGGGATGAATGAGCCTCTATCATCTACATCATTTTTTTCTCCCCTCATTCTTTCACATTATATTATTTTAAATGTCCAGTTTTCAACAAAAAATTATGATATTTAATGAAACAAGAAAATATGACTCATACAGGGGGAAAAAGCAGTCAATATAAACCATCCTGAGAAATGCCAGACAATGTACTTACTAGACAAAGACTTTGAACTAGTCACTTAAAATATATTCAAAGAACTAAAAAAAAAAAAAAAAAAGGCTAGAGAATATTAATAAAAATACAGAAATTATTTTTAAAAGAACCAAACAGAAATTCTGGTATTGAAAAAGTACAATAGCCAAAAGGAAAAATTTACTAGGGGTACTCAACAGCAAATTTGAGGAGACAGAAGAGAGAAACAGTGAATTTGAAGGCAGGCCAATTGAGATTATCCTATCTAAGGAACGATAAAGAAGAATGAAGAAAGATGAATAGAGCCTCAGAGACTTGTGACATTGCTATCAAGTATACCACAAAAGGAGAGTACAGTAAGACTATTTGAAGAAATAATGGCTAAAAATCCCCAAATTTGATGAAAAACATTAATCTACACATCCAAAAAGTTAAAAAAAAATCCAAGTAGGAAAAGTTCAGACAGGTCCACACCCACACATATCAACACCACACTGCCAAATGGCAAAAATTGGATCTTGAAAGCAACAAAAGAGAAGTGATTCATCATGTACCCTGGTTCCAAGTGGCTGAGTGGGACAGAGGCTGTGGCAGTGACAGCCTGTAGCTGCAGATACCTCTTAAAGGGGCCATGTCCACGAGCAGACTTTCCCAGTGATGGACCTACTCACTCTGTGCACCAGAGCCCAGTCGGCTGTTCTGAGGGCACAATGGACGTACAGAGGGACACTGAGTTATCAGAGTGAGGGCCAGAGGCAAGGATCTCTCCTGGACAGAAGTACTGGTGGAATCTATTGTTCCTCTCTTGAGCCCTCCCTAGTCCCAGGGTACAGAAGCAGCAACATAGTTGAGATGTAATCAAACTGGATAACAGAGGTGGTTCTGCCCAAAGGATTCTCTGAAACTCCACCTCCCACAACTCACAGCCCCTCCCAAGACACATCCAAGTGTGTCCTCTGTGAGTCAGGTGCTCCTTGCTGAGCAGTGCCAACACTCACACTGGTAGCAGCTGGCCTCAGTTTCTGGAGTGTGTGTGTGTGTGTGCGTGTGTGTGTGTGTGTGTGTGTGTGTGTTGTCTTTATTGAAATATAATAGACACTTACTTAGTTGCTTGTATTTACATTGTACGATTCAATGAGTTTTTTTTTTTTAATTCTACTTGGCATACATTAATATACCAGTTTCAATTGTATAGCACAGTAATCATAGATCCACGTAACTCACAAAGTGACCAGAGACTTAGGAGCTTTGCTTAGTCCATAGAAACAGACACAGAAAGGCAGCCAAAATGGGAAGACAAAGAACAGAGATCCAGGAATAATGAAGTCAAGCAACCTAACAGATGCAGAGTTAAAAACACTGGTTATAAAGATGCTCAATGAATCTAAGGGAAGTGTAGATGAATTCAGTGAGAACTTTAACAAAGAGATTAAAAAGATAAAAATGGAAGTGGAAATTATAGAAGGGAACCAGTCAGAAATGAAGAACACATTATCTGAGATGAAGAGTGTATTAGATGGAATAATGGAGTGGATAAAGAAGAGGATCAAACCATCGATATAGAGGATGGGGAAACCAAGGACACTCAATCAGAATGGCAAGAAAAAAGAAGCCAAGATTATATTAATAATTTAAGGAGCTTGTGGAACACTATTAAAGGTAAAAATATCTATGTCATAGGGGTACCTGAAAGAAAACAAGTCATGGAAGAGCTATATGAAAAAATAATGTTGGAAAATTTCCCTAACCTGGTGAAAGAAATAGACATACAAACCCAAGAAGCTCAAAGAATCCCACAAATCAGGAACTCAAGGAGGCCCACACCAAGACACATCATAATTAAAATGCCAAAGGTTAAATACAAAGAGAATCTTAAAAGCAGCAAGAGAAAAGCAGTTAGTTACTTACAAGGGAGCACTCATAAGACTGGCAGCTGATTTCTCAAAAGGAACTATGCAGGACAGAAAGGTTTGACACCAAATCTTCAACATGATGAAAAACTAGGATCTACAACCAAAAATACTTTATCCAGCAATATCATTTAGAGTCAAAGGACAGATAAAGAGCTTCCCAAACAAAAATAAGCAAAAGTAATTTAACACCACCAAGCCAGTATTACAGGAAATGTTGGAGGGACTTCTTTAAGAAGAAAAAGACATGTAACAAAAAACAGGAAAAATGAATGGTAATAACTACGTTCCTATCAACAAGTACCTCAAATGGAAAAGATTAAGTGCTCCAACCAAAACAGAGTGGTCAAATGGATAAGAAAAAAAGCCTCCTACATATGCTGCCTATGAGAGACTCACTTCAGATTAAAAGACACATAAAGACTAAAAGGAAAGGGATGGAAAAAGATATTGTTTTGATGGACCTAGATAGAAGGTATTGCGCTGAATGAAATGGGTCAGATAGAGAAAGACAAATATCACGATTTCACATACATGTGGAACCTAAAGAACAAAATCAACAACTACAACAACAAAAGCACAAATAACTCATTGATACATAGAATATTTAGAGGGCTACTAGATGGGAGTGGGTTTGGGGGACAGCAAAAAAAAAATGAAAAGGGATTAAGAGGTACAAATGGATAGTTGGTGAATGGACATGGAGATATAGGGTGTAGCATGGGGTAGATGGTTAATAGTGTTGTAATAAATACATAAGAGGGAAGAGGAGCTACTAGATTTAGTGGGATGATCGCTTTGTAAGTTATGTGGATCTCTGATCACTGCTGTACAATTGAAACTGGCATATTAGTGTATGCCGACTAGAATTAAAAAAAAAAACTCATTGAATTATACAATGTAAATACAAGCAACTAAATGTCTATTATGTTTCAATAAATCCAGAAAAAAAATTGCATTAACTCAATATGCAAAAAATAAAACACATAAACAATACAACACTCTGAGCATCTATAATCAAATAAAATAATAAATAAAATTGATGGGAAGTGTGAAGCATGTATAAAATTCTAGCCTTGGAAATCCAAAGGCAATTTTTAAAGTAAATTGGAATATTTTCTAGGCCTGATTTTCAGTACTGAAAGAGCTCTCCATAAATTTTAACTACTTTTTACCATTTTTATTTAATTAAAAAATGTGTGCCACAAAGTATCTTTTGTTGAGGATAGTGGCAAGCAGAAGGTAATGGTGAGAAATCAAGTCACGCATCATTTCTGCAATAAAATTTATTTAACTGGCTTTGTAGAACCAACCCCAAGCCCCCAAATTATCAGGAAAATAGCAACAACAATAATAATATGTTGATGGTCACTTAGTAATTGAATTTTGATGATGATATATAAAAATAAAATCCAGAGCACTCTATTAAGCAATTTGGCCTTTCATTGTAATTGCCTATAAACTATTCCACATTCTCATAAATACCACTGGATATGTGCAGCTACTTTTAGACATAAGTACCACATGTTCTGAAAAGTATATAATTAGTGGTATCTTTCACTGCCAGCTGTATTTTTTCTCAGTCAACTGTAATAATAAAATCAATTGAAATTATTTAGAAAATTGTTACTAGAGACAAAGACATTTAAAAATGATAAAATAGTTGATTAGTCAAGATATAGAAATTTTAAACATAAATGCACCTAGTAACAGAGCCCCTGATACATGAAGCAACAAAGGACAGAATGAAAGAAGAAACAGATAGTTCAATGATAAATAGTTGCGATTTCAATACCCCACTTTTTTTTTTTTTGAGAATTAAAGTGCTTTATTTCTTTGTAAAAACTCATCAAGAGGAGTTAGAACAGTGCTCGTCTTCCTGTCATATAACTTATAATACCGAGTGAATATCTTTTCTATACCTTAGTAAATTGTTAGTCTGCTTTCTAAATTTGGATCATCTTTTAAAATTTTATCCTTCGTACTTTCAATGCCTAGAAATAACTGAGAGTTTCTCTCGTGTGATTTTTTTGTTGTTGTCTGTATTTTCTAAACTCCACTTATGTTCAATTTGAATCCTACTTCCTGCACTATCACTTTTTGTTTCTTTCTTCACTATTATTTTTGTTGTCAATGATTGTCCATTTTTGTAAAATATCACATGGGTTATCGCTGGAAGACAAGGAGGCAACACAACTACACACTTTGCTGTCTGTGTACAAACCGAATAACAGATACACAGTGACCAATTACAGGCAATGCTGAAAGAAGTGACATGATTTCTAATTAACTAATTGTGGTGCACATATTTATGAAGTAATTTGTGCATTTATCTAGCAGTGAAGTTTGTACTTCATGCAAGTACTCACAGTTCACATACTATTGTAACTGAAATTTGAATGCTGTTGTAGGGGATTAACCCATGTTCAATAATGGATAGAACAATTGTACAGAAGATCAACAAGGGAAGAGAAGCCATGAACAACGCTATAAACCAATTAGACTCAACAGACATAAATGCAATAGAGAATGGAAAAATAATTGAGAATATCAATGAAACCCAAAGTTGGTGTTTTGAAAAGATCACAAAATTACCAAAACTTTAGCTAAACTGATAAAAATAAAAAGAGAGAACATTCAAATTATTAAAATAAGGAATGAACAAGGGCACATTATCATCAGCCTTACAAAAATAAAAAAAGATTATATGGAAATATTAAGAATAATCATATGCCAACAACTTAGATAACCTAGACAAAATTAAAAATGTCCATAAAGATAAAGGCTATGGAAACTGGCTCAAGAAGCAATACAAAATCTAAATAGACCTATAACAAGCAAAGAGATCGAATCAGTAAAAATAAATAAAAAAAATCCTACAAAGTAAATCCTTGGACCATATGTCTTCACTGATAAATTCTACCAAATGTTTAAAAAATAACTACCACCAATTTTTCACAAACTTCTAAAAATAAAAGAGGAAGCAATATTTCTCAATCATTCTATGAGGCCAGTATTATGCTGATACCAAAACTAGTTAAAGATATCACAAAAAAACAAAACTACAGACCAATATCTCTTATAAATATAGATCCAAAAATCTTCTACAAAATAATTAGAAATACAGCAACAACAACAAAAAATTATACATTGTGGCCAAGTACGATTTATTCCCCAAATGCAAGGTTGGTTTAACATGAAAATCAGTCAATGGAATACACCATGTTACTACTAGATAAAAGACAAAAATCCACTATCATCTCAACAGACAAAGAATTTGTGCACGAGGCCCCGGGTGCACGCAGCAAGTATATGGGAGGAGAAGCCCTGTCTTCAGGAATCCAGTTCTTAAGGGGAAATGGCAACATCCATAGGTCAGGAGTGAAAGTGTATGTGTGTTGTGGGGGTGGGGATTAAAGAGGAGGAAAAAAAGATTTTGATAAAATCAAACACTTTCATGATAAAAATACACAACAATCTAGAAATAGAAGGGAATATTCTTAATGCGAGAAAGGCATCTACAACTAATGCACAGCTAATAGCATACTTAGTTGTTAAAGACTAAAGTCTTTCTTCCTAAATCAAGAACAAGCCAAAAATATTCACTCTCACAACTTCCATTCAGAGTTTATTGGAGGTTCTAGCTAGAGCAATTAAGTAAGAACAAGAAATAAAAGGCATCTAGATTGAAAAGGGAGAAGTAAAACTATCTCTATTTACAAACATGATCTCATATATAGAAAATCCTCAAGAATCCATTAGAAAAAAGAGCTCATAAAAATGTGCAAGATTGCAAGATACAAGATCAGTATACAAACACCGATTGTATTTCTATATAGTAGCAATAAACGATCTGAAAACAAAATTAAGAAAACAATTTCCTACAGTCATGCCACCTTGAGCAAGCCCGATCCCATCTGATCTTGGAAGCTAAGCAGGGTCGGGCCTGGTTAGTACTTGGATGGGAGACCATCTAGAAGACCAGGTGCTATAGGTGCAAAAAATAAAAAATAAGGGATTGTAAGCTGACAAGATCTTGCAATCTGTGAGGTCAACCAAGAGTCGCCTCACTTAAAATAATAAAAGTAATAAAGAAAGAAAGAAAACAATTTCATTTACAATAGCATAAAATAGAAAAAATACTTATGAGTAAATTTAACAAAATCAGTGAAAGATTTGTGCACTGAAAACTACAAAACATAGTTCAAAAAAATTAGGAAGACCTAAATAAATGGAAAGACATCCCATATTCATGCATTGAAAGATTTAACATCATTAAGATAGCAATACTCCCCAAATTAACATACAGATTCAATGCAATCCCTATCAAAATCCTAGATGGCTCTTCTAAAGAAACTGACAAGCTGATTCTAAAATTCATATAGAAATGCAAGAGACCCAGAATATCCAAAGCAATCTTGAAAAAGGACAAAGTTGAAGTACTCACACTTCCTGATTTCAAAACTTACTACAAAGGTACTGTTAGTAAGCCTTTTTGATACTGGCATAAGGAAAGACATATAGAACAATGGAATAGAATTGAGACACCAGAAGTTAAGTCCAAATATTTAAGGTCAGCTAAATTTTTATAAGAATGCCATGATGATTAAATGGGAGAAAGAATAGGCTTTTCAACAAATGGTGTTGAGACAACTGGGTATCTACCTGCAAAAGAATAAAATTGGACCCCCATATCATACTATGTACAAAAATTATCTCACTAAGTGTTGCTGAGGATGTGGAGCAAAGGGAACTCTTGTGCACTGTTGGTGGGACTACAAATTGGTGCAGCCATTATGGAAAACATTGTGGAAGTGCCTCAAAAAATTAAAAATAGAACTACCATGTGACCCAGCAATCCTATTTTCTGGGTATTTATGTGAAGAAGTCCAAAATCCTTATTTGAAAAGATATGGATCCTTATGTTCACTGCAGCATTGTTTAAAATAGCCAAGACATGGATGCAATCTAAGTGTTCATCGATAGATCATTAGATAAAGATGTGTTACATATATACAATGGAATATTATCCATAAAAATGATTTTTTATTTGCAATAACATTAATGGACATAGAGGTTGTTATGCTAAGTGAAATAAATCAGACAGAAAAAGACAAACACTATCTGTGGTATTCCACTTACATGTGGAATCTAAAAAACAAAATATAGCTTTTTGAGCCATTCTTTTCTTGCTCAGGCCCACTTCCACTTCTGGGAGTGTACTTTCCTGTCTAATAAAACTGTTCTTTTCTACTGTAAAAAATAAAAATAAAAACAAAATATATGAATAAACAAAACAGAAATGAACTCATAGAAACATAGAACTGATGGTTGTCAGATGGGAGGAGATGGGGGGCTGGGTGAAAAGGTAACATGATTAAAAAGCACGAATTGTCAGTTACAAATAGTCACAGGGATGTAAAGTACAGCATAGGGAACAGTTGATAATATTGTAATAACTATGTATGGTGGCAGGTGAGTACTAGATTTATTGAGGGATCACTTTGTAAGTTATATAAATATCTAATCAATATGTTGTACTCCTGAAACTAATGTAATATTGAATGTCAACTATAATTAAAAAAACTTTTTTAATTATCTCAAAATGGATCAAAGACCTAAATACAGAGATACTACTATAAAAACCTTTGAAGAAAACATAGGTGTAAACTTTTGTGACCTTGGCTTAAGCAGTGATATCTTAGATATGACACCAATAGCACAAGCAAAAGATAAATTGGAAGAACTCACAGAATGGGAGAAAATATATGCAAATCATGTATCTGTTAAGAGTCCATTAGCTAGAATATATAAAGTATTTGTACAACTCAATAATAGAACAAGTAAACCAATTACAAAATGGGCAAAGAAATTGAATAGACATTTCTCCAAAGAAGATGTATAAATGGCCAATAATTACATGAAGTGATGTTCAACATTATTAGCCATTAGGGAAAAATGTAAATTAAAACCACTAAGATACCACTTCATTCACACCCACTACGGTGGTTAAAATCAGAAAGATGGACAATAAAAGTGTCGGTGTAAGGATGCAAAAAAATTGGAAGCTTCATACATTGCTAGTGAGAATATAAAATGATCCAGCTGCTATGAAAAAGTTGATAGTTTCTCAAAAAGTTAAACATAGATTTACCATATGACTCAGCAATTCCATTCCTTGGTATATATTATGTGAACTGAAAACAATGTCTATCTAAAAACTTGTGGGTGGATGTTCAAAGCAACATTATCCATAATAGCTCGAAAGTGGGAACAACCCAAATGTCTATCAAATGAACCTGGTGGTCCTCTGCTCTTCTCCCCATGCTTAGAACAGTGCTTTGCATACATGTCCTGTTAAGTATTTGTTAAAATGCTGAGTGATAACAGTGCTTTTTAATTCCCAGTTTCATAAATATTACCTCATTTGAGCATCATAATTCTTTGAGGGGGATTGCTCCCCCTGTTGCAAAGAAACTCATAGAGCATTTCAGCTAAGACCGTTGGGCTAAATGAAACGATTGCTGCGCAGGGGGCTTGCTTTTTCTATTCACTTCAGTTTTAGGGCTAAGGGTATTTCAAACTACTCTGCCATTAAGGACATGATGAATCTTGAGGATAGTGGAAACAACATGAACACGTTTTAAAAAGCCGCCGGTTTCTGCGGTTGAAATCCTTTCCTCCCACCTACCCCCTTATACAGCCACACACACACAGCAGAGATTATGGCCACAGTGATACAAAGAAAATGCAACTACTCAACTGTTTGGAACCCTGAATCCCCTGTGTACCTGCCTCGGGTTTTTCCTCCACTTTTTTCTTTTTAACAGCTTTACTGAGGTGTAATAATCTTGTCTCGTTTTAAAAGTGCGCTCCTTCGAGGTAATATCATTTCCTAGAATATTTACTTCACCTTTCGGATCACCATTAACAGGCACCTGTAAGAATTCCCTTTCCTTCTTTTTCTTCCCTCACTCCCCTCCCCGCCCCTGGATATTTCTCAGCCTTACACTCGTGAACTGCGTGTCCCCAACTCACTCAGTCTCGCTCATAAGCCCTGCCCACCGAAAATCTGCCCCTTCATTTTCCCGGAGCCCCGCCCCTCGGCCCCTTTCCAACTCAGGCCTTACGGATCTCGCCCTTCCTCCACCTCCCCAACCCCCCAATATCTCGCGAGAGGTGAGCGCGCCTGGCCGGACGAGAGGAAAGTGTCTGCTCGGCTAAGGGGGGAAAGAAGGAGCTGGAAACAGATTGTGGGACCGAGCGCGGGCGGGCGGGAGGCAACGGAGCTACCAGCGGGTGAGTCCTGTTAACACATTAACTAGTCCATGATGTGACGAGAGCCTCCCCTTCAACTGTGGCCAGTCCCAACGTCCCAGGCCGGGGTCTCCCCTCCCAATCTGTGTTGGACGGGGGCGCAGAGGCGGTGGCCGGGCCCTGTCTGAGGAAGAGGGTGGGGAATGGAGTAACGGTGGCCAATAAGAGAGAAGGAAGCTACGATTGGCGGCGATGAGCACTAATGGGATATCGTCTTTACCTTGCGGTGTGCCGTCCCTCTTTCCCTCCTCCCGCCTCCTTCCTTGGGGGGGAAGGCGGGGCCAGAGGCCTGAAGTGTGGGGAGAACTTGGGGGGTAAGTAGCCCCGGGGGGCACAGGGCGTGGCGAGAAGAGGGGAGTTGAATCCTGAGGGAATGGAAGTCTAGCTTATTGGAAAGATCAAGGAATGGGATGGAATGAGAGAAAGGTAGAAGACCCACGGCTTCTCAAAGAGTGGGATTAGGGGCTTGGCATTGGAAGAAGCAGGGTTAATAGGCAGGAGGTAGGGATGAGTGGGTGAAAACATGGCATGGGGTTTGGCTGGCAAGATAGGGATAAATCATTGGATATGAGAGTCATGGCATTTCGATTGAATTATAAAAAATATCAGGGACATGATATCAGAGAAAGTATGGATATGGAAAAATTAAGTGTATGAGTTTAGAAAGACTTAATAGGGGTGGGCTCTGTAGCCAAAAGGCATCACTTTGAAAAGGGTGTGGGGAAATCCAGAGGTGCAGGGGTGGTGTTTGGAAAGGAGACGGCTAATATATACAGGTTTGGAGCCTAGGTATCAGAAGAAACTTAGGATATTGATTTAGGGCTTTTGGTGACCAGCCTGCAATAATGCTGGATAGAGGTAGAAAAGAAAAATAGAACACTTTCACCACTTCTACTCTGACTTCCTTTTTCCCTCTCTTCCTTTTCCCACATTTCATTTCTTCCTAACTCAGGGATGGGGGCTTGGGACAGAAGCGGTCCAAGTTGGAGCCCCATAGGGAGTTATGTGTTGCTCTGAATTGCTTGTTATGTTCTCTGACTGGGGTGTTTACTACCCAGGGCACCTCCTACCCAGATTCCCGTGTTGCTACTTCCCTAACTTTAAAAGTTTGTTTTCTTCTTAACAGGGGTGTTTTATTATCGCTGAGGGTTGTGTCATAATATGTGAAGGTCTGTGGGGGTGTATAGAGTTTTCTCGGCAAGCTCTCTTGATTCCTGTGTTTAAAATTTTGCAATAGTGTAAGTAATTCTTGTAGAGGCATCTGTCTTTATAGGTATTCTAAGCACAAAAATATACTAAAGTGAAGTCTTTTATTAAATATGTGTCTTAGTCGTATTCTTGAAGAGTTGTTAAATGGATGGTTGCAATTAGTTTTAGTTAGCTTATGCTATATATTTTTTAAATGATATAAATAAAATGGACACGTATTTCAAGAAAGTGAAAAATTTTCGGTTTCTTTCTTTGTATCCAGACTCAGAAGCTAAAGATATATTATTGTATCTTAGGGCAAGGGTTAGGAGAAATCAAACACAATTTGTACTTAAACATGGAGGATGTAAGGTAAGTGGAGACTGTTGCGAAATGTAACATGTCTATAAGAAGAAGCTAAAGTTTGGCAGCTATACTAAGTAGTCTTACCAGTTCTAAATTCTGTACACAAAAATGAAAAGCCTTTACCCTTTGTTTGATAGTTATGTTATTTAAAAATGAACCAAGAGAGCCAATTAATAACTTATTTGCTATTGCACAGATTTGTCTTTTACATTCCTCTTCTGCTTTTACTTCTGAGAAGCAAAATAATATCTGAAATACTGGTAAAGCTGTTAATATGAAGAGAAACCAGAGTATGTTGCTTTGTAGTAACCTTTGGTTTTCAGCAAACATTTAAAGCTTTTTCTTCTGGCCAGGAAGTCGCCCCTGCAGCACACTGAGATCAATTAATTACTGAACCTTTAGCATTACTGAATTGGGTAGCAGTATTTCCCATTAGAGCATTACTGTTGGACATTCAGACATTTTCACAGTTTGCCTGGCAGCAGCACAAAGAAATATCCAATGAGATAGCAAAGTGCCTTGTTTTATTCTTGCATCCTAGAATTTGTGATGGTTTTGACTTAGGCACTATTAAATGCAAGATTTTTTTTTCCCTCATTAGTGTTAACAGAGCAGAAAACTAAAGAGTGCTCATCTTTAAATTTGTGTATCAAAGGTTACATCCTGTGATAGTTTCAGTGTTATGATTTCTAAGTATTTTTGTTTACCATGGCTTTTAATTGTCAATGAATACTGTTACTGCATTCTCCTTTCCTTTTCCTCTCCTCAATTCTAACCCAAAATGAAAATTATTTTTTCAACCAACTCTTAAGCTACTACTTTGCCTCAAGTAAAGTCCCTGGCTCTGCCTGAACACAGCTACTCTGAAGTGTTCACAAGTTATTGTTTTGTACATGTCAAGACTGAGTTTTTCCTAGGCTGCAGGAGGAGGGAGTCAGTGTTACAGCAGTCTCCTATCCAAGTCTGATAAGGAGGAGCTTTCTCCCTGTGAGGAAGTTTTGGGTGGAGCAAATAGCATTGCCATATAATGTCTAATAAAGACAGCTCTCTTCTTGAGACTAGTGGCAGGCTAACGTTTAATCGTCCCTTAATCCTTGATAAACTAAAGTTAAGGTGTAGATGTTGTTTCTTTGAGAAAAACAAATGTAGTATTCATTTAAAAAGAGAAAGCATTAATTTTTGTTGTTGGTTTCTCAGAAAATCGTAGTATGATTTTAGAGTTCATGAAAAGTCTTGCATTTCTTTAGAAACGTGTAAAAGAAAAAAATTTTTAAGTTTCTCATTTTCGAACGTTGCCTTCCTCTAACAGGCTTCTTTTAAGATCAAGGATATTCATGAAATGTGAAAAGGCATCATATTTGAAATCTCTGAGGGACAGTCTTTTAACTTCAGAATGCTGTAAGGAAAAGATCCCCACTTCACAGATATCCTGTTACATTTTGGAGCTCCACTTTTAGAACATTCTTTACATTGTGCTGAAGCTCTTTAGTTCTGCCACCTGAAACTACAAAAATTGTGCTGAAGCTCTTTAGTTCTGCCACCTGAAACTACAATAAATAAACCCAATTACTCGTCAACACGGTAGCCCTTTAAATATTTGATGACAGTTATGTCTTGTTAAAGCTTTTGTTACTGGGGTAAATATCCCAAATTCTTTCAGCCATTCCTTAAATGACATTTTTAAATAAAGTTCAGGCTCCTCATCAACTTAGTTTACTGTTTTTAGGGCTTCTTATTTGCAGTGATTAACAGTTTGTTTCTTACTTCTGCACAGCAACCCTGTAGCAGTTCTCCCAGGTGACACCTACCCACACTTAGGATTCAGCATAGATGTCATCCTGTCCAGAATCCTTCCTATTGAATTGGGTGCTCCTTCTATATCACGCAGCGCTTTTCTCCTATATTTATCGCACTATATTGTAGTTGTTAACTTGTTTTGTCTCTCTTGCTGTAAAGTCCTTGAGTGGAGGGATTATGTCCAGCTCAGTGTTGAAAACCCTAAGATTAGTGTAGTGCTCGGCATGTAGTAGTTGCTCAATAAATGTTTTTAAATGAAAAAAAAAAGTTTTTAGGGCTTCTTATCATGATCCGAATATAACATCTCACATATAATCCGATCAATACAAAGTACAGGGGAGAGAGGTTTTTTTTTTTTTTTTTTAAACTATATTCATACCTCTATTTTTAAAGCCTAGTTGATATTTTAAATGTAATTGAGGAGTTTACATTTATCCCTGTAATTGTCATCTTGTTAGTTTTGGTTTATTGTTTTAGCTGTTAATGTTATTTAGCCTCTTGGGCATTCCTCATATTTTTGTATCATTGATAGATAAATTTGATAAACAACATAAACATAACACCTATGTTTTTGATTTAGGTCAATATATATATGAGTAGAGCAGGGGGTGGCTCCATATTGTAGTGGTTAGTACGTCTGCTTTACACGCAGAAGGTCCTGGGTTCGCACCCCAGGTTGAGCCATGGACCATACCCCGGGTGCATGCCCTGATTATGTGGGAGGAGATGCCCCACCTTCAGAGATCCAGTTCTTGAGGGGAAACAGCAACATCCATAGGTCAGGGGTGGAAGTGGGGTGGGTGGTAGTTAAAGAGGGGAAAAAACAAAAAGTAGAGCAATGCTATAACAGCACACTATCATTAGATTATTAATACATTAATCAACCTTTTGGGTTGGTGAAATTCAGTTATGAATCCACCTACTGTTTTATCATCTACACTATATTTCCTATAAAGTTTTGAGGTGCCCTGTTGAAATCTAATATATTGTTTCTGACATATCCCTGAGCTCCTAGGCCAAAGACCCTGTCAAAAAGAAAATGAGGTTAGACATTAGTTATTATTTAGATATGCTAGTGTCTGTAGATTACTGCATTACTTGCCAGTTGTTCATAAGCCATCTTTATTAATTTTATAATCTTCCTGAGAAAGAATAATTATCAGTCTATTATTTAGGGACTCTACCTCCCCTGCCCCTTATTAAGTATGATTTTCCCATTTCCAAGACTTCTGGTTTGCTCCCCCCTCTTTTTAAAAAAATATAGAATGATTAACAATGTGTCTTTATAGTTGCATGCTTTTTGTCACCAGATGAAATTCTGTTTTGGAAACTGTTTTCGGAAGAAACATTATTCCCTAAACATTTTAAGTTACATATTAAAGAATTAAACTATTGCCCATGTAACAATTATTTCGTAGCTTCCTGTAATATTGACCTCTCCAGTTGAAACCTAACTTTTCATTTTCTGTTTGGAATAAAAACCTACACCACCTGTAAAAAAAAAAATACACACAGAATTGCCATTTATAATTATACTTTATGGTTGTGGTGGTCTGACTTTGTCAAGCTATGTGCTGTAGGTGAAATGGTGCTACAAATAAGATAGAACATCAGAAGACATCTCTAGGGACTAAGACTTTATGTTGGCAGCCAACAACTTTTCTGTGTCAATTTTGGAACTGATAATTGAATTTATGTTTGAGCAATTTTAGCTGATAAATGCATTTTTAAAGCACCTTCCTCTTTTGGGGTTTTAATTTTTACTTTCGTTTTCAGAAAATTGCAAATTGTGAATGTAAATGTTCACATGGAATAAAGTAACATGCTGTTAGGGACAGGATACATTTTCTTTTGATATCTTCTCCATCTGAGATTGTTTACTTAAGAATTCTCCTGGAAAGCAGAAGGATGGACTTGTTGACCCCTCAAGGTCCTTTCCAATCCAAACATTCATAAATAGAAGCTCAGATCAAGGAACTTCAAGAAAAATAGACTGTAAAGAAAATGAAATTGAAATGGTTCTACTGACCCACTAGGAATGGATAAACAAAAAGTAAGGAACATAAATGACGAGAAATAATAATTATTTTGAACCAAAAACCAAACAAAAATCAATAACAACAAATATTTTGCATTGAGTCATTTCGTGTCAAAATATTTTACCGTGACATTTTCTCTTCAGAATTTCCCTGTCGAATCGAATACTTTGTGTTGAAAAAATGTTGTTTTTCTGTTAAATCTTAGTATTTTGTTGCCTTTTCTTTGCTTGTTTGTGGTTTGGTTTAGAAACTTTTAAAATCTAGATTATATACCTCCTGCCAGTATACAATGAAGCAAAATTCAGTTCAGTGCGAAAGTAAATGGATACTTTATGGTTTCTTTGGAGAGGAAGGCTGAATGTTATAATTCAGGAAAGGTTTTATGAAAAGATAAATTTATCTAACTTTAAAACTTTGTAGGCAGACGTCTAGGATAGATTCTCAACTAAACCAAAGGTGAGTTACTATATTAGTCTTATGAGGGATATAAGGACACTTAATACAACAAAACTCATTACAAATTCATGACTTCATTTTATTAGCTTTTTTCGTCTTTGGGTAATTTTAATCCAAAATGTCATACATTTGAAACCCAATTGTGCAAAAAGTTTCTCTCTTTCTTATTTATTTATTGTTTGTTTGTTTGTTTGTTTATTATGGTGATATTGGTTAATGAAATCCAATAAGTTTCAGCTATACACTTTTAACAGTATATTTACACTCTGAAAAGTTTCTCTTTTCTATTCAATACTTGCATTTATCTTTAATAAGTATCAATTTATGAAAGTCTAATAAGAGCCAAGATTTAGCTTAAAAAATTACTTTGTGAGCTTGCGGCTTGGGCCTCTACGGGAACAATGTTGTTCTGCTGTAGCCCCACCTTCTCGCAACACCCAATTTACTTGCTTTCTTTGAGCGGAATTATTAATATATTTTTATCTGGTATAGTGCTTTTTTTTTTTGACACAGTGGACAGAGGAGATTTATATGCTAAAATGGTCAGATTTTATTTGGGGCTTAAAACTTACTGTGCAGTTGAAAATTATATATATTTTTTCTGATTAAAAAGCATAACCATTTTTTTTGAAACAGGAATTATAACGTATTATAATTATAATATAATGTTATGATTGTATTTTTTAAATAAGATAATTTGTCTATAACATATGATTGCTGTAAATGAGTTGTGTTGGCACCAAATTTCTTGCCAGTAATGTTTGTTTAAGCTTAATCAAATTTGAGTAACACCATGTTGGTTTTCTTTAACATGGTTTTTCTGGTATTTCTGGTACTAACGTCTCCTGTAGCACTATTTTCTTTAATTTTTTATGTTTTAGTCAAGCAATAGTTTGCTACTATTTTACACATATATGTTTGGAATTTGTCTTAAGGAAAATGAGTAGGAAAAAGCAAAACACAACATTAGATTTTGACAACCTATCAGTTTCCAGGAATTTTTCTACTTCTAAAATGCATATTGAGGCCAAACATAGATAGATATAATGTTCTCTACTTATTTCTAACTCTGCTTCTTGCTGTCACATTAGCGGGTTGTTGCTTCTTTTTGCTTTATTGACCTTTCTGAGGATAGCTCAAAATAGTTTCTTGAATCTTCTAAAAGCCTAGAGAGACTTAAAGTTCTAGTCAAGTAGTTGCCTATACGAAGCTGCTTCCAGATAGGTTCTAAGCTCTGGCCATATGTTGCCTAACTTATGATTCAGCCTAATTTTCACTCCCATCTGTTTTCAGTCATTTGCTCCAAAACTATTTGGTCTATTTAAGCTGGCTTCTTTCTCTGAAACCTGTCCCTGCATGTCTGAGCCTGAAAGCCAGAAATTTATTTTAACCTTTTCTTTGATTGATCAATCTAGGGTACTCTACTGTTTGTATATTTCTTAAAGCAGTAGGTCTCAAATGGCTTTTGGTCTCAGTACCCACCCCTTTATACTATGAAAAATTGAGGACTCCAAAGAGCTTTTGTTTATCTTGGTTATATCTGTTGATATTTAGCCTATTTGAAATTAAAATAGAGAAAAGTTTTAAATATGTGCTTATTTATTTTAAAATAAGAACATGAAAAAATAAAATAACAACATAAATAACTATAGTTCCAAAAAAATTTAAGGGAAGAGCTTCAAATCTCTTTAATGTCTGGTTTAATAGAAAACAGCTGGATTTTCATCTCTGCTTCTGCATTCAATCTATTATGATATGTTGTTTTGGTTGAAGTATATGAAGAAAACCTGGGCTAACACAGATGTGTAATAGGAAAAGGAAAGATTCTTTTTTTCAGATCATTGTAGATAGTCTTTCTTCTTTGATACTACATCAAAACCCAAAAAGTGATACTTTCTTAAAGGTTAGCTGTTATATAGAATCTGAAACCACATCTGTGAACTTTTAATGCTCTATTACATTAAACTACATTGGCCTGTCTTGCCCTTTAAATAGATTTTTTACACATGTATGATTTGAACATCCATGAACCCTCTGAAAGGGTCTCAGGAAACTATAGGGATCCCTGGAGACCACTTTGAGAACTGCTGTCTTATAGTACCAAACTTGAAAAATAACAGCTGTTGACCATGTAAGAGGACTATAAGCTTTCCAATCATTTTAGTGCTTCTCAAAGGGTGGCTACTGACCATTTGTGTCAGAATTACACAAGGTACTTTTTAAAGTATAGATTCTTGGGCCCGTAAGCCAAGAAAATCCAGGAGGCCTATGAATCTATTTGTACAAGGTGCCCAGGTGAATATGCGAAAGACTTAGAACTATAGAGCTAACTTAATTAACCTTATTTTAAGAAAACTTAATTTCTAAAATTTGAGGAAAAGTCAAATGAAAGGAAATTAGTACTTGAATAGTCACATTATGAAAGTCTTTATTAACAATTAAAATTCATACTGACATCATAATTGGGCTATCTTAATTAACCATCTATTTTAATTAATAGTAGTGTAAATATCAGGAGTCAGCAACTAAAGCCAAATAGTAAATATGTTAGTCTTTGCAGGCATGAGGTCTCTGTTGTAACTACTCAACTTTGCCATTGTAACATAAAAGTAGCATAGGCAACATGCAAAGAATACATGTGTTCCCATAATACTTTATTCATAGGCACTAAAGTTTGAATTTCATATAATTTTCAAGTGTCACAAAGTATTCTTTTGATTTTTTTAAACCGTTTAAAAATGTAAAAAACATTCTTAGCTTGTGAGCCATACCAAAACAGGCGGCTGAAACAAAATTCATTGACATAGACATGAGTATGGTAGTTTTCAGAAGGGAAGGAGGGTGGAAGAAGGTTGAAGAGGGTAAAGAGGGTCAAATAATATGGTAGTGGAAGGTGACTGAACTTTGGAGGATGAGCACACAATGCAGTATACAGATGTATTCTAATATTGTACTCTTGAAACTTATATAATCTTATTAACCAATATCACCCCCAATAAATTTAATTTTTTTAAAAAAGATAGCCAACTGGATTTGGCCTGTGGGAAAGAGTTTTCCAATCCTTGATCATGTTTCTGAATGTTCATTTATATAATAAACATACAGGAAACGCCTATTGTATGTAAACTTTTGGAAATATATAATTTAGTTAGAAGTAGTTATACAGTATAACTACTTTCAGGAATTTAAAAAAGATGTGTCCATTTTTATATTCTATTTTGGGTATGTGGGAACATGTAACTAGGATCCAGGCCAGTCTCAACCTCTTGACTCATCTTTTGCCTATTATTCTTTTGCCTATTAGTCTTTTATAACTCTCAACCAGTATTCAAGTTGGTTAGCAAAGTGCTTTACAAAAACCTTGATATAAAACAATAAGGCTACTTAGTATAAGATGATAATAATATATGTGCCTTCTATATAACCCTTTGGGGGCTGTTGATTTACCTACTAATGAAATATTCTAAACTGTTTTTATGCTAAATGATAACAGTGGAAAATGAACCCAGAATTAAGAACAGAAATTTCAATTCCAAAATTATCTACTACCTAGCAAAATGTGAGTGTTCTTTGTTTTCTGGGGTTCCTATAACCTGCATTATAGTCTCACAGTTCATATGTTTTTTTGGGGATCTCCCTTTTCTAGATGCGATGCAGATCACAGTGGCACTGAGTATCCTATGGAGAATAAAATGTTGAGACCACTGTGGTGTAGAGCTTCAGTGTGTGTACTCTTTGTTTAGCAGCAGCTAAATTATCTTGGAGTATGAAATTTAGTATCCAGAACTGTGTTCTTGGAAGATAGCTGTTTTCTTTTTAGTATCATAAGGTAATGGAACCCATAGAGTTTTGTTTGGGTGCCTGTCTAAATTTTTAGGTTGTTTATAGCTGAGCTGGAAGGCGTTCAGTACCTACTAAGCTTGGTTTTAGATCTCTTTATTTCCTTTGTGACAGATAGTTGGGGCAGTTTCTAAGTGTTTAATATAAGTAATACTCATTATTAGGGAGCATTCATGGGATTCTGAAAATGGGTCCTTGAAGGCAACAAAGGAGGAACTATCTTGAACTGCTTGATTTCTCTTGTGTATCGATATGTTTAAGTTTCCACCATGTCTATTTCTATATGAAGCTTTATAATTTTAGAAAGTTTTTTTTTCCGGTAGTCTGTTTTAAAGTTAATTTGTTAGTGGAGAATGAGCAAATTTTGTATGGTTTGTAAATGTAATATTTAGTGCTTTAGAATAGCCTAGCAGATTTGGGCCTTTTTAAAAACTCATAGATGTGTTTTTTTTGAGTCATGCGGATAGACTTAAGTCACGCTGATTAACATTCTTTTTTATAATTAGATTACATTATAATTTTTTTTGATTTATTAAAAGCAACCTGTGAGCATTGTAGAGACTTTGAAAAATCTTGAAGTACAAAGAAAATAAAAAGTCACCTGGAATACTGTTATCCAGAGATAACCATTATTAACATTTATGTTAATTTCCTTATCTTTTTCTATGCTTATTAATTTGTTCATTTTTTTATAGATTTGGAATTATAGTGCATATGCAATTTTACATTAGGCCCCCCATGTATATATAGCATTTTTTCATATCATTAAATAGTTTTCAGAAACATTATTTTTAACAACTTAAATATAGTCTATTGTAAGGCAGTATCTTAATTTATATTCATCCATTCTTCTTCAACATTTAATTTAATTCCTGTTTTATTCTTTATAAATATGACCGTGATGAACATTTTAATATATAAATGGTCCATGTTTCTGGTTTTAGTCCTAGAAAGTCCTAGAAGAAGAATGATTTATTCATAAATATAAAGCGTTTTAAGATACTTAATGTAAATATTGCCAGAGTATTTTCCAGAAGGATTGTTTCAATTTATACTCCCCAAAGTTCTATATTAATTAAGCTGTCCTTTCTGCTGCATTCTTGACTAGCATTCTTTTATATTTAAAAATATATCTTAACAGCGCTAGCCTAGGTTTTGTTTTCCAGGATCAGTTAAGGGTTAACTTGACAAATACCTCCCTCCTTCCCATTTTTAACACTAACCAAAAACTATAAACTTCCTCTATGTTATTTGAATAAGAAAAGCATAGAATTGGTTGAGGTAGTCACATAAAGCACCTTAGGCACAAAGTAGTTGTAAGTATGTATTTAACTATGTCTTAAATATGTATAGCTTTAAGTACATAAATACCTGCACAGTGATTGTTTTGTGTTCCCAGCAGCTTTCTGCAAAAATTTGAAAATCAGTGTTAAATTTCAGTAAAGTATACTTGAATAGCGACTTCAGATTAAATCAATAAATATTTATTGAACATCACCTGTGTTGTATGTTGTGAGATGAAAGGCTTCCAGAAGCTTTGACCTAGATATCTATATTCAACCTCATTCCCCTTTGGTCACAGATAATACAGCCATTTTATTTTTATTCATGAAATTAAAGTAGTCCACTCCTCATCACTAACATCACTATTTCATTTCTTTCATAGAATTATTTGCTATTAATCTAAAATTATTTTGTTTACTTTGTCTCTTAGTATTTGTCTCTTCCTTTTAGACTATAAGCAATATGAGGGTAGAAACCTTGTCTGTCTCATTCACTGTTGAATGCTGGGGCCTAGAGTGTATGGTAGTCACTGAAGAAAATATTTAATGAATTAATGAATTTTAAAACTAAGTAAATTTACTTTTTGGTCCAGAAAGTAATTGTAGTTATCCATTTCAAACCTCTTACTTTTCAGATATTTTACCAAGACTGTTAACCCTACTTTTTGTGTTCTCGTTTATACCCTGAAATTGCTAGCAAAACAATTTGATAAATCACTAAAGAATAAATGAAATAGGAAGGGATCTGATATGTACACTGATCGCCTCTGACTTACAGATTAAGGCATCATTCTTTCCACTTACCTGGCATCTTTCATGCCGGGTGAAAAAGATTCTTTGCTTGTCCAAATTTTAGTCAGGCTCCTGAACCTTCTTTTAGGCCCATCTATGTACTTCCTTTTAAAAATCCAGGTTTAGCAAGAATCCCCCCACCCTCGATATCTGATCACCTTCTTATCTGCTCACCCTGGCCTGTCTTCAGCAAGAATCCTGTTAGGTCAGTTTAGCCAAAATCCCCTTCCCCTCATGTTTCTTTTTAGTAATTTTCCATCTACCAACACCTGATCCTGGTGCTTGGCTATAAATTCCAACTTACCCATGCTGGATTTAAGTCCAGTTCTATACTGAGGTCTCTTCCCCTGTTGCAATAGTCCTGAATAAAATCCTTATTTTACCACTTTACTCTCTAGCTCTGGTTTTTCTTTGACACAGATGAGTGATTCTTCTCCTTCTTCTTCTCCTCCTCCTCCTCCTCCTCTTCCTCCTCCTCCTCCTCCTCCTTTTTTTTTTTTTTTTTTTTTTACAAAGGCATGTTGTCTTTTTTATGTGCACTTTACCTGGCACTTAGTAGTCCCTAAATAATGTTTTTTGAATGAATGAATGATAGCTAGTTTGAACCCTTTCTAGATTTTCATGAACCTTTGATATTTATGGTACATATGCCCTTCTCATTTTTTGCACCTAGCATTATCTGCTTTTTGTTATTCGGAACCTAAGACCAGGCTCTTCGGTGTGTTTGTACATGGCTTTTATTCCTCACTGAAAGTTGAGCCATCTTATTAACATCAGTTAATCACATTAAACCAGGTCCAGAGAAGTGAATTTGTGGACCTCAGTAACAGACTCTATCTTCATTTTATTTAAAAAAAAAAAAAAAAAAAAAAAAAGCTACACATACATAATGAGAGAATCAATTTTTTTATTTGCACATTGACCATTTTAGGTTGTACTTCTAGCTATGGCAAAACTATTTAACATAGATTTTATCAAATTATCCCAGTAATTAAAAATCATACTCTAAACTTTGGATTTTCTTCACTTCCTTCCTAGCATTCAGATAACTCTCTCCTTTTTTTGAGTAAATACTAATTTTTATCGTTTATGTGTTCCTTGGCAGACTTGGCCTCTAGGACAGCCTTTTTATGCATTTTTTTCCCCCTGTTTTAAGATCTCCACTGAAAGCATCTCATTTCCCTTGGAGCTGTCTCTAAATGTGTTTCTCTTGCCTGTCATTTATTGCTTAGTTCTATGAAATGCTTTGGTTTCATCCTGAAGATCAAGAAGCAGAGGACAGTCATGAGTGCTATGCCCAGACAACGTGATCTCCTTGTCAAACAGTACAGTTAACAAATGGGCTGAGTTAAATTCTAGTGAATAGCAACATCATTATTCAAGATTTTACCTTTCATCTCAATCTGTTTATGCTTCAGAAATGTGTTGCTTTTTGTTTTTGAAGGGGTATCAATTTAACCTCTTATAATTAGAAGTTTGTTTTAAGTATCAAATAAGCAATGGCATTCTTTATACATAGCAATTGATTCAGCAGACTGGAGAGGAAACAATATTTTAAATGTTAGCTGGAAATTTTTTAAAAGGTAAGACAGATAATTATTTTTGTTAAATATTTAATTTTTAAAAAAGACAAAGTGCTTTAAAGTGAAAACATCAGAATGATGGAAAAGAAAAGGGGCAAGAGATTGAATGAATGATTTAAGAGTGATTGTGAGTATTTAAGAAAAAGGGCCTCCTTCCTCCCATTGTGATCTCTCTTTGGTGAAAATGGCAAACAAAAGCCAGCACATTGGGAAGGAAGCAGGAAATCCTAGTTAGTGACTGTCAGAATATTTAAAATGCTTCTGTTATATTTTAATGCTTTCCCTCCCCTCAACTTGTTTTTGCCTCCTACCCTTAAATTGCTTTTAGAAAGTCATGATTTTTCATCTCTATTTCCAAGTAAGCATGCAATTAAAAAAATATGGAAGACGTATCTTGTGACGTGATTGTACAAAACCAGGTTAAATTTTAAATTTTGTGATTTGAGGGAAACCATTCCAGAAATTATTTATTTAATCATTTCCTATGCCAATGCTGCTCCACTCCTCAGCCAAGACCCTTTACCTTCTCTAGGTAGAAAACCAAGAAAATAGCTTCAAATAACAGAGTCAAGGTAAAAATAAGGAATTCTGCTTAGTCCTTGTATCTTCTCTGGTCCTTGTACTTTACTGCTTGGTTGAAAATATATTAAAGGACCTTGTTGAAATAAAATTCTCATTTCATGATTATATTAGGAAAGCAGGTTCTGGGAATAGGAATCGAAATTATCTCCAGCACAGCAGTTGTTAGGAATTTTTCCAGAGATAAATTGCTTTCTAGAAATGCTTCGAGTTTTCAGCCATAATGGCTTTAGTTTGTGCACTTATTTACTTTTATTTACTTATATTTATTTTTGTACTATGTTGTAGTTCCAGAAAGTGCTAAAAAGTCATCATGTATTTAAACCAAACAAACCAAAAAAACCCCTTGTCCTGAGGCTGTGTAAAGAAGAATAAAGCTCTCATTTTCCCAGTACCCAATCATCAGCTCAAGCTGGCCTCTCCTAGGAAGAGAATTTATTGAAGCAATTTATCCTGGCTAAATGTGATATAAATCTGTGTACACCTAGGTACATACAGTCTCTCTTCCATTACAGCAATGCTGCAGCATCAGTTTTTTCACAGTTAGACCCTGTTACTATCACACTGAAAGATGACTAAGAGGCCCTTTCTATTTTACGGGGTACCCCACAATTTTAAACACCCATTAGTTGTGGAATTTACTGATCAGACTACCAGAAATACTGGTTTCCAACCCCAGATTCTTAAGAGAGTTGAAGAGAGGTCACCTAGCTACCCTCTGAGTTTTAAGCATGGTTTTCTGATTACCTGATCTAACCTAGCACTTTAACATTTTATTTTTAACGCAGGCCTGACGTTTTGGTTTATCTCCAATATAAAAATCCGAAATTTGGTTACAATTCTGAAGACGTTTCTAGGCATATTCAAGTTGCTGTTTTTCCTCTTTCACCTTCTGTCGTTCATATTCTTTCAAATATCTTTCTCTCTTATAGAGGATGTTTGAAAATGTCCTTTAAGAGTTTATAAAGAATGTTTTTTGTCCCCTTCTTTTTTTCTTCCACCTTTTCAAAATAATGTTTCATCTTCTTGCATTTCTAATTTTTATCCATCTCCACCTCTATTTTTATTCGTAGGAGGGATATGAGGTGTTTTCCCAACACATTCATATTAGAATTATTGTTCTTTGACAAAGAATTCCAATCAGCATTTCAAAAGTTCAGCTTCAATAATTAAAAACAACAACAGCATAAGTCCTGTTAAATTCTTCAGAGAAATGAAGAGGATAGATGGTGATGCCTTTTAGTGCCATTTCTTTATCCCCTGCAGCAGCACACATCTGTTGGCTACAACAGAGCAGCCCAAGAACTGTGGCCGAGAGAAGCACAAACAGCCGGAACATATTCACCCAGTAAACCCCCAAAGAGTCGACATTTGTTTTATTGCTGCGTTTAAAAACCTAGCCATAAATAGAATCAGAGGGGGAAGGGCACCGATATTTCTCCATTTGCCACAGACGATTGGGGGTGGGGAGGAGGCTCCCAGTGGGGAGAGAAGGTTTTTATTTTTATTTTTTATTAATGAAAATCATTTCCTGTGCAGCCCAATAGGATGGGTGCTTTGTTTTCTTTGGCAATAATTTGGGATAAATGGCCCTTGCCAACAGTCTCGTAGTTTATACACCAGGGAGCCAGATTATGGCCCTGTAAAATGGAGCACCCCTCCTATAATCCCTTAATTAATTAAATGACAAATTTTGGTCTTCTCTACTTCAGAAATATGGCTTCCGCATCAAGCATTCAGTGGATTTATCAACATAGGGAACTAACTATACTGGTTGTAGTTCAGCAGACTGTGTTGTATACTGTGGCAGAAAAGAAAATCTAGCAAGAGATTTGAAATTCCTTGACTTTAGGTTAAAACTTTTCTAATTAAAAGTTTCATTTGAGTAGATTATATGCCACTTGTCTAATGGGTCTCCCCAAAGTAGCCTGTGTTTACAGCTTTGATAGATGGCATTCTTGGAACACCTGTTTCTAGGCTTGATATTTTTGAAGCACTTTTTTTTTTTAAACTCCAGCATATTTAACATAACTTTTCCCCCTACCTCCTCCTCCTCAGCTCTGCTCTGCTATATGAAATATGGGAGACGACAGACCGTTTGTGTGCAATGCCCCAGGCTGTGGACAGGTACGTTTACAATATACTTTATTGTGAATGTCTTGTTGTGAATCAAAGTGGCTGTTTTATCACTAAGGGAAAGAGTTTAAAGCTGGCACTTTATGTGATCACTGGAGGTAATCAGATCAGAGGATTTGCAGTGTGTAAATCCAAGTTATGAGGAAGTATAGGCACTCTACCGTAATGAAATCTGCCTTGCTTTCTTTCATATTGTTATGCTACTGGTGTTTGTTTCCCAACATACCGTGTTGAGGAATGCATGTTGCTCTCTCCTAAACCTATCCATCTAAATACAAAGCAAGTTAAGAAATACCTTCTCCTCAACCTTCATGGATATAAAAGTCAGCTTAACACATTTGGATAGGCAGCTGAGAATGCACCTATTCATCGTTAACCCCTATTGGCAGAGTCTGTTGGATTTTTAAATAAGAAAAAAAAATGTTTCTTTTAACTGTTGATTCAGAAAATCATTTTTAGCAGCTAAGGCAGACATCTATCTAGGAAAGACAAATCCATCATAGAATCTGAGATTGCACAGCAATATATAAACTGCAAGACTTCTCAGCCATTTTCCCTGTCTGACACCATGAAAAACCTTGTTCTATATGTTAGCTGCCTCGTTATTGTTTGCATATGTGTATATTACGTGTCGGATATTTTTCCTCATATAGTTTTTTAATAAAGAAGTTTTTTGAAACTACCCCCCCTCCATTTTACACCCTCTTAATTCTTCTTCCTAAACCCTCCTCTACCACCATGTTACACAAAGAACAAGGAAAGGAATACAAAGAAAATTTTATCTGCCTTCATGAATTGATTTTATGGAACCTGAAAGGTTGAATTTTTGTTCAGTTAGGAATATGTCATGTGACTGTCCAGTGACACTTACTGGTGGCATGTGAGATTGCAGACTAGTTCTATTAAACATTGTAAATGCTTAGACAAAAAGAAGAGTTAAGTTCCAGAGATTCCTAAGAATTGGAATTTGAGAGGTGGATGAGATGGGGGTCATGATAGGAAATGTGCAGAAGGACAATTTCAAATTTCAGTAAATGCTGAAAATTTCAGAAAAGACTAAAAAAGTCATTGTATTCTAAGGATTCAGTATTGCAGGGAGTATTTCCTTCCTTGTCAAAGTTTTCAGCTTTATTGTTGACTGCATGTTTTCCCCCATGTGTTTCATATTTAATTTTTTTCAATAGAAGCCACTTTGAAAAATAGGGTAAATATGTTTCACTTTTCAGACAGCTTCATTGCAGTGTATATCTGAATCTGATCCCTCCAAATTTTTTTTATGAATTCACTGGTAAGAGTATTTAATGTGACTCCCATAATCGATACCTGGTACCTTTTTCATTACTCTTTTACTTTAAAAATCTGCATTTTTGGTGTAAGATTTACTTTTCTCATACTTAAATTTATTTTTCTTCATTTACTATGTAATCTACACAACACCTGTACCCCGTCTTATATGCTGTATGCCTCAAACCACCCAGACAAGGATTTAGAAAAATAAAAATGGATGATAAAAATAAAGGAATACACAAGAAAAGCATCTTTTAAGCTCTCAGAGGTAGAAAGAAATAAATAGGGTTTCTTCAGGCTGTCTCATCAGAAGAGAGTAATTTTCACTGAAATTTGAGAGCTCCCAAAGAGTTTTGTATTTGATTCTGTGTTTTTGTTTTATATTTTGGACTAGAGGTAGGAAAACAGGAGGGACTTTTTACTTTGGTTCCTTCTTATATCGTTGTGTTCTATTTACCATAAACCCTTTCCTTCCCTTAACTTCTCCCTCTCATTTCCGAATTGGTATTTTGATTATTAGGATTTATTATAATCTCTGGCATAGTTCCTATTTTTTTTTCCCTCATTGAGTGCAGAACTCAGGGAGATGGCTGCCTTCTTTTGGATTCAAGTTACTTGTTTCATAGAGGAAGAATAGAAGGCTGCAATGTAAAGCTTTGAAGGTAGCCTGATTTTTTTACCTTTTTGCATGTTAATACTTTGTGGTCAGGTGAGATTGTAGTTCTTTCTTTAGTTGTATTTAGTCTCCCTCCCAGTTTCTCCCATTACCTAGTAACAAATAACTATAGAGTGAGATCTCTACAAGATTTCCTGTGATTGCTTTGTGTTATATGAAGTAGCGAAAATCTGATAAAGGAGATAAATTTGGTAAAGTGAACTACCCTTGGCCTGTAGTCCAACTTCCTTATATCCCTTGAAAATGGTTTCATTCTAGAGCTACCTCGAGGCCTTGAAGCTATTGTCCACTGTCATTGATTTAAATTCTTTATTCCAGAAATTGTAGAAGAGTAAAAAGGTTCTGTAAGTCCCAGGAAGGGTAATAAGGACTGTGATAATTTTTGCAAGGCATGGTTTAGTACTTACTGCTATAGAAATCTCAAAAATCAGCAGCTTCTGTCTGAGGAAGAAAGAATGAAAGCAAATTATAAAGCAAGACACTGTTCTTAAAAATCAACCAACAAACAAAACTATAGGAACTTTGTATTTTTTCAATATCTGCTCCCTGCCCAGACTTTACTCTGTGTACCCCTAAACTCAGAAATCATCTTATGCCTTAATATTAAGGGAATGTGAAAGGAAAATTCACCTAAAATAGACTAGTTGATTGTGCTTTCCACCATATAATCAAAACCACCAGGCTTTCAATGGATACGTAAACATGTTTTGGTTGCTAGGTCTTTAATGGCTGTTATTTTTGGATTCTGTTCATGATCCACTTCCCAACAGTAAGTCTGATGTGACACAGCTGAGTTCTAAATATGCTGCATGTACTTTTTAAAAATAAGATGGCTGCCGAAGGTTGTGTTCTCTACATTCTATCTGAAAAGACAGGTGATAGGGTTTTTTGATCCTTCTCATTCCTATTCTCCGGTGGAGACTCTGTTTCTCTTAAGGCCTCATCACCCTCATGAACAAGAATTCAGGGAAAGCAATATTCCTGCTCATACTTCTCCATGGAATGTGGCAGCAGGAATAGTTAATAGAACTGTCTCCAGAGAATGGGTCATTGTTATTATGGCAGTAGTGCCTGAGATTCCATGTGGCAAAGGGCTGGTTGAATTTCAGTTGTATGGGTTTCTGATGTTTATAAGTTAGCATCTATTTAAAAACATCGTGACTATAAAATGGCTTTGCCTGTGTGTTATTTTTAAAATAATAGAAATATAGTTTGGTGCTGAATCGAGGAAATCTTATAAGTTTTTGATGCTTTGGGGGACACTTTTATTTGAAAGTGGATTATAAAGTTCTATTGTATGTGGAAGCAGGAATAATTACGTCTGTCAGTAATCTTGAATTTGAGATGTTATTTCATGTGGGTGGTTAGATAACTTACCCTCTAGATGCTTTTTGTCTAATTTTTATTACCAGCAGTCAACCAATTCCATATTCTTATACCTCCATCTCAAGCATAGACACTGGTTTGTAGTACAAATTATGTATATTTAAGTAGTCTTATGGTTACCATAATCAAGTCTTTGAGCAGAAGCTGGTCATATAAGCTTATTACTTAGAATGTCTATTTCCTTAAGAACAGGAACACATTTCCTCTGAGGAGATAGATACTACTTAATGGACAGTTAGTATCATCCCATCATTAGCCATTGAGGAAGGTTTCTGTCATAACCACTTGATATCAGCTCTGTCCTTTTAAGGAAAAATCCTTTGACTGTTTTTCTGTCCTGTGTAACCCCGAAGGGCTGTTACTCTTTTTTTTTTTTTTTGTTCTCCGGGGGATATCTACTACCAGATCTTTTCTTCTCCCAGAGAGCATTTAGGTACAAATTGGGGGTTCTGTTCATACCTTTCTGAGACATGAACATAGACCTCCAGGGCCCATTTTCCCTTTCTAAGGCCAAGAATAGCAGTAGAGCTCTAGTTGTGGTGGGATTGAGGGCAGCTTCTTATACCTCCTTATCTTGTAATATAGTAGGAATAATGTTTATGATGCTGTAGTCCTGGCTTCAGTGGCATTTAACCAACCTCCAATGCTGTTTATTGCTTTGTATCCTCTGCCTCCATGAACATTATCCCTTAAATCTCTATTGCTTCGTAATATATGAGGCAACAAATAGCTTCTATGATTGGTTAAATGCTGGCATGCTACAAAGGTATATGTTTTATTGCCTGTATAACACGAATCTATAGAGATTATATCTGTTATCCCAGCCCTCCCATTAAATGGGCCATACTTGTACTATGGGATTCTGGATTTTTAATTCTGTCCCTTTGGCAAGTTTCCCTATTACCTGGCATTGGCACAAAAGAAAAGGAAGGAAGGATGGGTTGGTGCTGATTACTGATTCTTTATGTTAAGGGAGCATCTTGAATTGAAAAATAATAAGGGAAGAAATGGCTCTGGTCAGTAAATGCCATTTGTGGTGGTATATGCTATCTTTACATGCTTCGACAGGTGAGGGCAATTTCAGGCAAACAGACAAGCCTTTCTTCCTCACCCCCTGCCAAGAGTTTAAAAAAATTCAAATTTTTATTTAATAATTCATATTTCATTCAATAATTCATTCAGTTCCCATCTGGTAAGAGTGCCTGCATGCTGACAGGCAGCTGAAAATACACTGCATTATACACAATTAGGCCAAATGCTAACCTTGTTTTTGTACTAATATGTTGATTTTGCAATAACTTTTGGTCTAGTCTGAGTATGCTGCAGTTTTATGTAACCTTGAAAGTTAGGTATTGTGTAGATGAAACCGGGACTGGGATAAAAGCAAATGTGGAGGTGTTAAGAACAAGGAATTAAATCCAAGTTTTAAAGCATCAGATCTGGCACTCTTGACACTTGTCCTTAGAAACATATGGTTGATTATTTTAGTTTTTCACATTATAGTTATTATTATGTTACTAAAAGTATAGTAGATTAAAAGCATCCTTGTTCCAGTCTGCCAGAAAAAAAAAAAAGAGAGAGCAAGAGAGAGAAAAGAAAAGCTGCATGAACCTAATTGTAGCTATACCCAAAAAATTAAGGTAAAATTTTTCAGTTATTATCTCTTGGTTTTTTTTGACTTAACATTTGAAACAGGAGCCCAGGAACTGTTCTCATAGCATTCGTGATAAAAATAAAAAAATAAAAAATTCCTGTATTATCGTATCTCAGTTCTTCCTAAGTTACGAGAGGGACTCTTTCCTAGTCCCTTTTTTTACAAACTGCCGAGTTTATAAAGTGCTTCTGGATCTGAGAGGCTATCCTTCATTAATCCCTCATTTGCCACCCCTGCAAAACCGTATATACATAAGTTGTTAACTTACAAGATATTGTCATCATTATATAGAATTCTTCATTTTATCAAATACTCTTCCAGCTAATGCAGCAGATTGAAGAACAGCCAGTGTGCTCCCTCTCTCTGGTTAGCGTGTTTCTTTAATGCAGATTGACTTGCTCAGCAGTCCCATTTTGTCTGAAGCCCTTGTTAGGGCCTACTCTGTATGCGGATTCATAACACATCTGTGTGTATATCCACAGTGCTGTATAAATAATAATAAGTAATCACCAGATGGCCTATAACTGCTCCTCTGGACCCTCTGGGTCTCTTGAAGCTGTTAGTAAAGTCTTCTGGCGTTTTGCTGGGGAAAACTTGTCATAGATTTATTTCTAAAAAAATTTAAACTCACAACTGGGTGTTTAGGACTTAGATAGTACTGTCTGTGTTGTAAATATTTAACAGGCTTTGTACAATGACAAGTAAAAGCATCATTACTAACCACACACAGTGGCTGTGGAGCTGTTCTTCCCTCCTGGCCATTTAGAAAGGAAACAAAATGCCAATAAATTGCGCATTATGAAACAAGGTGCAAGAGATGCTCTGGAAGCTTTTTCATAGGAGAAGAAAGAGAGCATCCATGTTCTGCTCAAAGGATGTAAACTTAAGCTTTTTAACCATATGCAGTAACTTAAATAAAACCCAATGCCCCTTTTAAATTGGACTTTATAATATAAGAAAAGCCTCTTGAGCTTGAGTTTGGTGAGAGCCAGGTCGTGATCTTAACTGAGTCTTTATAACCAAATGATAAACCCCTTTGAAAGGATTTATAGTTATATTAATAAAGACTTAGTTATTTACTTAGCTAAATTTTTAGACTTTTAGTTATGTTTAAATATTTGACATATATTGTTTGCCAATATTGTTTATAAAGCAAAACATCTTTATTTTTGTCATCTTTTTATTCATTTTTGTAAAAAGAGTTATATGTTTTGTTTTTTGGGGGGAAATTTATTCTGCTTATAATTTTTTGGGCTATATTTTGCTATTACTAATCCCCTTGCTCCAATACCTATTTCGGGGTGTTTGCTTAATATAGCAATACATATTTTTCAAAATCAAAATAGAACTGATTACCTCTAAATTTTAGTGTTGTTTAGTCTTCTCTTTATTTGTCATAACAAAAAGGTTTTAAATAGACATTGGATATCTTAATTCTCAAGCCTAGTTTCCTTTTGTTTGTTGATGGTTAAATCTATTTAACCACAGAGGGACTGTCCTATAAATTGTAGCAAATGGCTGCTACTTTCGAATTAGGATGTGTAGAAAGCTTTTCTTTTTTAAAATCTCATCTTGAAGAAATGACATGAAATGACATACAAATTGTGAGGGAGAAATGCTGCTATTAATAGTTTGTTATAGGTAGATTTTGCTTTTTAAATCTCCCACACATTTATCAGGTTAAGGATAGGATTTCAAGAAGGAAAGCATCATGAAGAAAAGATGGAAGCTTTGGGGTTTATATTTTTGTAATAATGCCTTTGTGTTTTACTTTGAATTTTTTTTGTGCAGTGAACTACGCTACCTAAGATTGTGCTTTGATAAGAATCTAGACTTTATGCAGTTGTCACGTGAAAGTACAGAGAGAATGAGAATGAATTTTGTAAAATTAGCCCATTCCCAGTCTGGCACACCATGTGCCCTGTGTGGCTTCTGATTCTGCTGGCAGATTGAAGAGCTGAACCAACTTCTGCTCTAAAGACTAAAATTTAAAAATGCTGGCCATCATTCCTGCTTTTAAATCTTGTTGTTCACATCAATGATGTCAGATTTTGAGCAAACATAGTTCTGTCTTTAGATCCCAGGTGGAATTTGCAATTCCCTGGATTGGAAGGAAAGAGTTCTTCCTTTTTGCCTTTGAAAAACTTGAGTAGCTCTGCAGGGAAAATCTGCAGAATAAATCTGCAGACTTGCCATGTCCTTTGAGTCATTGTAGAAAGCTTGAGTGCTCTGTTTGGCATTCAGCAGATTGGCTGTCAGAATTGCAGCTCTGCTTATCAAAGACATGTCTCTCGAAGAGCCATTAATGTTATTCCAGAGAGAATCATCCTGTGGCAAAAGGAACACCTCTTTTTTTTCCCCAAGGGTCAGATCTTCTTTTGCTATTGGGCAATTATCCCTCGATTTTCCTGAAAAATACTTCAGTCTGCCATAAAGATTGGCACCAGCACAGATTGCAGATTTGGTTACAATGACAAACTGATTTCTTAGCCACGAGGAAAGGTATCAGGGTGACACTCGTAAGTATGCCAGAGGCTTAATGGTGGAAATTTTTCTGCTGAGTAGTTCAATGCCTCTTTTAGCTTGGCTTCTCTTCTTTTTCTCTGAGGGACATAACATTTGCTTTAGTTTTTGCACAGTAGTCATTATGAAAATGCTGTGTGAGGTTGTCTTTCTCTCTTTCCCTCACTTCCGCAAGCCTCTTTCCTTGCCCTTGATTATTGTCCTCTGCAATTTGAGATCAAGCCATATAGTCTAATTTTTTACTTTTTGCTTTCCTCTTATACAGCTTATCTTTACTCTTATTAGCCATTGTACCTGGTGGGAATTATTAACCAGTACTTCCTCTGATTAAAAAAAATAGATTAGTTTTTACATTTACAGAAAAAAAAAAATGAGCGTAAAGTACAGAGTTCCCATATACTACTCTCGTTTTATTGTGGTACATTTGTTAAAACTGATGAGCCAATCCTGATATATTATTATTCACTAAAGTTTACATTAGAGTTCACTCTTTGTGCTATACATTTTATGGGTTTTGACAAATATATAATAAGAAATAACATGTGTCTACCAGTACAATATGGTATAGAATAGTTTCATTGCCCTAAAAATCACCCATTCATTCTCCCTCCCATACCCCTAACTCCTTTAATCTTTTAACTATCTCCATAGTTCTGCCTTTTCTGAATATCATATAGTTAGAATTGTGCAGTCCTCTAATTTTTTTTAAGTTGTAAGCAGATAACCATGCGATTGGGAATAGCTGGACAAATGGGGAGAGAAAATTAGACATGTGAGGTCACAGATCCACTGTCCCTCTAAAAGTCCAAGAGTCTATCCAGAGATTTAAGTGGCCAGCCTTTATTCTCTCTTTGATTTTAAAAGATTGGGCTTGCCTAGTAACTCTTTACTGATTCTAGGTGTTCAGAGCAAAGACAGGATGAACACTGAATGTGGCTATATCTGTGGAGTCAGGGTATTAGGGCTGGGTGAAGCAAGAGGAAGTAGAACCCTTTTCTTCTGTCGAGCTTGAGGACTATTAAGTCTCTCCTTTCCCTCCCTCCCATGGGTAGCCTTATATATATATGATTGAAAAAAATCAGTATATCAAAAAGATAAACAGGAAGGATTCCCCATCCAAAAATAAACCCTTTGTACGTCTACATTTAGATTCATGTAAATTAATAAGTTATTTAAAAAATATGAAGCTATAATTCATACTTTAGTGTTAATTAGTTTAACCACGGATGTAATTTTGGCTACATACAGGAATGGAAGTTTTCATTTGGGTTTAGAGGCTAGTAGATAAGAACTGGCTTAGGTGGAATGGCCCCCAAGCAAAGGAGACATGGCGACTTATGAGGATGTCAGAAATAACATTTACTTCTTTGTCTCATTTTGGGATATCTTAACTTTCTTCTATAAGCTAGTCGAGAAGTATAAATCCTTAGGCATGGCCCTAGTAAACACTGGAAGCAACTTAATTCTCTTTGGATAGAAAAAGAGAGAGATTTCTTCTTTTTCCTGCTCTGGAAAATTTAGATTGATAAAATATGGAGGAAGGAGAGTGACCTCATTTCTCTAGTTTTAGAATTCAAGTTTCCTATCTACTTAGAATTTAAACTACCTGGTATTGGGTAAGGTCTCTTTTCATAGAGATATTAACTCTTTATCTTGCAGATTTGGCTGCATATGAGAATCTTTCAATCTTGACCTCAATACTAATTTAATTTCCATACTTACTGAACCAAAATGACTCTGGTAAAATGAACATTAGCCTAGGGAAGGCTCTATGGCATGGTGTTCAGGATTAACATAATTAGTGCAGGCCAACAACTCACGTACACATAAATACACATACAACTTGGAGGAAATGTTGTGTTTATATAATGTTCAAGAAAATTGTCTTCCACCCAGGGGATCATATGGGGGTAATGAGAGAGAACAAATTATAAAGAAAATTGTTTAACTTTATCAGTGTAATAATAATAACAGCAGCAGCAGCAATAATAATAAAAACTGAGCTCTTATCATGAACTGTGGAAAAGTGCTTTACAGGTATTATTTTATTTAATCCTAGAAATTCCTTAAGGGGAGATATAATATCCCTATTTTACAGATGAGAAAACTGAGGCTCAGAGAGGTTAAATAATTTGTACAAGATCACTCAATATTATGTGATGGAGCTGTAATACAAAAAGACTCCAGACCAGCACTCCTAACTACTAGTCTAAACTGCTTCCTTATTCTCTTTCATATACATAAAATATGCATATCTAGTGGAAGAAAAAATGAATAAGTAGTGGTTTTTGGTAAATAGGCCAAATATAATCAGTTAAGTACATCCTAGCTATAGTCTGTTGCTGATCTAGGCATCTGGATGCCATACTAGAGAGTTGGATCGGCTGCTGAGCTCTGCCTTTACAAAAAGATGAGAATGCTTACTAAAATGAAGAGACCTCTCTGTAACTGCCTCAGCCTTAATCTATAATGTCTTTTTTTTTTTTTTTTTTTTTTTAAATCTGCCTGGGAATGCTGCCGAAATATGTCTAACTCTCTGTGAGATAAACAACCATCGTTTTGTAGCAGGGACATGATTTTAAGATGGAAAAGAAAATTTTTGACCAATAAGAAATGTAGATAGAGCTAGAAAGCTGGAACCTAAAATTCATAGCATACTAGTAGGCCCAAAGAAGCATTGTAGTATCATCTTTGTGCATTCTAGACTGCATCACTTCCTAATTCATATTTCCTTCTTCCCCATCTTAGTTTTATGGCTGTAAGTTTCCAGATGCAAAGAATGGTATCCGGGTCATTTGCTTTGTATAGTGCCATGTAGTAATGCAGCTTTTGTTATAATAACTACCATATTTAATTGGTAACAAGAGGAATTATTATGACTAAGGCAGAATTAAGGTATGATTCGAAGTATGTTAACAGTGTAGGGAGATGTATAATCTGCCCAGTGATTGGTAGCTTGTTTATTCTCTGACATTTTTGACATTAGACTACATGGAGGGTCTTACCTTTTGAATAATAAAATTCTTCTTCACTCATATTTCACATCCTCTCCTTTGACTTCATAACACTTCCATATATCTGCCCTTTCATTTTTCCCTTACACAAACTATGGTCTGTTAATACAGCAGAGGTTTAATTTATCATTGGAAGTGAAAATCTATGACTAAATAGATACATGGAAATATTTATGTGAAATAATTTGTGATAAAAATATGTAGACTACACAGGATCAAAAGAGATTAGAGACTCATGGTGGATGTTTATAGTAAAGAGATTTTTTGTATGTTTCATCTTAATGTCTTTATCTTTTACTGGAGAGTTGCTTAAAATATATTTTTTCCTTCTTGATTCTGATATTGATTCATTGTATAATTGTGGACTATGTGACATTAACTGTATTCAACTGCAGGAAATATCTGACTGAAGTCTTGTCTTTTTGTCTTCTGACCATGAAGTCAAATTCTTGGCTTCAGAGCTGAGAATGCCTTATTAGGCAAGTACACAAACTACTAAGATGATCACTCTATGTGTCCAAAGATCTCATTTGTTTATTTTGCTGGGTGCCTTGGACAGACCAGTTAGTTGTGTATGTGTACGTGTGTGTGTGTGTGTGTGTGTGTGTGTGTCCCCTGCCAGGAGTTCCTGTAAAACTATGAATACAGCGGAAAGGTGATTCAGAGCAGCAACCTGTCGAACATAGACTACAAACTTGGCTGCTATCAGACAGTGAGAGCTTAATAAGACAGATACTTTCTTTTGAAGTTTTAATGCTCCCTTTTAATGCTAAACTTCAGTTACTTTGTGTCTCTGTTCTCAAAATAAAAACAAAATGAAAATTTAACTGGCATCAGTTACTTGTATCAGGTGAAAAAAGTTGCTGAGATAATTTTAAAGATCTCGGTTGTGGTGTATAGGTGAAGTTAGCCGCATAATACCAGGGAGTGTAGATAGTATGACAGACATCTATCACTTCAGTGAGCATTATTTTTCAACACAGTGGCAATCTGTGTGCATTAATTTTTTCACTGTATTCATAACTTTAGACATTTTACTTCAGTTTCAAGATATTTCTTAGGACTCAGGAAGAGACCGTGTCCACTTAGGCTGTATTGGGAGATGACAATAACAGTGGTTACTGTAAAATGTTCAGGGGTCTAGGTGTCTAAATATGTTTATAAGGTACCATATTAGATTCAACAATTCAGCTATTTCCTCTTTGGCCTTTCCTTTTCTTCCCTTCTAAGTTTTACCTAGGTAATTGCAAAAGTGGAAAGGGGAGACTTTATTTCAGCATTCTTGCACTTTACATGTATTTGAAACTAGCCAGACAAGGCCTTATGGAGGCTTACACTTTCAGTTATGTACATATGAGTTCTCAGAGGAGAGAGAGTAGTGTGCACATATGTAGCAGCTCTTGGCGGAGGCAGTGGTTAAGGTTTGAACATATTGTACCTTGTTGGCTATTCTCTTAGTCCTAAGGGACGCATTTTACTCCTCCACAGACAGTAATCAGCTTGTCAGAGTCAAGTAGCTTTTTGTTTTTTCTTTATCTAGTAAAATGCAGTGGGATAAGCCTTTCTGGGAAGCGATTTTTTTTCCTTACCGCATGAACAGAAGGTCGTGAATGCTGTCTCTGAAACAAAAGGAAAGTGGTGATAGAAAAATCAGCAGCTAGGGCATAATTGGATTGGAGTTCTGTGAAAAAGACAACAATTATGGCTTGGAAGCTGGATTTTCTGCTATGTTGTGCTTTTCTGTCTTAACATTAGATTAATAAGCAATGAGTACCCTGCTTCAGGCTTAATTTTTCAGGCTTTTTTTTCTGAGCACTCTATGAGAATAAATGTGTGACAAGCTGTTTTACTTAGTGGTTGTCAATTTTTTAAAAGACTTTTCTGTTTTTAGAGCTCTTTTAAGTTCACAGGAAAACTGAGAAGAAGGTACAGAGAGTCCCCATATTTATATTCCATTCCTCCACGTATGCATAGCCTCCCCCATTATCAACATCCCCCACCAGAGTGGTACAATTGTTACAACCGATTAACCTACACTGACTTGTTATAATCACTCAAAGTCCATAGTATACCTTAGGGTTCGCTCTTCGTGTTGTACATTTGATGGGTTTTGTCAAGTGTATAATGACATGTATCAATCATTATATTATCATATAGAGTATTTTACTCCCCTAAAAATCCTCTGTGTTCTATCTATTAATCCTTATCTCCTCTACTCTCCCACCCTCTGGCAACCCCTGAACTTTTTAGTGTCTTCATAGTTTTGCCTTTTCCAGAAAGTCAAATAGTTGGAATTGTACAGTATATAGTCTTTTCAGATTGGAATCTTTCACTTAGTACTATGCATTTAAGATACTTGCATGTCTTTTCATGGCTTGATACCTCATTTCTTTTTAGCACTGAATAATATTCCATTATCTGGATGTACCACAGTTTATACATTCATCTACTGAAGGATATCTTGGTTGCTTCCAAGTTTTAGGAGTTATGGACAAAGCTTCTATAAACATCCGTGTGTGGTTTTTGTGTGGACATAGTTTTCAACTTCTTGGATAAATACCAAAGATCATAATTGCTGGATTGTATGGTAAGAGAATGTTTAGTTTTGTAAGAAACTGCCAAACTGTCTTCCAAAGTGGCTGTACTATTTTTTGTTCCCACCAGCAATGAACGAAAGGTCCTATTGTGTCACACCTTCACAAGCATTTGATGTTGTCAGAGAACCAGATTTTGGCCACTTAAATAGGTGTGTAGTGAGATGTCATTATTGTTTTAATTTGCATTTCTCTGATGAGATGACTTATGTGAAACATCTTTTCATATGCTTTGCTGCTATCTGTATATCTTCTTTGGTGAGGTGTCTGTCAAGGTCTTTGACTATTTTTTGATTGGGTTGTTTCCTTATTGTTGAGCTTTAAGAGTTCTTTATATATATTTTGATAACAGTCCTTTATCAGATATATCTTTTGCAAGGATTTTCTCTCAGAGTGTGGCTTGTCTTCTCATTCTCTTGACATGTCTTTCACAGAGAAGTTTTTAATTTTAGTGAGGTCTAGCTTATCAATTATTCCTACACCAGTGAATTCTTCCAGTCAAAGAAGATATAATACCTTTTCTCCTCAAACTCTTCCAAAAAATTGAAGGGGAGGCAATACTTCCCAACTCATTTTATGAGGCCAGTATCACCCTGATACCAAAACTTAGTAAAAATAACACAAAAAAAGAAAACTACAGACCAATATCTCTCATGAACACAGATGCAAATATCCTAAATAAGATACAGCAACAATCAAGTGGGCTTCATCCAAGAGGCACAGGGATGGTTCAACATACGCAAATCAATTAATGTGATATAACACATAAACAAATTAAAAAATAAGAATCATATGATCATATCAATAAATGTAGAAAAAGCCTTCAACAAGATACAGCACCAATTTATGATCAAAACACCAAAATCGGTATAGAAGGAAAGTACTTTAACATAATAAAGGCCATATATGACAAACCCTTAGCCAACATTATATTTAATGATGAAAAACTAAAAACCTTCCCTCTAAGATCAGGAACAAGGCAAGACTGTCCACTATCACCACTGTTATTCACTATGAAATTGGAGGTGTTAGTGAGTGCAGTCAGGCAAGAGACAGATAGAAAAGGCATCTAAATAGGAAATGAAGAAGTCAAACTGTCACTATTCATGGATGACATGATTCTCTATGTAAAAAACCCTAAAGACTCCACAAGAACACTACTAGAAACAATAAGCAAATACAGTAAAGTCTCTGGATACAAAATCAATGTTCAAAACTCCATAGTGTTCCATATCCTAATAATGAAATGTCAGAAAAAGAAGTGGAAAAAATAATTCCTTTTGCAATTGCAACAAAAAGAATAAAATACCTAGGAATAAATGTAACAAAATATGCGAAAGACCTATATATTGAAAACTGTAAGACCCTGTTAAAAGAAATCAAAGAAGGTACAAAGAAATGGAAAGATATTCCATGTTCTTGGATTGGAAGAATCAACATAGTTAAAATGACCTTATTACCTAAAGTATTATACAGATTTAATGCAATACCCATCAAAAGTCCATCAGCATTTTTTTTAAAGAAATAGAACAAAAAATCATCAGATTTGTATGGAAGCACAGAAGACCCCAAATTGCCAAAGCCATCCTGAGAAAAAAGAACGAGGCTAGAGGCATCACTCTGCCCGACTTCAAATTATACTACAAAGTGACAGTAATCAAAACAGCATGGTATTGGCAGCAAAACAGACACATGGACCAGTGGAACAGAATTGAGAGTCCAGAAGTAAACCCATATTTATATGGGCAAATAACTTTTGACAAAAAGGCCAAAAATATACAGTGGAGAAAGGAAAGCCTATTCAAAAATCGTGCTGGGAAAACTGGAAAGCCATGTGCAAAAGAATGAAACTGAACTGTTGTCTATCACCATACACCAAAATTACCTCAAAATGGATTAAAGGCCTAAATATAAGCCCTGAAACAATAAAATAATAGAAGAAAACATAGGAACGAAACTCAAAGACCTTAGATTTAAAGAGGATTTTGTGAATTTGACCTCAAAGGCAAGGGAAGTAAAAGCGAAAATAAATGAATAGGACTACATCAAACTAAAAAGCTTCTGCTCAGCAAAAGCAATTGTCAACAAGGTAAAGAGACAACCATACAAGTGGGAAAATATATTTGCAAGCAACACCAATAAGGGCCTAATATCCAAAATATGCAAAGAACTCATATAATTAAATAACAACAACAACAACAACAAAAACGATCCAATCAAAATATTGGCAGAGGACATGAACAGACACTTCGCTCTAGAGGACATACAAATGGCCAACAGATATATGAAAAGATGCTCAACATTGCTAGCTATTAGGGAAATGCAGATCAAAACCACAATGAGATACCACCTCACACCTGTTAGAATAGCTATAATCAACAGGACAAGTAATAACAAATGTTGGAGAGGATACGGAGAAGAAGGGTCCTTCATACACTGCTGGTGGGACTGCAAATTGGTACAACCACTATGGAAACAGTATGGAGTTTCCTCAAAAAATTAAGAAGTGATCTACTATATGATCCACCAATCCCTCTACTGGGTATTTACCCCCAAAACTTGAAAACTCATATCCGAGAAGATATTTGCATATCTATGTTCATAGCAGCAATATTCATAGTGTCTAGGACATGGAAACAACCAAAGTGTCCTATGATAGATGATTGGCTAAAGAAGCTGTTGCACATATATACAATGGAATATTACTCAGCTATAAGAAGAGATGAAATACTGCCATTTGCAACAACATAGATGGACCCTAAATAATCATACTAAGCGAAATAACCCAGACAGAAAAAATTAAAAATCACATGATATCACTTATATGTGGGATATAAACCTAAAAGCAACAAATGAACAGGACAAACAGAGACTCAGGGACATGGACAATGGACTAGTGGTTACCAAAAGGTAGGGGGGAGGGAAAAGCGGGTAGGTAGACAGGGTGCAGAATTTAAATCATTTCTTCAATTAAAAAAATAAATACATTATTTTTTAAAATTTAAAAAAATAAAACATTAAAATAAAAAGTCATCACTAAACCCAAGATTAACTAGGTTTTCTCTTACGTTATTTTTTAGGAGTATTATAGCTTTGCCTTTTACCTTTATGTCTATGATTCATTTTGAGTTAATTTTTGTGAAGAGTGTAAGGTCTGTGTCTACATTATTTTTTTGCATGTAGATGTTGAGTTGCTCCAGCACTATTTGTTAAAAAGATCATCTTTGCTCCTTTCTATTGCCGTTCCTCCTTTGTTGAAGAAGTTTACGTGAATCTGTTTCTAGGTTCTGTATTCTGTTCCATCGATCTTTTCATGTGTTCTTTCAGCAATACTACACCAATTACTATAACTTTAATAATATATCTTGAAGTTGGGTAGTGTCAGTCCATCAACATTGTTCTCATTAAGTATTGTGTTGGCTATTCTGGGTCTTTTGCCTCTCCATATAAAGTTTAGAATCAGTTTGTCGATACCCACAATAACTTGCTGGGATTTTGATTGGCATTGGATTGAATCTATAGATCAAGTTGGGGAAGAACTGATATCTTTACAATAAATATCCATATATTTAGTTTTTTGCTTTTGTTAATCAGAGTTTTGTGATTTTCTTCATACAGATCTTGTACATGTTTTGTTAGATTTATACCTAAGTATTTCATTTTGGGGGATGCTAATGTAAATGCTATTGATATAATTGAGTTTTAATTTCAAATTCCACCTGTTCATTGCTGGTATATAGAAAAATATTTGACTTTTATATATTAACCTTGTATTCTACAACTTTGCTATGATCACTTATTAATTCCAGGAGTTTTTGTCCATTCTTCTGGATTTTCTGCATAGATCATATCATCTGTGATCAAGATAGTTTTATTTCTTCCTTACCAATCTATATCTTTTATTTCCTTATCTTATTGCATTAACCAGGACATGCAATATGATGTTGAAAAAGAGTGTTGAGAGTGGGGGCCAGCCTTGCCATGTTCTTCATCTAAGCAGCAAAGCTTCAAGTTTTTCACCATTAAACATGATATGTTAGCTGTACGTTTTTTGTAGATTTTCTTTAACAAATTAAGAAAATTCTCTATTCTTAGTTTGCTGAAAGTTTTTATCATGAATGGCTATCGGATTTTGTCAAGTGCTTTTTTTGATATGATCATGTGATTTTCCTTCTTTAGCCTGCCGATGTGATGAATGATATTAATTAATTTTTACAGGTCGACCCAGCCTTGCATACCTGGGATAAATCCCACTTGGTTGTGGTGTATAATTCTTTTTATACATTGTTGGATTTGATTTACTAATATTTTGTTGAGCATTTTTGACATCTATTTTCATGACAGATATTGGCCTGTAGTTTTCTTGTAATGTCTTACTCTGGTTTTGGTATTAAGTAATGTTGGCCTCAGAGTAAGTTAGAAAGTATTCTTTCTGCTTCTGTTCTCTGGAGGAGATTGTAGAAAATTGGTATAAGTTTTTCCTTACATTTTTGGTAGAATTCACCAATGAACCCATCTGGACCTGGTACTTTCTGTTTTAGAAGGTTATTTGTTGATTCAATTAATTTAATAGATATGAGCCTATTCAGATTGTCCATTTCTTATTGTGTGAATTTTAGAGGATTGTATCTTTTAAGGAATTGATTTATTTAATCTAGGTTATCAAGTTTGTGGGTAAGAGTTGTTCATAATATTCCTTTATTATACTTTTAATGTCAGAGGAATCTGTAGTGAGGTCCCCTCTTTTTTGATGTTAATAATTTGTGTATTTCTTAGCTTAGCTAGAAGTTTATTGTTTTATTGATACTTTCAAAGAACCAGGTTTTAGTTTTATTGATTTCTTAATTGATTTCCTGTTTTTAATTTCATTGATTTCTACTCCAATTTTTATTATTATTTATTTTTTTCTGCTTACTTCGAATTTAGTTTGCTCTTCTTTTTTTAGTTTCCTAAAGTGAATGCTTAGGTTATTTTGGATTGTTTTACTTTTTGAGTATATTCATTCATGTTATACATTTCCCTCTAAGCCCTGTCTTTGTGCATCTCACAAATTTTGATAAGTTGTATTTTTATTTTCATTTAGTTCAAAATATCTTAAAATTTGAGATTTCTATTTCTTCTTTGACTGATGTGTTATTTAGAAATGTGTTATTTAATCCAAATATTGTGGGATTTTCCAGCTATCTTTCTGCTGTTGATTTCTGGTTTAACTATATTGTGGTTTAAGAGCAGACATTGTATGGTTCTATTCTTTTAAATTTGTGAAAGTGTGTTCTATGGCCCAGAATGCGGTCTATATTGGTGAATGTTCCTTCCATGTAAATTTGAGAAGAATGTATAATCTGCTATTCTTGGATGAAGAATTCTTTAGATATCAATTATATCTAGTTGATTGATGGTGCTGTTGATTTCAACTATGGGCTTACTGATTTTTCGCCTGCTAGATCTGTCCATTTCTGATAGAAGAGTGTTAAGTCTCCAATTATAATAGTGGATTCATCTGTTTCTTTTCGTAGTTCTAACAGTTTGGTCTTAGGAATGTTGACACTGTCGTTAGGCACATAAACATTAAGGATTATTTTGTCTTCTTGGAGTATTGACCCCTTTGTCATTATGTAGTGCCCCTCTGTCTCCCTGATAATGTTCCTTGCTCTGAAGTCTGCATTGTCTGAAATTAATACAGTTATTCCCACTTTATTTTGATTGCTGTTACCATGGTTTTATATATATATATAAAAAACACTCCACAACAATAGCATACACATTTTTCACAAGTGCACAAGGGGACATTTTCCAGGATACACCATGTATTAGGCTGCAAATTAAGTCTCAATAGATGTTAAAAGATAGATAATGGTACCAAGTGTCTTCTTTGACCATAGTGAGATGAAGTTATAAATCAACAGCAAAAGTAAAATTGAAAAATTCACAAAATTGTGGAAATTAAACAATATACTCTTAAACAACCAGTGGATTAAAGAAAAAATCACAAGGGAAATTAGAAAATACTTCCAGATGAATGAAAACAGAAACAACGTGCCGACACCTATGGGACACAGTGAAAGCAGTGGTAAGGGAGAAATTTATAGCTATAAATGCTTACGTTAAAAAACAAAAACAAAAACAAAAAAAACCTTAAATCAACAACCTAACTTTACAACTTAAGGAACTAGAAAAAGAGCAAACTAACCCCTAAGCCAGCAGAAAGAAGGAAATAAAGATTAGAGCAGAGATAAATGAAATAGAGACTTAAAAAAAATAGCAAAAATCAGTGAAACTAAAAGCTGGTTATTTGAAGAGATTAACAAAATTGACAGACTTTAAAAAAGCTAGATGAATGAAGGAAAAAAGACTCAAATTACTAAAATGAAATTAAAATAGGGGCATTACTATTGGTTCTACAGAAACAAAAAGGATCATATGAAAGTATTATGGACAATTGTACAACAAATTGAATAACCTAGATGAAATAGACAGATTCCTAGAAATATAAGACCTGCCAAGACTAACTCACGAAAAAGAGAAAATCTGAATATGCATATAACTAGTAAGGAGATTGAATCAGCAACCGAAAATCTCTCAACAAAGTGAACTCCTAGACCTGATAGCTTTAGTGATGAATTTTACCACACATTTAAAGGAGAATTATATCAAGTCTCAAACTTTTTTAAAAAATTGAAACGGAGAGAACACTTGCTAACTCAACATGAGGCCAAAGTCAGATGAAGACACTACAAGAAAACTACAGACCAATATCTCTTATGAACACTGATGGAAAAATCTTCAACAAAATACTAGCAAACAGAATTTAGCAGCATTTATACAGCATAATTATACATCATGACCAAGTGGTATTTATTCCTGGAATGCAAGGATGCTTCAACATGTGGAAATTGATCAGTGTGGTACACACATTAACAAAACAAAGGGAGAAAAAAATGACATGATTCTATCAGTTGATACAGAAAAAAGTATTTGACAAAATTCAATACCCTTTATATTATAAAAACACTCTATTCAATGGGAATACAAGGAAACTACCTCAACAAAACTACATCAGAAAGACAAAACTTTTCTTCTGAGATCAGGAACAAGTCAAGGATGCCCGCTTTCACTACTTACAGTCAACATAGTACTGGAAGTTCTCATCAGATCGATTAGGCAAGAAAAAGAAGTAAAAGGCACCCAAATTGGAAAAGGAGAACTAACATTATCTCTGTTCACAGATGATATGAATTTATATGTAGAAAACTCTAAAGATTCCACAAAAAAAACCTATTAGAATTAATAGATGAATTAAACAAACTGACAGACTACAAAGTCAGCACGTAAAAACCAGTTGCATTTCTATACATGAACAATCTGAAAAGGAAATTACAAAAGACAATTCCATTTATACTAGCATCAAAAGGAATAAAATACTTAGGAATTAATGTAGGAGGTAAAAGACTCATACAATGGAAACTACAAAACATTACTGAAAAAAATTAAAGAAGATATAAATAAATGGAAGCACATTCCATTTTCATGGATTGGAAGACTTAATAGTTAAAAAAAAAATCTTAAAATTCATATGGAATCTTAGGGGAACCCAAATAGCCAAAGCAACCTTGAAAAAAGAATTAAACTGAGGGACTCACTTCCTGATTTCAAAACTTACTACAAAGCTACAGTAATCAAAACAGTGTAGTCTTGACATACAGAGAGACAATTAGATCAATGGAATAGAATAGAGATTCCAGAAATTAACCCTCATATATGTGATCGAGTCATTTTTGACAAAGGTGACAAGACCATTAAGTGGAGAAAGGACAGTCTTTTCAACAAATAGTGCTGGGAAAACTGGATCTCCATATGCAAAAGAATAAAGTTGGACCCTTCTTTAACACCATACACAAAAATTAACTCAAACTAAATCAAGGATTTAAATGTAAGACCTAAGACAATAAAACATTGGCTATGACACCAAAGGTACAAGGTAAGAAAAGAAAAAATAGATAAATTTAACTTTATTTAAAAATTAAAAATTTTGTGCATAAAAAGGCACAGAGTAGGAAGGCACCCCTACTCTGGAGAAAATTTTGCAAATCATATATCTGATAAGGGACTCATATCCAGAATATATAGAGAACTTCTAAAACTTAACAACAAAAAAACAACCTGATTCAAAAATGGGCAAGTAGATATTTCTTGAAAGAAGATATTCAGATGGCCCAAAAGCACATGAAAAGATGCTCAACATCACTAATCATTAGGGAAATGCAAATCAAAGCTATAATTAGATACCACTTTATACCCGTTAGGATGGCTACTATAAAAAAAAAAAAGGAGAAAACAATCATTAGAGAAGATGTAGAGAAATTGGAACCTTTGTGTACTCTTGGTAGGAGTGTAAAATGGTACAGCTAATGTGGAAAACAGTATGGTGGTTCCTCAAAAATTAAAAATAGAATTAGCATATGATCCAGCAATTTCACTTCTGGGTATATAACCAAAAGAATTGAAAGCAGGGTCTTGAAGAGGTATTTGTATACCCATATTCATAGCAGTGTTATTCACAATAACTAAAACATGGAAGCGACCCAGGTGTCCGTCGCCTGATGAATAGATAAACAAAATATGGTATATACATACAATGGGATATCATTCATCTTTAAAAAGGTTGGAAATTCAACAGTATGCAACAACATGAATGACTCATGAAGAAATGCTAAGTGAAATAAGTCACAAAAGATGCTAAATACTGTATGGTTTCACATATATGAGGTACTTGGAGTAGTCGGAATCATTAAGACAAAGTGTAATGGTGGCTGCCAGGGGATGGGGTGGGGAGGGAAGATTGGGGAGTTATTATTTAGTGGCTATAGAGTTTTAGTTCTATAAAATGAAAAGAGTTATGGGGATGGATGACGGTCATGGTCACACAATGTAAATGTATTTAATACCACTGACCTGTACACTTGAAAATGGTTACAGTGGTAGATTTTGTTATAAGTATTTTACCCCAATGAAAAGTTAAAATTAAAATAAAGTAGAAGAAATACAAAAATTTATACTTACTACTTTACTCTGATATTAGGGATTCCCATAGAAGTTGAGATGACCAAGACTTTGGCTACTTTCATTGAAACCTGAAGTAAGATTGTATTTCTCAATCCCATCAAATAGTAAGCGAGATTTTAAAACAAAATACCTTATCTTTCCCAACTAAAACTGGTAAGAAATTATATTTGCCACCCTTTTTCCTATACTGCCCAATCTCTTAGAGTTGGCTTGTATCACCTTTGGAGCTCAGTTTCCTTTTTGCTGTGATTTTTGGGCATCTGCAACTTACTTGGCATAAAACACTACCCATGAGATCATGATTTTTTGCATTTGTCATAAACAAGAGGCGGGAATAAGGAACCAAAATAAAAATGAGTGATCTGGTGTGACTGAGTCTTTAAAACTTGTGCCACTTAGAGGAATGTTATATCAATGGTCTGAATGATGTAGAATAATACATTAATATTAATCCCAGATCATGATGATGATCCAGCAATTCATTGTTGACTATGGTTTTAATATTCTTTTTCCACACACTCCCACCAGTTTGTTAACTTGGTTGTAAAATACCTTTTCCTCTTGTCAGATTCTCAGAGGTAAACTTTATAAAAAGAGTAATCCAGTTCTTGACACAGCTTGACTCCTGTGGGATGTTGATATTCTTCCCTATAAAATTCAAGTAATTGGGATCCTAAAAGAAAATGCTTAAAAGAATATAGTTAAAATTACTACTAGTGGTTTGGGGAGTGAAGAAGGAAAAGGTTGTTTATGAATTGACAGTTTTTGCACAGAGCATTTTAGTTGGTAATAAAGTTCGGTGATGGAATCAGATACCTGAAAAAAATAAATTGACCCACAAGACATAGCACCAGTATCCTTTCATACAACAGCAGTATAACTCGAGCACACTGAAATTATCTTAGGCGCCTTTTTGTAAAAAGGGAATCTGGTATCTAATAAAAAAGTGGAGAGGATGAACTCATTCTCACTTACTTACATAATGAAATATACTTTGGAAATGGAGATGCAAAGGCCATAACAGGGCACACACATTCTGAAAGTATTCCCTGTATAGTCTGAGAATCCAAAAGAGAAGTTGTTTGTTTGTTTGTTTGTTTTTTAAAGTTATTCTCGTGCCACTATGTAAAACTTGACCCAATCACTGAAACAAGAATTTATTGAGCACCTGCCATGTGCTCACCACTGGCCCAAGCCCCATCATGGGGAAGATAGGGAGAGTAAAGAATAAGTGTAGGTTACATTTTTAATCCTCTAGTGATTTACAATCTACTTTAAACTAAGAGACCATACAAACTAAAATTCTAAATTATGTGGTGCAAACCTGTCAAGTACCATACAATTTCAGGAAAGATAGAGACTGCTGAAGATTAGAGTCATTAAAGAAGCTTTCAAAAAGCAATTGGATTTAACCTGGGCCTTGGAAAAATGGTAGGATTTGGATAAACTGAGGGGAGAGGGGAAAACATGTCTGAAAATAGGGGGATTATGTGGAGGTAAAAAATTGAAAAGAAGTAGACTTTGCAGATCAGTAGAGAGGCTGACTTGGGTAGAAAGCATTAGTAGAAAAATAGGAGAAAATAAAGTCACAAAAATACAAGAAGACCTGGAAACTATGCATTTAACATTCCTTTACAATCTTTGGGAATGATTTCAACCCACTTCCCCTCAAAGTCCATAGTTCTTTCCAATGATTTAAATTTGCTTTGCTGCCATTTTGACCTTTTCCTGTTGTCTTAATTTTTGAAGTTCTATTCGTTTCTTATTCCAAGCTCCTCGCATTAGGGTATTCTTGGTTCTGATTGGGCCCAGCCTCTATAGTTCCACAGGAAAGAGTTGGTATTTAAAATATCAACTCTCAAAAATAAATAAAATAAAATAAAATAAAATATCAGCTCTCCTTTTGGATATGGATGGTAAAAATTCTCCCACCTTTGTATACATGGGACAAGAGTTTTGTAAGTTTGGGGTGCTTTGTAGCACTTTAGTGAGATACGCTAATTGGAATTTATTCAGCAAATATTTATTAAGTACCTACTGTATGCAGGTACTGTTCTAGGTGTTTGGAATACTTCCTTGCTCTTGAGAACTTATATTTTGCCAGATGGGTTTGCCATTAGGCCAACTATCAAATAATATCTCAGCTCTCAAAATTCATTCTTTTTATAACGGACTAATTTAGCCAGCTGTCAGAGGCTTCTCCTTAAGATACTCAAACAGCTTTCCCCAAACTGAAAATTCTTCAGTACACAGACAAAGGAATTTACCTTAGGTGCAATTTGGCGGGTTCTCCCCTGCTTTAATTTGTCCTCCTTCATTAACCTGACAACATTTTCTCTAGAGTATTTTGGGAAGAAGTTTCCTGTTTTTATTTTTCCTCTAGAAATTACCTTGCTCACACATGCAGCCTATGAGCTGCTGCTGCTGTGGTCGTATTTATTTGTTGAATAGTTCTGTACTTTGAAATGATTCATTCAACATTCATGAAGCTTTCAAAGCAGGATATGTGACTCATTTAGTAAACAGTAGCATCTGGAAGTAGAGAGCAGGAGCCTAGGATTGACTAAGGTACAGATGAAAGTTATGTTGGCTTTGAGGTGTGTGTATTCAGTCCCTTCCCTTCTTCCTTTCTCTACTTTCCCAAACTTAAATGCGATCTTGCATTGGGAATAGAAGCACTCAATGAGGGTGAGAAGCTTTATCAAGACTGTTGCAAATCTCCCAGTTTCTTCTTTCAGAATATGTAATCAATTGAAGTGATTAAACAGTCTACAAGAAAAGGTCAGTTATTTTCACTTTGGTCAGCACCGATATCACTATATGCTAGAGCTTGCTCCCCATAGTTTCTCAGATTTTCTCTGGCTTTTCCGTGCTGTTTTCCTTCATCAAAATATGTCCAAGAGTACTTGATACTGTAATAAAAGAAAGCTATTCTGTCCATGAAGTCTTGCCAAACCCAGAAACTTGGGAGAAGGGGTTAGTTAGGTTTTAGTATAAATAACTTTTCAGACTATCACAAATACAAACTCAATTCCTTGTATTGTTTCATGTTAGTTTAGGCATTCAGAGCTCATTTTCCAATAACTAAGAGTCCTGATTTGTCTCCTTCTCCTAGTCTACTCTTCTAAAACAAGGAAAGGGACGTGAATTAATCATAAGTCAGGATATAAGAGCTTTTTTAAATGTGAGACAAATCCACATGGAAACTGGAGCTGTGGTGGCCAAAAACAACATTTCAGGAATGAATATGGCTGGGGGTTGGGTGCATATTACACAGAAATTTCGCTGGTCACAATACTTTACCAAGGATTTAGCTTGAAACTCTTACATTTCTAATGCCCAAATGCTTGTGCCTGATTCAGAGTCGACAGACAAAAATTTAGCTGTAGTTTGGCCTGAGCTCTCCTTTGCCCAGAGCCTTCTCTCCTAAATAGTACTGCTATTTCAAAAAGCTTCTGAGAGGCTAGTATTAATGGGATTAGGAGAAGAACTCTCCCTAAACATTGACTTGTTTAGAATTATTTTGTAAAGAAAAAATAATTTTTACTGCAATACCTGTCTACTTTGAGATTTTAGAAAGTAAAGGGGAGAGAACTAGCTGAATACATGCTCTATGGCAGGTACTATATAGTTTCAAATAGTTCTTTCATTTAAAAGCTGAAGGGTTTGAGGAAATCTTCTGGGATGCCTGAAATGTTTCATATCTTTTTTCCCTTGAAGAGAACAATAATTATTTTATTAAATTTACTTATATTTATAAAACCTTGGATTTCTGAATAATTAAAAATACTGTTATTCCTAGTACAAGTCTGAAGACATGAGAGATCTTTGTTATTATTATTAAAGTATAGTTGACTAATATTAGTTTCAAGTGTAAAACAAGGTGATTCAACATCTATGTATACTTTATAAAGTGATCACCGTGACAATTCTAGTGACCTTCTGTCACCATACAAAGTTACCATGATCTTATTGACTCTATTCCTTATACTGTACATTAGATCCCCATGACTTACTTATTTTATAACTGGAAATTTGTACCTCTTAATTCCCTTCATCTTTTTGCCCATCCCCCACTCCCCTTGAACTGGGTTGTGATTACACAGGCATATACTTATATAAAAAATTATTGAGCTGTACACTTAAGATTTTGTTTGGTATGTTATCCATCATTTTTTTTTTAATTAAAAATCTTAAGACTTCATTCATTGAAATGTATTCCTGATATTCAGTTCCCATCATCTGTGTTCTTCAAGGCATTCCTCTTTACTTAGTTCTGTTCATTTAGTCAGGTTGCTAGTAGGTAGGATTCCAGAGGATGGGCGAGAATGAAACTTCCTGGAAATGAAAGTGTTTTAACCAAAGATCTCCCATGGAAAATTGTCAATAAGAAACTATACTTTTCACACCCATTCTGCAACTAATACCGGTTTTCAGATTTACTTCCTCAGATTGGCTTCTTAACATTTCTTAAACTAAGAAAATCTCCTTTTTCACTATTTTTTTTTATCAGGGAGTGAAAATCAGAAGTAGCCAAAATTGTTTTGATTTGCTTCTTCTGTGTTATCTTTTTGTTATTAACAAGGCAGTGCATGAGAATTCCATTTAATCTGTTCTCCCAATTACAATGCCTTCTGTCTCCATCATCCTAATTTCCCTAAGTTGTTTCAGATCTGTAGTACATCAGCCATTTTATAAAGTGAGGTTGGGAGTTTTCTGCCTGTTTTTTTCTTTCCAAGTTTCAAATCCAAAAACATGTGTTAGCCATTTGGCAAAAACTAAGAAACAGTCTTTTTTTCTTGTTTCTCTCTTTCCCTGTAACCCCTTAGCAGGGTTTCACAACAGAGATACAATTGACATTTTGAGTCAGATAATTCTTTGTTTTGGGGGAGCTGTTCTGCGCATTATAGGAAATTTGTCAGCATCCCAGACCTGTACCCTCTAGAGGTCAGAAGCATCTCCCTACTTGAGACAAACAAAAATGTCCCAAACATTGCCAAATGTTTTCTGGGCGGGGGGGCGGGGGGGGAGGGTGAAGTTGCCCCTGGTTGAGAGTCACTGCTACATAGTATATAAAGTGCATTTACAGAAAATCGATTTTGGGGAAAGATTCAAGATTGGTATATGATTGAAATTTCTATCAGATCTTTGGGCATATTATTTAGATCACAGCTGTTCAAAAGAAATATAATGAGAACCACAAATGCAAGCTACAAATGTAATTATAATTTTCTAGAAGCCACATTAAAAAGTAAAAATAAGTAAAATTAATTTTAATAATTTATTTAACCCAATATATCCAAACTATTCTCATTGCAACATGTAATCAACATAATGAGATATTTCATATTTTTTTTTTGTACAAAGTCTTTGAAATCTAGGACGTATTTTGACTTACAGTACATTTTAATTTGGATTAGTCACATTTCAAGTGCTCAATAGCCACTGTAATTAGTGGCTACCATATTGGATAGGGCAGATCTAAATCATCTTGGTCACTAGATAGGGTGCAGATTAGCACGTAATACTTTCCCTCCCCCATTTATACTAAGTAACTGTCCTGAATCATTTACTTGAGCAAAATAAGACTCTAAACTTATTACCATACAAATCCTCTCTCAAGGGTTCTAAACTGCCTTCCTGATCCAGCATGAAAAAATTTTTAGCCCCCATTTTAAATGATACAGACCTCAATGTCTTGGAGATGGTTAATATTTACAAATTTGTTGAAAACTATCATTATTTGCCCTATAACCAGAGCGAGTGTCCTCTGAGCAGCTCATTGCTAAACCCTTAGTCATAGGTAAAAGTCAAACAACAAAGGAAGACCCATTAAGTGTATTAACAAATGAACAGCTAGATTTTTTTAATGCTAAACAATTCAAAAAGGAAATCTTTTGGGGAGCTCATTCATCCATTTTAATTCGATAGAATATATTTTTAAAAATCAGAGTTTTTTATCACTTAATAAGTTTAGATATTTTAATTGAGAATTTGTTTTCAGAGGGACAGCTTCCTAAGTATGCAGTTTAAGACTGATGTAGAGAATTAAGAGTTAGCTATTAATAAATGAGAGAATATAAGGAACAATGAAATAATAGATTGACATTCACTTTGATAAAAAACTTTAGTAAACTTTTATTCTCCCCCTCCTATTCTAGCCATACAAGAATTGTGTTAGAAATTGCAGGGAAAGATGACTGGATCCAAGACCAGGCCTTCCTTCTAAAAATTCTGCCCATTTGGCTCCTCCTCTGAAGCAAACTACCCAGTTTAGTCAGAGATTCTTAACTTTTGTGGTGTTGTGACCCCCATCGGTAGCTTGACGAAGCCTATTAAACCTCTTCTCAGAATGTTTTTAAGTTAATAAAATACATAGGATTACAAAGGAAACTATTTTTAAATAGTTATCAAAAATGTTTTTTAAATATTTGATAATGTAATATATGTACATTTTAATTTTAATTCATTTTTTATTAATGCATTAAGTAACGAGTTCTAATGATGGGTCCGGTGACTGCCATAATTTCAAAGTAATGAGGATACTTTAAGGTATTTGATAGCTATAATGTGATATGAAAATTATGATTTCTATTATGAAATTAGTAATATTAAATGCAGTTAGTGTTTAGTGAGAATAAAGATGTAATTTTTTTTCCTATCCATGTTTACAGTTATCAAACCCTCTGGGATGCTGATGCCACCTTAATTTCTCTTCAGACTCCAACTTTTGATTTAAGAAAATAAAATATCTTAAGAAGGATCTGGGTGAAGTGGAAGGTAGTGGGGAGTGTGCAACACAGAGGAACAAGAACTAGAGGACAAATAAGACAAGTCAGGACTGTGTAGCAAAGCTGTAACAGAAGGGGAGCTACCTTTTAAAATATTAAACAATTCTAACCAGAGCAAAACTTGGAAGTTTAAAATCTCCCAGCTCAGTTTCGAGCAAACTAGATTTTTAACAGTAGAAAAGGACTTTTTGCTTGAAAGTCATTCTTCTAGATTCTAGAACATTATGCAAAATTTTCTAAGCTACCTACATGAAATTTCCTTGAAGAATTTATAGACATATTTTTGAAAAAAATTGTTGTAACATTTCCAGTGCATTTTGAAAATGTATGCCCCTGCCTAATCCACTATTCTTCCTGTCCCTCTAAAATGTTTTTTATCCATCGTAGGCTAGGTTCTGCTTATTTCTTTTTACCAAATTAATACCTGGCAATCCCAGACCCTCTATAGTGACTTGTTTACCCTGTAAGTACCATACCCCTAGTTAACAGACTTCCCTCCTTTCCCCACCCTTTTTCCCTTAGGGAAAAATCTGTGACCGAAAAAGATGATGCTTAGCGTAGGGTTAACCAACAGTATAGAACACTGAAGTTCTCTGCTAAATTTCCTCCGCTTTATTCAGTTTTATCCCAGATGCATTGGAAACTGCTAAGGCATTCTTCTTTTGACTGTTTTACTTCTTAGTTCTTTATGTTTTTAAATGAAAATTCCCTTAGCCCTTTAGGCCTGTATGCCTAGCCTAGAAAAATTTTAGATCTTAAACTGGCATTAGTTATGATAGGGCTCAGAGCAAACTTGGGGGAAGTTTCTTTTCATTTCAGGTAAAGTAAAAGAAACAGTTCAGTGTTGCTTTCTTGACTGGATAGAAGCTAGGATGGGGCCAGCTCCTGCCTATTTAGTTTGCAATGAAGAAAAGCTGTGGAAAAAAAGGGCTAAAAGTATAGTGTTCAGTGGGAAATGTGTATCTAATGAGGAAAGTTAAAAAAATAAATTTTTTTAGAAACAAAAGACAAATAGAACCATGTTTCATAGCCTGGCTGGTGAAGGAACTGTGAAAAACTGCAGCATTCAAGCTGTTACTGTGTTGTAGCATGTTTTAATGAAGGAACATGGGCAGCCAGCCTCAAAGGGAATTTTGTGGGTATCATTCTTTTGAGTTACTGCTGCTGTTCATCTGTTCTCTTCACCTCCTCCTTCTAGAGAAGGGATCAAAGCATACATTATTGTCCAGTAACCCTGTCTTCCTTCATCATTAACTGAGGTAGACCTAGCCTCACCTTTTCATTGCCCTTTCACCCAAACCCCTAAATAAATAAAATCTATAAAATCTCCTTTTCCCTTCCCCTCATCCTGCCTTCAGGCTTCTCCCTACCCTAACAAAAAACAACTTTTTGCTTGCATTTTTATTCTACTGTTCTATAGCCAGGAGCATTGCACTTGTCCCTTTATGGCTGATGGTGCCCAGGCGGGCTGCCCACGACAGCATTTGGCCAATGGGGCTGGTGTGTTTGCCATTACTGCTGGCCATTGAGCCTCTGTCCTCTACAGCTCCATCCTGACTCATTAAAACCCTGATCCAAATAGCTGGGCAGGCGCCTGCTGCAGCACTGTGGGGGCCAGGAAGTTAAATCGTTCTACTAATCCTGCATAATTTATCTCCCTGTTAGCCCCCTCATAAATAGTCCAATTCAGCCCCAATATGGAAAGCTTCATTCTGAATTTCCTGTTTTTGTGATGACCAATGAGTGCCTAGCCTTTCCTTTCTTCTCTCTTTATTATTATTATTAAAAATTATTTTCCCCTTGTTTGCTACAAGTTTGCCTTAATGTTTTTTGTATTTTGTTTTTTGTTTTTTTGTTTTTTTTTTTTCATTTGGAGCCTCCTGGCTGGACCCCACTTCACCAACAATCTGTCCATTTCTCATTTGGACCTAAATGTTACAGAGCAGTTGGTGCTACTATCTTTCTCTTTCTCTCTCCTCCCAGCTTTCTAGTGCCTCTGTTTCTCCTTCCCTGTTTTCTCTGTTTAAATCCATTGCCTCTCCTTTTCCATCACTTCGAATTTTTTCTCTTTTCCATTCCGCGTCCAGTCAGTCCTCTTTCTAGCAACCAGCCTTATTGCAGGATGTTTGGTAGGACATTTTAAAAGGGCACTGAATTGCTTTTTTTTTTCTTCACATCTCCCTTTCTGTTTTGTTTCAGAGATTTACAAATGAGGACCACCTGGCAGTTCATAAACACAAGCATGAGATGACATTGAAATTTGGCCCAGCCCGAACTGACTCAGTCATCATTGCAGGTATTTGCTGCCCCAGAAGCCACATGCCTTAATATCACTAGATGGTTAAGATTAATACCAGGGACCAGATGTACCGGGAGCTATACTCGCTTTTTCCCATTAGGATCCCTTATGTGATCTGCATTTAATCAGGAAAAAGGAACACTAAAAGCTCCCAAGTTTCTATTGTGCCCTCCACTCTCTGTTTTTAATACAAAATTGGGTTCTGCGGTTTCTGAGGATAGGTGTGTTGAAGTTTTGTCTTAGTCTTTTTCAGTCTATTCCCTCCTTGCCTTTTTTTATTAAGACTTTAGCAGATTGACAGACCAAAGATACCTTTGACATTTCTCCCTACCCACAGTGAAGAGGTGAGCAAAAGAAAGCAAGGAAGCCAACCTAGACTGGCTGCTTCTCTTCCACCGGGTGTCAGTCCCACTCCCCACCCCACCCCCAGCAGGCAGATTATCAGTTTGTAAATTCAGCTTCCCTTGTGAACCCACATACCATTGAGGGCACATTTCCAAAGCTCAAACAAGACATTTAGTCAATGGGACTTTTCTAAGCCAATTTGGGTGACCTGGAACCTCTCACCGGTTGTTTTAGATATTGTCTTGCTTACATATGCCATCTCAAGGGACCATTCTCAACAACCTCTCTCAAACTACATAGCAGTTCTGTTGTGCCATTTTTGTTTAGACAGACATACAAACTAAAGTGGGCTTCTTCTTTTGGTACCATGAGTTCTAATTTCGCCTGAGTTAAGCAAGCTTACCTCAATATTTAACCAATGGGGGATTTAGTTGGTGGTTATTACATCCATTAATAACTCAGGAAAGGCAGTTTCTTTAAGTGCTCCTGGCCAAAATGCTACTTGAGACATAGAGAAAGAGACAGAAAACCTTCTCTTCATATCTGAAGAAAGGGACTTGCCCTGACAGATCTCCTATTCCTCATTAATTAAGCAAATACTTGTTGAATATCTGCTGTGAACACTAGGTACTTTGCTAGGAGCTTGTAGATTGCAATGTCTGGAAAAAGACATGAGTGGGGACACTGTCATTAATGATCCTTATGAAAGTCTGGGGGAGGTCTTGGAAAAGGGTAGAGAGGGTATAAATATATATGTAAGTAATACATACTTAAGTTTATTAAGTCAGGGCATGTATATGTGAAAAAAAAATTCAGTATTCACAGTCAAGTACAGGTGAATAATACAAACAATAAAAATACTAAGAGAAATAATATTAAGTGGAATTAATCAGAAACAGTTTATGACAGGTATATTTGAGGCAGAGGTTATCAAGTTGGAGAGGTTATTACAAATAGGTAGAAAGGCTTTTGCAGGGTCTCCAGGAGTGATGAGAAAAATTTGATACAGAACAGTCCCAAGGAGAGAAAGTGTTTTCCTGTTATTCTTTGCGTGCTGTTCTGGAGTGCTCATCCCATTGCCCATGACTTCAACTATCCTATCTAGGCTGGTAATTCTCACATATGTAAAGTAAGATCTGAGGTCTCACATATATTCTAACCCTTATTTGAACAGCTAACTTGGCCATCTTTCCATCATTCAAATATTCATGTCTTTGACTTAATTTATCTTTGTCCCCTAAAGCAACTCCTTATCCCCTTATTCAGTGATATCAATATTCTTAAAATCTTGAGTTTTCTTTTTCAAAATCTCTCTGTTGTCTTCCATACTGCTCTCTGCAGCCATCCTCATTATGCTTGGATTCTTCCATAGTCTCCTAGCTGGACTTCTTGACTGTTGTCATTATAATCCATCTTGTATTTTATTGAAAAGCTAGTCTTCCTTAAATTCTCCTCTGCTCAAAAATCTGTCATTATCTTCCCATTTTCTTTTGCTTTAAGGTTATTTATACTTGGATATTTAGGCTTTTCATAATCTAGCCTCATGATACGTCCCAGCTTTATGTTTACAACTTATATATCTAACGTGATTATCTCTTGACCTAGATGTACCTTTTTCTCCTGATCTATACATGGTGCCCATACCTTGCCTCTCTCTAGAACTTCACCTCTCTTACTCCTCTTATCTTCCCAATCCTCTCTTCTCTCTAATATCTAAAGCTATTCTTTAAGGTCCAGCTAAAGTCCCACTTCTTGAAACCTCCTAATTACTCTATTATTAATTTATCTATTTAATTTCTACAACAATTTTATTTTCTACTGTACATGACACCTATTTTTTGTATACCATTCTGGCACCTATTTTTTGTATACTATGATCCTATTTATATATATTAGTTTTATTTCTTCAACTAGAAAACATTCTCTCATTCTCTAGGGCAAGAGCCCTGTCTTATATTTGGGCAAAATTTCTATACTTCTATTTCTCTTTTCCCCAAATTTACACACAAGTGAATGTATGTAGCACCAAAACACATAGAAAGTATAAACACTTGTTGATTGTTTCAGAATCATCAGAGCAGGTTAAAGGTTTTCTTATACATTCATAGGCTGTTTAGCTGTTTGTTCAGAAATGGGAGAAGTTTGTGTGAGCCTAAGATCAGAGATCCAAAGCCTCTTCTCCCATAGCTATACCCTTATCTGCCTCATCCTGTTTCACTCGAGTTGTGAATTTTTGTGTGCCCTAACTGAAGTTCTGTCTAAGCATAAAGGACATTATCTCCACTCACCCAGGGATGGAGGGAGAGTGGCTTTATTGTTGGCCAACCAAAGCTGCCAGAGAAGCTTTTAAAACTATTTTGGGAGGTAGTGGTAACTTTTCTAAACACTCTGATTCAGAAGAGGGTTTGTTTAAAATTTTTTTTTAATTATGTTGTCTCCATGGAAAATCCCACTGGACTATTCCCAATTTATCATGCTAGAAGGAGTGGTTTTAACCCCAGGTCTCACTCCTTAAAATATTATTTAAACATTGTTCTGTTTCTATCATTCATTCTCGTGGTTTGGGATATGAGATGAATCTGTGAGGTGAATTCCAAGGAAAACCACCATAATAGAGTTAAGATCAAGGAACAAGCTTCAACTGACCTAAAACAAAAACTGGAAAAGCAGGATGGGGAGAGAGAAGTTCAAATCTAAAATTCAAGTTGCTTGAGAATTTCCCATGGGTTACTGAGAACCTACCTCTTCCCAAGGACAGAGGCACTGTGTTGAAGAAAGATTTGTGCACCCCCTGAGAGGATATTTTGGCTGGCAAATCTAAATCCAAATATCTTGGTTTCCGGAATTTGCTCTGGGCCTAGGTCTCTGTGAAATAAGCTCTATTGTTTGCAGTTTCCTTTTCTAGCTCATGATCTTGCTGTCTTGTTCCCCAGCCCCTAGATTTGCGTGGAATGCCTTCAGAAGGTAACAGACCCTTACCTCAGTGACCACTGAAAGACAAGGCACCATTTCTAATTTGATACCTTTAGCAAGCAAATTCAACCATCTGATCCTCAGTTTATTCTCATCAGATGTTAAGGTCTATCTACTTATACCTGCTCACTTCAAACCTAGCAGGGAGTAAGTTTAAAGAGAGAATGTTGTTTAACTATACTTGATTTTCAAAGCTGGAGGTTAAACAAGCTCCACTTGGGTGGGTGGTTTTGTTTTATTTGGTGGTGAGGGAGGTGAAACCAGCCTCTGGAAGAAAGATTGGCTACACGGATAGTCACACAACAAAGCATTGTTCTGTCTTCCCTCTGCTGGCCTTGAGGCAACACAACACAGACACCCTCTGGTGGCTTAGCACCAGCCTTTACCTACTAGAACTTCATAAAGCAAATTTGCCCCAACAGAGACTCTCTCCAAATAGAAGAATAAAATATGTTCTCTATATACATTCAAGTTTTAGTTTCAGGTCAGACTAAAATAGAATTTCCTTTTCTTTTCATGTCTACAGATCAGACTCCTACTCCAACTAGATTCCTAAAGAACTGTGAGGAGGTGGGACTCTTCAATGAACTTGCTAACTCCTTTGAACATGAATTCAAGAAAGCTGCAGATGAAGATGAAAAAAAGGTAAGAGACTGGTATTTTGCTGAAAAACTGGTGGTATTCAGATCTAGGGTTTTCTCATTATGCCCTGGGATAACTTGCTTAATTGATTAATGTACAAAATTACAGGCTTGGTTCTATAGAACCAGGTAGTACCCATTAATCCTCGTCAGCCATCTAGGTCTTTAGGGGGTCTAAGTAATGGATCAGCCCAAGTCTATCTTCACCAAAAATCAGTCTTATTCTACTTCCAGTAGAGCTTTAGTTCAGTAATCTATTCATTTAAATTATTTACTTTGAATATTTAAAGATGTTAAAAGATTATAAATTACTCATAATTGTTAGTTTTTTTGTTTTGTTTTGTTTTGTTTTCCCTGCCAAATCTCACTCTTTTCTGAGCTAATCAGACTTCTCACCTGGACTTTTTTTGTTCAGTTGGCCAATCAGTAAACGTTTATTGAATTTCTACTCTTCACTTCGGTATATATGGCTCTTACCTTCAAGTAGCTTTCTGGTAATATTGAAGACATTAAACCTAAAGAAGGATGTTCTTAGTGCCTTCCAAAGGAGATCAGCCAGGATGGTGAAAGAATTAGAAATTATGTCCCTTTGGAAACATTTAGATAAATCGAAGACGTTTTGCTTGGAAGAGAGAAGATTTAATGTGAACAGGAGTTCAGTCATCAAACATTTGAAGAGGTTTTATATATAAAGGGGTTAAGATAATATCTATATCCTATATATAAGGCCCAGAAGTAGAAGTAGGAGCAGCAGGTAGAAGTTATTACAAAGTATGTTCAATTATATGTAGGCCACTCAGTGTAGATATTGTAGAGAGCATTAAAATGTTGGAATCCTTTCAGATCCTGAGGTGCTGTAATTCTGATTTTAGCTTTTATATTCCAGACCCCTAGAGAATCCTTTAGTTTAGAAGACCAGAGGAAATAGTTCAAGAAGCAGAGTCAAAATAGTTTCCATGGTATAAAGGACTTGGGTAGGGGAAAAGGCAACTGGAAATGTCAAAGTTTACTTTAGAATTAGAGTTCTAAGTTATTAGTCACTATTTAAAATCAGATCTGTGTTCCATAATATTTGAGAAAAATCTCAATATTTCTGTCTCTCAAAACGTGTGCACATTAACACGTGTACCTCCCATAATTGCATGGTGCAATGAGGCATAGAATTCCATCAGAATATAGAAAAGCCAAGATATAAGAAAAAATGTCCATGGGAGTTCTTTCCTTCTAAGAGAGAGGTAACAAGAGAGTTGTGCATGATTTTTCCATTCAGCTTAAATGGTAAGAATGCAAGATAAAGTGTCCTTATCACTAGAGGTCTTTCTAAATTCCAAAGCTTTCTATGACCTTTTTATGTTCTCTCCCTCAAAGTAAAAGAAAGTAGGGTAACTTAGTGTCATATACTTGTAGGTCTACTTTCAAAAGGCAGAACTAACCACAGTCTTCCCATTATTATTATTCTTTAGAGACCCAGGTCTCTCATCTCTCAGTTGCTTCAACCTATATGGTATAATTTTATTTTATAGCTTCTCTACCTCATCCCCGCTATCATTTTTCCCTCCCCCAAAACAAAGAAATCAAATTGTTTCCACCAGGATATAAAGGATTTTAAACCAAACTCATTATAAGTAAATTTAAGAAAATTAGCCTCCTTTTAAAAGCTTCAGGTCTTTTCCATTGCCATTTTAGTTCAATTGACACTTCCAGGAGGCCATTCATAGTTGTGTGAGATCTTCATTCATTGGGTATCTCTTAGTGTTTCTTCCTGTCTGAACAGGGGTGGTCTTCACCTCACCTTGATGGGAAGCACAGATTCAGTGGAAGATTGTTTCCAGAAGTCTTTTATGAGCCCAAAACTTTCCTGAACCACAGCTTTTCAAGGAGATGTCCCAAGGGGATTGGAGATTTTAAACTTGTGGTTGTATTTACTGAGCGACCTCTCCTTCCCACCACTCTCTGACTTCAGAGATCCCAGAATTATCTCAGTTGAGCCTGACATCTTAGCAATGTAGGAAAAATGAGAGCAGAAACGAAACCATCTTTGCTGTTGCTCAACCCATCAGATTAGAGAAAAAGAACCATTACCGCTTTCTCTAATGTGGTAGACACCAGATTATCTTTAGTTTGCTCAAGAAGGTTTTTAAGGATTGAGGTAGAAAGAGAAAAGTTAGAACAAGTTCCTCTTTCACCAAGAAGCCTAGGATATGGGAAGAATAGAACAAAGAATCCACTTTGTCATGAAACCTAACTGCAATGCCAGCCCTCCTGTCATGGTACAGTGTCAGAGCCCTCATCTCAGATGGTTTGTTCTTCCTTGCAGAGCCATTTTTGATTCCACAGTTCTGTGAGATGGTCGCACAACTGCTAGAAAAGTACTCTCTTTTCTTTCTGGTTTTCTCCAGTCCTGCTCCTAGGACCAAGTTGTAATTTCTTTCACTGATCAAGTGATCAGCCTTTCCTTTCTTTGTTACCCTAAAACCCTACCTTTCTAACTTCTAACTTCTAGCACCAGATTTTGGGGTGAGATCACAATCAAGCATGGAGAGGTCCCTGGAAAAGATCTTTCTTGTTTGCAGTACTTTAATAGCCAGTTCGTCTTTATTTGCTTTTGATAATTGGGTAATGTAATCATTCTGATTGGGAGAAAAACTGTCACAGTTCTCCAGTGGCCAGCAGAGCTGGTTGGGAAAAAGGCAGGTACTAAACTCAGGAATCATTTTACGTTCCTGTTTTACATGGATTCAAGTGACATCTTTTTTCCCCCCTTTCAGGGTCTCTATAAGCATTGTAAGTATTTTTTCTCCTTGAGAATCTTTATAAATATTCACTCATGGTGAAGCAGATTTTATCTCCATTTTATAGTTAGGGAAACAGAAGCCATGAGAAGTTAAAGTGGCCAGAGTTATATATAAAACATAGGCTTCACATTTCTTTGACTTGCAGTTCAGTGTTTTGACCAAGGGCTAAATTTCTTAGAAGTGTATTTCCTCATCTTTTACCTGGAAAGATGTAGATTCAACCTGAAGGGAATCATGGGGTCATGGGGTTAAAATAAACTATGCTCATTTCTCTGTTTTAACAGGCTACTGCCGGGCCCCTTGACATGTCTCTGCCTTCCACACCAGACATCAAAATCAAAGAAGAGGAGCCAGTGGAGGTGGACTCATCCCCGCCTGACAGCCCTGCCTCCAGCCCCTGCTCCCCGCCACTCAAAGACAAGGTAAAATCCTCTACCAAGAGGCATCCCAAGTGTTAATGAATAGATTACATTATGATTGGTTGTATAAGTAGTGTGTGATACAGGAGGATTTTTTGTATTTAAATAAATGTTAATTATTTAGAAGAATTATATAAATTACACCTATTCTCTGACCCATAATTCTACTTCTGCGTCTATAAGAAATGAAATTAGTGCATATATCCACCAAAAGAAGTATATGGGAATATATTGTATTGGTAATAGTCAAAAAACAGGAAGGAAGCCATCAACAAAAGAATGAGTAAATAAATTGTGGTATATTTCTGAAATGGAGTACTGCATGGCATTAAAAAAAGAATGAACTAATGATTTACATAGCAGTGTGGATGATTCTCATTAATGTTATATTAAACAACAGCAACAAAATTCAGACAAAAAAAGTACATACTAGATGGTTCCATTTACATCAGGTTCAAGAAGAGGCAAAATTACTTAATGACAATAGAACTCTAAATATGTTTACTTCTTGTGAGGAAAGGTATGGATTGGGAATGGATATAGGAGAACCTTCTAGGGCGCTTGAAATGGGCACTTTGTCTTGATTTTACATATATAAAAAGCCATTTATATTCTTTAGGTTAATGCGGTTCATGTTGTATTTCAATTAATAAGTAAAAAAAGAAAATCACATAATTTATAAACTGGACATTAAACAGTTTAGAAGAAAAAGTCTCACCAGAGAGAAGTCTTCTGGTGACTTAAAGGGAATATCTATTAGGATTCTGAATATTATTTTTTTAAAGGAAATTTTTTACAAAGTAGTATTTTTTACAGATTTATTAAAATATAACACACATACAGAAAAGTACATAAATTATAAGAATATAGCTCACTGAATTTTCATGAAGTTCAGCCTCTGTAACTAGCACCCAGATTTATTGGAACTTCAGAGGCCCCCTTATGCTTCCTTTCAGTCTCTACTGCCCTACCAGTAGTTATTTTAATGCCCACTTTAGATAGAGTAGACCTCATTTTACCTTCCTCCATATTTTACTTCCCAAAACTACCCCCTTTATAAACAATACAACCTTCCCCTGACCTCTCTCCTTTTCATCAGCAACCAGTTCCTAGAGGCTGTCTGGAGATGTTTTCAGGGCCAGTGGCAATCTTGAGATCTTAACAAGTTAACAGTGGAAAGAGACATCCCAAGTCTGTTTTATTACAATATGGCCCTTATTTAAACTTCCATAGCCCTTTTTTAAAGGTGTCTGTAGGAGATACTGGGTTGCCTTATCACTAGTCTTATACCTGCCTTTCCCCATTAGAGATCAGAGGATACTGAGGCATCAAGTTTAGAATGACACTATCTAGATTGTGAAAAATTATAACAATCCTTAGAACTTATGTGATACTACAGTGCTTCTACAAAGATTTCAAGTGATTTTTCAACTTTCATCTCATTCATATAGCTATCATCCCTGAAAAGGATATAGCAAAAAGTATTAACTCCGCATTCCTATTGAATGGGTAAGTGAGGTATGGTGTGTGACCATGGAATGACACCAAGTCACTCTAGTGCTCTTCCCAACAAATTGTACTAGATTTTACCAGCTTCATATTTCCCTGTAAGCAATCCCTTAAAGCATTTTGTGATCTGTTGGTCTCTTCTCCCCAGGAGGTTGCCCCAAAGCCTATGGTGATCTCTACCCCGACGCCTACCATCGTACGTCCTGGGTCCCTGCCTCTCCATGTGGGCTATGATTCACTTCACCCAACCCTTCCCTCCCCAACCTCTGTCATCACACAGGCTCCACCATCTAACAGGCAACTGGGGTAAGTAAAGAGTGCTGAGAAAAACAATGAAGCCTGAATCTTTTTCCACTTTGTGAGCTTATTTGATAAAACAAGAACTGTTTTTGAATATTCAAGGAAAATGAGTCGCTGAGATTCTCTCTCAAAATAAATACCACCCCCCTCCCCCAAACAGAATCTCTTTTATTTTTTGGGTAGACAAGCAAGTATTTATTTGAGGGTAATACTTTCTTAATTTGGAGGTTTAATACTTTTTTAATCTAAAATAGAATCCATATCATAATAGTGGAGGGTGCACAGGAAACTATATTTAGTTCTTAACCTCAATCTGTAGAAGTTTACTGAATTAATGAGGGGATGAAACCCACATGTCATCTTTTTTGAGTGTTTCCTTCAGTCCCACTTAGGATTCTTGGTCTTTGTTACCCCAAAGTTTGTTTGTCTCTTTGTCTTTGCTCCTGGCATGGCCCATACAGATTTCCTAATGGGATGACTTGAGATCCTGTCCCCAGGTACCCATGAGTTAAGAGATTATTATCAGGATTCAGCCTCTTGAAACTTACTGTTCTCTGGACCCACTAGGAAAAATGCAAAGGGATATCTTTTTTGAACAGAGTAGAGCAAAATGTGGAAAGAAGCAAGAGAAACCTTCAAATTTGGATTTCATATGACATAATTCAGCTTTGCAAAATGACAACTTTGATCCAAGTCTCCCTTGCCGAAGGCAAGAGAAAATTTATACATGGCAGTGATAGGGATGTTTATTTATTTGTTCAAAACTCTTAATAGGATTAGCTTCTCACCCAGAGTTCAGTGGTGTTTAATTTGCAAGGTGTAAAGATCTGGCCATTCCTCTCCATCTGTAAGGTAAGGTAAGTAGCATTCCTTGCTTTTTCCACTTCATGAGGGTGTCAAGATTTTACAGTGCTGCCCTTTAGCATCCTTAACTAGGAAAGACTAGAAAATCTGCTATATTACAGGAGGAAGATCCATAGGCAAAAGCGTCTGTATTATGAGCATTTTACTTCATGTCTCCTCTAGGTCTCCCACGGGCTCCCTCCCTCTCGTCATGCATCTTGCTAATGGACAGACCATGCCTGTGCTGCCAGGGCCTCCAGTACAGATGCCTTCTGTTATCTCGGTGAGCTCTGTAGTTGGGGCAGCCAGCCCTACCAACACACTAATCCCTCCCTTCCACCTGAATGCTCATAAACACACATGAGCCCCAGGGAAACGTGGGCTCTGGTCTGTATTAGTTGAGCATGGCAGCGTGCCCAAACTCTTCACTAACCTCTGCCAACTCAGCACTATGGAATACTAGACAAAGAGTCATCTGGACAATTGGCTCCTGGTCTAGGAATTGATCTTGCCATCCTGCTGATTGGTTGATTTCACTTGGCACTTAGCATCTCCCAAATTACCCACCATTTTCCTCAATATACAGCTCTAGCCTTTTCCATAGAAATTGTCATAGCACTGGAAAATTAGATTCCCTGCACTGTGGTGCTCCATGGGGGAAGGTATTTCCAAGGCTGTCCCTGCATGCCCTATGGGAAGGTTGCTCAGAATAAGTCCTGACGTGCCAATCTCAAAAACATTTCATTTTGGGGAGCTTTTGCCCCACCGATCGTATTATGCTCCCTTCTGGTTTTTCTTCCTTCTCTTGATCCAGCTGGCCAGGCCTGTGTCTATGGTGCCCAACATTCCTGGTATTCCTGGCCCACCAGTTAACAGCAGTGGTTCCATTTCACCCTCTGGCCACCCTATGCCATCAGAAGCCAAGATGGTGAGTACATCCCAGCCTGAGGCAATGTTGGCCCTTCTGAAAGAAGTGGTTTTTCATGCAAACCAAGCAAAGGAACCTTCTGGGAGTAGCAAAGCTAAAGACACCCTGTTGTGAGGTCTATAGAAAAAAAGACCCTGACTTAGGACTTCTATCTCCTCTCATCTACCTTTAGAGCCTGGTATACAGACCATGGCAGTGAAGAGGCAGCACAGATTGTTTGGAGTGGAACAGTTGCTGTTTCAGTTCCAGGGTGACAGATGGAGGGTGGATGAGTGAGCAGGAGAGCTGGCCAAGAGGTGAATAGCTGCATAACCAGCACCTGGCCAGGTTCCAGGAGATAGCTTTCATCTGGACTATTGCTTCAACAACCCCCACCCTCCAACTGTGCCTAGGATGATAGCCAGGGAACAGAGTAGGCATTTTAAGGATCCAGGTGCACATTCTCTCCCTGTCACTTTTTTTTTTTTAATTCCTCTGTAAAGGGAAAATTGATATGGAAATTTTAGTTATCTGTAAGGTCAGTAATAAAATCTAAGCCCACTGTTTCCACCCTTGATAGAATTTTACCCTTGACAAGCTTTTTTAATCTTTCCCCACAGAGACTAAAGGCCACCCTAACCCACCAAGTCTCCTCAATCAATGGTGGTTGTGGAATGGTGGTGGGTACTGCTAGCACCATGGTAACGGCCCGTCCTGAGCAGAGCCAGATCCTCATCCAACACCCTGATGCCCCATCCCCAGCCCAGCCACAGGTCAGTTGGGCCCTTGGATGGGGGAACCAGCTGGGTCACCATTACTCTTTATGTCCTATGTTTTTCAAGGAGAGAAAAATTAGAGAAGAATGGATTTCAGCTTTCTGGCATCTTCCTGTGCTTTGGTTCTTATTGACAATTTGACAGTAGCAAAATGCACCATTCTTTATCCAGCTTCGTATTATACTTACATGCAAACAGACTGAATAATATAGAACCATTACAGAGTTCTTAATTTTTGCTTTTTGTTTTTATCTATATGTGAATGATAATATCTGCAGAACGCTCTTAAAAGGTGACAGAACCTCACTTCAAACCACTTTGTGTACCAAAAGAGGCTCCCCTAGTCTCTTTCTTATCTATTAAGTCTTATCAAAACAAACAAACAAACAAACAAACCTTTAACCTGATTAGATTTTATAGCAAAAATGAGATGATAATATATTAATAATATGTGATGTTACAGTATTAAGACTGCTCAGTAAACAAACACAGAAATATACCTTTTCCTTATCAATTTAATCCCTTTTTATCACAGAAAAATTAAAGCCTTAAAAAAGACAGAGCAGTCCCATTTAGATACCCAATTCTTTTATCGAAGAGGCCTCAGTTATAGTAAATTTCTATTGAAAGCTGAATAGACCTCTGTTTTTGTTTGGTCTATACTGAACAGATGACAACAACCTGAGATTGGTTTCTAGAGTCGCATTCTTTGCCCAGCCCCTTTTCCTGATGTCACCACCTGCTTCATCAGTTACCACCACATGTCCTAATATTTAATAGCCATATGCTGCCTTAAAACTTGGCCAACAACTAAAGCCTTCATTTGAATTTTCTTGTTTGAAGCTAAGCTTTCCCACCCTTGTGCAATAACCCCTTCCAATGCCAGTCCTTGGAGATGATAAAGCAGTAGCCATTTGTCCATATTGTGCTGCTTTGCCTCTTGAGAAAATGACATGACTTCATTTTTAGTCTCCACCAATGCCTCTCCTTCTCATTCTTCCCTTCTTTCTCCCAGCCTGTTCTTTCACCTCCATTCCCTGCATGAATTCCGAGTTGCCTATAAGAGAATAGGAACCGATCATTTTCTTTTTCCCATCCTTCTAAAGCACCAGTCTCCAATGAGCAATGTTCCAGTGAGCTCAGGACAAAGAGGAAATTTTAAATCTCAAGAAAATTTGTGTAAACTTTCCTTAGTATAGTGAGAAACAATGACCCAAGGCCTCTAACTCATTAAATTGAGTTTAAAATTTCCTCCCTATTTTTTTTCTTTTGAGATAATATTAGACAAATAACATTATCTCTTGATTATGTTTAATGGAGAACATGATTCAGTAGGACTTGAAGTGGAATATAAGATTCTATTTTTTATAACGCATGCTTATTCTCATACAACTGGTGTGAGCTCTGGCATTTGGGAAGAACTAATATAGATATTCCCTAATAGCAACAGATCCAGGACAAATTTATTTTTGGCATTATTTTACATTATTAGTTTCTTTTATATAGCTTGTTTACCTTTCTGTATTTTAATTTTTGCCACTAATTTTTGCCTGAAGTTTAAAGACAAAAGACAGTTTTATAACACCAGTTTGTAAAGGGATTAAAAAATGCTTTTCTGTTTAAAATAGAACAAACAAACAGAACAAACAACATGATGGCGAGGTTGCTGAGGATGATTAACAACTGATTATAAATAAAAAGAATATGCTAATCTATCTCTCTCCATAATAGCCTAATTCTCACTGGTAGTGAAATCTTTTCTGAAACTTGTTGTAGCATCCAGTTGTTTATATATATTGCTTGCCCAAATCAGTGATTCTTAAACATTTTTTATTCCACAGTCTTGCTAAAAGTTCCCATGACATCCTCCATTACAATTTCCCTGTCTGCAAGATTCCCTATTGTTAAGAAACAAAAGATGATCCTAGTTTCATTTTGTCTGTCTTATCTTAGAAATAATCGGTTTCCAGTTGAACTGTGGTTTGTCTAAGTATGGGACTGAAAAGACTGGAAGGAAATGGAAGTTAGAAAGAGGAGTTACCACAAAGAGAAGTTAAGGGACATAGTGATGAGACTTGCTGTGGTTACAGAGACTGGTACATCCCTTTAGCAGATCTTACTAATATACCTAATATCAGGTTTAATTTGGAAAGGATTGCCATTGCTTTCAAGTAACTCCTCTTTCTTCCTGGGCAACAACAGGTTTCACCAGCCCAGCCCACTCCTAGTACAGGAGGGCGCCGGCGGCGCACAGTGGATGAAGATCCAGATGAGCGGCGGCAGCGTTTTCTGGAGCGCAACCGGGCTGCAGCCTCTCGCTGCCGTCAAAAGCGGAAGTTATGGGTGTCCTCCCTAGAGAAGAAGGCAGAGGAACTCACTTCTCAGAACATTCAGCTGAGTGTGAGTGGGTCTTAAATGATTGTTGGGATTGTTGAATCTAGAAAGTGGGATTGAGTCAGAAAAAAAGTGAAACAATGTAATAGGAGATGGTAATTCTTTAAATTAGGACAGATCCATCCAGAAAATAATCCAGGAAGAATGCAGAAAGAATCTCTGAACAGTCAGAATTGAAATCTCTTTCTTCAGGATTGGAAAGGACATCGTCCACTCCCAAATATGCTACTAGAATGAGTCATCCATAAACCCATTTGGATGAAAAGAATTAGATTAAACACCCTAGGGTGCTCTTTTAAGTCATCAGTAGACTCTGACTTGGGTGTTAGAATACCCAAAGAGAAATGTCTTTGCCCCAGATAATGCAGCTTAATGAAAGAAAAAAGCCACACAAGCAAATAGAACAATTATAATCCATATATTTCCTTAAATTTTATTTTCCCTTCTAATTATTTATTAAAATATTTTATTACATAAGTAATATATATTTTTTTTTATGTATAACATATATGTAATATACATATGCATACACAGAGGTGTAAAATAAAAAACAAATTCCCTCTTGAGTATGACTTTCACAGACTCATTCTTTTCCCTGTAGGTAAGTTTAGACCAATACATATTTCTAAATATTTTCATTTACTCCCTTTTCGTAGGGGAGTCAGGGAGGGATTGGTGTTTGTTTTAACAGAAATAGGTTAACAGTATCTCCTGGAGAACTAGCCATTAAATAGAAGATCCACCTCCTTTTTTTTAAATAGCTATATAGTAGTACATTCTACAGTGTAGTTATACTATAAGATATGGATATTTATAATGTTTCTTATTTTTTCCAGAACAATAATGCTGCAGTCAACATTGTGTGCACTTGAGTAGATCTGTCAAATAGATTCATGGAAGTATACTTTCTTAATCAAAGGACATATATTATCAATTTTGGCATAATCATATTTATCCTAAATAGGAGTAATTTTTCTATTGTGAATTCGTACTGTACACTGTAAGCAGCTCCTGTCATTGAATTCAAGACTATACTGGCCCTGGGCTGTCTGAAGCCTTGCTGGGTCAGACATCTTTCCCACATTCAGAGGAAGAAATCTAGGCACATTCAGTCCTCACTTTAAGGGATAGTCACCGGGGTACAAGAGTGGAGGATGAATTTTCCTGATATTCTTTTCTTCCCTCCCTCCTCAGAATGAAGTCACGTTACTACGCAATGAGGTGGCTCAGTTGAAACAGCTACTGTTAGCTCATAAAGACTGCCCAGTCACTGCGCTACAGAAGAAGACCCAAGGCTACTTAGGTGAGTGGCTTGCAATCTAAAGGTCATTCAGTCAGTAAACTGCATATGCGGAGTATCCCAACTGTTTATAATTTATAACTCCATTCAGAATGTTCTGGAGGGCTACAGACCTTTGTGGAACAACCAGTCCTACAAAAAAATTTTTTTTTGAGAATATAGCGTTATCCTAAGTGAGATAAAGGGTGGCAGTATTTATTGGGTACCTACTTTGTGTTAAGTACTCTACCATTTTCCCAGTTCTCTTATGAAATCATACGTTCTTAGGAAATACATGCCTTATCTCCATTTATACATGAGAAAACTGCATTCAGATTAGTCACTTACCTGAAGTTACGCAGCTAGTACAGTAACAAAGCCAAGATTCACATTCAGGTCTTTCTTATTCCAAAGACACTGCCTTGGCCTTAAGAGGATGTAAACAGCAGATGATACATTGGGATTTCGGGGTATATTTTATCTTTCTAATGATGGGCTGATGTCGGTTTCAGTTCATAATCTATAAGCACACAAAAATTAGTGCTAGAAAAAGATGGTCACAGTCGTGCTCAGGACAGGCACAATTCTGAAATTAAAGCTATTGTGAATAATTTGCTTAAGGATGGTAAAAACTAATAAATCCTTTTCCTTTACAAATTGAACAAATTCATAGAAATGTTAGCAATCAAATTTTGATATATTGAATTATTTTTTCACTGTCTTATCATTTCACAGATGTGTTCCCATAGAAAAAGTAACCTCATCATCAATTTTAAACATCTCTTTAAATTTTAATTTTAATATGAACATTAATTTATTAAGCAGGTATCGTTGAGGCTATTCTGTCCCAGGCACTGTTTTACATACTGAGGATATAATAGAGAACCAAGTAGATTAAACTCCCTGCCCTTGAGGAGCTTATATTTTAGTAAGTGAGACATGGTAAATGAGATAAATAGGTACAAATATATGGTATGTTAGATAAGAGTAAATAATTGGAGGAAAAAATAAAACAGGGGAAAAAACTATGAAATGTTGGCAGCAGGGTTGAAATTTCAGATGTGTCTTTTGAATAAAGATCGTAAAGGAGTGAGGGAGCTAGCCATGCATTTACATGGGAGAAAAATACTGCAGGCAAGAGGAAGAACAAATGCAAAAACCCAAAGTGAGAGCATGCCTAGACATTCTAGGAATATCAAGGAGGCTGGCATGGCTGGATTGAAGAGAATGGGGGCTGGAGAGTAGTTGGAGATGAGGTAATGAAGGTAAAGGGAGCATCTTTATGTAGGGCCTTGTTAGTCATAGTGAGGATCTCAGCTTTTACTCTACCTTGGGGACCATTAGAGAGTTTTCAGCAGAGCTGTGACATGACTGATCTGACTTAAGCTTGAATAGGATCACTCTATTAGAGAGTACAGGAGTGCATGGGCAAAAGCAGGCAGTCCCTTTGGAGGCTATTGTAATTATGTGGGCAAGAGATGATGGAGCCTTGGACCAGGATGGTGGTAGTGAAGGTGGTGAGAAGGGATTGAATTCAGGATAGTTTGTAGAATGATAGGGTTTGATGATGAGCCATATGGGGCAGTAATGTATGAGAAAAAGAAGAGTCAAAAATTACACCAAACTGCAAGAATGGATTTGCCATTAATTGAGATAGAAGAAAATGTAGGAAAAAATGGATTGAGAGGTATATTTGAACACAGTTTTGGACAAGCTGAGTTAAGAAGCCAATTAGGCTTACAGGTAGAGCCAAGGAGATAGCCGGTTATATGGGTCTACAGTTCAGAGGAAAGGCTGGAAGATACAACTATGGGAGCCAGCAGCATATAGTTAGTTTTTAAAGCCATGAAACTGGATGAAATGTTATTGTCCAGGGAGAGGTATAGATAGAAAAAGAGAAGATGTCCCAGGACCGAGACCTGAAGTACTGCAGCATTTAGAGGTCAGAGAGATGAGAAAGAACCCACAAAATAGACTGAGAATGAGCAGTCAAGAAGGTGGGAACCAACTGAGTAAGCTGAGTGTGGTGTTCTGCAAACCAAGATAAAGTATTTCAAGATGTTTAGTGATCAGCTATTCGAAATACTTTTCAGGGGCTAACAATGAAGTCTATATGCAGTAAGTTTTCTACACAGTCCCTACAAGAACTATGACAGGTAGTCAATCCATTAAACTACTTATTTGTTACAGCAAAGATGTATTTAGTTCCTCCTGTGTAGTGTAGACATTATGGTAGGTACTTAACACAAGACAAATGAGATACTGTCCCTGCCTCTGAGACTCAGGGTTATGAGGAGATAAACATGTCCACCTGTGAAGAGGGTGAACACAGGTATCTCGGTCAAAGAGCCCCTGGAGTGCTTGGCACATAGATGATGCTCAGTATAAATGTTTGATGAATAAAATGTATGTGTGCTGTGAAAGCACAAGTGATGAAATCGTTAATTTCCTGAGCCAATTAAGAAGGGTTCGCAGAAGGTAACATTTGAATCCTAAAAGACAACTCAGGTATTTGTTAGGTCAAAAATACAGCCAACTGTTGGAAGCCTGCCCTTATTCCACACATCTCTGTTTAAGCAGCCGTAGAGGCTATCTTCTGGTTAATAAAACTCTTTGACTTAGTTATCTTTGTATGCAGCTTAGATACTTGTGTTTAGTAAAATGTTATTGTTTTAGGTATAGTGGCATAACTCAAAACAAATATTTTAAATCATAATGCCTAGCTAAATAATAGTCAGGAGGGTCTAACAGACCTCTTTGGGGGTTGTTGTGTTAACTGAACCGTGGCCAAGGACTGATCGATCATTCACGACGTCATTTGATTGTAGCTTTATATTTATCAGGCTTATGTGTGGTTCAGCTTCATACTGAAAGAATTAAAAAGAATGTAATGATTCAGTTCCTGTGGGAATTAATCAGAAAGGATAGCTAAAAAGAAATCTATTTTAAATCACCTTTAAAAACATGAGTAAGAGGAAGAGTGTTCCAATACCGGTAATGAACTACATACAGAGTCCTAGAAGCCAGACGGTATAATTAACATGTTGGGGATTCACTTTATTGGGATAGATAGGTTAATTTGGGCCTAGTTTTTGCTTTCCTTCTGATTGCTCACTGTTTCCTAGCTCATTCATGGCTTAGAAGCCAAGATTCTGGGAAGTTTCTCCCCCCAAAATGGGCTTCCTTTTCCTTTGGTCTGTTTTAGAATTATGGCAAAAGGTCATCCTGCTGCCTGTTTCCCCATTCTGTTTTCTAACCACTTGCTCTCTGCTCTTTGCCCTCCTTCCTTGGCAGAAAGCCCCAAGGAAAGCTCAGAGCCAACGGGTTCTCCAGCTCCTGTGATTCAGCACAGCTCAGCAACAGCACCTAGCAATGGCCTCAGCGTTCGTTCTGCAGCTGAAGCTGTGGCCACCTCCGTCCTCACTCAGATGGCCAGCCAAAGGACAGAACTGAGCATGCCAATACAGTCGCATGTGATTATGACCCCACAGTCCCAGTCTGCAGGCAGATGATGCCTCCCCTGGTGGAGAGGTCCCCAGCCAGAGCTCGCCCATCTGAGAGCCAAGAGAAATGTCATCTTATCCCCTCCCATCTGCCTTGGACATGGCATTATGGGGGAACATTTTTGTGTGTCGTGAGTAATGGACAAATGTGGGGCTTTTCTCTTCAGCCACATGGTCATGTACGTTGACACTTGTACTAGGAGCCTCCCAGCCCCAGAGCCACATAGATCATCCCCCAAAGTGGGGGTTTCTGATATCCCCACAGCCAAAGGCCTTTCCAGATGGTTCGAACAATCACCCCTGCCCATGCATATATACCTGTCTCTTTTAACACTAACCCTTGCACTTCTAGGTTTCAGGTTTCTCAGTTCCTTCTCTTCCCACTAAGCCGTGAATGTTACCTTCTTGTTCCTTAACAGCATGCCACTTCCTGCTAGGTAGAGGGATCTAGAATTATTGGCATATCACCTGCTGACCCATCCTCAGCCTCCACCCTATGGATTCAGGACCTTGTCTCCCAGTAGTTGCTTATTTATCCCTTTTCCTTCTTCCAAAATTCTAGTAAAAAATTCACTTAGGGTGAATGTAAGGTTACCTTTGATATATGAAATAGCAATATTTTCCAGTCCTTCCATTAACTTTAGTCCTCCCTACTTTCCACCAGAAAAAAAAACAAACAAAAAAAAAGTAGAAAGAAAACCTCAAGAATTCTAGTCCTTTCTCATCTATGTTCAGAGCTATTTAGGTACCTCATTTTGTCTCTTGAGTTTTCCCAGTCTAGTGGTGGGGTCTTTTCCACCTCCCACTAAGCCTTGGCAACTTCATCTTGTGGCCTTATTGGATATTGCTTGGTAGTGAAAAGGGGAAGAGCCTGTGATCCGACTGGCTGACTCCTCCCCTCCCCACTCCATCCTTCGGTCTAATCATTGGGGCAAGCAGGAACAATGTAGTTTAAAGCTTGTTCCATCAGATTACTGGATTGATTCTTTAATGTTTTTTATAAGAGTTTACTGACCAAAGCATACATATTCCTTTTGGTCACCTTTCCGCTCCTGCCTCTCCCTCTTCATTCCCCTGCCCACATTACTGTCTCTCCCTCCTCCATAATTAATTCAGATGCAGCCCTCTGGAGGCAGTCTTGTAGAGGACTCTTGTGGTCTCTCACTTTTCCCCCATCTGTTAGCCTCACACATCTTTCTTTTCTGAGCTGGGGTCTTATATTCACAAGTGTCCCACTCCCTCTGGATCTGCCTTCTCTTTTTCACCAGGTTCCTAGCCTAACCACTGGGTCTCTCTGGTTCTGCAGTATTTATTCATCTCTTTTCTGCCCTCTACCCCCTAGATGCAGTGCTTCTCCGTAGTCCAAACACCAGGACTCTGAGGCATCATAGCCAAGGTCCCAAGTGGGTTTTCTTGAGTATAAAGTTGGATAGGGGCAGTCTGGGAAGAGGAAGGTATAGTACCAATCTCAGCAGAAGAGCCTTGCTTATTGAAGGGCCTGGCCTGCTAGCAATATTGGTGACTATTGCTCACAGCCATTCTTAAAGAGTTGGGCTACAGTGGGAGAAATTCATCCCTCTTGTCTCTCTTTCTTTCCCGTGAAGACTTCTCATTTTCCCTTTGGCTCTGAACTATGCAATTTCTACCAAGGCCATAGGAAGCAATCCAAAGCCAGGGGCCTGTGGATAGATATGTTAGCTTTAATAGCCCTTCAGTATGAAACCCTTCCAGTTGTCCCAGAGCCACCTTCTGCCATCTGCTGAAGCCAAGAATGTCCTTTTCTCCATCTCTCCTACCTCCATCTTAAACATACGCACAGAATAACTCCCAGCTTCCTTTCTTATTTTGTCTTCCAAAATTGGCTGTCATATGGAAATGAGGAAATGTTTTAAGCCACAAGATTCCCATCTCCTCAGAGTGATAAACTGGTGAGCCCATTAGATGACATGTTCTACTGCATTTGTTTTTAATTTCCCCTCCTGCTTTTCAGAACCTGGTGAAAAGAAAGGAGAAAAAACATGGTTTTCTCATCCTCTACCACCCAGGACTCAACAGGAACAGCTCCTCAGATGACTCAGACCAGCAAATGGCATGGCAGATGGTCAGGATGCAGGTTACCACCTTCAGGGACTCCACTTGCCTTTAAAAATTCACAGCCATAACTTGTGCTCAGGACTTTTCCTTTAGATGGCTGCTCCCTGGGCTTTTCTCCCGCTTTAGTTTTGTTTCATTTTTTTATTATCTTTATTCCCGCTAGCAGCTTTGCCCTTGAGCTTGACTGAGTTTATGGCTCCCAAGGAGCTTTCATAGACCCTTCACTCTTTTTCTTCTTCCTTCAGTCAAGTATTTTTCAAGTTAAGAATCAGTTTGTCACTACACACATGCCCTGCCTCACTGCTTTGCCTTGGAGGAGGTTTGAGCCCTGCCAGTCTGTCCCTGCTTATGATAGCTAATTTATATAGAGGGTCCTATTTCGTTTCTTATCCCCTCCCCCTATCTAATTCTCTTGAGTCCTTGTTTCGTTTTCATCAGTGGGAAGTTAGTATTGGGGACCTAAATGAGAGGCATTGGCAGAACCTTAGTAAAGCAGCAGTGACATGAGGAAGGGTCAGGGCAGAACCCTACCAGGTAGCTCTTTAGTTGGTCCTCAGTCTCACTAAGAAGGCAGAGCAATTGCTTACCCTGAATGCTCTCTTGTAGTCAAGGGGAACATCACTGACCTTGTTTTTGCTGCCAGCCATATGGTTGCTCTCCCTTGCTTTTTTTGCCTTCCAGACTCATCTGGACCAAAACTAGATATCATGGAGGATGTTTTAAAGGTCATGGCCTTTCTGGGGACCTTAGGGAAGACACTTTCTGAAAGAAACTGGGAGTGTGGACCCTTGGGGCTCTTCCAAGTAAACACAGGACTGAAGCCTCTCACCTCACTCCAAAGACGCAGCTGCTAGATACCCAAAGCCGAGAAAGGGGCCAGAACCAGGCTCTCTAGTCTTCAGACTTTCTGCCCCATTCTCTAAAAAGAAAGCTTGCTTAGAATCGAAAAGTCTGAGAAAGTCTTCCCCATTATGAGGGGACACTAGAAAGTGTAGGGCCTCCTTTACTTACTCTTTCCTTGTTGGTTACATACCCCAAATCTAGCTTCCTTCAGCCTCCACCCCTCTTCTCCCTAAACATTAGGCCATATACACTTGGTGGTAGTAAAAGAGGAGATTACCTAACTGAACCTCACCTCGTTGCCTTCCCTATGCTTATTGTGTTCTTGGCTTCTTTCCTGACTCATTGCCCTCTAGCATCACACATCCTGGTAGATGGGGTGCTTAATCAGAACCATGCCCTGTCTACAGCCTGCACCACCAAGCAGACATCAAGATATTCTTCCTCTGGTTTCTGAGGCGTCCTTGCTGCACACTGAGAGGCTCCTTTAAAGGTGCTAGCCCTGAGACAGTTCTCCCCTAGAAAAAGTTCTCCCTTTCTTTCATAACTTCCTTCCCATCCCCAAATCATTATTTTTCATTAATATTGTACCTTGTATACACAGGAAGGAAATGTATTTTTTTTTTTTAATTTCATAACCCATCTGTTTAGAATCCAGTCCTAGCTACATCACGTATGCCTTTGTTGATATGCTTTCTGCTTTCTTTAGACTTTTGTTTGACGGGCAGAGGGAGGAACAAGACAATTGAGGATCTTCAACACCCCACAACCCTAATTGTCCCCTCAGAGTATCTTTGTTTCTGTTTACAACACACAGATGTGCACAGACACAAATCCCCACCTCCCCCACCCCCCAGGGTGCTAACCTAGACTGAATGAGTATAGGTGGCTGTACCAGTTGTTTGTCTCTTTGGGGTAGTTTTGCCCCAGAATGAGAAAAGGCTGGGGAGAGTAGGGAAGGTTAAGGCAGCTTATGTCCTTTGTAGATGCAGGTTTGTATTGTAGCTGCTAGGGTTTTTGGTTTTTTGGTTTTTTAATGGGGCTGATAGCACAGAGATTTCTCACCAGTATTAGTTGCTGGTGAGTGATGTTTTTAGCTGTAAAAAAAAATGGCTATGAGTACTAGTTTCATTGGCTTTCTCTTAGGGCAGTAGTTCTCAGAACGTGGTCCAAGACCAGCAGCCACCAGCATCTGGGACCTTGTTAGAAATGCACATTTGGGCCCCTCTGACCTATTGAATTAGAAACTGTGGGGATGGGCCTTAACAAGCACTCCAAGTGATTGTAACGCACATAAAAGTTTGAGAACCATCACCTTAGGGGCAGCAGGGAAATTCTTGTAGGGTGTCAAGAATATTTTAAGGATCATCCTTTGCCTTAGCACTAACATATTTTTCCATTTCCTCCAGTCCCTTCCTCTACTCCCATAAAAACAACAACCATATCACTCATCTCAAAATCTAGGTTTGTCTTTGTCCTATTTATCTCTAAAACCTGTCCTGCATTGACCTGGACAGGACTTGTCCCATATTCCCTTGCAGACTGGTCACTCCATGTTGTTTATTTCAGGAAAGAGCAGCTGGAGTTTTAGCTGTCCTGCTCTCTTGCGCGTGCGCTCTCTGTCTGTCTCTGTCTCTCTCTCTCTCTCTCTCTCTCTCTCTCTCTCTCTCTCTCTCTCTCTCTCTCTCTCACACACACACACACACACACACACGCGTGCGCGTACGTTTCAGGCAGGGAGATGAGCCTCCAGCCACAGCAGTGGAGGCTGCAGCCTCCTGACAGTATCTGTTGAAAACTGTGTGTATCTATGGTTTTATCTCTGCTCATTTGTATATCTTTGACATGTAGCAAAACCTCTCCATCTCATCAAGGAACTCTGATGTGGGTCTTTCCAGTCCCCAGTGGTAGACTTTGACAGGTGGGAGGGTACAGTGCTACAGGCTTTTTTGTTACAAAATCATCTCCCTTTCCCCTCCATCCAGTTCAGCATGATCCCTGTGAGCAGGCTCTCACAATCTCCCGGGACAGGGCTGAGGCAGAGGCTTCGCTCTATTCTCCCTAACCATCCCTTCTTCCTTCCCCCTTGCCACTTAGCTGTTAATCCCCCAGCCATGCCTTCTCCCTCTCTCCCTGCCCTGACATATATTGTGCCTTATTTATGCTGCAAATATAACATTAAACTATCAAGAGAACCACTGTTATGTCTGATGCTTCAATATTCTGATTTACAAGTCCCATTGTCCACTCTTTCTGGGAACTCAATGGGTTTGGGTTTTCACATCTGTGATCTTCCTCACGCTCCTAGGTTTCTTAGGACAGAAAGAGCCAGGATTCTTATCACTTCTTTTTATACAGTGAAGACACAGAGAAGGTGGGTGGTTCATATAAATTACATAAGACAATAGAAGGCACAGGAACCAGGGTTCATTCCTGTGTACTGCCCTGGGGACAAGGGCCCTCAGCATCATGGGTGGGCTCTCTAAAGGACCTATGTGCTTTATGGGGATGGGAATGGGGGATAAGACAGTGTTTGAAGGCAAGTGGCCTCTTAACCTTTCAGTGGCTTCTTAACTTTTCAGAACCCCTCCCAACAATTAAAACAATAAATAAATAAAAATAATCCCTACACTCAAGAAGTTTCCAGCATGACTAGGGGATGCACGCAGACCGAAAGAGGAGCTTTCCATGATTCTGTGAGTTCTATGGGGATAGGGGAAGGTAGGTTAGAAGCAGGTAAGATTTCTCGAGAAAGACAGGTAATGCTTAGGAACCATATGGAGTGAGGAAATGTAGGGTAGGGCAGTCACTACCTGTTCCTTGTATCTACGTATTCCTTGATAATTTTCACAAGTGAGGAGAGTAAGCCAGGCTGAAGGACTTGACCAGGAGATAGCCGATGCCTCTGAGGGTGTCCCAGTAGGAGAGAAATGATCTAAGAAACTGTGGCTGATGTTTGGTATAATTGACACAAATAGGGAGACCGAGTCTTCTTAGGAGAGTGGGAAATGCAGTGGTGCCCTTCATTGTGTTATGGTCAGAAGCACATGGGGATCTAGAGAAGGGTAAGAAAGGAGGTTACTGAGCCAAATACCAAAGCCAAGATGAAGTGGTTTGAGATTGAAGGCAGGGCAGTTTCACATGTTAGCAGAATTAACCCATTCAACTAACCGAAGGAGAGACCAATCACTTCCATCGGGACATAGGAAGCCATCTAAATCAGCTCCTTGATGCAGCCTCAGCTCAGATACAGTTGTAATTGGTGATTAGAGAAATAGCAGAGGGGGAAGCAGCAAGACAGTAGACATTTACTGAGTGCCTTCTCTGTGCTAGATAGAATGCTAGATGGGGTCACTTACTGTTCACAATAACCTCTTGATAAGAGGAGCAGTTGCCTCATTTTATTGAAGATGAACTGAGTTTTGGGTTAAGACACTTGTCCAAGGCACACAGTGAAGTGCAAGAGCTAGGATTAAAACTGAGTCTGTCTGATCCTAGAGCCACTCTTTGCAGTGTTCCACCACACCTCTGCTCCTCTGGACTTCTGTCAGATAAAAACAGATAATGACCTCACTGTGAGGAGGATCCATTTGCCACAAAAGACCAGTTACCTGCAGTCTTGATGCTCCCTTTTAAAAAGTAATGAAACTATAAGATGTAATGATGATGAATGTCAGGGTCTGTGATTAGGACTATCTGTGAGACAAAACTTAGAGAAAGTTTAAAGCTAGGTTCAGCTGCATTCATACCAATGTAGTATCTAGAACATCCAGGTCGAATCCTACTCTAATCTACCAACCCAAAGTACAAATTGGTTTGTAGATGCCTTAAAGAGGAGAAATGCTTCCCCTTGAACAAAAATGTACTATAGAGTGGAAGAATGAAATCTATCTTCAAACCTGCAAAAGGCTGGCACACATGAATGAAATGAGATGTTCTGTGAGACTTAAGAAGGCAAACAGACCTCTGGTGGAGGCCACAAGGAGATGGGAACCAGCGTGGTGCAAGGATCAATCTGTCTGAAGACTGTCTCAGGAGACGGTAAGTTTGCCCAGGACTTGGGTATGTAAGGCTTATCACAGCCAACATTTTAAGGACACTTGCTCTGCCAGATCCTGTACCGAACAGATTACAAAAAGTATCTCAAATAATACCCACCCTAGAAAGTAGTTTCTTTTCATGTTGCCATGTGTAAGGTGAAGAAACTGCAGTTTGAGAGGTAGACAGCTTGCCCAAAGCTGATTATAGGCTTTTTACATCATAGCACCTCTACAGTATAGGCTAGTGGGGAGGTTGAGGAAGGGATCCTAGGATCATAAGAGAAAGAGTACCAAATGACTTTGAAGGACCTTTTCCTGAAAGATATTTCCTGAAGCAAGATTCTAGTATCCTGCCCCTGCCTTTCTGGAACTCTTTCTTAAGAGTCAGGGCCTCAGGAACCACCATCCATACCTGATCCTTCAAAGAGTTCTATTTCAGAAAAAGGAAATGGCTGGACCTGACAGTGTGGAGCTGTGACCACAGGGTGGCAGCAGTGCTTCAGCTGTAGAGGATGGCTCCAGAGGCTCCGGTGAGGTGAGTCCTAAGCTGTGCTCCCTAGTGTAGATGAGGTCCCTCTACAAAGATTTGAAACAATCACCTCTTACTGTGGGCTCTGAAACTTTTTAGTCTCCTCCTGTATCTCACTTTTTACCCACAGGCGACTTTCAGAATAGTAACCCCTCAAGAGGCATATATGCAGGTGTGTGAATGGGCTGGGTGACCCCTACAGCCAGTCAAGGGAGGGACCAGGCTGGGCCATCCTAGCCAACTCTGACTCTGGCTCTTTTCCCCCTATTCCTCTGTTTCAGGATACAATGCCTAGCTCTTCCTGACATGACTTTATGTTTTTATTCTGCAATTAAGAAAGAGAGCAGGTGATCAATTGGAGCTCTCCAACCTGTTGAGGGATTGGGGGTTCTTGAAGGCCCCCCCAGGGCCTGGCTCTGACAAAGCATCTGCAATTAATGATGCTTTAAGAGCTCTGGAGACAGGATTTATGCATCTAATAAAGTCTGTCTGCAACTCCGGGCTTAGGGGCTGGGGCCGGAGGCTGAGAGCAGGAAGTCCCCAGGGGGTCATGGGAGGGGATCCCAGGGGCTCTTAATGGAGCTGAGCATTTCCATTGCCTGCTCTAGATTCCCCCCTCAGGCTGCTGTGGGGGCGGGGGACAGGGAGACAGCAGGTATAAGAGGCAGATGTGGCCACAGAAGGCAGATGACAGCATGGATTCCAGGCAGGTGGTAGTGCTGCTGGTGGTGCTGCTGTCAATAGCGGACTGGGGCCACGCTGAAGGACCGGGAGGCTGGGATGGAGATCAGATCTTTGCGGTAAGTTAGCACCCCCAGCCCCACATCACCATTTCCCTCTACCTCAGCTTGAGACTTGTGCTCTAGGTTCAGATACTCTAGTGGCCAAGGTCTTCATTGGGTCCTCACATCTGAGCCACATTCCTCCCTTTGTGACCTAAATGTCAAAGGCCTTTGCCAATCTTCCGTCTGGATGTCCCTGTACCACAGGAGGAAGACACTGGACTCCACCCACCACCACAGGATGCCCAGACCCCTGGGTCACTTTTGCGCTCCCTGCTCCAGGTCATGCAGAAGAGACCTGTCGGGAGCAGAGCCTTCCTATTTCAGCCCCAGAGGTGAGTCTGCGAGGAACACGGGCGAGACTGGGGCCAGAGGGAGAGGACAGGGAGTGGGTTAGAGAAGCGGGGAACGAGAAAAACCTACAACTGAGGATCATTCTCTTCTAAGGTTTGGCAGAAACACCTGGGACTCCTGGAACAAGAAATGGCTGAGTCCCCGAGCTGGGGACGGACTGAACTCCCCATTCTGGAGCCTGGCTGTACCTCAGCGCTTTGGGAAGAAGTGACATGTCATTCCTTAATATGTTCGCATGCAAAGCCCACACCCCAAAGTGCTATGTGTCTTCCCAAATAAACCTGCCTAGCTTCTGAATCCAGGTGTCTGTGTCTGAGACTTGAAACGGTTGGGAAGGAGCCCAAGGCAAGAACTGCAGCTCCTCCATTTCCACCAAACTCTCCAGGAATGCAGCTGATCGGGTTCCTGGAGGTCCCACTACACCCAGCCTCCTGCCACCAGAATGGTAGACATGGAGACATGTGGGCAACAAGGTGGAGAGGCACCACCAGGGAGGTGATCCGGCACTAACCTCATCTGCCATCAACTACTCAGGGTAACAGTTAAGAATCCAAGCAGCACATTTATTCTGGGCTCCAGGAGAGAGCCCCTGATTTCATCATCACTATTAACATGAGGATCGATCCTGGGCCACCTGAGGCCATGGTCCCTGGCTCCAGGCCCCGTGCCCTCCTCAGCCTGCAAGGAGGCAGTCTGTGTCAGAGGTAGAGATGGTGGTACCTCCAGGGGGTACCAGAGCTGGAGAGATGCCTGGGCCAGGGGGCAAGAAGAGCAGAAAGCAAAGGTGTACATCCGTGAGTCCAGCTGGAGTTTTACTTGCTGCCTGCCATGATCTTGAGGTACTGCAGGGCACGGCGAGCAGCCTCACCACGAGCTGCCTCCCTGGTGGTTGCAGAGCCATGACACACGGTGGCTGGCTGTGTGGACAGCTCCACCAGGCACTGGCAGAGCCCACTCAGGCTCAATTCCTCTAGAGACCAAGAGAGAGGAGGGAGACAGTGTTGGGTGGGAAGGCTGCACCAGAAGGGGTGCACCCATGTCATGGTCATGTCCCCCCGACTCCTTATACCCATCTATACTTGCTCTGATCCAGTCCCCCACCGTCCCCCAGCCCCCCCAACTAGCCATACCAATATCCAGGTAGCTGACATGGAAGGCCTGCTCCTCAGAGAGCTCACTGAGGACACTGCAGCAGGCAGGGCCCAGAGCACCTAAGGAACCCAGGGAGCAGCTGCGGAGGGACAGGATCTTCTCCCCCACTGAATTTCGCAGAGAATCCCAAGTGCAGCCTGGGCCCCGGTTCCGAAGTCCATCCAGGCGGGAGCCCACACCCTGACAAGATGGAAACATTGAGAATGATGTGACCATGGGCTGTGAGACCCAGGCATTTAACAGACATTCAATGTCCAAGGATTGATAAGCCCAAAGAATGCTTCTTGCAGCTTGCCTCCCCTCAGTCAATCCCTGTATGGGCTCCCTCTCACTACTAGATCCCAGACAGGATGGCCAGGCAGCCTACAGGGCCCCTGCTCTGGCCAGCTTCCCCACAGCACTCACCAGACAGGCCTACAGCTAAGGCTGAGAGGGGGCCCAGGAACCCTGAGTCTGATAGGAAAATGGACAGAAGAAGTCCTGGGACTCAGAGGGGCTCATTCCCGAGTCATAGACCTGAGTCCCACAAGCCACTCACCATGGAGAAGTGGTCATCATCAGGCTCTGCCTCATTCCCATCCCGAGCATCCAGAGGCACCGTGTGCACTCGAAGAAGCATTTTGGCCGCTGCATTACGCTTTGCCAACTTTTTGGAAGTGCCACTGCCTGCATGTGGGGAGAGAGTTACTGATTATGACTCTCAACTCTGCTTTACACCCAATTCAAACTTGGCTTGGGGGTTCCCTCAGCAGGTATCAAGTGGAAAGAGATTAGGACCTGCCACACACCTGAGTACCTGATTGGCAGAAGAGAAAAGGATAGCATGCAAGGAAGAAGCTAGGCGGAAGGAGCAGAGCAGGGAGAGCGAGGCTATAGCAGAGAGAAGCTAAGAGCTGCCTGTGCCCGGGACTAAAGTACTGGGGGATAGTAGCTGCAAGAACTTCTTTCTGCCCAGTTACCAATCTCAATGAAACGCTCCACTCGGCAGGTCATGGTAAACTCTTTGCGGTGGGCTGGCCCAGACTCCTGGGTCACCGTGTACTCAGGTAACCGCCAGCCCTTCTGTACCACCAGCTCCTTGGAAGGGAGAAATAAGGGTGTATAAGGCTGAATAAAAAATGAATCCAATATCCTCTCCCTTCTACCCTAAGAGCCTCAGATTCCAGGTTAGAAGAGGAATAAAGGGAGCGTAAAAGCTCTCAAACAGGGTAACCGCCCCCCATATCCTTCATGGTCCCTGGTTCAAGGGAAGACAGACATGCACAGGAAATGAGGATGGGGCCACACCTGCAGAGCACCAACAGGGTTGCACTCAGACTGCTGAGGGGAGACAGGGGGCTGCACCTCCATGGGGGGGCTCCTGAAGGAAAAAGGGCGCAGGGCCAAAGCTGAGGGAGCTGGTTCCATGCTGCCCATGAGTCCTAAGCCTTGTTTTCATCTCCCCCACTACCATCTCCCTACTTCCCACTAGGTGGGCAGCTGTCTGTCCAAAAGTGCAGCTTACTTCCTTCCCCCTCCCCAACAAGTGAGGTTTCCTCCAGGTCCCAGGCTCATTTTGATTTTCTGGAACATCTGATCATCACTTCACCAGGACAGTAGGAGAGGGCCTGTATACCCAATCCCTGGAAGCACCTGATGGGACTCAAACACATCATGGGACCATCATGGGGCCAACTCAAAAGAAAACAGGGCCTGCAAGACCCTTAAATATGGTCAAATATTATCCACATGGATATTTAAAAATCATTAATTACCTCTTGTCCCAAGAGCTTACCAGCTGGTGCAAATTCTTCAAACTGGTCCTCAACTATTTCAGCCTCTGTTTACTCTCAGACTTCCTCACGCTTGACTATCCTGGGTCCAAGGGCTGGGGACCAGGAGCCAGGACCCCTTCCAACCCCCCTCAGGCAGTCAGGAGACACAAAATACCTGGCTGGGACAGCAGACTGAAGAGGAGTAGCAGCTGATGCAGCAGTAAAAACTGGAACGTCCTCAGGCAGTGAAGAGTCTAAGGGAGAAAAAGAACTTCCCGAGGGGAAGGGGGCCTTTGATTCACACCCTACTGGGGGTGGGAATAGAGGAAGGGTGGGGGACCCAGGTCCTCCTGATCTATACCCATCCCCTAGGAAAATTACTTCCCACTTGAGCCAAAGACTCAGGAAGCTCAACCACCAGCTCTTCCTTCTGAGAACCTTGGCTGCAAACACCAGATCAAAAAGACAGAAAAGAAGGAAGAGGATCTCTTTCTACCCAAGAACCATGGGAGTAACAAACTCCGACCTAAGTGCAGAAAAGAGAGGAGGCATGTTGGGGAGCAGCAACTCCCTCCAGCCTCAACCTCTACCCCTCTCCCTCCTTAGCGTGAGCCCCAAACCACAGTCACAATCCCTTGGTGGGACTGGCCATTCCCTCTAGAATCAATGATCACAACAGGAGCCCTGGAAGCATTCTGCTCAGGCGTAGAGGAAACTCAGGAAGAGGCCAGGTCACAGTGGCTAAATGTCACAAGGCCAGGCCTACTGGACAGAGGGGCTGGTGCAGGGGTCTGGGTTCCTGGCAAGGCCTCTAGGATGCCTCAGCTGTTCCTCCCTCACCTGCTGTCCTCCAGGGCCGGCTCCAGCATGCTCCCCCCTTTGAGGTGTTTGAGGGCCACCTCAGCTGCCTTGTGCTTGGCTGCCTTCTTGCTGGGGCCCTGACCTGAGAGAGGGGGTGTGGGCAATACTGGAGGTCACTGGAAGGACAGAAGAGAAACCAGCATCCCACAGCCTCTCTCCTCACAGCCACAGGGAGTCAAACAAGCCCCCTTTCACCGACCTCCCACTGCCCAAGACTGGAAAAGTTATACTAATTACTGGAAGGAAAGGCCCTTATCCTTCCATGAACTCCCCAAATCAAGCCACACCAGGCAGAACTACTCCTAAGCTCAGACGCTTTGCGTGGAGGTTTTTTTTTTTGCCTTACTTTCCTCTAGGAAGCACTTTCCTTTCTCTCAATAAATAGAGATGGCTGGAAAAATAGAGAGTAGGTTCTAGAGCAGGGGGTCCCCAACCCCCAGGCCGTGGACCACTACTAGTCCGTGGCCTGTTAGGAACTGGGCCGCATAGCACGAGGTGAGCAGTGGGTGAGTGAGCGAAGTTTCATCTATATTTGCAGCCACTCCCCAGCACTAGCATCACCACTTCAGCTCCACCTCAGATCATTACGCATTAGATTCTCATAGGAGCACCAGTCCCTGGTGCCGAAAAGTTGGGGCTCACTGAGAGTCTAGAGTCAAAACCTGCCTCTGACACTAAGCAAGTGACCTTGCACCAGTTATTGAATCGCTGAGCCTCAGTCTCCTCATATTCAACATGAAGACATTACGACCTACATTATCAGATTAGACTGAGGTTTATAATTAAATTGGAATTTAGTTAAGCACCTAGAACAGAGCCCAGCACAGCTGGCACTCACTCCCCAAATACTGCGCTGAGATTTCGGTTTATCTCCTCTTTTTCCTCTAGGATGACGATCTACCAGATCACTGTGGCAGTTCTGCTTGCTCCTCTAACTCTCCCAAGTTCTACCTACCTCTTCATAGACCTGTTCTCCCAATCCAGTCAGTGGCCTTTCCCCCTGAAATCTCTCCTTCCCTTACTGGCCTTGAAAAGATTCCAAGAAATAAAGCAAATAGGGCCCTGTGAATGCACATCCCAGTCAGGCTGCCCAAGACTTCCTCACCAGTGCAGCTGGTGTCGCCAACGGTGACCCGAAAGGTGAAATTAGGCTGGTGGGCTTGGCCCTCGGCTTTGAGAAGGTCGTACACGGGCGTCTTCCCTATTCTGGTCCCATATTCTTGCAGAAGGCTGATCGGGGTCTTGCCCGGGTTGGCTGCCAGCATTTGCTCTATACTGGGGGGAGGGGCACAGATCCTCATCACACCTCCCCTCTCTGCACCCACCTGGTCAAGCACTGTTATATCAGACCCAGGTATACCATTGGGGTACAAGGGGTCCAGGGGACCCTAGGCAGTACAGCAGCCATTGGCTGGCTTCAATGTGGAGTAGAGGTGCAGGCTGGGAAAGAAGGGTCCACTGCGGGTAATGCACCGTTCCAGTCTCAGTTCAGGCGAGGGATCCTGTACCCGAGTGCAGATTGGAAGTGCATGTCCCGAGACACAGTGCAAGCCAGGAACCCAGTACCCACCAAATGCACTAAATGTCGGGGGCATAAAGCCCAGCGCCCCAGTGCAGCCTGGGAACCGGGCCAACCCCAAACTATTTCAAGCTGAAGGCAGTGACCACTGCTCGGGTGCATGCCGGGAACCACGGCCCACTACCCCAGTGCTTGCCGGGAAGAACCCTCAGGCCAGATGCATGCTGGGGCCGCGCCGCTACCCCTCCGCATCGTACCACGCTCTTCACCCTGCAGCGATCAGTATGAGGCGGCTCACCTGGGCAGCCCGCAGCCCGTGGTAGTGCCGGAGCCCTGCTCCTCTTCACTCATTCCCTCCTCCGTCCCCGCGGGCGCCACCGCGACTGCAGCCTCCACGCACCGTAGTACACCGCTGACGAGCTAGGGCCGGGGCCAAGCCCCGAGTCGAGGCCGGTCGGGCCCACCGCGGGGCATGCTGGGATATGGAGTCCGCCGCCCAGCCTACTCCATGAGTCTCCATGAGGAGAGGAGCTATCCGTCCCACAACGCTCCGCGTGCTTCGCCCTAGCAGGCAGCACCGCCTCGTGGGAGGAGCGCCAACCCCTCCACATTTACTGCTCGAGCTGAGGGTGGTTTTTTTTGTTTGTTTATTTTTAATATCGTCCCGCCTCCTTCCGTGTCTTCCTGGGCGGGGGTTATGGGCATGCGTATTAGAGTGAAAGCGGCTGGAGGCGGGGCGGAAAAGGCTGACGAGCGGTGGCGAGGCGCGCCTTCGAATCCTGAGAAAACTACAGAACCCAGGAACTCGCGCGCCATTTTTGTCGCAGCTGGAGGGGCCGGGTGAAGCATGCACGAGAAGCTTCCCGGTGTAATTGGTTATTCCCTATTGCGCTCACGTGCTCTACGTGGATTACGATTGGTTACTTCATGTAGAGGGGCAGGGACAAAAAAAAGAGTCTTCTCCTTAACCCCACCTCTTTCTTAAGAAAAGGTTGTGATTGGTTTAGAGGAGAGACTGCCGTAGAATCCTTACTCTTTGCAGTCTGGGAGAGTGGGCCTTACCTGGACGCGGGAGGGGACTTTTTTTGACCGCCTCAGAGCTCTGGGACATTTGTTATCTCCGAGTCCATCTCACACTTACCCCTCAGCCGTCGGCATAAGCCCCTGGCCTTTGGGCGTTGGCCTCAGATCCTGCTTCCTTTTCCTAGGTTGTCCTTCACCTCTCTTCCCCTTAATTCTGCCCCCCAGTTTCCCGGATTTCCACTTCTTTTTCAAAGTCTTTTTAGACCGGTCCTAGTGAACCTTTCTGTAGCTGGCCAGGAGACCGTTGGAGCCTGAGCATCAGGCTATAGTGGGACGACAGAATTGGAAGGACTAAGGCATATGGTGGTCTCATTACCTCTGCCATGGGTCTTAGGGCTCTCAGTTGAAAAGAGTAAGACAAGATTTTGGTCTTTTAAAACTAATCGACTAACCTGGGTTTTTCAGAGCATTTCCTCCTCCCCAAAGGCTCGCAACCACTGGGTTGAAAGATGAGAGAAAAATCTTGTGACCTTGGAGAGAAAGAGATCACGAAAAATGCCTGATTCTTAATGAGTGTTCTGAGAATGGGTCAGGGAAGAAGAGATAGCTTGTTCCGAAGGTGGAGGTCCAGAGGAATCTTGGAATAATAAGGAGGGGGTCATCCAGACACACGGGAGGGGGACGGGCATTGAGCTGACTAGATTCCCATTGGGTGGAACTGGAGTAGTGACAAGGGAAAGAAAGCTGGCAAAATGGATATGACAAGGGGAGCAACTCTAGAGCGTGTGTGTGTGTGTGGGGGGGGCGTCCCATATGAGGGGCTGCTGTCTCAGGGTATAGGAGGGAGTTTATAAGACCGATCATAGGAGGCTCCTACGGAATCGGTGTAAGGCCCGGGGTGGGACAGTCACCTGGAACTCTTGTTCCAGACGGGCCAGGGACAAGACAGGAGCGTGCCGGATGGCAGCAGCGGGCCCCTTTAAGAGGCCGGCGGCTCCAGCGCAGCATCCCCCGCTCAGGGCGTGTCCGTCCCGGGGGGCCAGGGGCGGGGGCCTAGGAAGGAGCGGGAGTTCAAGCCGAGTGGGGACGAAGCTAGGGGTCGGAGGGTGGGGGAAGAAATCTGTGGCTGATATCCGTACTCCTGGACACCGTACAAGTATCGACTGTGACAGCGCTCCGGGTCCGGTCGAGGGCAGCGGGGGGAGGAGAGAAGGAGGAGGAGATAGAGGAGGAGGCGGGAGCAGCATCCGGAGCCGAGCTGCAGCAGCGCCGCCTTTTGTGCTGCGGCCGCGGAGCCCCCGAGGTGAGAGCCGGGCCGAGTTGTGGAGGGTGGGGGCCAGGGATGGGTCCGGGTTCTGGGATCTGGGTGCCGAGGGAGGGTCGGAATGCAGATGTGGAGGGGTGGGAGAGGGCGGAGCGGGGATGCTAAGGCTGGGAGGATAGAGAAACTGGGGACCTGGACCCGACGCCCGTAGGGATGGAAAGGAGGGGAACGGAGCAGAGGGACATCGCGGCCTAGATTGGAGATGAAGGACCTCGAGAGCTGGAAAGGACTGCATGGGGTTGGGGGGATGATTGAGGGGAAGACCTTAAGGGTAGCGGGCAAGACACCATCCTCCTCTCCTCCCACTCTTCCTCAAGAAGAGGGGGGGCGGTGAGGGGAGGAGGAAGAAGAGTTTTGGCCCCTAACAGGGAAGGAAAGACAAGGCCTAATGTGCCCACAGACCCCCTCATCATCCACCCCCCCCCCCACCTCCACTGGCACACACACACATAGTTAGGCTGCACCTGAGGATTATAGGCAGAGAGCACCTGTTCCTGGATGCCCAGGCGATGGTCCCCCTTCCCTTCCCTTTTGAAGCCCCTAATCCCCTCCAGCTGTGGTATTCACCTTTTCCATCCAGCTGTTGCATCCTACCCTCCCCCATTCATATGTGTCTTTCTCCCTCTTTCTCTCCATCTCTTCTGGTTCCCCTAACCCATATGTCCAATCCAGGCCTTTCATGAACCTCCTCCGTTTCCCCCACACACTCTTCAAACTCTTTGGCTTATAAAGACGCACGAATCCTTTCCACAGAGTTGAGATGCCTGATAACAATGGCCTTGGAAGAGAGGATGGAAGAGAAGAGGTCAGAGGCTCTTTAGACAGTGGAAGGAAATAGTAGAATATCCTGCTTTTTAGCTCCACTACTTGCTCCCTCTGGGGAGGAGAGTGGATGAGTAGCCCTTAACCTGGAGGGCTTTTCCCCGCCCAGAGTCCTCTCAAGCCTACCTCTACGGCTTGCAGTTCCCTTTCAACTTGCAGAGTGAACCCATGGCTCTGGGAGCTCTGATTTTCAGCCAGAGGATCATACTAAGGCAAAATAGTCATACCAAGGGGAGGTGAGCAGAAATCATTAAGGAAGGAAAGGGCCTAAGTGCGCCCTGGGCCTTCCCATCCAGACATTGACGTTCCTCTGAGCTTTAGGGCCTGCACTCTCCTCTCACACTTAAGGAAGAAGCAGCTGCCTTGTCAAGCCTGCCAGTCACCTACTCACAGTGGAAACTGGGGTGATGCTGAGAAGACCAATGTTTTGTGATGTCTACACTCCAGCATACATGAAAACACACAACTAAATATCTATCCCCTATTTAAACCCACTTATGGACAGAGGAGACAAGAAAAAAGAAAGTGGCTCAGGGCTTCCTGGGTTTCTTATAGCTGATGATGGCAGAACCCCTCCAAAATCCAACTGCTGTTTCCAGTCTTCCCCTTGAAGTGACAATCATGGTAGCCTGGCTTTACCAGGAAGGGGACCCTAAATTCGAGTACCCTCCATCCTGGACTCACCTACTGGCAAAATGGCTCATCATGTGCAGTGCTATGTCTCCTCTGCCTGGGCTGGGGAAGAAGAAGGGATTAGGAAATCAATCTCTTCAGGAGTCCCTGTTGGGGCAGTAGTAAAGTGTGGTTATGATGGAGCAGGGGACACAGGGGCTTCATGAAAGGTTGGCCACAGAGACCTGTCTGTTTTATTTGCTCCCAGAAGGACTAGGGTCATATAGGTGATGAGGAAGCAAAGACACTATTGCAGAACAGACGAAGGGTCATCCAGGATAAAGAGCCCTTGTCCTTTGGTTTCTTATTTCTTTGCTCTTTTTTATCCCTCGTGTTTGTCCACCTCCCTTTCCACCTGTACCCTCCCTACTGCCTCTTGCTTTGCAGAGGAAAAGGGAAAGAAAAGATGGGAATTACATGTATAAAACCCCCACTAGTGCTTGTCAGGCACTTTTTGCACATGACTAATGCTTAAAGGGGGCTTCCTGGATGCCAGGTACTAGGCCAAGAACTTTATTTGGATTATCTCAATAATGCTCATAATAGGACTAAGATTTAAGTAGTGTTATCATGTCTCTTTTAGGGATGAGGAAACTAACTAGAGAAGTAATCTGCTCAGAGTGAAAAAATCAGTATATGGCTAGAGTTTAGGATCTCACCAACCCAGAGTTTGTGTTCTTACCCACCATGTTATATACTGCATTACCATGGTGTGACACAGGTACCACTGTCCCCATTTAGAATTGAAGGAACTGAGATTTGTTAAAAGTCTCATACTCCACATTGCCCAAATGGTCAAGAGCAAAGACAGAATGCCAACCAAGCCTCTCTGATTCTCAAACCATCTACCCTCCCTCTCTAGCACATTGTCTCAAGCTAGGTGGAAGGAATGGATGAACACTCTTAACTTTCATTTCCTTTTTCAACTTAAAATATATTTTTAAATTTATTTTAAAGCAATTCAAAGTTACTATTGAAACATTAGAAAATATACATAGGTAACATGAAGAAAAACACCCGCCATTCCAGCTACCCAGAAAATGTTATACTTTGGTATCTAACCTTCAGAATCTTTTAAAATGCATATTCATTTCAGAAACTATTTGTTAAAATATGCTGAACTTCTTCCAGGTTCTCCTGAGATTCTGAGCAGAATAGACCCTTTGTTAGCCCCATGGCTCTTCATATCTTGCTCCTACCCTCTCCTTCCCACTGAGACCTTGAGGGGTAGGGCTGAGGGGTGATCCTGGATCATGTTGGCCAGAGGTTGAGGATGCGGTGCAAAGAATTGGGCCTTTTCCCTCAGTTCAGAGGAAGTGGGACAGCAGGATTTGCAGAGGAAGAACAATAGATTTGGTAGAGGAATAACTGGGATCTCTAACATACCACTGCCATTGTGACCTGGTTCCCTTGAGACCTGAAATCGAGATTTGTCATAGGGAAGTAGAAGATGGGAGACCAAGTCTCCCTTTTTCTGGTCAGACAGAAGACATGGCCTCTCCAAAATCCACAAAGAAAGACCTGATGTCCAGCCAACCAGGAAGAGGAAGCCAGGAGCCAGGCACTGTGTTCAGGGCATTCCCTACATTGTCTTACTTAACCCTCACCACCCTATGAGGTAGGGTTGGGAGTCTCAGGTTACAGTCCTTAAACTAATTTGTGATAAAACTGAGGTTCTAGTTCTGATCGCTCCAAATCCAAAGATGGTTCTTTTTTTCTCCTAAACAGTACTTCCTTCCCCTTTCTCCCCCAGCCCCATCTCTGCCCACTCTGCTGGAAGATGTGGTGGCCACTAGGAGCTCAGGGCTTGACCTGTATGAAGCTGAAGGTCTGGATTTAGGAGAGATCTCTAGTTTTCCCCAGGTTCTCAAGAAAAGGCATTTCCCTCTCTTGAGGGCACTGAGAAAAGCTGTAGTTCTTTTCATCTGAGAAGAACCCTGGGGCCAGGACCATGGATTCCTTAAGAAGTAAAACAAGAACAAGCTGCAGTCAAGTGGCCAGAGTCCTTCATCCGCTCAGAATCTCAAAGCTCGCAGAGGTAGAACTAGAATTCCAAGGCCTTGGGTCTCCTTACCCGTGAAGACCTCCCTCCCTACTCCCATTCAAAACAGAAAACTTCCTCCTGAGTGCCAAATGAGGTCCAGGACAGTGGCTAGTGCTCAAAATTTAGACAGTTGGCCTGGCCTCTTAACCAAGCCCCCAAGACAGCCAGACAGAAAGCGTGGCATTGCAATTCTGATGTTAGAACAGAAGGGAGTGAGAGAATTCAAAGTGTTCCCTTGCCACAAACCTCCAACATCTCAGGCTAGAGAACCTTAAGGGTGTGTAGGGTACTCCCTGCCCCCAATCCATTTCTGCAGCCTCCTGAAGGGGCACTCTGGAAACCAGCACCAAAGCAGAGAATCTGGTAGCAGAAACTGAATTAGAGCCTCCCAGGGTATTCGAAGAGCCTTTTCCCCTGGAAGATGTGTAGGTTAGGGACCAATCTGTCCCCTCACCCAATTTGGAGCAAAGTTCAGCACAGTTAAACACTGGCAAATATGGTAGACAGAATGACTGAGATACCCATCCCCTCCTGTCACATACTTGCCCTTCCCCCATGCTTTGCATAATTGATGGCAGGGGAGACAGCTCTCCTCCCCCAGGGTGACCGCATGTCTGGACTAGGGGCTCCTAGGCTTATCCCCCCACCAAAGTCCTGGTGGCAAAGGCCTAGTTGGGAGGCAGTGGGACACAGCTGGCAGGTCAGAGAAAGGAAACTGTGTGTGTTGGGAGAGAGGAATCTCTTGGGGGGTCTCAGCTTTTTCTGCCACTCCTTCAGGTCAATCTAGTAATCATTAGCCTGAGAACAGGGTGAGGGTGGATTGAGTCTGGCTAGATTCCCGCCCTTTCCCTTGGTCCCATCTCCTTCAGCTGCTCCCATTGCTCTAAAAGACAAGCAGGTGAAATGGCTTCTCACCCTCTCCCCAGCTACTGGCCCTCCGGGGAATCTGGTGAACTGGAGGGAGGCTCGGCTACTTGTCACCCTCTCTATGCCTAGATCTTCTAGTAGCCAAACACCAGATGAAGGCTGAAAAACACTTTTAAAGAGCCAGGTGTTGTGCCTTCTCAAAGCTCAGCTTCTAGAAGACGAATTGGGGAGGGCACAAATGATCTCCGCGTTTTCAATCCCTTTTCATCGCCTTTTTCTCAGCGTCCTCTCTGCTTTTCAAAATCAGTTTTTCAGTCCCTCCTCAGTTTTGACTCTCCCTTGCTCCACACTATTTCGGTCTATGTCTCTCAGCTCAGTCTCTCCAACTGTGTCTGTCGTTCTTTCTGTTTATTCTCCCTATTTCCTGTTTTCTCTGTGGCACTGCACCACCAATGCCAACCTAAGTCCGCTCTACAGCAACAATCGCTCAACAGTCCCGCCCCGGCCGAAGATCTGCATGCGGGGTCGAGGGAGGTATGCACAGGAGGGGAGCACAAATGCGAAAGGGGACCGCAGTCCAAGACTGCGATTCCCGCAGCCATCCCGGCAACAAGCACGTGGGCCAGCCCGCGCCAGGGGCGGGGCTCAGGCGCAGCCCCACCCCCGCCGCCACCGCTCACGTGACCCTGGGCTAATCTTGTCCTGGTGACTTCACGCGCCGCCTTGGGCCCAGTCGTCATGGTTACGCCGCAGCACCCAGCGCTTCCCCCAACCCGCTGTGTCCCCTCTTCCCCACCCGGACCCCTCCTCCCGCTGCCCGGCCCCCGCCCTCAGCCACGCGCCCCGCGCCACGTGACCGTCGGGAAGGAGGTCGGGAAGGGGGAGGGGGCGCTGGGCCAGTAACCCCTTCCTCTCCCTCTCGAATGGCTCTCATTTGGATTTCTAGCGGGCAAGCAAGCAGCCCTAGCTTGTGCTTAAACGACAGCCCCACCATCCTGCCCTGCTAGACTACCGAGAGAGCGCCCGAGAGTCCGGCCTGTGTTCTCAGTGGTCCAGAAGGGAATCCTTGCTAATGGGGCGCAGACAACATCCCTCAGGTCCTCCAGAGGAAATTCTTTGGTGTATTGGCACGTCGTTTGGCCTGTGTTTGTCATTTGTATTAGAGTGTACATGTAACCTCTTGAAGCCACTGATCTTTCATGAGATACGCTGGGGATTCGGAGGCTGAACCTGACTTGTGACTAGCTTTCTGAGGCTTAATTTTCTCAAGAATAAAGGGACCAGTGATAATATCTCCTTCACTGGGCGGTTCTGAGGAATGAGGGAGCTAATGCATAGCTAGTGTAGGTATAGCTCTTAAGAGGATCCTCTGGAGTGGGTAGAGCAGTGGTCTCACCTTGCTGAATACCTGCCTGCACGCCAGGTGCTCTTGGAAGCTCTGGAATCCCATGTGAAATCATAGCTCTCAGAGGAGCCAGACGCCCAACCACACTGTTCATCCAGGATAATGGGAGCCATGATAGGAAGCATAAGGAACTGTGCCATCCCTGAAGGGACAGTAACTCAGAGCAGCAGGCCCAGAGAAGAAGACTTCAAGATAAAGTGAGATTAGAGGGCAAGAGATCCAGCTTGAAAAGCACCTTCCATGCGGAGCACTCGACAGAGGACCGAGCTTGAGCCTCTTCTACCTAAGTCCTCCTGGGCAAGGTGTTTAATAATATCTGTCAAATGGGCGAAAAATGCCTACTTTAGAGTTTTTTGGGTTTTTTTTTGAGGATTAAATGAGCTAATGTGCCTGTGACAGAGACTAACATACATAGTAAGCCTTCTATAAAAGTTAGCCATTCTCATTAGGTGCCCTGGCACAAAAGCCTGATATATCTGGATGTCAAACTCAGTGTATATGGCCTGGGTACCAATAGCAGTAGGGGATGAAGCTGAAAAGGAGCCAGAGCATGGAGATGAGGTGGCTGGACCGAGGGCAACGGGGGCTACTAAAAGATTTGAAGCAGAAGAGCGAGTGCTGGCCATTTTGTGTTTTAGATAGTTCTAAAGGCTGGTGGAGAATGGGGTGAGAGGCCTTGGAGGAACTTGGAAACCATTTAAGAGATAGTTGTCCTAGGCCAGGTGACACAGCTAATGAGGCCTGAATTAAAGCAGTAACATGGAACTAGAGAAGAGATTAGAATGGCGTTAGGTCATAGCTTTTCAAACTTTCCCGGCATTAATAAGAATCATCTGAGGTGCTTGTTATACACACAGATTCCAGGCCTACCCCACACCCATTGAAAAGCTTTTGAGAAGCCTGGTAATTGTTACAAGAGCTGAGACCATCAGAGGTGCCAGACCTCCACGTCAATCTGCATCATTGTCCAGTGAGCCTTTTCTGTGTGTAGATTTCTGCCACTCCTCTCAATGTGATTCAGAGGCTCTGGTGCAGGGGCTTAAAAAAGGACCCTACTAGGAGGAACAATTAAAGGATTGCTGGCCTCAGGAATCCTCCTATCTCAGGATTTGGTAATTAACTAGATGTGGAAGGAGATGAGAGAGCATACACCCGGTATCAAGCTCTGGCCCGATTTGGTATAGGTTGAATAAATAGCTGTGCCTGAATGATAGCAAGTTTATCCCTTTGTACAGTTGGAGAAATTGAGGCTCAGATATTGCTTGCCTGAAGTGACACAGCTGGCAAGTGGCGGAGGCAAGGCTAGGATTCAGAGATTCAGATGTGTGTGGGATTTCTTTTTTCTTTTTTTTTTTAGGATTCAGATTTTTTAATGATTGTTTTTTTAAGTAGCATCCAGCTATGAACTGGGACAAATCTTCATTGTCTGGAAAGCTAGGTCTTGGTTTGAAAAGCTGGGGATGGAGTAATGAAGAAAGAGGAGGCAGGGTCTTTTCTGATCCTTGGAGGAACAGCTGGACTGATTGAGGGGCTAAGTGAGGTGACGCAATAGGCTACAGCTTGTCCTGACACAGCTTCTACACCCCCATCAATGGTTCTGCATTATTCCCCAACTGTGCTAGGACGATAATGGAGCTGATTGGTTATAGCCTGCACTTATCTTGAAGAGGCCCCTGTATGTACCTGTAAGCACCCTTATAGGAGACCAGATATGAGCCCTGAGTGGGCTTCAGGATGACCCTCACCTGATTTTAGTGTTTCTGCTACAGTCTCAATTGTAGCATGTGTAAGTACATTATTATGAAGCCCAGGTACATCGCCTGTATACAGGAGGCCCAGGAATGTCATCTGAGAGTACCTGAGTAGCACTCAGTGTTACGAGTGTCACCTGTGTGTGCTCCAGTGTGATGGAGCCCTTGGTGTGTGACTTTTGTGTACCTAATGTTGAGACTCAAAGTAAAAGGTGTATGTATATCTGAGACCTGTATATGATGTGTGTGCATACGAGCCTCAAGTAAAAGAAATATGTGCTCCAGAGGAAAATTACAGTACTCTTACAGGGAGCAGGGAGTAGTCTATTACTATAATACTTGAATTTGAGATGTATTTTACCAGTATGTACCTGAGCAGGACTGTTACTGTGTCTGAGAATGATACTCAAATGCATTACCTATATACCTAAATAAGGAAGATTTGTGTTACTAATAGATGCTCTAGAGGAAGCCTGTGTATCAGATTTCCTAAGATGGGTCCTAGGTGAAACTGAGAGGTGAATGGGTACCTAAGGGTGAGGTTCAAGTGTTATTTCCATTAGGGAGCCTAGCTCCCCAACCCATGCTGTGCCTCTGCCTCTAGGGTGAGCATTCTGAGCTGGTGTGCCTGTGGCTTTGACTGTTTCTCCCTCCTTTGTTCCCACAGGGCCCACCGCTCACCACCACACTGGGGCCCAGAGGCCATGGCCTGCCTCCATGAGACTCGCACACCCTCCCCTTCCTTTGGGGGTTTCATGTCCACCCTGAGCGAGGCGTCCATGCGCAAGCTGGACCCAGACACTTCTGACTGCACCCCTGAGAAGGACCTGACACCTACCCAGTGTGTACTTCGAGACGTAGTGCCGCTGGGTGGGCAGGGCGGGGGTGGGCCCAGCCCCTCCCCAGGTGGAGAGCCGCCCCCTGAGCCTTTTGCCAACAGTGTTCTGCAGCTACATGAGCAGGATGCAGGGGGCCCAGGGGGAGCTACTGGGTCCCCTGAGAGTCGGGCATCCAGAGTTCGAGCAGATGAGGTGCGGCTGCAGTGTCAGAGCGGCAGCGGCTTCCTTGAAGGTCTCTTCGGCTGTCTGCGCCCTGTCTGGACCATGATCGGCAAAGCCTATTCCACAGAGCACAAGCAGCAGCAAGAAGGTAGGCTTTGTCTTCATGGGGACTCTCCCTGTCTCCCTGAGCCCTAGATCTGTTGGCCAACCCCACTGAAGTCATCTGATGACCCTCTTTCCCTAGCGCCTGGCCCAAGTTTCTTCTTCATCCATCAGCCACTGACTTCCCAGCTTTTTATTGCTTTTTCCCACCCATCCATTGCCTTTCCTGTCCCCTCAAACCTAGTCTTCTTGGCCTATTTTGGCTACTTTGTTGCCTCACACTCCTTGAGTCATTCCAGCTAACCCAGTGCCTTCCCCTGTGTCCAACCGTTACAAGGCACTGAGCATGGCTCTCTCTGAGGCTTGTGGCACTGTGCCTCCTGTCCACAGACCTCTGGGAGGTCCCCTTTGAGGAAATCCTGGACCTGCAGTGGGTGGGCTCAGGGGCCCAGGGTGCTGTCTTCCTGGGGCGCTTCCATGGGGAGGAGGTGGCTGTGAAGAAGGTACGGGACCTGAAGGAGACTGACATCAAGCACCTGCGAAAGCTGAAGCACCCCAACATTATCACCTTCAAGTAAGGTCCAGGGCAGGGGTTGGGGATTCCATGCTAAGGGCAGGGACCTACCTGGGCAGCAGGGAACTACCCTCACCCTTTATGAAAGAGACATCCAAATGGCATGGGTGGGCATGGAGGTTCCAGGTATAATCAAGTGAATGCTGGGCTGGCTTTATACCACTGTGTTTGGCCCGTAGGGGTGTATGCACCCAGGCTCCCTGCTACTGCATCCTCATGGAGTTCTGCGCCCAGGGCCAGCTGTATGAAGTTCTGCGGGCTGGCCGCCCTGTCACCCCATCCTTACTTGTTGACTGGTCCATGGGCATCGCCGGTGGTATGAACTACCTGCACCTGCACAAGATTATCCATAGAGACCTCAAGTCTCCCAAGTGAGTACACAAGCAAGCAGGGAGCTAATGTGCATGGTTGCCTGTAGATGACACCACCCAAGTTAGTGTGGCCATCTTCCTGCTTCCAGACCCTGTCCTAAGTCCATGTGGCCATCTTAGAAACCCCTCCTAGTGACAATTTTATTTTGGGAGGGCCATGATGAGCCCCCTGCCTCTGGGTGTCCCAAATGATTTAAAACAGAAAGGTAGAGTTGCCATAGGTAGATGAAGTGTGTGGAGGCCTGGACCTTAGCTGACTACACTCTTTACCAGCATGCTTATCACATATGACGATGTGGTGAAGATCTCCGATTTTGGCACTTCCAAGGAACTGAGTGACAAGAGCACCAAGATGTCCTTTGCAGGGACAGTAGCCTGGATGGCTCCTGAAGTGATTCGCAACGAGCCTGTGTCTGAGAAGGTCGACATCTGGTGAGGACCAGGTTGAGGACTGAGAATAGCAGATGGCCAGCACAGGGAGGGAGGGTGGCTCAAGGGTCTGAATGCAAGTGAAGTGAGTCTTAGCAAGCAGGTCCTCTGGAGGGAGTACCTCCCATGTGATGTTTCCTCTTAACCCAGGTCCTTTGGTGTGGTGCTGTGGGAACTACTGACTGGTGAGATCCCCTACAAAGATGTAGATTCTTCAGCCATTATCTGGGGTGTGGGAAGCAACAGTCTCCATCTGCCTGTGCCCTCCAGCTGTCCAGATGGCTTCAAAATCTTGCTTCGCCAGTGCTGGTAAGGATGGCCTGGCAAAGCTGGGAAGCGAAGGGGTGTTGTGATGGTTAGCACCTAGAACCCAGGCATCCAGACCCAGAATCCTGCACAGGGAAAGGGGGACAGCTTCTAGGTATGGCTCTCGAAGACCTCAGGATTGAATGTGAATCCAGGAAACTACAATGTAGAAATAAGGTGGACTGACCAGTAATCTGAAGAGGTGCATTAGATTCAAAGACAGAATTTGCGTGACCTTGGGCAAGCACTATCCCCATTTCTTTAGTAGAATAGGGATCAGTATCTGCTCCACAAGGTTGCTGTGAAGCACTTGTGAGGGGCTCGCAGTGCCACAGAGCAGGGTTGGTTGAGCCTCAAGTAGACTGCCTAAGAATGCAGGAGGGAAGAGGCCAGGATCCTTGGTTCCAAACCAGTCATGAAGGAAGGTTGAGATTTGTTATCTTGGTTAAGCATTTCCCAAAGTGTATTTCTTTTAGTGGAGTCACTCAGAAAAAGGTTGGCAAACAAGTTGAAAAACAAATAGATTTCCTTACTGCAATACTTTGGTATGGTAACAGAGTATAAACATTTCCTGGAGATAACTGACCAGGGAAGGGATTTCTTTTGTCACAGAGTATATTCTAGGATTGGATGTTCTGGGACATCCTTTGGGGAAAGGATGCTTTAGTTCCTTTCTGGTCCTCCTTGAAATTCATTCCTCTCCCCCAACTCCATTCCCTCCAGGAACAGCAAACCACGAAATCGTCCATCATTCCGACAGATCCTGCTGCATCTGGACATTGCCTCAGCAGATGTCCTCTCCACGCCCCAAGAGACTTACTTCAAGTCCCAGGTGTGCTGTGGGTAGGAAAATGAACACCTCAGCTCCCTGTCTGAGGCGATGCCGAGGGGAGGCTAGGAAGAGGGGTTGATTGAGGTAGAAAAGATGAACTCTTGGTGGGGTGAGACCCCAGTCTTGGTCAATCGTGTGCCTGCTTGCTCCTAGTTCCAACACACCATTTACAGCAGTGCAGGCACCTGCAGAGGCTTTCTACAGGTCTGCTGGGTGAAGGAATCTCACTCAACCCTCACTCTCTCCACCCCCAGGCAGAGTGGCGGGAAGAGGTAAAGCTGCACTTTGAAAAAATTAAGTCAGAAGGGACTTGTCTGCACCGCCTAGAAGAGGAGCTAGTGATGCGGAGGAGGGAGGAGCTCAGGTGTGTGCCTGTTTGGAAAGGTGATTTCACCAACGGGAACTGTGGACCTGTTCCCAGAGATGAGTAAATTATGGCACCGGACGAAGCCATCTCACCTCTGGGACCCTTCTGTCCATTTCAGACACGCTTTAGACATCAGGGAACATTATGAACGTAAGCTGGAGAGAGCCAACAATCTGTACATGGAACTTAATGCCCTTATGTTACAGCTGGAGCTCAAAGAGAGGGAGCTCCTCAGGTAACCATATGGCCTTTATGCACTCAATCCCTTCATGGAGCTGTGCCTGATTCAGATCCTACTAAGCCTGGGTGCCTCTGAGTGGTGTCTGTCTTTAGAAGGGAGCAAGCTTTGGAGCGGAGGTGCCCAGGTCTGCTGAAGTCACACCCTTCCAGAGGCCTCCTGCATGGGAATACAATGGAGAAGCTCATCAAGAAGAGGAATGTCCCACAGAAGCTGTCACCCCACAGCAAAAGGTGGGATTAAAGTACCAAGGTTCGAGAATGGCAAGGGGGTTGCTGGAGAAGCAGGGGTAGGAATCAAGAATGCCATAAAGACTTAGATGGGGAGATACTGCCTTGTACTACCCAAGGTTAGGAAGTGCCCTCAGGTGATCTCCAACTTGTACTTTCTCTCTCCCACCAGGCCGGATATCCTCAAGACAGAGTCTTTGCTACCAAAACTAGACGCAGCCCTGAGTGGGGTGGGTCTTCCTGGTTGTCCTAAGGGTCCCCCCTCACCAGGACGGAGTCGCCGTGGCAAGACCCGTCATCGCAAGGCCAGCGCCAAGGGCAGCTGTGGGGACCTGCCTGGGCTTCGTGCAGCTGTGCCACCCCATGAACCTGGGGGACCAGGGGTGCTAGGAGGGGGACCCTTAGCTTGGGAGGCCTGCCCTCCAGCCCTCCGTGGGCTCCACCATGACCTCCTATTACGAAAGATGTCCTCATCATCCCCTGATCTGTTGTCAGCAGCACTGGGAGCCCGGGGCCGGGGTGCCACAGGGGTAGCTGGGGATCCTGGCTCACCACCTCCAGCCCGGGGTGACACTCCCCCAAGCGAGGGCTCAGCGCCTGGCTCCACCAGCCCAGATTCACCTGGGGGAGCAAAAGGGGAGCCACCTCCACCAGTAGGACCTGGTGACAGTGTTGGGCTGCTGGGAACTGGAAGGGAAGGTACAGCAGGACGGGGAGGAAGCCGGGCTGGGTCCCAGCACTTGACCCCAGCTGCACTGCTGTACAGGGCTGCTGTCACCCGAAGTCAGGTAAAGTATGGAATGGTTCTTGAGCTCTTCCCCTCCCTTTCCTTGTTCTCCCTGGGGAGCAAATCCATAATTCACCTCCCATATTAGGTTCTTGTTTTAAGCCATTCCCTATTTAACCGTATTTTCCCTTCTCCTGGGTCCCACTTTTGACCACAGCCCAACTCATCTATCCTGCAGAAACGTGGCATCTCCTCAGAGGAAGAGGAAGGAGAGGTGGACAGTGAAGTAGAACTGACATCAAGCCAGAGGTGAGTAATGCAATACAGTAGATGGCATTCTTTTGCTTCCTGGGTTGCAAGCCAGAGTTAAGCTGTAGCCTGTCTCTGTAACATATAGGTGGCCTCAGGGCCTGAATATGCGCCAGTCACTATCCACCTTCAGCTCTGAGAATCCATCAGATGGGGAAGAAGGGACAGCTAGTGAGCCTTCCCCCAGCGGCACACCTGAAGTTGGCAGTACCAACACAGATGAGCGGCCAGACGAGCGGTCTGATGACATGTGCTCCCAGGGTTCAGAAATCCCACTGGACCCACTTGTTTCAGAGGTGGTTCCTGGCCCTGAACCCAGCTCCTTGCCTATCCAACACCAGAACCTACTCAGAAGGGAGCAGGTGAGTCACAGAAACAGCTATAGAGGACAAGGAGCAGATACCTGGTCATTTGAGAGCTACTGGGGAGACAGATGCAGAGGTCAGAAAGACAGGTATTTAGCCTGCAAGTCATTCAGTATCTGCGCCTGTTTCCAATACAAGAGAGCAAATATTCACATGGTGGAATATGATGCATATAGCTTAGAACTAGCACAAAAAGTTTAGTAGGTTTGCTTCTAAGTTGCAGCTAGGGAGGAATCCTGAAATTAGGAGGTAGTGTCTTAGAGAATGGCCTGAGCTATGAAATTTGGAGGTAGTAAAATCAATAAGCTATTAAAAAGACAGTAAAGGATCCTGAAGGAATCTACTTGTACTGCCAAGAGATGCTAAGCCTCATACCTGTCTCTTTACAGGGTCCTCCCAATTCTGAGGACTCAGACTGTGACAGCACTGAACTGGACAACTCCAACAGTGGTGAAGCCTTGCAGCCCCCAGCCTCCCTTCCTCCTTGAAAGCCACTCTTACTCTTGTACATAAAGAAATATTTATATAAATAATATATATGCGCCACATAATCAACAGAGAAAGACAGGGCTGTCCCAGCCTTGTCAGACTCAAGGGAGACTGACCCCTGACCAATTCACCTGATACTCTCTAGGGACACTGGTAGCTGTGGAAATGAAGGACAAGGACTGCCCTAGAGCTGTGGGTAAGGGCAAACTGGTCCCTTCCTGCTTCACCTCATTATGTTTAGCAGTCAAGGCAACAGAAAAGCCAGACTTGCCTGTCATGTTCCTGTATACCCTTTCCCCCAAATCCCAGGGGAGAAGGAAAGGGAGCCACTTAACTGCACTTTTTTGTTTTCCATTTACTGTTTACACATTTTGCACTTGGGAGGAGGGAGGCTAAAGCTGGGTCCTCCCCTCTGAGGCTTCTCAGGTGGCAATGTAACTAATTTCTTTGTCCCTCCGTTTCTCTGCCCAAGCCCTGGCTTAGGGTCTAGGGGGAGGTTAAGAGATTGTGAAAGCATGTGATGGCTCAAGCTGAAGAACTGGGGTGTTAAGTCCCTGCTTTTATCTTGGTGCTTGATTGGGGTGGGGACTGTCATATTGTAACCCCTGTGAAAAACCTTGAAATATAACCACTCCATGCAGGCCCAGCTGTTGAGGGTTTTCTTGATGAACAAATGGGGCAGCATACATGGTTAAGTAGAGCCTTGGGCTCCAGATATCTAAGGACTTTGGATGAGTTACTTCCTTTTATGCTTTTCTAACATCATCAAAGCTCCAACCTTCTAAATTTATCTGCATAAATGGGAGCAGGTAACTCAAAAGAAGGGCAGGTCTTAAAACACCCATTCTTAATATGGAGAGAAAAATAGTAAATGAAATTACTAAAAACCACACACTAAAGGATTTAGATAGGAAATGGACAAATATTCCCAGCAACTTGAATCCCAGTCACATTCCATGTGAATGCCATGTGCACCCCTTTCCACCCCAGCCCGTCCCACACCCTCCAGTGGATGTGTTTGCCTATTCCTTGCAGACTAGTCCTAGGAAAATGTAACCCCCAATCTTAGGTACCAAGGGCACAGCCAGCTTGCTATAGCTATTAGGTCATTCTGCAATGTAGGCTCAAGGGAAATCAGATCAAGGGCTATAAAAAAAGATGGAGTGGTAAAAGAGAAGAAAACATCTTGACTGGAATAAAGGCTTATTATATTCAAAACCCAAGCAGGGTCCTTGTCCTCTGAGGATAAAAGGTGCAAAAAAAAATAAAGCAAGACAACAGGAATAAAACCCACATGAATCACTGTGGCATCCAGTTTCTATTCACAAAGAAAAAGCTCCAGTCCATCTTTTAATTTTTTTTTTTTTGAAAAATTCCTGACATTACAGAACTAAACTGAAATGTATTAATATTCCACTCTTACATTTCCATGACAAACAGAAAATAAAATTCATGAGCCCAAAAAAAAAAAAAAAAAAAAAAAACGGAGAAGCTTATAAAACTAAATATGGATCTCAGCATTAACAGCTGAACAGAGAAAGGAATTAAAACGCTTTTAATTAAAAAATCACGAGTGGATGATAAAAGTGTGTAGAAACTGAAAATTTACAAACTATTTAAAACCTGGAATCGCTGACTGTTCAGAAACTACACAGATGGATCATGGGTGGTGGTGAACAGCAGAAAGGGATTATGGATGAATCTGCATTGTTCTAGCTGCTCCCCATGCCACCCGTCTCCGAAGAAAGCCTGTAACACAAAACAAGAACTCCAAGTTAGTTTCTTGAGCACCCCAGCTGTACCTCACCCCCGAAACTTTCAACCTGGTTAGTGAACCATGAAGAATACACAATCAGTGTTTTAATATCAAGGCTAACATTTTAATATTTTAGATTAACCAGTACCATGAGTCTATAACCTACAACTTCTGCAATTCCAGCTTCCCAAAGGCAAATTACCCCTTAAACCAAAGGAGACTGAGGACCTTGGATACCAATTGTGGGCATCCCTCAAACTATGCTCTTGAGAAAATCTTTGTAGGAAATGTTATTAAACACTTTATGAAAATACACCATAATACTGAAGCCTTCTCTTAGGGAGTCACAATACACAAGTTTCTTTACTGCTCAACTTATTTTTGCTCCTCTTTAGCTACTGATAGAACAGTTTAGGAAACAATCTGAAAATAGCCTCATCAGGCCAATACTGAGACACTTCAAACCTTTATCAATGTGAAGGCTATTACTAAGAAAATAGCTTTAAGCACTAAAGGATGTCAAAGTATAAGAAGTATATATCAAGAATTATACTCAACTTAGTTTGTAGGCCTGTTTTTCAGGACTTAAAAGTGGAAGCCAAAATAATTTTGACAACTCCCTAGCTCACTGTAGAAGCTCCCAAATCTGTGGTCTTCTTAAGCCAAATTCTCCATCCAAACATACTTGGCTATACCTTTGTTTCAAATAGATCATTTGAAGCCCTGGAATCCAATTTTGGGCTCTGAAGGAAAGGTAGGTAGGCATTTGGCTTGCTTCACTGTCCTAGGTAGCCAGCAAAACTTAGTTTCCATTTTGTATAAAACTGAATGTATTACACCTCAAAGTTCAGCTTATAAATTTATTTCATAGATTTTAAATTGACTGGCATAAATTAATTGTGGTATCTAATCAAGGGAGCACGAATAATACTTTCCCATCTATCCCTTCCACAACAATGCAAGCCAAAAGCTGGCCAGGAGGGGCAAGAAAAATAAGGGCCAAGAATACATCGGTCTTTCAACTACATACTAAAGTTAAGTCAAAAATGGTATTTTTACCTCGACAAAAAATGGAGTATTTTATTCTTAAAGAGAGTAGATTCTTGCCAAGCTAAAATGGGATGGATAATCTAGGGTAACGTAAACAGTCCCCAAATTAACTGAAGGTTCAAGAAAGAACTGCTGGTAAATTCAGATTTACGACCTAAAAAAACAAAGTTCATGTGAGAAAGTGGGGAACTCTGGCACCAAAAAGCTCAGAAAGAACTGTGTAGAGGTGACAGGAAGGGAAAATCCAACCAGAAATATTATGTTAAGGAATCTTAGAAGAACCACATGGGGGAGCTGTAACCTTTAAAAAATTTTAACACCGAGTACCCCTTAAACATCTGGATTCCTTCCCAGCAACCTTTCTTTAGGGAAAACTCATTAGGTAAAGAGGCCTTGTAATCAACCATTAGATAAAAACCAAGTCCTCAGGGGGAGACAGTATTAGTGAGATTAACTTCAAATGACAAAAGAGCTTACCTAAGAGAGCTGGACCACATAGTAAGGGAGCAACTAACAACAAAAAAAATCCTGTCTGGACAATGAACTGAAGTTTGCTCCTCTAGTCCTTCATGCAGACTTGAGACGTGTAACACTAATTCATAGGGCCCAATCTGGGACTGAGGGCCACCATACCATAAAAATAATATAGTGTAACACTCACGGGCAATTTTTTTTAAACACTATAAACCAACGAGGTTGTGGGAAAAGGTCATCAGGAAAATAAAATCTCTATACTGGTTCTCTAATACCCTGGGAAGACCATTATAGTTTCGTTACCCTGGCAATGTGAATTCAGGTTGAATGGAAGACTACCAGAGGTCTTTTGCCTTTACACCTATAGCATTTCTACTCTTTCATGAAGAGAGAACTGTGTGGTCTTGGGACAAGAAAATTAATATCTCGTCAGGGAAATTAAGATTGAGTGTAAATACAAGTTGTTAGTCCTCACTAGTCACTCACATGATCTACAAATTTAAATTCTCCTTGAGCTTCTACTTTTTTGATCTGATAAAATGAGTAGACCAATGTGAAGATTCCTTCTAAATCTTAAATCTATAATTTTCTACTCATAATAGAAAGATGACTGGATAGAACCCCAAATTTTAGGGGATGTCACAGATTGGTTGTTCAAGATTTAGCCAGTATCACAGTAAGAGTTAATGCTAGTTCAGAGGAAAACAGATAAGTTGGCAAACTGAGACTTTTCCCAACTGCCCCCACCCCCCATTCTGGGTAAAGTAACTTTTTTGTATGTATGACCTGTAAAAGATTCTCAGAGTAACCACTTGTCAGAGGAAGCAAGTCTGAGATGGGCAACCCATTACCTGCGGTTGGCAAAGTAAAGTATCTGGTAAGTCAGAGAAACTGTTCTTCACTAGGGAAGCTTGCCAATTATGACCCTCAGGATTGAATGTACCACAGACCCATCTCCCTTTGTGGGGAATGACAAAGGACTTCAAAATTTTAACCAGGGATACAAAAAAGCAGTCAGTCTCCCTAGTCCAGAAAGCCACATGTCTTTTAAGCTCCCACCCATTTACCCTTCACAGCACACGGTCAACTAAGGTTCTTACTGTGGCAACTTTATTATAGCTAGAAACACAAATCTGGCCAAGGCCCACTGATAACTTAACCATTAAATAAATTTTTAAAAAAAGGGTTATCGGAGAAGTTTTTATTCATTAACACAGAGCCTAACACATTGTTATATTGCAAGGCAGAATAAAGCTACAAAAAAGTAACAATGAGAAAGAGCAAGAACTGTGGCTCTAGATAAAGTATTCAACAGGTCAGACTCTGAAACAGGCACTCAGCTGAAATGGCCTAAACCTAAACATGGGTTACCATCCCCCCCACCCTCCACCCATTATCCCCTGAAATAGTAAAAAGGAAACGTCACAAGCTCACAATTGTTTGGTTCTTACCAATGTTAACAAAGGAAAACAAAATGAACCAAGAATTACTTTGAGGGGCTGCCTCAAGATATGCAATCAGTAGGGAGAGAATCTCTGTTTCTCGCCTTTCAGTTTGTTAGTTACACATGGCACCGCAGAGGTGGTGGTGGTGGTAGCTGAAGCCCCGGTACCCTTAGCAGCAGACACAACATTTAGAGCCAGGAGAGGGATGGGTTTCATGCCAAGCAGACTGGAGACACAAGGGGCGGTCGGAAGAGGGTTGGGGAGGCTGGAGGGTGCGTCGGAGGTCCCCGCTGTGGCGAGCGAGGGGGTGGTGGTGGAGGAGGAAGAAGAAGAAGAAGGGGTGGAGGGTTGAGAGAGGTTGATGCTGAGGTGATCAGGGATCGTGACGGAGGCTGCCTGGGAGGAGGGTTTAGCGTTTTCTAAACTGTAACAGAGGAAAAAAGGAACAAAAAAAAAAGGGTGGGTGGAAGGGAAGACCACAAAAGGGAAAAAGTACAGGACAAAAACCGCTTCACTTATCAGTAAGTGCCTCTGGTTGCCAATTAGGAAGACCTAATACCAACTCGTGACAAGCTATCTTTTAGTCTGTATCCCACCCTCTAAAAAGTAACTTTGCCAAATTCCATTCCACAGTGCTATTTAAAACTGCTACAGTAAAGAAAAAGCTTACAGACTGAGAAATCACACAGCACACATTACCATGTACCTGACATTGTTCCAACCCAGAGATCAGGAAGGAATGATTTCAACCAGAAAATGAAAACACTCATCAATCTACAAACAAGGAACAAATGTTTCACCCACAAACCACTTGCAAAGCTTGGGCTATTAAACCCACAGAAATTTCAAATTGTTGTTCCTCCTGAATATGGAAGTTTGCTTCCATAACCACAGTAAACTAAGCAATACATTAGAATAGACAGAGAGATCAAAGTACAATGACGAATTTCAAAGAATGTAGCATTTTCAAAGAAAAATGCTGAGAACAGAAGTGTAGGTAAGAACTAGAGAAGCTTCATTTCTGGTGAGGGATTATGGTAAGGATAAAAGCTCTTTTTTACTGACCATACTTATAATAGACCTTAAAAAACTGGAAGAGAAACTCGAGCACTTCCGAAACATTCATGTAAAAGTAAAAATACTGCTGCTTCTAATATAAGCTCCAAATAACTAACGACCTGAAGCTCCCAAATGCCTGCATGTATCTAAGCCCAAATCCAGGTATTTGCTGAAATCTGTCTAGATAACCTACCCTACTAGATTATCTCTTCAAGAGCAATGAGGCTCCACTTGACACCATTTTGTTTACTTAAGTCCAGGGCATTTATCCATGAAGGAAAGGCTAAAGAACTCAGACTGTCAGAATCAAAGAGAAATGCTCGGAACCATTATTGAAAGCAGAATCTTTATCACCTCGTATTAGTAAAACCAGTTTGTTTTTTTGCACTCAAACTGGGCTGAGATGAGAAAGTGAAGAGCAAACTATACACACAGAATCCTTGCTTTGAGGTTAAATGAAACTTTAAGAAGTTTTGACCCAAATCCAAAGCTTGACAGTGTCATTAAATTAAACAGGATGATCCTGCAAAGAGTTGAATAAATCAGGAAACTAAGGTGGCAAAGTTCTGTTCCCTTACAATGCAGCCACTGGTCTAGTACAGAGGTCACGTAAGCGGATTACATTTAAACACTATCTGACAATATTCAGAACAAGCCTACCCAAGAAGAAAACAATTTCCAGCTTCCAAGAAAGATTCTTGCCACCAAACAACTCTCTCCCCAATTAGGAAGGGCAAAAAAACTTTGTTAACAGTCTCTGTGAAAAACTTATTTCACTCTAAATTAAGCATTTAATGTGTTTGGTAGCTGAAGAAGAATATAGATCCAAACACAGAAGTCTTTCCTACATCAAGATTAGTAAATCCCTCAAGGCATGAAGACTTAAGGCAAAAAGTTAGAACCACTACTGAGGAACTGACAAATTCTTAACCAAGGGATAAAGACCATGTAATAAATACATCATCAGTGTAAACAGGACAAGGCATTTACAAATTTCTTTCCCTTGTACCAGGATTCAGGAATTCAAAAACTTTATTGCACAACAGAGACCAAATAGTTATGACAGAGGTAAGGAATAACTAAATAAGTCTACATAGAAAGGATAGCTAAGCTCCTTGGGAAATGGGTTAACACTGGTTTAAACTGTTAGTAAGCACTGAAAAAACTGACTTAAGCATATGTGCTGAGAAAGCAAAAAACATAAATGCCTTAAGAATGCCCACTGGACTGTGAATAGTCCTGCTACAGCTGTATATATAGTAACATTAGCTAGCTTTCGGGAAGAAAAATAAAACCTAAGGAAGTCATCAAAGGTTGAGATGATGGTGGGGGGAATGCTAGCCATTTCTGAAATATTCCAATACTTGTGGACTCTCCTTTCTCACAAGCTCTGAACAAAGAACACACTTTCAAGAAAAATGAATGTTTTTCGGAATAAATAGTAATGGCTGCCTCCAAGAAACTACCTTGCTGTCACATTACTTCATGATCCTTATTTCAATTATGGGTGCCTAAACCTAATCGGTGAAAGAAATACTGGTCTATATAACATGTATGGTAAGAAACCCACATTTGTTTCTAAATCAGTACAAATGCTCTAGCCAGACACTGTCCTACTACTGAAGACATGCTCAAACTTTCCATTCCCCAAACCATCCAAATCAAATTCAAGCACTCTATTCCCCCTAACCCAATCCCATGCAAACTTACTTTTTCTGCTACACTAAGAATAAATAAAAATATTGCTTTTTTTTTTTTTTTTTGCCATCTCCACCTATCCCTACTCCCATTCCCCAAATAATCCCACATTTAACAATACATTGTAGCTTTCCCCAACACAGATACTACTTGTGTTGGCATCAATAAGATAAAAAGGTAGAGAAGAGAACCCTTACCTGACATTGATTAGATATTGAGCCAGGCTAATGCTGGCAGCAGATCCAGTGATGGTAACCTGCCTATCAGTAGATCCTTCCACTGGGTTCGCAATTTTGATCTGCGCCCCAGACATCTGACGGATCTCATTGATTTTGGCGCCTTGACGCCCGATTATGCAGCCAATCAACTTAAGGGAGAAAAATAAGGCACACTAAATTAATGTTTTAATGGCTAGGTCCAAGAATTCTATCCCATTCCTCCCTAGAGCTTGGGTCCACAAGAGATGAGAACTACTACTATCTGCATCCTACACACACTACTTACCTACTCCTGATTTAAAAACTTGAGTTATAAATTGTTCTCAACTTCTAACCCTACCTAGTCTTCTGACCGCAACAGATCAGAGCCAACTGAGCTGAATCCTAGTAGCACTAGCTCATTCCCTAAGACTACTAAATCCAGTAGTAAGGCAAAACCTAGATGATAAATAATCTAGTTTGTCATAATAAACCTAGGAATAAAGATAAAAGTATGAGGTATTTCTGGCAACAAAAATTTGCCTAAATTCATCCTGCCAGATTACCATTTTACTGATAAACTGAATTCTGGCTAATTACTAATGCTTTTGTTTTGAGAAAAAGTAATAATTTGGTCTATATTCGCACTGTCCAATACTGTAGACACTAATGAGATGTAGTTATAAACACATTAAGTATGGCTAATGAAACTAAGAAAATGAGTTACTTATTATTCTCAATGTAAATAGCCACATGTGGTTAGTGACTACCATGTTGAACAGCACGGACATAACATCCAAGGACCACTGCTTTAAGGATAAAGCTTCAGAATCCTACAAGAAACAAAGGCAAATAGCAATTTCTATTTAAGACAAAAAGGTTCTGCCTCAAGATACCTCAGCAAGTTTTATCAATTTTCTCCATTTTTATTCAGGATTCCACATACTTCAAAACTTTAAATCTGGTATCTAACCTCCCACCCCATTTTCTTTCTCTATGCCTTAAAAATGGCATGACACCGCTGAAACTTCTATTCTTTAAAACCAATTCTCTTATTTTCATCCCATGTAACTCAACTTACAACTATACTTACATCATTTGGAATGGTGAGTTCATGAGAAGTAGTCTGAGCAGATGCATCCAAACCTGCTAAAAGACAGAAGAGAGCAAGAAAGTTCAATGCACAGCATAGAAACCCCCACTGATTTGCACATTAACCTAACAGAAGGAAACAAACTGGAAACCCAGCATTGGCTGTTGGGATTCATCACTAACTTGGAAGCCTCCAAGGAGGAAAGAGGGGTAGAGGGGTGTAGAAATAATGCTGGAAAGATTCCTCTGTATACTCAGAAGAGCTGATTTCATGCCATTTCCTGCAAAGCCCAGCCTATTAAGGTATAAGGGGATGGAAGCAAGGGAGAAGGGAGAGTGGCATCCTTAAAAAGGACTAAAATCTAACCAAGTCCTTCTGTACTTCTCCCCTTTTCTGCATAGATTTCCCGCTGTTGTATTCCAATTTTAGCTCACCTGATGCTCACTAGCACCAGTGCCAACATCATGCCTGTTATTGGGTACCATGGACTTTTGGCACACATGTAGAGTTGCTTTAAATATACCTGTATCAGATTAACAGGCCCCCGCCCCCATCTATCCTAACCTACACTTGAAGGTCAGAGAGAATGAAATGGCAGTCAGGTGAGGGAAGTTCATTTCTCCAGATTTATTCCCTATCTTTTACTCAATTGCTCATTAATTTGTTCTGGTTTTTGTTTTTCAAAGAAAAAGAAAAAAAAAAATCCGATCAGCAAACACCCATACCCATCTATAATGATACCTAGACTGGACCAGGCCAGCTGGCTAACTCTTAAGGCTAGTCTTGCTCTCAGCTGTGGCTGCTAAACTCAACACTTTTAAAGGGGGTTAGCCAGATCCACCGAGGGACCCTCAGGGGCACCAGGCCCACCCTTTTGCTCTCTCAGCTTCTTTCTGCCATGTGCATGTTGCTGGTATGTCATGGGCAGTGAAACAAGACTCCCACCAGTTTATTAATATAACAGTAGAATACTACAGATTTTTTTTTTTAATCATTACCCCAATAGCCTTTCACCTCTGGAGAGCTGGATTCAATGCCTGTTAAGATACAAGTGAAAATGAGTTTGGTGGTCTCATCCTAACCCTATCGGACAAGTTATTCCTTATACAGAAAAAGAAAAGCCCAAAAACAAAACAAAACTAAAACTAAAACAAAAAACACTACACAATTTGGCACAAATGGATTGTCTCTACCCAGGTCTGTGAATAAGCTGGTGGAGAGAAAGGGGGTGCCAATCAGATCAAAGGGGCAGCAGTGAGGATAAGTTAGAAGAAATATCAGCCTACCCTTTGCCTGACAAGCATCCCCAGACCTCACCCCAAACCTTCCAGGGCCTTTTTCTTTTAGAATAACTCGCCCCAAATGAAAACCAAGTTAAACACATTACCTCCTTCGATTTAGCCACAGAAGATAGGCAAGTTTAAACCAGATTAAACAGATGTCAAACTGAGACCTTGGGGCTGGCCTCTGTCTTGCACTACACCTTACAGAAATAAACACTGAGGTATCCATACCACTGAATCCGGTGTTGCCATGCGTCATGGGAAAATGAGACTGTTGCATTGCCAACTGGTGCAGCTTGGTCAACTGCAGGAAGGAAACAGGAGAGGTTGACATTAGAAGAATAACAGAGCCAGGGCTCAAGCACATTCAAATTTGAAAATGCAGAGCTCCTGATTCCCAAAATTGACTCTTACTACTCAAACTACAACATAGAGTAAGGTTGAAGCTTTTATCACAATCCTTGGGATGGGCAGAATATGAAGGGTTAGAACAGGAAACACTGTAAGAGAATGAATGCATTTTGGGTGTGTGAAAAGCAGCAGTACCCGCCCAAGAACCATCCCCCTGTGGGCTATTTAATGAAGGTGTTTACAGCCATTCCAACAGTTGCCCCGGGGACAAGCAGACAGGATAGGTAAACAAACTGTGCAGTGGTGCTAGGGAAAACACACCATGCAGGATTCTGTCAGTATTGGGAGGAGGGAAGGAGATGAGGGGGCGGGGAGACTGCAAGGAGGAGAGAGATAAAGATGAAACCAAACTGGATTTAGCCCCTCCCCCACCACTAGTTTCTATAGCTATTTTTCTTCATCTATACAAACTGTCTTGGCTGTTATAAAACAATCCCTCCTGGGGCCTACCACTAACCAATAGTCAAACTCAACTTCCCAAGTCTAATGCTCAGCACCTGAAAGGGTTAGTAAGGATAAAGGGAAAGTATAGAAAGAAATGCCCTTAACAAAGACTGAACACACTTTTTAAATGAGTTTTTAGTGGCAAAGGTTTTAAGTTGAATCTCCAAATAGTCAAGCTTCCTATCCTTCCCTGTGTAAATAAGCCCCTTTCCCACCCCTCCAAATGTTTTTTAAATAATCACCTCAAATTGAGGAACACCCAAGGGCAAAACCACCTCCCAATCCCCTCCCCCACAGAAAGGACTCCATGCAGAGATGCACAGTCCACTGTTAAACTGTGCAAGATAGCGAATGACAGAACACCATGAAACATTACTCTTTAAGATAGAGTAATATGGAAAACAGGTGGTGGTGGGGGGTGGAGCAGAATCTAATAATCTACCAGGTTATAATTTCTGGAGATTAAATGTCAAAAGGCAAACAAGATGCTACTATGCCCTGATTAAAGATTATTTAAGGGCCAAAATACAGGATTCACCTTGTAATGAAACAATTTAACACTGCAACTGTTCAAGACCCAACTCACTTCTGCCTACATGGAAGAAAGGAGACAATTTTGGGTGGGAGAGGGAGCTTTTCAAGACAAGAAGTGAAAACAAAACTTACATCTGGCTGTGGAATGGCATACTGTCCTTGAATGGTATAGGCCTACAAAAGGAGGAAAACAGTTCCTATTAAAAACCAATCACGGACAGCCACCCAGTGGCGAGAAAAAGACAGATTTCATCTAGCCAGGAAGCCAGAATTGAACTGGAGAATGGGGAGGCCAGGGATTGAGGCAATCAATAGTATCTCATAAATACAGTCAGACCTGAGTTGGCCTTCTTTGAACCCTAAATATGACTTATTCTGGGAAGCCTACAAAGGGAACAATGTTCCCTGCAATCAAAGGCAAAACACACATCAGTTTCTTACTGAAAATGTGAAGAGTAGGATTAAGCAATGCCTCGATTGACCAAGCCCCCTCCCTTCTTTCTCCCTATTTACAAGATAGCCCAGAAGAAAATGGTCTCTTCCCTCGACGATCCCAACCCCTCTATTAATCATGATGATGTGAATAATTTGTATCTGCACAAACCTACATGGCATGTTTTCAAACACTTCCCTTTTTCTATCTTATTTTTAATTTTCTCTACATCTGCCTTAAGACCTTAAATGCACTAGAAGCTAGCTAAATCCCTAATACTAGGGAGCTGACCACAGGAATGCAAAAAAACAAATAAACAAAAAAAAACACCACTCTTCTAATTCCTAACTTCTCCCACCTCCCCTCCATAAAATGCACTTGCAGCTCCCACTACGCCCTCCTCCCCCCACACCATAACCTCCCAAAAAGGAAGGTGGGTCTTCAGGGCAATGGGGTGGGGGACAAGGAGGAGCAGGAAGGGCAAGTAAGGAGTGGCTGGTTATAAGGATGTGAGGCGTCTCACATCAGTGGCCAGTACCCCCAAAAGTGCACCCAGGTCGGGGTGGGAAGGTGAAAATGGGAGAGGAATGGGAGATGGGAAGAGGGGTTGAACAAAAAGATAAAAAAAAAAAAAAAAAAAAAGAGTTGGTGTTACCATCTGGTGGGCTACGCGGCCTGTATGAAATGAGGTGTGTGGGGGGGGTCAGTCCAGGTCCCCGTGGACAGGTGGTGTCCACAGCATAAAAATCACCAGCGCCACTGGCCCCCCACGTGTTGGCAGTCTCGGCTGAGGCGGAAGGATTGAGTGAGCCTTGGAGACTGAACATCCCCTCTCACCTCTAGAGGTGGTCCCTCCAGGTCAGGGTTGAGGCACATGGACGGGGTGGTGTGGGGAAAGCTCGCACTGTCGCTGCCTGTGCTGTACCTGTCCTGTGGATAAATAGAGGATTTCAGTCTCCAGGGCTGTCAATCCGGCACCTTGTCACCAGCATGAAATTCACACAAAAAAAGTTGTTTAATTTTTTATTTTCCTTTAAAAAGTAGCTCACAACACAATTTGAAACGAGCTGCAATCAGTCAGTTAAAAAAAAAAGTTACCTAGTGGCAGATTTCATACTGCACAATTGGGCTATTTTCAGTAAGAATAAAGGGGTAGGGCAACAGAGCTTATGCCAGCTCCTGGTAAATGTGGGATTAAGTTGAACCCCTATAGAGCCCACTTGTCAAAGAAACAAAAGACAGGTCCATCTGTGGACATTGCATGAACTAGTCCATTCAAAAAGGCCCGTGAAAATTCTTGACAGGACCATTCATGGAAGAAGCTGTAAGCTTTTAGAGGGTGGTCAACTGAATAAAGGAGAGGGAGGGGAAGGGAAGCAAAGAGGTAAGAAGGGGGAGGTGGGTAGTGGAGAGAAGGAAAGGGAAATGAAGAAAGACTTGTAAATAGAAAGGATTGCTGCTGCACAGCATGGGGGACTCTTTAAAATTCCAAAAGGGAGTGGAAGAATTCAGAAGAGGAGGAACCTGGAGTCACTGGGGAGAAGGGAAAACTCCTAAAGCTAAACTTTGCTACACTGACTCTGGACCTTTGCTTATCCTGACCCTCTCCAGACTGACTAAAAGCCCTTTGACCAAACCAGTTTGTACATGGCTAGTATTAAAAGGTACTAAGCTGTACCAAGGTAACACTGTGACATGATTAACTTCTTGTGAAAATTCCCAGAACTACATGCCAAACCCCCAAACCTTTTCAGTTTTATGCCAACTCAAGAGACTGTGAATGAGTCTTCAGTGTATGTTTCCCCAGTTCAAATATGAGATGGGACTAAATAATTGTGCTTGTTAACAGGCCAGCCCCATTTGGGGAGAAGGAATTTTAAGAAGTACATTTGCTTAGGCAGTTACCAAAATGAAGGTCACTATTTTAACCTGAACCCCCATATTTTAAAAACTGACCTACCTATTCCTCAAATACTAACCAACAAAGCATAAAACTACCATGGTACTGATAGTGCTCGTCATAGAAATCTGACCTTATAATAAACCATGTGCCAAGAATCAAAAGTTTAGGTGGGTGAAGGAGTAGAGGCCAAGGGGGTGCTTTGGTGTTCTTACTCTAACACCAAAGGTCATAGCACCACAGCCCAACATGCTCTCCCCCGTCTATTCTTACACACGGAACCCTTACCCCAGCTGATTTGTTATGCCATATGGGTTCAAATCAGTGCTTATGAGGTTAAGAGCCTGGGGAACAACACACTGGAGTTTGGGAGTGAAGGGGTAGGAGTAGGGGAGGTGAGGTGGGGGGAAGGGGAAGTTTGTAGGACACTCAAGTTCTAGACCCCAGATTGTGAGACCACCATCCAGAAATCTTCAGAGGTCCAACTCTTTGCTACCTTTATTCGGACCTCTAAAGACTACCCCAACACATAAAAAAGCATGGATGGGGTGGGGGTAGGGAGAATAGTGACACCATAGCGATTAACTCTTTTCAATTCTACCCAATGCACTTTATATTACCAAGTAAATTACATCTTCGAGTGCCTACAAAACTCCCATTGCCTGCTAAAATTAAATAAGGGGCTTGGCATTCATAGCTTTCTCCAGTACAAAAAAAAATTAAACTAAAAGCAGGTCAAACTATGGCCAGAGTATAGGTTTCAGCAAGCATGCAGAGTGGTCTGATGTGCTGCTGGCAAAGTTGACATTTCAAATATAATCCTCGTTCATTTCTAGCCCAGCAATAAGAATTTTCTTACCTGACCACCTGCAAAGATGACCGGAGAACTGGACGGCTTGGGCCGGTACGGGATGGTCACGCCCTTCGGGGGGGACTGGGAGAGAGTCAGAGGGGAAAAAAACAAAAAGAGATAAGGTTTCAAAACTGCTTCAGCTGTGTGGCTTAAGCTCACACAGGTCAGTGAAGTTAAAAATTGTATTATTTCCATCCTCTCACCTACCAACATTGTCTCTGGCTAGATTTAACCCAAAACTATCTGCAGTTATTTGCCTTTAAAGTAGTAAGATAGTCTGTGGACTACACAGCTCACACTAATTCTCATCTAGGTAGATTTCCCCTGTAACAGTTCAGCCATTATTCCCATGTTTTCAAATAAATAACAAACAAAAAACATATGTGTGTACATATGTCCATTTTAGCTGATAATTTTTAGGATGTCACATTTGGCCTGAATGCGATATTAAACCAAAATAGGAAAAGTACCCAAATGGTACATCTAAAATAAAACAGACACTGTCCATAAATAGTTCAAAGGCTCGATCAATATTTCACTAAACTATTTGGAAATTCTACTTTCCTTTGTCACCAACATAGGACCAACTCTGTATGACAATTCTAAAAACATATTTTCCCTTAATTTTGCTATTATTTCAATTAAATAGCATATACCAGTCCCTTGGGAGTTGTTCATAACCACCACTATGGATACATTTTTTTTCTATAACTACCATTTAAAATATAATCCTGTCTCAAAATTGACATTTAAATACGTCAAAGCTGAAAATAGCCAAAATAATGTAATCCAAAGGCAACTTAGCTTCTCAGGAACCCAGATACTTTTGTCCAGTCTAAACAGTGAATCTTTCCCTACCAATCCCACTAGAACTGCTATAAACCCAAAAGATCACTGCTGCTTAGCAGTGTCTATTTTTGGTCAGACCATAAGAAAAGTCAAAGCTGGGAGTAGGAAAATATGAACTCAGGGAACCTCTTCCCTACCCTCATTAGAGGCTTCTAATAGCTCTACCTAATTCTAGTCTTACTAAATATAGATCTGTCTCCCTTAGACTCACCCTCCCCCACTCTCATCATGAGCCTGAGGGCTTACCTCCAACATGACCACGCAGATCTGTTTCACACACTCAATGATGGATTGCGGAATGCCAGCAATAGTGATGGCCCGCTCGGTTGAGTTGGGGAGCATATCCCCTGCCACCTGGACCTGAGCCCCTGTACTCTTTGGGATAAAAAGAAATTCAAAAATCAGAGAAAAGCAGCTCATACTTACTCTTCCAATTCTTCCCAGTAACGACTTTAGAGTCTAAAGCTCAGTAAACACTTATCCCACCTTCTATTTAACCCTTTTTATCCTCCCTTCCCACTTTTCCCTTATTCCAGATAGGACTATTTAATCAGTTATAAATCAGCCTCTAAAAATCAAAAATAAACCTGAATAACATCCTAAATTTAACCTGTTCTCAAGAAAAAGGTCCTTCTAGACAGTTTCTCTCAGCTAATGTTAGCTCTGTGGGCCATCAAACAAAATTCCCACAAGTATCACCCACCTTTCATTCTCTTATTGAGCAAGTATTTTTATTAAGCCCATTCTACGTGCTAGACACCATTCTAGGTATTTGGAATACATCAATGAACAAAACCAAAATCCTTGTCTCTTGTGGCATGTACAACAGGCTCCCAAAAACTCCAACTCATTTTCTTTCAGGAACCATTCAAATTTCATTCCAACATCCAATTCTAACTCCCAAATAGTTAAAAGCTTCCATAATTCAATGTAACATCCACAATTTAAAAGAGAACAGGATTACATCTACATCTCAATATACCTTCCTATTTTCCCCTTACTACTTAGGAATTTGCCCAAAGAAAATATTTGCTACTGTTATATAACACTGTAATCTCTTTAGACATGACATGAAAGAATTATGTAGCCTCATGGAAAAATTGCCAAATTAATAAAAAATGGGAACAGGTCGAATGCAATAGCTGAAAATTCTGGTTAACATTTTCAGGCTGATTTATTGCTTATACATAAATTATAAAAAAAATAAAAAAGATGGTCTATCAATTGTACAGTACTTTTCATCTTGATACAATCAAACTAAAATGAAGGACTGTTACTTTAATAAAAATCCTAACTTAAACAAATACTGACTTCTCCTAACCATACTAAGAGCTAATACAAGCCACATTTATAATAACATTTTTAAAAGCAGCACAAAAGTTACCAACCTCTCTTATTTCCTTAATCTTGCAACCACCTTTTCCAATGAGAGAGCCACACTGACTAGCAGGGACCACCAGCCTCAGGGTGACTGGAGGTTTACTGGCAGCTGTGCTATTGGTCATGGAGCTGCTGATGTCCTACAAAAATAAATTAGTCAGAATACCATAATATGTTTTAAGCAGATCCCTGGGAACCTGTAACTTTCATAAAAGAACCACTTACCCTTAAATAAGGGACAATTTCATGATCCATTTCCCTTAATAAGGGACACATATCATAATCCACCATCAACAAATGCTCCAAAATGTACCCTCTATTTCTGACGATAAAAATGCCCACAAACTTTTTCAAAATTAGCCCTGCATATTTTTCTTCAATCTGGGTGGGGGGAATGTTGTTGTTGTTGTTTTTGGCAGAGGGAACAATGGTTTGGGAAATTAGCGTTAACTAGGCAAAGAAAAACTCAAGTCAAAATTAAATATTAAGATGAAATGATGCAACTCCAAATTCAAATAACCAATTCTGTCCCCTTAGAAACTTAAAAAGATTAAGTAGTTTTAATTTCTTGGTAGTATTACCATTGTACAAATGATGAAATTGAGGCTGAGTACTTGCCCCAATTACATTTAAAAAGCTGTAGTTTTGAAATTTAAAAAGTCATCATAGTTTTATAAACCTAGTTAAATTTAGCCTTCTCTAACAATTAACTACTTTAAATGTCACTTCCAAGAGTAATCTCTATATAGTAGCTAGACCTGGGAACTACTTAAACATAAACCCTAAAATCTAAAACATGTTTCTCATTTGGTTAAAGTATGAACAACAGATCTGGGTTTTTTTGTTTGTTTTTTATAGTAGAAAAGCTTTATTAGAAGGGAAAGTACACTTCCAGACGTGGAATCAGGCCTGAGAAAGAGAAAGTGTGGCTCAAAAGGCTTCTGAATGTTTTTTAAGCCTTAAGTTCTGAATTAGCAGGGTTTTGTAGGTCAAAGAGTAACATTTCTGATCTTGACAAGGATAAGATTTCAGGCACCATTAAAGTGTCCAACCACCAACCATGCAGCAGCCACAAGCTCTCCTCTGCCTGTGTTTATCAATTGCATGACTACCAATCAGCAGTATTACTGCAGAAGGGAGAGGAGGGAGAAGGCAAGACCTAGAGAAATGATTGTTCAGCATCTGAAGGTAAGGTGGCTTGAACAACAATAACAACAAAACCAGAACCAAAAAAAACCCTTCATTCTGCCAAAAAAAGGCTGAAAAGTTCATTTAACTACAAATTAAGGACAAAGTTTACCAACATAGCGGGGGCATACAGTGGCATACCTTCATAAATGTTGGCCAAGAAATAAAAGATGCTGGTACTTCACAGTTTTTTACATTGAGTCCCTGGTAAAAGTCAAACTATTTCATAGTCAAGCGACTTATTTTTTAACTACAAATGGTCAAATTTTGGTGATGCTCAAAAGGAGCAAAGAGTCTACAGATTTTTATAATTCAGTCTGTCCTCGAATTTTAAAAGCCCTTTGAAAATCACTAAGCTATCTACAAGAACTTAAAAATGAAGAATGAGGGAAGAGAGAGGAAAGCAACAAACCTCTTCCAGTTTGTCAATGATCATAGCAAAAGCTTTGAAGATGGCATTAGTGGGTCCAGCCAAAGTGATAATTCTCTCAGGACAATTCCCTTCTGAGATGTTGATACGTGCACCACTCTGAATAAGAAACAAAATCAAGAGATTAAAAAGACAAAAGATCTGAGCTTCTAAGAATTCATACAATATACGAACTCTCCAAAATAAGATGAGGAAGAAGCTGCCTACATAAATGATTCTGACAAAGGCAATATCAGTATCACTTCAAACACTGCTCCCTCCATGTTTGTCCTCAGACTACAGAAGTCGTTTTGAGACTTGCTGGAACTACATTTCACAGCATACTAGTTGTCATTACAAATAACCAAGCCATAAAAATACCAGCTTCTTCGATTAAGACCTTCCCCCTTCTAATCTCTGGTTAAATAGAAGTATTACTTTTGTTTTAAAAATTTTAACTTTCCAAAGTAACAGTTCCTAAAATTCCCCCATAACTCACCTCCTCGCGCATCTTCTTAACTGATTCTCCTTTCTGTAAGAGGAAAAGTCAAGCATGAGTTCCAAATGCTATTTCAACCCAGAATGACTAAATATTAAAGTTTAAGTGAAACTGCCTTACCTTTCCGATAATACTGCCAACTTCCTGTGATAAGAGAAAATTAGTGTCAAATAAAAGGAAACTCAAAATTTTCATTATCATGAAAAGAAAATTTTAACTGTCCAAAGCAATGAAAAAACTAAGATTTATTGGGAAAGGAAGAGGGTGGGCTTATTCCTTTCTATACTCAAAACATAAATGAAGATATCAAAGACGTCTGAAGGAATGATGATGCAGGAGTGACTAATGCTATCTTTGTGTTCAATATAAATTGTTTTTAAAATACCAACTATTTCGCCCCCCCTTAAAGTTTCACCGAATTGTCTTGGCAGGGGAAATCTACCTATCACGAGTTATAGCAACCTCCATGAGAAAAATCTTACCAGTCAGGTGTGAGATATTCTTTGGCTCTAGCCTCTAGTTAAGCCTTTCCTGCTCAGTGGAGCTTCCCAGTAAAGTCTGTCCATTTTCTCCACTACTCTCTCATTTACTCTGCTAGAGAAGAGTGCTAAAGCCAGACATCCCACAGTGCTAATCTGATGAGCTCCAAGATACATGCCCTCTCTTCCTGGCCCCTCCCCTTGAAGTTACTATGACCCAATTTCCCAAGCTGGTGTATACCTTTCCATGCATAAGTAGCCGGATGGTGAGAGTGACGTTTAATCCACCTTCAATCACACCGGTGTCCATGTCGAGCAGTGTTCTGGGGAGCTGGACTATGAGTGGTCAAGTCTTTGGTCACTGGTGGGGGTGAAAGCCAAAAACTGAAATGCAAACATGACCAAAATCAGGGGAGGAAAACAACGGGAAAATGACTTCCCTGCTATTTTCGCCAATATCAATGTTTTCTGACTTTTCCTTAAATGACAATGCCCTATCAGTTTGGCAAGCTTGTATACATTCAGCACCTTGCATTAACGACAACCATTAACAGCTCAGGTTCTTTTAAAGTATGGAAGGCCACAGTCAGCTCTCACTAATGGTCAGGTTTCTGCTGACTCTCAGGATGAGGAGGATGATTCCTTCAGTTGGCAATGGTTCTAAGGGGAACTGCTGAACGTGCACCACTTGTCCTTCAGCAGAATTAAGTAAGCTTCAACAGGATACAGAAACACCTGGAAATCATGAGGACAAACCTCAAACTAACCAACTACAGTAAGGGCAAATGACCTTTTTGCTTCCCTGTATGTAGCAGCTCAGGCTGTAAGAGAGGACACAGTAAATTTTCTCAATGGTAGCCATTTCTAGGTAAAGAAATTGAGATGTACCTCACAATAAAATTTTAAATAGTGATAGATGACACCAAATAATTTTTAAAAGATTTAAGTCAAGAATCACACTGGAGAGAGCATTATGTGAAATGCCCTCCCTGTAGGTTATGGCTTTATACTCCCTTTTGGGAAATGACAACACATTAAGTACAGCCTGAGTCCTTTCTCCTATCCTTTCTCCCAAACCAACTTGATAAGTCACTCATATTTGAAAATTTTCCTTGCTTCTGTGTATTAACCTTTGTTACCACTCAGTCTTTAAGTCTCCTAAATTTCCTTCCAAAGAAAACTATCAAAATAAAACTGGTATTGCTGAAAATTTATTGTGTACTTGCTTTCAGCAACTGCAGTAATGAGCCTTTTCTACCAAGGAAGCCCTTTCCCCATCTATCCCCTGCAACAGTTTAACATTTCTGCTTTAGAGCACCGATTATGTGAACAGAATTTCTTTTGGATATACCTTTGCCTACAATATCTCCTTAGGACCTAACAATGGTAGCTATAGAGAGGACCTCTCTAATGTTGTTATATTCTCCAGTGACATTTTTAGTATCCATCCCCCCAAAATTCAACGATGATCTCTTACAGCTAGTTTTCCTCTTTCACAAAACTAGCTACCATTTTAACTTTGCTCTAACACAAAGCTGTTACCTAAATATTTAAAAACCGCTCAAGTGTCTGCCAAACCATTCTGTAAATGGCAAACTGCCCCATGGCTGCCTCGAGAGTGTGATTATTTAAAAGATGAGCTTTGCATCCTCAAAGTACCCCTCCATCTATTTTCAGAATTAATTGCTGGCAAAATCCCAAAATTCAACACTTTTCAATCAAGGAAAAACAACAGTGCTTGGGGGAGGTGGTGAAGACCAGTCAGGTCTGTAATAATGACTTTTAAAAGAAGATATGGTAACAAACTGGCAGTTTAATTTCTCATCCCCACTCAAATGTAATAAGCAGTATTTTACAAATTCCACAATAATGCAAGTCTAAAAAAAGGAAACTGAAGACCTATTTAAAGTCATTTCTAACTCCAAATCATACAAGAAATCCCTGTCATATGTCTCTCCTGCATAGTCAACATAAGTGTATCCAATCCCAGGAATCCAGCTGTTAATCCTGCAGTCCATTACCCCTTCTCCTATAAATAGCTCGATCTGGGTCTATATCGGCAGGCATTTTGTAATTTCAAAATTCGTTACCCCGAAAGAACGTCCTGAATAACTCGGTAACTGGGAGCCCCCCTCCCCTCGGTCATCCTAGCATTTTCCACTTAAAAACATCCCCCCCAAACAAATCCCTCGAATGGAAAAGAGGGAAAAAATAAACGGTTCGGTCGGGGGGGGGCGCTGCGATCCAGGGGGAGGGGCCGGACTAGCAGCGCCTCCTCGAGTGGCTGCGCCAGCGCCTGACCCCCGCGGGGAGCCGCGCTCACCCGCCCGGCCAACAAGCCGGCCATCGCCTCCCCCAACCCCCATCAACCAACAAATCCACCGCCGCCGCCCCCCCTCGCCCACCGCGCGCGCGCCTTCCTTAACTCCTGCGCAGCCGCCACCGGGAAAAGGCGGGGGGAGGGGGGAGCGGCCTTGCGCGAGGCCTACTAGGCCGCGCCAGAGCCAGGGCCTCGCGTGAATGGCCGGCCAGGCAGACCGAGGAGGTAGGCGCTCACGCGAGACTACGCGAGGCCGGGGCTCGTGACGAGGACCGGAGCCCGCTAAGAAAGATGGCAAGAGTGGAAATAGAGCTATAACCGCGGGCGGAGGGAGAATTTTGAAGCTTACCTGCAGGCGCGAGGCGACTGAGGGGAAAAGGGGAGCGGGCGGGAAGGGGAAGGGCGGGAGGCCGGGGGCGGAACAATAGGGGCGGGCGGGAAGGCGAGGGGGGCCCCGCGGACGGGCAGAGGAGGAAGGGGGGGGTGGAGGAGGAGGAGGAGGAAGGGGGAAAGAGACCCCGGGGCGGGTGGAGGGCGGCGGAGGGCGGGCGGGCGGGCGGGCGGGAGAGGGCGCAGGCTGCGGCTGCTCCGGCTGCTGCCTCTGCTGGTCTGGGAGGGGAACGGGGCGGAGCGGCCCGCTTTCAACCCCGCGCACCCTCCGACCCCGGAAGCGCTAAACGCCCCGGGGGCCGGCGAGGCGACTGCGTCGTCCAAACCTTCCCCACGGTATGCGGACGGCCTCCCAATAGCCTAGAGCGGCTCCATGGACAGCGTCGGCACCAGCGAGACAATAACTGGTAGTAGATAGCGAAGTCTATGATAGAGCGCCAGCACTGGGGCAGGGAGGAAACTAGCGGCTCCTAGTGGCCGGTTAGAAAGCCCAGGCGTAAGTGCGGAGAAGGTTGGCAGTCGCCATGGATAAAGGATTCGAAGAGGGAAAAAGGGTTGGGTGAGGACAGAATGAGGAGGGACGGGAAAAAAAACAGTTATCTGTAGTGATAGTCAATAAAGAAAGAGAATAAAAATAATTTGCCACAATGAAGGTAACTTTTACACCAATTTCTTAATCTGAAAATTCGTAATTAAAGGAAAGAATTTACCCTCTTTTTAGGAAGAATTGCAGTTTATTCGTAGTCGATAAGGGAAAACTTTTTTAAGAGTTCCACCTGATAAATGTAGAATAAATGAAAGGGTTAGAAAATCACCATTCATTCTGCAACCCAGAATGAAATAATGGATTCAGGCAAGTATCATAAATCATCAAAACTTTAAGCAAAAGGTTGTTAGGGAACAGGATATTATCATAGTGCCAGTCAGCACCACAGATTATTTGCAAATCGCACAGAAAAAAAAAAAAAAATGGAGAGAGGTGATCGTCAACATCTTACCCAGGTGATCAAACTTAGCATCACTAATAGTAGGACAACTTTGACATGTGGTTCTTAATGAGACCCAATGAGAAGTATGTAGCATCATCTATTAACTATTCTTGTCAAAGTGTTTAATCTTAATCTAATCAAACCTTTAGACCTAATTTTCAACTTCCAGGAAATTTACAAGGGATAAAAGTACAAGTTAAACATATCACACTACAAGGAGATAATCAGCAAATCCAGAACGAGGGACATTCTGTAAGATAACTAGCCTGGTCTCTTCAAAAAGGCAATATATTAGAAAAGGGGGAATTAGAGGAGGAAAGGGAAAAATTTTAAAGACAATAATAATCAAATATAATGTGTAGATCTTGTTTGGATCCTGGGTTTTTTTTTAACTGCATAGAAGATATTTTGGGATGACTGAGGAAATTCAAACATGAATGGAACATGAGCTAATATTTGGAAGTATTGTTAATTTTCTAAATGGTAACAATGGAATTGTGGTTATGTAGAAGAAATACTATTAAGAAGTACCTGATGAAATATTTAAGAATAAAGGGTTATGATGTCTGCAACACTATCGAATGGTTCATATAGGTATAATAAAGCAAATATGGTAAAATGTTAGCAATTATTTAATGTAGTTGGTAGATTTATGGGTGATTATTTTACTGGTCTTTAAACATTTAAAAAATAACTTTCATAATAAAAATTGGAAAAAATATGATGTGGAATGGAACCAGATTGGCAAAATATTGATAATTACTGAAGCTAGGTGATGGCAATATGAGTTAATTAAACTGCTTTCTCTATGCTTGTATCTATCTATAAATTTCCACATTCAAACAAACAAACAAACAAACAAACAAAACCCAGCCCTATAAGGGAATAAGACAAAATAAGAAGAAATTGAAAGATAGCACATACAGGGTTATTATTGAACCTTGTTCAAATCCTTCGGGTGTCAGTTCTGGCCTTAATATTAGTCAGGTTTTGTTGGGCAACCCAATTTAGTGGAGTCATCTGAAGAGGGATAGCTTCCTAAAGTATAAATAAGACTAGGGGATGCCAATGGCCCCACCCCCACACCAAATGAGGGAGTAGACATTAGGAACAATGTGAGATAGAAATAAAAAGAAGTCTGTCATTTGACAAAGGCAAGGGGCAGACCAAATACTGAAAGGAAGGAAACGAAGTAGGACACTGTTAGAACACCCAGAAAAAAGCAAACTAAGGAGCTGGCTTACTGTGTGGCTTGAGCTTAAGGTCAGATTAATCTCAAGCTATTACACTTGGGTCATTTATACTCCAGGGATTCTGAGAGCTAGGGTGAAAGTGAGTGGCTATTCATGAAATCATCTCTAATGTGGGAGACAAAACAAAAATCAAAAGTTGATAAAATAATGTCATCCTCTACTAACAATAACATGGCTTCTATGGGAGCTGGCCTACAGAAAAAGATGCAGTACACCTAATAGCAATAGCTGATAATTTTGTGAATCAACAAATTCTCTGAAGGAGAATTAAGCTAGTCAAGTGAGTGAACTTGCCTAGGACCGCAAAGCAACCTGATATAGGGAGATGTTTCCAAAAAGGAAGCAAATTAAAGGCTCATCCCATGACTGGTAGTCCCCAAAAATAAAGTGTCAATTTGTATTTTAGAGCTCACAGATTTCCTATCCTTTCCATTCTCAGTTGTGTGGAAATCTTGCTATACCTAGTTTCTGGTAAGATGAGAATGGCAGAATCCCATGGACACAGGGTGGTAAAGGCATAAAATAAAAACATTTGAGAACCATCCTCTTTAGAATCTTAAACTGGTGCATGAAACAGAGGGCACAAACCCAGTGGTCTCAGGAGCTAGGAAAGTAATATAATTGGGAGAAGGCCTACATGAAGGCAACAGGAAGATGAAAGGACAACGAGAGGACTGGAAAGTACAGAACCCACCTATAAGGAATGACCACTACTCAGGCCATATTTCTGCCTTTAGAAATGTGGGTTTACAGTTGCTAAAATTTCCAACTTGAAATCTGAACCTTTATTGAAAAGTCTGATATTAAGCACAGAAATAAATAAATAAATAGATAGATAGATAGATAGATAAAGTCTCACATCCAGACATAGCATGGACATCCAATTTCTGACCTCTGACAAGCATGTACGTACCAAAATGTTCACTGCAGCAGTTGTTTATAACAAGATCAGAAACAATCTAAAATTCCAGCAATAAAAGACTGGTTGAATAAATTGAATGCTGTTAAAACAATGTTATCTAAATACACACATACATACACACACATGCACACTCATACGTGGACTGATATGGAATCAACTCCAGGATAGATAATTAAATGAGAAAATGTAAAGTCCAAAAGAGGGCCCATACTATGGTCTTATTTGATATAAAGTGGGAGTGGAGGGTGACAAACAATGTGATGTAGAAATTAAAGGGTGTGGTGGGGATGGGACTTAACTATACCAAATAGCTCTGTAAGTTTACAAAAGAATCTGGCAGTCCTCGTTGCCTTTGGGGAGGAAGCTGGGAATCTGAAATGAGAGAACCTTAATTTTTACTGAACATTCTATTAAAAATGTTACAATTTTTCCCAAATACATGTATTACTTTCAGCTTTCAAAAAGTCAGTAAACTTCTGAGAAACAATGGCAAAACAACAACAGCAAGTAGCTCTGTATGTGGCTTAGAAATGCCAGGAAGAGATGTGCTCTCTACCATTAAGAGTAGGGGGGAAAAAATCAGGGGATTTTCTCCCTCGTTTTATTTGTATTTCCCTCCTCTAGCCCCTTGTCATTGTCTCTCATTTCTGGTTTGTTACTGTCTGTTTTTCTTCACTTCACAATCCCCCTGTGCCCACATCTCCCTTCTTCTCAAAAAGGAAGAGCTGATGAACATTTGAAAACAGAGTGATTGGAAAGACACATTAGAATGGCCCCCAAATCCAGGATACCAGAAAAGCAGGCCTTGCCTTAGGATTTCCTAATAAAATTAGAAACTATCTCTACAATATAGGAAGACTTCAAGCATTTATTTCATATAACCTGCCCAGGAACAAGTCATAGATGTAATACAGCCAACTAAAAACTCTCCTTCTCTGTTCTTCAAGCCCCACACTCAGTCCCCAAGCCCTGTGGATCCCACTTCATAAACTTCTCTAAAGCCCACTCCCTTCTCTAGCCCCACCTCCCTGGCCTCAGCCTCATTTGCTGCTTTTAAGGCTCCTGAACAAGAACTTGGGCTCAGAAATTCCTGAACTTTCATCCTACACCTTTTACAACTCTGAGCTTCTGTAAAACTGCTTCTTCTGCCAGGAATCCATTGGGTTAAGAGCACAGACTCGAGCCACACTGCCTGAGCTCAAATCCTGACTGAAGTTTTCTACGTCTACTGAGTGAAATTAATAGTACCTACCTCATAAGAGTTACTGTAAAGATTACACATGTTAAAAAATGTAAAGCACTCAAAGTGTCTGGCACATAAGCTGATATTATTTACCGACTGGGAAACACCTATCATCCTGAGACCCACCTAGCTCATTTTCCCAGTGGCACTGTCACTCCTTCCTCTGTTCCCCCATTGCTTTAGCCATGTTTCTATTGTGGTCCTCTTTACTGTACTATAATAACTTATTCACATGTCTGTCTGCTCCATTAGATCTTATAGGTCATGATAGACAGGACTGTCTTATTCATCTTTGTAGCTTTAGCACCCGGAACACAGTACTTCCTTAATAAACAATTTCCCAGGGAATCATCTTAGCTCAACTGGGATACCAGTGATTTCCAAACATGCTATGGAGCTTTTTGACTTTGTACCAAGCACATGCCTTTCCCAGCTTCTCTCTCGATCCACTTGGTAAACCCATTCGATCATTTTTTCCACTTACACTTTTCATACTCAAGGGGCAGGAAGCGGTTGATATGTCACTTCTCCTGTGAAGTCATCTCTGACTCCTCCTCTTCCCAGTTATTTCTAGGTTTATATCCCTCTGGGATTTTATAGTATCTGTCTTTATTAATTAGTTCTCTTAGATATCTTTTTCCTCTACTTGACTGATCTTTGAGAACCTGATGTATAGCATCGTGCGCGGCCCATGGTGAACCAAAGGCCCTCAATTCCAGCTGTGCAGCAGAATCGTCCAGTTTCTTAAAAAGAGTCTTGTTCAATAGAGTTGGGGCAAAGTCCTAAATTACTCTGTAACAGCTGATGGGTAGCCGAGATTGAGAACTTCTGTAGCAGATATGAAAACTTATGCTAAAGACCTATGTTCATTAAAGCAAGGACAGTAAAGATTCATTTCACTAAGCATGAACCAATTCTGAAGGTTCTTCCCACTTAAGAAACATAGGGACAGTATGGTGGTGTCCTCGTTGGTGCTCTGATTCATTACTATAAAACTGATACACTTCAAAGAGTCTGTGGAAGGGCAGCAAATGTAGAATGTGCTGGGCCTAACCAAGGTAATGGCACAGGTGAACAAAGACCAGGAGAAATAGCTTTATTTGGACTGAGAGTTGGAGAATGAGGGGAGGACTTGAGTGAGCATACTGAGCTAAGGAGTAGAGATTAAGTTCCAAAAATGGCAGTCAGAACTCATCAACAAATGACTCTACTTCCTAGCAGGCTTGGAGTTAGTGCAATCATAAAAGGTCTGCTGGGAAATGTACCTGCCACTAAATCACCCAAGTGTGCAGCAATTACCAAGAGGTACAGATTGGTTTGTTTGTTTTCTTCCCATATTTAATTTTCCACCACACCTCCTCAACCACAAGTATTATAAAAGAAAGTAAAAAATATCATTTTCTAGACCTTAGACTTGTCTTCAGCATTTAGCTCAAAGGTCTCACTAGTTTTAAAAAATAGTTCTGCAAAACTCATCAGCTGAAAGTTCTATCCAAGCAGTGAGAAGACAGCCTTTACTAACCCATGACAATCTTTTCCCATTTTCCCTGTGCTGAACAGCAGAGTGAGGCTCAGATTAGGGGAGGGCAGGGTAGAAGGACACAAGGGTTAATTTCCCCCAGTGCAAGATGGCATCTGAAGCTTGATGGGAGAGTAGAACTGGAGAGACTTGAGGGAAGGGTCCAGGCCCTGTATTCAGTCAGAGTCACTGCTGGAAGAGGAGGAGGAGGAAGAATGCTGCAAGGGGAAAGGGGAAAGGAGATAGCATCAGATCCAAATGACCTTTGTTCACTCCATGAGACATTCTTTGGTGCCCTACCCCTCTACCCAAGTACCTAAGAAGATCAGGAGCCTTGAACCAGATTGTCTCTTAAACAGCAAAAGCAAAGATTTCCTTCAGTAGTGAACACATGGGAATGGATTAAACCATCCTAACTCGTACAGAATTTAACATAATATATTTGGAGCAAGTCTCCAGCTTTCTTTACCACAGTCAATGCCCAGACAAGGAATAAATTAAAGGCACAAGCACAGTATAGTGCTAGGAAACAGCTGCTACCTTATAAATGCTTATTGTTTATCTGCTTGGAAAGTTCCTAGTGGCTATGAATCTAAGAAAAGTGAGTAGAAACAGCACATGTGTGTACATCTATCTCTACTTTTTCCTAAGTCCCAATTGGGAGAAAGTGAGTAAGGAGGAAAAGAAGGCTGGGACACACCTAGTCAAAGTTCTTAACATGCATACTCCCATCAACAGCTGTCGTTAAAAACATTTTTGAGACTCTCCAGGGTAATTTCTGCCCTATTCAATCTCACCTTTCCTTCTCCTCAGGCTTCTACCAAGGATCCAGAACCAGGAATTAGTGTCTGAAGCCAAAAGGCAAATAAATGCCAGGCGGAAAAATGTAAACTAAGGCCTCAAGATCCAGATTTGTTCCATCCTTGCAGAGTTGTCCAGACACCTACTTTTACCCTTACTAATTAACACTCCACTAGAATGAGGATACTTAGCCTTGGGGCTGAGCATGAAACTTAGGTTTTGTTTGAAGCTGAGAATTACTGACTGCTCTTTGTCCTCACTTTCCCTACTGGGTGGTGAACAACAACACCCTAAAAGAGAGAAAGGAACTCCAGGAACTAGGGCCAGATTATTACCTTTTAATTATTACACAAGACTTTGTTTTATCAAAGGACTGACCCTATTAATGGACATTTTGACCACCTCCACGGGTATGTCCAACTTGCTAAAACATGCATCCGGTAGTGAAAGAGTAGGACAAAAATTCTGGGGGAGAGAAAAACGGACAAGAACAGCTTTTGATTCTGATATCCATGCTAAGGCTTAGCAAGCTCCTGCTGGACAGAAGGCCCAATTACCCTAATATTTCTTTTCAAGATTAGCAGATTCTTCCCAGTGGGAATCCTTTACAAAAAGGAAAAACCATGTACCAAAGCAACACAATTGCTGCCCCATGTCCTCAGACTGCGAATACCCCTTGCCCACCACCTTCGAGCCTAGTGTCTCTGAGGGGGTACCCTTTTCTAGCCAGGCTCCAGAGGCCACTGACCTTGCCATGCTTGTGATGTTTATGCATCTTTTTATGAGCTTTCTTCATTTTCTTCCGCATCTTCTTGTCCATCACCATTCCTGGTGCTACCATGCCAGGAGCCAAGGGATTCACAGGAGGCATGCTAGGGGCAGGTGGTGGGTATGGAGGAGGGTAGGGACCTGGTGGCTGGCATCCTGGATACCCTGGTTGTGGCAGATGAGGAGGCCCAATTGGGGGGAAAGCTGGATTCCCCTGGGGAGCTCCTGGGGGAGTGGGAAAGGGTCCTGGCGGAAAGGCAGGATTGACAGGTGGTGGATGGACAGGATTGGAACCTCCAGGGTATCCAATGTTAGGGGGATACGGATTTGGCCCTGGCTGCCCTGGTGGAAGAAGCAAGGAACGAATTAAGATTAGAACTGATCAGAGATTCTAACAACAAACAACAACAAAAAAGATGATGCAGTTTCTCACTCAATACTTGAAATGGAAAGGTAAGGAAGGAGAATGGAGTATAGCAAAGACAAACCCTCATAGGAGAGAGTAAAGGTCACGTCCCTCTCAGGCTGGGGAGAGAGAGTCAGTGAACTCCCAAGGAAAGAGGAGAGCCCTGGTCAGCTATGATCTAAGGACTTTGGCTTTTGTGCGTGAGGGGAGACGTGTAGGAAAAACCCAGAAACTCCTATTGCTAAGGCCCATTTGAAAAAGGGTTGGGGTGGGAGAAGAGAACCCCAAACACCTACCGGCATTGGGATTCCACATCGTCAGGTGTGCTTCCTTCAGCCTGAGGAGAAAGAAATGACGGCAAAAAGCTGACAGCCCAAAGATGGGAAGGGGATTTAGAGACCGAGCCCCATCGCAATGTCTCCCTCCCCACAGTAGGCTCTGAAAACTACCATGACCTCCACATAAGAAATGTTTCTTTCCACTCGTTACTTCGTCCTTATACCCATTTCATCCCTAGTTCCCTATCCACAAGAACTTAGCTCCCAGGGCCGCTCCACCTTCTACTACGTCTGGCCACACAGCTGGAGGTCTCCAACTCCTCGCGAGAAGGGCAGAATCCACAATCTCGCTATCCCCATCACCCAAAGTCCGTGACTTTAACCACCCATAGGTTAAGGAAGAATTTTAAACAACTTTACCGCTCCCCAGGAAATAGTGCAGGGGACAGGACGCCCAAGCTAAGAGAAAGACCCTCCTCGAGGCGAAACCAGGAAGGTGGCTCAGGAAAGATATTCAAATGCTTACATATGTAGACACACCCCCTTATATATTAAAAAGGGAAAATGGAAATCCCAGCTGCAAAAGGACCCCTGACCCAAGCACGGGGAAAGGAGGAAACTGAAAAATCCAGATATCCCGTCACCTCTACACCACCGCCTGGGCTCGACTCGTCCTTCCCAGTCTCCGCTCACACTTCCTGGTCACCCCCACCCTGGATTCAGCACCCGCCTCTGCTGCCGCCTAATTGGTAGTTATGTGGTCATCAGGCATTATGATTGGAGAACACACCCGTCAATCACTCTAGTTCCTGCTAAACTAGAAGGCTGCAGTGCAGTGGGGACCGAGCCGGGCCTTTAGGGCGAGGAGGATGCAGAGGAGAGGGCAAGCCGGAAATACCTGGGGGAAAGGCTAGGAGAGAAAAGCCAGGAGAGGGCGGAGCCAGTTTCTGAGCAAAGTCCCCGAGTTGCCGAGAGGAAACTCAGCTGCAGCCCTCTGAGCTTCTCGTCCAGCGGGTGCAACACCTTGCAATGTGAATGCAGTCCACCGTGGTCAATGTTGTAACCCAGATATACACAGAGCGCTTAGGGAAAAGCAGGGAGCTGCTGAATCTCAGCCCCAAACCTCAATATTCCCACCTCCCTCCTAGACCGCATAAGAAGTAAAGAAACATTCTTGGGGAAAATTGAGATTTCCTAATCTCTCCTAGGAGACCCTAACTCAATTGCACAGCTACGCCATCTGTCGAATTGCATAAACCAGAAACCACCCCAGGCTAAGAGAAGAACCCTCATAGAGACGGAACCAGTAGGTGGCTCAGGAAAGATCCTCAAATGCTTACACACGTAGACACACCCCCTCGCCTATTAGAAAGGGCAAATGGAAATTCTGGCTACTCTCCTTGGCTTCTGTGGCCCACTCCAACACTACGATGTGGAATCCCTACACTTCTCTCAACTTTACTGCTCCCAACCTACCTCATCTCTCCACAAGCTTGATTTAATGAACATATATAGAACCATGCAACCAAACTTTAAAGATACTCATTCTTCTTAAGCATATTTAGAACTTTTTATAAAAGTTGGTCTCAACTAATACAAAATTTCCAATATTTGTATAATACATACCGTATTCTCTGACCACAATGTAAAATATAAATACAAACATACATCGGTAAATTAAAAAAAAAAAAAATCTTCCAAATAACTCTGGGTCAAAGAACAAACAATGATGGAAATTAAAAACACTGAACTAAGCCATAATGGAAATATTACATCCAAAACTTGTTGGATAAAAAATATGAAGATAAATTTTATAGTTTCTCATCTTGAACTAAAGACTTTGATAGATTTATTAAATACTTATTTTGAAATATTTTTAGACTTACAAGAAGTTGCAAAAATAGATAGAATTCCCGTGTACCCTTTACCTAACTTTCCCCAATAATAATATCTTATTTGTATCAGGTTTGTGCTAAATAGTTGAGACAAATTAGAACGTTTTCTATTTTTTTAAGCTCTAGGGCAATTTATATCTGCAATATTTCTTTCCTGGAAGATTACTGAGTTTGATAAACATTGATGTGTCTAAATGGACCTGATGCCTTTAGAAATTAAATATTTCAAATAATTTCTTTTTTTAAAAGCAGCTTTATTGATATGTAGTTCATATAACATACAATTTACCCATTTAAAGTGTACAATTCATGGTTTTTAGCATATTCAGAGCATCGTGCAACCATCTCCATTATCTAATTTTAGAACATTTTTGTCCCCCCCTAAAAAAATCACATTAGCAATCAATCCTCAATCCCCTCTTTACCTCTCTCCTACTCCACCCAAGCCCTAATCAACTACTAATCACCATTGTCTATAAATCTACCTACTCTAGACATTGTGTTTAAATGGAAAATAGTACAATATGTGACCTTTTTTTTCACTTAGCATAATTTGTTTTTTTTGATTAAATGTAGTGGGTTGACATTGGTTAATAAAATTATATAGGTTTCTTAGCATAATATTTCCAAAGTTCTTCTGTGATATAGCATGAATCAGTACTTCAGGTTAAGCCAAAAAGCTAGATGAGATCAGCTAGGGGACAGATGTGTCCAGAGCAGAAAAGAAAGCCCAGCACATTGGCCTGCCAATGTTTAGAAATTGGGAAGAAAAGAGGAGCAAGAAAAGGATACAGAATGAGTGCCTGGTGAGAAAGGAGAAAATTAGAAGAGAATATAAAGGAAAGAGTCAAGGAGGAAATTATTGAATGTGTTAAATGCTGCTGATAAATTATGCAGAATGCAGACTGAGAATTGGCCATTGGATTTTGCAAGGATGTTGAATTTTTAAGAGCAGTTTTAATTACATGCTAGAGTTTAAATTTTGCCTGAAACAAATCGGAGAGAGAAAGAGAAGGGAGAAAGTGGAGACAGCAAATAAAAGCAATTCTTCCAACGAGTGTTGGTAAATACGGAAGCAGAGAAATGAAGCAGTAATCATAACAGAGTGGGCAGCCTAGAAATGGCTTTTTAAGTTGAGAGAGTTTAAAGCATTTGTAAACCGATAGAAATAATCAAGTAGTGAGTTGGGGGGGGGGGGATGATGTTGCTGAAGAAAGAAGATATAATTGAAGAAATTCCTAAGTGACCAGGAAGACAAGGGCTCCGGTTTACAGGTGGAGGCACTGACCTCAGATAGAACAGTTCATTTAGTACAGGAAAGTGGTTGAAAGAATGAACTCTGAAGCCAGACTACTTCCTTTGTAACCTTGAAGAATGTACTTCAAAAGAAACTTCCATGTCTCATTTCCCCATCAGTAAAATGAGGTATAATAATAATAATTCCTAATTCATTAAATACATGTAAAAAACTCAGAACACTGCTAGACATATAGTAAGACCTATATATGTTGTTATTATTGTAATAGGAGGAAAATCAGAGTCTACAGGTCCTAATGAAAACACATTGGTAGATTTAGTGGTGGGAAGATGTGCCTGTTCTTTGCTGATGTCTCCTCATTTTTTTTTTCTTCAGAGGAAGAAAAAGCAAAGTTTTATCAGTTGAGAGTGAGGTGAGGGGAGATTAGAAATAGTCATCTCAGAAAGTGGGCAAGCAAACTGGCCAGGGAACTATAGTAGGATTGCTGGGCAGTATGGAGCACTCGCTTGTGGTTTGTGGGCCATACATGTGAAGCAAAGCTAGTCAGTACAGGTGGTGGTTTCCTTCAGTTAAATTCCAATGCTTAGGTACAGCTGTGGAATAGATGAACTGGATTTAACTTGGGTTAGGGTTTAACTGGAAAATACATGAAAGGGAAAGGGAAAGGAGAGCAAAGCTGTTGAGAGTGTATGCATGGTAGTGATTATGATAGTAAAAGGCCATGGTAGTGATAGGCCATGGAAAATAAATTGAATAAGGAGGGAAAGACATAAGGATATAATAGACAGTGAAAAAGTGGCAGGGTCGAAGGATTGAACAACCCAGTGGAGGCTCTCTAGAATAAGTAAGCTGAAAACGTAGGAGTTGGCATCCAGAAAGTGGAATGTTTAAAACGAATTTTAGTAGCGGAGTTAGTAGAGGAAAATAATTTCGTAAGTAAAAAGATTGAGATCAAAGAATTAAATAGGTTATCTACACAGTGACTAAAGTCACCAAGAATGATGACAAAAGTTATGATTAAAGAAGACTATGAACCAGAATACTAAAATCTTCAATGAATACAGAAGAGTGACCAGGAGGTCTATAAATGATAGCAACAAGGTGAAATAGCAAGTGGTGTGGTCTGATGGCATGTATTTCAGAGAAGCTTGGGTTTTTGACGGAGGAAGATAGAGAAATGTGCTGGAAGCAGTAACAGAGAGGAAAATATCAAACTCTTGGTCCGGAGTACGTGAAAGAAAAGACAGCTACCACTCCAGGTAAAGTAAGGTTCATTTTAATGGATGGAAGAAGGTAAAGGGGACATTTGGAGAAGAGGTTGCAGATATAGAAGATTTTGTAGCTATTTCCCTAGATAGTATAGATGTACAAAGCAGCATGAGACACAGGTCCCTTGCTTTCTAAGAACTTTAGGTAGGCCTATGGCAGGTAGGTGAAGGCACAAAACTATGGCATAAGACATACGTGTCACTTTACAAGCTCTTCATCCTTTTCCTATCATGTCTATGGGTCAATAAACATTTATTGAAAATACCTTAGCACATCAAAAGTGAATGACACCCTTCTGAACAAATGAGAAAAATGAGGTTCAGGAAGAAGTAGCTTATTCCAAGTTCCACCCTAGTTACTGGCAGATCCAGGTCAGGAATCAAAGACTATTCAGTTCACCAGGCTGTATGCAGAGTCCTGAACTGGGAACCAGAAGGACTATAAACAATGTTTCTCTACACCCTGAGGCTTTCAGTTACAGTCTAGGTGAGAATGTTATGCTCAGGAATGAAATAATTTTAGCAAACAACATATCAATAAGCACAAAATATGCTACAAGTTATGTTAGTAAATGCCAAAGGGAAGCAGTATAAAGTCATGTGGTTTTTCAAGAAATATTTCCTGGTGATAGTAAATTTGTTTTCATGTTTTTCTTAAATTCTATAAGCAATTCATGAAAATTAAAGAAAAGTTGAAAAACAGAAAAGTAGAAAAAAAAAGGAAACTACTTTTGAGGTCCCATCACCCAAACAGAATTACTATTGTTAATATTTCGGTGTTTTTACATCTAATCTTTTTTTTTCTAGGTATAGACCTTTAAAATTAATAAGTAAATACAGCTGACCCTTGAACAGGAGTTTGACCTGTGTGGTTCACTTGTACGCTGATTTTTTTTTCAATAAATCTGTATTGTTTTCAATGTGTATGCATTGATGTATTATCATTTTATATAAAGGACCTGAGCATCTGTGGATTTGGGTATTGGCGGGGGGTCCTGGAACCAATCCTCCATGAATACCAAAGGACAACTTAAATTTGGGGGGAGTCAAAAGTTATAAGCGATTGTTAGCTGAGCACAGCCAGTGCCCTGAACCCCTTCATTGTTCAACGGTCAATTGTATTTAACTTTAATAGACAAAACATGCAAATAGTTCAAAATTCAAGAGGTAAAAACAAAGGTAGATAGTAAAAATTCGGTTTTCTTCTCACCATCCACCACCTCTGTCTTTAGTCATACCATGTTCGTAGTCCACCTCTATTCATAGATTTGTTTTCAAGTTTCTAAAAAACTTATTTATATGCATATTGCCTCTTTAAGAGCATGAAGTCACTAATCATGGCAATATTATACTAGGCAAGGACTGGATTTGGTGAAGTAATCTTCACGACAGAGACTTTAATTCATAGAATCATGGAATTATAGGGTTAGAAATGACTTACAGAATCATTCATTGGACTTCCTGAGATTAAATAAACAAACTTTTCTAAGAGTTCAGTTAAGAGAGCTAAGATGGTAATCTAGATTTTCTGGCTTTTATGTCAGCAATCCCTTGAAAATGTCCACTCAAAAATACTGCAAATAAACATTGTGATGCTTCCCACAACCCTCACCTTGTTCCTTGTATTTATGGCCTCTGAAGTTCTAGAGGTGGTCATAGTTGTTGTTTTGTTTTTTAATAAGCTTTATTTTTTTTAGAACAGTTTTAGGTTTATAGAAAAATTGAGGTGATACAATTTATATTCCCTACACATGGTTCCCTGTGTTATTTTAACATTAATATGGTATGTTTGCTACCTTAATGAATATTTATTCATGATAATTAATTAAACTCTATACTTTATTCAGATTTCTTTAGTTTTTACCTAATGTCCTTTTTCTCTTCCAGTATCTTATCTAGGATATCATGTTACATTTAGTTGTCATGTCTACTTAGGCTCCTTTTGATTGTGATAGCTTCTCATAATTTCTCTGTTTCTGATGATCTTGACAGTTTTGAGGAGTAGTATATGGGTATTTTGTGAAATGTTCCTTTTTTGGGATTTTTCTTGTGATTATAGGTTTATTTTTGATTTAGTATAACACTATGCTTGTCAACATAAGTTTGTACACTCTTTTCATGTGACATCTATTTTAATAATAATATAGCGTTTTACAAACATCATTTTTAATGATGAAAATCCCTGCTTTGTTATTTAAGATTTGTATGACTTTGGGACATATTCCTAAATTTCTCTGAGTCCTTGGTTTCCTCCTCTGTAAATGATGCTCACAGGATTATCATGAAACAGACAAGTAGACTGTTAAGCATAGGCAAAACACAATGCAAAGTTATGTTTAAAGATTGTTCAGGGTGGTGTTTTACTCAGAGTTGGGGAAGAATAGGCAGCCAAGAGGCAAGTGCAGTAGCTGAGGCTGCCATACCTAGGAAGAAGGAAAGAGGGATGGGTGCCCAGAAGCAGGCCCTGCCTATGCAATTGCAGGAGGGCCTGAAAACTGACTGGATATGGGTGGGATAAGCTGGGGCCACAGGAGGGGACAAGAACACCTTCCTTGTTGGGATCCTTTAGGACAGCGGTCCCCAACCTTTCCAGTACCAAGGACTAGGTGGCCTCCTGTGAGAATCTAATGCCTGATAATATGAAGTGGAGCTGAGGCAGTGATGCTGCACTAGGGAGTGGCTGCAAATACAGACGAATCTTTGCTGGCTAGCAGGCTGCTCACTTTCTGCTGTGCGGCCTGGTTCCTAAGAGGTTGCAGACCAGTACCAGTCTGTGGCCAGCAGTTGGGGACCCCTGATATAGGACCAAGAGAAATTTGATATCCTTGAGGGTCAGTGAAGAGGGGAAGGGCAGACCTGTTGGCAAGGGGGAGACAGGCATTTGGATTTTGATGTGTTTCATTTCAGCTGGTGGCTGCCTATTCAAGCAATGATGTCTTATGGAGAATTAGAGATCTGGGACTGAAGGAAGGTGAAATCTCAAGGCTCAGAGTGGATAGGTTCCCCAGAGGCTAATAATCTTGGAACTCTGGAACAACCAAGCTAGAAAGGGGCTAGAGATCATCTCAACACTATCACAACTGCTGCTGCCATTTACAGTGTCCCCTAAGGCCAGGTGCTGTGTAAGACCTGTCACCTTTTTTTTTTCACCCTGAATTGACACTGCAATTAGGGTAAGTGTTTTACACATGATAAAATATGTGTGCTTTTACACAGGATAAAACTGAGAGTCCAAGTGTTCAGTATCTTGCCTGAGAACAAAGAGTAGTTGGTCACTGAGCAGGAGACAATCCTGTTGTAGTAAAGTCAGAGCTCCACTATTGTTCTTCCAGTATTAGACCAGAAAGCCAACCCCTTATTGGCAAATGAGGAACCTGAGTCCCAGAAAGAGAAAGTAACTTGCACAAGGGCACTCAGATAGTCAGAAACTAAGCTAGGGCTATAAATCAGGTATCTGTAACTGGACTGACCCTGAGGGACACCCAATGTTAGAGGGACCTGGGCAGATAAGAAAAGCCAGTAGAGAAAACACACAAAAAGAAATGAAGGAAGAACTTCCCAGCAGGGTTCATTCACAAGGTCTTGCCTATAGTTTTCCATATTACCTCTTCTCTCCCCACTTGCTACCCAGGTCACTTAGAGTTTGTCGCCGCACCTTATGATACTCTACCTTATTGGGCCAGGAATCCCTTACTGCCCCCAACACTCCTGGAAAACTTCTGTTCATTCAAAACCCAGCTTAAGCATCATGTGCTCTGTGAGGTCTTCCCATTCAAGCCTCAGAAAACACTTCCTCCCAGGACACTGTACAGCAGCGGTCCCCAACCTTTTTGGCACCAAGGACTGGTTGGGCTCCTATGAGAATCTAATGCCTGATGATCTGAGGTGAAGCTGAGGCGGTGATGCTAGCGCTGGGGAGCGGCTGCAAATACAGATGAAGCTTTGCTGCCACTGCTGCTCACCTCCTGCTGTGCAGCCAGGTTCCTAACAGGTCACAGATGGTAAGGTCTGAGGCCTGGGGGTTGGACAAAGTGAGTTGTGGGTCTCTGAACATCTTCAGAGCAGCAATTTCATCATATTCTTCCTTCTTTCCCAAGTGCCCTGCACGATATCACACCAAATAAAGGCTTGTGGAGGAAAAGGAAAAGAAGAGAGACAGAGGAGCCCAGGATCACACGAATGAAGGAAGACACAAGGATGCAGAGTCAGGAAAACTGACTATCTCTTTCCTGTACACACCTATCCTCAGTCACTGGTCATAATTACAGTGGACCGGATGCCCACAGAAGCATACATGCATTTGGCAAGTAGGAATGGCAGTGATGGGGCAGACTGGACAGGCATATGATCACCACATTTATGTTTGCACATATATAGATTACACATAAACTGCATATTTACACATGAGAAATGGTACCAGCAGGTTGAGAATTCCTGGAACAAGGGCTTTGCTGAACACTGAAGTGGCAGATTCTCAGCTGAGGCCTACAAGGGAGAATGGTAATGGGGAGGAGTTGAGAGACAGTCTTCTGGGCAGAGAGGTGGGCAGCTATGTGAATAACCCTCTGGGAAGGAGTGGGACTCTTGAGGATGGGCCAGGGTAGCCAGGCGCTGCTGTACACACTCAGCTGTCAGCCGTGCTTCTGGGTCTGCATCCCAACAGTCCTCTAGGAGTTCTCTCAGGCCAGCAGGGTCCTAGGAAGAATGACCAGGAGGTAAGCTTAATCCCAGGATTCTGAGTGGCCCTGAGTGGCTCCCAATATTAAAAGGGATCCATTATTCCCCTGTTTTCAACACTCTTCTTCTGATCCTTCCTGGAGCAAGCCTCCTTTTCTCCTCACTGAAATCCTGCCCTCTGCATCTTGTTCCCTGGGACAGGTTTTTGGGGGCTTTCCCAAGAGTCTACCTTTTCCTCTGAGGCACTAATTCCAGTTAACGTCTTAACATGTTGATGGGAAATTGCTCTTTTCCCTTTCAGACAAATCAGAGTCTTCTGCAAACAATTCCTGGGTCCCTGTTTTCTAATCCAGAAGATACTTGTGCATTGGGAATTTGAGACCATGTATTTCAGACCAGGTAGCAGGATAAAGGGCTTTCTTTAGGAAACTATTTGTACAGACCCCTGTAATTTTACTTTAGGCCACTGATTTAACTCTTTAACCCTTTTATACCTAGAACTGGATTTTACTGAGTCACGGCACAAACGAAGATGTGTAGGACAGAACAAAGAATTATTGGATTGAATGTTGGGCTCCAGCGTACCAGGAGAGGAGCCATCTTGGGGGCAGAGCTCAGGGCAGCAGCAAAGCCAAGGAGGGCATCCTAGAGTAGGGGGCTGAGAAAGAGGGCTAACCAATGGTGAGGAGAAGAAAGACAGACTGAGCAAGACTGAGCAGAAGGAAGATGGGAGTCTCAGAATGGGCTGTATGAGACTTATGGTGGAAGAGGATGAACTGAGGTACAGAGAAAGTTTGCCCAGCTCTGGATGAACATGAGCAAGGAGTGGTGGGAGATGAGAGTAAAGGGACTGGTTCTAGCAGACAAGGCCTTGAAGCCCATGCCCAGACTCTCCAAATCCCCAGCCCACCAGCTTGTGGCCTCTTACCGTGGCAAAGCAGTGCCAGGTGGGTGGGATGTAGGGGCGCCTTCTCTCTTCTACTGCCAAGGTCCAAAGTTCACAGGTGGTGGGGGTGCTGCCCAGTTCTGCCTCATAGGCCAATTGAAAGGGTGGTGGCCTGCTGTCTGGAGAAAAGCACATGGGGCTAGGTGTTGCTAGTGCTAGGGGTATCTTCCTTGTGGAAAGAGCAAGGGGGACTAGGACAGAGCTTCCTGAGTTAGGATGTAAATGGGTCTGGAATGGATGGGTGAGGCATCTGGGAAGAGTCTGGGACTATTGCACCCATCCTTACCAGGTTGCAAATCTTGGCAGCGGCTCAGGATCTCCCATAGGAGCAGAGCCAGAGAATAAACATCAGCTCGCCGGAGGGCCATACCCCAGTTCTGTAGGTCCAGGGTCTTGTCCAAGAGCTCTGGTGCCATGTACCTCTGGGTACCAGCCTGGAGAGGAAGGCATGGAGGGCCAAGAATCGTCTCCTTGGCAACCTTCACCATACCACTGGTCCATGCAACATCCCCCCAACTACAGACTTAGAAATGTCCCAAACGCTATAGGCACTGCCGCACTGTTGCTATAGCAATGGGAGTATCTTCATCAGCACCACCACCATCATCTTGGGCCTCATCCTTATCCAGAGTACTCACCTCCATGATGGCAGCTGGGCCTCGGGGTTGAGTAGGGGCCCAGGTGGGAGCCTGAGTGAGGCCAGGGAGCACCAAAGCGAGGCCCAGGTCTCCAATAGCACATGACCCATCCTCCCGAATGAGCACATTCTGGCTGCTCAGATCTCGGTGGGCAATACCTGGTTTGTACTGGCCTGTGGGAAAAGCCAAAGTTGAAAGGGTATGGATCTTTTTCCTTTCTCTTTTGACCCAATCCTTCCCCTCCAAGCTAAGGGAGAATCAGAAACACAGCAATGATTCCCACGACTTCCTGCTCTCAGTTCACTCACCATCCTGCCAGCGCTCCTCATGGAGAAATGCCAGGCCCTGTGCCAGAGAGAGTGCCATCCTCAGGGAACTTCCCCAGTCACTGGTGTACTGGGTCAAGTAGTGACACAGGGAGCCCTGGGGAGAAGTAGAGAGAACAAGGGAAAACACAAAGCTGGAGGTAGCTGATCCACCCCAGGAAGCAGAGAGCAATTGACAGACTTCCTCCTGCATCTCCTAGCAGACCGACACACTGACATATCCAGGCCAAAACAAGAGATGTGAGAATGTGCATCAGTCAGACTGACAGGAAAAGCAGGAACTCTAGTTCAAGTGTCCCGAGCACTTACTGTGGGCCAGGCCTCTTGTAATCCTCACAACAACCCTAGGAGGTAGATACTCCTGTGACTCCCATTTTACAGATGAGAAGCTTGAGAGACTAAGTAAGCTTGCCAGAAGTTTCATGAGAGAAAAAGAGAGCTTGGACCCAAGAAGTCTGACTCTAGTATCACTCATTAGTAACCATCTTATGCTCCCTCAGGGGTCTTGGGACAAAGACAGAGCAGAAGAGGCACCCCTCATGAACCACCTGGCCTGAGGTGTCAGGCTTTTATGGTAGAGCTGAGTAGAACCATTAGGTAGGAGAGCAGCAGGTGGGGAGCAAGTAGGAATTGGAGGGAAAGGAACAATAGAGTCTCTCATTCCACAAACATTGAACACCTTCAGTGTGCAGGGTAAGTTAAACAAACAAAACCAAAAAAACAGTGATTTTTGAGGTGGGCAATGAGGCACATGATCAAAGAAGGGACTTTCCAGAATTCAAGATTTCAGGGGTGGCAGAGCTGAAGGTGCTGATAAAGTCCTAAGTCCTTAGTAGGTCTACAAGGCTGGGTGTAGTCTGGCCCTGCCTACCTCTTCCTCTTTATCCTTATTGTTTCTTGTCCTCCCCTTGAGTCAAGTCTCCTTATTTTTCTCTTATAGTACCACAGCCCTCTGTTTCGGCACCTAACACACTTAACATTTTATACCTATTTTTGTACTTACTTAACCCACTTCTGTCTTCCCTACTACTGTATAAAATCTGTAAAGGCAGGGAGGGACTGTTCTTCCTAGCACTCAGCACAATGCCTGACACACAACTTATAAACATTTGTTGAATGAATACATGAATGGGTTTGGAGGTGTGCCTTGAGGTACTTCTTTAACAATGATTTTCTTTAAGGTACAGAATATGAATAGTTTTGATTTCTCCCTTTCCTTATCTATTTTATGAGTTAAACATGAGCAGGTATTGTGTAATAAAAAAATCAATAAAAATAATTTTTAATGTTTTAGAGAAGAGGAAATGTAAAGCAGAAGAACAAGTGTAGACAGGGCCCAGCTGCCAACCTGCACTCCCTTCCATCCACATTCATACACGGGCAAACACACGTACATTCCTTGGTCCTCACCTTGGGGTGCAGCTCCAACACCAGCAGGGGCCCACAGGGCAGGGGGCCAGGGCCCCCCCTGCTGGCCGTGATAAAGCGGACAATGTGGTCATGCCGTAGGCCTGGCAGCTCATACAATGCTCTCTCAGCTCGGAACTGGGCCGCCGCCCTCAGGGGGAAGGCCTTGATGGCTACCAGCTCGCCTTGCAGCTGCCCAGCCCACACAACTGCATGACTTCCTTCCCGTATTACCTGGTGGGGACATGGTGCTGGGTGTGGGCCTTAGCTAGTACCAGGGCTACGCTTCCTCCCCAGCACAGACACTGGGAGTGCCTAGAGGACCCTTCCCTTCCTCCCTGGGCACCTGGGAGAAGCACAGGTCAGGCAGCTGAGGCAGCTCCACACTCCAGTCCCTGCCTGAGTCTGGCTCTGGCTCTGGCTCTGGTTCTGGCTCTGGCACACCTTGCACTCTGCAGACATTTCGCTGTAGCAGGGCTGGAGTAGAGGAGCATTAGGGTCAGGGTGCACAGGCATGGAGACTAGGAAGGGGGCTTTGTGGGAGGTAATAGGGATCAGAATTCCAGGGCAGTGTCTTGGGGTCACAAAGGGAGGAGGCAGATTAATACCCAAGATGATGCTGCCCAGCAGCAGGAGGAGGAGGAACAGCCCCAGTAGCACCAGCGCCATCCAAATAGACTCGCCTGGGTGTTAAGGCAAAGATGCAGGCTAGATGAGCCCTGCCCCAAACCCACCCTCTGTTCCTCTCTCCCTCCTCAGAGATATTGCTTCTTACCCCACCCCCACCCTGGTCACAAGCCCCCTTATCTCCCAGTCACCAGGGCAACCAACTTCTCAAGGCCAGGAGGAGGGAAGCTTGGGACAGGGGTAAAGTGAGAACTGACCCTGATTCTACCTCTTATGCTAACCTGGGCCCCAGCCCCCACCCAGCTTCAGCACCCCAGGGGCCTACCTGGGGTGGCCAGGGGACTCTGGGAGCCAGGAGTCCCCGGGCTGCCCAGAGGAGGCAGATGGCTGTAATTAGCATTGCAGAAGTCAGTGCCACAGGAACAGGTGAAGAGAGTGGAGCCAGGGCTGGGCTGGGCTCTGGGGCTCGGGTCACAGTGGGGCGACTCACAGCCTGGCTCATCGCTGTCTCGGCATCCTGATAGGATGGGATTAGGAAAACAGGAGATAAAAAGAGAAAGGGAGATGAGGGTGGAAGTGGGGGGTGAGGGTTGGAGCGTGAGTGCATATAATGGGGTCTGGGAACAGAGGGTAAATTCCTTCTTTGAGGCATCCCTTCCAGCTCATACGACTTTTCTTTCCCTCCACACATTCCATTTCTCCTCCTTTCCCTCAGCTGCCACCCTCACCCCAGGATGTGCCTGTCTCCCACCCCGTCACCTACCATATACTTTGCCATTCACCTTGCATCTCCACCTGTGCCAGATCTTGGGTCAGGTTCCAGATCCCAAAGCAGCAGCGGCTGTAGAGGCAGCGAATAGCCCTGGGGGGCCCTGGTCCTGCATCTAGCAGCTGCCCCAGTGTTTGTGTGCTCCCACGCACTCCAGGGGCCTCAAAGAACACACAGGTCCGCCTGCTTGGGGGTGCTATGGCCCGAGGTGGGGAAAGGGGAGGGGTCAAGATGGGAGTGAATACAGAGGCAAAAGGAGCAGCCAAAAGGAGAGACAAAGCATGTTTCACATCCCAGGGCCAGCATGGTAAAGTCATAAGAGGGAAGAGGGTTAGCAGAGTTTTGGAATCTGACCTCCACCATGGGAACATGTCTCTATTCTTCACCCTTACTCACCCACCCCACTCACCACTCTTCTAAAGGGGTGGCTGGTGCTTCAAGTGCCCCTTTCCTTCAATGGGTGAGTAGAAAGACACTTACCTTGCACAGCTGCAGGAAGCAGTGCCCAAAGCCCCAGAGTACCCAGGATCATTTTGAAGGAAGCAGCAACAGGAGGAGGGAAGCATGAGCCAGCACAGCTGCCCCTGCCCAGAGCTTTCCTCAGATACAGGGCATCGTGGGGCTTCTGATCCCTCAGTCCCCAACTCCGCCCCCCTCCCTCTTCCCAGTCTCTGTGGGGGAGACGGCTGCTGCGGGGGAGAGGATGGGTATGGGGAAAAGCAGGGAGAGAGAGGGAGGAGTGGAGAACCAATCTCATATCCTCCTCTCTTCAGCCACCTCCTCGTTTCTCTGCAAAGTGGGAGGAAGAGGCCTTGGAGGCCCAGCTGAGAACCGAGTGATGCTTAACTTCAAACCTCTGCCCTTTGCTGACCCTGGAAGAAAGTACTTCATCCTATAGCCAGGAAACCACAGTGAGGTGAAGTGCTCAGAGCCAGTCAGCTATGTCCCAGATCCCTTCTAACCCTTATTTTCAGGGCTCAGATCCACGGTTTCCCGGACAGAGAGGTTTCACAGCCCATACTAGGTTTGACCTCATTTTCCAAACTCAAACATTAGACAGCACTTATATAAAATTTCTCAGAGTTAAAAAAAAAAAAAAAAAGCACACATAAAAAATGGTATAATGGTAAATTTTATGTTACCAAAATTTAAAAAATCACTTTGAGTCACACACTGAACAAATCACCATTATTGAGAATATAACAAACTTTTATTGAGCACCTATGTGCTAGGCCTATGCATTTTACAATCATCTCATCTAATTCTCCCACTAAACTATTTATTATCTTCACCTTATGGGTAAGAAAGCTGAGCTTAGGTATTTAGCCAAGGTGATTTGAACCTAGAAGTCTGACTCCAAAGCCCTGTTCTTTGCATTATGCCACGATGCCTGAAAACAAATACAAATGTAGCAATAAAAATTTCCACTACAGTATTTGAATATTTGATTTGGATTGTTGAGAAAATAGGCACATTACCTGCTAGCAGGCCACTAACGAGAAAGGGAGGGTACAGTTCAAACTATCACCACCAGAGGTCAGCAGACATAGGAAAAACTAGGGTGTTTAGTGAGGGGGCAGCGAGAGCCTCTGATTATCTATAGTACACCTCCTGTATCTATTAAGCTGCAAGGACTGTAAAATGTGAAGGGAGGGCACAGGGTGTATAAAGGGAATGTCTGCATGAAGACAGAAAGAGAGGTCTATAGTTTGTGCTGCAATAGAGGGACAAGATTCCAACACCACCAGACTCAGAAACTACAATAACAGATCATCATTTCTGCACCTGTGAACAGCTGGTTCCCATGAAAATTAGAATCAGAGGGGACTAGTATCCTGTTTTCAGAGCCTTCTGTCCCTCTGGTGACTGCCTGGAAATTCTTTCTGGGGATGGTCTGGCTTAGAACAGGGATGAAAGTCTGAGTATCAATTGATTCTGGAGCCTTTCTCCTCGGAAGCCTGAATGAAAGAGTAAAAGTTCAAGTAGTTGTGAGGCCAAAGCTGGAGGAAGGATGAGGGCTAGAGGCAGATAGACAGTTGCCCATCCTTCCATGGGTGCTTCTGGGAGTCTGCAGGACCCTGCAGGTGAGATGACTGGAATGTACTTAGCTATAGCTATCATTCTCACCAGCTCCAGATCACATAAATGAGTGGGGAAGTTAAAGGTCAAATAACTTCTTGTATCTGGAGTGTTTCAGGACTATATCTCCTCTAGAAGGAAGCAAGGTTAAGGATCAGGCAGGAAGGCAGAATCTCCTAACCCAAAGGCTTGGATAATTACTCCTCTCAAAGACAGAAACATTCCAGCCAGGTTTACTGGAAGTACACCTGCTCTAGGCAGAGTTTAGAGTTGAGATGGTGATAGAAGGGGTAAAACTCTGAGAGCTAAGGGATTAGGAAGGTCCTGAGAAAGGACCTCCTCATAGGAATAAAGTCTTCCTGGATTCCGCATGCACAAAGATCTTCATCCGAATCTCAGTTAAAGTCTGCAGTGGCCCAATAATCAACCTTTGACCCCACTAACCACAAAGCTAAAGTGCATTGTGTATTCAACTCAAAAAAATATCAACTAGAGGTCCCAGTCATAAAAGGTATTTTACTAAGTGCTGGGTCTACAAGGATATGATTCCTGCCCTCCAGGAACTCAGTCTAGAAAGGCAGGAAGATAAATCAACAAGCAATCAGAAAATTATGTATCAGACCACGGGTATGAACAAGCTAATTCTGTCCAGGATATAAAAGAGAAGAGAAGAAAGGTACCCGGAGGGTTTCGCAGAGAAAAGGATCTTTAAATTGTCCCAAAGGTAAACATACTCAAAACAAGTAAAAGGACTGGAGCTCAATGAGACTAGAAGCAAGGATATTAGTTACAAGGCCTAAGCAGTAGCCAAATGTGAGCACTAGGAAAGTGGAAATAAAAATAAGAAAGGAAAATAAATGAGATACGTTGTATTGATAATATTAAAAGGATTGGTAATCAAATAAATGTTGGAAGATGAAAAGGAGAATTAAAAGATGATTCTGAGGCATCAAAAATAAATGCTCAAGTCTATGGTCGTGTCACCCTGAATGCGCCTGATCTCGTCTGATCTTGGAAGCTAAGCAGGGTCGGGCCTGGTTAGTACTTGGATGAGAGACTACCTAGGAACACCGGTACTTTAGGCATTAAAAAATAAGAAAAAAAAAAAAAAAGAATACTCAAGAAGTAGTGATACTGTTAAGTGAGATGGGGAACACAAGGGTTATTTCCCATTCTTACATGATGAGTTTGAGTTATCTCATCTACTAAGCAGGCTGCCAGGTTGTGAGAGAATTTAGGGCTTAACATCTGGGAGTCACTAAGATGTATTTAATAAGTAAGGATGGACATGATTTGTTTAAGGGGCTGAAAAGTAAAGTATGGAAAGGACACAAGACAGGGAAACATCAACATTTAAGGGACAGAGGAAGAAATGGCTACCAAGGAGACTAAAAAGAATAGTCAGTAAGGCTAAAGGAGAACCAGGAGAGTATCAGTTCCACACTCCATGGAAGAAAGCTATAAGGTGCACATTGTTGCAGAGAGATCTGAGGCTAAGGATTTAAAGAACACTGGAGCTGGCAACCAAGTGGTTGATGTTGTTAAAAAACAATTTGGCAAATGATGGGTGCTGAACAAAGTGGCCTGAGAAATGAGTAAAAGAGAAAAATTGAGTGTCAAATATTTTCACTTTGGAAATGGAAACTAGATCAGCAGCTTGAAGAGGAAGCAGAGGTTTTTTCAAAATAGAGGGAAGGGAGTTTAATATACTTATAGACTGGCAAAAGAGAACCAGACTGAAGATAAAAGGGAGAAATATCAAAACAAAGAACAAAAAGAAATCAAAGGAAATGAGCGTAAGTGGCAGGAGTGGCCTTGCAATGAAGAAATATTTTCTCCTAAGAAACTAGTGAATACATAGATGTAGTATAGGGGTAGGACAGGGAAGATTGAAGAAATTCATGCTTCCATTTTCTCCATGAATGAGGAAGCAGATCATCTGCTGAAAAACTGGGTCAGAATTGGGAAACTTGAAATTAGTGGTATCTGTCTCACTGGCCAGCCTGTGAAGTACTAGGTGGCAGGGCCTGCCTGTCTTATTTCATTTTTATTCTCAACCTAGTTTAGTAGCTAGCTAAGTACCCAGACTTAAGAAATGTTTATTGAATGAATAGATGGCACTACTATTAAACACCCATTTAAGGCTGCAAAACCAAAAAAAAAAAAAAAAAAAAAAAAATTCCCAAATGACCCCTTCCCCAATCAAGTCAACTGTTAAAATGTTATGTTGCTTCCAGCTACATAAGGAAATTGAATGGCTGAGTTTACCCATTGGTGATTGACAAAGTAGACACAGGAAGTCAACAGAAAGAAATGGCTACAAAGCAAAATAATAGAGAATGTTGGCAGCCACGGTATAAACAGTTAATCAAGAATTCTTATATAGGTAGGAAGGGAACTGAAACTGTAAGGAAATTGGAAAGATTGTCAGAATAACTTCAATTTCAGTTTCAAAAGGGGTGTCACAATCCAGATTCCATCATGTTAGATACAGGCTAGTATTAACTGAATGTAAAATATGTTGGGGCTAGATCTTGGTTCCAATATAATTCTCCAACAAAAAGGACCAATGCTCCTTGGAGAAATGGCTGATTCTAGGGCTGGGGCAGGGAAAATACAAGATGAACCTGAAGTATCTTGTTTAACAGAAAGTTTAAAAAGTGCTCAAAAAAATAAAAGAATGTAGACATACCAAAGGGACACAGGAGCCAAACTGAAAGAGCTCGCAAAGGCCAAAGGGGAGACAATCTGAACAATGCAGTATTGGATTATAATGAAGTATAAAATAAATATACCCAATAAGTAAGCCAAGCATAAAAAAATGAGTGCATACTAATGTAAATTAATGGTGGAGAAGAGTTTCCTCACAGAATTCCAAATGTTCTATGTAGATACTGCCCCCATCCCAGGAGAGTAAGCTTAATTCCCATTAAAAGTGGGCTAGATTTACTGACTTGCTTCTGAAGAATAGGAAAAGAGAAACTGGAGAAACCTGACAAACACTACCTTAACCAACTGATGGTTACCATCAGTAATGTCATGTGGCTATATCACAGATCCCTTGACAGGATGTGACGAGGACATTTCACTTGGGTGATAGTTTTTTCCCCAAACCCATAAGCTCATTCTAATAATGAGAAAAACATCAGACAAACCCAGATTTGGGGATATTCTACAGGACACCTGGCCAACACTTCCAAAACCTGTCAGGTCATGAAAACCAAAAAAACTGTCACACACCAGCGGAGACTGGGGAAACCTATCAACTAAATGCAATGTGCCGTCCTGGAATGGATCTTGGAACAGAAAGGCAACATATGTTAAAACTGGTGAAACCCATAACGCCTGGGGTTATGTACCAATGTCAGTGTCTTAGTTTTGACAATGTACCACATAGTAAGTTAACAATGGGGAAAATTAGGTAAGGGGTATACAGAAACCTTGTGCTAAATTTGTAACTTTCCCATAAATTTAAAAGTATTCCAAAATAAAAAGCTTATTAAAAAAATGTTGGGGCTGCCCCATTCCTCTTGGTCCTTCACATTTCTATGTAGTCAGGGCACACTGATCTGGTCATGACGCTACCTACCTAGAAATTAAGTGTAAGGCAAACATGCTGATTAACACATATGGGAGTACAACAGTGTAACTGCAATCCTTTGCCAAGTTCAGTATATGAAGTTATACCCATAGTCTCCCCATTCTCAATCCTCTCAACACACCAGAGACATGCCTTTTTATTAAAAAAAATTTTTTTAATTGGTTTACAAAGGAGCTACAGACTACATCAAAACTAATCTTTGTACAAAAAAGGGGGGGGGAGCCCCAAAATACCCAGAGACAAAAGGTAGGAGACACAAGAAAGGAAGATACAAAAGAGCAGGAAGGAACTGAAAGACAAAAGATTAGCATCATACATACACAGAATCAGGGGGAAGAAAAGAACAAGAAAGATGAAAGCATTTGAAAGTATTTCCCCACACAGCCCTGGTGATAATCGGATTGGAACCAACAACAAACACAGCATGAGATTATTAAGAGGTTTAAAAAGGCAACAGTGGTATGAAGACAGGTTATTGCCAGTGTTGAGAGAAACTTATTTTAGGCACCAGAGACTGGAGCACTGTCCCTCCCCCCAAAGGATGAGACGCTCTCATTTAGGGAAGAGGAAGCAGGCCCTAGGGCAGCTGCCATAGATGTGTGTAGAGGAGACTCCTCAAGGCAATCTCAGCATATTTTCCCCATTTTTCTCCAAAGTCTTTGTGCCCTAGATTCTAGGTGAGGGGTATGGGATGCCATTGGGAGAACGGGGTGATCAGAAATATGAAGACCTGCCCTTGTCCACACTGTTCAAGAGCAGTTGCTGGGAAAGTAGAGGGCCGAGTAGATGAAGCCCATTCCCCTGTGGAGAAGGCACAGTGTCATTCCTGAAGGTGAGAGAGGAAAACACACACCCCAGGAGAGGTATCAACAGTCCTCACTACCTGCAGCCCCGGCTTAACCTTATTTGTTATGTTTTTCTGATACTGAAGTGAACTGAGGGACAAATCACCACACCTCTTCTCACTTAGCAGGGACAAGGCAGGCTGAGGTTGTTTGATAATATAGAAAGAGGGAAATGGGACAATATACTCATTTCTCTCAAGTGAACATTGTGGAGGAAATCTTTTTGGGCCTGGGAAGTCAAATTGGAGAAGATCTATGGGAGGAATGAATCCAGGGGCTCTCCTTTTGTTTTGATTTCCAGCCTTCACTCTAAGGCAAGAAAGCCAAATCTGGGAGAGGGAGTAGGAATTTAAGCTTAAGGCTGTTTAATGTCCTCCTGGGGGCTGGTGTTTAGGGAAGGCAAAGAAAAGAAACAGGTCAACCTCAAAGCTGGTCTGCTCATCCTCCTGGAAGAGGTCTGTACTCCAGGAGAAGAGCCAAAAGAGGCACCAGAGAGAGCACAGGCTCCCAAACAAAAGTAAAGCAACCTGCCCATATTTTATCAGCAGTTTTCAAAAGCAATGTTTTCCGGGGTTGGAGAAGTGCCATGTCCTCCTCCTTTCCCCAAAGCTACTGCTGCCACCTTTCATCCCTGCACATAAGTTACTGGCTCTCTTCTAAGGGAGATGAAACTCTGATATTTCACATTTCTCCTCCCAACCTCAAGAGGCTACCCAGCTTTGAATAGGGGGAAGGAGAACTATGCAAAGGGCCCCTTGCTTGAGGCAGCAGGACTATCTTCATTTCCTTGGTACCTGGATCTCTGAAACGTGAAATTCGTTTGATCTGATCCCAAGGTCCAAAAGGCATCAGGGTACTTATAACTGGATGAAAACTTGAAGCAAGTAGCACCAGGGCTCCCCAAAAGCACAACAGGGGCCTGATTAATACCCCCAGAAGAACCCCTCAAAAAGTATATAAATTTATTGCATCCTAGCAAAGATCTGCAGCTTCCAGTATTCACACAATGTGAAGATATTGACAATACAAAATATATTCTGAAAGTCAAACATCTGCAGTTCATAGTGCTTTCTCAGATTTGTTAAAAAAATACAATGCTTAGTTTCCTATATAGGATATACAAAAGCAAAAAATATATATATGTATATAGTAGAAATAAATCAATCAGCCATAGTAATTTACAGCTTTTGTCTCTAACCCTCCCCCAACAATAATCTTTACCCCACACTGCAGTCCATACTTTCTGGGATCAAGGGTTCTATTTACTCTGACCCAGGCTGAGAGATATCCATTCAATTTCGTTCTGCACAACACCCACAAACAGGGTGCCAGCTGGAAGAACCCTGAAGAAAGATGTGGGTTGTTGCTGCTCAGGGTAAAGAGTGAGACAGTCAAATGATAAGTACATGAATGTGAATGGGCAATGTGAAAGGACAAGGAAATGAGTGAGTGCTTTAATATTACCGCTCCCTTGGGCATGCCCTGCTTTGCAAGTTTTGGTCATTTAAAAAAATTAAATAAGAACTCATGAAAAAAAAATTAGAATCAATATGCCTGTCAGTTACATTAATTTTTGCCAGCCAAAAGTTCAGGGAAAGGGATTTTCAGCAATAAGCTCCTGACTCAAGGAATGTAGGCTCCTAAGTTCCTGTGGAAAAGACCGAGTGTCTCACTGTTTATGGGAAACAAAAGCAGAAGCTGCTTCCGTTGTTGGGCCAAACAAGATACTGGATCTGGAGCGTCCTTGGTAAGAAGAAAATAGGCCAAGTGGAAAGAACTGGATATAAATTCACTCATAGTAATGAAGGGGTCAAGGGTAAACCAGCATTCCATCCCAGAGAGAAACAATATCAAAATAATCTTCTAAAAGCTTGTAGTCTTCAGCTTCATTAAGCTAGTTTCTATCTGATCATTTCATACTGGGAAATATTCCATTCCTTGAAATGCTCTAGCAAAATACTGCACACTGCAGTGAGTTATCCTGCCCCTTTGCTCCAAAAGATGCCTATGTACATGATTACAGACATAAAATAATAGGTTCTGAGTTCTGCCTTTAAGTGGGAATAAAGGGTGTGATAAATGGCTGGGCATAGGTGACTTTTACTTCACTATTAACAGAATTTGATCTGGGGAAGGTTCCTTGCAATGGTTCCTGAGTGTTAAAAACAATATTAAGCCCTGAAGAAAAAGGACCAAAAAAAGTGAACTATTGTTTAGATTATTAAAGTTATTGTATTTCAGGTTAAACAACAACACAAACTTAACCAAACCCTAATTTGGATAGATTTTTATATAAAATATATAGTAGAATCATAGCATCATCTATTTGTAGTCAAGATAAAAAGATTATATGAAGGGAACTAGGACTCTGCTATAGACCTGAATGTTGGTTTCGCTTTCAAACACAAAAATAGTTTCTTCTTTTAAAAGTGCAGTAGAATATCCCCCATTCATAATTGTAACTAATTTAGCATAAGCAAAAAAATGACTTCAGGAACATACCCAGGTTTTAAGATAGATTTCTAGGTAGTGGGCCTGAAAGGCATTTTGATCGGAAGTTGATTTATTTTCCAACAATTTTAAATATAATTTCTCATCTGTGTGTAGATATATACAGGCACAAACACATTCACACACAGTCATACACAAACACTTAACTTTCTATCAGATCAGGGTAATTTTATTGCAGGTCTCTTTTAGTATTGGCTAACAGAAAACCTATCCCCAACCTAACAGATTACACACATACACACAGCCATTTCCATACTTCCTCACAGTGAAAAGCCCTCTGACAAGATACCAGAAGGTCAAGAGAGACGATGTTTTAATGGCTGGGCCTTGAGGACAACTCTGGTTGCATTTAAATCTCAGTGCCAAATGCACTAAGGGTTCCCTGCCGCTATAATTTTTGGATCAGTCTCTTCAGGAATCAGGCCATGGAGAAAGCAGGATGGTTTCTCCCAATCTCTCCTATAAGACACAGTGGTAAGACAAGATTTCTTTTTGTTCTTGGCTATCATTCCCATGATCGTGTGCTTCCTTTTCCCTTAGGAATCACCCAAAGAAGAGTTAAGGGAAAAGATCAAAAAACCACTGCCTTGCCACTATTACAGGAGTTCTGCAGAATGGAAACCTGGAACAGATTCATTGGCTGATGATGCTGCTTAATAACATAATAGGAAAAAAACTACTGGGGATGTTCAAAAAAGGAGTATATTTCCTTTCAGAATGTGAACTCAGAAGCTTATGTGAAATCAAAGCTTAGAGCCACCTTGGAAGACAGCTGTACAAAAGTCCAAATATCCCACTAACTCCTAAACTGGACTACCATGAGCCACTTCCATTTCTGGGCACATCATTTTCCTATTAAAAACTCCTACCTATTATTTGACCATCTTTTCATAGTTTTTAAAAACTGATCCCAGATTATAACCTTCAAAGGGTCTCTTATACAATTCCATAGAAATACTTCTGATTCTTGATGCTTAGAGCAGCTAATAAAGAGAGGTGCGCCTTTGACTCTCCAGCACCAAGAGGGTGCCTGCGTCAGTAGTATTTTGAACACTCTCTCCACAGCTACCTCAAACATCAGCTTAGGCTTCAAGGTTTTTCCATTCTGCTGCTGGGACTAAGAACTTAAAAAGATTCATAGAGGTGCCTCATCCAGGGATCACTACCAAAAACAAAACATGAAATGATCAGGTAAGAAAGGGTTGAGTCAGGAAAGGAGTGCAAGAAGCTGATCCCAAATAAAAAGACAAAATTAAGAAAAGAAAAACATTATGTATGTATATATAAACTAAAAGCAGAGCATACGAATGCTTAATCTGGTGGGAAGCCAAGACAACATCTATAGAAGCTTGATGTGTCGCAACAAGGCTCAGCCATAAGGAAATAAGGCAATATAAAAAAATGACCAAGGTATTTTGGTCACAGAATGGTCTCCTTCCTCCTCCCAGCCAACCCCTGCAAATGCATCTCTATATATTTTTATATATATATATATAATATATATATAATATAGAATCTGTTTTTTGTTAAAAAGTATTTCAATGATCATATATATTTATCAAGGCATGATGGCTTTAGGAAAGGGGGGATCCATCATGAGGGAGCTGAGAAGGGAAACCAGGGACAGGGAGGTTGGGGTAAGAAACATAAGAAGAAACTGTTTGGGGTCAAACAAAAGCTCAAAGGTGGCACCAACAAAATTTTCACTAATGTTTCCCACTTCGAGGAGGTACTGATGATATAGGTAGGTGCCAGGACCCCATCTCTTCTTTTGTATCCCTCCCCCAATTCTTCCCACCACCATGCATTTTAATGCCTCATAGCTCTCTCTCCCACATGTCTCTTGGACCCATGCTACCTTGCATCCCAGGGTTGATGGGAATGGCCCATATGTCTCTGGCCCCGGTGCCTGATCTCAGAAGCCATTGCCACTGATATTAATGGACTGCAGATCTGCCACCTGCATAACGTTGATGCCACTGTTGGCAAGACGGGCAATACCCTCTGGACAGATGGCCTCCATAGCTACCATATTGGTAGCAATAAGGGCCGAAGAAGTGGTAGCGCCACTGCCTTCTGAACCTGCCCCACTGTCCAGGGGCAAAGTGCCCACACTCAGGGCTACACCTGGGCCTCCCTTCTTATTCTGGTGGGTCTTGATATGCTTTGACAGGTGGTCACTCCTCATGAAGCGCTTGGGACACTCAGGACAGGCAAATTTCTTTTCACCTAAGTAAAAAAAAGAGAAAGATACGAAACTGACATCTCAAGAGTACAGGTATCTTGTCCAATTACTACTTTTAAACTTCTTAAGCAGAATAAGTCCAGGCTTAGAAGGTGATAAAAGCAAAAAAACAAATAAATAAAAAATCTGGTATCTTACGCTTTCTAAGGGAAGAAAAATAGGTAAAGGTTGGGGAGTAGGTTTTTCCTGGCCATATGCCTTCATACCACAAACCCCCAAGGAGAAAGTATCTGTGGTCCTGCATTCCCAGCTTAAGTCCCAAATTCACTCTTCTTGAACAAGCTTAATTGCTCATACTTCAAACCAAATATCCTGAGGGGAAGGGATCCATAGACTGGGTTAAGCCAATTATGGCCAATTCCTGGAGTTTAGAGTAGGGTGAATCCCACCTAAACCATGTAACTAAGAATAGAGACAGGGGGACCAATTTCAAAGAAAAATTGGTATTCTGGTTCCCAGGAGGAGGGGAGTAAATGAAAAGGCAAAAAAAAGTTAGGGAGTATTCAGAAAGGAAAAAAAAAAAAAGCAAAAAAGTAAGGCAGGACTGAGACTAAGAAGAGTAATGAGGTCTTTCTTCAAAATCCCACTCAAAACCTAGCTCTTTCCTTCTTAAAGGTTTTCCAGATTAACTGCAATTATATCTGTGATTCACAGAGTCAGTTTCAAATATAAGTTACTCAATAATTTTAGTTATTTCATAGGTACATTTTGTGCTTTCCATTCTGGTCTACTACTATTTTTCTTCCCCAGGCTCCTGCTTACCTGTGTGTGTGCGTTTGTGCCTCTGTAGCTCATCCGAACGTGTGAAGCGTTTCCCACAGTATGACCAGGTACATATAAATGGTCTCTCGCCTGTATGCCAGCGCAAGTGTGCCCGTAGGTGTGAGGTCTTGCCATATACTTTGCCACAGCCTGGAATGTGGCAAATATGCTGTTTCTTTTTGCCAGGATCCCCTGAGCCCCTGAAAGTGAGAACATAACTATTCATTATTCATTTTAGAGATAAAAATTAAAGAACCACAAAGTGTCAACAGTAATTACCCACCCTACCTGAAACTAACCCCAAACTTTTATTTTTAAAAGGATTTTCTTTAGTATCAAAAGATAAAGATAAATCTTTAGTCAATTCTGGTTCTTAACACCCAAAATTCAAGTTGTAGGTTTCCTCTCTACTGGCTATTTTCTCTTTTCTGCTTTCCTGTTGTTTAATCAATTTTTATGTTTAATATTTGAAAAAACAATCACTCTCAGAGTGACTTGTGAAGTGTGGAGGGCATTTTCTTATATTTTTCAGGAAGTTTAAGTCTCAATACAAGAATTTTCCATAAGAACTATTGTGAATATGGTGATATTTTTGTCAAGGAATTTACTTAATAAGGAAAGTGTATTTCCATTTAAACATCTGTTGGAGAACTTTAGGGAAAATATACTATTTTACAACTATAGAACTTTTTTCACAGAATACAGTCAAGAGCTCAATGGTGAAGATTAAAAGCTAAAAAGCTGGAGCAATATCAGGAACTTCAGTGGAAGAGGAAGATAGGCTGAATAAAACTCAAAAGAGGGGGAATAAGAACCCTTGCTAATTCATGGTATGTAAAAAATAAAGAAAATAAATAATCCCTATATGAAGCAGATCCTAAGCATATCTCAGGTTTTAGTTCTAAAATGTTTTTGCCAAACCAATTTGTTACATTAGTGGGTACTGGGGAAATTTACAAGAGGGACTTTTCTTGGGTTTTAAGAGCACATATTAACAGAGGGGAAAAAAAAACATGATGGAAATGAAATTACACTCAGGTGGAAATCAGAGAATTTCCTTGAAAAATTTAAATCCACTTTAAGCTTTGTTAAAGGGAAAACACTATTGTACTCATTGCTTCTTTTTGTAATTTGATAGGTTTTTCCTGTAATGTAGGGTAACCTGCAAATAACAAATTATTGTTTTGATACTTTTCTGATTTTTGTGTTAATTCTTATTGGAACAAGACTTTAACAGATTTTTTTTCCAACACATTCAAACATCTGTTTTTCAAACACGAACATATATAACTTTCTATTCTCTTTCAAAAGCAGTGAATTTAAAGAAAAGAATAGCACTTGTAACTCTCCAGAAATAATATTGAATAGTAGGTACTACTAATGAAAAAATCACTAGAACTTTGTTTTTCGAATGTGTTAGATTCCCTGATGAAAGAACTGTTTCCATGGACTAAGCATTTTTGTCTATTTTGAGGGGAAAATAAGACTCTGGAAAACTCTTATTCTCACACAGCCACTGTAAAAACACATTACAATAGGTATGTTTTTTTTTTTCTTTGAAAGGCTCTTTTATAAGTAAACACCTTGTTAAAACCACTTGAAACAGATATACAGTAACAATCATTAGACCAGCTGGCTCCACCTGATTTTCTTATCTCTAGGAAAAAGCAAGAACCTATTAAGGCCAACGTCTTAGAGGATCAGAGCTGGAACAAAGATCCTATAATATAAACTAATCAAATGTATCATAACCTGTCTCAGATTCCTCTGCAACACTGTCAGCTCTTAAATGTTAAAAAATTAATGCTCTTCTCACCCCCAAATCCATTCATTTCTTCTTCTTTATACTACTCTTAAGATACTGGCTGAGTCAACTCACCTTCCTTCACTGTCTTTACAGTAGGGGCAGGTGCATGCTTCCCGCCGGGTCCTCCGACCTGCCTGGGGTTGGGGATCTGGGCTGTTCTCTCCTTCCTCTCCCCCTGCTGTGTCATCATGTATTCCATCACCACCAGCTCCATGGAGGCCAAGCTGAGCTCCGTGATCACCTGAAATAAAGCGTAAAGGGTCAAGATGGGAAGTTGGGATGTCATCAGAGCTGCAGGCAGCTCAGTGACACTTTACATGTACATTTCTTCAAAGCTTTTAAGTGACATTCACCGACATCATTCCATACTTGAAATCTCAAGAACAGACTTTGAAAATACAAAGAGCCAGTAAGTATATGAAAATATGGTCAATTTCACTTAATTTTAAAAATGCAACTCTATAATGAACTTCTGAAATTTTTCACCTATCAAATTACAAAAAGTTAAAATGCTAAAGATGCACAGCATCAGCAGGGGTATGGGGAAATAGGCATTTTTATATATAGGTGGTGATGAATTAGAACAACCTTTTTGAAGGCCAATTTAGCAATATTATTAAACATTTAAATGCATATCTTCAAAGTAATTCTATTTTGAACCAGCAATGTCCTACGGATATACTCATGAATATACAAAGACATGTGACAATAGTGTTTTCTATAACAACAAAAAACTGGAAACAATCAAAATGTACACTATTGAGGCACTAGTTAAAAAAATTATAATAAACTTATGCAATGGATGACTATATATCCATTAAAAAGAATGAGATAGCAGTGTGTACTATTACAGAAAGATGACCTATAAACCCCTTACTCATTCCCAGAGTTTAAGGTGCTATGGAAGAAACCAAATGGAAATGACTAAAAATAAGACTTTAAGAGATTCTAAACAAGAAATCATACAAAACCTGAGAGAGGAAACTTCTTGAAATGGGCAAAAATTTACGCTGAATATTCAACAGGGAATAATACCTGTACATTATAAATTTTGACACAATAAGGAAAGAGCTAGCTATCTACCCCAGAATGGTTTTGATTTGGGACAGGACGATTTTCAGAATTTTAGAAAAAAGAATAAAATATAAACTATACATTCTATTATGTCACTTAAAGTCATTTATTTTTAAAGTTAAAATTTGTATAAAATCACTAATTTCTGTCCTGGATAAATTAAAGTAGATAAATGTTATAAAGCTCTAGTTTTTCAAACTTTTAAAACGTGCAACCCATAGAAAAAAATATATTTGACATTATGACCTAGTACAAATACATGTAACTGAAACAAAAGTTTCACGAACAATGCTTTACAATAAGCAGAGTATTCTTAAATTTTCCATACTCAAAATTTTTTTTCCTTAATGCTGGTCATGACCCAGTACATTGATTTTATGAACCACTAATGGGCTGGTTACACTTGACATTTTCAAACACTGCTCTAGGCCAGTGGAAAAAAAGAAATGTTTTAAAGGAATAGATGACATTCTCAGGTTTTCAAAGCATCAATTATCAATAAGTATTCACCAATAAAAGCACCTTATAAATAAGTTAATGACTCTATCCATATTTAAGATTTCTATAAATGGAGTGTTGAATTGACCTGCTTTGTTTATCTTTTATAAAGAAGGAAACTAAGTAAATGGGGTAGATCAGATTTACCAACTAAAATCTAGGCTGTCCATTTTACTTCTGTACTTTATTATTATTCTTTTCAGCTCACCATCAACATAATTTTGAGTTACTATGCCTAATAATAAGCTTTCCTGTGCTTTCCTGCTCACTCTACAACTTCAAACATCAGCCTATGACATTAAAATAAATTTAATTTGAGTGTTTTGAGTTTCATGATATTGCCAGAGCTAAACTGGGAATTACTAGAGTACAGGGTTAGGTTTTAAAGTAAAACAGACCTAGAGAAGAGTTCCTATACCACCATCTAATTAGCTTCTAACAGTAAGTAATCTCATAGTTACTGTGAAAAACAAATGAAATAAAACGTTTTATTAGATAGTATTTGTCATATAGCAAACATTCAACGTATTGTAGCTAATGTTATTAGCTTGTGGGAAAACCATAGTGAGAAATCACAGAATAAGATATACACCAATATTTTGTTTAATCAACTTGCCTTAAAAACTATTATGTGTCATTGAGTGGAAACTCCCCCTAGTGGGAGATGGAGAATGTATCCTTGGAAATAAGCCCAAATAGCTGAGCAGGCAAGGCTAGTTAGAATGCTAGTTCATATCACCAATGGTACCTACCAAAAATTACCTGCAGAAAAGAAATTTATGAAACTGTAGATCCAGCTATCTATAACGGGTCTTTACAATCAAGATAAAATGGTAGTGCATATAAACAAATCATTTTCTCTGACCTATTTTCCAAGCTAACCTACTCCATTAAAATTTTAGAAGCAATTCATTAATCTACAAAGTTCTCCCTGTCCCAATCAACTGGAAAGAGGCAAACTTTTCTCCACACCACTGAAACATAAGAATAACATTTAGGACAGAATATAATTCAGTAAAGAGAGAAACGAAGAAATACTTAGAAACTGAGAACCTCTCAAATGATTACTAAATGGACAGTCAAAATTAATATCCTCCTGGACTGCCACTATATTTCAAAGTACTTTTTAAAATATGAAAACTGAGAATGGGGTCAGATAAAATTAACAATTTTGAATTTCACTTAACAAACATGAATGGAATACCAACAAAGAATCAACACCAGACCAGAATCTCTTTCCAGCCTCTTTTAGTAACAGTTTTAGAAAAAGGACGGTTTTATCTTAAAATGTACTGGGTTAAACAATGAAATAAATTAAAGATTTTCCTTTTCACGATGAAAATAATCAGCAAACCAAAGGCACAGTTTGATGACAATTTTGCCCAGCTCAGTGGTTGCCTCTAGTATTAGTTTCTGAAATAGCTGTGGCAGTTACACACTTTTTAAGTTTCCTCAAAGTGAAGAAGTGTGCTAAAGTCATGAACTTGCAAAAAGACTACCATGGTAAATCAAACACCCTATTCTTTTCTGAGAAAAAACTTAAGCAATACTAAAATAAGATGAAATATAAACCTCCTCAATAATTTTCAAAAGGTTGGTTCCTACATACTTCCCTATTCATTTGCTCTCTGGAATGACTTTGGGAATATTGTGTACTTTAATTCAATAAGTGTTAATATAGTAAAACTTAATTTTAAAATTATACCTATATTAAGCACACATTGGGTTTTCTGAACATGCTTCATTTTACACAACAGATTAATCCAGAAAAGTATATCTCAGATCATGAAGTGTTTGTATGTTCGGCCATGTTGAAACAGAATACTGGTAACATCACTTAGGCATGAAGAACATCAGATATCCAGACTATTACTCCAAATCAAGAAATAAAAACATCTCTAGTAACAGAAATAGAGAATTCATAATACATAGTGCTTTATCTTTTTAAATAATGTTAATTTATTAATCTGGTTTCCCAGTCCAAAGTGAATTAGAGGTAGCAAATTAGAGAAAAGAGAATAGAAGAATCGTACTTTAATGACAGAAAAACTGGTAACTAGAAGTAATAAAATGTAATACTAAAAGATACAGATAAATGGCCCCCAGTTGCATCCCTATACTACGTGATTACTCTTGAGATACAGTTTAATGTAGGAAAGACAGGATAAATGCTTGCCTCTGTCAATTACTGGTTTTCAAAATAATACTCAGTTGTTTTCCCAGAATTCTTAAAAAGTGACAATGAGTTTTTCTTCTCCTAAAAATCAAGTTTATTGAGATATAATTTACAAACAATGAAGATTCAACTGGTGCCATTTTGCTCCCCAGGAGACATCTGACAATGTATGGAGACATTTTTGTCTGTTAGGTCTGGTATCCAGTACTGCTAAACACTTCTACAATGTACAGGACAGCCTGTCCCTCCCCTAGAATAAAGAATTACCCAGTTCAAAATGTCAATAGAGCCAGGGCTGAGAAACATGGTTTAGAGTACTGTATACAGTAAGTAGTGTAATACGAGCAAGATACAGACTATTTCTATCACCTCAAATAGTTCCCTCATACCCTTCTGCAATAATGCTTCTTTGCATTAATATGAACTCATGCATTTAAACATATTTGATACCTCAATCAATTGCAGTTTTTATCCTCATTGATGCTCAAACTGTCCTATACTTGGCCATAAAAAATATCAAGTTGGCTCCTGTGTCCTTTGATATTAATTTCCTGCTCTAGATCTAGAATCAGCTATTTCTTCAAGTATTCCTAGATTCTTTTAATAGGAAATTAGTATTTAGATACTCCAATCTGGTTCCCTAAGTCATTTTAGTTATCTGAAGCTCTAATGGGTTCCATAAAGAGTAATCATGTTAATACTATTTCCCAAATTCTTACATGTTAGTACTAAATTGTGGTCTTTATACTTGGAGGTCTATTTGTCTGGATATAAAATTCTTGGTTCATATTTTACTGCCTTGATTCTCTTAAAAGTTAATTCACTGTATTCTGACACTAAACATGCCAAAAAGTCTAGTGATAATCCATTTTCCTTCTTTTAAAAATGTTAGGTCTTTTTTTTTACACTAGGGTGCCCAAATGATTTTTATCCCTTAAAATCCACTGGCTTTACTGTGCTATGTCTCATTGTTGGCCATTCTGGGTCAAGTTCCCCGAGTACACTTTGGGAAAGTTATCTTTGTCCCATGGGTTTCATTGCTTCTTCCTTAAAGACTTCATTCATATAAATGTTGGTTCTTCTTTGCCTATATTATTTTTCCTCAATCCCTTGTACCTCTTTTTTGTTTTTTATTTTAAAAGATTCCCTTTCTACTACATATAAAAGTTAATTTTGTTTTACTTTGTCTTTATTTTATTGAGTCATTATCTGTTGTGCTTATTTATGTTCTTTTTAATTTCATCTTTATTTCTAAGGCAATTTTTTCTTATTTCCATTTTTTTACTAAAGTCCGTCACTTTTCTTTTCAAATTCTCCTTTTCTCCAATCACCTCATTTCTGAGATCTATCTAATTTGAATTTATACTTTCATTACTTCTATTATTTCCTTAAATTCTTTTAGCTGATTATGAATTTTCATCTATTTTGTAGGCACGTCTTTGCAGGGTCCTTTCACTGTCTGAGGAAGTATTTTTCTGCTTCTTTCTGCTGTTGTTAGTATCTTTTGCTAGTTAGTACTAACGTCATATGGATTCAAACTCATTTTTAAAGCAAAATCAGTTTTCCTAAAATTTAAGAGCAAGGGGTAGGAGGTAGGATGACTTTTCCAAGCTTCATGGCTTTAGAGATTCTTTTTCTCCTGTTTGCAAAGTGATAAAAACAAAAAGAACAAACAACTCTTCATTCTTTCTGATATCTACTCCTCTGTTCTCTTTTGTCTTGTCCTTTTCTTTCTCCCTGTCTTGCTCAATGCAGATTCTACTACAAGTTTCTCCTCAGTTCTAAGCTTTCTGTTAGAACTTCAGTATGCTAATTTCAAAAGCTGTCAGGATCTGTCCTCATTCCCTTGTACTCATCCTCTAAGTGAATCCTGCAGAACCCTGTTCCAAGTTCATTCTAGGTGTTCTCCAGTGAAAATCTGGTGATTTAGAGGTTTTCCTGTTCTCAGGAGCACCAGAAGTCCTGTTGCATCCCTCTGCTTCCTCCCCTTTCCCAAATGCCAATAGTCTGTTCCCACCAGCTGTTCATTGTAGATGTAAGGTATCCTTACAGAGTATTTGGTTTTGCTATCCTAGTTTCTCCAGCTGTTGTAATTTTTCATTTTGTTACAATTTTTGACTTATAAAAACATCACAAAGATAGAAAATTCCTGTAAATCCTTCACCCAGCTTCCCTTGATGTTAACATCTTACATAACCAAGGTACATTAGTCAAAACTAATAAATTAATATTGGTACAATACTAGTAACTAAACTATAGACTTTTTTGGATTTCACCAGCTTTTTCACTAGTGTCCTTACTTTCTTCCAGGATCTCATCCAAGCATTTAGTTGTCACATCTCCTTAGGCTCCTCCAATCTATCTCAGTGTCTTAGTCATTTATGACCTTGACAGTCTTGAAGAAAACTGGTTGGTATTCTGTAGAACGTCCCTTAATATGATTTATTTGATGTTTTCTCATTAGACTGAAGTTATAGGTTTTGGAAAAGAATATTGACACAAGTGAAGTGCCTTTCTCATCACATCACATTAGCAGGTACATGATATCGACATACTGTTTTTTGGAGAGAGCTCCGGAAAGATTAAAATAACTGGTTGCCACCATTATGTTCTCACAATTTTCAGTAAGTTTTAACAGGTAAGTTTAAAATAAAGCTGCCATTACCTAAAAAAAATTATTTAGGTGGACTCCTCATTTACTATTTGCGGTTGTTTCCAGTGGTATGTGTACATACGGGCAGTAGGTTATGGTGCTCAACAGCAGTTGACACTACTTGTTCCCAGTTTTCATTCTCTCCTTCTTCCTGCCTAAAAGCTGCCTGACTTTGTTCTGGGTAACAATATGCCAGGTTAAAAATATTCCCTTTCCCAGATTCCTTTCCAGATAAGGAGTAGCCAAGTGACAAGACCTTGATCAATAAGGTATAAAATTAAATTGCTGGGTAAGACTTTCAGAAAAGTTCTCTAAACTGGAACAACTAAGCTTGCTTCTTCTTTTATCAAATTTCATCTTTCTCTCCTTTATCCTGTCTAGAAAAAGGCCACAATGACAAAAATTAGAGTAGCTGCCTTGCAAGCATGGCAACTGTCCCATTCTAAGGCAAAAGTAAACATGATCGGGGTTCTTGTTATCTGGATCTGCAACACCAACCTTGGACATACCACCTCCAGACTTCATGTTCTATGAGAACACTAAACTCTCACCTAGTTAAGCCACTGTAATAGATCTTTTGGTACATACAACTAAATGCATTCCCTAACTACATATAAAAAAAAAGGAAACTGTGTTTTGTTAAAGTGAGTCATGACTAGTCATGGTGAGCATATCAATTTTACTGACTGTGCAGTCTACATCTCAGTATGTCTTACCAATATTTTGTGTCACTGCTTTTCACGTGTCAAATTGATAAGAGCCTTTAATTTTCTTTGTCCAATTCTCGGAACTATGCTACAAGTGAAAAACCATCTAACAAAAAATTCTAATGATTTTATATTAAATTAGACCACACAAGAACAAAGAACAGGCACCAGAAACTTATTTCCTTCTGCTCCAGAATGCAAACCCTTGCTAATTCATTAATAACTTGTGTCCTATACAAATCCATATACCAGACTTCTACAACTTCTTTCTTCTCCATTAAAACTTTCCTGATTATAGAATTACTACAGCATATTTTATATACATATGTATAAGTTATAATTTATAGGCTTTGCTATATATAAACCATATGAACTTCCTTTAGGGTTTATCCCTATAGTGCCCTATATTATGTGAACTCCCTAAGGGCAAACTGTAAACATGTTCAGTAATTATTTACTATCTATTGTTCCAGGAACATATTAAGCTCTGAAGATTCAAAGAAATAAGTTTTGTTGTAGAAGAGCTTGTAGTTCACCAGAGAAGAGAGAAACAGATAATTTAAAAATAATATAAATATTAGGGAAAAAGCCATTCAAAGGATGTTCTAGTATTGAAAAGGGTAATTTCTTTAGCCTAGAATTTGAGAAGACTTGCTTCCTAGAAGAGCTGACATTTGGACCAAAATTTAAAGAATGTATAGAAGTTAGCCAGGTGAAGAATGCTGGCAAGGAAAGGGTGTCCCAAGCAGAGGGAACACTATCAGCAGAATAAAGGAATGTAGTGGAATAAAACATGGTATGTGGAACAATAGTAGAGTAGAGGGAGAAGACAGAGTGAAGAGATGAACTTCAAAACAGATATTAGATACAAGATAGACATTTAAATGATTTTTTTTTTTTAATGATGGTAGGCAGAGTATGGAGAGAGACACACTTTCATACAACTTCTAGTAGCATGAGTGCACAAAAACATATAGCAGGGAAACGGCTTAGTGTGTGTGCAGGGTATTTTGTCAATTTGACCAAGTCTTTAAAATATGACTAATTTTTAACCCAGCGCGTATACTTCTAGGAATAAGGACAGGTGCCAGATACTATATTATATAGTCTGGGGAAAGTTAGATATAATGGCCATGACAGAGCTTCTATCTCACTGGGAAGACACAAAATTAAATCAACCATTATTATTTTTTATTTTTTTTTTAGAGTAGAAAAGTTCTATTAGAAGGTAAAGTACATTTCCAGATATGGAAGTGGGCCTAAGCAAGAGAAGCGTGGCTCAAAAAAAAAGCTAAATCACACAATTATAACATCTGCCCTAATAATTTGTATAATAAAGTACTAATAAAATATTCTGATAAAAGAAGTTTAAGAGTTGGGAGGGGCAGTGTCAGAAGAAAGAGAAGTTAAATATTCTGGGCTGTTCCATTAAATAATGGTGAGAAACAATAAAGGTCTAAAGTAGGGCAAGGATTCAAGTGAAGAGAAAGGCATGGATAAAAAATATTTAAGAATTAAAAAAAGGCAAGATTTAGTGGCCAAATTCTTGGAATTTCAAAGTTTCTGGTATATAAGTGAAACAGCAAGACTGCTAAGGATATGAACAAAAGAGAGGCAACAAATATGTTTAAGATCTTTCAAAGATACAGACTAAGGAACTCATTAAAGCTGAATCCAATCCAGTAACTCTACTCCTAAGTATATAACCAAAACGTATGTAAATAAAAATATGTCCATGAAAAAAACTCATACAGAAATGTTCATAGCAGCGTTATTCATAATAGCCCAAAATGAAAATAACTCAAATGTCTATCAACTCATGAATGGATAAACAAAACGTGGTATATTCACACAATGAAATATTATTTGGCAATATAGAAGAATGAAATACTGATACATGCTATAACAGGGATGAACCTTGAAATCATTATGCTAAGTGAAAGAAGCCAGTCACAAAAGACCACATATTGTACAAATTCATTTCTATGAAATTACCAGAACTGGCAAATCCACTGAGGTAGCAAGGAGATTAGTGGTTGCCTTGTACTAGGGATGAGAAGTGGAAATGACAGCTAATGGGCCATGTGGTGTTTCTTCTTGGGGGTGATGAAAATGTTCTTAGATTAGACTGTGGCTGTAGCTGCACAATTCTGAATATACTAAAATCCATTGAACTACACATTTTAAATGGGTGAATTACATGGTATATAAATTGTAGTTCAATAAAGTTGTTTTAAAAAGCAAACTATAGTTTAAAAAATTCTTTTTAAAAAAGGAAGATAAAAGGTTCAAAGTGGAAAATTGAAAATAAAAAATAACAGAAACAACCTACATTGTGAGGGGTACCATAAGAATAGAGAAAGGGGGAGAAATATATATATATATATTTTAATTAAACAAATCTTTATTGTACTTTTGCTGTGTGCAACACATTAACATTAGGTGCTACAGTCAGGGAGCCAAAATCTAGTGAGATAACACGCAAGAGAGAAAGAAGTATCTCCAATTGCTTTTCTGTTCTAGATGTCAAGAGGCTCAAAGACAAACCTTATGTTCAAAATAACCGTAGATACCTCTGCCCTTGACACATTTCAAAAATAATACTGGGCAGATAAAGTTCAATGTTTACCAAAATGGCTGGAAAGAAAGACTGGCAAAAAAAATAAAAATAAAAACACTAATACTGGCTTTTTTAAATAACAGGCTGCCTTCTTTATATTTTTCCAAATAAGATATAATGAAAAATAGAGGAGAGTTAAATATATACATGCATATATCTAAATATGAAGAAAATAATTATCAAACTTTTAGAAGGCATGTGTTAAAGAAATCATACACAAAAAAATCATTTGACATATAAAAATGAAGAACATCTGTTACTTAAAAAAGCAAGCAAGAGCTTGAGGAAGTTATTTTCAGCAAATTTTAAAAAAGAATTTATTTTAAAAAAGGGCCCAAGCAAGTTCCTAATAATATTATCATGCCAGTAAATGCATCAACTAATATAACTTGAAAAGAAGCAGAAGGAAAAATATTCAACCTCACTAGTAAGCAAAAACATAAAAACCTTTAGGAAAAGGTCAGAGTCCATAAAAATGTTCCATCATTGGAAAAAGTCACTTGAAAAGATATTCATGGACAAATTATTTACAACACCAACACAAGAAATATGTTAAATGTAAATAATAAGGAAACTGTTAAATAACCTGACAGAATATTAAGCAGTCAGTAAAATATATGGTTAAGTAAAATATAACAACTTGGAAAAAATGCTTATGCCATATCATTGAATAAACAAAGGAACAAATTACATACATACTAGAATAAAACTATGCTAAAGAAATACATACATTAAAATTTAAATAACATAGAAGAAAACACACCAAACTGGTGACTGTGATGAGAAGTGTTATTTCATTTTTCTCCAATTTCTCATATTTTTATAATGTAATTATATAACTTTTATCATTAAAAACAGCTACATACTAAAAAACCAAAAATCTGCCTGTGCATCTCTCCTCTTTCTGATATATTAAGTTTTCAAAGCTTTAAAAACTAGTTCTTCACATCTCAGAAAATGGGTAGTTTTTCCTAAGTGCAGGGGGCAATCCGCACAATGACGGATGGCAAAGGCTCTCACCAGTAGATGTCACTGTAATTAAGTGATAAACGGGTGTTTAGGTGTTTTTAAAGTTGACCCTCCCAGGCAAGAGATTTAAGAAGAAAGAGTGGGGGGAGACACAAATTTTAAATGGGAGGCCATTTGCATAAGTATAATTCAGATGTCTCTCCATCGAAACAAGATTTTTTTCCAGCTTTGATCATGCTTCCTTACTAAACACTCTATAATAGTTTTCTGTCATCCATCACGAATCCAAAAGTACAGATTCCCCATTTTTCCTGTCCAAGAAAACTAAAAATTTTAAAATTTGATCACTAGTGACATGCTGCAATTCTTCTAAATTCTAAGACTTGTACCTACTTCCCACCTCTGTCAACATCATTCAATAGTGAAAACTGTTTTTTAATACAGAGAAATAAATTAGAATTGTCTTATTTTTTTCCCCAATTTACCATAGTGGCAATTTCCTCGGGAAAGGGACTGACTTTAACAATCTCTCCCAAACTAGCTATAATTATCTATTATTATTCAGACTGGTATAATTTAAAACTCATTTAAATATATAATACACACCAGGGAAAGCAATGGGGGAGGGGCCTAAAGGTTAAGAGAATATAGTCGTTTGGTTTAGTAAGAGGACAGTGATGAAATAAATAGAATGATAAAATAAATAAATAGAATGATAAGATTAACTTTGGACTTATTTCATGTCTCCAGTAATTTCCCTAACTACTGAAGAGAGGAACACAATTAATCTCCCTCATTGGGTTTTATATCAGGTTCTTCTGACTGACTTTTGGACTATTCGTACCTATAAACTGACATTTTTAATTACTAGAGAGCCCCTGATGATTAAAATTAGAAAGGGCCATTACACTGTAATGAACTCTAATGGTACAGCTGAACAACCCCTTGGTTTGAATCCTGGTTTTACCACTTACTAGCTGTATTACTTCTCTGAGCCTTAACTTTATCATCAGCAAAAAATATATAATTATACTGGACTAAGTAATAAATTAATATAAAGCATACTTAGCATCTTCTGGCACACAGGAGATACTCGATAAATCACTGTATTTTAGGCAAATAAAAGGAGGGTTAACAAATCACTTTAAATGTTTCTTTTCTCAACTATCATGCACTACAATATGTCGTTTTGAATTTACTTGAGTTATAAAATTCAATCATCAATATCTCTAAAATAGCAGCAATAAAATACTATAAAAAAACAAAAAATAAAATTTACAGCCATCTAATATTTTTTTTCTAACCACGAGATTTACCATTGAAAAAGGATAATCATATTGGAACCTTCAAATTATATATAATTCCCATTAAAAATTGCTTGGGTTTGATTAATAATAAAGAAATAACCAGTCTGAAAGCACAGTGTTGTCTTGAAAGGAGAAACAGACTGAATTAAATTTTATGTTTTCAGAAAATTTTCTGAATAAAATATAGCAGTGAGATGTTGTGTGATGATAAAAGCATGAAAGAATGCTGAAGCAAAGTAGAGATGTACACAAGAAAGATAAGAACCTAAAACTCAAGTATTGAAAAAACTGCTCCCACTATTAAGACCAAATATAGAGAACAAAAGTCTCTAGTTGGGCCTGAAGAAAAATGAGTAATAGTATCCCTCTATCATGTTCTGTGGATAAGATTCTAAAAATACATTTATAATACTATTTACAGTAACAGAAACCAAAAAGGGAGTGAAAACATTCAAAATCCTAGTATCCCAACAAATTAACTTCAATTACTATTCATATGCACAAATAAATTTTACTTATTCATAATCATGATATAGTTACATTATGCATAAAAATCTGAATTAATATTAAAATAACTCTTCAGATCCACACCATCCTAGGATCCCTGAAGTGATCATGTAAATAGGCATTTACATGTTAAGTATCTTATTTTTATTTTCCTATTTTTTTAAAAATTAAATTTATTGGGGTGATATTGGTTAATAAAATTATATAGGTTTCAAGCACACAATTCGAGAATACATCATCTATTAATTGCATCATTGTGTGTTCACCACCCAAAGTCAAATCTCCTTCCATCACCATATATATTTGATCCCCTTCAGATCATATATTCTGTACCCATATGTTTATGGTACCAAACATACTCTGTATAAAGAAAAACAAGAGGTGGTTCCTGTCCTACAGACATTTAAGATCTAAAAACTGACATACCTAAAAGTGTACAAAGGGTAGTTAAACAAATGTCTTAAATATTGTTTGTATATATTTGAACCTACGAATTTACACCACCACAAAGAATTGAGCAGGTATAATCATCCCTGTTCTGTGGATGAAGGGAAGTCAAGAAATTCTAAAAATCACCAAATAGGCAGTTCAGACCTAACCAGGTTCTACTTACATTTTGCAATAGAAGATTAAAGCAAGCAAGTATATACATAAAACCAA